>NC_134588.1:4349256-5549256 GCF_037038515.1 Microtus pennsylvanicus
TTCAGCTCCTCTGCATGTGTTCATTGCCTCACGGGCATAGAGGGGCATTAACCTGTTCTGAAGACTCTTACACCAGATACGTGAAATCAGCCTGTCATTAACATATGGCCTTTGATATCAAAGACAGGTGTCAGGTGTGGAGTCTCAAAGAGCTCAGTTCCCCCTCCCTGTCTGTCTCTATATCATTGCTCTTTAATCTAAGCCTCACATTTACGCAGCCACATCTTGCTAAATTACCACCAATGACACAGGTACCTCAGGTACTTTTCTACTTCCAATGCCATAGAGGCTGAGTGTACTTATATACCTGCTTTTGTTCTCTAATCCCTCATAGTCTCCAGATGCCTTCACATGGGGACTCTTCTGGTTCCCTCATAGTCAGGAAGGCACCAAGCAGAGCTAGCTCTTACTACATGTGCACCTATCCCAGCTTACCTATTCCAAAATTCATGTTGAGATACATACATAGAAGAATTTAGGGACTTCTTTTCTTTTCTTTTTTCTTTTTTTTTCTTTTTTTTTTTCGAGACAGGGTTTCTCTGTAGCTTTGGTGCCTGTCCAGGAACTAGCTCTTGTAGACCAGGCTGGCCTCGAACTCCCAGAGATCTGCCTGCTTCTGCCTCCCAAGTGCTGGGATTAAAGGCGTGCGCCACCACTGCCCGCTTCAGGCACTTATTTTTTTAATGTATAGCCCAGGCTGGCCTTGAACTTGTGATCATCCTGTCTCTGCCTGCCTCCTTAAGCAAAATTTAACTGTATGTACAACCACAACCAATGAATTCAGGAACAACCAGACCAAATATGATAAACTGCTCCTCAGTTCTTTAGGCATAAACTTCTCTTTACTTCCACCACCAGATTCCTTTATCTTTAGTGATGGCTCAAGGATCAGTTCTTGGTCTGCCAGGTTGAATTTCTGTTCTTTCAGGGAGAAAGTGAGAAGAGAATTTCACAAACTATTTCAAGACAGGTCTGTAGTCAGCACACATTCATCTTCTCCATTTGATATCATTGGCTCGCCCGCTGTATATACAGTGCTACTGCCACAAGTGTCTAATGTCTTCATCATCTGTCACTAAGGTCAAATAGGCTGAGTTCCTACTGTGTGTACACACACAGTGCCAATGATGTGTTTACCACCTGTCTCAGTTAGGGTTTCTAATGCTGTGAGGAGACACCACAGCCACGCGACTCTTACGAGGAGAATATTTAATTGCAGTGGCTGGCTTTTAGTTCAGAGGTCAGTCCATTATCATCATGGCGGGACATGACACCGTACAGGCAGACATGGGGCTAGAGAGGTAGACACTACATGTTGATATACAACACTACATGTTGATATACAGGCAACAGTATGTAGACTGAGTACCACACTGAACAAAGTTTGATCAAAAGAGACTTCAAAGCCAAACCCTACTTTGTGTCACACTTCCTACTTCAACAAGGCCATACCTCCAAGTGCCACTCCCTTTGAGGGTCATTTTATTTCAAAGAACCATACCACCTAAACTACCAAATAAGAACAGAAAGGGTGAAACAACCTCTGGTTTCTGATTACTTCTCTTCTACTGCTTGCTACTTTAATCCATTTCTCTCCATCTTAATCCCACAGAAACACTCAAATCACACTTGTGGCAACGTGTCTTTACTCCTGAAACACTCATAAAGAAAACCTGCCCCCAGGCTAATTAAAAACAGTGCTGGCATAAATGCAAAATTACTGAAATTTATTCTCATCTCAGGAGAGGCATTTTGCAGTTACACCATGAAAACCAACCAGATACTCCATATGACTATGTAGCCAGAAGGTAGGAAGAGCCGAAAGGAATGGACAGTATGAGGGGATGTAATTTAAAGAATGTATCATTGAAATCTCAGGTTCAAAAAGCACAAACTAGATCTAATTTTCAACATGGGAAATGGTGAGGTAAGCAGAGGGCAGTGCAGATCACAGGTGCCACCAGCCATTACCTGTTTCCAGGAACTGTACCAGGGCATCTATTTAAGAACTTCTCTGAGAGATGCTGACCTCAAGAGCAAGGGGATTAGGGGGCTAAGCAGAGGTGAGCAATAGATCACTGGATAAAACATATACAAAACTTTTGAATTGAAGGGTAACCTAAAATGCCAGAGTTCTGTACATTAAATAAACCTTATAAAGTTCAGGTGTCAATCAGGGCTTCAGTCTGTAAAAACAGAAGTCTCAGGGGCTAACCTTGTTGACAAATTGCTAACATTTCTTTCCTTAGGTTAAGCCAGAATGTCAATGGAAAACTGTGTCTTGTGCACGTCCCGGGTTGCCTCAGCCAGGAGTGGCCAACTGCAGGGCAGAGAAACATGAGGAAAATAGGTCATTAATGTCTACATCTTCATTTTCATAATTTTTGCTTCTCCTCGGCTCAATTTATATGAAAGCAAATGGGAGACGGGAAAAAATCCTAAGGAAGCCCTCAACACATTACCCAGTTTCTCCTCATGTTCTATTCTAACATGGTGCTGACTGATATGAGAATGTGTTGTGGTGTCATTAAGGACATGAATTAAGCTACATGTATATTAAAAAGTACATTTTGATGCAAAGGTTGATTGGTGCATTCCTGATAGATGCTAGTAAATGAAATGAGATTTTAAGAACCTCTATGAGTATGTACACACACAAGTGCACATGCACACAAACAGAGAAACACAGACATATATCTACATAGCACTAAGAAAAATATACTAACATATAATTTCTCTATAGCTTTTGGATGTGTATTTACTGTGAAATGCATACAAATGTGGGTACATGTATGTGCATATATATGTCAACCTCTATAGTGCTGGGATTACAGGCCAGTCACCACACTCCCCAAGCCTTTACTTGGTGCTAGGGATCTGAACTCCAGCCCTCAGGCTTGTGTGGCAAGGGCTTTACCTGCTGAATCATATTTCCAGTCTTTATATAATTTGAATAAGTTTTCCCATACAATTTCTTCTGCTAATTGATTATATCGGATGACATATCTTAGATGCGCACCATTCATTCTAGGAGGCAGTGTTGCCTGTAGGATGCACAAACACTTGTGCCCTTTTTCGGACACCTATTCTATGAAGTCTTAACACATGAAAGGAGTTTGTGAAAGAGGCAGAGGAGTTGAGGTTGGTGATTCTGATATGCTGAAAACAAACATAGACAGTGAAGATGTTCACAGAGACAGGTATCCCTCAGAGGTTCTATCCTCCCCACCAAATGCAAAACCATCTCACTGTTCCTGGAAGGGGATGTGAAAGTCCTCTAAGTACAAGGAGGTATGCACAGTGAGATTCCTCTAAGAGTGCTGTACTCCTTATTTTCTGAAAAGATTTTACTCTTTAACAGTAAGGAAAATTTTCACAGCAAGAGAAAATAAACAGATCTATGTGATGTGTTTGAGTCAGAGAGCCCTGGCATGACTTGTGAATGCATCAAAGACTTTGTTGGTCTCCACCATGGCACTGCCCTTGCACATAAACCTTATTGCAGTTTCTAGGGTAACACTAACATCACCACTTTTTCTGATATCTAAGCAGCATCAAAAAGGAAGGAAGGAAGGAAGGAAGGAAGGAAGGAAGGAAGGAAGGAAGGAAGGGAGGAAGGAAGGCACGAAGGAAGAAAGGCACGAAGGAAGGAACGAAGGAAGGAACGAAGGAAGGAACGAAGGAAGGAACGAAGGAACTAAGGACGAAGGAAGGAACGAAGGAAGGAACGAAGGAGAGAAAGAGAAAGAAAGAAAGAAAGAAAGAAAGAAAGAAAGAAAGAAAGAAAGAAAGAAAGAAAGACTGACTTACAGGATTTCAAACATAAGGTAAAAGTGACATTGGAAATGACTCAGAAAGAAAAAAAAATCAAGAATCTTCTTGAGTATAGGGCAGGTGGTTTTTGTTTTCAAATACACATTAGTTATTTAAAATATTTAAAAGCACTGAGTTCAGAATGAAGAGCTCAAACACACATTTTTCAGAAGTTTTATAAACAGAGAGAGATGTATAAAGCTAAAATATATTTTAAGAAAAAAATAATGAAAAATGACACAAATTTTCCAGTTATGAAATAAATCAGGCATTGTGAAGGGTATAAAATTGAGCTCCTCTGTAGATCCAGTTAAATGAGTCACATATAAGGATGAGAAGGTAAGGTCTCAACATGAAAGGAAGGCAAGGAACAAAGCATCAGAGGCTGCTGTTGCCAAGCTGCTTAGGAAAAATGAGGGCCACGGATTCAAGCCTTCTTTTCAAGAGTGACGATGAAGGCTGAGAGCAGTAGCTAGCCTTTCCTTGGCAAAAACTCGAATCCCCTGGGAAGATTCCCTCCTAATGGAGAAATTGACTCAAATTGGTTGTGGGCGTATCTGTGGTGCATTTTCTTAATTTATGTGGGAAAGCCCAGCTTGCTGTGGATACCACTCCTGGTCAGACAGTCCTGGGTTGTGTAAGAAAGCAGGTTGGTCAAAGCCATGAGAAGAAGCCAGTAAGAATTATTTTCCTGTGGCCTCTGCTTTAGTTCTACCTCCTAGTCTCTGTTTGAGTTCCTACCCTGACTTCCCTCAATGATGAGCTGAATAATCCAAAGAGACCCTTTCAACTCTGACGCTGCTTTTGTGCAGGAGTTTATCACAGCATAAAACAGACAACTGGATTACTGGGGACAATGGAAGATGGTAAAGAAAAAGCAAATGAGTAACATCACGGAGCAAAGAAGATGGCCCAGAATAAAAAAGTTAAGTGCAAGCAAGTTTGTACCATTTGCTGGCTTGTTTATTTTTTGATCCAAGAGAAACTGAAATAAAATATGAGAATTTTGTCATCAGCAAGAAAAGTAAGGAAAAAAATAGAATACTGCCAGCAATGTTTGGCTTCATGAGATCCTGTCAGGCTTCCTTAGCCTTATTCCCCAGGGAAAGGTGAGTGTACTATCCACCCATTCCTCAGATCCACAGCTCCATGACATAGGACAATCAGATCTTCAGCCCCACTAAACAGGACAATCAGATGTGACAGGGACTCAAATCAAAGCAGGAACTCAGTTTATCACTGTGAGCATCAGCTTATATAGGTGAAATGACATAGTATGATGTGGGAGTACCTCTAGCCAATGAGAGGCAGCCAAGCCCTCCCTCTGGCTGGAGGGATGTCTACCTGGATTTTGCTGTCTCATCCTCAGTTACTATTCCTCAAACTTGAGCCAGGCTTTTCTCTATCCTACAGGCCTCAAGATACAGACCCTGAGACAATGGCCCAATAAGATACTATCCATAGGGTATGTGTTTGCCCTGCTAACCATAGCTCTGTTCATCGGGGTTCAAATAGCTCTGCATTATTGGTTTTAAGTTTTTTTTGTCATTTCTGGTGTATATTTATAATGCAGTTACTCATTTGAAATTCAGTACATTTGTATCCTTTATAGCCCTATAATAGAAGGAATTTTCAAAGTTCAGAATACATTTGTTGGAAGCGGGCATCTAAATGTCTATTTATAGTGAGGGTTAATTTTGCTATCAGTGACTAAGACCAAAGATATAAGAAGTGAAAACCTCTCTTATTTTCACTCCCTACCCAGAGCATCATTAATAAATCTATTCTCACTCAGCCTTGTAAAATGATAGTGAATGAGCACTGCATGGAGAAGTGGTTAGGAGGACTTTTACATTCTCTCGGAGAAGCCTGATTACTGCTGAGGAGTTGTGCTTCTGTATACTTCTGTCAACACTGAGGAACTATGTAAACTGTTCCTGAACTGAAAGACAGTCCCTGGGAGCATGAAGCATGGACTGGAACTGGCAGTTTGTGAAATTGACTTAGGTGGCAGGCATTGTGAAGGCTCGCGTGCCAGTGTGGGCTTAGTTTGGACACTTCAGGAAATGTCAGGGGAATCTATTTAGTGTTCTAAAAATATAGTTTGGAAAATTATACCTAGTAACCCAAAAGAATCAGCCACACTCATTTTTGACACATGACCTGCAGCAAGGGAGACTCTGCCTTCATATTTAGATCATCATCAAGATAACTTCCCATCTGGAAAAATGATCCTGGAAATTGGTTTTGATTTTCAGTGAAGCAGCTGTGGGGAAATGAAGTGTCTATAAAAGGACATGCTAGGTTAGAACCCACCCGCAACCCTGCAAAAAAATCTCATGCCACTGGAAATGTTAGAATGAAACTTGATTTGTAAACACAGTGTTTTGATATGTAACTAGAAATATAATAGTATACTGGATTAGAGTGGGAACAGCTCCAATGACCATTGACATTAAATAGAAGAAGACATGAACAGATACATAAAAGAAAAACATCTTTGTTATCTAGCAGGAATTGATACCCTTGGATGATATTGAGAAAGGGCCTCTCTCCTTATGGTCAGCTTTGGACCTTTACCTGTTTCCTTGGTAACACTAGAAAGAAAGGAAATGATCACATCTCACCTCATTAGACTTTCTGTTAAAAAAAAATGCCTCTGTCCCTGGAGATGTGACATTCTGATCTGTTCTAAAGATTAGAACATTACACTGTGTTGTCTTCTCCCTTAAAAGTTAATCAAGTCGTGTCTGCCAATCACTTGTCCAGGAGTCCATATCACAGGAAAGCAGATTCACCTGAAGACAGAAGGAGTTGGAGGAAATAATCTTTGCCTTAATGAGATCACATACTATCCGTTTCCATAGCCCCTCCTCCCCATGCAAGAGCTTGCAGATATTCAACATTAAATCTGCCTGCTTTTGAATTCTAAACAAAAACATGTAATTTTCCTTGCTCTTTCTCTAAAGCATCAGCATACTTTCTCTGCCTAAGCTTGCTTTCTTTGACAGGCTAGATGTCTCTTCCACCACCTACCAACCTTCTACTTACAGCTGCCTGTGGACTTCCACTGCTGAGCAGGTTGGTTTTGTGGACACTAACTCAAAAAGAATGGCCTTCTTGTTTCCTATATCAATCTCCTTCAGTTTGCAGCTCATAGATTTATTCTCTGCTCTGCTTTTCTCTTAAACTCTAAAGAAATTCCACTCAAGCTTCATAAATAGGTGGAACCCAGAAGTAACCCCAAATTTCCCTTAAAATGTGAAGAGAGAGGCAAGGAAACACATCACAAAGGTCCCAGAGTGGGCATAGGTTATCCCAAATCATCACAATTCCCAGTCATCATCAGAAGCTAACAGAGGATCAGGAAAGAATTTCTTGCAGACTTCAAGTCATAGCCTGCTGTCAGCTTATCTGAGTCTCCTGCTCCCTGGAATTAAAAGGTAATTTATAATCAGCTTTTAACATGCATTTATTTTTACTTGTATGCAGGTATGCACTTGCCATGGTGAACATGTGGGGGTTCAAGGGAAGATGCAAGGAGGCCATTGCTGAGCCCTGTGATCTTTCCCACAAATGCCTTCATCTCTTTTCTCACCCTTAGTTAATGGCCCACACTCCAGCTCATCTCATTCTGAAAACACAGCTCCACAAGCCTGTCTCCTGGATGGGGGCATTGTGACAAAGGCACTGCCAGGTGCAGACTTATTATGAGATACATCCTAGATCATGTTAACAGCCTCTGCACAGATCCCCGGCTCTGTGCTTTTGAAAGTCAATGAGCATTCCAACTGTTAGGAATTATTAAGGAGGTTCTTGCAGCAGGCTCTTAGGAAGTCTCTGGCAGCAAGTCCCTTCTGCCTCCATAGGCTAACTGAAAATCCAAATGCATTTCATCCAAAGGTGACTATCACTCCACTCCCTGCAGCCTTACCAGAAACATCCAGCTTGTCATCCCCCTACCCCGTCACCCTCTCGCCTCTCGCCTCCCTCTCTCTCTCTCCCCTCCTCTTCTCTTCTCTTCTCTTCTCTTCTCTTCTCTTCTCTTCTCTTCTCTTCTCTTCTCTCTCTCTCTCTCTCTCTCTCTCTCTCTCTCTCTCTCTCTCTCTCTCTCTCTCTCCCCTCTCTTCTCTTCTCTCTCTTTCTCTCTCCACTGATTCTTGAACATCCATAAGTATCAACTTAATGGTCAATGCTTGGCCTGATAATAAGAAGACGTGTGTGGGCTCCAGTGCAGTTTTTACAATGCACAGAGGCCTAAGAAAAAAAACAAAGCCATAACTGCTTTCAAGGTAATTTGTCATATGAAAGGAGAACATTTATTTCTAAGTCCAGATTAAAAAGAAAACTAAACCAATTCATTTGAAGACTTGAGGAAGCCTTTCAGTCTCCTGAGGTTGCATGCACTGGGATATGGATAAGATAAGTTAGGCCGTGTTTCCACTGATGCTGAGCTATGAAAACTGGCTGATTTCACAACCATTGCTCTGGGAGGTCTCCAAGGAGGAGCAGACTTCAGCATAATGATGGTCCAAGTTCAAATGAACAAATACCACCTCTCCTTTGAGGCTCTGCTACATTTCCAGTGAGTTTCATGTAGTGCATAGGTCTAATTTACTTTCTGTGTATTTAATTAAATGAAACTCCTTGCTTGGGTAGATTTGTGAACTATGAAGAGTCGCACAGAGACAATTCTGGTTTTGTTGTGAATTGCTCTGTTATACAGGGATTCCTACAAAGCAGAGAACACTGTCATTACCATCATAGCCACTCTCTCCCAGCCCTTTTCCCATGTATTAAAACAAAACACACTAACTAAAATTCTTAGAGTTAATAAGGCAGTTCTCTTGTAACGATACTCCATATTGAGTATCTCTTCTCAAATCTATTCTATGTCAAAGGAGGATTGTGTTATAACTAGAGGGTACTACAAACTCAGTTGCAAACTGTTGTTTGTTGACTGTGTGTGTGGCTTCCCTACTCAACATGGTATAGCTTATAGCCTTGAACAACTTTGAACGTGTGTTCTGAAAGGCTGCGTATGTGCACGTGCACATGTGCGTGTGTGCGTGTGGGGGGGGGGAGTCCCAGAAGACAGTTTGAAAGGCTTTGGATGATATGGATGATAGACTCTGCTATGCAGAACATAGCAAAAGTACTCAGGAACAAACAGCAACCACCTGAAAGGATGTAGACATTGCAGAATCAATTAACTTCAGTTAGCACTAAGGATTTCAGAATGGAATATACCCAATGTTAGTCTCCCACATGCCTGAACGAGAACATCCTTACTCAGAGAACAAGGCTCTTCCCATTATGTGTTAAATGCTCTTTAGAATTCTACCACTGAGGGAAAAGAAAAAAGAAAATGAAAGAAGCGGTTGACAGAATGAAATCTAGTGATAAGTTAGCAGAGGTTTTGCTTCGTTTTTTGTTTGTTTGTTTGATTGATTGATTGATTGATTGATTGATTGATTTTTTTCTGTAGACTTGTTCTCATGCATAAAAACAAGCCTGCAGCCACCAGGACTCCTGGGACTCAGGACTGCCACCAGAACTTTCTGCATCTTGTGGTTAAAAATTCAATCTCTAGAAATTGCATGTTTTACACAGAAGTTGACATGACTGACTTTCCTAGACAGCTCAACTTCTCATAACATTCCATTGTGCTTGTTTTACAGTTTACTCGGTGTTTATCAGGAAGCTCAAAATGTAGTGCTTTACAATAAATGTTTAAAACCACCTGTTAAGAGAGCACCCATACCTGAGGTGGGACAATATTTAGGTAGAAGTTTTACATTAATAAAAAAAAATAATGTCTAAATCTAGTATATTTAAACGATAACTATATGGCTTCTTTATTCCTCATTTTTAGAATATTAAAGATACCCAACACTAGGGAGGTAGAAGCAGGCAAATCTCCATAAGTTTGAAGCAGCCTGGTCTACAAAGAGAGTTCCAGGAGAGGACAGTCAGGGCTGTTACAAAGAGAAGCCTTGTTTCGAAAAACCAAAAGGAAAAAAAGAGAGAGAATATCAAAGACATTCTAATTTCTACAAATAAATATTTATGTCAGGAAAGAGGCCAAGAATGGAGAATGAAACAATAAAATATCTTTACTGTGTTTATTTGTTTGTCTGACTAGTTGTCTTGTATTTCTTCCCACCCATAACCCTACTTTCCTTATGCTTATTGGATGGGCAAGATCTCTCCTTCTGTAAGATTTCTTACAGCTTGTACGAAATCACAGCAGTCCTTCTGCTGGACAGCTCAAGTCAATGGCATGCATTAATACAGAAGATATGACATCATCCAAAACAAAGGGCCACGGATACTGTGTGGGTCCAGACTTCCTGTCATATGAACATGGCCCCATTCTGCAGAACAGGAGTCCTTTAAAATCCTCAAGTTACTTATTTCTGTTATTTTTTTTCAGCTTTCATAAAAATTAGCAGGTTACTTCTAGCTTTTGTTTGCAGGGTGTGAAACATCTGGTCCATACCCCGTGGGCTTGATTGATCTTGGTATTTTTTGAAAGGATGGAGTCACTATTTAAAATAACTAAACTCAGGGAGAATTAACCCTTCTCATGAAATTTGGTAACAACACATTTTCTTGGTGTGACTGTCATCTGCAACTTTTGTATAAAACCCACTTTAAATTTTTTATGTTCTCTCAAAAAGATGAGCAAGAATTGCTTGCATTTGATCAATGCTAGCATCAAAAAAATTATCCCAATATCTATTCCAGTCTATACTCTGCCTATCCTGAACAACTACTATGTTAACGATAATAGAATCTACCTTTCTTCCAAATAGCTTTCAACTCTGAATGTAGTTATAGGGAAATACCTTAAAATAACTAACATTTTCAACTTTTATATGTACTGCATTATCTTTAATGGGTAGTTCTGATTAATGAATCTTAAGCCTGTGCCTTTATTTAAAAAGCATAGTGTAACTCTGTGATGTTACAGTTGAACAGTTGTCTGAATCTCCTTCTTGGTGTTTGCTAACTACTCCCTGCAAAGATTAGTCACACAAGCACATAGCTCAGCCAACCTTCTTTGTCGTCTACACTTGCAAAGGTCAAGTGTGCAGAACTCTAAGAATAATGGTTAGAGTGCAATGCAACATTCTCTTAATTAAGAATAAAGGAAAGTTTAATATTTCATTAAGTCATAAAACAAAATGGAATTTTTAAGCTCTCATAAAGAATTTTTCTCTCTGTACATATTTTTCATTAGTATTCAATATTTGGACTTGAGATAATATTATAGTTAAGATAATAGAGTGTTTAATTTTTAATTGTTTAGCAATCTAAAAGCTCCCTCTTCTGATCATGTGGAGAAAGTCTTCGCATAGCTCCACCTTGTGTGCTCTGTCTGGTTCTTAGTATTTGCTTTCCCCGACACTATTCTCCATTAGAAGCTGTTGTCTAGCCCTCACAAGTATATAAGCTAAATCAACCTCATATAAAGACACATTTTGTGCTCAACATCCAGCCTGAACAATAACTGCACATCTTAAATTATTTAGTTTTTTTTACAAAGTTATGAATTGTACTTCTGAGAAAATTAAAATTCATCATCTTATTATTAATCCCAATCTGCTTTTTTACTGCAAATACTATATTATGAGTCATTAGTTTTGGCACAGATATTTGGGGCTTTATTAAAACATCTCTTCTATACATACAAGGTGGATTCATTTCCAGCATATCAACCACTAGAGTCTTTGAAACTACACTTTCACATAAGTATAACTGTCTTAAATAATAACATAGACTATACTGAGAGTAGTTCTAATATGCATTGTTAAAAAGCAAAGATGAGACTATTTTAAATAAATATTTCTTGTTTTTTTCTTGACATCATTGAAAATATAACTTGTGAATCCAAACTCAGCAAGCATTATAAAATTGACAATACCTTGCCTTTCTGAAATTCCTTTCAGGAACATTACCCAAAGCCACAGTTCAGTCGATAGCATATAAATTCTATACCCTCAAAAGTTCTTAGTATTTTAGCTATCTACTAAGTTAAAAAATTTGAAATGCTATTATGTAATTATATCTCATTAGAATCACAACTCACCTGTTCCTGTAATCTGTGGATGGTTTCTACTATTCTTTTGGAAGTTAACTCCAGATGTCTTTAAGCACATTCTAAATAAGTTCAAGAGTCCTCCTTATTTTTCAATAGCTTTTCTGTTATTTATCATATTGTAGTGATTAAATGTTTTACTCTCTTCTCAGTTGTTTCATAATTCAGACTTTTAATATTTCATTTAGTCAAATCTGTATGACCATATAATTATTTGTGTATTTTTCATTGTTTTATGGTATTATTGATTTAGTGCTGTAATTTAGCATTAATTTTGTTGCATGATATAATTATAAAACTACTTTTATTTTCATAAGAGTTAACTCTAATTGATTTTAATACCAACTGGATTACAAGGCCTACTAATTTCTTTTTGTCCTTATTTCTGCTTATCCTAGTGTTCTTTATTGATTCTCTACCCAGTCAGCTGTGATATTCATTTTTATCGGTCTAACAGCAACAAAAAAAAATTCACTATTCTTTGCTTTTGAAATATGTTTGTATCTTTTACACACGATGGTTCTGAACTTTAACAGAATTACATTATATTGGTGAAAACCGACATCGATACAATACTGAAATACATGGAAGAGACACTATGAGTTCCTATTGTTTCAGTGATTATTCAATGAACTTAGTCAAGATTCCTGCTCTTATACATAAACATTTCTACAAATATAGATAACCAAAATGTTTATTCTTGGCTCTTTCATAGCGTTACAGTGAACTGTATGTTTGAACTGTAAATAAGCTGTTCGTCCTTTGAATGATTTTAACAGAACCACCGCAGAACTCCGGGTGCGTTCTGCTGGCATCACTAACAATTTGTTCTTCAAACTCCAAATGTAAATGTCCATGTAGAAAATGTAGATCACGGTCTCACCGTAAGTTTCCATGTTTTCTAACTTTTTCTTTGTACTCAGAAAGCAGTTTTTATGTGAAGCCTAAGCATTTTTCAAACTCAGAAAATTATCTCCTTTAGCTCTTCAAATGATTCTTTTTATTCAGAAGACAGTGATGTCTGTTACATCCCCAGCCCTTTTCTACCTGCTTCCTATCTCTGTTCATTTTCTCTGTGGTCTGTTAGGCTTGTGTGTTTTCTATCCAATAATTAAAAATTCTTCAGGGGTTTCGATCTCAAAATTTTATTTTAATTTTCTTAAGTTTTCTCATTTTATTTAGCCTCCCTTTCTATTTGTTTCTTTGTTTATATTTTAGACCCTTACTGCTCTGCTCCACCTGGTCATCTTTCCCATCTTATATATGAAGTCCACTGTTTATTTTGTCCTACTGAAGCTGTAACATTGACACAACATACTTCATTTGTGTAGTAAATCATCAAAGGCAGCTCTTTTCCTGGATGCTGGCCCTGTGCCCTTCCTCCTTGTTTTGAGTGTAGAATCTTTCCACAGGCCTCTCATTGGCTATACTCATTTACACTCTGAGAGAGTGGTAGACTCTCTTTGCCTGTTCTTGGTGAGTACATAGGGTGGGAAGACTTGCCTTGTGTCTCTGGTTTGTCCATCTGTTTAAAGCTAGAAATTCACTGTCAGATTTTAGTCTGAGAAAGTTTTTTTTTTCTTTTTATCGGCGTCAGCTTAAATTTTAGTTTAGTATAAAACTAGCTGCCTGCTTTAGTTAGGGTTCCTATTGCTATCATGATAAAGATCATGTCCCAAAAAGCAACTGGAGGAAGAGGGGGTTTATTTCACTTCACAGTGAACAGCCCATTGCTAAGGAAAGTCAGGACAGGAACCTGGAAAAAAAAAACAGATGCAGAGGCCATGTAGGAGTACTGTTTCCTGTCCCACAGCCCATTGCTAGCAAAACCTGCTAAAATATAGCACCCAGGACTACCAGTCCAGACGTGGTACTGCCCCTAGTGGACCCGCCTCCATCAGTCATCAATCAAGAAAATGTACCAAAAAATATTTCATAAGTCAATATGGTGGGAACATTTTCTCAATTGAGGTTCCTCCTTGTAAAGTATCTAGCTTTGTCAAATCGACATATAACTATACAGCATAGATCATAACAGAATGAAATGCAGACTCACCAGGCACCTTGTGGTTCACTCAGTGTGGCCCAGAGTGCACCTTTCTATACCACCCTTGTTCTTTTTCTGGTATTGAAGATATGTATTAAGTGTGGACTTTTCCATAGGAAGCTACATGTTCAGGGGAAATTTCTGCTTAACACTCGCAATGTCCCTGCCCTTCCCTTGGTGCCCTGCACTGGAGACTCGGGCGCCCTTCAGAATCTGCCTGAAGCTGTTGCCGGAGTTCCACGGGTTGGAGGGCTTTCTTATTCCCGCGTGGCTTTGTCCCCTCCAGATTCTTCAGTGCTGCAAGGAAAGAGAATGTCATCAGTGCTGCTAGGATTTGGCTTCCTCACTCCCATGTTTGTATCGTCTTCTCCAAAGGGAAGTGTGAAACAGCCTTTGTTTGCTTGTTTATCCTTCAAAAGAGTCCCGGTATCCCTCTGCTCAGTGAAAACTAGTTTCTTTTCCAAGGCTGTTTCCCTTCTTAAGCTTTTTAGCAATAACACAATTTGTCCTCTTATTTTATAATCATTTGACCAAGAACAAGAATTAAATACTTAGATTCCTTCAAATTCCATCTTATCAAACGCCATTCATCTAATTCTCCTTGAGCCTCCTGTATAGGAAGGAATTTGTCCTCACCTCTTCTAGAACACCTTGAAGTTAGAACAGTCTGCCCTTCCTTGCAGCCAAAAAATGATTCATTTCCATTCCTCTCTTATACTATATGTGCACTAGTCTTTACAATTTGTGGGGGTTTTGATTTTACTTGTTTTGTATGAGTAGGGTGGTAGCAACTGCTTTGGATGCTTCCAAGGTCTCTCTGGTTTTGAGACTGAAATCTCCTGCTGCAGGTGCCTTCTCACAATTACAGGGACCTAGGCAATGTCTGTTCCGATCAGGGTCACTGCAGTCTTGAAGTCCCTCACGATTTTCTTGACAATAGCAGATGTGAATAGCATGTACATTGAATAAGCTATTTTCCTCTGCCCCTAAGAGAGTAAGGGTGTATTTACAAGGTTAGGAGGCTGCCAACATGATGGCCAACGACGGCCAAGTGAATTAACTAGCACAGCATGCTTATTCATGTGAGAGAAGTTGTGAACTTTCCATCACAAATAAAGTAGCATAATTGGTGATCTCTAGATACTTAAAATTAGAAGAAATCTCATCAGTGCAGAAGTTCCCAGCATAATTACAAAGAGTAAAATACGAATGGAATATGGTTCCTCTAAGACTAATATTTTCAGACAATAGTTATTATGCCCTTTGGTAGATGTGCAAAATCTGCTAGCAAAAGCATCAGCACCGCTGGTTGCCCTGCACAGCCATTTAATATTATAATTAATCACCTGCTGGATGTGTAATAATGTACTACATTTACTTCAAGACATCTTCTCTGTCTTAAAGATTTTGTTTGAAAGGAGCAGCTGAGAGCTCTGACAGCTAACTTCTTCCCTACAGGCAATTTAAAATTACCCCAAACTCCAACCTTAATAAAAAATTGTCTGAGTAGTATCTCGTGTGTGAAAATAAAGCAGAGAGCAGGGTATTTTGGTATAATCCCTGCCACAGAACACTCACTGCTGAGGAGAGGATTCACTGAGTTCCACCATGGTAGGGATCTTCGTAAACAATGCCTGCACACCATCAATGGTGTCACTATGGGAGGCCGCATAGACAATGGACAAACACACATCTTTCCACACTTACTTTGAAAGCTCAGATTAACCAAAAGAAAAAAGAAAACCAAGATTTCCAGCTCAGAATGACATGGTGGCTAGACAGACCCTGAAAACCTTAGCTGCTGTGTAATTGAAGGCATTATGGGTAGATAGAGCGGGGGGGGGGGGCAGAAAAAGAGTCCTGATGAGACAAAAGGGCAATTAGAAGAAACAGAGCATTTGGGGAAAAAAGCTCAAGAGGGTGAGACAGGGATAACTGTCCCAGAGAAGCTTTAGATATTTCCAACCTGTTCAAGTTAGGGAGGGAGAGAAAATGGACGTGATCAATTAATCAGTTTTTATTCTCACCCCTCAGTGCATGGAAGTAGCTTGTGTGAAAATATGAGATCGAAATGGATCAACACCAGCACCACCACCACTACCACCAGAGCAAATGCTCCCAAATAATAACTGTGTAATCTGCTCTCAGAAATCTCTTAATATAGCTCACCAGGAAAGCCCAGTGTGCTGAAACCAGACAAGCAGATCTATGGCTTTGCATATGAGTGTCTTCTTGCCATGAGTGAGTGGCCTTGAAAAATGCATCGTCTCTTATCCAGTCTCCTAAGGTGACTGGATAAAACAAGAAACACTAGAAAATCTCAAATAGTATAACAGAGACCCAGATGCATGGACTTGTATCCTATGCCATCAATCAAAAGTCCTATATTTGGTTTAGAAAAATGTACTGCTAGCAAACATTATTTGCTGGACATGACAGGGTCATGTCACACATGACTTCATGTAGTGACTTCATGCTGCTGTGACTTAAAGCACAAGACCTGCAGAAAGGTCAGCTAGCTAATCTCAGTATAGAGAAGTGTGTTCTCATGAAGCCCTGGCCTTAGCAGCTATAGGCAATTACTGGCTGCTGGGGAAAAGCACTTTTGATTTTCTAAAGAATGATGGACCTACATCCCTGAATATATGAGCAGCATTAAGTGGACTCAGTCAGTTTCAAATGAGCACATAAAGTTAAATGTGAAGAGGTAGAGCAGGAGAGGAAATGAAGGAAGGATAAGGAAGGGTACATTTTATCAAAAATATATGCATGTGTAAAATTCTTAACAAATAATATTTGTTTTGTTCATTTATTGCTTCTTTATTAATGATATTTTGAATTCATATTCTGTTTGTGAAGTTCATGGCATCCACTTGAGTAGAGAAGAGACTATCACAATGGTATCTGCTGTCTGCTGTTCCTTGCTTTTTTGCCATCTGGTAAAATTTGCCCCTTTTTCTGTTTTCATACTATACTAAGCATGTTCAATGTGTGTCTCAGTCAGTGTTCTATTGCTATAAAGAAACAACATGACCATGGCAATTCTTCTAAAAGGAAGTATTTAATTGGGCCTTGATTACAGTTTCAGAAGCGCAACCCATGACCATTATGGCAGAACTGAGAATCCTATATTCCAAACCACATACAGCAGGAAGAGAAAGCCACTGGATGTGGCTTAGGCTTTTGAAACTGCAAATCCCACCCTCAGTGACACACTTCCACTAATAAAGCCACACATACTTCAAAAAGGCCACACTTCCTAATCCTTCTCAAGTAGGGTACTCAAATATATGAGCCTATGGGTGGCCATTCTTATTCAAATCACTAGAATGAGTTCAGAATTCTGGTAGTCAGTAACAAGTTATGAACTAATGTTTTTCCCATTCTGCTCTCTAAATACCCACCAGCTAAATCCAAGGGGAAGATAGGACTACCTATAGTTCCTCCATTTCTCCCACACCTGCCAGAAAGTCCCCTCCTCTATGATAACAAGTCACTACTAGCAATCCCTTGCTCTGCACTCAAACAACACTGTCTTCTTCCTGTTCAACTGACCCAGAAGCTAATGAAGATTTCCATTGATGACAAATCTCTATTACATGGCTGTCCACATTTTCCAAGACTGAAAAAAAAGTCTTCCCAAGGCTGCTACAGATATCCCTTTATTAAATATTTCCTTTTGATATATTGTCTATGAGCTACATTTATCATGGATCCTTACACTTCAAACTACAATTTTTTTCCAAAACTATTTATCAGGTAGTTATTTAGAATTATATTAGGGCACGATTCTAACAGCACAAAGACTTATAGGACACAGCCCAGATGTGTTCTCAAAGTACCTAAGTCTCGTGTGAGATGGACACATCCACTTGTGATCACAATATCACTGCTGGTATGAACACAGATGATGGGAAGAATGGCAAGGGTCCCAGATCTACTCCTGGTTCTGTGAATGTGAACAATGTGTGCTCCCTTCAGTAAGCATCTTATACATTAAATTAGAGAGTTTCTCTTAGTTTATAGTTTTTACACAACAAGTAACTATTTATGAAGAACATACAAACAAGTGCATTTAGGAGGAGTTAGCAACATAGGCTGGTTTCAAAGACACTATTTAAAAAGATGCTTCTATAGTGCAAATGATGTCAGTGGGTATGAGGAGGTGGTGGCAGAGAGGTGACTTGGCCAGTAAGATCATCTATAATTGGCAAACAGGAGAAGGTAGGGAAGAGTGAAGAAAAGTAACTAACTTTCTGATCACATATAAAGTTCATGCTACCTGGATTCCTATCAAGCAGTAGTTGACACCAAAGAGCACCCATTTTAGTATATCTAATTCTCATGCCCTTAACCTGTACCCTCTCCATCCTGGGTTCAATAATTAATCTTTGAACAGAAAACAATGCCTTCATATATTTCCAATCTCTGTGGCTTAGTTATCATTCTATTGCTGTGAAGAGATACCATAATCAAAGCAAATTACAAAAGCAAAAAAAAAAACATTTAATTGGATCTTGCTTACAGTTTCAAATGGTGAATTCATAACCACCATGATGGGGATCATGGCAGCAGACACGGTGCTAGAACAGTAACTGAGAGCTTATGTCTTGTAGGCAAGTTGGAGGTGGAGAACAAGAGGAAAAATGGAGACAGAGACAGAGAGAGAGATAGAACTCCTAGGCTTGGTACAGGCTTTTGGAACCTCAATGCCCACCCCAGTGACACATCCCCTACAACAAAGCCACACCTCCTAACCCTTCCCAAACAGTTCTACCAACTGGAGACCAAGTATTCACTTGAGCCTTTGGGAGCCATCCTCATTCACATCACCACAATTTTTATGCTCATTATTTTATATATAAATATAGCTAACAGATTTTGTGATGGACTTAGGTTTCTTTAAAGCTGATATGTTACTATAAGCCAATTAAATAACAGCCTTAAGACTTTAATAAGTCAACTTACTAAATATTAATCATCAAATGAAATGAGAATTCAGTCTTACTTTTGGGAACTTGACCTTCTGTCTTTGGTTTAATCTTATTGTAGCCTTTAGGAATGAAAAACTGTTAATAGCTTGTTGATTTGCATCTCCAGACCCAATTTGATTAGATTTCCTGATTAGGGGATTAATGTTAACTATGAAATATGATGCGTAATAATGCAGATTTCGGTTCTCTTCAAGTGAGGCTTGCTGCCTGGTGTTAAAATGAAAAATAATCTAGTTTTCAGTGCTCATTTACTATAAATTGACTGAAATTGAGTGGATGAAAACTTAAGCCTATTTGCCTCATTGATGCTACTTCCATGTGTATAATAATTATTTATTAACGTAGATTTGAGAAACTATGATTTGATTTCATATTGAATCAGTGAAGAACCATATATGTATCAGAATTTTTGAGTAACATCACACAACTACTACATTATAGGACCCTGTCTTTCTATTCTCTTGTTTATGCTTCCAGGCTTCTGTGTCTCACTGAACAGTTTAGCCTGTTTGGAATTCATGTGACATTTTGTGTGGAACGAAGTGTGAAATGCCACTTCCCATACTGCTACCTTATAAATTATTCAGTCTTGCTGTTTATCAGGCAGCTTCTGCTGATAGATAAGAAGTCAGCTCTTGTTTGCTGCACACATCCAGAGGCTTCGACAAGCAAATGAGGTGTGTGGCCAGCTAACAGAGAGGAGAATGTCCAAGCAAGAGCAGTTTGGGTTATGATTACTCCACATTGAAACAAACCATACCAGTTTCACTTGGAATAAGATAGCAAAGGTTCACTTGCCAGGAGGGAGAGATGAGAAGACAATTAACACTCTCAAGAAAGCACATGGTGAAAATTCTCTCTTTCTTGTTGAGTAACCCTGTTGTCAGTAAGCAAGCAAGGGCCTTGTCACTTCTGCGTGGTTCTTGACATACTGCCGCAAACATAAATATGGAGAAAGTCACTGGATTGTTTCTATGTTTTAAAGACTACAGCAGCCTTCCTTTCTGCATCATCTTGTTGTTAGCATTTGTTGTTCCGTGATTTGAGACGTCTTCCAGTGTGCTCAGGTTTTGATATGAGTATCATTTGATCTGGAATATCCCATTTTAGAGCAAATGTAAGGTAGTGAATTGTTTTTTTTTTTTTTTTTTTGGTTTTTCGAGACAGGGTTTCTCTGTGGCTTTGGAGCCTGTCCTGGAACTAGCTCTTGTAGACCAGGCTGGTCTCGAACTCACAGAGATCCACCTGCCTCTGCCTCCCGAGTGCTGGGATTAAAGGCGTGCGCCACCACCGCCCGGCTGTGAATTGTTAATAAAGTTACAATAGCATCTTCAAGCACACGACAGTTTGCAGGATAACAAGTTGGATTTAACAGCAGGACTGAGTTACTATTTCTGTACAAGGACCACTGAACCATGTATTTATTTGGCTTACAATTTTAGGTCACAGTCCATCATGTAGGGAAATTAAGACATGAGCTTCAGGCAGGAATGTGAAGGAAGCCCTGCTTGCTATTCCACATACGATGGTGATTACGCATGACAGAGGATCTCATGTCATAGTAAGTGAAGAGCAGCAGGAGGCATGGAGGACACTACTTGTTGGTTGACAGGCAAGCTTATGCTCAGCTGACTTCATTACACAGTTCAGAAAAACTTGTCTATGAAATGGTGCCATCCAGAGTCCCTGCCCCTACATCCATTAACAGCCCAAACAAGCCCTGCATGTGTGCATACAGGCAATCTGATCTAGGCAAATATGTGAGTCAGAGTCTCTTATCCGATAACTCTAAGTTGTGTCCTGTTGGCAGTCAAAGTTAACCAGGACTTACACCATCCTGTGCATAACTGGTGGATATTTGACCTCAGCTCTTTACACTCGTGAGTCCATGTCCTTTTCCCCATACAGCCACTCAGTGCTTTCTCCACATTTAGAGGCTCCTGCCACAATTTTAATTTGAGCTCTACTATGGACTTCCTAAACCAGAAGGAATGCAGAAAAGATAAATTCTTGGAAATAGTCACACCTGGGGTCTATTCCTTTGCAGAAACACCAGGGCTCTGAGCAGACTAGCCTACAGCAGATGAGATACACACTGCTGGAGTGCATCAACAAACTGCATAGACACACAACCTGCAGCTAACCTCATATCTAAGTGAGGATAGACACACAACCTGCAGCTAACCTCATATCTAAGTGAGCATAGACACACAACCTGCAGCTAACCTCAGATATCTAAGTGAGCGAAAGCCAGCAGCAATGAAGCAGTGAAAGGCCTTTCTCCTGGGCAGGACAGATTCTGTTGGTGCATAAGAAATACTTGCTTTTGTTGTATATCACTGAGGTTTTTATAGTATATTGCAAGGCAAAAGCTAAGTAATAGACTGTACAAGATACTATTAAAATGATGCTGTTTATGTACCCATAATACATAAGAAAATATTGAAAAATATTTATACCAATGATATAAATACCTTTGTCTAGTTTAAAGGACCAAACAGAAGATTAAAATTGAATTAATTTTTCGTGCCTTTCTTATAAGAAAATTGATGCAATGCGCTATTTATATAAGAAAAATAGCACAGAAAATTATTCCACTATTTAAATGTATACAGCGTCACCTTAAATTACTATATACTATATGAGAAATGACCAGATCAATTTAGAAAATAGGGAACTAACTTCAATGTGAGAACTACCATAGGGAATACAAGGTTTTTAGATGCAGGTGGCATTTCAATGATTCTATTTTGTCTTATGACCTGAATGAGAACTGCAGAGTTCCAGAGCTTCTGAGTAGCCCAGGTTAGCTCATCCTTACACATAAGAGAAGCACAGTGCAGGACTCCTTCCTATGAGAGTTTCCAAGACAACAGGGGATCAACTCTAAGCAAATGAGCCTGCCTTCTTCAGAGGTGATGACTAGACACACCCACATGGTTCCATATAAACCCTAAGAGCATTGCATTCACGATAAGCAGACTCACACTTGTCAATAACACACGAAGACTGGGCTGCTAAGCTGGCTCAGCGAGCACAGTGCCTGCCACAAGACCTGAGTTCTGTCCCTGGGCTCCACATGGTAGAGGCAGAAAACTGATTTCTAAAGGTTTTCCTCTGACATCCACTGTTGTGCCGTGGCATGCACAGTGAGTAAACAAATATATAAAACATTTAAAAGAAAAAAAGAACATCTGTATTAATTACTTTTCTTGTTGCGGTGACAAAAACACCTGCTAAAAGTGAAGTAGACAAGGAGGAGTTGGTTTGGGTGTCACAATCTGTCAGGGTAAGGAAAGCATTGCAGCAGAAGCCTCACGTGACTGGTGAGGTCCTGTCTGCAGTAACGAAGCAGAGTGATGGGCACTGATACCTGCTTACCTTCTTCTCTTCTTCTATATTCAGTTCCAGAATTCAGCCCATTACCAGGGCCAGGTTTCTCTCCTCAGCAGAGCATCTCTGGAAGCTCAAAGTCATGGCCAGAGGTGTGTCTCCTAGAATATTCTGAATTCAACCAATTTAATTTGAAGCTCAGTCATGATGCCCTCCAGTAACAACAGTGAGATCCCAGAGTATGAGAGACATTCCAGAAAATGCTGACAAGAGAACTCCAGTTGTCCTTCACTGGAAGAGAAATCAAAGCAAGTTGTTAGACAGTACACCAGAGCATATATACCTCCTCTCTGAGATCAGCACATAGCGCACTTGGTATTCTGTGAAGGACAAGCCCTGCCAGATAGGTCTTATCTGCAGGGTCTTAACTCTGACAGGGCATGTTTACAATCTGTATGACTTCTTTCTCTTGGCACTTTGACTCAGAGTTAATAGCATGTATATTAGAGAGAAATATTTTTAAAGGAAATCACTTAGAGTCTAGATTGTATGAGAATGTGGAAAGAAACAATTCTATTCATGTCAGGTACACTCTTTTGTACCTAATGGGGAAGTCAGAGTGTCAAGCTGAGGTTTTTAAAGACACAAGCAAAGTAGAGCAGGAAATCCATTTGGGAGATCCACTGGGAAGCTGTCCAGACAGCGATGGGACCCAGAGGCTCAGGGCTCCTGTCTGTGGTAGGGAAGGTCTGCATTATAGCCACTTCTCTGGCCAAGCATCCCAGAACCCTTTAAAATTATTTAAAAAGTGAAATCAGAGGTAGGGGTATGTGTAGAAAAGAGAAAAATCAAAAATCAACAGGGAGATAAAGAAAGAGTAAGTGGTTAAAATAAGACTAAATGTAAAATTTAAAAACAACAGGAAATTATGTAGTATGGAGAGTTTAATACAAATCATTAAAAGCCCCAATAATATCATCAAGTTAAATTTTTAAAATTTAATTAGAAGTGACTTGTTATAATTTTTAGATGAATTTAAATAAAGTATTTTCCTCAAATAAATTAGAAATAAGAATTTTAAAAAGAGGTAAAATTAGAAAACAGAGAAGCCCAAAGAATAAAAAGAAAAAAAGACTAATGGAAAATAACTGAAGGAAACAGCTTGTTTCAAGAGAAAACATGAAAAAGTCAAACTGTTGAGACATTAGGATGGACGAATGTTGAAGACACATGGAAATTCAGTGGATGTGGGAAGGAAAGAAGCAAGGGTGAGGTGAGGAGCACACCCGCAGGATGGTCGGGGACTCCTGCACACACTGCACAATCCATCCACTGCTCTGCCGGAAGCAGACAGACAGGTACCAAACCCCCGTTCCGTTCCAGTAGCCATGATGCCTTCTGTCTTTGCCATCGATTGCTCAAATATTCAGTAGACAGCATCTGTCTCAAATGGATGAGGGACATACTTCATGGCTTGCTTTTTCAAAAACAAATTTCTCAAAATTGCTCAAACTCTTTTAACATGAGATTTGTATATGATTGTTTTCCAATTACCAAAAAATGAAATTCAAGCAAGTCTGTTAAATAAAAGCCATTTACATTTAACAGCAAATAACTTTTCATTTGCAGTTCTTGATGCTGTATTCTTTACATAACTTTCTCTCAATAATTTTTCTCTTCGTTTAATAACTTTCTCTTTGCTCACTCAAATTGATAACCTCTTCTTCCACCCTGAAGCTGTACTTGTTGATGCCTTAGGGTTGAACCATTAACTGGTGTTTTAAAGACTTTCTCCCCATCTGCACAGTTCTGACACAGTTCAGTCTCTGCCTTAGGAAGAATTTGATTTAGATTGACATGAGCAGAAAGCGTCACTGGAATCTATCTAAAAAGAACATGTAATTTTATTCTGCTGCATCAGTAGTCTCTGATAGAGGCACTCTATTTGTGGAGCACACGTACCTCTGATGCAAGCGTCTCACCAAAGGCAGTTTCACAGCTAAATTTGAGCCCCCCCCCAAAGAAAACTATTTTGAACAGGAAATGTAAAATACCCCCCAACTTTTCAGTAAGCCAAGACTGCTCTACTTTTACTGGGGTTTTTTGTTTGTTTGTTTGTTTGTTTGTTTTTGCCACTATGGTCAATGCTTAAACAGACATAAACATTTATTTTTTTTTTATCTTAAGACCCGTTTCTTTATCTGTACAATGAAGGAATCAAAATAAAAATTATTCTTTACTTTTTAAGAATAAAACTAGAGTTTTTAGTTTACAAATTCATGATTATAATAGGAAAAAGAAGTAATTAAAACGAGTTAAGGACACTGAATGTCATCTTATTCCCAGTAATTATAAATACACATAGTTAATATCAATCCAGGCTTCGTTCTCATTCTTCTCCTGACACATGACCTTGCCAAAGAGTTCAGGTTACCTGTGAGCTCACAACTTCCCACTTTTACCTCCTGTGAGTTGAGATGAAGCCTGTGTCACTATGCACAGATATAGTTTTACAGATATGTTTTATACATATGAAAACTTACTTGTAATCATATAATAATATTTTGCTCCAAATAACTTTTTTAATATTTATTTTTGGTTACCTGTACATATGTGTGCCTGTATAGGATTCTGTGCACATGAGAACAGTACCTACAACAACCAGAAGTGTCCTATCCCCGGAACTGGAATTATAGGTATCTGTAAGTTACCTGACTTGGAGGTTGGGAACTAAACTGAGTTCTTCGGAAGGAGCAGCTCAGACTCTTAACCTCTGAGCCACCCCATAGACCATCCCTCCTACATGTTCACTTAATATATAAAAGAAATTTTATTTCATTTCATGAAATGTAAATTATAAAACATAACTAAATCAATCAATCTATGAATTTAAAATCATTTTATATTTTCTTCTGTAATTCTGTAACCATCCTTGAACACATTTTGTCAAATTATTTTTATAATTTATATAATGTAAAACCTCTATTGCAAGAAGTATGTATATTCTCAACCTTAGTAT
The DNA here is from genome assembly GCF_037038515.1 of Microtus pennsylvanicus. NCBI lineage: Eukaryota > Metazoa > Chordata > Mammalia > Rodentia > Cricetidae > Microtus > Microtus pennsylvanicus. The sequence goes on from NC_134588.1 coordinate 4,374,567, forward strand.
TCATTTGAACCAACTGATTAAAGCTTTTAAAACTTTCTTGAGTTTTGTCTAGATATTATTGGCTATGTACTGCAAATAGGGATCATCTACTTACCTGCTTACCTAGCAAATACATATTCACTGCTTCAAACAGATACTATAGGATATTTGCATTGTGAAGCACTGTATGCTGAGGTGCAATCAGAAAAGAAGCCTTCCCTTTGGCGCATTTGAATAAAGAATCAAAACAATAAATAAACAGAAAAACACCACCAGTGAGAGTGTGACACATGCTAAATGATAATGACTTTGAAGAACATCTGCCTGTGCATAGGTAAATCATAAAATAGATTAAATCACAGCAGTGCCAGGATATCTTAAAACAGAAGCAACAATAAGTGTGCAACCAGGAAAGGAAGACACCATTCTGTATCACAGAGACGATACTCAAGAATTGCTAGCTAATGTGTTGTAAGGAGGCTGCTTGTTTGTTTCCTGGTTGCCCAGACTCCCAAAATAACCACACAGAAACTGTATTAATTAAACCACTGCTTGTGGTTTAAGCATATTGCTAGCTAGCTCTTACATCTAGAATTAACCCATCTCCATTATTTTATATTTTATCTCGAGGCTTGTGGCCTACAGGCAAGGCTTTAGCATATCTGTATCTGGTGGTGGCTCCATGGATCTCCCTTGACTCCATCTTCCTTTTCATGGCATTCAGTTTAGTTTTCCCCAACTAGCTCTGTTCTACCCTATCAGGCTAAGACAGTTTCTTATTTATTAACAAATAAAAGCAACACGTATACAGAAGAACATCCCACACCATTTTTCCTTTTCTGTTTAAACATAAAGGAAGGTTTTAATTTTAACATAGTAAAATTACATATAAAAACAGATATCAGGCAAGAATTACAGTTATAATACTTATATCTACTTTATCTTTTATCATAACTAAGGAAAACTATAACTATAAATTGTTCAACTCTATCAAAGACTCTAGAAGGATATAATATTACCTAAGTAAACAGAAAGTGCATTGTAAGCAACTTCTAAAACTCTAGAAATGACAGAGACATCTTGCTGCCTGGACAGTCACCCAAAGTCCTTCTGTATCATTGGGGCATCCATCTTCAGCCTACAGGCCCATAGTATCCATCAGACTTTTCCACAAAGAAGGAAATTTCAGAGACAGTTCCACCTATATTGGCACTTTGTCACTCACTTTCTTCTGTGTCCTGCAGAATGGTTGCAGACTCCTTCATGAAGCAGGAACCCTGAGGACCATCTCACATTTAGGCATGTACATCAGTCATTTTTCTGTGGGTCCTACATGTCCAGTTCACACAGCATACCATCATGCAGTTGAGGCAAGAGCAGTTTTTTACCCAAATGCTAGCAGGCTTCCTAAGGAGCCTCTTTGATGCCCATCTTCCTCTTGAAGTAGTTTGGTGCTTCCAGGAGCATATGTGTCTCACTGTCATGAAAAGTCCTAAGTTCTTAAAACATTTTAAATGCTATACTCTGTGGTCTTTGAAAGGTTTGAAAAATATATATCTAACTGAAATATATCTCTATATATCCACAAAACCTAACTTAGATGACTACAATCTTGACTATTATAGATGATTATCTATTAACCTATATGCCTTAATTATACATTACATTTCTAAATGAGCTGAACAAACATAATACCTTAATCAAGAGCAGATATATACATAGAACAAAATTGATCTTAAATTTGTAGCAATAAACCCAGATCCATACCAATGCAAATCTCTATAGCACTAATGGATAGTTTTCAAAAATAAGATAAAATCATGACTCTTAGATTGCTAAAAATGAATAAATGTTAAATATTGTTTTAATATAATGAATAAAGGAAGTGATAAGGTTCTTATAACCACTCATAAAATCAAGTGCAGCATAAATCCACAGCAAAGAGGAATGTGAAAATGGATCTACAAATAGAGATGATCCTAGCTTTTAACAAAGAAAAATACCTTTGAATCACTGGACAGACTTTGTAATATATCTGTAGACAAGAATTATTGTGCTTGCCATCATTTATCTGCAATTTATTCTGCTGTGACCTAGATCAAAGGCAAAGAGAGTCACAGTCTCCAGAGAATTAGAATCAGACATCTTAGACGTCTATATACAAAGCATGCTTAGTTTTACACTGAGGCACGGAATTGTCTATACACTGCTCAATACAAACAGAAAGTATAATTTTCTCACATTGGGTTTCCAAAAGTAGCATTTATTATAAATATATTATAAAGATATGAGTCTACTCATAATCCTTACAATGCTAAGTAAACTTATGTGAATTTACTAATCAACAAAACAGAGGAAAGCATTATATCTCTAAGCTGAATATCTCTAAGCTGAAGCCTGCAATGACACAAAACAGGAAGATTTTTAACCAACCACAGCAGTAGGAAATGTACACATAATAATCTATTATGATGGGTCAGAATCAAAATGTCAGCACACGAAAACATTGTGCCATATCTTCCAGAAAGTACATATTAAAACAAATGAAACCTATATTTAGGTTTTAGTACTATCCCAAGAAATTTCATGTGTATTACAAAATTTTAAAAAACTGAATAATTCTGAAATCCAAGCATCTTGGGTAAGCTATCACAACCTGATTTTTTATTGCAGTATGATAAAATATAATACTAGCAAATTGTCACTTATAAAATTTGACATAATCTGGAAGTATTTGCTCTCAAAGACTAGAATGAAAAAGATGATGTGTTCGGGAATCATATCTCACAATCAAATCACTGGTAGCATATTTTTTAAAATTAATATGAAAGTAATCATATCTCGAAAAACAAAACTGCTTTGACTACTTACTTGAAAGAACTACTCTTTAAACTTTGCTTTTTGATAAAACATATTTTATCATCAATCTCATGATTATTCTCTAAAATAAGGCTGATCTGTTGAAAAGTAAACAAATATTAAGGACCTTATATGAATTAAAATCATTTCTCCTCCCAAAATAACAGTGAGATGACCTTCCTAATGTACAAAGTACATATTCTGCTGAGTCACACTTCTATCTACTACTTTGTCTCTTGTTCTCTTTTTGTCACTTAATTACAAGTCTAGAATCTACCAAATACAAGGTTTGGCTGCTTTTACTTCCTCTTGGGACAATGGGAGGACATTGATGTGAATCAGCCAACTCACAGATTGACAGCATTGAACCCTTTCTGAGCTCTGAGTGCTCAGACTTGGTAACAGTGGTATCTTTATGCATTACCCTTATAAGTTGCTAAATAATTTCCCTACGTATTTCAAACTGTGTTATAGGGAGGTATCAAATTCTAAACTTAAAGACAGTCACAAGAAGAGGTGCAGAAGTGTCATTCCATTAAAAGGTAAAGTAATATCATTTTATAGCTTAAAATGACATCATTCCATGAAAAAGAGGAATCTTCATACTTTCTTCCCATGTGCCTAGCTCTAGCACTCACATGTTTACAAGTGCCCTCTCTTTCTCTGTCCCCAACCCTCCTGAATAGATCAACATCTGAATGAATGTGTAAAACAATAGAAATGACTTCATTGTCTTTGAAAATCTACCAAGCAGTGAAGTTCATTTATAAACTATGCCAATTACACACATTTCTAGGTACATACTGGCATATTTCCATTTAAATGACAAAAACGTAGGGAGGTTCCTTCTGGTGAGCTTAGTAGCCTTTCCTTGATGAGATATGGAGGCTGGGTGACAAAGCCAGGCCATGTGGGGCAGCAGACAGGAGCGGGAGGCAGGCCCGCTCATCTGGACTCCAGCTTCACCAGCCCCTCAGGAAAAGTTTGCTTGGATGTAAAATTGAAAAGAAACAGGGCTAGTTTCTGATGCATTGTGATAGAGGTTAACAATGCATTGACATGTAGTAAATTTTAGCAATTGCTATTTCTCTAACTTCTCTCCATTAAACAGGAAGCCCTGAGCAGACACAGCTTTTGTAAATGGTTCCTTGGGTTCTCATCTAAAGAACACTAGGGGTCAGACGAGAAAGTGGGGTTCACTTCACCAAGGGTAGGCACTAAACACACCAAACAACTGGCTTTCATTGACCTTCTTTCTGACCCAAAACCCTGTTTCCTCATCCCACTGGAAAGCAGTAAGTGCCTTTTGCCTTGGCATATAGACTCAGAGTGAAGGAAAAAACAATAACCGGATTCCTGTCTGATGCAGAAAAAAGAACGTGGGCTTTGGAGCTAGCAAGGCCCAGCTTCAAATTCAAACTCTTTCCTGTCTTTGTGGTCACTGTGGGATTTTATTCTTTTATCCCACACATAAAGGAAAGTTTACTTTCTTTTTAAAGTGACTGTTAAAGTTAAATCACATAGGCCTGCTGGAAGCGTCCTGGACGTGGAGTCTTTGTTAATATCCATTCTTTTCTTGCTAGCCTCTGCCCATTGTTTCCTAACTACTGTCAACAATAACTGAGAAGATAGGCCTGTTTCAAAGAAATCAGATGTTGTCTGCAAATGGTGAGGCAGAGGAGGGGCCCAGGTTTTATGAAAAGAAGCAACCTGGTGTTTTTTTGTCATAAAGAATGAACCCTCCCTGATGAGAGATCCACCCTTTGTGCTCTGATGTTGGGGACTGATCTTGTTCCCTTGCCTGATGAGAAGGACTTTGTTTGCCTGAAAACTTCAGCCACTAGGCACTCCAGACATAAAGCCAGGCCATAAAAATTTTTACTTGCAAAGAAACTAATTAGAGCTGGAGTCAAAGTTGAGCCATGTAGCTTCTGAGTGATTGACTAAGACAAATTTCAGCACAGCAAGGGCTTACCTGATCAGCACTCTTCTGTGTTTATTATCACACACTGGGGCAATGCAAAGGAAATGCAAGCCTTGACACCACATATAGGGGATAACTAAAGTAGGGCACCCAGACCTCTCCTGTACTCTTCACATAACCCTTTCCCAGGCTGGCAGCCATTGCCCTCTGTGCAATAACCTATAATCATGAGTGTAGTGTCTGTGAGAAAGTTCTCCAAGCCCTCCCAGTAGGTTATCTCTGGATATTTGGGGATGTGTAGTAATATAAGTGGCGGGGCTGCATCCCCAGCACCCCCAGCCGCCTGCTAGCTTATGCCCCGAAATAATTACACGGACACTGTATTCTTTTAATCACTGCTTGGCCCATTTCTATCTAGCCTCTTCTAGGCTAACTCTCGCACCTAGACTAGCCCATTTCTAATATTCTATGTAACACAGCTAGGTGCGCTTACCGGGAAGATTCTAGCCTATGTCCATCCTGGGTCGGAGCTTCATTGTGTGTGTCTGCCCAGGGGGCGTCTGCTCCTGAGAGGAGAGCTGTCGAGTCTCTGAGCTCACTTCCTCTTCCTCCCAGCATTCTGTTCTGTTTACTCCACCCACCTATCTTCTAAGCTATGAGCCCAAGCAGTTTGTTTATTACTTAGCCAATGAAATCAACAGATTGATATATGACACTCCCACATCAGGGATGTGTTGAACTTTTATCTGGTGTCAGAGGTAACACCAGTCTTCTTGGGCTGCTCCTTCTAGCTGTTTTGTTGTCCTATATCCCTCATACTTCAGGAAACAGAGAAAAGATCAATAGGTGTCTTAGGGTTTTTATTGTTGTGAAGGACACCATGTCCACAGCAACTTTTAATGAAAAACATTTAATTGGAACTGTCTTACAGTTCAGAGGCTTAGTCATTATCATCATGGCAGGAAGCCTGGCAGTGTGCAGGCATACATGGTGTTGGAGAGGTAGCTAAAAGTTCTACATCTTGATTTGCAGTTAACAGGAAACTTGTGCCACACTAGGCATAATTTAAGCATATGAGACTTCAAATTCCACCCATACAATGACTCACCTCCTCCAAGAAGGCCACACCTCCTAATAGTGTCACTTACTATAGGCCAAGCATTCAAACACATGAGTCTATGGGGGCCACACCTATTCAAGCCACCAAAATAGAGAAGATGTTTTCACATCAGGGTAGAAGAGGCAGATGAATATGAATAACTTTCTTTTCTCCCTCCCTAAGACATCATTATGTGAGGAGCAGTGATGGACAACATAATAACAATATTGAAGAGATGTGTTAGAGACTGCACACACAATAGAACCTACTGAGAAGCTTTTTAAAAAGATACTAGGATCACATTTTCTGTGCCGTTAGTTCAGCAAGTTTAGAATTTGAGTTAAAAAATGTAATTTTTAAAGTAGCTCTGCAGTGCAGCCACATTTAAGAATAATTAATGCCTTCAATAGGAAAGAAAGACTTAGAATGCTAAGTTGACATGAACAAGCACATTTTATGTTCTGGTCAGATGAGCCTTTATTGCAGTGTTTTTCATTTTCTTCTTTAGATGGTTAATATTATAGTTAGGGTCTCTATTGCTGCGAAGAGACACCATGACCACAACAACTCTTATAAAGGACAATATTTTATTGTGGTGGCTTACAGATCATTATCATCATGGTGGGACGTGGTGGCATACAGACAGACATGGTGCTAGAGAGGTATCTGAGTGTCCTGCATCTTAGCTTGATAGACAACAAGAAGCAGTCTTAGGCACTGAGCATCACTTAAGCATATATAAGACCTCAAAGCCTGCCTCCATAGTGACATACAAGACCATACCTACTCTAAGACGGCCTAATAGTGACACTCCCTTTGGAGACCATTTTCTTTCAAACCACCACAGTTGGTATCTATCCCACATTCTGGAGAAACATAGTTGGTGCCATTTTATGAGTCATGCCAGTACTGGAATGAATTTTAAAATCCACAGACCACAGATTGAACTGTCTCCAGATCGCACTGGTGTTTACAAATAATTCTATGGCAAAACATGAGGGCAAGACTGTTGCAGACCATTAACAAACTCACCAAAAGTGTCATTCACTCTGTATTTGATGTCTTTCTGTGCCAGGCCTCATTAGCCTTATTCCCCAGGGAAAGCTGAGTGTACTATCCACCCATTCCACAGCCCAGTGACACAGGACAATCAGATCCGCAGACTCACTATGCAGGATAATCAGACATGATAGGGACTAAACTCAAAGCAGGAACTCAGTTTATTACTGTGAGTGTCAACTTATATAGGTTAAGTGACATAGTGTGATGTGGGGGTACCTCCAGCCAATGAGAGACAGCCAAGCCCTCCCTCTGGCTGGAGGGGCATCTACATAGATTCTTCTATCTCATCTTCCCTCTGTAGCTTTAAGACAATCCCTCAAACTCGAGCGAGGCTTTTCTCTGTACAGGTACAGGCCCTGAGATAATTTTGGCCTAACATGTCTGTTTCTTCCTGTAACTGGTGGTTCTTTGATAGTTCTGATGACCACAAAAAAAAATCTGCTCTGTTTAGGCTTGTCTGTTCCAAACAGTCACTTCAGAACCTTGCCAATGTAATGATCATCTTTGTCAGAGATATCCCTAGGGGGATTTCCTTGCCATTAGTGCAGACATGGAACCTGCTTCCTTATTGCACCTCAGGTACACAAATCTTGAGTTCATGACCTGGCCTTGGGCAGAGTTCTGTGGGACAGACCCAAATGTAGAACAATCAAAAATGTTTGTGCCTTGGCTTCCTCCAAGCTCCAAACAGAAAGTTGAATAATTGTTCCTAAGTGTTTGCCCCATAGTGTCTTTTCTACACACTCTCTAAATAAAACTGAGTTGTTTACTTAAAAAACCTTTACAATTTCCAAGGCTATAGGAAGCAGTTTGGTGCCCTCCACATTGGAAAGCATCGAGGCACAAATGGTGTGCTTTCAGCTATGTCTCTCCCAACAATATTTTTTAGAATTATTATCATTCTTCCCAAGCAAGACAGATCTGAAATAAGAGTTGCTTTGAATTAAAGGCAAAGGCATTCTTGCACAAAGCAGCAAAGCTATTATTATCACTGGGTGACTAATTTTCCATTTTAGTGGGATCTCACTTATGAACTTTCCCCATAACGAAGTATCACAAAATCACCTCTGTCAGCTGTCTCCTTGGCCTCTCCCCGCACCCTAGATCTATTCTAACATTGGAAGCTGCATTTTATAGCCTAAAGGCAACTGAACATTTTAGAAGATACATTAAACCTTATTATGCATACCTTGCATGATTCAGAATATACTGTAGAATAGACAAGGGTAGACCTTCTAGGGTTTAGATTCTATAATACAACCAATGTCCCAGTCATTAACCATGAGAAGGAGAAGCAAGAAGCTTAGAACACACCTTGAGAACTCGGTCTATGAAGGCCAAACAATAAATATTCTAAGCTCTGTGAGCAATCAGTAGCACAGCTACTAAGCTCCATCTTTAAAGGATAAAGTCTACTTTATGTAATAAGTCAACAAATGTGTGCATCTGTGTGCCAACAAAACTTTGTTTATAATAGAATGTTTCAAACTAGATTTGACTCCAGGGCTGTAGTTAATTGGACCTGGCTTAAAGAAATGTGGAAGACAGAAAATTTTGAGATATAAACAAACTGTAAAATTGATAGAAATTGTTTTATTAAAAATTTTGTTTGAGGATTTCATACTGAGTAATTATTTTCCCCTTCTTTCTATTCCTATCAACTTCCCCTGTGCTCCCACTCTCAAATCAAAACTTCTTTTCCTTAATTATTATGTGTATATGTGTGTGTGTGTGTGTGTGTGTGTGTGTGTGTGTGTGTGTGTGTGTGTGTGTTTAGACTTGGCCTATTCAAGTTGAATAATCTTTCATAAAGCTTGTCCTGGGGAAAACTAATTTTTTCTGCCATTGACTGCCCATAGATCTTCATCTAGGGGAGCAACCTTACAACCTTGTAAAATTTCTTCCTTCCATATTGGAACATAAAGCAGTGTTGATAGAAAATTTCAACAACCCTATCAAATATCAAATCAAAGAAAAATAATCATATCTATATACTGTAAATCATAACAGAATACAAATAAATATAAGATACAATGTAAAGTAGTGGCAGAAATTAGAGAGAGTCTGAGAATCACCAAATAGTGTAAAATACAGTATTCATGTGCAGAAATTATTAACTCTCATATAGGAGACAACAAATGAAAAAAAGACAAGTTGGCCTCCTTAATATTCTCCCCAATTTCTTTCTAAAATCTGATAAACTCTGTCTTTGGTAGAAAAGTGAATTCCCAATGCAGTCTAAACCTAATCCTTAAAATTCATGAGTGTTCTCTTTCATCCAAAACAGCAGAGACTTTCAAAATCTGGTAAGGATTGTTTATGCCTTAACTATAGATGGCCCCCATAGACTATGGTTCTGAAAGCTTGGCCTCCAGGCTAAGAAATCTTTAGCAGGTGGGTGCTGTTGATGGAAATAGTTCATTAAAAGCAAGTCTCACAACATGAGGAATCCTTGTGTCTATGAATACGCCTACTCACCATGATGAGCTGAAACTTCTGAAACCATAACATCAAATAATTTCCTGTCTTAACTTGCTTTTGGCAAGCATCTTATGCAAATGATTAAAACAATAACTTATGTAATTATCCACTTTCGGAAGGAGAAATTTTTCTTAATTACCAAATTTGACAATTTTGTAAGTCTAGCTTGGCAGTGGTGGAACACGCTGTTAGTCCCAGCACTCGGGAAGCAGAGACAGGTGGATCTCTGTGAGTTCGAGGCAAGCCTGGTCTACAGAGTGAGTTCCAGAACAGGCACCAAACCTACAGAGAAATCCTGTCTCGAAAAACCCAAAAAGAAAAAATCAGTCTACAAAGCAGAAAACTTTTCACAGCTCAGATCAGAGGGGCAGGTGACAGTGCTGGCAGCTCTAGAGAAAGAGGAGGATGCAGCAGCTAAAGAATTCAGATTCTTCTAGATGCTTAAACAGAAGGGCAGAAGACACCCCACCTACGAAAGTCTTCAAAAATCACTGCAACCCAGCGGACACCTTGCTTTTGGTGAGATATAAAATTTTCACCTTCGAAAATGAATTCTTTTTGTTTTAAGTTGCTGCAGTAAGTTATTTGAACAGCAAGGAAACTAATCCACATTTTATTCTGAGACACAGTGAGATTTTCTAGGAATTTGTGAAACTCGTGCACAATTACAATGTTCATGAAACATTAATTGAGGACTGAGAAAGAAGAGTGAAAAGGGGAAAAGAGAATCATCTACTACTACAATATTAACGTAACAGATTCACTCTGCAGGGAGACCTAGAGAACAGAGGTCCCAGAGTGTGGCGGTCATTTATCTGTATGAGCAAGAGACAACTGACAAAGGCGTCGTGCAAATTGTTGGGGATGTGTGAGCTCTTTAAAAGGATGTATCTGTAAAGCTAACCTATTTTAGATAAATAAAAAAAGTGGAATAAAAACTAAATGTGCAATAAAGCTCTTAAAGTTTTAAAATAAGATTCATATGTACATGAGCATATATTTGTGTTTGTGAAAAACTTAAAATTTCAAAATTAAAAATTTAAAGGCATATGCATAATAAAATTGGTTGTGTCACGTTAACAATTTTTAATGAAAATTTATTATGGGTAGAAATAATAAATGATAAATATAGAGAAGGCATGTGAATATTACTAAACATTATAAATAAAGGAAGAATATTTAGAAAATATCATGTAACCCCACATTTGCCAAGATGGCATCTGTGAGGAAATGTTCAAAGCTGCTCAAAACAGGACCCACGCAAGCTATAGTCTAAAGGCATCACTTTACAAGTGATGGATTCACAAACCGGGAAAGCTGTGCTAATGGGATGTCAACATGTAGGACCCACAAGCTTTGTCTGTGAAACTGTGTGACGTGGCAGCTCTTGTAAAGTCCATCTGTTATCTGCAGTGTGGCCCAGTGATGCTGCTCCCAGGGATAGAGCACAGGGGGGTTTATCTCACAGACTCTTAGGGAACAGGTGTAAACATAGTTTTTGCAACATTATTTGAAGAACACTGTAGAGTTAGAGACGAGGCTGGGAGAGTCTGTTTCTAGAACAAAGGATAGAAAGAATAAACAAAAGTGAATCAAAGATGTGTATGGGGTGTTACGGAGTGAATGGGAACTGATGTGGGAGTGTCATATATCAATCTGTTGATTTCATTGGCTCTAAGCAATAAAGAAACTGCTAGGCCCATTGGATAGACCCACCCTTAGGTGGGTGGAGTAAACAGAACAGAACGCTGGGAGGAAAAGGAAGTGAGGTCAGACTCCGCAGCTCTGCTCTCCGGAGCAGACGCCTTCGGAGAGACGCCATGCTACCTGCTCCAGGGAAGACGCACACCATGCCCCAGCTCCGACCCAGGATGGACTTAGGCTAGAATCTTCCCGGTAAGCGCACCTAGGGGCGCTACACAGATGATTAGAAATGGGCTAGTCCAGGTGTGAGAATTAGCCTAGAAGAGAATGGGCCAAGCAGTGTTTAAAAGAATACAGTGTCCGTGTAATTATTTGGGGCATAAGCTAGCCGAGCCAGGCGGCTGGGGATTTGGGGACGCAGCCCTGCCGCCGCTCCTTATTACAACAAATGACGCCCAGACGTGTGGCTAACTAAACCTACTTAAAAAACCTGAGAAGGCTTAAAAATAAGGAAGAGAGAGCTTAACACAGATTTTTGCTGTTTGTTCGTGGCGTGCCGTAGAGAGATTTCCTGATTCAGCGACAGCAGAAGAAAAAAAGCTGCGTTATTTTAAAGTGTGGCTTCCTGGGGCTTTGCCGCCAGTGCAAACTCTGGCTTTATGTTTGTGTTCCCGCTTGGGATCAGAAGGAGAGTGCTCTGAGACCATGACAATGACTCAGAGCTCCCCGCCTGCTCCTGGGCAGAAGGCAGAATCAGGCTTAGGCAGGCGGAAGAGCATGGCGGATTCCTGCCGCCATACAGAGACGTGTTTTTAGACTGCGCAGTGCTCTGCCTGTCAGATTTGGATGTTACTTGGATGAAAAGAATTTCTGTGCTGCACGCTCAGTCTCAGAATTAAAGTGCTGAGTGCCGCTCCTACCTGGTAGCCCCAAGAGGCTTCCTGACTCAGCTTCAGCTGCAAAACCCTGCAGCTCATTAAGAGGTCCTGCCACGAAACACTTAAACGGTGTTGACGAAAAGCTGAACGCATGCTTTTCGGTTTTCAGCCGTAGCAGGAAAAAAGCTGCGCTGTTTAAAAATGCCAGCTTTCTGGGCCATCCTGCCAGGGAAAACTCTGACTGTTTGAGGCAGGAGGGCCGGCTACTGAGAGAGGACTTGAGTGTTGTCTGTTGTAGCTTGCTGGCTGGCAGGGACCTTGCAGCCAGTACCTCAGCCATGAGGCTGGAAAGCTAAGGATCCAGCCGGCAAAGCCACGCCTTTAGTCCTACTGATATTGCTCAGTAATTTAAGGACTCATGTGGTCAGAAAAAGAGTGATATACAGTAAAGAGAGATTCAAAGACAAAGAAAATTTCTGAATGGTTTAAAGTGTGTTAAAAATATATGCAGACTAAAAGTTAAAATTCTTAAAGCAAACTTCTGTGACTTCAAGGTGTGGTAGCACACGCCTTTAATCCCAGTGCTTAGAAGGCAGAGACAAACAGATCTCTGTGAGTTCAAGATGTAGTAGCAAACACCTTTAATCCCAATGCCTGGGAGGCAGAGACGGGCGGATCTCCGAGAGTTCAAAGGCAGCCTGGTCTACAGGTCAAAGATTTACGCTCAAAAAGCAAAAAGTTAATGTAGGAATGTCACAGCTTAGATTCTTAAGCGCCTAGTGATTTAAAGGCACAAATCAAAAGTGCTCCTGAATAGTAAAAAATTGCAGATTCACAATAGGACAGATTCAGACCGCTAAACGAGTCACACTGTTGGATGAATGTACGTTGGCTTGGGAGAGAGAAGAAAAAGAATATAGAGAATAAAGTTAATGGTTTAAAAAAAAAAAAAGTAAAAGTAAAGTCTTTAAAGAGACAGAGTACAGATAGTTAAGAGATTAAAAGAAATAAAGAAAAATAAGCCGCGTAAAGATGGAAAATTCACAGAGAGTCTGGATTATGTACATTGTGTTTTCTTTAAAATTTTTGACTGTGAAGGAGCTAAGTACAGAGAGACATTTCATTACATGGGCTGCCAAGCTAAACCAGAATGGATATAAGGGTATTACGATTTCAGAATTTGGGTCTAAGGATATGATGCTTTGGAGAGAGTCTTCTTTTGTTTTCACAGAGGATGAGACCCTGTTCATTTCTTCTATCCCGATTTGGTATGATAGACCACGACCTCCCGAAAGGTTCCTGTGAACGCCCTCAGAAAATTGCTTTGCTTGACTGCCAACTGAGATGAAACTAGCACACAGGTTATACCATGAAAGACCTAATTAACGACGCCCCCATTCAGCAGGAAGCAGTTTGGAGAGAAAAAACTGCGCCCATGTTCCCAAAATATTATTTATAAATGTTCTTTTACATTTAAAGGGGGAAATGATATAGGTATGAATAATTTGCATTGATAGAGATTTAAGGTCAATTTTGTTATATGTATAAATGTTTCTGATGTAACTTTTACTTGATAACTGTTTTGTTATATGTAATTTTGCTATGTTAAGGTTAAAGCCTTCCTTTTTTTGTTTAAACAGAAAAAGGGGAAGTGATGTGGGAGTGTCATATATCAATCTGTTGATTTCATTGGCTCTAAGCAATAAAGAAACTGCTAGGCCCATTGGATAGACCCACCCTTAGGTGGGTGGAGTAAACAGAACAGAACGCTGGGAGGAAAAGGAAGTGAGGTCAGACTCCGCAGCTCTGCTCTCCGGAGCAGACGCCTTCGGAGAGACGCCATGCTACCTGCTCCAGGGAAGACGCACACCATGCCCCAGCTCCGACCCAGGATGGACTTAGGCTAGAATCTTCCCGGTAAGCGCACCTAGGGGCGCTACACAGATGATTAGAAATGGGCTAGTCCAGGTGTGAGAATTAGCCTAGAAGAGAATGGGCCAAGCAGTGTTTAAAAGAATACAGTGTCCGTGTAATTATTTGGGGCATAAGCTAGCCGAGCCAGGCGGCTGGGGATTTGGGGACGCAGCCCTGCCGCCGCTCCTTATTACAACAGGGAACAACACACTAGGTTTGTATTCAGTGATGCAGATGAAACTTGGAAAATATTTAAGAAGCAAAGAATTTGCTATGCAATCCAAAAGCAATTATGTACATTACATGCACGCAGAAATAGGATCCTCTTTTCAAAAGCTTATGTAAATAAAAAGATACTATAATAGGTGTTTATATTTAAAAGGGGAGATAACAATAAGAGTTGGTGGGAGAATGAAGTCAATTTGTAATTACACTATTAAAGAATGAAGAAATGGGTGTTTACTGGCTGAATGAAGATAGTACCATGATTTACTATATTTATTTGAGCACAAAAATAAGCAGAAAATTTGAATAAAAAACAAGGGATTAAGTAATGTCTTTTATCCAAAATCGAGCAAGGAATGCTCTATCTGTACCTATTATCTTACATCATCATCTGGAATTGTTAGTTTGAAATGATTCCTTAAATACAATATTGCATTATAGTATAACTAAAAAGTTATTCATTTCCAGTCAGTAAGACCCACAAAAGCAAAAACAGAAAACAAAATTGTATGTATCTATGCTTGGATTAATCACTAATCTCTTTTAGCTCTGATGCTATGTTTGTATTTTGAGTTGATCTTGTCTGTTATAACATTAATGGCTACAAGTGAATATAGTTATTTTACCCATATGCACGACTAAATATGATGTTGTTTTGGGCATTACCAAGTTGTTCTGTGTGAATTTTCTAAAAACTCATTGCTTTTATTTTCCATGTGGAAGAGACCAGGACTCTGTACACACTACTCCAGTGGCCTGTCTCCATCTACACCCCAATCAAGAAATTCACTCCTACACAGGCTTGCACAGACCATACATTGCTTTTGAAGACCTAAAGAAATGGAAATCCTGCATAGCTAAGAACACTAGTCAGACCTACTTGATTTTTATTTCTCAAAGACACTTGCCCAGTATCTTCCATCTTGTAAATAAGAAATTCATACAGAACCAAATTTATTGGATTTCTATCATGACAATGATGTTTATCAACCAATCCTTCTAGAAATATACTTTTTTATTAAAAGACAACCATTTATTTTAAAATATTTATTTTTTAAATGTCATTTTCTTAAAGGTATTTTGGGGATTAAAAACCTTATCCATTTTTTAATTAAAAATTTCTGCTTCCTCCCCACCTCCCTTTTCCCTCCCCCTGCCTCCACTCTCCACACCCCACCCAACACTCCCCTCCCCCTCCCTCTCCAGTCCAAAGAGCAGTCAGGTTTCCCTGCCCTGTGGGAAGTCCAAGGTCCTCCCCTCTCCATCCAGGTCTAGGAAGGTGAGCATCCAAACAGGCTAGGCTCCCACAAAGCCAGTTCATGCAGTAGGATCAAAACCCAGTGCCATTGTCCTTGGCTTCTCAGCAGCCCTCATTGTCTGCCATGTTCAGAGTCCAGTTTTATCCCATGCTTTTTCAGTCCCAGTCCAGCTGGCCTTGGTGAGCGTCTGTTAGATCAGCCCCACTGTCTCAGTGGGTGGTTGGGATAAAGGAAGGGAGGATATGGGAGCAAGGAAGTATATATCTTAATTAAGAGAGCCATTTTAGGGTTGGCAAGAGTCTTGACTCTAGAGGGGTTCCCAGGGTTCCAGAGAGATGTCCCCAGCTAGGTCCTTATCCATGTTTTTTTACTACTCAATTGATTATTACTTCTTTGTAATTATTTTAAGTCATATTTGTGTAAGATGAATTGCCATGGGACTCACCATAATGGTGTCAAATTTATTGAAAACAGTTAAGTCCACTAAAGAGACAGTCACTGGTTTTACAAAGAACGATGACTTCAGTCGTTAAGAGTGATCATTGTTATCATTGAGATGTAAGTCTTAACCTAATGGGATAAACATCTGTCAATGACTTTTCAAAGTTTCATAGTTCTTTTCAAAGATCAACAGGTTGGGAGAAACCTCCAGAAACAAAAAAACTTAAAGATACAGATTCATTGATTTAAAAAAATTCAGTTATTTCTACAAAATCCAACGAAATAATCAAGAAATAAAAGAAATAAGCATTTCTCTATAATTGAAGGACTGGTCCATATTCATGATTGCCTATTCTGTTCATTTGGAGAAAACAGCGAAGGAGCAAAGGGTGGGGGTGGTACCCACATATGTTAAGGAAGTAGTAGTTTGTAGGTATGGTACTAAACAATACATAAATAAGGGAACGCAAATGTATGATTTATATATGTATGCATTTGTCTATATGCACAAGTTTTGTGCTTACGCAAAGGCCAGAGGTTGACATCTGGTGTCTTTCTCAGTTTCTTTCCACCTTAATTTTTGAGAGGAGATCTTTCCCAGGACCTGGGAGGTCACCAATTTAGCAAGACTGGCAGTCAAATTAGGACGCCTGTCTCCAGCTCTCTCCAGCCTAGAAAGGAAATGCTGAAGGGTCACCAATACACACTGCGTGGGTCTTTAAAGAGAGTTCCTGTTCCTGCCCTTGGCTCCCTACATTTCCAGTCACCAAGTTTTACTTCTACCCTGACATGAGCATAAAAGTGTTATGTGACTTTGAGGAGGTCAACTTCCTTGCATTAAGCTAATAATAAAATTTTTGTAAGGCAGAAATGGAAAACTATACTAAATAAGCCATGGCTACTTTTTTTCTTACTTTGGAGTCTGGAATTGTAAAGAGTAAAAGTAAAGAATTGCTTTACCCTTTTGCTGGTTTCTTTGAATTAACTTGATGCCATTGATCCCCGACTACTTTTGGTTTGGGTGTTTTGTTTTTTTCCTTTAATGCTGAAAGGAAAATTTGGGAATACCATGCTCTAAACTGAAATATTAATTCTTTAGAAATAAAAGTTTAGGCATTGTGCTGATGGCATTAAATGCACTTTAGCAGCAGGAT
Source organism: Microtus pennsylvanicus (assembly GCF_037038515.1). Classification (NCBI taxonomy): domain Eukaryota; kingdom Metazoa; phylum Chordata; class Mammalia; order Rodentia; family Cricetidae; genus Microtus; species Microtus pennsylvanicus. Next base: position 4,391,486 of record NC_134588.1, read on the forward strand.
GACTTCACTGGTGCCAGGGAGATGTCTCAGAGGTTAAATCACTTGCTAAATGAGCATAAAAAATGGAGCTCAAAAACTTCCTTTCATGCTGGGTGGGCTATTGTAGGAAGGCCACTTGTTCATTTTCCTGCTGCCCAGACTCCTGAAATAATTACACAGAAACCATATTATTTAAATCACTGCTTGGCCCATTAGCTCTAGTTCCTTATTGGCTAACTCTGACATATTAATTTAACCCATTCATTATTTTATATTTTACCATGAGGGTAGTGGCCTACCAGAAAGGTTCCAGTGTATCTTCTCCAGCTGCAGCTCCATGGTTTCGCTCTAACTCCACTTTCTTCCTCCCAGCATTCAGTTTAGTTTTCCCCACCTAATTCTGTTCTACCTTATCAGGCCAAACCAGTTTTCTTTATTCATTAATGGTAATCACAGCATACAGAGGGAACCGCATTTCAGTGGCATGGCAGCTGGTCTGTCACTATCCCTGGACAACAGAGACCAAGGAGCTGGCCAGCAAGATTGGTCATATCACTAAGTTCTGGGAGTGACTAAGAGATCCTACATCAATGAATGATGTAAAAGAACAATCAAGGATGGTTCCTGGCTTCAACTCCAGGTGTCTGTAGGAATGTCCACACATGTCCACATACACCCATACTTGCAAACAGTATATACCACACAGATGCACATAACATGAGCACATATGAAAAATTAAACAACTTTATTGGCACTGCCTACCATGTTATATATTTTTAGTAAAAGACTCAATTATCTAAATAAAGAAAAAAATATCCAAATTATTAGGATTAGAGAAAATATGAAGAATTTTGATACTGAAAATCTTATTTAAATCTTCCATGCTATTATTTGCTTGGGTGTACTGAAACCTACATTCAGGAGGTTAATTTAGAAACAAGGATGTGGACAGATGAGACCTTGAGGTCTGTGAGCATTCACCAGGTGAAAACTCTCTTTGCTGTGTAGAAGTGAAACATGGTATGTGAAGGACCATATCCTAGCTCCTTAAACCACTCAGCCTGGATTGAGAAATCATGGGTGTGATCCATCTTCCCTATGTCTTTATTGGTTTATCACGGAAAGGGAAGAACACAAACTATGTGTATGCTTAGGATATAGGAAAGGATCAGTGTTTGTAGGGAGAGAAGCAAAGTTAAAATATAGGATTAAAAGACACTAAAAAAAAATGGTCAGCCCTGAAAACATACAGGAGTAGCACTAAACAGGCTGAGTGAGTTATATTTAGAATTACATATGTATAGGCATAGATACATATAATAAAAATTAATGAAAAAGAGACCATGAATTTGAAAAAGAAACAAGAAGGATATGTGGAAGGGTTTATAGGAAGGAAAGGGAGAAGAAAATTAGGTAATTTATATTAAAATCTCAAAAAATAAAAGAAATAATTAGAAAGATATGGGGGAAATTAAGCAACCAAGGTGGTGACAACTTTGAGTGAGAGCCATTTCTTACCAGGCAAAAGAATGAGAGTCAAGGGATTTTAATATTAGAGTTATTAATATGATTAATAGGCTTGCTGTGAACTAAGCCATTGGAGTTTCATGAATGTCCATCTAAAAACTCCTAATCTACTTTAACTGTCTCTCTTCATAGCAGAACCCAAGGCTTGAACCTAAGCATTACAGGATGCAAGCTTTCCACAAAGCATGACCTCGTCCAAGAGAAAGAAAGGTCCAACTAAGGCAATAATAAAAGAAGACCCTTCCAGAGACTGGCTTTTGACTTTCAACAGTCCCTGCTTCGAGCACATGTTTGTTGACCTAGCCCTGCAAACTCCAACAGTTAATGCCAAGAAAAGGCCTAAAACCTCAGCCTCTCTCAAGTGCCTACCTAGAAGCTCTAGTATTTTATTGTTTTATAAGCCTGGCAGAGAAAATGTAGTGTTTAGAACTTCTATCACAGATCAGAAGGAGACTGCATTTGTAGTAAGATCTTTAAGATAAAGCCATTCTTTCCCTGGGCTTGTGAGTTATTTGCTACCTGTGCTTTCTCTCCACCATTTTGTATTTGTTGCTTTTCTTGTTCTGTAACTAAAATTCTGATAAGGATTTAAGGGTGGGCAGATTTATTTTAGTTCTTAGTTTAAGAAGGAATATAGTCCAACACAGCAAGGGGGAAGTATGGCCAGAGTGTGACACAGAAAAAGGAGGGAGTAGGTGATATAAGAAAATCCCAAGGCCCATTTCCTCCTGCAAGAAGCAAAACTGGAGTTGTAACTTGGCAGAAGCCTCGGAAGGCAGGTGCTGAAAGGGTGCACCACCTTAGTGGGCTGTCTCAGATAACTTGGAATCGAGTTGATCCCACTCGCAAATGAATGAAATGGTCTAGAACAGGGAACTGGGCTTTGAAGTGGTCAAAAGCCCACCACTGTGAAAGTGAAATGACAGGGGACTGGAATCAGCTCCCAAAAGGTCCCCTGAGCGTAACAGATAGAAGAATCTTTGAAAACAGGCTTTGGTGCTTACAGGTTCAAAAGCTAAGAAAGGCTGTTCAATTTCAGAGGGTGCAGAAGGCAACCTCAATTATATGTTCCCAGTTGTTGAAGGAAGAGGAATTCAGGTTTCACATGTGGAGCACAAAGTATCAAACCCAGCATGCAGTAGGTCTTCAATTATAAATGTTTGTTCTTTTTCCCTTGAAAGACAAACCATATAATTAAGACATCCTTAAAAGAGATTTCCCAGCTCTCTTTTACTAGTTTCCTCTGGACCATCAGTCCCATTACCTTCAGCAAGCTCATTACCTTCAAAAGGAATTCTTTATGTGAAGGGTTTGCAATTAGGAAACCAGAGAGAGCTCAGCACCTGTAAAGGGACAACAGAATCCACCTATTGAATTGTTTGTGCTTCAGGGACCTTTTATATCAATAGTTCCCAGTATAAATGACAAATGTATAAATCTGGTCATTCGCTACATTAGCTTATTTCCTGTTTGGAATATTGGCCATGCATTTTTCTGAAAACTGTAGCTTTGGAACAGATCACCCAGTAACTAGTGCATGGTTTTGCTTTCGCTTATTTATCTTCTGCTTTCTTTTCACTATGGCAGCTATTAAGTATCCAAAGTAGAAAAAAAATGCCTCAAAAGCACACTTCAGTTTCAAAAGCAGGGGGCAGGGTCCAGTTTCTTAATGAGAGCTTCCACATTTTAATTCAGATGAAGCAAGACTAAATTTATCTTGTTGGAAACTTGAACCAGTCTGCCAGGCAGTTCAACAGTTCAGGCTTACTGTAATTAACTGTCAAATGAGAGACTGGGACGATACCGAGAAATGCAAGTGCATCAGCGTCAAAAGGGATTAAATGCTGAGGAAATTTTGCAACAGAAATGGGCTTTCATGGACACATTGCTCTCAGTCAATAGTTCACCTCATAAACAGCAGCAAGAGCAGGAGGTTTTCTAGCCCACAGCTTGAATCCCTCTTAGTCCCCTGTGCCCTTTCTGGTTATCGCTCATACTCCTGTCCTAGGAACATTAATTCAGGGTTTCTAGTACCCTTGTCTCTGATGAACTTTCTGCTGGAATTTCAGTGCACAAAGAAAAAGGGACTTTGAGACTTTGGGTGGTGGAAACAGTTGCACAGAACTTTCTTATGTCAATTGTGCGACTCCTCCCTGCCCTGGCAGAATGTTCCACACACACACTAGTGTGCATGCGCGCGCGCACACACCCACACACACACACACACACACACACACACACAATTTCTGAATTTCACCACAGTCTGTGCAGACCTCAGCAAGCCATGCAGAGGTCTATTGGATGAATGCAGAGGGAGGGTTCATGCAATCATTGTCATCACCTCAGCAAAGCAAAAATGCTCTTTTTGATACACAAATTTCCATGACAACAGAGGCTGTTCGGCCTACAATGACCAGGTTAAAAACTCTTGACAGGTATCACCATAGAGGATTGTATTTAAGACAGATATACAACTATTTCCTGGGTGGGACATGAACTGCACTGGAAATCTCCAAACTGTGCATACTGGATTGGGAAACTTTAGAAGTCCCATCATGCAGTAACTCAAATAAATACAAATGTATACAAGAAAATTAGCTAACATAAAATAAATTTATTTTCAATTAAAACTTAAAGGTCTGGAGAATGATAGCTTTTGACTCCAAATATATAAATTAGAGCATAAGTTGCACTTTAGAAGCTCCAGTTAATGCTGCATTCATTTTACTATTTCATGGCAGTCATCTCTCATCAGGCAGCCTTCTTATCTTATTAGACATTCAAATAAAAATAAAATGCAATCGTTTTTAATTAAATTGGTTAGTTATACCTGAGCATAATAGCTTGCTTTTAAAAATAACCATTTACAGAAATTATAACATTACCCACATGTTATTGAAAAACACAGAAACAAAGCCATCTACTTGTAAGAGGAAGTACAGTGGAAGTATGCAGAAAATAATATATATTAACATAATATTTAAAACTTTTTCCACATAAGAAAATGTGTTTGATGGATCAAGTAGAAGGTAACATTTTTAAAAAATGAGACAGTTTGGTGATGTAGTTTTATACTTCAGCAATTGCCTGGTTTGTATAAAACTCTGGATTCAAAATAACTAAAGCCAATAAAATCATTCTACTTTATTTGCTAGCATATAATCACATTTAAAAAGGGTTTAAGAAGCTGGGAAGTGATATTGAATGCCTTTGCTCCAGAACTCGCAAGTAGAGGCAGAGGATCTCTGTGAGTTTGAGGACAGCCAGAGATACACGGAGAAACCCTCTCTCTAAAACTAAAACAAAAACAAAACCAAAAAAGTTTAGGATCTACACAAAATAATGTCAGTTTCAGATTTAGTGTAGTAATATAGACTTACATTGATTGTTTTGTCTCCATTATATCTGATATATATTATTTATATTAATAGGGAACCCATCAAGAGAGAAGTGATTTATATAAAAAGAAGACCGTGCTAAGGAGTCAGAGGACCTACATTCCTACAGTCACTTATGTGCTAGTTTTCAGTTAGTCCTCAAATTTATATGCTAAACAATTGTAGTTTTTTTCTTCATCTTTAAAAAAAATGTTATGTATTTATACTTGTTACCTCTTTTTTCCCACCCTTACCTTTCTACAATTTCTTTTCGTATTGCAGGGAACCATGCAGTTGGATTGGCCTACTTGCTTTGGGAGGCATGTGTCTAGTTTTTCAGATTAGAGTCCACAGCTCCTGGGCACAATGAGCTTTCCAGTTCCTAAGATACCAATGCACTCCCTCAGGCGGTGAAACATTCAGACTGCTTTGTGTTTTTCTGCATTTTCCCTTTGAAATCAAGGAAATGTTAAAACTTGACAGGACAATTGGTTTTAGGCATTCATCTTGCATTCCCTATATAGCTTGCCAACATCCTTGTATCCTGGCAACTGCAGCTATTGATCCTGCCAATTGCCATTATATTTTGTTTGTGATAATAGGATTTAAAAGTCTGATTGCTCTAAGTAAAATTGTCACAGTCTCGGTTGTGCCATGACCCCTTCTACCTGGCCTGATTTCATTTCTCTCAGCCACATGAGGTGGCTTACACCACACCCCTCATACTCTCACTCAAATATTTTTTTTACAAATAAAATATAGATGGATAGATGAATATATGTATTCAGAGTCTACTTATTTATTTTAGGCTGTTCAGACCCAAAATAATTACACAGAAACTATATTTATTAAAACACTATTTGGTCCATGATTCAGACATTTTCTGGTTAACTCTTATATCTTGAATTAACCCATTTTTATTAATCTATGTATCACCACGACTGTGGCTCACCATGTAAAGTTTCAGCATCTGCCTCCTTCAGCAGCTACATGGCTTCGCAATGACTACTCCTTCTTTCTCCCAGCATTCAGTTTAGTTTTACTGCCTAGCTCTATTCTGCCCTATCATAGGCACAAGCTGCTCTTTTATTCATTAACAAATAAAAGTAGCACATATACAGAAGGACTTTCCACATCATCTCCCCTTTTCTGTATAAATAGAAAGGAAGGCTTTAACTTTAACATAGTAAATTTTCATATAAAAGAATTGTAGCTAAAATATTTATTTCTGCATTATCTTTTATCATAACTAAGGACAACTGTAATTATAACTATCTATTCTTTGACTCTATCAAAGACTACAGAAGGATATAGTATTACCTAAGTAACAGGAAGTGCATTTTAAGCAACTTCCAAAACTCTAGAATTGACAGACACGGCCTGGACAGTCACCCAAAGTTCTTCTGTAACATTGAAGCACCCATCATCAGCCTACAGGCCCTTAGTATCCAGCACTCTATTCCATGAAGCAGGAAATTTCAAAGAAAGTTCTACCTATATTGGCAGTTTGTCAGTCACTTTCTTTTCTGTCCTACAGAATGTCTGGCACACTCTTTCATGAAGCAGGAACCCTGAGGGACCATCTCATCTTTAGGCATTTCCAGCAGCCATTTTTTTCTGTGGATCTTGCTTATACGGTTCATATAACAAAACATCAAGCAGTCAAGATAAGAGCAGTTTCATGCCCAAATGGCTAGCAGACTCCATAAGGAGCATCTTTGATGCCCCATTTTCCTTCTGAAGCAATTGGTGCTGCCAGAAACAAATGTGTCGCATTGTCATGAAAAATGCTAAGTTCTTAAATATTTTAAATGCCATATTCTGTTACTCTTTGAAAGATTTGAAGAATACATATCCATCTGAAATATATTTCTGTACATCTAGAAAACCTACCTAACATGACTACAAGCTTGACTATTATAGATGACCATCTATTAACCTATATTTCTTAATTACACATTACATTTTTAAATGAGCTGCACAAACAAAATACCTTAATATATATAAATTGACCTTAAATTTGTATCAATAAACCAAGATGCATACCAATGCAAAGTAGAAAGTATTTGGAGATTTGGGCATAGTTTTCTCCAAACAGTTTCTTGTTTTCTTGTTGGATGAAGTAATTATAGTGGTTTCAATATGCAAGACAAATCTTTCTGTATATTGTGAATCACTAAATATATTGAGGTTTTTTTTTAAATCCCTTAGTACCATGAGAATAGCACATAATTCTGCCTTTTGGGCAGAATTATAAGGGATTTGTTTCAGTATATTTAAATCTTCTGATTTGTAGCTTGTCTTTTCTGATTTATTTGCATCATTATAAAATGTACAGACTCCATTTATTGGTGCATCACATACAATTTGGGGAGGGTTCCAAATAGTTCTCTTTATAAAGTCAATTCTATCACTTGTGGAATAATCACAATTAATCTCTCCTGAAAAATTAGCACAAGCCCTTTGACAGGGTTCAATGTCTTCTCATAACTTTTTAATTTCATCAGTAGCAAAAGGCACTAAAATTTCTGCTGGGTCTATTCTTGATAGTTGACAGAAATCTCAATTTTCTTTTTATAATTAATTCGAAGACCTTTTCCACATAAGTTTATTTTTCTTTTAATGTGGCTTATGCAGTTAAAAGATCCATTCTAAGATAATATCTTCCCTCTGTTTTAAAATTCCTGTAATGGAAATTCTAGAAGGCATGTGTGCCTCTTCAACAATAGTTAATTCTTTCTCAGCTTCAGCTGTTAATTCCTTTGGACTATTTAAGTCTTTGTCACCATCTAAGGTTTATTTAAAAATGAACTGTTATATCAGTTATTAATCCAATAGCTGGTCATAGACTGGAAATTCCTCCTAACAATCTTTGAAAGTCATTAAGAGTCGTAATTGGTCTCTCCTAGTTTGTGCCTTTTGTATTCTAATTTTCTGTAAACCTATTTTATAACCTAGGGAATTGACAGAATCTCCTCTCTGTATTTTTTTTCAGGATCAATTTGTAATCCCCATTTAGGCAAAACTTTATTTACTTCTTCATTCTTTCTAGATGCAAAATGTCATCCATGTAATGGCAAGTTATAGACTTAGGAAATTGCTTATGTATCATTTCCAATGGCTAACTTTCAATGTATTGGCACAGGGTGGAGCTATTGAACATTTCCTGTGTGAGGATGGTCCATTGACATCTTCTAGTAGGCTGAGAATTATTATAAGTAGGCACTGTGAAGGCAAATTTTTCTCTGTCCTTTTCTTGTAAGGGTATAGCAAAGAAGAAATCTTTAAATCAATAAGAGGCCTTCCTTTAGGCAAAAGGGAAAGCAAAGAAATTCCAGATTATAAAGGGCCCATAGTTTAAATTACCTTGTTGATAACTCTTAGATCTGTCACCATTCTCCATTATCCAGATTTCTTTTTAACAACAAATGCAGAATTCCAAGGGCTGATTGATTCTTCAATATGCTGAGGATCTAGTTGCTCCTGCAGCAGCTGTTCTAAAGCCTATAGTTTCTCTTCCATTAAAGGCCATTGTTTATCTCATTTTGATTCTCAGTTAACCATTTAGTATTTTATAATGTCCTTCCCAGAAATGTGAGTTTCTGAGACTGCAGGAATGTTAATCTGGGTATTCCATTACTGCAACAAGTCATGACAACATAAATTCACCATGATATGAGCTACATATGGCCTCAGTTTTTCTCTCTGTCCTTCTTGCCCTATGTATTCAACCCATTTTGTGCTTTGTTTCATTTGAGATAGGGTTCCAATTTCTTCAAGTTGAACATCTGCCTCTTGAAGAGACCAATTCAAATGCCAAGATTCTGGATTAATGACAGTCACATCCACACCTGTGTCCAGTAATCCCTCAACTACAATGTTATTTATACACACTCTTAGCTTTGGTTTTTGAACATTTATAGAAGTCTACCAAAATATATACTTCCTACTACCTATTGGAATTTTTGTTCATCTTTCATATTTATTCCATCATTTAGAACACTATGATTTTTTTTTTTTACAGCAGGCAATGGACATTTTAATTTTCTTGTTGTGACATGTCCTGCACAGTGCCTGGGAATGACTGGACCAAGTTTGACTTGGGGCCTGTGAGAGGCCCCCCAAGGTGTGTCTGAATGGTATCAGATTGCTTTGTCTGTCTTTTGTTTACCTATATTCATTGGTCCAATGTCAGCCTTTGCTACATCTCCTACATAATCCAGAAACTTGAGACCTTCTATTTTTGCCATTCCCAGATGAGACATTATTTCTAGGAATGCCACAAAACACTTAAATGGTGTTCATGAATAACCAACAGTATGCTTCTTGGTGGTGGCAGGGACCTTGAAACTCCATTAGTTGTAGCATTAAACATGGCTCCTGCCAGTACCTCTCATAAAGCTAGACTCTCAGAAGATAATTAATGTGGTGGATACAGCCATCAAAGCCACAGCTTTAATTCTAGTCATATCACTTAGCAAATTAAACACTCGTGTGGTCAGAAAAAGAGAGATACCCAATAAAGATAGATTCAGACAAAAAAAACCCTCTAAATGGTTAACAGTATGTTTAAAAATAAGTGTAGGCTTTTGAGAAGAAAGAAAACGAATAACATCTTTAAAAAGAAAAAAAAAGAGTAGTTGGGTATGTGGTGGCACACATCTTTAATCCCAGAACATGGGAGGGAGAAACAGGCAGATATCTGTGAGTTTAAGAACAGCCTGGTCTATAGATTGAGTTCCAGAACAGCCAAAGATACACAGAAACCCTATCTCATTAACCAGAAATTAAAAATAAAAATGAAAGAAATGGTGATGGCTGAGAAAGTAGCAAAAGCTGCTGAAAGACATTTGATTATAAACGTTGCTATATTAATGCAACATATATATTTTGAAAATGCCTTGACTTCAAAATTTAAGTCAAAATATATGTTACTTTAGAGAAGAAGCTTAACTTTTGTCCCCACAGGAAATGAGAGGCTGTGGATTTATTCTAAGTTAAGGAAAATAAGGTTTGATCAAGGAATACACCCTGAAAAATATCTGGTAGGAATGATAGCCCAGATGATCCAATGTTTTCAGAGGACCTATGTTGGAGTTTCCTTTGAGTTCCACATCCAGAATAGCCTCAGTACTGCTGGCTAAGATAATCAAGCCTCAGAATATTCCAGTCAGGACGTGACCATAATCCTAAATTTTCTTTAGAGCCCCATAATCTTATCAGTGCCCCCAATCATCAGGAAGTAGCCTAGGAAACTATGCTCACATTCTCAAAATAATGGGTTATGGATGTTTGTCTTTGTTTAGAGTGTTGATTACTAATTGTTATTGATAATGGTTAGGAAAAAAGCTAAACAAAGGAGATTAGATTTAGAGTTCTTGTTTTAAAAGGAAAAAAGGTAGGGGGAGAAGTGCTGTGGGACAATTGTCTTGTACCCTGTAAAGATCTGTTACTTGTATTGGTTTAATAAAATGCTGTTTGCCCAGTAGCAAGGCAGGAAGTATAGGCAGGGTGACCAGAATAGGAGAATTCTAGGAAGAGGAAAGGCTCAGTGTGTAGCCATCACCCAGATGTAGAGAAAGTAGGATGAGAATGCCTCACTGATAAAGGTACAAAGCCACGTGGCTAACACAGACAAGAATTGTGGGTTAACATAAGATGTAAGTGTTAGTTAATAAGAAAGCCTGAGCTAATAGGCCAACCAGTTTATAATTAATGTAGGCGGTTGTGTGTTTCTTTGGTTCTGAATGGCTGTGGGACTGGACAGGACATAAACCTCTGTCAACATATATATTCTGAATCCACTTAGTATTGCTCATACATTATATTCTTTGAGTTTTAAAGTAAACTGAAACCATCAAATATGAAAGTAAATGGATAGAACTAAAAAATATTATACTAAGTGAAGTGATGCATGTCCGGAAAAACAAACACCATGAGTTCTCTCTCATTTGTCGTCCCTAATTCTAAATATTCAGATATGAGTATTAAGCTTGGAGTAAATGCAGACACTGGGAAAGTATCTGCCATTATTGGAGCCACTCTGGTTCTGTCCATCAGAGTTAGCCAGGTCAGCATCTTCCCATCTTTTGCCTTTAACCATCTCCATCTTTCTGTTTTAAAAATGTTATTGTAGATAGCATGCTGGTGGGTTTTGGGATTTCATTTCAGGTCTAGCATAATTATCACTGCCTTATATGTGGTACATTTGTACATTGTGTTGTTATATCTAATTTATAACTAAATTTAAATTGATAAGCTGATTACCTTCTGCTTATCTTACATGTCTGTACTGTTCCCTTCCTTTTCATTCTTGCTCCACTTCATCTTTAAATTTCATTACTTCTAAATTAGTGTTGTTGACAATAATTATAAACTTTGTTATTTTGCAGGTTTCTCCAGAAACTTAAAACAGTACATTGTTAAACATTAATAAATAACACATTCCACATCCAAGTCAGAGAAACTTATAAAAGGTATCTGTATTTATGTTTGTTTGCCTATACTGCCTGTACATAGTGTAGACACTCCATGATTCAGATGTTATTTTATGGAAATATACAAAATATGGTAAGATTTTACTAGTAAGAAAAAAGGTATCTTATGCAGGAAACTATGTCATCATCTTGGTAGTGTCTTCATTCCTGTGTGTAAGTCTAGCTGTTCTTGCCTAATGAACTTCCTAAAAGATGACTTGGAGTGCAGATCTGGTAATAAATATGTATCACATTTGTATGCTTGAAAATTTCTAAAGAAAATATGAAAGTTGAAGATATCTAACACCATGCAAAAAAGCATTCCAGCTTACAGAGTGCAGATTTGATATTCAATGCTTGTTTAAAGTCAGTACTTCCCATTTAGAATCTTTCCATTAAAGCTCATACTTCGTGAGAGGGAGCAAATGGCACTGACTTCGTGATAGATTTTACAGAAGCTCATTTTAAGATTCCACTGAGCTAAAGTAAATCTACTTTTTACTCATAAACTGCATTAAGAACATTTTTAAGGAAGCTCTGCATTTTAGTGGAGCAAAAGAATATAATGATCAGAGAAAGGGATAGGCTTCTTGCCACCTACATTCTAGTCCCAGACCCCTACTTGACATTACCCCCTGTTGACCTTACTACTGTCTACTACTCCCCTTTAAATACACCACAGCTGCCTAAACACTAGACAGTTTGCTTCTGACTGTAGCCCATCCTCTCTCACTTTTCTTACAACAATTTTTTCTGTGAGAAAGCTTTCACTGTTATCTTTTTTCTGTACCTTTAACATGTAAATCTTCTGACCTAAAAGTCATTCCTTTAAAAAATGATTGTAAAGAAAGATATCATATCTATATATCAGTCTGTGAAAGAATGTGACCCAGAGCTCAGTACGTGACCATTTCCAAAGATTGTGTGTGTGTGTATGTGTGTGTGTGCTGTATGAGAATTAGATATATGAAAATGAATCATTTCAGTTGGCTATACTTACAAACTAAGGAAGAAAAATAACATAGTCTTACATTGTGTGAAAAAATAATTGATTAAAATCCAACATTTTTCATCATTTAAAAAGTTTATCTCCACATAAATTAACAGTAGAAGAGATGTACCTTAATGTGATAAATGTTGTCCTTATAAATGTGCAAGATTTTTCTCCATTACTGGTAATGTAAAACATTTGCACACTGTCATCACTCAGATTTAAAAACATATTGGATGATCTAAGAAATATTATACAAAGGGTGATGGAAGACTCTGTCTACATCAGTGTCTCTATATAAAACTTAAATTATGAAGAGTTAAAAGGGAGAAATAACACTAAGACTTACAGATGGTAGAAAAAACATGTGAAATCTAAAGATGAGCTATAATAATTAACAAATGGTTGCTTGATTAAGCTTATAAATTGAGATTACTTTTGCATGTACCAACAAGAAACAAACTTTCAAAAGTACCATCTATGTAAGTATTGAAAATACAAAATTTCAAGGACTTCACATGAAAATTTATGAATAAAATGCTGCTTAGAGAAATTAAGGAATTTTTGAATAAATAGAATTATATAAAAATCCAATGTGTGGAAATTTTTAATATGTGATATTTTCTGTCAACTTAACTTTTGAAGCATAAGTCTGTTGTTCAAAAGACATTAGCAAACTTTCTGTGACCTTAAGGATATATCCAGGGTCTTAACCTCTTCCAAAGGAGAAATTTAAACAGAAGAACTAGAACATTATTCTGTTGTTGTGATAAATACCATAATGAAAAACAGCTTGGGCAAGAAAGATGTAGCAGTGTCCCCTTTGTCTTTGCTGGCCATCATTTCAAGAAGATAAAGTGGTAGAAACAATGATTGAGATCCTTGTATGGCCTTTGGATGTGATGATGGAGACAAACCTCTAGGACACAGAACTCGGTGAACCAACTCAACTTAATTCTAAGGTATAAAGAATATATAGGATTGGGGAGCCTGGGGACAAACCCTAATTTGCATTAAGTGGCATGGTCCTTTAATAAGGCTTCCTGCACAAGTCTTAGTTATCATGTGTGCAGCAGGAGCACCTTCTAGCAGGACCTGAGATAAATCTGGCATCTGGCTTTGAGACAACTTCCAGATAAGGTCAGTCCTCCTGACCCAGGGGCATTCTCCAGATAAGGACAGGTAGAGAGCAGCAAGTTTCACTGTGCAGGGAAGGAGCCTTTAGGTTGTTGAGTTTTTCAAGCATTTGGAAAAAGCTGCCAGGCCACGATAAACTGCCACCTCTGACCAGCCAGCAAGGTCTTCCAACAGAAAAGTGTTACTTCACTTTCCAGGTTAAAATACATCACTGAGGGAAGTCAAAGCAGGGACTAAAGCAGGATCTTGAAGCAGCAATCGTGACAGAACATTGTTTACTGGCCTACTCACACTCACTCAGGTTTCTTATATAACCCAGGACTACCTGCTACAGAACTGCATGATGCAAAATGGGTAAAGATAAGATAAGAACTCGGATAAGAACTAGTGATCAAGAAAATGCTATAGCAATATACTAACAGGCTAGTATGATAGAGATGATACTGAATTGTAACTTCCTCAGATAACTGAGGGATATGTCAAGTTGACCCTTGAAGCTAACAACTGAGAAAAGCATGTGTTTTCTTTGAACATGGCTTCCATCTTGGAAGAGGAAGTGTATTGGAACAAAGAAGCTCAGATCATGTTGGTCAAGGAGAGAGAGAGAGAGAGAGAGAGAGAGAGAGAGAGAGAGAGAGAGAGAGACCATGAGCTTGAATGAGTGCAGATACTAGAACATCTTCAAAAGAATTTCCCAAATAACTCACTTCTTCCACATAGGTCCTTCTTCCCGAAGCTTCTATTATCCCCCAAAATAGGAGAATCAGGTTAGAACAAGTGTTTTATGTGTGACCCATATTTCATATTCAAGCCATAACATTCCATCCCTGACCCCTAAAGACTGATGGACATCTCATAATGCAAATTATATTTAGATCAATTGCAAAAATCCCCAAAGTCTTAGCTGTAACATCACCCAAAAGACCGGCTGCAAAGTCTCTTTTGAGAATCAAGGCCAAGTTTTTAGCTGTGGCATCCTGTGACATTTAAAAACATTCCCCATGCTTCTAATTTGGAGTACTAGCTTGGAGTAAGCATCCCATTCAAAAAAGAGAAACAAAGAGATCGAAAACATGAATAGTCTAAAGGTAAATCAGAAGTTAACAAAGAAAATGCTACATCACAAGGACCCATGTTGTGCATTTGGGTTTATAGTGCCGTGAGGTGAGCTGTCATGATGTGCTTGAACAAGATTTCTATAGCCTAACATTTGTAGTCAACATGGCCCTTCTATTGGTGCTGGTAATTTCTATTCTTGGCAGACTTTCTATGTTCCTGGCATATCTTGAGGTCTTCAAGGCATCTTCTACTTCAGTTTATCACTTTGAACTTCACCCTTTCAGGGATTTTTTGGCAGGAAGTCTAACACCTGTACACATTGTTTGGACATTCAGGCTTTCCTTGAAACCTTGAGAAGCACCCATGATCACATAACCCTCGTATTAAGATGTATGCAAAGTGAGCATCACCTGGACGATGTCTAGTTACGCTATCAGCTCCAGCAGTAACCAAATAGCATATATCTGGGTGATCCACTTTCATATGTGCACACAGGGTGCTCAAAAGCCACTATTTCTCAAGAGGATGTCTTTCAAATGAGTTTATACCCTACAAGTTGGAGCCTGAAATGCAAATGGCCTGGCAAATTCCTGGGAGAGCCTCAAGACATCTTTTGTGTCATTCCAGCGCTTTTCCTGAATGGCCCAAACCTCTTCAGAAGCCGCGCTTTCCTCTGTCCCAATTCTGTGCATTTCTGACCAAACTGCAAGCTTTGCAAATCTTCCTTCTCATATATCATCAACAGTCATCATAAACCTTGCTAAAAGAAGCTAGAAATGATCATGCCACAGCCTGAGTGCTTTACTGTCTTGAGATTTTCTGTCAGGTTTATTGTTTGTCACCATTAAACTCAGACTCTTAACAAAATGCTAGGGTACAGTCAAAGCATCATGAATAGACAATGCAGACAGTATAACACCCATGCCTCATGACCGCTAATCCAATATGTAATGTCTTTATATCCAATCTGGAAAGTCTTGACGTAGTGCCCCTACAGCCTACATTTCCCTCAGTATTTGGATCTTCTAAGCTTTTACCTGAGCCATTCACTAAGCTTCACTTACTGCATTCTGGGCTTCTCCAAATTCTCCTTGCAGAACAATACCAACGCCTTACAACCACGTTACTCAGGTAAAGTAATGGCAACAACTACAATCTAATGCCAAGTTAATGTTTTCATCACTGTGGCAAAATATCTGAAAAAAAATAGAAGGAAGGGAATATTTGAGTTCACATTTTCAGTGGTTTCACACCATCCATCCAGAGAGGCCAAGGATCAAGCAAAGTATGCCACATCATAGTGGCCACATATTTAGAGTATGGTCTAATATTCTAAAACACACTCCACAGCAATGTTTTACCAACTACATGGACCAACTAAGGCCTATCTTCTAAAATTATCTTCCGATTAGTGCCATACACTGACGACAAGGCACTCAGCACTTGCATGTATGGTGACAGTGACAGAGGCATTACTTAAACACCTCACAGCACAGAACACAGTTTCTGTCCAGTAAGTTCCTTGAATTCCTGCTAGTTCAGACTACACGAAGGTCGAAGTGACTTTGTGGAAAGTACCTTAGTCGACTCTTAGTGTTTGTGAAAAAACTCAATCTAATAATGCCTGTTGAATATTTATACCCCTGTATGGTTTATAACGTCTTTGTTTTCCCAGCCTATATTATTACTTATGTATGCTTCTCTGTTCAGTACTTAGCAAACCCCAAGGCTACCCAATAACAGTGTAATGTTCTTCACTTCAGTCAATGAACTTTAACAGAAACCAATGCATTTTAACTGAATTTTTGTTTATCTCGAGGAGCACATTTTAATGGAATCAATACATTCTTGCTGAAAGCCACATGAATCCATTGGAAAGAATATATTGTTACTGAAACCAATATGCAGCTTTATAATGTTTGTATGTTTTAGGGTAAGCAAAGGCATACATTTTAGCTATAACCAATATATTTTGTGGGACTAATACCAAGAAAGCCTCATTTCATAATAAAGTCAATTCATTCTTACACAAGTTAATATGGTATTCCATATTCCTCAGCCTGTGGTTCAGAATTAATGAAGACCATTATTTATACTGCTAAAAATGTAAGTGTTTCTAGATATGACATTAAAATAAAATTAGTTTTAAGGTATGTATTTATTAAGTAACAAAAACTACCGGAAGTAAAGCTATGTTCCTTGTTTATAATCTATGTTTAGATTTTTAAAGATATATATGTATATATCCAAATATATGTATTATAGCTAGAACTCAGTTGCTGAAATTTTAAAAATTCTTTTCTGTTTAATTAAATACTTAAGCTTCAGGAGAAATTGAATGTTAAGCCATTTACAAATTTACAGTCCCCAAATACTCTTCTTCATTGCTCAAAGAACAGAAACTCTTAAGATTCTCTCACCAAACCCTTCTCCCCTGAAATACATTAACCCATAGAGAGCATTATTAATCTTAAATGCATAAAAGAACATTAAAAAATAAATTTAAATAATGACTTGGCAATAAAATGGTCAAAGGAAAACATTAAAGAGGTGTTAAACAAAGCATATGTCTGAGTGTGTGTGTGTGTGTGTGTATTCTTGTTGTTGCATATCTGTAGTTACCATTACAACATTCTCTTAGATTGTATGAAGAAAACCTATTTTCCATTTCCACATTGGCTTGGTGTACTTCATCTTTAGCCCAAACAGAGATTAAAAAAAAAAGAACACATTTTATACAACTAACATTTTAAAATTCAAATGTGCTTTTATTTAGAGAGCAGTTGGTTATTTCCCAAGACATCACTTAATTGGGAGAGTAACCTTGTTCTATAATTTATTCAACTTCAAATCTAAGGACAGTTTGTTTCCCCAGACATCTTCATTGCCTTTCAGTTTTCTCTGCTAATGACATTTCAGGAGGTTAATGAATAAGGGAAGAGCTATACTATTGTAAATGTTTTAGCTGTAACATACATATATAAATACACATATATGTTTCAGGAAATCATGAATCATGGTTAAAAAATATTAAAATGAAATACAAAAATATTTCAACCAAGGAGAACACAATGAATCAATCAGAGTTTAGATAGTTTCATAGTCCTACCACATTGGCTTAACCAGTCCTCTGAGACCCATGTACAAAGGCAGGCCCAGATACCACACTTATATGTCCCTCAACTTGAGGTACTCTAAAATAAGCAGATCTCATCTACCATGAGGCTCTGGCACACCCATCACTCCCCTGGGATACTATTTGGAAGAATGTCCTGACGAAGGTGGAAGCATCTCTAGCTGTCTTCCCTAGGTGACCGCAGCAATGTTGCATCCTATGTCTTTCTTGGAGGAAATCACTTCATGTATTTTCACAAGGATCGTGAATAACAATGATTAGCCACCAACAGTCTTTGCTTAAAGACACGTAGAAATTCCAAATCACAGTCATTCCAGTGTGTACACTTTCATATTCAGCTGAGATTTCAGTTGTCCTAGCTTCAAGTCTTGCCAGTGTATTCAGCTTCTTTTGGACCCAGTCTTACCACATATACCTTTACAGTTTGCCACACAGGTTACTTAACCCTCTTGCTGTCGAGGATTTCACAGATATATGTAACATTGGGAGGCAAACCTTGTAACAACAGAGATAGACGTCAATCAATTTAGTTTTAGCTAGGTTTACCTGGCTCCTCAAAGTCCTATGAAGCCTTTTCTGCTCTTTGTGCACATTTTTTACCACTGCCCACAATGATGCCTCCAAATATCAAGCTTTTGTGCACCCTGGTAACATTATAAAATCATCTGCTTCCTGCATAGCACAAAAGAATCATCTACACTGTAGACCAAATGACAACAGTGGGCTCCTTCTCATTTTGCTCAGTCTATAATATTTTCTCCCATTTTAACTGCGAATTTTCTCAACAGAAACAGCTCTCACCTCAAAGAACTGATAGAGATGGCTTATTCTGAGCCACATATAAGTGACCAAGGTCCGGAAACGCACGTTTAGATTTTCCTAAAATACTATGTTCTAGTGTGGTAGCAGTTTCATGACGTTTTAAAGAAGAAGAGTAAAGAAAATAATAAATCAAGACAGTTTTCAAATGCATTGGTGGGCATATCAAGTAGAAAGTCCACAGAAAATTAAAAAAAAAAAACTCTACTGTAAACCTTGGATGGTGAAAACTAGAGGTGTGTTTATACATTCTAAAGAATTGTCCTAGCAAGTTATATACAAAGGAGGACAGCAAGAAATGACTAAGGAGTTAAAGATGCCTAAGATAATTTGGAACTGGACTAGAAACGTTCCATCCTCTCCACATCATTGAAGTTCTAATCCATCAATCGTTTTTAGGTCACAGCTTCTTTGATCAGTTCTTGGGAACAGAATCCCCTCATCTCTACTCCTCTGAGTACCACTTGCTCTCAGATCAGAGCCTCATCATCTATTGTTTCTAATAGCACCAAGTTGTCTCTATGGACCTTATCCTTCGATTATTACTGGACTTTCAGTCCATGTAATCTGAAACACCTGACAGCAGATTTAAACAGGGCGACTACCCACCCACTTCTAAAATTCCTCTCTTTTCTGATTTTCTCAGGTCTATTAATGCTGCCTTATTCCAATGTCACTTCAGACAGAACAGGACACACACTGCCTTGAATGCTGGATAATTTCTCCAGCCTAATCCATTTTTAGCAGCTGCAACCGTATTAGCTACATATTTCATCCTTTGATGCTTAGAATTTTGTGTCTATTCTGTATGTCTTTATTCATTCTCAATTCCACCTCTAAGGTGATCATTTGTCAAGAAAAATTTCAGTAGGTCAATAGTCAGGTATAATCTTAATTCATTCATTGCTTGCAGTGTAAAATATATACTTTAAAAGGTAGCACTGTTATTCTTTGCTTCCTTACCTTCCTATTCTTTCAGCATCTCTCCCTTTCTATCCTATAATTTATTCTGTACAAAGACTGCCTAAGCTTTCCTGGTCCAATGGCCCTTTGTTCTTATTCTCATCCTTTGCCCATCTTTCCATCTGTGAGTGCACAATAAACAGACAATCATATTCCAACTCAGAATAAGTATCATCATCTCCTTTGAGTGAAACAGATAAGACTCTCTGTGCATAACCTGAAAATATTTGTGAAATTTTGTGTTGGAGACTTACTTTTGCTAGCTAGTCCTCTGTTTCTTTTTTTGTTGTTGTTAATATTTTTTTTTGAGAAAAAAACAATTTCCGCCTCCTCCCAGCCTCCCACTCCTCCCCCCCCCACTCCTCTCCCCGTCGCCCCACTCCTCTCCCCTTCCCTCTCAAGTTGAAAAGCAGTCATGGTTCCCTGCCCTGTGGAGAGTCCAAAGTCCTCCCCCCTCCATCCTGGTCTAGGAAGGTGAACATCCAAACTGGCTAGGCTCCCACGAAGCCAGAACATGAAGTAGGATCAAAACCCAGTGCCATTGTCCTTGGCTTCTCAGCAACCCTCATTGTCCACCATATTCAGAGAGTCCGGTTTTATCCCCTGCTTTTTCAGTCACAGTCCAGCTGGCCTTGGTGAGCTTCCAATATATCAGCCCCACTGTCTCAGTGGGTGGGTGCACCCCTTTTGGTCCTGACTTCCTTGCTCATCTTCTCCCTCCTTCTGTTCCTCATTGGGACTTTGGGAGCTCAGTCCAGTACTCCACTGTGGGTCTCTGTCTCTATCTCCATCCATCGCCAGATGAAGGTTCTATGGTGATATGCAAAATATTCATCAGTATGGCTATAGGATAGGATCATTTCAGGTTCCCTATCTTTAGCTGCCCCAGGAACTAACTGGGGACCTCGCCTTGGGCACTTGGAAGCCCCTCTAGGTCCAAGTCTCTTCCCAACCCTAAGATGGCTCCCTTAATTAAGATATGTGCTTCCCTGCTCCCCTATCCAACATTCCTTTATCCAAATAATCCCATTGCCCCAAGTTCTCCCCATCCTACCCTTCTCACTTTTCTCTCCACATCTCCCCTTACCCCCCTCCCACCCCACCCTTAAGATCCCGATTTTTTGCCTGGCAATCTTATCTACTTCCCCTACCCAGGAGGATAGCTATATGTTTTTCTTTGGGTTCACCTTCTTATTTAGCTTCTTTAGGATATCCAATTATAGACTCACTGACCTTTATTTAAGGCTAG
The DNA here is from genome assembly GCF_037038515.1 of Microtus pennsylvanicus. Taxonomy (NCBI): domain Eukaryota; kingdom Metazoa; phylum Chordata; class Mammalia; order Rodentia; family Cricetidae; genus Microtus; species Microtus pennsylvanicus. The sequence continues at coordinate 4,412,199 of NC_134588.1, forward strand.
AAACCAATTATGAGTGAGTACATCCCATGTTCATCTTTTGGGGTCTGGGTTACCTCACTCAGGATAGTATTTTCTATTTCCATCCATTTGCATGCAAAATTTGAGAAGTCATTGTTTTTTACCGCTGAGTAGTACTCTAATGTGTATATATTCCACACTTTCTTCATCCATTCTTCATTGAAGGGCATCTAGGTTGTTTCCAGGTTCTGGCTATTACAAATAATGCTGCTATGAACATAGTTGAACAAATGCCCTTGTCATATGATCGGGCATCTCTTGGGTATATTCCCAAGAGTGGTAGTGCTGGGTCCAGGGGTAGGTTGATCCCGAATTTCCTGAGACCGAAACACTGATTTCCAAAGTGGTTGCACAAGTTTGCATTCCCACCAGCAATGGATGAGGGAACCCCTTCCTCCACAACCTCTCCAGCAGAGGCTATCATTGGTGTTTTTGATTTTAGACAATCTGACAGGTGTAAGATGATATGTCAAAGTTGTTCTGACTTTCATTTCCCTGATCGCTAAGGAGGTTGAGCATGACCTTAAGTGTCTTTTGGCCATTTGAACTTCTTCTGTTGTGAATTCTCTGTTCAGATCAGTGCCCCATTTTTTAATTGGGTTAATTAGCATTTTAAAGTCTAGTTTCTTGAGTTCTTTATATATTTTGGAGATCAGACCTTTGTCTGTTGCGGGGTTGGTGAAGATCTTCTCCCAGTCAGTAGGTTGCCTTTTTGTCTTAGTGACAGTGTCCTTTGCTTTACAGAAGCTTCTCAGTTTCAGTAGGTCCCATTTATTCAATGTTGCCCTTAATGTCTGTGCTGCTGGGGTTATACCTAGGAAGCGATCGCCTGTGCCCATCTGTTGTAGGGTACCTCCCAATTTCTCTTCTATCAGGTTCAGTGTGCTTGGACTGATATTGAGGTCTTTGATCCATTTGGACTTGAGTTTTGTGCGTGGCGATAGATATGGGTCAATTTTCATTCTTCTACAGGTTGACATCCAGTTGTGCCAGCACCATTTGTTGAAGATGCTTTCTTTCTTCCATTGTATACTTTTTGCTCCTTTATTGAAAATGAGGTGTTCATAGGTTTGTGGGTTAAAATCTGGGTCTTCTATACGATTCCATTGGTCGACTTCTCTGTTTTTATACGAATACCAAGCTGTTTTCAATACTGTAGCTCTGTAGTAGAGTTTGAAGTCACGGATGGTAATGCCTCCAAAAGTTACTTTATTATATAAGACTGTTTTGGCTATCCTGGATTTTTTGTTTTTCCATATAAAGTTGATTGTTGTCCTCTCAATATCTCTGAAGAATTTTGATGGGACCTTGATGGGGATTGCATTGAATCTATAAATTGCCTTTGGTAGAATTGCCATTTTTACTATGTTGATCCTCCCAATCCACGAGCAAGGGAGATCTTTCCACTTTCTGGTATCCTCTTCAATTTCTTTCTTCAATTCCTTAAAGTTCTTGTCAAATAGATCTTTCACTTCCTTGGTTAGAGTTACCCCAAGATATTTTATGCTATTTGTGGCTATCGTGAAAGGTGATGCTTCTCTGATTTTCCTCTCTGCTTCCATATCCTTTGTGTATAGGAGGGCGACTGATTTTTTGGAGTTGATCTTGTATCCTGCCACATCACTAAAGCTGTTTATCAGCTTTAGGAGTTCTTTGGTGGAGTTTTGGGGGTCGCTTATGTACACTATCATACCATCTGCAAATAATGAAAGTTTAACCTCTTCCTTCCCAATTCAAATCCCCTTGATCCCCTTATGTTGTCTTATTGCTATTGCTAAAACTTCAAGCACTGTATTGAAGAGGTATGGAGAGAGTGGACAGCCTTGCCGTGTTCCTGATTTTAATGGGATGGCTTTGAGTTTCTCTCCTTTTAGTTTGATGTTAGCTGTCGGTTTGCTGTAAATACCTTTTATTATATTTAGGTATGACCCTTGTATCCCTAATCTCTCCAAGACTTTTATCATAAAGGGATGTTGAATTTTGTCAAAAGCTTTTTCAGCATCTAATGAAATGATCATATGTTTTTTTTCTTTCAGTTTATTTTTATGATGGATTACATTGATAGATTTTCATACGTTGAACCAGCCCTGCATCTCTGGGATGAAGCCTACTTGATCATAATGGATAATTTTTCTAATGTGTTCTTGGATACAGTTTGCCAGTATTTTGTTGAGAATTTTTGCGTCGATGTTCATGAGTGAGATTGGCCTGTAATTCTCTTTCTTGGTTGAGTCTTTGTGTGATTTTGGTATCAGAGTGACTGTAGCTTCATAAAAGAAATTTGGCAATGACTCTTCTGTTTCTATATTGTGAAATACATTAAGGAGTATAGCTCTTCTTGGAAGTTCTGGTAGAATTCTGCATTGAAACCATCTGGTCCTGGGCTTTTTTTGGTAGGGAGGTTTTTGATGACAGCTTCTAATTCTTCGCGACTAACAGGTCTATTTAGATTGTTCACCTGGTCCTGGTTTAGCTTTGGTATATTGTATTTATCTAAAAACGTGTCCATTTCTTTTACATTTTCCAGTTTTGTGGCATACAGGCTTTTGTAGTAAGATCTAATGATTCTTTGAATTTCCTCTGTGTCTGTGGTTCTGTCCCCCTTTTCATTTCTGATCTTACTAATTTGCATATTCTCTCTCTGACATTTGATTAGTTTGGATAGGGGTTTATCAATCTTGTTGATTTTCTCTAGGAACCAGCTTTTTGTTTCATTGATTCTTTGGATTGTTTTCTGTGTTTCTATTTTGTTGATTTCAGCCCTCAGTTTGATTATTTCAAGTCTAATACTCCTCCTAGGTGAGTCTGCTTCTTTTTTTTCTAAAGCTTTTAGGTGGGCTCTTAAGTCTCCAATGTGTGCTTTCTCTGTTTTCTTTAAGTGGGCACTTAGTGCTATGAACTTTCCTCTCAGGACTGCTTTCATAGTGTCCCATAAGTTTGAATAGGTTATTTCTTTATTTTTATTGAATTCGAGGAAGACTTTGATTTCTTTCTTTATTTCTTCCTTGATCCAGGTGTGGTTCAGAAGTTGACTTTTCAGTTTCTATGAGTTTGTAGGCTTTCTGGGGGTAGCATTGTTGTTGAATTCTAACTTTAATCCATGGTGGTCTGATAAGACACAGGAGGTTATGAATATTTTTTTGTAACTGTGGAAGTTTGCTTTGTTACCGAGTATGTGGTCAATTTTCGAGAAGGTTCCATGAGCTGCAGAGAAGAAGGTATATTCTTTCCTATTTGGGTGGAATGTTCTATAGATGTCTGTTAAGTCCATTTGATTCATTACCTCCATTAATTCTCTTATTTCTCTGTTAGGTTTCTGTCTGATTGACCTGTCCATTGGTGAGAGAGGAGTGTTGAAGTCTCCTACTATTAGTGTGTGCTGTTTGATGACAGCCTTGAGTTTTAGTAATGTTTCTTTTATGTACGTGGGTGCTTTTATATTAGGGGCATAGATATTCAGGATTGAGACTTCATCCTGATGAATTGTTCCTGTTATGAGTATAAAATGTCCCTCTCTATCTTTTCTGATTGATTTAAGTTTGAAGTCTACTTTGTTAGAAATTAGTATGGCCACACCTGCTTGTTTCTTGGGTCCATTTGCTTGATAAGCCTTTTCCCAGCCCTTTACTCTGAGTAGGTGCCTGTCTTTGTGGTTGAGGTGTGTTTCTTGTAAACAGCAGAATGTTGGATCCTGTTTTCTTATCCAATCTTTTAGCCTGTGCCTTTTTATAGGTGAGTTGAGTCCATTGACATTAAGTGATATTAATGACCAGTGGTTGTTAACTCTGGTCATTTTTTAGTAGTAGAGTTTGTGTGTTCCCTTCTTTGAGTTGTGCTGGTGAAGGGTCTCTAGATGTTTGAGTTATTGTGGTCATTGTTGGACTCCTTGGTTAGTGATTTTCCTTCTATTACTTTCTGTAAGGCTGGATTTGTGGCTATGTATTGTTTAAATTTGTTTTTATCCTGGAAAATTTTGATTTCTCCATTTATAGTTAATGAAAACTTGGCTGGGTATAGTAATGGGCTTGTTTCTTTAACTTAAAAATCAAGATACAGAACATAGAATGCCTGATACAGCACCAGTACATCTGGACACATAATAAATCATGTCATCACTAGTAATTTTGCCATTGTTGATGTTCTCCAGTGTTCATCTCAATCTCTAGTATCTTTATGTATTGTATAGTTCATGTATGAATAATTTACTATTGTTGTGTATACACATAACAATTAACAAACTTTTGTTTTAGGTCCCGTGAGTAAATTGGGAGCATGGGGACCATGGGAGAGGGTTGAAGGGGAGGGGAGAATAAGAGAGGGGAACAGAGAAAGATGTATAGTGCCAAAAAATTAATTTAAAAAAGAAACTCTTGTTTTGACAATGATTCTATTATTTATTGTTTCCTGCAAATAACTTCCAAAGTGATATTTCCAAATAGATATTCATTAAATTTTTATTGATTGAATTTCTTGATGCTTTTTCATTTCCTTGGCAAAGGCAAGAATAATTATTTCTTATATATATTAGTTCTCTGCATGACTGGCATTCACAAGTTCACATACATAATAAATTTATAGAGTCTATGTTTGAATTCAACTAAATCTTATTACATGCTATTTAAAAGAATTTCAACAAGAAATTACAGTTTGGGCTCTTTAAAGTAAGCCAGTTCAGTGCACTAAAAGTTTATGATTTGTTTTTAAAGCTTTTGAGAATACCATTTGCTGTGTACAGTCTACGGTTGAAGGCTCCATGTTTCAGTCCTGAACACTTCTGAATTTTAAAACATTCAAGATGCATGAATTAAAAAAAATATGTATTTGTACATTTAGTCAATCAAGAAAAAGCTTAACGAACCAAGTTTGGTAACATAGCTTTGTATTATTCAGACAATGACGTGACTGGAATGACAATTAGGTGACAAAATCAAGTTATTACAATGATGGTTAGGTCATCCGAAAGATATCCTCTTGTGAGCCTTCCAGTCTCTGCAACCATGCTGAATGGCCACTGTGCTGATGGCATTTGCTATAGCTTCTGTGGTGACAGTGACAATGTCCTTTATGATAGGAGGCAATAAACTCATAGTCTGAGTTGTCAGATATTCTGAAAAATGCTCTTTTCTAGAGAAATTACAGCATCCCCTTTGACCATCATTTCTAAGTGAAATCAGTCAATGCTAAGTAAGTGTCTTTCACCCATGGCAATCGCACCAGCACAGACTACTGGACACAACATCGACAACACCAGCATAGACTCCAGCACTGGAGAACAACATTGACAACACCAGCACAGACTCCAGCACTGGAGAACAACATCGACAACACCAGCACAGACTCCAGCACTGGAGACAACATTGATAACACCAGCACAGACTCCAGCACTGGAGAACAATATTGACAACACCAGCATAGACTCCAGCACTGGAGAACAACATTGATAACACCAGCACAGACTCCAGCACTGGAGAACAACATTGACAACACCAGCACAGACTCCAGCACTGGAGAACAACATTGACAACACCAGCACAGACTCCAGCACTGGAGAACAACATTGACAACACCAGCACAGACTCCAGCACTGGAGAACAACATCGACAACACCAGCACAGACTCCAGCACTGGAGAACAACATTGACAACACCAGCACAGACTCCAGCACTGGAGAACAACATTGACAACACCAGCACAGACTCCAGCACTGGAGAACAACATCGACAACACCAGCACAGACTCCAGCACTGGAGAACAACATTGACAACACCAGCACAGACTCCAGCACTGGAGAACAATATTGACAACACCAGCACAGACTCCAGCACTGGAGAACAACATCAACAACACCAGCACAGACTACAGCACTGGAGAACAACATTGACAACACCAGCACCGACTCCAGCACTGGAGACAACATTGATAACACCAGCACAGACTCCAGCACTGGAGAACAACATTGACAACACCAGCACTGACTCCAGCACTGGAGACAATATTGACAACACCAGCACAGACTCCAGCACTGGAGAACAACATTGACAACACCAGCACAGACTCCAGCACTGGAGAACAACATTGACAACACCAGCGTAGACTCCAGCACTGGAGAACAACATTGACAACACCAGCACAGACTCCAGCACTGGAGACCAACATTGACAACACCAGCACAGACTCCAGCACTGGAGACAACATTGACAACACCAGCACAGACTCCAGCACTGGAGAACAACATTGACAACACCAGCACAGACTCCAGCACTGGAGACAACATTGACAACACCAGCACAGACTCCAGCACTGGAGAACAACACTGACAACACCAGCACAGACTCCAGCACTGGAGACAACATTGACAACACCAGCACAGACTCCAGCACTGGAGAACAACATTGATAACACCAGCACAGACTCCAGCACTGGAGAACAACATCAACAACACCAGCACAGACTCCAGCACTGGAGAACAACATTGACAACTCCCACTGCTAAAGATAAAGACTATAGTTCACTTTCATATCTCACAGTATGCATTCACCTACAAAACAGACTGTTCTTATGATATTTTCATTTCAGGGTCACAGTGTGTGAACCATGGCAAGTCTCAAGAGCTTCACAATTAAAACCATGGCTCTTCCTCTCATCCTGTGCTAGAGCTGAGATCTCAAATGTATTAAGATCTTGGAATTTGAACAATATTCAGTGCCGAACTATGGCAATAGCTTTTAAATTACTTTCCTTATTTTCTACATTTTCTGAAAAAAAACTATGCAATCAAAACATATATCATTGTAATCTATTTAATATAAAATAGAACTTGTCAGTGACACAGATGGCATGGTTACAAATGACCTCCCAAATCACTGGAGTCTACTTTTTGCCAAATTTGTAGTCACCCATTAATTTGAAACTACTTTTAGTATTTCTTAACTCTGAAAAGATTTAAAGATTAAGAATTAATATATATATATAATATGTGTGGCTCTGTTAAAGCATGTGCCATAATAATTTGCCAAAGAAATTAGTTATCCAGGTATGACATATAGAAGAACGCTGGAGAAGTAAGCCAAGGACAGGCTATATAAGTTTTATTCTCAATTGAAAATGGAAGCATTAGAGGATAAAATTGGAATACTTTAGAGGCTGAGGCAAGATGATTACATGTTATAGGCCATAGTAGAATACATATTGAGACCATGTATAAAAAATAAAAACAGCAGCATCAATTTGAGTTATTGATCTAGTCTGTGTGCCATGTTCCATATAAAATAAAAAACAGTGTAAAATTCAAAATCTATTATTCACACAAAACAGTGGATGAAAAGTGGAATTGTGTCAGAAATTCCCTGAGGACTCCTGAAAGATGTGGATTTTTTTAGTACTGAAGTAATGCAAGAGCCAGGCACAGTGGAGTGTACCTATTATTCCACAATGAGAGACTGAAGCAGGAAGCTCTTCAATTCCAAGACAGACTGACTTAGATAACAGGACTTTGTCTCAAAACACAACACATTTAAAATTCCAAAAAGTGATAGATTGTCTGATTGTGATTTTTAAAACATACAAAGGATTCAGTTTTCCTAATTTCTAGAGGTCACTGGATGAGTCACGGAGTGTCGGTCAGTCTTGCGGATAAGAAAATACAGTCTTCTTTGAGGTGACATGACACATGGTAAAAAAAGGGCTAACTTTTAAAGAAAGATGAGAATGACATAAGGAAGCCAACAGTAGGAAAATCCAGTGCTCGCACACAGACTCAGTATAACATAGGCTCAGTAGAGATCAACAGCAGGTCCGAAGGCCTGCGACCTGGGAATAGGAAGGGTTAGAGATCCATGAAGCAAAAAGCTAGCAATGATTGCCCACAACATTGAAGAAATTCAAGATTGTGAGCTATGAAACTTCCTTTAAGTCGTCCAATGTGTTCGAGTTTTATTCTAAACTGAAACTGGAAGCCACTTAGAGGATTGGATGCAAGTGAAGAGAGAGACACATTTATAGCATGTCCCCCTCTATAGATAGGGAGGATGGGCACAACACCCACTGCAGAAAGACAGCATTGTAATTGGACTTCTATAGTGGGAAGAGAGACAAAGGTAGCTTGGTCTTAGTTGCTCTATGAAGTCTGTAATTAATATCTAAACTGCAAATATGCTTTCCAAAGAATTTCAGTGATATATTCTCATAATGACCCAAAGACAAACTCATCATTTCATCCCCAATTTTAATATCACTAATGGTAAAATTTTAAGTGATTTATATGGGGTCACAGAGCTATTTGGATTTAGAAAGTGAGCCCTAATCTCAACTCCGTGGCCACAGGCTAGAATAACACTTAATAACAGGCTTAGAAATGCTTTACTTTTAAAGATTATAGAATTTTTGAGTGGATTGAAAACAAATAAGATTTCTGGTGATTTGGGGATTTTTGGTTTTTTGTTTATTTTTAAAATTTTTTCAAGTTAATTTTCTGAAACTTGTTCAACAAGTAGACAACAAACATGGCAACAACTTCAAATTCTTAACATGGATGTTCTTTCCACAATAGTGCAGTTAGTCCATCACATAGTGATTCTCAGACAGAAAATAAACAGTTATATTGGATATCTCGAGGTTGGCACTAGCCTCAAAGATAAATACACAATTATTTTGTTCATTTACTAAGTACCTATAGAATATATTTGCAGGAACTGTCAAAGATGGCAAAGATTTAAAAGTTAATGTTATAGTATCTGCCTTGTAGGAGATTACAATCAACTGGGAAGGTTAAAACTGATGTCCTGGAACCATAAAGGATATGGCAATTATGAATGAAATCATAATTGGCATTTAAGGAAAAGCAAGAAGTCAAACTTTTCCAAACTTTTTTCTATGAGGTATGCCTGATGTTAGAAGAGTACTCAGAGAAAAATCAAAACAACAACAGCAAAATAAGAAGAAGGAGGAGAAGGAAAAGCAGAAGGAGACAAAGAAGGAGAAGCAGAAACAGAAAAGGCAGAAGCAGGAAGAAGAATAAGAAGAATAAGAAGAATAAGAAGAATAAGAAGAAGAAGAAGAAGAAGAAGAAGAAGAAGAAGAAGAAGAAGAAGAAGAAGAAGAAGAAGAAGAAGAAGAAGAAGGGAAAAGTCTTGGATGTATTTAAACAACTGATATGTACATAAAGCAATAAACATGACTAACCTAGAATACACACAGAAGAGAAGAGAGTGTTTTGGCTACCATAGGACTATGTTATTGTTATTGTTCAGGGGCTAATGGATACTAAATAAACAAAAATGAGTCCATCTTACAGAACATTGTCAGCATATTAAAATGGATAAAAATATTGCCTCGATTTAATGTGGTACAGAACTAGAGTTTAATCTGTGAAGTCTCTCTGATCATGTTGGAAGGTCATGACAATAACTTACTCAGATTATGTGATGACAGTTCATTCTAGACCCTTTTCAAAAATTCCATTACACTGAGAATAGTGATTTGAGCATTTAATTTGCATCCCCAAAGCTGTATCATTTTATAGCCAGTACATGATTTGATTGTATCTGTGGAAACCCAGGGTTACCTATTGCTTAGTTGGGGAGGGCTTCACCCCAGCCCCCAGCATCCATTTTTGGAATGTTGGGTGTAAAGTTCCATTTCAAAGCTCTCTGCCCTGAGAGTTGCCTCAGTCCAAACTCCACCTCTGAGAAAGCCCACCAAACAGTGTCCTCTCCCCAGGGAAGGTCAAGACCATTCTCACAGGCTGTTTAATCTGCCCCCCAGTGAATGAACGTGTGGCCTCCCTTCTTCTGTGGTCTTTCAGTTCTCTGTACCCTCTCGGTCTTTTTCTGGGGGTGGGGCAAACAGTAGCACTGGCAGCCATTAAACTGGGAACTTTCTAATTAGGTTTAATGTGGTCTTATTGGGATTATTTGCATCAGCAGAAAGGTGTGTTGGTCAAGAAAAAACACTTAAGACCTATATGCAGTGGTGGACCATCGGTTCTTTACTATCATTGGCTATTTTTTTCTTCTGTTCAGCCTTTCTCATTATTCCAACAGTAAGGTCTCAAGTTCCCAGAAAAACTGGCTAACTGAGATGCCTATGAACAAATCAAAGTGGATCTGGATGCCAAGTTCTCCCAGCCTACCTCAGTTCCTACCTGTTACAGGGTCTTTCTTGCTGGCTTACTCTACCACCTAACCTGAACTCTGCACCTTTTTCCCCAGATGCTCTTCTCTACATAGTCCAGACATTTTGACTGTGTTGGTCCTTTCTCCCTTTTTCCCCTAATTCCCTTTGGCCTCCTGGTCCCCTGGTCTTCTGGTTTCCTGGCTCTCTGCTTTCCCCTCTGGCCTCTCCTGTTTACTCTGGACTCTTCCAGATGCCTCCAGTTGTGCTTTCCTTTTTATCTATAATAAACCTTCTCCTCCAATCACACCTATAAGCACCCCAGTCCTCCCTTTCATTTCTTTTTTCATTCACTAACCACTAACTACATCACTATGCTACAAAGCTCTATCAATATGATATCACTGCAGAGCGAGCCTCCAACAGGACAGAGAACAGCTGAGGAGTGTCATTTTCCTTTGATCACAATTTTCAGAGGAAAAGAAATACAAAACAAAGTAAATGTTTAATTTTATTTTTATTTTGTTTATTTACTGATGCTGGTGATTGAAATCAGCACCCTGCACAATGCCACTGAATCACTCCATCACTGAACTACACCATTAGCCCCAAATCATAACTTTTAAAACTGAGTATAACAAAACAGCAAGAAAAATAAACTATTAAACCCAAAACATGAAACACTGTTTGTTTACTCCTCATGAATTTCTTTATACCTTGCTGTCTTCCAATATAACGGAGTCATATCTCACAGCATCTCCTACTCTGCACTTATTTATCCTCTTTTGCCATTGGCTCATTTAGAAAAAATGTATCTTGCTTATCTTACACCCCTGGTTCCTAACCAAGGTTATGTTCACATAGAAAAGTGAAATAATGGGTAAAAAGAATAAAAATACACCATGTTATTTGGCTCCTGAATAGCATCCATTAAATTGTAGCAGATTCAGAGAACCTCTAAATACATACTGAGAGGCTAGGAAAGGCCTTTGGGAGAATCCCAATCAACAACAGATACTTCCTGTACCACCTGAAGATGATGACTGAAGATTCTGTCTTCTAAGACCATTTATTCATCTTTAAGAAGAATAAATTAGAAATTTGTTTATATTCCTGAGCTGACATGCCTGGCTTCCTCCCATAAATTCTGGTTGTATTCCAAGAGATTTCTGAGAATAAATATGTCTCTCAGAAGATTATTTGTTATAGATTATCAAACCTTGTCCCTGCCATATTTTATTTTACACCAAAGTGTTTACAGTAATAAACTTTAATAAAATATAGACAGAACCTAATTGAAATTGCTCAACATAGTAACAGCAAAATGATAGCTTTTTCTCAGGGGATACTAACCCTTGTTTAATCAAAACACCAGAAACAAGCAGGCACTATGGTTTGCATCTGTAACCCCAAGTACTTGGGTACTTGAGGCAAGAGGATGAAAAACTCAAGTCTAGCACTGACAACCTAGCAAGACATTGTCTCAGAACAAAGTTTAAGCCACTGTAGAGCATCTGCTTAGCACATGCTAGGCCGGCCCTGGATTCAACCGCAATCCTCTCGGTACTGAGGAGAGGGAGAAATGGGAAGTGAAAGCGTACTGTTTTACGTCTTGGAATGCAAACAATATACTCTCTGGTTCTGTAAGTGTGGGCATGGTGAAACCATGGGTAGAAAGAAAGGTATGCTGGGGTTTCAGACTTCCAGACTGTTGACTCTCCGTGGTGGGAGTGGGGAACAAAAGCAGTAGAAGCAGTGGTGAAAGGACAAGTAGTAGAGGGAAAGGTGTGTGAGCCAGGACCAGACCATCTGGGCGTTAGAGCCACAGGATGGTAGGGTGTGGGCCTGAGGGCTAGTGTGGGGACTGTGCTCTGTGACAGGTTTGTTGGATTAACTGGGAACTAAATACTCATTGTCCCCAGCGTAGCCAGATTTAGGTAGGAATCTTCTCAGGGATCCAGGCTGAAATGGTCAGAATGACACAGACCTTGTAAAGTTTAATGAGAATAAAGCAGGATTGTGTATACATGGGGAAGAGTGCAGTAAATGGCTCCGGCCAAGGAGAGCACTGACAATGAGGGGACTTGAGCAACAGTATGATCAAAATTAATCACTTTGATTTTCATTGTCAATGCCGGACATGACAGTAGAGGTCTAATAGACGCTCATAGAGCAAGTCAGCCTTCAGGTACTTGTTCTCCAGGTGTGCTCTGGACCCGCAATCAGCAGAATCTCCAGGTTCAGGATTTTCTCACACAGGTTGGAGCAGAAGCTAGCAGCTAAAGCATTTGCTTGTGCACAGCTCATTCTCTAAGCCGGTGTTGTGTGGGAGAGACTGAAGCACCCGTTCACGCTCTGTTTGTCCTTCCTCTGGGGTCCCTTCACATATAATTGCTAAGGGCAGTCACACAAAATGTAAATCTTCATTTCTATGTGGCCCGGCTGCTCCCACCAGTCACCTGCACATGAAAGATGTTTGTCTTGATTGCATCTCAGGATTGAATGAGCAGTCAAAAACTGCTCTCACCAATGCTTTATCACAGGGGCTACAAGCCTCCATGACAGGACTTCTCCTGAGGCAATAATGCATCCCCTTCCATTAGTGAGAAGCATATAAAAGGTGTCAGAACTGCTTCCCTGGGACAGGGGCCCCCTCAGGCAGACAGATGTGCAATGTATGAAGAGAAGTTTTCAAAAGCTTTCCACACTCTCTGCCTGGGGCAGAGCAAACAGGGCTGTGGCCATCAAAGACAGCTGCTGGCCTCCAGGGTTGATGGGTTAGATACTGGATTAAATTTCCTATTTTTGCTTCTCCCCACTACACTTGGTTTGTTTGGTTTTGATTTTTCATTTTAGCATGTTTATAAAGTTAGTCTCTTTTAATTTTCTTGCCCATCCATGTGTAATAGTAAAGCAGAATAAAAAATCAGAACTACCTCATCAGAACCAACTGAAAATGAATGGAATCATCAGGGAAGATCCTGAAGATTCAGGCATGCTGAATCCCATCTTGGATCTTCCCACTTGAAAGTACAGCAACACACAATTACCCCCAGTCCAAACAACAGCTGAGCTACAAGTAATTAGTCTGTTTTCCTTTCTCCCTTCCCACAGCAGTGGCAGTCCAGAACTCAAGGTGGAAAAGGAGATGTAAGTTTCGACCAAAAGATGATTTTCCCTGAGACTGTACATTTGAGAAGTTAACAAGAGAAATTCTCTTCTATGTTTTAAAGGATAAGCATTCTGTTATCACATCAACCCAACATTGACACGAATACATCTTTTATAACTGTTAATATGTTTCCAGGTCTGTAATTAGTGTTTTTAAGAACATCAATTATACACAATTCTTTGTATTTAACAAAGACAAAACAGTGCTTTCAGGAAAATGGAAGGATTGTAACTCAGCTCAGAAGGAAACCTAGGATATATCTATTAAGTCTATCAGAAACCATGAGAAAAAGATTCTTCTTTTTATCTACTTTCCATGAGCTTACCTGATATTTGACCTGAAGAGGAGAAGAAAAAGTAGGCAGAGAAAAACAGAGCTAATGGAGTAAATCTTTCCTCTAACTAATAGCTCACTAAAGTAACCCAACACTAAGGAAACTTTGGTTCTTCTTAACTTAATTATCAGTTAGATCTAAAAAGACCCCAAGTGGAAAACAGGGTCTTCCAGAGAGTCCCTATCCCCAAGATCACAGAATAAGTACCCAGATCTCCACCAAGATTCTGATCTTAGTTCCCCTCTGTATTTTGTCCAGGTGTGATTTTCTGTGATGGTCTCCATTTATTGAAAAGAGAAGCTTTTTTGATGGCTGTGAGACACCGTGGTTATAAGGTAAATATTTAGAGTACAGTTAGGAATTATGCTGGTTCATTAAATTGATGATAGCAGATTCTTTTCTAAGACTCATGACCTCACTAACCCTGTGGAACTGATTAGGCTTTCAATACCAGGCGTGGTTCACCTACTATTGAGTCCAATTAGACATGGGTACTCTAATGTTCTGTCTCTTTAAGAGACAAGCCATGCCCACTCCTTTCCTGCTTGCAGCCCCAGCCCCACTCTCTTTCTCTTCTTGTCCCCTCTCTCAGAGAGGCAGCCTCTCTCCTTCTCTCTCTCTCTCCCTCCCTCTCTCTCTCTCCCCTTCTCCCCCTTTTCCTTCCCCTCCATAACCTACCTTAATAAATGTTCAATTTCACTCTGTATGGTGTGCCTATCTCTGTGTCTCCCACCTGCCACCTATTCGTTTGTTGCCACTGGGGACCAGCCACCTTCCCTGCCGCATGATCTCTAGGACTGGCTGCTTTCAGGTCCCCAGCAGTCCCGGAGACTTGCAGCAAATCCATTTCATTGGTGCCATGACAAAACTCCTGAACCAGGTTTTTTTCCTACTCCCACCACCGGCTTCCATTGGTAAGTCTCCCCCACTCTGCTATGGTTCCTTCCCTCAGCTAACATCATGTTTGGACTGACCCGGGGTCAGTCACACATGCTAGCACTGCACATTCTGTGCGGTGCATCTGATAGATTCTTCTTTTTCTTTTTTTTCCATTTCTTTTCCTTTTATTTTCTTGCCATAAAAGGCCGCTCAAAGTGGCCTCTGGCTTCTCTGGCTTCTGAGTCACCCCGACCAGATTCAGCCAGGCCATAGCACCCCACCTGGGGTTAGGGGATGCCCGGCCCATGGGTCTCTGTGATGTTCACACTGATTCACATCCCACCACAGTTGAGAGACATCTCACAGTGTGCCTAGTGGTGTTTCCTGGATTTTCACAATTTCAGCTGTGTGTAGCAAGCTATCTATATCAGTCTCCTGGCTTTTTTCAATTCCATCTGGCTTTTTTTCAGTTCCAGCTGTGGTATGGTGCAGTTTTTTGGTTCCAGCCTTTTGCTCCCCTCTGTGGCTTATGGCAGGGTGGCTTAGCCACAGGGTGGGTCACATCTCTAGGTCTCTCTTATTAAGCTTAAACTCCCTATATCTCAAAAATTGTGACTTTTCCCATACAACATGTGACCACTGCCATTTTCACTGGGGTCAGGTGACTTCATCACCATTTTGGCTGAGAGCCAGGTCAGGTAACCAAGTTCTGAGATCTTTACTGAGGTATTCCCTGCCTGTTTCTCCACTGTTAACTCTGTTACCTTACCTCCGAACCAGGTCAGGTGACCAGGTTCTCCCATCTTTACCGAAGTATATCCTGCCTTGTCCCCTGGTTTACTTATAGTTTTTTTTTCACTAAATTCCTCTTGTTGACTCTGTTACATGTGTTTTGCACAGTGGCATGCCTTTGGTAGGGCCCACCAAGAGCATCCACTTGGCCTAATTCCTGTTCACTCTCTCTGTATGTATTCATATATGTAACTTAAATACACCTATGCTTAATGTTATAATTGCTCATTGCATCTCATTTCAGACTACAAAAACAATAAGTCTCAGGTTTTAAAATTGTATGTTCTTTTAAGTCTCTTTTACAAAAATACCTTATATTTAACCCAACCCTCATTTATAATATATTAAGATGTTTTCTACTATTCAGTTATGCCCTTAACCTTCTATTGCAAGCAGTTTCTTCTTCTTTCTGTCTTTTTATGAGTGTAAATCTTACCTGTTAAGTTGAGAGCCAATGCGGTCAAGCTCAGACACAGCTCTCCAGGTAGATTCTATACTGTAGTTATACCTAATAAACAGCCCTCAACTGCTCAGAGATCTGGGGAGCATGATATAGATATTTAATCATTAAAAAACTTTTCATAACAAAAAGAGACAGGTTGGCTCCTAGCAGCACTCTACTTCCACCAAAGAAGACAAACGGGCACAGAACAACGTCCATCCACAGTTCACTTCAACTGCCAAGCGCTGACCACTGGGAAAACTGCCTTGCATCTAAATTCAAGATCTCCTAATGTGAACAGAATTGCTGGAATCAGCAGCCTAGCTACTCAGGTCAAAGTAGGCTTGTCTTCCTATAGATTTCTCAGCCCACAGGATTTTCTAGAGCCTGGCAGGCCTTGTGCTAAACAGCAAAAGGCAAATGCGACCTTTAGCAACCATGGAGGACTCTGAAGAGTAGCTCTGGGTATCAACCAAGTAAGTTCTCTGTCATTTTTTAATCAGTAACTCAAGTAAAACTTTATCCTTCTTAAAGTTCTCTGATGCAGTTTGACAGCTGAAAGGTTTTGTCACTTTAAAAGGACAACCTTACCAATCAAATTTCAGATCAAATTTCTCTCTCATGCTGCCTTCCATAGTCTTAAAAATACTTTTAATTGTGTAAAAATATCTGTAACAGTAATTCTGACATAAATATGCTACTTTTATACAATGTATATGTCTAAAACTTCTGTTTTCACAAACCCATAGAAATCTTATATGTTCCAGGGAGCCGAACTGAAGGATCCACCTTAAAGAGGTCAGATACACCCCCCTCAATTCCCTGGTCCTAATTATTTTTTCCCTTAATTTAACTTTGCCCTCTGTTCTGTCAACACCTCAAACAGGTATAAGATACACTGGACATTTCCATACCACAAACACCAGGACAGGAGCAAAGAGAACAACTATGCCAGGATGTGGCCAGTACCCAGCCTTCTCAGGTCCCCCCAAAGACAACACCCACAAATAAGCAGGAAGAAGCCTTGAGAATCCATTGACACAATTCCTTTAACCTGTGGTGCTAATCCCCCACTTTTTATTATAAAAAAGAGATGGGAATATAATGTTCTGTCTCTTTAAGAGACAAGCCATGCCCACTCCTTTCCTGCTTACAGCCTCAGCCCCACTCTCTCTCTCTTCCTCTCCCCTCTCTAGGAAGGCAGCCTCTCCTCTCTCTCTCTCTCTCTCTCTCTCTCTCTCTCTCTCTCTCTCTCTCTCCCTCTCTCTCCCTCCCTCCCTCTCTCTCTCTCTTCCTTCTTTCTCCCCCTTTTCCTTCCCCTCCATAACCTACCTTAATAAATGTCCACCTGTATGGTGTGGCTATCTCTGTGTCTCCCATCCAACACCTATCCATTTGTTGCTGCCAAGGACCAGCCACCTTCCCTGCCACGTGGTCTCTGGTACTGGCTGCTTTCAGGTCCCCAGCAGTCTCAAATACTCACAGAAAATCCATTTCAGATACCACTGTTTCACCTGTAGGAACATCTTGCCATCCTAGTCATTGTTTTGGTTTATATGTTGACTGCTTCCATCCTTTGGCAATGAAGGGTCCAAGAATAAGAATATAAAAATGTAGATTCCAGAAATAAGAATATAAAAATGAAGAAATATAAAGTTGTAAGCCTAGGAAAATGAGAACAGATTGTCATAGCTTTCTCAGCAGCTTAAGGATTAATTACTAACAGTGGGTTACTCTGCTTTACAACCCATAGCTCTATTTGCAAGGCTGAAGCTTCTCTCTGCAAATGGAGAGCCTAACACCCCTGGCCATCCTTAATTAATGACAGATATGAGCTGAGTTAACTTTTAGAAGACAGATATATGACCTTTATGTTATTCATTTTCCCTGCTATGTGAAACTGGTTGCATCAAAGAGGAGAGCACAGGGTTTTAGTAAACACTTCACTACCTGAAAGTACCAAGGAAGACAATAAATAAGTACAAACACTGAAAAACTCTGTTAATGAAGATTATATAATAAGGCAATCAGTTTTTGAGTTTTACCTGATATTTTTAAAATTCTTTTGTTCAGACCTAATGCTTGGTGTCCTTACTATAAAAAGGGTTCAGAAACCAGCCTTTGCCACTACCTTACAGAATCCATCCCTGGCTGTGGTCAAGTTGATAAACTTTTTGTGCCCCATGGAGATTTTTTATTTTATTTTTTCCTGGAATCTGGTTTCTGGAATAAAGTTTGTTTTTGGTTTATTAGACTTGGTGGTCTGTCCCCATCTTGGACACAACAGAATATATATATATATCATCAATTCTGCATAATTCTTAATCTTTAACAAAAGCTTTTATGGACTATTCAGACACAATGGATTCATCTACAAAACAACTCCTGTACCCACAGCTCAGAAAAATCATGGAAGAGAGGGCAATAAAGATAATGGGAAGGCGGGTGATAGTGGTACATGACTTTAATACCAGCACTCATGAGCCTGGTCTACAAGCTAGTTCCAGCACAGGTGCCAAAGCTACATTGAAACCCTGTCTTGAAAACCCAAAAAAGAAAAAACAATAAAAGAAAAAGAAAAAAGATTTTGAGAGTCAGAGGACCAGAATGTCTACCCTGTGATCATTTCTACTAGAAATGACAGGGAGCACTCATGATACTTCAATAATATGGCTGTTTAAACAGTACCTGGAGAATAACAATAGATAAGTTAATGTGGAAGGGTAAAATCTCATAGGACCCTATACCTAAACAAGATCTATGGGCAAATAAGGGCTACTTAAAGTAGAAGAGTCTTACCTGAAGATAAGCCCCTAATTTATTATCCATTTTATACAAATTATATAACTATTTAATATATATATACATATCTGTAATATATATGTAACAAAGTAAAAGAAGCCATGAATTAGGGAGAGAACAAGGTGAAGGCACATAAAAGGGGTTAAAAAGAAGAAAAGGAGGGAGAAAATGGTGTAATTGTATTTTAATTGAAAAATATTTAAGATTCTGATTTCATCCCTAACACTTAACAGGTGTTCCATAGGTCAAGATTTTATTTTCTTCTCTGATAAGACTATTTTTGTGTACTCTCTGACACAAATGCCAACTGGTTCAATAAGCTATAAAATCTATTCAAAAGACTGAATTTGGGAGATGTTAATGCCAATGTAAACCATAAAGGAAACTTTTCATGTTAGTTTTTATTGGTCACATTTTAATTGTCAATGGAAACATTTAATACTCTAGCTTTAAGAATTTGTGAATACAAACTGAAAATGCCTCAGATAGAAACAGGCAGAAGGGGACTACCACTGTTTATCATTAGGAGCATGCCAAAGAGATAGATAACAAGACATATGAAGAGTGATGGACCTCTTTAAGATAGCCAACCTCTAGTCAGCTGATACTCCAATCACAAGAAAAAGGAAAAATATAATATAGTCTGGCAATTAAAAAAATACGATAGAAATAAAGAAGTAAACAAAAGAAAGCAACATCTCAATCTTAGCCTCAACTTACTTGATAATCTCTTCTAAAGTTTGGAAGGCTATTCCATAATTAAGTGGATGAAGAATAACTTGAGTCCCATTATCTGATTAAATCCAGTCATGCTGTACACTTGCACAGTCATCTTTGTAAAGTTGTATTGTGTTAGGTAGCACACATGTCAAATAAAACAAGTGCCTTACTGAAATGTTATGCAATTTAATTAACCCAAAAGATTCAATGTTTAAAAATTTGCTTAGTAGTATTATTATTTTACATCCTTGGTTAAATACTAGACTTCTTTCATAATTGCAGGTGGAGACAATGATTCCTGCTTCATAATACGAGTGCTGAATATTCAGAGTAGCGACAGTGAAGCAGTTTATTTTACAACCCTGTAAAGCCGGTGTTACAGTGGTAAACAAGACAAAAATGAACAATGTGTAAATTTGCAGCAAAGCAGTGGTTTCTGTGTCCCTGACTCTTTTCTCTGCCCCCTTTAGTTGTCATTGGCAGAATTCTCTCGAAGGCACAATCTCCCCAGCGTATAGTATTGCTCCCAGATTTACCATCATATTGGGTCAGGATGTAAATCCTTATCTAGTGTGTATCTTGGAACTTGAGAGTCCCTATTTTTCTAAGTAGAATCAGTCTATAGACTGGCTGTAACATTGCAACCCTAGGGTAAACTGAGGGTACCCAGACCAGACAGCACTGGCTGCCAGCTAAGAAAGGCAGGGAACTATTGGCTCTTGCTCACCTATAATTCTTTGATTAACTCTAAAACACATCTCATACTGAAAAATAACCATACTGGTTTATCTGTTCTGTTAACTTAATACTTTATAGTTGGTAGGAAATTTTATTATTTTCTACTTAATTGTCTGAAGAACTCTGTTTTTCTGTTGAGGGCAGAGGTACAGTAGTTCCTATCCACTTCTTCTGCCTTTCTCTAAAATACTGTTAGTGTTCTAGGAGAAACCAAACTTCCTTCAGTCCTAATTATCAGTGTTAATATGTATATCGAGCCCAACTCATTGAGCAGAGACATCTATTATCAATGATGTGTGAAAGGAGATATGTAAGTCAATTGTGAATTGCATAATTGACTGCTTTTTCTGGAAATATTGGAAAAAATTGGGATCTCAAATCTACAGATTTCTCTCTGGCAACAAAAGAGCCTCGAACTGTTGAGGGACACTAAGTAGACCTAGAATAAATGATGTGGGAGTGTCATATATCAATCTGTTGATTTCATTGGTTAAGAAATAAAGAAACTGCTTGGCTGGCCCTCATAGGTTAGAACACAGGTGGGTGGAGAAAACAGAACAGAATGCTGGGAGGAAGAGGAAGTGAGCACAGACTCGACAGCTCTCCTCTTGGGAACAGATGCCTCCAAGAGAGACGCCATGCTCTGCTCTCCTGGGCGGACGTGAGAGCTCTGCTCTCTGACACATAGGCGATTCAGCTCCGACCCAGGATGGACATAGGCTAGAATCTTCCCGGTAAGACCAGTGCTCACAGATTATTAGAGATGGGTTGATCTGGATATCAGAATTAGCCAGTGAGGGCTAGAGCTAAAGGGCCAAGCAGTGTTTAAATGAATACAATTTGTGTGTTGTTATTTCGGGGCATAAGCTAGCCAGGCGGTCAGGGTGCTGGGGACACAGCCCCGCAGCTCATAATACTACTACAAATAAAGACTGCCCAGACAAAGTCAAAGTCACAGAAAGAGAGACAGGGACAGAGTGTGCATGGGAGTATTAAAATATATTAATCTCATTTGTTACTTCATAATATAATTTGAATCTTTAGTAAACATCACCAAGAGAAAAATGTCAAGACCAACTGTATTTTGATGATTCTCCCACCAATGTGTTTTTGAATACTGCAAGGAAGTATTAACTTTTTTACCATGTAGATTTTTTAGAGCCCCAGTTCCTTCTGCGTGAGATTGACTCTATTTATTCTCTAATTAATAAATTCTTTCTTTCGGTTATTTAACAGGCAATTGGTCAGTTACATCTCATGCCCCTCTAAAGAAAGGAAAGAGAAACCATGTCCAATGTTAGTGGAATCATACACTCTTCACTTATGGATTTTATTGTTCTTTATGTGTTGCTGGCAATTTCAGATGCTACAGCAATTAAAGTGTTAACTATGCAATTGGGCCTGGTGATCATTTTCTAGCTGTGGAAGGAAAAGAATGGCATTGATTATTCAGAGAGATGCTCCAATATTGTCACTTCATCCCAACACAGCTACAGCCTTCTAGTTCCAGAAAGTTCTAGAATCTTAATACATTTGGCTTATAGACACAAGCTATTACCCGAGACATGCCAGGCTGTCAAAACCAGATTGTAGTGAATTTGACTGTGAGCTAAAAATTGTGCCAGAGCTAAGTTTTCTGTAAGATGAGAGGAGCCATACAATACTCACAGTCAGCTTTTATCCCTATCTCGGGCAGTTGATGACAGAGGGTTCTCTAGAAATACAGTCCTATGTATGTTGGTAGACGAAGGCTTAAAAGGGCTGGTAATTAAGAGAACTCCTCAATAGCTTCCAACAGGCAGCCATACATCCTCTCAATTCTTCGTTTGAACTGTATATTTTACAAGGCAATCCATATAATGTGTGTGTCCTCTGTGTGTGTGCTCGTGCATGTGTGTTTGTGTGTGTGTACATGTATATGAGTGTGTGTGCGAGTGAGTGTTTGTGCATGTGTGTGTGTGTGTGTGTGTGTGGTGTAATGTGTCTCAGCTATATACTTGTATTGGACGTGTGTAGCAGATGTTCATGGAAGGGGAATATATGTCTATGACTGGAAGCCAAATCAAGACTTCAGGTATACAGCTCTGTCATTCTTTGTGTTATTCCCTAGAGACAGGATCTTTCAAATGAGCCAAGTGCTATGCAACGCAGCAAGCTCCAGTAATCTTTCTCTCTCCACCCAGGATTTTTAACACGGGTTCCGAAGATTGAAATTCATATCATAATACTTGTGCAGCGAGCACTTGTACCCAGCTGCTCACCCTCATACCATGTCTATGAAGAATCTGTACCTGACTAGAAGCCCTACTGCCTTCATCTACTGCCACCTTATTCTTCTCCCCCAATAGTGCCTCTTTGCTTTAGGATAGCATTAACATCTAGCATGTGCATTAAAGACTTCTTAATCTACTTTCTGCCCTGTGATATTTGTGGAAAAACACATCTCCTAATATCTCTAAGCTATTAATAGCACTCAGAAATTACCCCTGTCTGCCACTCCAGGCTTGCTATTTACTGGAAAAACAGACATTCAGAATTCACAGACTTCCTATTTGAGGTGAAAGATTAGCCCTACCAAAGGCAGAATAGAAGCAGTGAGAATGAAAGCACTGATCCCTGTGGACAACAATGGTCAACAACTCCCAAACCCAAAAATGAGGGTGGGAGACCCACCTCCACTAAGGGGGACATGTGAGCTACCAGAGTAAAGCCCTCTGATATGATACATGTGAAATAAAGCATCACACTGAATTCCTGGTTCCACAGTGAGGGAGCAAATGAAAAACAAGAATGGAAAGCTGGGTAGTGACCCCTGGCAGGAGCTAGCAAAACACCAAGGATCAGGGAGGTGCACTGTGTTTGAACAGAAGAGGGGTGTTAATGGAAGATAGTTAAGGGCTGGGCACAGGCATGAGAGATTAAGGAAAAACCATTTCGGCAGAAAATCAGTGAAGGCGACTACCAGCACACTGAAATCCACACCTGCCTCAGAGAAAGGGAGGAAGGACAAGAGCTGATGTTATCATTTATAATGCCCTGTGACCTGAGGCTGTAGCCATGAGGGGCAGTTGTCCCATAAGGGACAGCAGTGGGCCACCCAAAGCCTTGGTGGGTCCCTTTGGTGGTGGGAGACTGTGGTGGGAGAGAGACAGATAGATACACCATGCAGAGAGAGCTGGGGTATAGAGTTTATTTGGTGGGTTATGGAGGGGGAATGAAAGGGGAGAAGAGGGGAAAGAGAGAAGGGAAAAGGAGAGAGGAGAAAGGCATAAGATGCATCTCCAGAAGAAGGGCAGACAGAGAGAAAGCAACAGCTCAGGCTGGATAGGAGGTTGAAGACCACTTGCCTCAGTGGAAGGGGAGGGGGAGGTTGGAAGTGGGCAGAGCTTGTCTCTTACAGGGACAGGATACCCAGGTGACAGACCAGGTCAGTAGATTGCAACACTACAGACTAGGCTAGCAGATTACATCTGATACCAAGAATGGACAGATAATTATACCTTTGTGGTGACTGAGGGATGCCTTATTCAGTTGAGTTGTTTGGAGAGCAAGCCCGAAAATCTGAGTTCAATCCCTGGAACCCACATAATAGTTCAAGTAGTGATTCAACTGCATGAAGTTGTCCTCTGACTTTCAAACACACAGAACCTGGAGGGCATGTCTATGCACACACGCACGCATGCACACCTACACACCACTCATGAACAGGGGAGAGAAAGAAGCAGGAGGAATACACCTTCAATGTGAGTATCTACCTTCAACAACTATCTGGGCTATGGGAGACCCCAAAACTACATGTTGCAGGAAAGAATTGGTTAACAGTCTGAAGTGCACATGACATCAAGGAAAGGAGAAGGGAGACATGGCCAACTTGGGTGTGGAGTGTTTGTGGCTTCTGATGAGAGGAGTGACTGAGGAGGAAATGGGGCCTCCCTGTTAGCTAGTGGCTGGTGGTAATACCCAGCTGAGAAGAGCGCCTCCCCCTGAGAGTCACCTTGGTCTGGACTCCACCTCTGGGAAGCCCGTCAAGTGCTAACCCCTCCCCAGGAAGGGTCAAGACCACTCCCACAGGCTATTTAGGCCACCACTGAGAAAAAGAACATGTGGTACCCAGGGTTTTGCATGGGCTCCCCCTCTCTCCCTCTTGCCATACTGCTCTGGCCAACCTGGAGTGCTGCATTTATTAAACTTGAGCAACTTTTATTTGGTCTAATCTGGTTTAATTGGAATTATTTGCCTTGGCAGAGAGGCTCCTCTTAAGATTATACCTAACAGTTGGTGGTTTCCCATGGACTCAGCACTGCATGCTGGAAAACCCCCTTCCTGTGATCTCCACCAGTCAACATCAGCTACAGGTGAGATCCCCTTTTTGAAGTGTGTGGCCAGTAGGGTCCCCGGGGTGACCCGTTCGCTTTTCGGGTTTTCTGTTGAAGTCATGCATGTACCAGAAGCCTGACCCATCCTGCAAAAGCTGGACTTTCGCTGAGATGAGATGTAGGTGTTTGAAGATGTCCCCACTCATTCCTCATGCACCCCCATTTTTGACTTAAGGGTTGTTCCTGCAGACACACTGTGACAGACTTGAGTCCCACAGCATGGACTTCTAATGGTTTCTTGCAATTCAAAGCTGATTCCTAAAATGCCCTTGGGTGGTCTTTTACAAAAATCCTTTTACATTGGGGATATCTAACATCTAAAGCAAACAAGGCTCTGTAGCCCACAGTTTCTAGAAGCATGCTACCGCCCCACTCTCTGCCCCCTCCCTGTTCTGTAGCTATTTGCTGTTTGTCTTACTCTGGGTCCCTTCCCCTCTCCCCTCTAGCTGTTTGCTGTGCTTCCCTGGCTTTAGTTGCCTACCTGCCTACCGGGATTACTCCTGTTCTCGCCCCCCCCATCCCTGATGTTTGTTGTTTGTCTCATGCAGGAACTCTCTACAAGGGATCCATTTTCCCCTGTCCTTCCACTCTAAAACTATGTAAATGTTTCGTCCTTATGTTTCTGTTCCCTCTACAGCATCTGCTGATCTTGTCCTTAATGGGATCACCTCTGTGCTTTACTGGCTTTTGCCATCTACCTACACCAGGATTTTTTAAATTGGTCAGCTGACACAGGTTTCTAAAAGTGTCTCTCGGTTAGAATGATATGACCACAGTATGTCTGTGTAAGTATGTGAATTTATGTTTCTGTGTGCATGTGTGCTCATTTTAAGATAACTCCAGACTAAAAGAGCTCTGGAAAATACAAGCACATGGGTGACTGCCATTTTGACCCCACCACTATCTTGGATAAGGCTACCCACATGTATTAGTATATTTGACTTATTAAAATATTCCTTTTAATCTTCTTATATTTACTAGCATTGGTAAACTGTAACTCATTGGATAAAATGTATGTCTAAATTTAGTTTATATGCCCAGTTTAAATAACAGGTAATGGAACCCAATTCTCAAGTGCCTTTACAGATCTGAGGGTATGGCATTTAACAAAAGAGCCTCTAACACAGAGACACGCCAGCTTCTGCAGCTCCCTATAGCTTCTCCAAGAAGATATGTGGTTACAGAAGGACCTTCTGCCTCTAGGCTTGCCCTTGGCAAAGCCACTCACACAGCAAAAAGCGGTCTTTCACCTCTTCAGCTTCCTGGATGATTCAGCTAGGGAATCAATTTTATCCTGTCAAGCCAGAAGATTAAATCTCCCTCCACCCCACAGAGAAATCTTTGGGCCTCTCATACTCAGCAGCTAATGGCAAGCAGTGCTTCTAAGACTGGTGATCTTAGAGGACCAAGGAGAGGATTTGGGATTGCCTGCGTAGCTAAAAAGATGTCTCGTTTTTGCTCATTTGTCCCTCCCAGATCTGTCTATTGGCATTTGATAACTTAAGGTACTGTTACCTTATTTCATCCATCACATTTAATAAAGTTTAAATACTAAAATACACCTGTGTGCCTCTTTAATGGGTTTCATAGTTCAGGACTAACAGGTTGCAGGTATATCTTTAAAATCCAGAGTTCCTAATTCTCTTTGTTTTTTAAAATGTTCATACCCTTTGCTATGACACCAAAATGTAAATCTGCTCCAGTTCTCTTATCAAAAATCAGGTCTGGTAAAAATTAAGTCTCCAGAGCATTTGGCCAATCCCAGACACTTTCAAGAATATTTTACAGGTCACTCCTGCTGCCTGGGCCAAGACCAACCTACAAAGCGCTCTCCAGATAACACCAAACACCTGCACCAGCTCCTGGGATGTCACCATTGATATCAATTCTCCTGGATCAAGGGTACCTACCAACTAAAGTCTGGTTTTATATGCTATTGTGTCCCAGTTATACACCGAACCTCACCTATACAACCAGGGCACTTTTCTGTCCCATTCTTTGTGGCAATTAATGATTTCCCATGGCTAGCCCCATTTTATAGGGCAAATAATAACATTTTTTCTACTAGCCACCTGCCTTCTCATCTCTGGTGTGGGAGGTCCTTCTGTCTGTGTGTTGCTTTTATTTGGTTAATGAATAAAGAAGTGCTTTGAGCCTGTGGGAGGGAAGAACAGAACTAGGTGGGGAAAGCAAGGCTGTATGCTGGGAGAAAGAAGGTGGATCAGAGAGAAGCCATGGAGCTATTGGAGACAGACACTGGGAACTTTAGCTGGTAAGCCACAGCCATGTGGCAATATAAAGATTAATATAAATGGGTTAAATTAATATAAGAGTTAGCCCATAAGAAACTAGAGCTAATGGGACAAGCAGTAATTTAATTAATACAGTTTCTGTGTGATCATTTCAGGGCCAAGCAGCCAGGGACCAACAAATGGCCTCCCCTCCTTTTACACATCTCCCTCAAAAAGCGGCTGCCTGAGGATCCAGGATGACAGTAAACCAGATGCTGCTCCAGCCACACCTCTCGCTGAGTGCAAGCTCACCAACTCCCAGTTCTCCCCATGCCTGCAGAAAGTAGCCAGACTTGAGTCAAGGCCCCTTTATCAAAAAAGGAGCCCAAATCTTTGGTCATAGGTATCACCTCAGCTCACTGTTACCTCTTATACAAAGAGTCTGGAATGTAATATCTGGCTGGGAAGCCCCCTCCCCCTGTGTGTCATCTTGATCCAGACTCCACCTCCAGGAAAGCCTGGCAGGCCCTGACCCCTCCCCAGAGAAGGAACACAAGGCCTCAGGTTTGCCTGGGCTCCCCTTTGTCTTTTCCCTGCCATGCTTTTCCAGACACCCGGGAGCACTTCATTTATTAAATGTGTGCATTTTTGATTTGGTCTAATTTGGTCTATTTGGAATTATTTGCATCAGCAGAGAGCTTCCTCTTATACCTACCAGCTGGGTTATCACTTGGAATTTTGTGCCTTCAAGACCACACGAAGTTCCGGTCTATGGGAAGAAACACTGGTCCTGCTTGTTAGGTCTGCAGGAAAGCATTAATTGCTTTATTTATTTGTTTCTTTTATGTGAAATTGGAGGATCTTTAAAGAAACTGTCTATTATAAGCAAAGCTGTGAAGGAAGTGGAATCTGCCAGCCAGCCAGCCAGAAGCTCTGGGTGGACTCTTAGCCTGCCAGCTGCCTGTGGGTGTGGAAAGAAAGGAGAGAGAGAGAGAGAGAGAGAGAGAGAGAGAGAGAGAGAGAGAGAGAGAGAGAGAAAGAAGGTAAACATGGAACAGCTCAGATTCTGGGCTATGTGAACCAGCAGGCACATGTAGACACCCCCTCCCCCCCCAACACACACACAAACACACACACAGAGAGAGAGAGAGAGAGAGAGAGAGAGAGAGAGAGAGAGAGGGAGGGAGGAAAAAGCAGGTACAAATGGGATGCCTAGATGTTTGGTCCTGTAATTCACAGTAGTCAGGCATGCTTGAGACTGGAAATTTAAGGTGGCCACAATTGTATAAGGAATGAGAGTAAAATTAGTAAGCTGCAAAAACCCTCCCTCTGTTTGATTTTCATAGTACTTCCTGCCCCACCCAGGACTCTGTATTGGGAAGTAAACCCAGTTCCTCCTGCATGGAATGAAGACTCTTTGCCACTGAGCCTTATCCAGCTGTCTTTTTACTTTTTATTTCTGGAAGGTCTCACTAATTTCATCAAAATGACCTTGAGCATTGGCCATCCTATTGGCACAGTTGGCATTGACAGGTCTTTTCTGTTGCCATTACAAAGATACTCTGATGTCTTATTGGAGCAGTAGGATTCATGAGATAAGGTCCTTGGAGACTTTATATCATATGTGAAAATCAAGGTATTCTGTCTCCGCTTGCTACAATACAAAGATAATGTGAGCAGGAAACATACAAGTAATTTTACAAGGATCATGTTAGAAATTATGTGGATACAAATATTAAAGTGAAGCAATGCAAGCATAAGTCAGCTCTAATGTATTATTGCACAACAGAACAGCCCAAGATAGTATATGTACATTTCAAAGAAACTAGAAGAAAGGATTTTGAATGTTTTTGGTACAAAGAAAGCGATAAATGTTCAAGAGGATACATACATGCTCCCTGATTTGAATGTTTGAATACACTAAAAAACACAGTGTTTGCATGTGTTTAACCACCATATGATACTCAAAATATGTATGATTTTATGTGTAAGAAAGGAAAAGTTACAGACAAAAATCACATAAGAAAAAAATCTAAAATATGAAACATCAAAAAACTTTCTATCAAGATCAGTAGTATTCAACTGACTTTTTAAAGGTTTGAAATACAATGAATTAGGATCTGATTTTCTTTGCATGGGGTACAGGGAGTTTTCCATGTGCTTCCATGGTGGTAAGACATGTCTATCAGAAAAGTTTATTGGGTCACTGACTTCAGCAGAAAAAAATTGGTCAATGCAGTTCTGCTTAACAACCTGTGTGTCCTTCATGCAGAGCACTTCTAAAGAGGGAAAAAGGAAAACTGTTTATTCTCAAACTGCCTAATGTGTAGTTAGTACTGACTATACTAAACAAATACAAAAAATATTTTACCTGTTCCCCAAACTAAAAACAAAATATACAGTAATAATCTAAATCTTGTAATAAACAAATAGATAAGATAACTCTAAAGGAGCAAAGAAATTGAACTCATTTTAAAATGGTCCTTAGCAGGTATAATGATGAAGATAAATTTGAACAATTAGGAACTAATGAAGATTTTCCAAAAATTGCTATTTTCAAGGAATAAATGAGGAAATATTTGGGAAATGTGATTATATATTAAAATAGGTCTAAATAACAAATGCCTTAGGCAATTACAGAAATTAGCCAAGAAACTCAATTAACGTGGCATTATTTTTCAGAACCGGTATAGCAGACTGGATATCTGCAGCACGGTACACATATTCAGAAGGGGATTGGGAAAAAATTCACTCATATATTGTTACCAGTTGATCTTTTTCCCACTAATCATAATAATTATTAAAACGTAAAACTATAATATTAGACACTAAGTGCCCAACCAAAAGTGACAATAGACCCACAATAATATTGAACACAATTTTAAAAATAAGGCACACATAAGAAAACAATATTATTTTGCCTCGGCATCAGATTTAAAAAATAATGAAAAACTGATTCTGCACTGTGGCTATAGAATACATGTAATTTAAATTTGTAGACATGAAAACATTTTACATGCTGATCAATTATAACTCACTTGTTTAGAAGCCAAGCTGTGTAAATTGAGCCTAATTTTTGGCAAGGGAAGACTGTTAATTATCGTCATGTAAAATGAGCTTTTGATGAAGGATCACAGCAATGGGTCAGAAGGGTAATTTCCATTTGTCCATGCCCTCTGATTGATGTCAAGACCAAGCTTGCAACCCTTGATTATGTTTCAACAGTGAGAGTAATTTTAGGAGTTAAGCTTTCATTGAATTGGGAATCGTGGCTAGTACTAGTGTAGATAGAAACAGTCTTTCTAAAAACCTCAGAGCCAAAGGAAAACATAGCTTTAAATGGGAACATTGGAGACAAGTGTTTAAAGGAAACAAAATCGTTAATGAAGATAAATGAGTGGATAAAAGGCAGTGATCAGTAGAAGAGGGATGTTCTGAGCTGGTTGCAATCCTAATAAATTATTTGCAAGAGAGATGCCCAGGGCCCATGGAGAGATGCCCTGTCTTCACTCTGGAGCCAGAATGGTCTGCAAACACATAGGACTGGCCAAAGGGAAGTCAGGTTGTGATGAAACTACCCTCATACTGTTTGAGATAGACAATGGTCTATGTCATACTTTTAGGAAGAAAAATTAAATCGAGGATATAACAAGATTAAGATAGTCCCGCCCTGTATATTATGAAATTGCATTTTTTGGAGGTCACTTTCATGTTCAAAATGGCTATTAGCTTTTATCTCACTTTCAAACTGCTAAAAAGAAGTTTTCTCTACAAAACAAGCAAAATCTAAAGGTATCAATGCCAATTTATCCTTTTAACTTTGGATGTTTTGTATGTTCATATGTCAGTTGCAAAAAATTAAAATTTAATTTTAATATATTAAAATTAAATATATTTTAAGGAAATATTAGATTTCCTTAGCAATGCAACATTCACAAATTATGACATGCTGCATGTGTCAGTGATCCCCTTCATAGTGGTGAGGTCATATTTGGAGAGAGAGAGAGAGAGAGGTGGGGGGGATCATGTGAGAAATATTTATTGCTTTGTACTACTATATTAGTTTCAGTATACAAAGATAAGCAAAACAGTTCTCTACTCAAAGAAATTATATTTTAGGGAGAAATTACATTTTGGGGGGGAGGGGAGAGAATAGTTCTAATTTTGGAAACAAAAACAAAATCTGGAGATGTGCTTATTTTGGTTCAGCAAAAGCTTCCTAGGGTAGTAGAATACAAGATAAGAAGAGAATCATGGATAAAACTTAGAAAGGTGGGAAAAGACGTTCATAGGAAAAACAACCCAAACAGAACAGTTGTGGAGTTCTAGAAGACATTTTCACTGTAGATTTCTAGAGCTGTATGTTTCAGAAAAGGTAATGTGAACTGTGTGATTCATGCATACTTTGTGCGGTACAAAAGAAAAGGCTCAACAGGGCGGTACCAGGGACAGTAGCTATCTTTCTTTGTTTTGGTTTTGATTTTTTTGAGACAGGGTCTCACTGTGTAGGCTTGCCTGTCCTGGGGCTCACTATAGACCAGGCTGGCTTTGAACTCATAGAGATCAGCCTGCCTCTGCATCCTAAAGCTGCACCACGACTCCCAGTGTGGTGGAAGTCTGGAAACTCTAAACATCCTCCTGTCAGATCTGGGCTTAGAGGTGTCCCCTTCCACACTCAGACAGCACTGTTTAAATGTGTGTGCTAAGCATCTGAACTCAACTCTCAGTACTCAGTCAGCAAGCGCTTTAACCGCTGAGCTTTTTCCCCAGCCCATAGAAATCAAATCTCAAATGTGCTCTCTCTCACTTTGGAGCCTGTGCTAGAACTAAGTCCTATAGATCAGGCTAACCTAGAACTCATAGAAATCTGCCTATCTCTGCTTCTCAAGTTCTGAGATTAAATACTTGTTCCACCAACACCTGGTTCAAATGGTCTTATACATAAACAACAGAATCTGGCCTTTCTCCAAGGAGGAAAACCAGTTAGTACTGTTGTGAGGGGTAAGGTGACAAGTTCAAATTCTTCTGTCTGTCCTTTCTTCACAAAAATCACTGTTCATATTATCTCCATCATCTATAGCTTCCAGCCATAGAGATTCTAAATCCATATAACTTTCAATAAGTTTACCTCAAATGAAGAAAAAAGAATAAATATTATCAAAATATTCTAAATAAGACTAATAAGAAAACTGTCTCAAAGTAGGACCATTCGTTGTAGAAATGGGACTAGGCTTGAAATAGAAATTCTAGATTATATGTTTGGGAAGGAGATGCTACTGGCCCAAAGCTAACTGGTTAACAATCAATAATCATAAGTATATTTTAAAACAGTAAAGAAAATAAATCACCAGGCCCAGGGCCCAGGCCTATAATCTGAGCTACTCAAGAAAGAGGGAGAAAATGACAAATTTAAGGGCTGCCTTGGTTTAAGAGTAAGTTCAAGGTCATCCTGTGCAATTTGAAATGATTTTGTCTTTAAAAAATGTCTTGGAATATATTATAGTCCAACAGTAGACCCTTACCTAGTGTAGCACAGCTCAGGGGTAGACCCTTACCTAGTGTAGCACAGCTCAGGGGTAGACCCTTACCTAGTGTAGCACAGCTCAGGGGTAGACCCTTACCTAGTGTAGCACAGCTCAGGGGTAGACCCTTACCTAGTGTAGCACAGCTCAGGGGTAGACCCTTACCTAGTGTAGTACAGCTCAGGGGTAGACCCTTACCTAGTGTAGCACAGCTCAGGGGTAGACCCTTACCTAGTGTAGCACAGCTCAGGGATAGACCCTTACCTAGTGTAGTACAGCTCAGGGATAGACCCTTACCTAGTGTAGCACAGCTCAGGGGTAGACCCTTACCTAGTGTAGCACAGCTCAGGGATAGACCCTTACCTAGTATAGCACAGCTCAGGGGTAGACCCTTACCTAGTGTAGCACAGCTCAGGGGTAGACCCTTACCTAGTGTAGTACAGCTCAGGGGTAGACCCTTACCTAGTGTAGCACAGCTCAGGGGTAGACCCTTACCTAGTGTAGTACAGCTCAGGGGTAGACCCTTACCTAGTGTAGCACAGCTCAGGGGTAGACCCTTACCTAGTGTAGCACAGCTCAGGGATAGACCCTTACCTAGTGTAGTACAGCTCAGGGGTAGACCCTTACCTAGTGTAGCACAGCTCAGGGGTAGACCCTTACCTAGTGTAGCACAGCTCAGGGGTAGACCCTTACTTAGTGTAGTACAGCTCAGGGGTAGACCCTTACCTAGTGTAGCACAGCTCAGGGGTAGACCCTTACCTAGTGTAGCACAGCTCAGGGGTAGACCCTTACCTAGTGTAGCACAGCTCAGGGGTAGACCCTTACCTAGTGTAGTACAGCTCAGGGGTAGACCCTTACCTAGTGTAGCACAGCTCAGGGGTAGACCCTTACCTAGTGTAGCACAGCTCAGGGATAGACCCTTACCTAGTGTAGTACAGCTCAGGGATAGACCCTTACCTAGTGTAGCACAGCTCAGGGGTAGACCCTTACTTAGTGTAGTACAGCTCAGGGGTAGACCCTTACCTAGTGTAGCACAGCTCAGGGGTAGACCCTTACTTAGTGTAGCACAGCCCAGGGGTAGACCCTTACCTAGTGTAGTACAGCTCAGGGGTAGACCCTTACCTAGTGTAGCACAGCTCAGGGATAGACCCTTACCTAGTGTAGCACAGCTCAGGGATAGACCCTTACCTAGTGTAGCACAGCTCAGGGGTAGACCCTTACCTAGTGTAGCACAGCTCAGGGGTAGACCCTTACTTAGTGTAGCACAGCTCAGGGGTAGACCCTTACTTAGTGTAGCACAGCCCAGGGGTAGACCCTTACCTAGTGTAGTACAGCTCAGGGGTAGACCCTTACCTAGTGTAGCACAGCTCAGGGATAGACCCTTACCTAGTGTAGCACAGCTCAGGGATAGACCCTTACCTAGTGTAGCACAGCTCAGGGGTAGACCCTTACCTAGTGTAGTACAGCTCAGGGGTAGACCCTTACCTAGTGTAGTACAGCTCAGGGGTAGACCCTTACCTAGTGTAGTACAGCTCAGGGGTAGACCCTTACCTAGTGTAGCACAGCTCAGGGGTAGACCCTTACTTAGTGTAGCACAGCCCAGGGGTAGACCCTTACCTAGTGTAGTACAGCTCAGGGGTAGACCCTTACTTAGTGTAGTACAGCTCAGGGGTAGACCCTTACTTAGTGTAGTACAGCTCAGGGATAGACCCTTACCTAGTGTAGCACAGCTCAGGGGTAGACCCTTACCTAGTGTAGCACAGCCCAGGGATATACCCTTACCTAGTGTAGCACAGCTCAGGGGTAGACCCTTACTTAGTGTAGCACAGCTCAGGGGTAGACCCTTACCTAGTGTAGCACAGCTCAGGGGTAGACCCTTACTTAGTGTAGCACAGCTCAGGGGTAGACCCTTACCTAGTGTAGCACAGCTCAGGGGTAGACCCTTACCTAGTGTAGCACAGCTCAGGGGTAGACCCTTACTTAGTGTAGCACAGCTCAGGGGTAAACCCTTACCTAGTGTAGCACAGCTCAGGGGTAGACCCTTACTTAGTGTAGCACAGCTCAGGGGTAGACCCTTACCTAGTGTAGCACAGCTCAGGGGTAGACCCTTACCTAGTGTAGCACAGCTCAGGGGTAGACCCTTACCTAGTGTAGCACAGCTCAGGGGTAGACCCTTACTTAGTGTAGCACAGCTCAGCGGTAGACCCTTACCTAGTGTAGTACAGCTCAGGGGTAGACCCTTACCTAGTGTAGCACAGCTCAGGGGTAGACCCTTACCTAGTGTAGTACAGCTCAGGGGTAGACCCTTACCTAGTGTAGCACAGCTCAGGGGTAGACCCTTACCTAGTGTAGCACAGCTCAGGGGTAGACCCTTACCTAGTGTAGCACAGCTCAGGGGTAGACCCTTACCTAGTGTAGTACAGCTCAGGGGTAGACCCTTACTTAGTGTAGTACAGCTCAGGTGTTACAGTGTTTGCTGTTCATATAGAAATGTAACCTTTTAATTGCAGAGAACAAAAACAATGTTTTTCTACCACCATTCTTCAGAATGTAAATATGAAATTAGTTTATATTTGAATGGGATTATGCTAGAATTCTTGATTTTAAAACTTGCTGTTAAGAAGAGATGAGTTAACTTGGTTATAAAATGCCTGCTTTAAAAACAGGAGGCCCTGAGTTTTTCGGGTCTCTAACACTCACTTAAAAAACTGGGTGCATTAGAATACATCTATAACCCCAGAATTAGAGGCATGGATACAGGTAGCTCTCTGAATCTTCCTGGACAGCTAGTCTAGCCAATCAGCGAGCTCTTAGTTCAGTGAGATTCCCTGTCTCAAAGAAGACAAATTAGGAGCAATAGAAGAAAGACGTCCAACATCTACCTCTGGCTGACACACACATGTACACACACACATACACACACACACTCAGACAAAAAAATAAAAATTTTAAATTTTATTTTTTAAGTTGTTGGCTTTAATTTCATTTTTAAAAGAATTAAATAAATGTTCACTTAATATTAGAAGAGATTTCTCAGTCATTTCAGAAATGCAATGCACATATATCTTCCATTTTGTATTGCATATTAATTGACTATTTCTGTGATCAAACACCATGACCAAAAGCAACTTGGGAAGGAAAGGGTTTATTTGGCTTATGCTTCTGATTCACTGTTCATCTTTTCTGAATGTCAAGACAGTAACTCAAACAGAGCAGGAATCGGGAGACAGGAGCTGAAGCAAAGGCCATGGATGGATTCTGGCTCCTGGCTTGCTCCTGGTTTGCTCAGCTTTTAGAGAACCCAGGACAAGCAGCCCAGAGTGGCAGCACCTACAATGGACTGGGCCCTCCCACATCGATCTCTAATAAAGAAAAGACCCTAGAGGCTTGCTTGGGTAGCATTTTCTCAATTGAGGATCTCTTTTTTTCTGCATCAAGTTGCACCAAGTTGATACAAAATGAGCCAGCATATAAAATAGTATTTTTAATGTTTTGAATTACTAGATAAAAATGCTGATAAACTCTGAAAAGCCTTGATGATGTTCTATGTTCTCCAGTATTAAATATTCAGTCAAAATTTAGCTTATTATATAAAAGTAAACAAGCACATCCATTTCATTATTACACAATTTTGCTTTCATCATTAAAAGTGGTAAAATCATATATATATATATATATATATATATATATATATATGTATTAAGAATTGTTTTTAAAATAAATTTCTTTTTGATTTCTTAAGTATTCTATTTAGATTGTTATTTTTATGAACCTGTGCACCTGGGGTCACATAAAAATTTCTTGGGTTAAAGGGGTGGCAAGTAGAAGGGGGTTTTGAAAAAACATACTTTTACAGATAATTCTTAAAAATTTTCTTTTTGTCCTATCTTTTCCTCTTCATATCCTCAAGAAAGAGGGGAAAATAAATTGTGATATAATACATTTGGTTGACTCTAAAGATACAATTAATTATTCAGCAGAAGTGATGGGGAAAGCAAAAGCTGCACACATGTAGTAAGGTGCTTAATCTTCTGTTACTTACATTTAGGAATTTGTGCTTAAAACTCAGAGCATAGATACCGAGAGTCAGGATCAGTATTGCCATAAATCATGATCAGAGCCCAGAAACACTGGCAGGCAAGGAACCATAAGGGAGATGATAAATTGAGTTCTGAAGAATTGGCAGATCTGACTTAGAGATAAGAGATAGGAAAATTAGTTTGCAATAGAATCTCATGATTAGATGGGATGGAAATCAGAAGGGCTCCTGCAACCCTGATTGCTTTTTTATTATTATATTCTTGGCAACTTATTTGGTATATCAGCATATATTGCAATTTTCACCCTGCAGTCCCTTCAGTAACATCTTTTGCTCGAGTGAGCTGTAAATAACAAGGAAAACCAGGGACAATGAGCTGTTATTGTAGTGCTATGACTAATGAAAATGGGTCCATTGCACTTTGGGAGAAATATACTTATTAACATGCCTGTGGAGGATAGGCTAATGTTGCTGCTTTAACTTTGCTTTGGAGAAAGTGGAGTAGAATAATTTAGCCAAGGTTATCCAAAGTAGACTAACTTAGCCAAGCTTAGCCAGTGGTCTGTGGAAGTCAGAATTTCACAACAGAGTTCTTCCCAGCCATGGCTCCAAGCTAGCTCATGAAGAACAAGGGCATCAGCAGCATCTTCCAGCCATACCCCAGACTCTAAACATAGATTCCATTTCGGCGTAAAGCAGCTAAATTAGCTGGTTGGCACAAAACATGTATTCACAAGCAGAGCTTAATTTTCACAAAGCGTTAGCTGAGAGATTTATATACGTTTTATCATATTCACCTTCTCCTACATTTCCCTGATTCCCACACTCAAAAGAACAAAAGGCGTTTCATAATCACAGAAGAAATTGTCAGTGATGAGGTGTCAATGAAGATGGCCATTGATGGATGTCGGAACTCATTAGCCCTTAATCTCATTATCTGTTCTCTCTGGTTTTCATTCATTTACCCAACATATCTGGAACTTGCCTGGTAACTGAGTTTCTGTAACGTTAATTTGGAGCACTCACTGAAGTGTGTGCCCTTATGTTACAGGAAAGAGCACTTTACACTAGTGACTGGTTAGCTCCTGGAAAATTCTGAGCAAGTCTGCGGCACAGTTAGATTGCTGTGATTGGTTATGGCAATAATCTAGATGACAAGAAAACAGAAGTTACTGCAAAGTGTTCAAAATGAGCCCGGTGACATGGCACATACCTATAATCCCAGCAACTGAAAAGCCGTGGAAGGGGAATCAGTCCTTACACAGAGAGGCTCTATCTAGAACACAGAACGAGTTTAGAAATTATTTCCTTTTCCCAAGAAAGATATTAAACAGTTGAACTAGGTCATTGTTGATGGGGATAAAGGGTTGAAAACAGATGAGAGAGATTTGTACTTACAAAAAAAAATTTAAAATAAAACAGCCAAGGTTAAGGATGCAAGAATGAATAAATGTAGGAATCAAGAAAAAAAAAGAATATGTGGCTGACTAGGATTCTGCTTAGAAAAAGCCACATGGTGAGAAACTGCGTTATTTGCTGAGACTGGACTCAAAAGAGACAAATTGAACAGAAGGCAACTGATTCAGGGGTGGACAATGTCTTTTCGCTGAAGTGTGTTGAGTTTGAAGGTCAGGAAGCATGCAGAAGATGCCTGCACTGGGTGCTTTTCCACACAAGTCTAGACATCTAGTGAAAACTCTGTACCAGCCTGAAGATATAAAAACAATGCAGTTCGGTTGTCTATCCAGCTGCTGTTTGATCCTAAATGAAAGTTAGAATACTTAGAATTACAAGAGTTGGAGATGTTCATTTCTTTTCACTTTGGCATCAATTGTTTTATACACACACACACACACACACACACACACACACACATATATATTTAAGTCATGAAGTATTCTTTTGCTTGGTGAGGACTAGGAGGATGTTTGGTTAAATATCCAGATGTGGCAAGCATCTTTAGAAACACTTATAAATGAAGAGAGATAGAGAGTACAACTCACAGATATTTCTCCTGTCTTTCCTTTGTTTCTGCTGCCTTCCCTAGGCTTCATTTTTCCTCTCTCATCAGAGTCACTAAAATAAAATCAGCTGTAAAATATTAAACAAAAGCAAAGAAACAAATGATTATCAGACTGAATGTATGTAAATATATCACGTCTTCACTCTGTAGATACTAATATGCATTATTTTTCATACCCATTTTAGTAGGTCTATGTCCTTTTAATATCTTCTGAGGAATGAAACTGTGTGTGAAATAATCAAATTACAAGTTGTAAGAAATCAATTGTACACATACAGATTCATTTTGCATTGATTTAACCTTGACAATATTTTTCAAGAGTTTCTTCCTGATATCTCTGCTTTCACACAAGGTGTCAAGAGATTTAGATGCAGCAACTGAACCATTTTATTTTTAATTAAAATTTTTTATTTGTTTGGGAAAAGTTGTCTTTTGAAATAAACCCAAAGTTGATCACTGTTAAGTTGATGAAGAAAAATGTGAGAATGTTACTTAAACTCAAGTAGAACCATTCTGTTATTTTGGAAAACATCTCTTTAAAATAAAAAAGTTGTTACTTGTCTAAACTATAGAACTGGCCTTAGTCAATTACATATAGACTCACAGTGACACCAAGTGGTATTAAGTGGAAAATATTTTAAATTTTGGTTTTAAAAATTGCAACATGGTAAAACTGGGGAATTATAGTCAGCGGGTCTATAATCTACCTTTATATCAGATCTAATTCTGCATTAATAAATGATTTTTTCCAGTGAAGACCAGAGTCAAATAAAATGTTCTATTTGGACAACCATGATTAATATGTAAATAACCACAGTAAACTCAAGTAGTTGATTTTGCTTATGTTTTTGGAAAGAGGCTGAAAGATTTCAGCATGCTACAAAAGCATCAGTTGCTAGCAGTGATCATATCTATCAATCCTTCGGAAAGTTCTACCATCAGAAGTCAAATCCCGTTTGTTCTTTATTAGGCCCACAAGATCAATTTTCTACCTGAAAATACCTAAAATTTTACTTAAAAGAGTGAAATGTTCCTGTGACAATGTTCCCTCTGAGTATCATACACCATCTTACAAAAACCCATCACCATGTATGAGAAGCCTTCTTTTCAGTGATTGAGAAGGATTGTCCAAGAAACTCTAAAACATTATGGACTATTGTCACTGTCCTTGGTTGTTTTCCAGAGATGGAAGATAAGTCCCTATTGCGAAAGACACAATGAAGGTACACAGGCACCCATGAGCTAGATCTGACCTAAAGTCTTCTCCCTGAAGACAGGCTTCCGTGGAACCAGAGGCACCATCCAAGCTTCCAAAGGATGAAAATAACCACCAGTTGTGCATAGATATCATGCCTATCAACCACGACAAAGACCAGCAAGACATAAATATCTTGGCAGTAACTACAGCTTTTTAATTGTATTTAAGACTCATTTAACAATAGAGAAATCATACTTGATACTGGAAACATAGCCAACTACCCAGAACTAATGAAGTCATGGATATTGGAAGAGAATTTACACTGCCAATTTACTAAACTATAATTCCTAACTATATTCAGTTTTTCTACCCACAGATAAGATTAGTCCTTACTCCACATCAAGGAATATTCTCTTTGGAACAGAGACTATTATAGAAAACCATAACCTATCAAAATGAAGAATTGCTGAGGCCAGTCCCAACTAATACGTCTCAAATAGAACTTCTGCACATAAAACTCAGGAATCATTGTGCAAGAGGGGATGAAAAGATGATAAGAACCAGACAAATAGGGAATTTGCTGTGAGATTATGTCTCATAGGTACATCAAAGCTACAATCATGAAATCTCACAAACATGACTGCCTAAGCATAAGCTGATCTGATCAAAGATGATATCAATAGACATGTTAATATGAATGGGCATGGGGAGGATCCTGGGGCCTCAACCTTAGACAAAGCATTATATAATGTGGGAAGTCTTTCTGTATATGTGTTGCTTTTATAATGAATAAAGAATCGGCCTTGGCGTGTGGTAGGGTAGAGTAGAGCTAGGCAGGAAAAAGTAAACTGAATGCTGGGAAAAAGAAGGCAGAGTCAGAGAGATGCCATGTAGCCACTGCTGGGAACAGATGAGCTAGAACCTTGCTGGCAAACCACAGTCATGTGGTGATACACAGATTAATAGAAATGGGTTACATTAAGATGTAAGAGCTAGCCAATAAGAAGCTAGAACTAATAGGGTAAACAGTAATGTAATTA
This sequence comes from Microtus pennsylvanicus, assembly GCF_037038515.1. NCBI lineage: Eukaryota > Metazoa > Chordata > Mammalia > Rodentia > Cricetidae > Microtus > Microtus pennsylvanicus. The sequence goes on from NC_134588.1 coordinate 4,452,635, forward strand.
ATACAGTTTCTGTGTGGTTATGTCAAGGCTGAGCAGCCATAAACAAACAAGTGGCCTCCAGCTACAACTATGGGTAACTAAAGAATACTGAGAGTAAGAAAAATAATTTTTCCCAGGGAAGAACACACCAACTGCTTATCCAATCCTAAGCAGTTATCCTTTACAGTTACATACAAGTAATATTATATAGACTGAGCAGGTTACAGTTATGTATTTAGGAAAGTATACTTATATATGGGTATGTTCTTGTTTTGTACATTTGGCTCACTTCAGCTTACACTGCAGCTCTTGTCCTACTTGTTGGCATGAGTCCCATTTTTCCTGTGTTCTTCTTAAAATTTATTTATGGGATTAGAAAGTAACACAGTAGTTGAATATTAATGAATATTGATTCAGAATATGAAATACGAGTGGAAGATTGAAAATGTCCTCTTCAGGGAATTTCAAAACTTCAGATTGATATTGTAAAGCAGATGATATTCTATAATATAGGGGAAATAATTACATGTGTATTTAGGTGAATCTTATGTATAAAATACTGAAGGTCAGTATTTCTTAACAAGAATAATCTGGTTCAGTTTTTCAGATGCAACATTCCATCTCACCATAAAATTGTACAGATGCACATAAAATTGATAATGTACCTTCCATAAAGTCCATACACTGACTTGAAATACTATAAATAAAGACAGAACCCCAACTATAAGACATTTTCTTGCAACTTTATTGGAAATCCAAAGACTGACTACCATTATGGACCATTTGAAGTTAGATCTAGTAAGGTAGATAGGATGTAACAGCATGTATCTCTCAAACAGGTATGCATGTGTAAATTACAGTAAGTCACATCAGGATATAGCTCATATAAAGGATGCATATAGATAAGCATAAGTGCACAGTTACATAGATCATCACCTATAGTTAGAGAGTTGTCCTAGAAGAAACAGTACCTGGGCAGAGATTTACAACTGTATTTATTAGGAGAAAGATTTTTGCAGAGCACTGTAAGAGGAAAAAATGAACTGAGTACAATGCATGCAATGGAGACAGAAATTCTTTTTCTGTGATTGTGTGTCCAGGTCTAAGACATGGAACTAAAAGTTCAATACTGATATCCTAAGATCCCTGATAATTCATTCTCTTCTCAGATAAATGAGATATATGCCAGTCTAAAAGGAATCCCAAGGACACAAGTATGAGGTACTTGCTCTAGAAAAGATAATATTCTTAAATCAGCCTATCACAGGATTTCTATTGCTGTGATGAAACACCATAACCAAAGCAAGTTGGGGAGGAAAGGGATTATTTGGCTTATACTTCCACATTGTAGTCCATCACTAAAGGAAGCCAGGACAGTAACTCAAACAGAACAATATTCCGGAGGTAGGAATTCATGAAGAGACCATGGAGAGGTGATGCTTAGTATCTTGCTCATCATGAGTTGCTCAGCCTGCTTTCTTAAAAGAACACAGGACCACCAGTCCAGGGGTAACACCACCCAAGATGGGCTGGGCCAGACCTCTAGAGAGAAGTTTCTGTCCCTCCTAGTTCCATAACCATTCAGTCTCAAAGAAACACACAGAGACTTACACTAATTATTAACTGTTTGGCCTATTAGCTCAGGTTTATTATTAACTAGCTCTTGCAAATTGAATTAACACATAATTTATACCTATATTTAGGCACATGCCTTGGTACCTTTAGTCAGTGAGGCATTCTCATCTTGCCTCCTCTGTGTCTGGCTAGTGACCACATCTCTCTTTTCCTCTTCACATAATTCTCCTATGTAGTAATATGGAGCGGCAGGGCTGTGTCCCCAATACCCCAGCCGCCTGCCCAGCTAGCTTATGCCCCGAAATAATTACACAGACACTGTATTCTTTTAATCACGGCTTGGCCCTTAGCTCTAGCCCTTACTGGCTAATTCTGATATCCCAATCAACCCATCTCTAACAATCTGTGAGCACCGGTCTTACTGGGAAGATTCTAGTTCAGAGCTTCATCGTGTGCGCCTTCCCTGGAGCAGGTAGCATGGCGTCTCTCCTGCGTCTGCTCCGGAGAGGAGAGCTGTCGAGTCTGCCCTCACTTCCTCTTCCTCCCGGCATTCTGTTCTGTTTACTCCTCCCACCTATCTCCTAACCAATGAGAGCCAAGCAGCTTCTTTTATTTTAACCAATGACCTTCCTCCATCACTCCTAGTCTGGTTGCCCCACCTATAATTCCTGCCTGACTACTGGCCAATCAGTGTTTTATTAAACCAATACAAGTGTTAAATCTTTACAGTGTACAAAACCATTATTCCCTATCAATCACTAATTAACAAAATGCCCCACAGCCTGAACTTATAGAGACAACTGTATCAATTTTCTCAATTGATGTTCCTTCTTTTCATATAACTCTATCTGTGTGAAACTGACATAAAACTAACCAGCACACAGCCATTTTTCTTTGAACAAAAATATTTATATAGTAAATGAAGTGAAAGTTTCAATAATTGCTTTGAACTTTGAGGTACTTAGGGCACATTTTGAAACATGAGTTTATCCACAAATCTTTAAGGCATTTCTTTCCATCCTGTGGTCCCTGAGATGTTGCAAAAAGTTAGTCATAGAGTCAGGAGTATATTGTCACAAAAGTAGAGGATGAAATAAAAATCTTGAGTAAACTTTGACTGTCCAATTGATTGGGATTCCGCTCTATTCTATGAATATGTTTTATTATCATTGGTTAATAAAGAAACTGCTTTTGGCCAATTGTTTAACAGAATATAGCCAGACGAATAGATACATAGAGAGTAGGGAAAGTCACAGAGAAACCATGTAGCCGCTGCAGGAGACAGACACTAAACACTGGATGGAACCGTACTGGAAGGCCACAACCACATGACGAAACATAGATTAATAGAAATGGATTAATTTAAGGTATAAGAACTAGGCCAAACAGTGTTATAATAATATAATAATATAGTTTCTGTACAGTTATTTCAGGTCTGGGCATCTGAGAAACAAACAAGAAACCTCCACCAATACCCAATTCTATTAATTCTATTAATTTGTTGTTATTGTTGTCTGGTTCCTAGTAAACCTAACTTTCCAATAAAATTAAGACACACAAATACACACACACAAACACAATACACAAATACATACACACACATATTTTCTCAGAACTCCCAAGACTGAGTTTACCTTTTAAGAACCAACAAACAGCCAAGAAAGATTAATATAATACTTAAAGGACACTTTCCCAGGACTAAATGAATGGACTGAAAATGTCAGAAGGGTCAAAACTTGATTCATGATTTCTTGTAAATCTGGAGAAAGTGGGTTACTCCAAGTCCTGATCTTAAACCTGGGAATGGTTGGGTAATGGTGATGATTGAAATCTCAGACAGGCTAAAAGCTGGTGTCTTGTTTGCCAAGACGACTTATGCAGCTTCCTGGAACAGTACCAGGTCCCATAAGACATAACTCTGAAATAAGAAAAGTTTAATGTGCTATAGTGAACAGAAGACAAGAGGTAAAAAGAGTTTATTTCATTATATACACAGCTGGATGGTGAGAATTCATGTGGTCCCATGATATTTTTGACCACAGAAGTGAAATGTCCTCAGGCTTTTCCATTATTAGAAAATGAAGAGAAAGAAATATTAAAGTAATATTATATACTACCCTAATCAATACTTATTATCAGCTCAGTGGCTTCTTTGATCTTATGATTCTAGTGATTAAAAATTACAGAGAGTAAGGCCATTTAGAAACCATGTTCATGTGCTATTTGTCCTATGGAGATTTTTGCTCTATGAATATTGGTTTAGTTGAGTCAGGAGATGTCACGGACAAGAAAAGAAGAGTCCAGATGTGAGAATAAGCTAGTTATTGAAGGATAAGGACCTGGTCAATGGGTCTATTATTACTGGACTCAGCTGAAACTTCTTGTCTAGTCTTTACATATGGTTCACTAGAGAACTTCTCTTGTTTCCAAGGTGTTTCAGTTAGAAGTACTGTGTTTCCTTCGCAATTATGATTCTTTTGGATTGACCTCTAAATTGTTCAGATTGCTGATATATGCTACCATTTTTTAGTACATATGCCATCACATAACAGGCTCTCAACAACTTTTTAATGAAGGTCTAATACCACTCGTTCACTACTCCCAGCTCAGGTGACCCACTAACAATAATTATCCTAATAGGCACACTCTGAAAATATTTAACAAAATGCTGTAATAAATAAGGAGATATGCTAAGGTGCCAAGCAAGCCACGCAAACTGAGTCTTAGATTCTATATCATAAACGTGGCGTTTGGATTATTCTCCCAAATCACAACTCAAATATTTATGTCTACAACTTTCCAGTAAACTCACTTTTAATAATTTATCTCTATTTGCATTATGGAATTTTGCATGCTTCTTTACCTTATGTTGACAGAAAGATGATAGATTTCTCAAAGAGAATGAAGATAGTTTATTCTGAAGGTATTTGAGAACACGGTCTGGGAACATAGATTTAAGTTCCTCAATTTCATGAGCCAATGTAGAGGCAGTTTTATGAAATTGTTTAGTTTTACAAAATAAAGAAATCATTTATCAAGACATGTTTAAGATATGTTGGTACATATAACAGAGAGACAGATACAGCAAGATGAGAAAAGTCTTTTTACATGCCCATAATGTTATCTGATGACATTCTTAGGATTGGGGTTAGTGAAAGTTGTCATTCTCCTAAATTAATAGATTACAAGGGTTTCTCTTAGTCATAAGATGTTAGTTCTGACCAAAGGTGGGCAAGGACAAGGAATGACTGTTCCACGGGGCTAGAACTAGATCAACATAAGAAAATTAGCCTCCAAACTGCAACATCCTAATTGTATGTGTGTGTGTATGTATGTATAGGGTGTGTATACACATATGCATACATACATACATACATGCACAACACACATATCTTAAATAGTTTCGGCAGACACAACTTCTTTTCAGTTTTGTTCACTGCCATCATGATTGATAGGTTTTTTTTTCTGTCCACTTTGTGGAAAAGAGTTCAACCTTTATTATCTTCTTGATAGCAAAGTTATCAGAGTCCCTGGGTGATGCACAAATAATAAAAACTCAGAGAAAGATACTGGGGTTGGTTCAACCTAAAGACCAGAAACAAAGCAACCAACCACTGGCTCTTACCTAGACTCAGTCCAGAAAAGGTGATTCTGCCTCTAGGAAGCCTCAGAATGAGAATCAGACTGAGAGATGTCTCCTCCCATTTTATAATCCTCTCTGGTTCTGGGATTAAGGGTGTGCACCACTATCACCTGGGTTTTATATCAATCTTGATTCTGAACTTTTATCTCTAAAAATATCCCTGTATTGTGCCCAAACTTAGAATAGTATGGGTTGCATGGAAAGAATCTCAGCTTTCATTACTGGTCCCCTAAAAAGCCCTGTTACCCAGCAGACAAGTGAACCTTTCACAGATGAAGGAGTTTGGGGAATCTGCACTTACCACCTTCATGCCCAGAAAGCTTGAAGCTCCCGGGACTTTATCTGGGAACTGATTCTTGGGTGGCTGCCCCTCTGCTAGTGAAGAGGTGGCTAGGGCAGTCTAACAGCCATACACTTTGTAACAGCGCTGTTAACAGCACTGCACCAGGGAAGCAAAATGAGCCACAGCCCAGCGGCAGATTTTTGTCTCCAAATTTGCTCCTTTCTCTATTTGAATGTCACTTTTCTAATTAGGAAGCAGAGCAGATTAGCTAGAGACCTTGCTTAGCGCTGAAGGAGGCTTGCTAACCCCTTTCCCTGACACAAAGAGCAGCCCTGGAGATCTATTAGCAAAAGTCTTCATTCTGATAAAAGAAACTTCAAAGGCCCCAAATGAGGAAAGAGGTATCCCTGAAAAATGTTGAAATGACAAATAGCAGTATTTCGGCTGACAAAAGATGAAGATGAAACAAATGTTAGAACAGAAAACATGATTTTATTTTGCAAGCTCTGGCTGGCAACTATCATCAAAGTCCTTAACTGAAATGAAAAAGGTGTCGATTTAACAGCACACTGGAGCCAACTTGGATTTCTAACGACAAAATTCATCTTTGAAATAACAAAAGCTTATAAAGCAGCAAGAAAAATGTCAATGCAGAAAGTAAAGTATATGGCCCCAAAATAGTCTTGTGCTGCACATTTGTTAGAGAATGGCAGAGGCGCAAGCCACTTAGGGATCATCTGGGCAAACCCTTTCATGTTTCAAAGGAAGAACTGGACACAAAGAACTTTCCCTAACTTGCTCAAGGTCATGTAACTAGTTACTGACTTAGGAATTGTTAGCGGTCACTTCCTCTGCTTACATGAAGTCAGATGCTGTGGACTTCTATCTGGAAACCCACTCTTGCCCAGTTGTTGCGGCAACCTCACTCAGGACTGCAGATCAAGTTCACCAGATGCAATGACCTAGTATTTGTCTTTCTTTCCTTGAAACATGTGATGTGCACTGAACCAGCAACTTGCAGAGACCCACCATATGACCATGCCCACAACTGTGCAGACGTTGCCCTCTGCGGTTAGTTCTAGCTGACATATGACAACAGGGCAGAGAACAAAGACTTCAGAGTCCAAGTATAACAAGCAAAAGCAGAGAGAGCTGGCAAAAACCTGCTACGGAAATTGAATCCCAAAGTACTAAAGATTATACATAAAAGCTCAAAGGTAAAATATTTATGTTTTTCAAATTCTACATAGTATGGGCAAGACCTCCTGAAAAGGAACAAATCTGAAGAGCCTGGCTCAGGACGATGGAGACTTTGGGGTGCTACAGGTGCAGAGGCTGACTATCTTAGCTTTTGCCTCTGGAGCAGCCATTTCTCACCTATCTCTGTGTTGGAACTGATGTACATCTTATGACTAATTGATAGAAACTGTTTTGAAAGCTATTAACTTAGCAAAGAACAACTTTCCACCAATCCCAAACCTAAGACTATCATCAGATAGTATCTTAGTCCTACAGAAATGCTTCCCGCATTTTGCTGTAACCACCTCTCTGATGTAGTCACCAGTGTACTTGAAACTTGCTTTGATTTATGACTTTCTTTGTTCTGTAAAACTAAGTTCATAAAGCTGCTTCCACAGTGGACTGTCAAATTTGGAGTGTCCTAAATCTGTGTTCTCTGAACACAGTCTCTTAAAACAGCTCCAGAATAAACTGCCTGTTATTCCCTTTAAGGTGATGGCTATGGTTGTTGCATTGTCAATTATGTGAGAAACTCACAGTGAATCACTAGATGAGACATTCTGACCATATCAGACTTCATATTTTTCAAAATAAATAAAGATGTGTGTGTGTGTGTGTGCGTGTGTGTGTGATTAAACCTGTAGAGATAAAAACCTCAGAAAAGAAAGAAATTGAATCAAAATTATTCATATTAAACATATTTGGAAAATAACCTCTAAAGAATCTGGTGATAATGTGGAAAAATTTTTCTATGCAACAAAAAGAAACAGAACACATTATTTATGAAATGTTAGGTAACCCAGACCCAGAAAGACAAATATGGTATGTATTTCCTTAAAAGTTAATCTCAGCACTAGGGAGGCAGAGGAAGGCAGATCTCTGGGAGTTCGAGACCAGCCAAGTCTACAAGAGCTAGTTCCGGGACAGGCACCAAAGCTACAGAGAAACCCTGTCTTGAAAAACCAAAAAAAAAGAGTTAATATTGGTTTTTATAATATATATTATATATTATAATATATATTATAATATTGGGAGGGAAGAGAATGGGAGGACCAGGTGAGAAGTGGGAGGAGAGAAGGAATTGAGAGAGGGAATGAAGGACAGACAGTTAAAATTGAAGGGCATTTGAGGAGCAATATGGAAACCTAGTGTGGCAGAAACTTCATGTAATACATAAAAGCTATCCTAATGAAATTTCCAAAGAATGAGGGAGACAGAATGCCAACTGCCCAACTTTAGTCACTAAACAAAATGTCTATTACTGGAACTGGGTTTTATTCAATAGAGTTGCTGGCCAAAAGGGTCACATGGAAAATTCCAAATAACCCAGGATGTTTGCAAGACCAAAGATTGTTCTCCACAATCTGACAGCAAGGCCCCATTGCTAAAGACAACACTCACACACGTTATTGGACATAGAGAGGTAGAGAAGCTGCCTACATAGAACTTACTATGAAAACCAGGCTGGCCTCTGTCTCACAGAGATCCTCCTTCCTTTGCCTTCCCTAGTGAGTGCTAGAATTAAATATATATGCTACCATAAGAAGCTTGGCTGTTTCTTAAATGTTATACCTGCACCTCCTAATTAGTCAAAAAAAAGAGAAAGCATTAGGAAACAAATATGTGAACATAAGTATTCTTAAAAACTTTTATTTACAGTAGCAAAACCTTGACAACATTGCAAATATCTATAAGATTATGAATGGATTAACAAATTATGTCTATATAATGACATATTAAGTAGAAACAAAAGAAACTATTGATATATAGTATAATGCAATATATAATATAATGTAATATGTAAAGTTTAATGCAATGAAGGAGACTCTAAAAATGTTTTCAGTGACTGACAGTAATAATACGAAAGATACATTATTCCATAAGGAATTGCCCGAGAGGGGGTGTAAGTGGTGAAATGGAACATGGAGCCGATGGATAGCACAGTTACAAAGGTACATCACAGAAGTGGGGGCAGAAAGGGAACCAGAGGACCAGGAAGTCTGCTGTGTGATTGTGTCTTCTAGCTATGCCAGGCAAGCTAAGCAATGAAATCCCAACAATATGGCTACCTAAACAAGACCTGAAAGTTGCAACAGGAATTGACATCTCAATGTAGATAGAGAAAATATCATGGGGCCATACCCTAGATTAAGAGTTACAAACAACAGCTTCTGAGAAAGAGAGAATGAGTTATCCAGGTGGTGAGAATTTGTTAGATTGGTTCTCTAACATTCCTAGAAACACAAATGCAAGGGACACTGAATGGACTCAGCACATTGCATTTGTATGTTGACTGATAAATATGCATATTTAACTATGGTTAAAGACAAGGGAAGAGGGCTCTAAAGTTGGGCGGCAGAGATGGCTCAAAAGCTAAGAGCACTGCCTCTTCTTCTGAAGGTCATCCTAAGTTTAATTCCCAGCAACGACATGGGGGCTCACAGTCATCTTTAATGAGATCTGGTGCCCTTTTGAGGAAGAGACCTGGTCAGTTGTCATCACCAATCTAGACTATGAAACCCAATACAGACAAGTTCAACAGAACTGTCATATATGGGCTGCCCACACATGCTTCAGCATTGCCACGGCATAAATTTCATTTCAATTTTTTTCACATAGGAGCAGTATTAGGGAGGAGAAGGATGAGGAAAATGATGAAATTATATTTTAATTTAAAAAATTTAAATGAAAAAGAGATATTACAAAGTTTACAGAAAAAATGCAGGTGTGACGGTCCTGTTCTGTGTCTTAACTATGCAGATGCCATCATGGGTACATGCATGTTTCAGAACTTACTGGATGCTACTTTCAGTTATTCCTATTCTGTTCAATTATTTAGCATTCTGCACCCGACTCCTCTTGGGCCCTCCTCGCTCACTCTTAGATTCAGGACTTCTTTAATTGTCACACACATACATGTATAAATACAACATGCTGGATTCATTTAGTGGTGTTTGAATGTATGTGCACTTAGGGCATCAGGAGTGCATTTGATTCACATCTGAGCAGATGGTTAATTAGACATCTGGTTTGTAAGAACTGTTCAGAGTGAAGCTTCCTTTGGGGTTGCGTGCATTAGAAAGTACTGGGGAGGGATAAGGACCACACCGTGGAGCATTAGGAAGAAGTAGGGGAGATAAGGGTCACACTGTGAAACTTTAGAAAGAACTGGGGGAGATGACCACCACACTTTAGAACATTGTCTCTTAACTACTTCCTGTAACTTACTTACAGAACTTATTTCTTCTTTTCTTTAAATTTATTTCATTTTATGTGCATTGTTGTGAGGGTGTCAGATCCCCTGGAACTAGAGTTACAAACAGCTGTGAGAGCTGCCATGTGGGCGGTGGGAATTGAACCTGGGTCCTTTGTAAGAGCAGTCAGTGCTCTGAACCACTGAGCCATCTCTCCAGGCTGAAGCCTTGAACTTGTACTTGAAACTTGAGGGAAGAGTTGTCTAAATGGTGGACATGCAGGACTGTTCAGTAACATTGATGGAATGAGAGATTGTCTCAGCTTCTTGTGAGACAGGGGACAGTTCCAGTTATTCTATAGATGTAACGGGGATCTTCAACTGGCATTGGCTGATAAGACTAGCAGTGGTGGAGATGTTAGCAGTGTGGGATAGCACTTTGGGATCCGGGTTGTGAATAAGGCTGGAGACAATCAGAAGCTACTTAGACACTACAAATCAAGTATGGCCTTCTCGGCTCCAAACTCCCCACACATGGCATTGGAGCTGTCAGCAAAGATATTCACCAACTAGTAAGTATACTCTTTATTTGTGCAGTGAAACCACCTTGCCAATCTGGAAACATGGGATTTTAATTCTGGCATGTGGCAAAAAAAATATGTGTAAAGCAATCACACGTTACACTTTCTTGTCTTTTTGAAACAGGTATCAAAAGGCTAGCCTCAAGTTTTCTATGTAGCTGAGGATGACTCTTGAACTGATCCTCCTGCCCTGTACCTCCCAAATGCTAGAACAGCAGGAAGGCACCATCATGCCTGTTTTTATAGGGTACTTAGGGTTGAACCCAGGGCGTGGTGCTTGCGATGCAAGTGCTCTACCAACTGAGATACATCCTCAGCCCACGATAATGCTTTTATGGAGAAGAGAACCTGCCACAGAACAGGATGCTACTGGTTTTGTGGTGCCAGATGAAGAAAAGGAACGGGTGGTCAGCACAAAATCTTGGTTCTACTCGACAGCTCCGGGCATTCCTGATCACGGCGGTGGTCGCCGCCGCTTCTGTGCCTTCCTCGTTGACCTCAACAAAGCACTTGTGGGCAACCTTGGACACGGGCACATTCTTCTGAGTTGCCATTCCAGAAAAGTCAGCCTTTGTTTCCTCAAAGGCATCTGTCATTCCCAAACTCTGAAGAAAAGATTCCAGGTCATAACTCTCCTCCAGCTTTAATCTGGGGAAATAAACTTGGACTTTACTTTCTGTCATGTTTTCTGGGTTTGTCCAAGCTCTGAACTTCTCATAGGTAAGGGCTTTTTCTACCTGAAATGACAAAGGGTCAGTTTTTAAAATTAGGAGGACAGTAGGCTACTGTCACTTGCATTTCTTCATCCCTTTACTTAGTGAGGAGTGACAGCCATTTGACTTTGTTTCTATTCCTAGAATTTTCTCAATTTCTTCTCACAAGGCCATGGTAGTTCTCATTCTTGACATATGTCAATAGCTTTCTGATTACATAGAAAAAAAAAGGAAATCAAGTGTCCTTACCATCTATCCTGTGCCCTCCCATGGTGGGCAGGAGCTTTGCCAGCAGACAGCTGACTTACCAGAACACTCCTGGTCATACACATTCTACTTTGTAAGTCTCTACTTCATGAATTTTTTTCCTTTGCTGTCATGAAGAGGATTAAATTAAACTGCAGATCCATACTTTAGGTCTTTGTGCACTTGCCTCATCTGAAAACTTGTTAGAAATGCAAAATCTCAAGCTGAATTACAATCTGCATTTCTGAAACTATTACCCATGGAGTTCCTAAGCACGTTAATATGCGGGAAACTCTGCCACCATCCAATGCTATCCTTCTTCCAGGATCTTTGCTGAAGAATGATTGGGCTATCAACTTGCCTCACCCTCCTAAATTTAAAAAAAAAATGCTGTTATATTTTTGGAACGTTCTCATCCTAACGTCATCAAAACTTGTCTACTTCTGGACAAACATGAAAAGAAGTGCATACACATGTTCACTGAAGGGAACACCTGCATGCTCATCCAGCACGACCTAGAATAACTCTTAGCTGGAAACACTGCAAATGCAGCAGAGAGACGGACTTGGAAAATGAGCTCAACTGGCAATGCACAGACACTCGGCGCCCAGGACTCACCACAGCCAGATCAGTGTTCTCATCAGGAAGCAGAACAACCATGCACAGCTCCTCCTCTGCGTAGGGCAAAACCAGGACCTGCATGTTCACCTCATCCACATGCCCCATCATAAACTTAGCATGCTTGAACATCATCTGCACTGTTTTTTTCTCCTGATGAAAATTAAATTGAAATTAAATTTCTAAAATGATAAATATAATTTACTAAAAACAACTTATATCCAACTCTTGGGACTCAGAAGAGTATAAGATGATCATTATTTCTGTGCACTTAGTCTGTTAAATGTAAAATCTTCCTTAGCCCATTGCAGTGTTGAATGGGCTTATGTTCATTGGATGAGGTATCACTAGGTAAAATCACACATTTGTGTAGCCTGCTATTGTTTAACTGACAGAAGTCAAATTCCATTCCATATTTAAGGTAAGAAGAAATTGACCAAGGATGAGTAAAGAAAAAAGATAACTACCAGTGTACACATTATTCTAGTTTCTCTTTCTACCTCTAATTAAAGATATAGAAGAGGTATTAGTTTAATTCAGAAATAGAATAAAAATCAAGTGTAAAACAAACTGTTCCTTTTCTCATCCACCATCTTTCCAGCTTTCTACTTATAAAAAATAACAATACATTGGAAAATACTGCCCTACCTGGTTAGTTTTAAATGGCATGCCCCTTGTGTACTTTCTGTCAAATTGAGCCTTCCACTTTCCTTTGAAATACATGGCATTCACGAGAACGAGCTTAGTCAGTGAGGAGACTGTTCCAGGACTTAGAACTTCTGAAATTTTACCTGTAGAGAATGTAAAAAATGTTTAAAAGAAGAAGAAGACTGTACGAAAAGTCTATTGTGAGTTGGAGATAAGGGTAGTGATAAGCACTCTCCTACAATCAATTATCCTGACATAAAATTTAAAGGCCAGATTAGGTAGAGAACTAGGCTTCAGTCCTGTCTAATGCATCATTTGTCCTTAAACAAGAATCATGTTTTCTGCTGCTCATAAGTCTTTTGCATCACTAGCCTGGCCTCAACCTTGCTACACAGCAGAAGTTACCCGCAAACATGCAGCCTTCCTTCTTCAGCCTCAGTAGTACTGATGTATCAGGTATGTGTGAACATGCCCTGTGTAGAGAGAAGTTTGAAAGCAGGTGTGGCTGCTATGGCTTAGCCTTGAGTTTGCGTGTTTATCAGTTCAGGATGAGAGCATTTCCCTGAACTTCTGCTCAATTCACAGAGAGCAGTTGGCTACACTAAGAAAATAAGCCAGTATCTTTGATTCTAACAATGCCCTCTTGGTCTTAGCACTACAAGATCACAGTTACATTACTATGGACATTTTACTTGGATTACTTCTTGGTTGGGTACAACTTCACTGTGCAAGGTAAAGGATTTAGTTAGTTATACCTGATTCAATTTCAATCGCCACAAATACCCTCAGTTACTGTCAAGTGACAACTGGAAGGTAAATCCAGTCCTGGTTAAGAATCACTACTTAGTACTAATTTCCAAATCACATTCATATAATCAGAGGTTTCCAAAATATCAGAAATATATACTTGTAATATATACAGGTATATATTCATACACATCTATGTATATAGATGTGTGGGTATATATGTGCATGTGTGCATGTGTGTGTGTGTATAGGTATATGTAGGTATATATAAAGGAAGGAAGGCTATCCAAAAAGTAAGCCAGAGAAAGAAATTATGAAAACAGGATAAAGGGCTCAAGTTCCATGGCCAATGACAAGATGATCTTAAAGACAGCCTTCAGCTCTACTATTCTGGAAAAGCATACAAGGGGTGCCTACATGGAGGATGTGAAGAGATAAAGAGAAGTGATGGTACACAAAAGGCAAACTTCTGAGACTGCTTCTGCTGACGTACTGTTATCTCATCCACAGGCATGCCAGAGCCCACTAGGTGATGATGCATGAACTACGGGGGGGGGGGGGTGGGGAGGGGGAGGCTCTTCCTTCCTGGGCTCACGGTCTGACCAGTGTTTGTTACTATGATTAGGGAACCACTGCTAATTCAAATATGGTAAGATTATCATATCAATTAAATGTATTAGATGCTAGGTTCTAGATGTCACTTGAACAAGTAAATGACTTTTAATTCCTCCACATCTTAGAAGTCTCTAGGTTTCTTTCTTGTTATTTAGGGCACCCTCTTTTACTCAACATTCAAGTCAAGAGCAGGCCAGAATATTTCATGAGGAAAGGAAGAAATCAGGTTTGTGAGTGTTGTAACCCCAATAGTAACAAGACAACAAGATTCTAGAGCAAATTTGAAAAAGAGTCATGTTCTGAAACAACTGTGGTCCCCCTGGTTATGTTAAGAGGAGGATGAGGTCACCACGGTCACATTAAGAGAAGGATGAAGGCTGCAGGTGAACTGATGAACTGCTCAGATTCCAACAGGTAGGGAACGGGCCAACTCTAACTGATACACCATCTAAACTTCATCCCAAGAGAAGATACTTCTGTTTCAGAGAACAGCAGAACATTACCAGGGACCCCAAAGGAAGCATTTACCAGGGACTTCTCGGCACAGTTTTAAGGGAAGCAGTCTGAGACTCAACATTGGGTTAGTTTTTAAATGTTACAATCTGATAGTCCCAAGGAAAGTTCAGCATACACATCATTATAGCTCTGAGAACCAGGCCACAGGAGCAACACCATGGAGGGCCCAGCCCCATCTTCCACAGAGCTCACTGTCCCTCCTAACTCCAAAGTCCACCTAAATCAAAGCCTCCTACCTTCAGTCTTTTCCATCACCCAGTTGTTGATGTGTTTCCTGCACTCTTCAGTGTTCTCAGCAAAGGACAGCTCTTCCAGCTCTGCCTGATAGAAGTTCTGGCAGGAATCCTTGAAGGTCTATGGGCACAAACAGGGGTTGGAGCCTATTCAGCTAAGTTTCTCACAATTGGGGGAACAAATGTTTTTTCTTAACATTTTTCTAGCATAAGGATCTGTGGAGGTGATGCTGTATTTCAAGATGTATTCATGCAATTCTCAAAAAGATGTGGGTCTCCTACACTACCCAATGTTGAGAGAAATACTGAATGCCAGGAGAAAAGATGCACCTGGCTGGGTGGCATGCCGCCTGTTAAGAGGACACGCTGTACAAAATGGGTGGCCCATGTCCTGTTAGCAGAATACCCTGTACACAATGGGTGGCCCATGTCCTGTTAGCAGAACACCCTGTACACAATGGGTGGTCCATAGCCTGTTAGCAGAATACCCTGTACACAATGGGTGGCCCATGTCCTGTTAGCAGAACACCCTGTACACAATGGGTGGTCCATAGCCTGTTAGCAGAATACCCTTTACACAATGGGTGGTCCATAGCCTGTTAGCAGAATACCCTGTACACAATGGGTGGCCCATGTCCTGTTAGCAGAATACCCTGTACACAATGGGTGGTCCACAGCCTGTTAGCAGAATACCCTGTACACAATGGGTGGTCCACAGCCTGTTAGCAGAATACCCTGTACACAATGGGTGGCCCATGTCCTGTTAGCAGAATACCCTGTACACAATGGGTGGCCCATGTCCTGTTAGCAGAATACCCTGTACACAATGGGTGGCCCATGTCCTGTTAGCAGAACACCCTGTACACAATGGGTGGCCCATGTCCTGTTAGCAGAATACCCTGTACACAATGGGTGGTCCATAGCCTGTTAGCAGAATACCCTGTACACAATGGGTGGTCCATAGCCTGTTAACACAAAGACATTTAAGCCAAGTTAGGACTGTTGTTATCCATGCACAAAGCACAGATATTTCTCTTCCAGACATACCAAGATGACTTTGTTTGATTTCTGTTTTCCCACCTGGCAGGCACTCACACTTTTCTACTGATTACACTGTAAAGAACTACAATGTAAACTTAAAAGTAGACAAGGAAGTAACCAGAATGTTTGATGGAGGAAGGTCATTGGTTAAGTAATAAAGAAACTGCTTGGCCTCAAAGGTTAAAACATAGGTGAGAGGAGTAAACAGAACAGAATGCTGGGAGGAAGAGGAAGTGAGGTAAGATGCCTCAGACAGATGCCATAGCTCAGCTCTCGGGGACACACACAATGAAGCTCTGACCCAGGATGGACGTAGGCTGAATATTTCCCTGTAAGACTGATGCTACACAGATTATTAGAAATGGGCTAGTCCAGGTGCGAGAGTTAGCCAAGAAGAGGCTAGATATAATGGGCCAAGCAGTGTTTAAAAAAATACAATTTGTGTGTTGTTATTTTGGGGCATAAGCTAGCCAGGCGGCGGGGTGCTGTGGACGCAGCCCCGCCGCTCCTATTACAACAAATGTTTATGTCTGGAACACAATGATTGGGCAGTTCTCAAACCCTTTAGCAAGCCTGTTTCCAAAATTATTTAAATTATGATTCATAACAGTAGCAAATGAAAGTTATGAAGTAGCAATGAAAATGCTTTCATAGTTGGGGGTCACCACAACATGAGGAACTGTTTGAAAGGGTCGCAGCATTAGGAAGGTTGAGAGCAACAGTTGGATTATCGGGAACAAGGAAAGGTCCTTGGAAGTAGCAAAAGATAACAGGGATCATGGATCCTCATTAAATATATGTATATGAATGAATGTATTTGTGTACGTGATCCTCTACATACGTTCGCTTATATCAGCAAAGTCAAACATAAGTGGAAGTTAAATTAGGAGATTCCTTAACACAGTATAACTCAGATAACTTCCCTACAAAAATATGTTTTCAGATACATATGTAGCAATTAATTTCACTCTCTGTTCAATACCTAAAATGTTTTAGAGCCCATATACAGTAGAAATGTAGACTATGAGTTATTGTGCCACCAATATGTACAGCTGATGTTCAAAATGAACATGACTTCATTAGAAGAGCTGTGGGATCCAGAGTCATCTCCAGTGATAGATAAGACTAAAGCAGCAAGCCAACAGGGACAGAATTTACCATAGCCAGGACAGCGTCCTCCTGAGCCTTATGTAGGAACACTCAGAACTTTCAGCCAATAAAATGGTCAAGCTTGCACCATTCATTTCCCTAATTTCATGTCAGTGACAGTCTGCACATTATGCGACATGACTGTCAGACCTCACTCGTTTTAGTGGACTGTGAGTTTGGGATTGTATGCTCAAGCATGAAGACATTTTTATCTTAGACTATTTTTTTTCAGTGGTTGGGTTTGAGAGACTGTAAATAACCAATACAGGCACAAAAAGACCCATTAAAAGCAATCTATAATAATGTGGAAGCCATAGCCTACAACCAACCCATCAGAATTCATTTAACAGTGGTGATTTAGAAGACAGAGTAGATCTTAGAAACTTTGAAAGTTTGTCTCAACAACACTCAGCCCCAAAAGCACAGGTAGAATGGGGAGGGGCTCTATATAACATAGTGGATGACATGGTCACTCAAGGGGAGGGGAGAAAGGGTGAAGATATCTATCTGGGTGCAGGAAGATAATATATTGACTTCGACATCATGGAGGGATTTGTCAGGAAAAGAACTTGAGAGGACATAATTCAAAACCAGTCCTAAAATCCACAATTACAGTGTCACAAGAGTAATTCTAAGCACATTTCTATGACGAGACCATTAAACTTTGCTGCCTGCTTTTCTTCAATTTTCGTCATTTTTATTGTTTTCAACTTCTTTTCCTCAATGTCTGAGTACAACATACCGAAAGGAAATCAAATGATTCTTCTCCAAAAAGTCGGCAGGCGCTTTTTAGCAAGTATTGGGTGCCAGTTTTGTTAACCTCTGAGAGGAGGGTCTGGAAACCTTTGTGAACATCTCTACCGTTGTTCAAACCAAGTACCTAGGAATAGAATAAATAGACTATTAAACACGGTCATTATCTCCCCTTCTGCACACAAACCCAGCTAAGGGATGACAATGTGACGTGTTCCTATAGTACAAGGAGTCCAGGGTGATTGTCTCAGTAGGTTTACAAGCCAGCATGTTTGTCATCTGAAGCTGTGATGGGGCTGCCCAGTGCTTTGGAGGACATTGGCAGCGTTTGTGGCCTCTACCCACTAGATGTCAGTAGCACCTCTCTGCTATGAGAACAAAAGCACTGAGCCCTTAGGACGTGTCTCTGGGGAAGCAAAAATGCCCTCTTTGGGTAAGAGTCCTTGGTCTGCAGGAATCATCCATCCTAGTAAGGCATCATGTCATAACCCAGGATCGATGCACAGCATAGAAATTAGACAACAGTAGAACAAGTCCCAGTGCCTTTATCAATGGCTTCTCAGTCAGCCCCTCTTGTCAGCCACATTCAGAGAGTCCGGTTTGATCGCATGCTCATTCAGCCCCGGTCCAGCTGGATTTGGTGAGCTCCCATTAGAAAAGGCACACTGTCTCAGTGGGTGGACCAACCCCTCTCGGTCCTGACTTCCTTGCTCATCTTCTCCCTCCTTCTGCTCTTCAACTGGATCTTGGGAGCTCAGTCCATTGCTCTGATGAGGGTCTCTGTCTCTATCTCCATCTGTAGCCACTGGCTTTTGGGGACCCTAGTCTATTTGGATGCAAAGCTTCCTAGGCCTAGATGTAGCTGGGAGGACCTCAAACTTCCCTCAGGGCAGAGTTCCCTACCCTCTCTTAAGGAGGGGGGTTGGGGGAGTGGAGGGATTGGAGGAGGGGAGAAAGTGTAAATTTTTGAATGGAAAAAAATAAATATTAAAAGAAAGAAATTAGACAACAGGAGTGAATCTAATAACCAGGGAATACAAGAATAAAACAGCAGAAATAAAAAGGAAGAAGCTTTCAAAATTTCTTATTTTCCAAATCAAATTGTGATTTACATATCAAATCAAAGTGAGTGTATGACTCCGATCAAATCTCACTCTCAAGATTTCTTCCCCAGAGAGTTCAGTACTGCAGGAGATCATCCACACACAATCATGCTAGTGGCCAGGTAATATCCACATGGTGACTTATGTGATGCTTTTCTACATGGTTAAAAGTATGTCTCCAAACTATCAGGACTGTGTCATTTGTAGATAATGCAGATTGTGTGTTCCCTCCACAAAAGCTTACTTACACGCTGCATGACTCTTTAAAACATAACGCTTCAAAAACTAGAACGATAACAAAGATGGGGTGCATCATGTTCCTTTGTGTGGGTCAGGACTCTAATTACCATTTTCTGCAAGATGTGAATTTACCAGAATGTTTGATCACTTTTATCCAGATAAAGGAATTTAACACTCAATGTCTCCTGTAACTGTGGAGATGACTGGTTCCATCCAAGATGATGCCTTGCTCCTGTGCTGGTCCATATATGACACACTACAGAGTCTCCCTTCCACCATCAGCCACTGACTTCTACCTGCTGGCTGAGGATACAGAAAGAATCCCTGGTGTAGGGAGCCAAAACCAACCTGCTGTTTGTCTCCCATGCACCCCTTCCTGCAACTTCCAGTAAGCATACCTGGGACATTTGGGCTGCAGTGTTTCCTTTGGCTCCCAAGTAGACCATGGCCAGGGCAGAGGAGACACTCAGGGGACAGAAAAACAGGTTTCGTGACTTGTCTTCTTCACCCAATACTTTCAAGAGGCTGATGGCAAAAGAGCCATTGGCTTCACAGAGGTCACCCATTTGAGAGGTCTAGACGAAAGGCACAGAACAGAGGTACATCAACAGAGGATTTCTGTAGTCACATGGACACCAGGGCCTCCTTCAGGGGACACTAGGCATATCAGATAAAATATCAGTCTGTACCTCAAAGATACCCAGTCCTACCCCTAAGCCCTGTAAATGTTATTTTATTATATTACTTAGCAGTAAGTACATTACTGTGGTATTTAATTAAGGATTTTAGACATATACACTAACCTACAGTATTAAGGAAAGTGTAATAAACTTGCAAATGCTCTTAAAACAGAGAGAAGTAGGAAGGTCAGGGTAAGAAACAGAGATGCAGGCAGAGGTCCCTGTGATGACAGGCCACCAATGTGGCCACCTCAAGAAGTTGGTAAAAGAAAACAAATCCAAAATTCTCCCTGGGGGCCTTGGTGAGAGCAGGGTACCAGGCTCTTGTGTACAACTGCTGAATTTGGGCCTCTAGGACTGGGAGATGATGAATATGTGTCCTATGCAGTCATAAGCCTGTAAGAAAATTGAAGGGTTGGTGGCCTAAGAGCCTCAGGTGGACAGGGAAGCGTTGAGGAGATCCACACACCAAACCTGGTGGCATCACCACTTCCAGACATGCAGACAGAATCTTCTATCACCAAAGTTTCTGCTTTTCCATCTGGTAAAACCCTAACCACCGCTGCTACATTCACACGCACAGTTTCATTTCCGCAGAAAGAGAGCAGCACTTCAGCTGTTCTAATTAAAGAACTTCTGGTCCTGAAGATGTCCATCTTTTTCCATTCATTTCCACACTGCCTCCATCAATGCTTGTCTAACAAAAATAGTATACAACCAATATGAAATCAAAATCAAATATCCCCCCTGCATATATACAAATGTAACCAATGTTCATATGGCTCATGAACATAGGACTCTCTGAAAAAGGGGCTCAGATAATCTCCAAAAATGTTTAATCCCTCCCTCTAACAGTAAGTCCCTCATTAAGTAGCCTTTGGGGTACACTTCCAGCCACTGTTCTCAGCATTGCCCATTTAACCCCAATAAAATGAGGTTAATACAGGAATTGCCTCAAGGAGGGAGGGACTGGAAGGCTGAGCAGGATGTGGATGACCCTTCCGGAAATCCGCTGAGTCATTAGAGACTGGAACTCCTGGATTCCAGAGCCTGTCATTCCTAGTCATCACACACAAACAAAACAAGAGAATACTGCTATTTCCTCTTTCAGTTTGATGTCTTTAATATAATTATTTTAAAAATTTCTAAGAATAATAACTAATTTTCTGCAGATGCACAGTGTACTTCTGTTACCATGAAAAGTAAAAACTGGAAGAATAAAAATTTACCAGTTTTAGAGGCTCTGTTTAGGATAGTATAACCTAAATGTGGACTGTTGAAGATGAAAAATTTATGCGAATCAGTGTGACTCCAAAAAGATACAACATTTTACACAAGAGCTATTGAGACTAGTGTGGCAACCTGCAAAGAGGGTGTGAGGGGAGAGGGTTTATTTCACATGAAATCCAAACCTAGAAGCAATGACTTTGGATCTGTCCTGGCCAGAATGCCTTTCCCTCAGCTTCACTAAAAAGAAATAAAGCTAAACTTGGCCAAATATGCAAAGATTTCCTCCTGCTTAGAGCCCTGACTTCCTTCCTTCCAAAGCTTTAACTTTAGAAACCTTGTATTTATTAAGATCTTCGCCCTTTGAAATGTAGATTAATTGCCTCCAACCAATTTTATACCCATGCATACCCAAGAACCCCAAAGCCATCATTGAAATGTGGCTACCCAGTTGAGCCCTATTAACCTGGCTCTGGAAATAGTAACACCCCAATCTAGGTCTGGCCTAGCAGCACAGTTTTGTTGTCTCACTTACTAGGGAAACTGAGACAAACATAATTATTACAAGTTCAATGACAATCTGGGCTACAGACTAAGTTCAATACCAGCCAAGACTATTCAGAGATATGCTATCTCAAGTTGTAAGTAAAAAGAGGGTTTGACTTCAAAACCCTTCCCCCAAAGCACATCCAGCACCATAAATAAACAAACACCAAGAAAATAAGAGTCCAATTTAAGCATGAATCTTGTTTCAAGTGATAAAAGTAATATTACTTATATCATTATTATCATTGTGATTAATCCTTCATTATTAATCACTATGATTGTACCAAAATGTCACATGATTATTATTAGTAGTTGCTGTTATTAGTTATTGTAATCTTAAATTATTGTCTTTCACAATAATTTTATATTTATTGTGTGTATTTCTATTAAGCTTTATGATAGCACTGGCTAGTAAGTTTTAGAAGATTTAAATCTCACCAAGTTAGTCACTATGGCCCTACATGCTGTGGGATAATGCTCTTGTACATTCTAAAGATTTGTCACTCGTATTGGTTTAATAAAATGCTGATTGGCATGTAGCCAGGCAGGAAGTATAGGCAGAGCAACCAAGCTAGGAGAATTTGGGGAAAAGGAAAGGCAGAGACACAGTCACCAGTCAGATGTGAGGAAGCAAGATGAAAATGCCTTACTGGGAAAAAGTACCAAGCCACATAGGTAAAAACTGTGGGTTAATTTAAGTTGTAAGAGCTAGTTAATAATAAGTCTGAGCTAAGAGGCCAAACAGTTAGTACTTAATATAAGCCTTTGTGTGTAGACTTAATGACTACAGGATTGGGTGGGACAGAAACTTCTCTCTACACCTACAAACTGTTTTTTTTTTTAATATGCTATCTTTTCTCCCATATGCACATATAATTCTAACTGGAACTTTTAAACCCCACAAGAAGATTACGTTCTAATTTGGAAAATTAACGAACAACAGCAACAAAAACAATATGGGAAACACTAGAATCTTTACCTAGAGCTTATGGCCATGCACATGTTCATTTCCCTGTATAGACAGATCATGAACTCAGAACGTCACATACAGTAGCTTTGCACTCATACTATATTGAGGTCCAAGGACTTGATGGTCACTTGTATCTCTCAGACACAATAAAAAGTGGGGAACTTATGGCTCAGACTGGGGAATTTTGCCCAAGTTTTTGTATAAACTCCCCCCATCCTGGCAGGTTTTAAGAGAAGGCATCTATTATAGAGCAAAATTTGAAGTTCTTCTGGGTCACCATATTATAAAACCTCTCCAGGCCTTGCCCTCAAAGAGTACAGGCATCAGGTAACATGGCATGCCTTGTGCAAGCCCCAGTAGAGCAGGATCTATCTCGTCTCCAGGCAACATTTGTCCTCACAGCCTCACCTTGCACTTGACATTTCAGAAGATAGAGGCCTAAACAAATTGCACAAATTTCATCAACCAGAAGGTGGCACCAAAGAAACTCTAAGAAAAGGAAAATAAAGTCTGACAAATCATGACCAAATTCTGATTTGATCCTACCTTAGGATAAAACCTTGGGGTGTGTGCATATGTGTGTGTGTGTGAGGTGCATGTTTCACCTTATCTGAACAGGCCAACAGAATAAACTAAACTACTGCATGAAACACAGCTACTTTACATGTAATTGCTCCTAATTGCAAACTCCTAATTCTGGTTCCTTTCACGCCTCCTTCCTTCATCTCACTTCCTTGACCCCATTCCTTTTTAGCACCCAGGTAGTAGGCAACAGCATACCACAGTTTGGTGAGCACATGATCACACACACATGTAAATGTGCTCACATGCACACACCCACTGGCATGTGTAAACACACTTGCATGCACACGTGTGCACACACGCACACACACACATACAGACGGAAAGCATGGTCCTACTTACTACAAAAGTTAATCCAGAACAGGAGCGACGTGAAAATATGACTCTGTCCTTGTTTTCTTGTCTCAATCTTAGTTACACAAGAAGCTTTTGAGAAAGTTGGAAGGTCAAGCAAAATGGACTTTGCCTAGTAAATCTAAAGTGAAATTATTTTTAGTAAAATACTAAATAATACCTTTAGGGTTCATTCTGCCACTAGACTGGCACATAAATGAATTAGTATTCAGTTAATTTTCATTTTTACAAGTGAAGAAATAAGAACAAGGACAATTAAGCACTGTCCAGAGGATTCACAGAAGAAGTGACACCCTGAAAACCAAGTCTCCTGCTTCTGAGTGTGTGACACCATTCTTTTGCTGGGAGTATGAAACACTTCATTTCTCCACAATCTCCCAAATGCAAACATTCAGAGAGCATTTGTGCTGTCGTCTCCTTTCATGTTTGTCAGAACACGACAAAAGAACGACCCATGTGGAACAATGCCCCAGGAGCTGTAAGAGAGGCTCCAGAAGAAAAGGAAGAGGGCCTTTTACCTCAAGAGCAGTTTTCCCCTGGATTGTTCTTGGATGTGATTTCTTGGCTCCTCAGTTAAATGTTTACATTCCATTTATAGGGCATGTTAATTCTTGGTGGATGTCTGAACGTAGCTATAGGACCCAATCTGATGGTAGGACACGCTGACTGCCGTCTTCAGTGTACTCTGAATCTAGATACAGCCTCTGCCTTGCTTTCCTGATTTCCCAGATATAATCTATAGTGCATGCCAGGTAACTGTGTTTCAATTGGTCTGTCTTGAGAAAGTTCTGTTAATATTTAGTGTGTGCTTGCTGGCATTTATTTACATTTTTTCTGATCATGTTTACTGAACAACCTCCCTTGAATTGTTGCTTTCTTTGTTGCATTCATGTATAAAAGTATACTCTTATACATGATATGCACATAATTAAAGTTGTCTGTATTAGACTATAGTCTGCCCCATTATTTCAGATCCTCGGCTCCCACGTCTCAGACACAGATCTGCAAGGGTCAACAAAAATCGACAAATGTCAAAAAAGGAGAAGAGAAAAAAATATTTGTCAAATCCCTGACCACAGAAACACTGAAATGCCTGGTCTCTGAAGCAGATAATTTGTCAAGGTTTCTGTGCCAAGGAATCCCACCAGTAGTGGAGCTGATTTCTAATAGAATCCCATGTAGTCATCTCAAAGAAGCTGCCTCTGAAAACGTGAGCAGGAATTCTGGAGGGGGTACTAAGGGGGAATTTCAGTCTGAGAAACTGGCAGGCACAAAAAAAAAGTAGGCAGATCATGTTTGTGTGGTGTTCTGGGGACTGGTCTGTTTGGAATCCTGTGAGACACCAGGGGGAGATAGGATGGGTCTCTTTTGCTGAATTGATGAGTCTAAACATGAGCCAGGTGCTAGAAGCTAAACACTTCTAACAAAGTGTTATATGTAGATATCAGGCCTTAGGAAAATGACACAGCTCACTATTTGGTATATAAAGAGGCTAGGGAGTCTGTGATTAGGCCACTATCATGGACCATTGACTGTTGATATAGATGAGACCCTGACTGGAGAAGTAGGTATTTTCAGGTAGAGTGGTTGTTGAAAATTAGGAAAGAGGGAGGAAGCAAGAATCAGTGTAAAGCTCCCAGCAAAATGCATATTTAGGTCAAGAGGCATAGGAAGTGCCTATGAAGAACTAGCTTGGAATGGGGAAGGTGTTCCATTTGAGAAGTGTGGGAGCTATCAAGTCATCCGAAGCTGTAAGGTGGCAGCCACTGCAGTTTGGAAATGTAGGGCAAAAAACAGACGAACATTCCAGAGCAAGCATTAGAGGCTTTGGACATCCTGACTCCAGCCTTTGTTAACAGGTGAAAATTTCAAAGAGAAATCCACCTTATTCTAGGGGATGTCCAATATTTGAAGGTTGTGTATGAAAGGGAGGGAGGGAGGAAATAAAATGAAATCGTGACCTCAGAAACGGCTGATTAAGAGAACCTGGAGGCTATGTCTGCGTGGTCCACCATCCCAGCATAGGTGGACACACAGCCTTGACATGGGACAAAAAGCTCTCCGAGGCAGTCTGGGCCTGCGATGCACAGCTGTAGGGCAGGTGCCTGAGAGCTGAAGAGAATCTAGAAAGTGGGGAGCTCAGCTGAAGAACATTACACAGGCAGGGGGAATGCGGGGGGGGGGGGGGGATGAAGCAGCTTTGTTTTATGTTGACAAGAAGCAGTCAATGAAAGAAAGATAAAGGGAAGGTAAGAAAATGTTGGGGGGGGGGGGACAGTCCAGTGGAAAACTGTGTGACGTGAGAGAGAGGAAGGAGAAGGGTATTGGCAGTAAATGAGGAACAGAGGGGACTTTTCCACCCAGCGTGGGATGAGCCCAACACCCCAAACTAGCTCGAGGCTCCACGAAAATTCCTGGCTCCTAGCAGGTCACTCCCTAGCATTTTTTTCTGCACCCGCAGCTTATTCTTTCAGGGATGTAAAAGCTCCAGCGCCCACTGCCAGGCATCAAAGCCCAGGGTTTGGGGTCGCAGCAGTGTCAGAGGCCTCTGTGTGCCCGGGAAACACGCCCACCCGGAAGCAGGCGCGGGACCCAGGACGCGCCTGCGCTCTGCTAGCCTCGCCCGAGGCGGGATGCCCAGGCTTAGACCCACGTGACCCTGCAGCCCCTCGGCCGCCCCTACCTGTTGGTTGGCGTCCTCGCCAGCTCCCGGGCTCTTGCCTTTCCTTTGGCGGGATCTGCGGGATCTGCCTTCTCCCGCCGGGCCTCTCCCTCCAGGCTCCGCAGAGCAGTTGTCTGTTCTGGGAACCTGGGGGTGTGAGAGCCTCCCACAGCTCCTACCTTAGTGATTAACTGCGGCTGCGGCTTCTTCTAGTCCTGCTTTGTGGACAATTAAAGTCCGCCTTGATCCGGGGCAAGGCTCCCTCCGGTGACTCAGAGCATAATGAACAGGCCCCAACAGTCTGACTCACACTACCCAGAGTGGCACATGGGAGGGGACTGGCCAAACAGCCTCCTCCAGGGCTGCAGGGCGGTCTACTGACACCAGTACCTGGATTTGAGGACAAAGCTAGGGTTTAGTAGCCCAGGACAGTGTGGATGACTTTGCCCCGTTTCAGGACTAGTTTGTTTTCCCAGGTCACTATGTGTTACATTTGTTTTGTGTGTATGAAAGAACAGCTTTGAAAGTTGAAATTTAACTTTGAAAATTAACCAGAGGCAAAGCCAGGGATGGCAGCTATTGTTGGGGCATACTGGACTGTTTTGCTTAGCAACCTAGCTTTTGGCTTGCATCCTCAAAGTTGATCACATGATGATATGTTGACTGTTATACAAATATACACATGATATACAAATGCGATAAAACACACAAACTCTTTAAAAGGCTTTACAACTAGGAATAAACATGTTTGTACTGCAAAAAAAAATTATGTACTTTGCTTTGTGTGTGTTTTAGTTTGATGTTTTGACAGGGATCTGAAGATTTGCTTTAATTTTGATTCATTACTAACTGGATTGTTGGCTGTCCTAAAGAAAACATATTTCAGGAAATGAGATGTTTAGAATGTAATGCAAGCTTTCTTTACCAAACCTTTACCCTTAATTTTTAGCTTGCATGCTAGCTCATCTGTTTTGGTATGAAACACTGAAAATCTGAACACTTTGTACTGCATTGTACTCCTATTTGGAAGACCATTATGGAGCTTAGAAAGTCTCATTTCCAGGCCTCTGAAACTTGTCTTTTCCAGCCTTCAGAGCGTGTGATGCCGTGTTAGAGTCAGAGAATCTGGGAGTAATCCACCACAGAAGACCTGGTTCAAGTAAGCCAAAAATGTATTTAGAAAAAATGGTATCAGGGAGGTGACAGGGTTCAAACTCCAGACTGGGTCCTGATGCAGGGGCAGCAGCCAGTTTTAAAGGGGAAAACCACAAAAAGACAGTTCCAGAGTCCCATTCAGTTATAGTGTAATATGAAAAGAAGAGTTTGGGAACTTTCCCCGGTAACACTCTTTCAGTCTTTTAGAGTTCTGTAGTTAGGTGATTCAGATTGGCTCTGGGACTACCACCCAGAAGGGGGTGGAACGTTTGTGGCTTACACCTCTGTGAGGGTTTAGGGAGAGGGGCTGCTGCCCAGCCTCAGGAAATTGTGGGTAGCAGCTCAGGGAAGAATGGCAGACAGAGACAAAATGGAGTTCCTACTGCTTATAGGATCTAAAAATCAAAGTCTATGAAACCAGTACAAGGATCATGTGAAGACAGGGTAAGTTCCTCTCAGACAGTTTCTAAGAGCCCATCTGGCATTCACTCAGCAAGAGAGCCTTTATCTGCCTGGGTGTCAGTTATACTTTCTTACAAAAGTATTCTCTAGATATTCTTTTGGGAGGCACTTACCAAGACAGAAAAGTTAAGCATAATTAAAATAGTGACCCTTAAAAAACAAGAACTGAGCAAGGATAACAATAGACATGCTTAAGTGGACAGGGGAAAGCCCACAGAGCTTAAACCATACACAAAGAACTTCAAGCAACTAATGAATACTGAGTGGAAGAAATAGTCTTTGTTATGGTAAAAGTAAATTGGCGCTGTTTCAGGAGTGGCCCACAGGCCATGAGGGCCAGTGGGTTCTAGGCAGGGAGCCACATGGACAGATAGACAGACAGCCATAGCATGCAGAAAAAGTAGGTATTTATTTAGTGGGTTATGGAAGGGAAGGAGAAAAAAGGAGAGGGAGGGAGAAGGGGGACAAGGAGAGAGACACAGAGAGAGAGAGAAAGAGAAGGGAGGGAGGAAAGTAGAGGGGAGAGGAGAAGGGAGATAGGAAGAAGCTGCCTCTTCAGGAGAGAGACAGAGAGGAAGGAAGGAATTTAGGCTGGAAGGGCCAGAGGGGAAGGAAGATGGCTTTCCTCGGCAGCTGGCAGAGAGAGTGGCTGGAGCTTATCTCTCTCTTTTTTTTTTGGTTTTTTGAGACAGGGTTTCTCTGTGGCTTTGGAGCCTGTCCTGGAACTAACTCTGTAGACCAGGCTGGTCTCGAACTCACAGAGATCCACCTGCCTCTGCCTCCCCAGTGCTGGGATTAAAGGCGTGGGCCACCATCGCCCGGCCTTGGAGCTTATCTCTTAAAGGGACAGAACAGACCATTATAGTCTTCTTGGAAAAGAACACACCAATTGGTTGTTCAGTGACAAATGAGCAGCCCTGAGAGCGTACATATGAATAGCATACAGATGGAGCAGTTTGTATTTATGTATTTAGGAATATATATGTATACATACATACATATATATATATATACATACACACACATACGCACACACACACACACACATATATACACATGTGATAGTTATAGCAATGAACATAAAAAGAGGCCCAAGAATGTGAAAGAGAGCAGTAATGGGAAATGTTGTAATATTATCTCAAAAATAAGTAATTTAAAAAATATGCAAATACGTGACTAATTTTCTTTTAAAAACATGCTTAAGGTGTACATCATGACACACCACAGTTTCCAATGTCACAACAACAACAAACATGTGTGAGAGAAGCTGGAAACATGGAGGAGGTTACATGTATGGCAAGACTACAGGAGACATGACAACTCTACTGGCATGAGAGAAGGCAGTGATTGACAGAGGAAGCCAGTCATTGTAAGGTGGTCATCGAGAAGTGTTTCTGTTTTTTGTTTTATATCTTCTGGGGAAGGAGGATATAGAAGGAATGGGAAATGAGTGAGATTGGGATACATGATATAAAATCCCCTCCCAAAAAACAATTAAAAATTTGTTAATATACAAAAATAAACACTATTATGAACCAAAATAGACTGGTAGTCATTGGGCTACTTATTACAACATGTAATCATTCATTACTAATCATTGCTTTTGAATCACAGCGCTAACACCCAGTGTCAGTCATCTCTTGTAATGCTTTGCCGAAAGCTGCTCCTCTCAACCCTATTCATACAAAGCAGCGCTTCTTCCTCTGTTCAGATGCAGATTCCCCAAATGCCAGACTGCAGTGCAGAAAAATGTCTCCTGATCCTAAAGTCTCCTAGACTATCTATGCTCTGCTTCTAGTGAGGAACTAGAAGGGCTCAATGTGCATTCAACATAAACACAGACACTAAGGTTCAGAGTGACAGTCATTTCAGAACAAACTCAATTCTTGCCGATGTGTGTATCGGGTATTCAGGGTGCTTTTCATCTGCAATATTATAAAGAAACTTCAGCCTTTGCTTGTTTTTAAACCTGAGTAGCAAAGATGGTCCCAAAGCAGGTGGTTGTTCCAGGAAGGCTTTACCCTGGGGCATACATATCTAGATTTAACTCTTTTCCACTTTAAGGAGTTATGGCCAACTATCCCTCCCCTTTTCTTGCAATATCTTTACCTCTTTTCTTTTCTTTCATGTTTTTGTTTTTCTTTGGTTGAATTTACAGTTTATTTGTTTGTTTTGATACAGGGTTTTGTTTAGTCCAGGTTGCCTCAAGTTCCCTCTATTACTGAGAATGATTATGAACTTCCTGTCCTCCTAGTTCTGCCTCAGAGTGCTTAGTGCTAGGATTACAGATGGGTGTCAGGTCGCTGAACTGGCAGGGATGTAGACAAAACCCGGAGCCTTCTACTGGCTAGGCACCATCACTGAGTTGCATGTCCAGCCATGACTCCTTCACTCCTGTATCTTTCCCTCCTCAGCCCTTGGGAGTCTTATCTGAAACATACACAGTACTTCCCCTATTAAAACAAATAACCACAACTCTATACGGTGTTTACAGTTAAGTTTCTAAAAGTGGGGAAGTATGCATTGACTGTTGCATTTTCCCACCTATGCTTCATAGTTTCCTGAAGTTTGATTTCCATGCTGGTCTTCCCTGAAAGTGTCCCTGAGGCCTCGAGGCTCTTCTAACTGCCAGAGCCAAAAGATATGGCCCTGGTGGCCTTCCATTCCAGGTAGCACTTTGCTTTTGTCCATCTCAGAATCTCTTCTTTTGTTGGTCTTTTCTCCAGGTTCCATTTACATCATTTGAAGAGTACTTTGAATCATATGATAATGCTTTTGGGGTTAGGGGTTGTGACAGGACTTCTCTGTAGCTTTGGAGCCTATTCTGAAACTTGCCCTGTAGACCAGGCTTGCCTCAAACTCACAGAGATCCTCCTGTCTCTGCCTCTCGAGTGCTGGGATAAAAGGCGTGCACCACTACTCCTCAGCTGATAATGCTATTTTTGTATAAACTTAGCTGTATTCTTAAGTTCAAGTTTCAAGCTTTTTGTTTGTTCAATTGTTGTGTGGTAATATTCCTGGGGAGATATGAACAAATATCTCCTTGCCCACTTATGACAAACCAAAGCACAGATACCACCAAAGACCAACTTGCTGAAGCAATGAGTTTTATTGGAGATACGTACAGAAATATTGGGGTTTTTTTCGCTAGTTTTATGTCAACATGACACAGCTGGATTATTGGAGTGTGGGGAATGTTAGAAATATTTTTCTAACGTGAGCTCTCTGCTGATGCAAAATCCCAATCAAGCCAAATCAAAACAAGCCAAATTAAGAATTATCCAGGTTAAATGGGAGTTCTGTACTCTCTGGTAGCACCGAGTGGCCACGAATGCCACCACCGGGAGGAAGGAAAAGAGACCAAGTATTCTTCTTTGGCAGTCCATTTAAATACTCTGTGGGAGTGGTCCTGACCTCCCCACCAGGAAAAGGTCAGGACTTGGCCTGCTGGGATTTGGAGTCCAGACCAATATAACTCTCAGGCCTGGGGGCTGGGATAGATCCGATGGACTGGGGCCTATGCTCCCAACTTAATAGGGAACTTCAAGAAAATGCCTCCATAATATCAGGAAGGCAAGCCTGTAGTCCTGTGTTCTATAAGAGAGTCAGCTGAGGAGGTCACTGGGAGCAAGTCACTAAGCAGCACCCCTCCAAAGCCTGTGTATCAGCTCTTGCCTCCAGGTTCCATCTTTACTTGAGCTCCTGCCCTGACTTCCTTTAGTGATGGACTACCATGTGGAGGCATGAGTCAAATGAAGTCTTTGCTCCCCAATTTGTTCCTGGTCATTGTGTTCATCATAGCAGTAGTAACTCAGAACAGTTGGTGAGAGGTTACTTACAGAATCAGAGGTGAGTCAAAGACCAAAGCTCAGCCAGTGTGGGTGACAGCTCACAAAAACTGGAAACTTGGGGCACACTGCTAAGTTTTCAGGCAGTTCAACAGGTTACAGAGTGAACTTTCCAGTGGCTCAGTTTGTATAAGCCTTTTCCACACAGCTCCGCTGGTCTCTGCTTCCAAGTAACTCACCTTGAATGAGAGATTTCCCAGCAGTCCTCATTGCTTTGTAGAGTTGTGGAGGGAGAAGTCTCTTGATTTTGGTCAGTTTCAGGGACTTTCTGAAGCTATTTTGAGGTATTTATTTCCTGAGTTTAATGAGCTTCATGAAGGATGGAAAATTTCACCTCCTCATTGAACAACCTGTCACTTCCCCTCATGCTAGCACCTTACAGTGTCTTATCTCCACAGGAAAACACTCACCTTTGAAAAACTCAAGGGACCCTGGATGTTTGGATACTGACAGATGGAAAAATACCTGCCCAATAGGAAATATCAAGAAAACTGAATGAGTTGTGTAAGTAAAATATATTAAACCATATTTCTAAATTTATAAAGCTGGTTTTGAAGTTGGACTCTGGCTCAGTCCCTCTCCAATTCCAAGCCTGTTAGTAAGAGAAAAACCCAGAGTTTCTGGAGTTTCTGTCTCATGTCAAGAGCCATGATATGGGACAGAAAGAAATATGAGTTTAGAAAACATCTTTGCTTTTCTTCATATCTATCATACTTTGAATATATCTATCATGCCTTTCACTGAATATATATATATATATATATACATATACATATATATGTCTATATGATTAATGTTTAAGTTTTTCACAATGAACAATGAGTTTTTCCTGAACTGACATTTGAAGTTTCCAGGAAGAAGATGGGGCCCCATAACAACAACTCCACCTGGTCAATATGACGTCATGATACTGATAGCACTACTACAAGACCTGCTTTGGGTACCAGCTGCACAAGACAGTTCCAACTTGGTTAACTGAAATGGTGCACATCTTATACAACATTTTGGCCAGACCTGCACAAAATATTCAGAGACTATTGGCAATTTTAAAAGACATTGATCTTGAAATTTAACCATCATTTTACTTTCACAGGATCCCCTAGAAAGAACGTCGCCCCTATGACAGCTGGAAGTAATTCTAGAGGACGACGTTCCCTCTCCCAGTAAAGTTTGCCCTTGGGTTTAGAGACATCATTTAGGGGTTGATTATAATTACTATACGATTGAGGGTTGGGGGAGGAATTTTATAAGCTCAGGGATCATTTTGAAAAAATAAAAGAGGGATGATGGAATAATAGATTTGTAATTGTGAGTTACTGTTTTTAGAAAAATATATTGGTATAGATTCTTGTATATTGATACAAAGTTAAATTATATTGACTATTGTATGCATGTATGTTTCTACCTCTGTTTAAAACATTTTTTATGTATTGGCATATATTGTATTGATATTGATATATATATATTGTATATATTTACCATATTGCAGTGTACATTTCTACCTCTGATTAAGATACTTATATAATATTTGTGTATTGATATATATTTACCTACTGCAATGTATATTTGTACATTGTTTATATTTGGAGGTCATTGTCCTCATTTGTTTCACAGTTGTTTATTTTCTTAGTCTTTAAGTTAGATAGATATTGA
The DNA here is from genome assembly GCF_037038515.1 of Microtus pennsylvanicus. Taxonomy (NCBI): domain Eukaryota; kingdom Metazoa; phylum Chordata; class Mammalia; order Rodentia; family Cricetidae; genus Microtus; species Microtus pennsylvanicus. Next base: position 4,485,889 of record NC_134588.1, read on the forward strand.
GAATTATATAGATTAATAGTCATCTAAGTTTGTCATTTATAATTAGACTAATCAGGTTCCTTAGATATATAGAGATTATACTCAGTATAGATAGATAATCTTCAACTTTTTCAAAGAGCTGTAGAAAATGGCCTTTAATCTAACTCAGAGTTTTGTGGTAATGAGACACAATTGCTCCTGGCAACACCGCTCTATTCCCGAGAGAATGTTGAGCACCAAAGACACTCCACCTGGAGCCTTTCTTTTTGGCAGAACTGGCCTTTGGGCAAAGAAATGCCCATACCTCAACCACTGACAGCGATACAGAGTGTGCATCAATGGATAAAACAGGACTGTCATATCCTGCCAAGACAGGGTAAGATAGTTTTGAAAAGTTGCTTGCCTTTGAAAATGGTATGTCAGTTATGTTAGGCCTTAGCCAAAGTTGGTTGCTTCAACGCTGCTAACGTGACTTTGGGTGATTGCCCAGGTAGCTAGTTGTCTCTATGATTTGTTGCATGTTTTGGAAGTTGTTTTACTGAACTTCCTAATTACCCAGGTAACATTATTTCCCTTCTCAGATCTTTGATGGGGTTGAAGACTATATAAATGTAGTTACTTTCTCTCATGACTTGGCCAAGTTATTTATTATACAAGACCTAAGCTAGTTAGAATAGGATATTTGTACTTATTGTATATAATTTCATAGTAGGTTTAGAACTCTCTTATTTAAACAAAAGGGGGAGATGTTGCAGGAGGTCTTCCTGCTCCTCCAACTTATAGCTGCTTAGATACCAGCCCACTGGGGCATGGTCTCTCTCCCTTTAAATAAGTGGCCACTTCCCTCTCCTCTCTCTCTTCACTTCCTGCTCCGCAGGCGACTAGACTCCCTTCCTGGTTGCGCAGAGGGCTGGGACGGTGATCTGTAAGTTTTTTCCCCTTTAAATAAATACCACCCTATTAATCATAATTCCAAACTGGTGTGGCATTGTTTGTGACTTACGCCTTCAGTTGGCGCCTCCATGTCATCAAATCTGTACCAGATGATCAAGCAGTACTTCTGGGGTCCACTCCTAGTATCACAGTGAAATCACAGGGCAGATGTAGAGCTGAGGACAGTGAACCGGGTCTCAGTTGGACCTGAAATGAAGACTGTGTGCCCATTACAGACTATCTCCTACGGACCACACACTGCCGTCACAGCTGCTTCTCCTGGGCCTTCCTCTTTGTATGTGACCTTGGACAAATACATACCTTAAATTGTATTTTAGAGAAGTCCTTCCTCTTTGTATGTGCCCTTGGACAAATACATACCTTAAATGCTATTTTAGAGAAGTCATCCCTGACTGTTTTAAAGGTGTCTACTACCTCAAATCACAGAGGATGTCTTCCATGCCATAATTTTCAGAGTTGGAGTTGGCTAAGCTGTGTCTGTCCTCTGTTGGTATCCTTCCACTTGTGTGCTTTTAAAGCAAACATTTGTGCTCATTTGTCTTTTTGATAAGAAGACTGAACATAATTCATTGGCACTGCTCTCTGAGGACGAACACATGGCATGTAGGTGCGATCATTTCCTGCTCTCAAATGGTGATAGAGAAATAAAAGAGACAACTTCAGTGCTATCACTGAGATGGAGGTCACCATGGCACCTTGGAGGAGGGGCATCAAAATGGAACAGATACAATGGACAGCGAAAGAAAGCTTCCTAAAGGGAACATGGGCCACACAAAAGGCACAGGTGGTCCTTATGGAAATGAAGATAAAGAAGTGGGCACAATCCAAATTATAAGTAGTTTCTGACCACACACAATGCTTTTTGAACTTTTGAAAGATCCATGATCAGATTTGTGATTTAGATCAAACTTGGGATAGACGATCTAGGGACCTAGGGAAGAGACCTGAGAGTATGTAAACACCATTGATGAGATACAAAGAGGGCACTAGAAAGGCCCAAAGGTTTGGAGAGGAATCCAACTGTCAGTTGCCAAAGGATAATGTGCATTCAAGTTAAGATTGTATGATTTCTTTTACATTTTAGTTAACTTAGTTATTTTATGTGTATGTATTTTATGTGTCTGGCCTATGTGTTACATTGTACCTGGGAGAAGAGAAAGGGCTGTCAGATATCTCAGGATTAGAGCTACAGATTATTGTGAACCACAGGTAGGTTCTGGGAACTGAACCTGGGTGTTCTTAAAGAACCGCAGATAGTCTTAGTAAGAGTGTTTGTTTGTTTGTTTTGGTCAAACCTGACTACCTGAGTTCAGTTCCCAGAACCCATGTGGTGGGAGGTGATACCTAACTCTTGCAGGTTGTCCTCTAAATGCCACACAGGCAATATGATAGAGCAGGGAGAGAGCAACACAGCAAGCACAAATGAAAGGGGTGTGTTTTGGAATATCTGATCACACTGTGACACCCCAAGACTGTTAATAAAGTTAACTTTTATCAGGGGGCAGAGTTAATGACTAGATGATCAGAATTAAGCACAAAGATTTTGGAGGACCCAGGATATGATAGAGTCACAGAAACTAGTAGGTGGCGGGTGAAGAAAGTTCAGAGAGAGGGTCAACTGATTGTTCCTCCTCTCCTTTCTTGATCTATCTGGTTTTTACTCAATATTTGACTCCTAAGTTTTTATTAGTAGTACAAAAACTTAGATAAATGTTTCAGAGAGGAGCAGTAAAAATAAAGTCAAATTAAAACTGCCCTCAATTTAATGATTATAATTGACAACTCTAATACACTTAACAGCTTTATCCTAAGAGTTACCCTTCTTCTCAAGTTTGTATGCATTTTAATTAACCTAGATAGATCATATTCTGTATTATAAAACAGATATTAGCAAATTAAAATAACACATAGTATATGATTTTCACTTCAGACCACAGAACAATCCAACCAAAAATCAGCAAGGGGAAGATAAATATTAGTGAAACTCTCCATCTGGAGACAACACAGCCAACGTGATTGAAGCTGTGACTACTGACACCGAACCTTTCTCCTCCAAGGTCTGTTGTCCCATAAATTGTGTAGTAAAATCTTTACTTCAGACAGAAATTTCTGTTATGGGGATGCCGGTCATAAATGGTGTCATATAGAAGTATTGAGCAGTAAACTAGTGGGTTGAGGAACTAAACATCTAATTTCATTTAAACTTATTTTCATTTTCATCAAGTATATTGAAGTTGTAATCAACACATGGCTATTTTTTAACATAGACATTGGCCAACTTTATAAAAAGTTCAAACTATATTTGCTCATAATATTCTAGGAAATTATGATGTTAATGAACACATAAATTAGGTCATATAAAAAGGGAAAATTAGTAGAAATCTCATGAATTGAAAGAACTAATTTGTTGGTTATTGTCATGTGAAATACTGGTATAAATTCATGTGTTTGCATCCTTGTGCAGAGATGGTGGTGCTGCTTTAGAAGACTGGGGGACCTTCAGGAAGTAGGCTTTGTCTACCTGGAGGATGCAGGTCGCTGGGCAGGGGTTGGGTGGTGTGGGCAGGCTTTCACCTAAACTGCATATAGTTAAATATTTGATTCCTTTATTCAGAATTTTTTTTATACTATGTGATTTTATACTTCTCTTTCTATATAGTATTCAGGGGAAACTTGAAGTTTTAAAAAAAATCCAGAAGCAGTGAATGACCTCAGAAAAACAGTGTTTTCCAAACAAGACAGCGTAGTAGCTGTGAATTCACAGTGATCATGACGCCACGCACAAGACTTGCACATGCACAAGCCAAGCAAAATCCTCACATGGAGGATGGAAATAGACCTGACACCCCACTCCTAGCTGGGGAATTATTGACATTTAAAAGATGCAATGAGAGTCAGTTTTCTTAAATGATATAAGATCTGGTGGGTTGTCTCCCCACCCTCACCCCCAGGAATATTAGTCTGGCAATAGACACTGGATTTGTTGTGGAACAATAAAAAGAGAAAGATTCAAACTTGGGTGGATAGGGAGCTGAGGGTGGGAGTCAAGGAAGAGGAGTGAATATCATCAAAAGACATTGAGTGAAATCCTTAATGAATTAATACATTGTTTTTCCTGGAAAGAAGTCAACAAAAGCAGTGCCAAAGAAACACAGTCAGCCAAAAGAAAACAAAATAATTTCACTGCCTAGAAACCAATTAAAATAAAAATATGCAAGTGTTAAAATTCACAAAATAATTGCATAATCTGCAAAGTAGTGACTAAAAATAGTGGTTCTGACCACTTTCTTGTTTTGGCTGTTTCACAGGCAGCTGTTCTAGCTCTGTGTTTTTCCAGAAATAGTTAGCCCTCTGGACAGTATTTGGTGTTTGGCAGAGAAAACTGAACTGGGAGCTTGGTGAGCTCCTTAAAGGCCTGCCTGAATGGAGGCCCATTTGTGGGAACTGGCAACTCACGTTCTTTCCAGTCCCCACCACGTTGCTTTCAATGATTCTTCAGTGAAAATCAAATGTGGCTAACAGAACTGAAGTCACAAGACTTTTCTCCAAAGATACTGCCAACAATTATAAACAAACCCTGAGTTCCCCTTTTGTTCATGTCAGCAAGAAGCAAATGGAAACCTTCATGAACTTAATGAGCCTGTTCAAACATGAAGGAGAACCCTTTGTAGTATGAAAACTTTTAATAGCACCATATTTAACATTGGCACCAGCAGAATTTTGGAAGAGCCACATCCAAATCTTAAAAACTACCCCATCTCCCATCTTAGAAGTCACCCTGAGGTTCTCTGAAATTGCTTCCTGACAGAAACAAAAATTCTACAAGTATTGATACAAATGGGAATGATTTTTCCCAGCCCCAGGCTAAATAAATTGAATCATTAACACTTGTTGTTGGTAGACGTTTCCTTGCAGAAATGGCTCTCAACCATAACTCTTATGTCTTCTTACACACTGTGTGTGGAGTAGTGTTTTGGTAAATTGGCACAATCTGAAGTCATTTTCGAAGAGAAAACACCAGTTTATAAAATACCCCACCAAACTGGCCTGCAGGCAAGTCTGTGGGTGAATTTTCTTAATTAGTGATTGATGTGGGAGGGCTCAGGCCATTACATGTGTGATGCCATCCTTGGGCTGTAGTCCTGAGTTACATGAGAAAGCAACTGAGAAAGTCATGAGGAACAAGGCAGGAAGCAGCTTGGCTACACCATAGCTCCTCTGCAGCTTCTGTTTCGGTTCCTGGATCAAGGGTTCTACCCTGCTTGAGCTCCTGACATCCCTCAGTAACAGAATGTGGCCTGAGAGTTGTAAAGCTGTGATAAATTCTTCTCTCCTTGGTCATGATGTTTTAACACAGCAGTAGGAACCCAAGACAAGACTCATAATGCTCGTAATATCAAGACCAAATTTCTCTCTCCACCCCTGGGGATCTCACCAGCTTTGAGCTCTGAGCTAGAGAATGCAGAAGTGGCACTTGTCAGACATAGTCGTTACAAAACAGAAGAGCTTCCACTTTCAGTGACTCATAATTCAGTTATCAAAGTGTATAGAAGTTCAAACTATCCTAAGAAGGGCCACATAGAGGGTCTTAGTGGGATGGAAAGGCTTCTTTGCTCCTTGTAGAAGGACTTAGCACTTAGGCTTCCTTGGACCTCAACATCCCAGCTTCTAGCTACACCACCCACAAGAAAATGGGCAAAAAATTGTACCATGCTCTATTTTGTCCACTCCCAATCCTAATCTCTCTGACACTAGCAAATATACAAGGATAAGTCCCTTGGGGAGTGTAAAGGACTGTCTTAATTAGTAAATTCACAGCAGCATTGAATGTATGGAAATATCTTTAGACATCTGGGACATCTGGGCAATAGTGTTTTACTTTGTCAGCATGAGGACCATTGCCGCTGCAAAGGAGGTGCTCAGGAGTAAAGAAAATATGGTTTTGATTTGTCTTCACCCTCCTTTTTTCAAAGACTTCCAGCAGAACTTCCATGATAGTAAACCTGAAGCCACACATTTTAAGAAAATATTGTGCAAATATAGGTTTACATTCCCACTGAAATTTTGTTCTGGCTGATACTCTTGTTTCTTTGAGTAAATAAGTATACATGAAGAATTACATTTCTTTGTTGAGACTGGAGTTATATATTGTGTTTTTAATACTAATTCTAGAAAAACTAATATTGTTTCTGGCATAATCCATTTTAAAATGGATTAAAATGGATAGTTAAAAGGACTAGCAGGACCCATATATGATGTTTGTTTCCATACACAATCTGGGAAGATTGTTCACATGATTATGTCTTCAGAGTAGAATTAGAATGAAATATTAGTTTTCTTATTTCACTGTATTCTTTCCTTTTGACATAAAATTGTACTCATTACTTAATATATTGGAAATAATCCAGTGTAATAAACTAAAGCACAAAATTGAGCAAAAGATTCAAAAAATTTTATGATCTTGAAAACATAAAGCATTACTGTAAAACATGATAAATCAAACCATGGAAGAACATATATAAAAAGCTTGCAATTAACTTTAGTTCTTTAATTCTCCCTTAAGAAAATATATGCACGTAGCTAAGCACAAACCAGAGAATGTGTTCCCCAGAACCCTCTACCCTCTGCCTCCCTCATATTCAGACTTCCTCCTTGTCCACGACTGCTTGCTCTCAGAGGGATGCTAGCTAATGTAGATCATCAGCTTTATTGGATTGGCAATCACCTGTAGGTTTGTTAAGTTGGGAGTGTAGATCCCAGCCCCTTGCATCTATCCCAACCTCCAGGCCTGAGAGTTTGTATTGGTCTGGACTCCAAATCCCAGCAGGCCAGGTCCTGACCCCTCCCTGGGTGAGAGGTCAGGACCACTCCCAAGAGAATTTAAATGAATTCCTAAAAGAGGAATACTTGGTTCCTTTTTCTTCCTCCCAGTGGTTGCATTTGTGTAGCTTCCTGGTTCCCCCTCAGGATCACCCGAGAGCACATTAATTTGGCTTGTTTTGATTAGTCTTGATTGGGATTTTGCATTGGTAGAGCGCTCATGTTAGGAAAATATTTCTAACATCTTGCAGGTCCCACCGAGCTTGGGCAGGCCCTTTCCATGTGGTAGGCCCTGTGTTGAAAGCTCACTAGTCTACAATCTGAGTTCTCCACGCCATGCTAAAATCAGCTCCTAGGCAACAGCAGCTGCCTCTTGGTGAGTCCCTTTTCTTGTCTATGCTATAGGGTTTGGGGGGGACCCATTCATACTTATTTTTGTCTTATTTTGAATTACTGTTGAAGTCACGGTCTGTGCCAGGAGTTCGATTTTCAGCAGCTGTCAGACTGGTGGGGCTAGCCTTGGCTGAGGTGGAAATCTGTTTGTTTGGGGACACCAAGCATTTGATTTCCAAGGCCCCATTGGACCTAAGAGCCATTTTGGCAGACAGGCTGGAGTGGACTTAGGTCACGTGGTTGGGCATTGACTCTAAAATGTGTACTTGCAGTTCAAAACCAGATCTGCTCTCTCCCCTTGGATGATGCCTCTGACAAAAATCTCTTTAAACTGGGCTTGACCAACACAATTTGTCCTGAAATTCTAATTTCCCTATGCTCTAAGATTTGGCCTCAATACGACCTTGACAATGGGACGTGTTGGCCACCAGAGGGAAGCCTTGAGCTTACCGTCCTCCGGGACCTAGAAAATTTTTGTCACCATAAGGACAAATAGACCAAGCTTACATATGTCCATGGTTTTGGGATCTGCGCTCTGCCCTCCTACCTTAGTAGCCAGTGTCTCACAGCACCATGCTGCCAGAGAACCTGGCCCCTCCCCCACTCCCTCAAGCCCACACTACCCTACCCCCTCCCTTGGTTCAAGGTCAACTTCCACCTTACCCACCTTCCCCTCCCTGTACCTCAACTCCCTACCCTTGGACTCCCTCAGTGCGTAGGGCTAGCCCCTCCCAGTTTTCTCCATGTTCCCTTTTCTCTTCCAAATCCCTCTCAGATAGAAAAGCGGCTAGGTTCCTTTTCTACTAATCCTTCTGCTTATCCATTTTACCTCTTAGTCAGTACCAGATATTAGGAAAGAGTTAAGAAAGGTTGAGGAGGTCCCCAAACCCCTATACGGAAATTGGTGAAAATGGCCTTTAAAGTTTTTAATGCCCAAGAGAAATAAGCTGAGTCTTCCCGACAGACAAAGCTACAATCTGTAGGCCCAGGCCTTAGCAGCTGCCCTAAAGTCCTAGGAATGGGAACAAGGGAAGCCACCACAAAGCTCTACCTTGATAGAGCCCAGCCTAAGTCAACCTCACAAACTGTTTCAAGTGTGTCCTAAATGGTCACATGGCATGATATTGCACTGTCTCCTCCAAGGTTATGCCCTATCTGCCAGCAACCTGGACACTGGAAATCACAATACCCCGTGTGGGTTTGTCCTCTATGCCAAGCCACAGAGGTCCGGTCTCACCAACATCGGTAAGTGAAAGTGTGCCAGCCTTTAAACTTCTCAGCCTTCTTTGACACTGCCCAGACTTGGTTTAATAGTAACCCTATCCAAGCCTAAGGTAAAGCTGCAGGTAGCAGGTAAGTATTCTCACTCGGGCCTTAAGTTTCCCTCACCGATTTCAGCTATGGGGGTAGACGGGCACCCATTCCTCCCAACTTAAAACTTTGCCAGTGCCCTGCATTCTTGCAGGACAATTTTTTTCTCTCATTCTTTCTTAGTGATACCTGCTTGCCCAGCACCTTTACTGGGTGGAGATATACTTAGCCACTTCCCCAAAGGTTTGTTCTGCTTCCTGGAGCCCTTTTTGACCCCACCCATCTCTGAGATCATATTTTACAGGCTTATTCCTCCCTCCAGATGTGTGCCCAGGACAACCCACAGGGGGCTCTCCACATACGTCAGTCTCTGCACCAGCTTCGCGGACACCAACCGGGCGAAGACTGGTAGGTTGATTTCACTCATATGCCTACTCATAAAAAACTCTGTTATCTGTTAACACCTGCAGATGCTTTTACAGGATGGATAGAAGCGTTTCCAGTCTCCAGGGAAACAACAGATGTGGTGGCTCAGGGTCATGAAGCTCTTGTCAGAAGCTCTCAACATTTCCTGGACGATGGGACTCATCAAACAACAACTAACCAAACTCTCCATTAAACTCAGGTTATCTTGGCCCTTTCTTCTCCCCGATGCCCTGACTTGCCTCGGGGCCACCCCACATTCCCCTATGGGCCTGAGCCCTTGTGAGTTGCTTTACGGCAGCCTTTTTTCCTTAACCATCACCTTCCAGTTCAAACTTTTCCACTGGTAGGGTACCTACCTTATCTCTCCATTTTAAGGTCTCTTCTCCATTTACACGCTGGCAGTTGTCTTCCTGCCACCACACCAGTGGGTCCTGATACCCCCAAGCCTGCCCTGCTCTCCCCAGGGGACAGAGTATTCCTCAAACAGTTAACTCCTAGGTCTCTCTAACCTTGATGGACAGGACCTCAATGGTAATCCTCACCACCCCCTCGGCTGCCTAGCTCTTGGGACACCCATGCTTGTACCATCTCTCCAGGTTCAAGCGGGCCCCTACTCAAAACACTTGGTCTGTCCAGCAGATAGGACCTTCCACCTTCCGGTTTTCCAGGATGCCACAATAAAGGGCCTATCAGCTCCTCATTCTGGCACACTCATCTTTGGTGATAACAATTTTTTTCTTAGACACCTGCCTTATCACCAAGGAACAGATGCCTGCCGTCTCCAGGATGACAGTACATGGGATGCCTCTACAGCCACACCTTTCACTGAACGTAGACACCTAGCTGTCCCCTTCCCCATGTTGCCCTGTGCCCGCAGGAAGTAGTCAGATTTGAGTCTATGCCCTTTTTTCCAAAGAAAGCCTAAAGGTTTGTCATAATTATCACTCCAATTTTCTGTCACCCCTATATCCAAAGAGTCTGGAATGTTAAGTTGGGAGTGTAAACCCCAGCCCCTTGCATCTATCCCAGCCTCTAGGCCTGAGAGTTTGTATTGGTCTGGACTCCAAGTCCCAGCAAACCAGGTCTTGACCCCTCCCTAGCGGGGAAGTCAGGACCACTCCCAAAAGTATTTAAATGAACTCCCAAAAGAAGAACACAGGGTCTCTTTTCCTTCCTCCCAGTAGTCGCATTTGTGTGGCTTCCTGGTTCCCCCTAGGGATCACCTGCACAGAGCTCCCATTAAACCTGGATATTTCTTAATTTGGGTTGTTTTGATTTGTTTTGATTGGGATTTTGCGTTGGCAGAGAGCTCACCTTAGGAAATATTCCTAACATTAATAAAGCATATCTTGGAGTGTATCCAGTAGATAATTTCCAGAGACGATTACTTAAGAGGGAAAAACCTGTCATTACAAATTAAGAAGGAGAATAGGGAGGAAGCCAAGTTGGAAAAAAGGTAGCTAAGTCATATATACATTCTCTCTGTCTCTATCTCTCTAACCCTTCCTCCTGCCTCCTTCCTTTCTGCCTACTATACTGCTAACTGTTGTCTTCTACTATACTCTCTTCCCCACCACAATGAACTGAGTCTTCTGCAATTCTTCCATTCCACATATGTCTGGATTGCCATGGTTTCTTGCAGATGTTTGTCATAGAGATGAGAAACTAACACACAATTGTGTATTACAACCAACATTGTATATTCATTTCAAGGTGGACATGCCCAAATATCACTAACTGAATGGGTTAAAAAGATTTCTTTCTCATGGTTCAGGAAGCCAGTCATCAGAACCAGAATGTTAACAAGACTGGATTCTTCTTGAGTCTTTGAGAGTTGATCCTGGCTTCATGCGGTTATTTGAAATCAATGGCATTTCTTGACACATAGAGGGATCACTCTAGCCTCAGAATCTTTCCTCGCTTTCTTCTTTGTATGTCTCCAAACCTTACACAGACATTAGTCTTGGATTAAAGCTTCACATTAAATCCAGAGCAATCTCAAGCTCCTTGACTAATGAAATCTGCAAACTTTCTTTCCGGACATAGTGGCATTGTAAGGGTCCATCTGAACATGAGTTCTGGAGAACATATTCAGACCAGCATACATGGGCTATAAGTACATGACTAGTTCTATTTCTAGATTATAAATATCTAAAGGTCTGAGAGCTCATAGTTCTCAGTAGAACCTGCCATACTGGTCATTTGACAGTAGACCTAGCTACCCAAACAGAATCCAGATCAATAATACAACTAAAGCACCCAGAATGAAATAAGGCAATAGTGTCTTGATGTCTGGAAAAATAAAAAATCATATGACATTGTAGAGATATTAGTGTCTTTAAATATAACTGCTATAGGTTGGGGGACTGGCTTAGTTGGTAAGGAACTTGCTGTGCATGTATAAGAAACTAAGTTCTGATTCCAGAACTAATTTTTTTAAAAAAAAAAAACATACGCGGGGCAAGTATGTGCAGTCACAGAGACAGCTGGATGAAAGGTAGAGACGGGCAAATCCCTGGCGTACTTGTGGAACATCCTGGCCAGCCAACAAGAGATCCTGTTTCAAACAAAGGGGGAAAGATGTTTGATGGCTTCTTAGCCTCCACATATATGCCGCACAGACTCCTAACACATGCATGTGAAGGGAGAGTAAAGGAGAGAGGTAAGGAGAGAGAGAGAGAGAGAGAGAGAGAGAGAGAGAGAGAGAGAGAGAGAGAGAGATTGGGGATAGCTGTTCTAAATTTCTAACTCTATTTACTGAGAACCTTTGAAGTAAAAAGTTTGAACTCATAATGTCCCCTCTTCTTTCTCTACTTGAGAAATTCTCCCTTTGAAAAGAAGGTCATGACAGAAAAATCTGAGAGAGAGAACAGTGGAGAAGTACAAGCCTAATAGTTTAAAAGCCTGCAAACACAGCAGAGCAGACCTTAGAGGTGGGAAAGCCTCAAAACACAACCACTCTGCACTCTATTGCCTGTCCTTCCTCTTACTCATGGTCTACTGTTCCCTTGTTTAAGGCAATCCCATCTCCTGCCTTGTCACTTTCCTACTTTCCTGGTTTCCACAAGTACTCCATGTTAAACAACCAAAACTAAAGACTCTGAATCAGGATTCATATATGAGAATGATCATGTAGCATTTGTAGATGCTTGGAATGCTTCATTTAGTATTATTTTTCCAGTTCCATTCATTTACTGAAATTCTCATTTTATTTTACTTTACAGCTAAATAAAATTCCCTCATGTGTATGTTCCACGTTTTCATTATCCATTCATCACTTGATGAACATTCAGATTTCTTCCACATCCAAGTTAATGCTTGGATCAGAAGTAAATAAGAAATCTCAGTACTATGGTATAGAGACCTTTGGGTGTAAGCTCAGAAGTGACATGGGTGAACCACATAGTATTTTGAGAAACCTCCATATGGATTTCCAAAGTGACTGCATTAGTTTATACTCTCCCCCAAAAATAAAATTTATCTTTCCCTATATTCACGTGTGCATTTGTTGGCATTTGTATTCTTTTAAAAATAATGCTTATTGCCGGGCGATGGTGGCGCACGCCTTTAATCCCAGCACTCGGGAGGCAGAGGCAGGCGGATCTCTGTGAGTTCGAGACCAGCCTGGTCTGGTCTACAGAGCTAGTTCCAGGACAGGCTCCAAAGCCGCAGAGAAACCCTGTCTCGAAAAACCCAAAAAAAAAAAAATAATGCTTATATCAATTCTTTGAGAATTTCATACAACGTACATTCATCTTTCTCTTTTGACTCCTCCCAGATCTTCTTCCACTTTCTACCCACCTAACTTCATATTCTCATATTCTATCTATCTATCTATCTATCTATCTATCTATCTATCTATCTATCTACCTATATCTATCTGTCTATCTATTCTTCCATCTATCTATCTTTCTTTCTCCTTATCAAGTTCACTTTGTGTTTGTTGGTCAACTACTCCTGGGTATGGGATCTGTTCTGAAGTGTACTCAATATGCCACATATCACACCATTGAAGAAAATTGATCTGGCTCCACTCTGATCAAATGCCAAAAGTTTTTTAACTCCTAATGGAATTTCATGTCCACCTTCCCTTCTCCCTGCTGGTATTCCATCTGGCTTTATCTTATGTAGGTCTTATGCATGCTGTCACAATCACTACAATTGCTTCTATATTCCAGTAGTGCACACCACTTTCCAGAACTAGGAACACTAGCCAGCAGGAATGATCCTTGCAGTTGTGCGCCAGGGAGATGTTTTCATGTACTCAAGGGTGCATTGTTTTCAGCAATAGGGTCTTACTAAGAAGTTCTGTGGGTAACCAAGAATAAAAGCAACATTTGTGGGTATCTTTTGGAATCTGTAATGTTTGTGGTTGTCTATGGGAACCAATTGGCCAAAACTCAAAAAAGGATAAATCATTTCTGGTTATTGGAGTTTTATTTGTAATGTTTGGTGTCTAGTTGTGGTATCTTCCCCTCCATTATACAATAAACCAATTTAAACTCTTTTTATATATGTATATATTTCAGAAAGCATCTATAGTGGTAGGTTTTTATATGACTTTTCCAAAAGGCCCCCAACACCCACCCCAATCATTCCTGATTATTCCTGATCAATTTCCCCTTTATCCCTTTATAACATTATATCCCTTATATTCTTCTTTGAAAGATTACTTCCTTACATGGTTACTTTACCAGTTCCCTGTGGGTTTCCAAATGGAACATACACACCTGAAGCTTAAAATCTAAGATCCACATATGAGAAAAAATATACAATACTCATTTATCTCTCATTTCATTTGTATTTACTTTATCAATTTAGTTGGTTCACTTTTGGGTGCATATACACATAGTTGTTAATCCTCCCATTATGTGTTTTGTAATCATTTATGGTTTTCTTAGCTACTGCTTTATTGCTGTGAAGAGACAGTATGGCCATGACAGTTTATAAAAGAAAGCATTTAATTGGTGGCTTGCTTACATTTTCAGAGGGTTAGTCAATAATCATTACTGCAGGAAGCAGAGCAACAGGTAGGCTGGCATGGCTCTGAAGCAGTAGCCGAGAGATTACATCTGTTCTACAAGCACAAGCCCATGGCAGACATTAGGACTGACTTTTGAAATCTCAAAGACTAACCCCAGTGACACACCTCCTCTAACAAAGCTACACCTCCTAATGCTTTCCAAACAGTTACACTAACTGGGAATCGAGCATTCAAATATATAAACCATGGGAACCATTCTCATTCAAATCACCACAATTGATTTCAACATAAAACCTATTTTATCAAATGAATATATAACCATTCCTACTTTAGTTTTGGTCTCTCTTTACATATAATATTTGTTTCTACCCTTTAATTTGTAATGTATGTATATCCATATAGGTGAAATATGTTTCTTGAGGGCAACAAATAATTGTGTCTTGTCTTTTACTTAGGAAACTGAGTCTATTTATACTGAAGACAACCAATGATGAGTGGGGATTTACTGCTATCGTTTTGTTACTTGTTTTGTTGATTTGTGCTCTATTTTCTGTCATGCCAAATATTTCACATGATATCTTCCTTCCCTTTTATTCTTTCCTCTTTTCACTATTTCTAAATATCCTGCTTTCTCCAAGCTAAAATTTTTCTTAATGTTTCTTTTATTTGAGATTATAATTATAATTAAATCATTTCCCCCTTACTTCCATCCTTCCAAGCCCTCCTCTTTCTCTTCAAATTCATGATCTCCTTTTTCATTAATTGTAACCAAGTATGTATGTGTGTATATATACACATATATTCCTAAGTGTAACCTCTTCAGTGTGTATAATGTTACCTGTTTGCTTTTATTCAGAGCTGACTATTTGATATTGAATAATCAATTGGTGTCTTGTTCCCTGCAGAAGACTTTTCTTCAATTCTGTGCATTCCTTATTTTTTCTAGTTATTTGTATAGGGTTGTGACTTCATGGCATTTCTTCCTTCTACTTTGGACTGTCCATAGCTGCTGTCCAGTTCAGCTTATGTTTAAGCAGTCATGTTGGTGAGACTTTACAGTTGTCGCTTCTGATAGTCCTAGGAAAACAGTCTTACATCAACCTTCCTGAACTTCCAACCTCTCTTCTGCAATGTTCTCTGCGACCTGAGTGAAGAAATTGTTTTGGGACTGGGCTTCACATCTCTGGATTTTGATTGTTGGTGACTTTCTGTAATAATCTGTGGCTGTTACAAAGGGAAGTTTCCTTGAAAAGAAGTGAGGACTACATTTATCTCTAGGTGCAAAGACAGAAATTTACAATTCACTAAGGCATTATATTGACTTAGTAAAGTGGTGTTTGTAGGTTCTCCTCCAAGATCCATGATTTCACTAGCCTGGGCAGTTGCCTGGGTTCCCAGAACCATGCATGGTTTCTAGCATATTGAGTGCTGGCTGGGTTCCCAGGACCATGCATGGCTTCTAACATGTTCAGTGCTGTCTGGGTTTCTAGTACCATGTCTTATTTCTAGCATGTTGAGTACTAGCTGGATTTCCAGCACCTTGCATGACTTCTAGCATATTGAGATTGGCTGGGTTCTCAGTACCATTCGCAACTTTGAGCATGTTGATTGCTGGCTGCGTTTCAAGTACCATGCATGGCTTCTAGTATCTTGAGTGTTGGCTGTGTTTCCAAGTACTACGCATGGCTTCTAGCATGTTGAGTGCTGGCTGAGTTTCTAGTGCCATGCATGGTTCCCAGCATGTTGAGTGCTATCAGGTATTTTACTTTGCTGATGAGGCTCTACACATGATCATTAATTCTGATTCCCTGCTCTACAAACTGTATTAGATATTTTTAGATATTATTTTAATCTCTGTTAAATTTCACTGATAAATTTCTGAGTTTGTGTTGGCATTATCTTAGTATTGACTTAGTTTCTTCCAGACACCTGTTTTAAGTAATTAGTCGTCCCACCTTGCAGCAGTCATTGAACATCTGAACATTTTTTTCTTAATTTATTTATTTATTTATTGTATTTTTTTATTGAGAAAAAGGAAAAAAAGTTCCCTCCTCCTCTCAGCCTCCCATTTCCCTCCCCTCCTCCCACCCTTCTCCCCCTCCCCCAACTCCTCTCCCCCTCCCTCTCCAGTCCAAAGAGCAGTCAGGGTTCCCTGCCCTGTGGAAAGTCCAAGGTCCTCCCCCCTCGGTCCATGTCTAGGAACATGAACATCAAAACTGGCTAGGCTCCCACACAGCCAGAACATGAAGTAGGATCAAAACCCCCTGCCATTTTCCTTGGCGTCTCATCAGCCTTCATTGTTCACCGTGTTCAGAGAGTCCGGTTTTATCCCATGCTTTTTCAGTCACAGTCCAGCTGGCCTTGGTGAGCTCCCAATAGATCAGCCCCACTGTCTCAGTGGGTGGGTGCACCCCTCGTGGTCCTGACTTCCTTGCTCATCTTCTCTTTCCTTCTGCTCCTCATTGGGACCTTGGGAGCTCAGTCCAGTGCTCCAGTGTGAGTCTCTGTCTCTATCTCCATCCATCACCAGATGAAGGTTCTATGGTGATATGCAAGATATTCGTCAGTATTGCTATAGGATAGGGTCGTTTCAGGTTCCCTATCCTCATCTGCCCAAGGAACTAACTGGGGACATCGCCTTGGGCTCCTGGGAGCCACTCTAGGTTCAAGTCTCTTGCCAACCCTAAAGTGGGTCCCTTAACTAAGAATTGTGCTTCCATGCTCCCCTATCCAGCCTTCCTTTATCCCAATCATCCTGTTTCCCCAAGTTCCCCCCATCTTCCCCTTCTCCCTTTTCTCTCCCCATCTCCCCTTACCCCCAACCCACTCCACTCCCAAGATCCCACTTTTCTCCCCGGCAATTTTGTCTACTTCCCATAGGCAAGAAGATAACTATATGTTTTTCCTTGGGTTCACCTTCTTATTTAGCTTCTTTAGGTTCACCAATTGTAGCCTCCGTGACCCTTATTTATGGCTAGAAACCAATTATGAGTGAGTACATCCCATGTTCATCTTTTTGGGTCTGGGTTACCTCACTCGGGATAGTGTTTTCTATTTCCATCCATTTGCATGCAAAATTCGAGAAGTCATTGTTTTTTACAGCAGCGTAATACTCTACTGTGTATATATTCCACATTTTCTTCATCCATTTTTCCATTGAAGGACATCTAGGTTGTTTCCAGGATCTGGCTATTACAAGTAGTACTGCTATGAACATAGTTGAACAAATGCTTTTGTCATATGATAGGGCATCCTTTGGGTATATCCCCAAGAGCGGTATGGCTGGGTCCAGGGGTAGGTTGATCCCGAATTTCCTGAGAAAACGAAACACTGATTTCCAAAGTGGTTGCACAAGATTGCATTCCCACCAGCAATGGATGAGTGTACCCCTTCCTCCACAGCCTTTCCAGCAAAGGCTATCATTGGTGTTTTTGATTTTAGCCATTCTGACAGGTGTAAGATGATATCTCAAAGTTGTTTTGATTTGCACTTCCCTGATTACTAGGGAGGTTGAGCATGACCTTAAGTGTCTTTTGGCCATTTGAACTTCTTCTGTTGAGAATTCTCTGTTCAGTTCAGTGCCCCATTTTTTAATTGGGTTAATTAGCATTTTAAAGTCTAGTTTCTTGAGTTCTTTATATATTTTGGAGATCAGACCTTTGTCTGTTGCGGGATTGGTGAAGATCTTCTCCCAGTCAGTAGGTTGCCTTTTTGTCTTAGTGACAGTGTCCTTTGCTTTACAGAAGCTACTCAGTTTTAGTAGGTCCCATTTATTCAATGTTGCCCTTAATGTCTGTGCTGCTGGGGTTATACCTAGGAAGCGATCTCCAGTGCCCATCTGTTGTAGGTTACCTCCCACTTTCTCTTCTATCAGGTTCAGTGTGTTCGGACTGATATTGAGGTCTTTAATCCATTTGGACTTGAGTTTTGTGCATGGTGATAGATATGGGTCTATTTTCATTCTTCTACAGGTTGACATCCAGTTGTGCAAGCACCATTTGTTAAAGATGCTTTCTTTCTTCCATTGTATACTTTTAGCTCCTTTATCAAAAATGAGGTGTTCATAGGTTTGTGGGTTAAAATCCGGGTCTTCTATACGATTCCATTGGTCGACTTCTCTGTTTTTATGGCAGTACCACACTGTTTTCATTACTGTAGTTCTGTAATAGAGTTTGAAGTCAGGGATGGTAATGCCTCCAGAAGATCCTTTATTGTATAGGACTGTTTTGGCTATCTTGGGTTTTTTGTTTTTCCATATAAAGTTGATTTTTGTCCTCTCAAGTTCTGTGAAGTATTTTGATGGGACCTTGATGGGGATTGCATTGAATCTATAAATTGCCTTTGGTAGAATTGCCATTTTTACTATGTTGATGCTCCCAATCCAAGAGCAGGGGAGGTCCTTCCATTTTCTGGTATCCTCTTCAATTTCTTTCTTCAATGCCTTAAAGTTCTTGTCAAATAGATCTTTTACTTCCTTGGTTAGAATTACCCCAAGATATTTTATGCTGTTTGTGGCTATTGTGAAAGGTGAAGCTTCTCTGATTTCCCTCTCTGCTTCCATATCCTTTGTGTATAAGAGGGCGACTGATTTTTTGGAGTTGATCTTGTATCCTGCCACATTACTAAAGCTGTTTATCAGGTGTAAAAGTTCTTTGGTGGAGTTTTGGGGGTCGCTTATGTAGACTATCATATCATCTGCAAATAATGAAAGTTTAACTTCTTCCTTTCCAATACGAATCCCCTTGATCCCATTATGTTGTCTTATCACTATTGCTAGAACTTCAAGCACTATATTGAAGAGGTATGGTGAGAGTGGACAGCCTTGTCATGTTCCTGAGTTTAGTGGGATGACTTTGAGTTCCTGTCCATTTAATTTCATGTTAGCTGTCGGCTTACTGTATATAGCTTTTATTATATTTAGGTATGACCCTTGTATCCCTAATCTCTCCAATACTTTTATCATAAAGGGATGTTGGATTTTGTCAAATGCTTTTTCAGGATCTAATGAAATGATCATATTTTTTTTTTCTTTCAGTTTATTTATATGATGGATTACATTGATAGATTTTCGTATGTTGAACCAGCCCTGCATCTCTGGGATGAAGCCTACTTGATCATAATGGATAATTTTCCTAATGTGTTCTTGGATACGGTTTGCCAGTATTTTGTTGATGATTTTTGTGTCGATATTCATTAGTGAGATTGGCCTGTAATTCTCTTTCTTGGTTGGGTCTTTGTGCGGTTTTGGTATCAGAGTGACTGTAGCTTCATAAAAGGAATTTGGCAATGACTCTTCTGTTTCTATATTGTGAAATACATTAAGGAGTATAGGTATTAGGTCTTCTTGGAAGTTCTGGTAGAATTCCGCATTGAAACCATCTGGTCCTGGGCTTTTTTTGGTAGGAAGATTTTTGATAACAGCTTCTAATTCTTCGTGACTAACAGGTCTATTTAGGTCATTCACCTGGTCCTGGTTTGACTTTGGTATATGGTATTTATCTAAAAAAGTGTCCATTTCTTTTACATTTTCCAGTTTTGTGGCATACAGACTTTTGTAGTAAGATCTAACGATTCTCTGAATTTCCTCTGTGTCTGTGGTTATGTCCCCCTTTTCATTTCTGATCCTATTAATTTGCATATTCTCTCTCTGACATTTGATTAGTTTGGATAGGGGTTTATCAATCTTGTTGATTTTCTCCAGGAACCAGCTTTTTGTTTCATTGATTCTTTGAATTGTTTTCTGTGTTTCTATTTTGTTGATTTCAGCCCTCCGTTTGATTATTTCCAGTCTTCTACTCCTCCTAGGTTTGTCTGCTTCTTTTCTTTCTAGAGCTTTCAGGTGGGCTCCTAAGTCTCCAATGTGTGCTTTTTCTGTTTTCTTTAAGTGGGCACTTAGTGCTATGAACTTTCCTCTCAGGACTGCTTTCATAGTGTCCCATAAGTTTGAGTAGGTCGTTTCTTTATTTTCATTGAATTCGAGGAAGATTAATTTCTTTATTTCTTCCTTGATCCAGGTGTGGTTCAGTAGTTGACTGTTCAGTTTCCATGAGTTTGTAGGCTTTCTGGGGGTAGCATTGTTGTTGAATTCTAACATTAATCCATGGTGATCTGATAAGACACAGGAGGTTATGAATATTTTTTTGTAACTGGGGAAGTTTGCTTTGTTACCGAGTATGTGGTCAATTTTCGAGCATTTTCCATGAGCTGCAGAGAAGAAGGTATATTCTTTCCTATTTGGTTGGAATGTTCTATAGATGTCTGTTAAGTCCATTTGATTCATTACCTCTATTAATTCTCTTATTTTTCTGTTAGGTTTCTCTCTGATTGACCTGTCCATTGGTGAGAGAGGAGTGTTGAAGTCTCCTACTATTAGTGTGTGTGGTTTGATGGCAGCCTTGAGTTTTAATAATGTTTCTTTTACGTACGTGGGTGCTCTTATATTAGGGGCATAGATATTCAGGATTGAGACTTCATCCTGATGAATTGTTCCTGTTATGAGTATAAAATGTCCCTCTCCATCTCTTCTGATTGATTTAAGTTTGAAGACAACTTTGTTAGAAATTAGTATGGCCACACCTGCTTGTTTCTTAGGTCCATTTGCTTGATAAGCCTTTTCCCATCCCTTTACTCTGAGTAGGTGCCTGTCTTTGTGGTTAAGGTGTGTTTCTTGTAAACAGCAGAATGTTGGATCCTGTTTTCGTATCCAATCTCTTAGCCTGTGCCTTTTTATAGGTGAGTTGAGGCCATTGACATTAAATGATATTAATGACCAGTGGTTGTTAATTCCGGTCACTTTTTTAGTAGTAGAGTTTGTGTGTTTCCTTTCTTTGTGTTGTGCTGGTGAAGGGTCTCTAGATGTTTGAGTTATTGTGGTTATTGTTGGACTCCTTGGTTTGTGAATTTCTTTCTATTACTTTCTGTAAGGCTGGATTTGTGGCTACGTATTGTTTAAATTTGTTTTTATCCTGGAAAATTTTGTTTTCTCCATTTATAGTGAACGAAAGCTTGGCTGGGTATAGTAGTGTGGGCTTGCATCCATGGTCTCTTAGTTTCTGCAATACATCTATCCAGGACCTTCTGGCTTTCATTGTTTCCATAGAGAAATCAGGTGTAAGTCTGATAGGTTTACCTTTATGAGTAACTTGGCCTTTTTCCTTTGCAGCTCTTAATATTCTTTCTTTTTTTTTAACATTTTTTTATTGATAAAAGAAGAATAAAGAAAAAAAAACAAATTTCCACCTCCTCCCAGCCTCCCCTTTCCCTCCCCCTCCTCCCACTCTTCTCCCCCTCCTCCCACTCTTCTCCCCCTCCTCCCACTCTTCTCCCCCTCCTCCCACCCCTCTCCCCTTCCCCCCACTCCTCTCCCCCTCTCTCTCCAGTCCAAAGAGCAGTCAGGGTTCCCTGCCCTGTGGTAAGTCCTAGGTCCTCCCCCCTCCGTCCATATCTAGGAAGGTGAACATCCAAACTGGCTAGACTCCCACCAAGCCAGCAGATTGCGTAGGATCAAAACTGTGTGCCATTGTCCTTGGTGTCTCATCAGCCCTCACTGTTCGTCATGATCAGAGAGTTCAGTTTTATCCCATGCTTTTTTTTGTAATAGTCTTTCTTTATTCTGTATGTTTTGTGTTTTGATTATTATATGGCGAGGAGATGTTTTTTGTTTTTTGTTTTTTTTGGTCCAGTCTATTCGGTGTTCTGTATGCTTCTTGAACCTTCAAAGGAATATCCTTCTTTAGGTTGGGAAAGTTTTCTTCTATAATTTTATTAAATATGTTTTCTGGATCGTTGAGCTGTACTTCTTCTCCTTCTTCTATCCCAATTGTTCTTAGGTTTGGTCTTTTTATTGTGTCCCATATTTCCTGAATGTTTTGTGATGAGAATTTGTTGGTTTTGCTGTTTTCTTTGATCAATGTGTTTCTTTTCTCTATGGTATCTTCAGTGTCTGAAATTCTTTCTTCTATCTCTTGTAATCTGTTGGTAGTACTTGTCTCTGTAGTTCCTGTTCGTTTACCCAGATTTTCCATCTCCATCCTTCCCTCGGTTTGTGTTTTCTTCATTACTTCCATTTCATTCTTCATGTCTTGAACCGCTTCCCTTACCTGTTTGATTGCTTTTTCTTGTTTCCCTTGGTTTTCTTGGGTATCTTTGAGCGCTTTATTCATTTCGTCTACTTTTTTGTTTGTGATCTCTAATTGTTTATGGCAGTTTTTCACCTCCTGTTTAAGGTCTTCTATTATTTTCATATAATTCACTTTTGAGTCGATTTCTTCTAATTCTTCTAGAGTAGGGTGTACAATTTTTCTTATTTCGGGATCCCTGGATTCTGGTGATGTCGTTTTGCCTTTCAGGTTGTTGGAGGAATTCTTGCCTTGGTGCCTTCCCATCTCTTTCTTCAAATGGAGCCAGGAGAGGCCTGGTGTCTTGGTCCAGTCTTTGCTGTGACTGACTCTCTGGTTGTA
This sequence comes from Microtus pennsylvanicus, assembly GCF_037038515.1. NCBI lineage: Eukaryota > Metazoa > Chordata > Mammalia > Rodentia > Cricetidae > Microtus > Microtus pennsylvanicus. The sequence goes on from NC_134588.1 coordinate 4,508,215, forward strand.
ACTCTTCGGTGTAGAAGCAGGAACCATCCAGTCCAGATAGAACCCTCAGCACCGAAACATAGACGCCTGGTAGTCCAATGACCCGCAGACAAAAGGGAGAACTTGGGGGGGCAGGGCGGGGACGAGTAGAACACAGGACACCCTGCCTTAAAAGCTGAAGTTGCGAGTGCTTCCTTTTTGGGGGGGTGAGGGGGGGTGTCCTTGAGGCCCGCCTGGTAGGCAGGCACTCACCTCTCTGGGTGGGTAGCCTTAGTGTAGGAGCAGAAAACTTCCTGAGCAAAGGACGTAGCAGATAATGCAGGCTTGTGTGTGTTGGGGGGGGGGGCGGGTGTAAGAAAGACAGCCCTGCAGAAGTGGCTGGGGGAGGGGGGACTGTGCTCTCTTCCGGGACAATCCGCCCCTGGATACCACACACTCACCCGTCCAGATGGAACTCCTCAGTACCTAAACAGGGCCGCCTGGTAGCCCGATGATCCGGGGACAAAAGGCCAACATCTGAACATTTGAGCAGTACGCTGTTCTCTATTTGCTCTTAAGTCCGATGGATTCATGTCTGTGCCTTTGCACTGAGGAGTTTGATAGTGGTCTTTGCATCTAGCTTGTTTTGTGTTTGCTTTGTAAAAATGTTCAGTTCCTAACTCAGAGTCAATGCTATTTTATGCCACCAGATGGCATGCTAACTTCAGGTTGCTTCAGGTCTTGGCATAGTACATTTCTCAAGATGTTCCAGTTCGAGCTCCACAAAATAAGAGCTGGAATTATGGGAGCCAGAGAAGTTTCAGACACCTAGAGAACATGGCTCCTGAAATCAGCTAAGCAGGGATTGTGGGGCCTGGCAGAGACTGAATTGACAATTATGGTCCCTGCATGGGTCTGAGTTAGGGCTTTTGCATCTACGTTATGGTTGTTGGCTTGGTGTTTTGGAGGAGACTCCTGACAATGGGAGTAGGGTTGTCTCTGACTCATTTGCCTGGGACCCTTTTTCTTCTAGCCTCACCTAGCCTTGTGAGTTTCTGTGATTGATCTTATTGTATCTTGTTGTGCAGTGTTCAACTGATGTCCCTAGAAGGCCTGTTTTTCTTTTTTTCTGGGGGGACACAGGAGGTATATATCTGGAGGAGAGAGGAACAGTGGAGTGATGGGGAGCTGTGGTCAGGATGCATTGCATGAAAGAATAATAAATAAAAAATTAAAAAATAAAAGGGCATTCTTAACCTGTGGGTCATGACCTTTTGGGGAGATGTCAGATGACCCTTTCACGTATTTCTGATGGTCTTAGGAAATGAGACACTGCTCCTCTATCTCTGGGTGGGTCTACCAATATGAAGAAATGCTCACATAAGAGTCTACGGTGTGATGCTATCATTGAGCTGACCCCAGAATATATACCCCAAACAAATACAGGTGTGTGTGATATGAATTATAATGTATAACTTATGCAGACCAGTTGCACATGTATAGAGAGCAGCTACTAGGTTAAAAGCAGCAGTGTTGAAGGTACAGCTATACTTCATGAATTGTAATTACTGGCTAAATGTAAAATTATTACTGTGAAGTCATCAAATACTTCAAAACACACACACACACACTTAATCTGGATTTTGATCTTTTTATAGTCAATTGTGGTTTATGTGACTACTGCTCCCTTGTGATAGTAATAGGTATGCTAAAAAGTACAAAATAATAAATCATAGGAAATGTCAATGAACTATGCCATACACCATATTTTGTATTATTAAAGTTATTATTTAATATTATTTTCCCTAGAAAGCCACCTCATGACAATAGAACATGTAGAATGACAAGAAAAGAAAATACAGTGAGGATTATTTTTTCACACTATGGTTTTTACCTCAGTAATTAGAGCAGAAATTAAGAAACCACAATGTGTTATTTGTTGTGAAATTCTATCAGCATAACCTATGGAGCTGAACAAACTAAAATGCCTTTTTGATAGAAAGCTTCAGAGTTTTGCCAGTAAGTATACCAACTATCATAGAAGCAAAGCTGATCGACTCAGGAAAGCCAGACTTGAAACTGCAGGCAAGTACCACAAACCAAATGTACTCACCATTGGAGCTTCATGTTTGGTGTCACACAAAATTGCTAGAACTATGAAACCTCACACTTCTGCTGAGAATGTACTGTTGACAGCAGCCAAAGGCAATGTTCACTCTATGATTGGAGACAATTTGCTATGCAATCAAGTGCAGTTTCCTATCCACATAATAGATGACATGTTATCTGCTGATATCCTTGATCAGATAATCCAGGGAATTAAATCTGCTCCATTTCCGATATGTAAAATCAGCTTAATGATTCTATAGATTTTGCAAACTCTTCACCATTGCTGGTTTATGTGAAGTATATCACTGATGGCAACTTTAAAGATGAGGGTTTTTTTTTTTGTGCAAACCTCTTGAAATGATACCCACTGTACGCAAAGTATTTGATAAAGATGGTTCATCCCTGAAAGAACAGATCTCTTGGGAAAAGGTTTGTGGTGTTTGCACACATGGTTTTCCATCTGTGGATTTCAGCATTTGGTATTGAATGAGTCATCCAAAGTAAAAGGAACTTGTTATATAGTTCATTGGCAAATATTAATAACAAAGATGTTGCCTTAAGAGTTACATGACATGTGGCCAACCATAGTGGCATACATCTTTAATCCCAGCACTTGGGAGCAGAGACAAGGTGGTTCTCTGCAAGTTCAAGAGTATACAAAGCAAATTACAGGACAGCCAGGGCTGTTACACAGAGAAACCCTGTTTCAAAGAACCAAAATTAATAAACAATAGTTACAAGAAGTAATGAAAAGCACTGTAAGTTCTATCATTTTTGTAAAGGTGAGAACTTTAAATCACCAACTGCTTTCAGAATTGTGCTATGGGTTGGATGCATGAACAAAAAGCTCTGTTGCTTCACACTGAAGTGAGATGGTTGTCAAGAGGAAAAGTTTTTAGATGTGTTTTTGAGCTCCATGACGAACACAAAACATTTTTTAATCAGAAAGCAAGATCACAGCAGAAATACTTTTTGGAGATAAAGATGAATTGAAGAAAACAATTGGTTGACATCTTTGCCTTCTTAAATGAGTTAAACTTATCACTGTGAGGACCAAATATAGCAAGTCTCAATTCACCTGGAAAGATCTAAACATTCCAAATGAAACTTTAGCTTTGAATCTTCCCAACCTAAGGAAGGTTATGCCTATGATGGTACAAGAAGCTTACAGAACACCAAATAGACTGGACCAAAAAAAAAAGTCCTTTCTCCATATAAAAATCAAACTGTAAATACACAGAATAAATAAAGAATATTAAGAACTGCAAAGTAAAAAGTCAGGTAATGTATGAAGGCAGATCCATCAGAATTACACCCAACTTCTTGATGGAAACCATGAAAGCCAGTAGGTCATGTACAGATGTGCTAAGAGACTAAGAAACTAAGAGACCATGGATGAAAGTCCAGATTACTATACCTAACAAAGATTTCAATCACCATTGTTGGAGAAACAAGATATTTTATGACAAAACCAGATTTAAACAATACCTGTGCACAAATCCAGCCCTACAGAAAGTACTGGAAGTAAAACTCCAACCCAAGGAAGTTAACTGCACCCACAAAAACACAGGCAATAGATGACCTCAAAACAGGGAATCCCAAAGAAGGGAAATACACAAACACTACCTCCAAAAAATAACAGGAATTAACAATTACTGGTCATTAATATCTCTTAATATCAATGGACTCAATTCACCAATAAAAAGACACAGTGAGAATAGAATTGATATGAAAGCAGGATCCATCCTTCTGCTGTATAAAAAAACACACAACATCAAAAACAGAATTACCTCAGAGTAAAGGGTTGGGAAAAGATTTTCCAATCAAATGGACCTAAGAAACAAGCGGGTATAGTTCTCCTAATATCTAACAAAATAGATGTCAAACTAAAATCAATCAGAAGAGATGGAGAAGGATACTTTATACTCATAATAAGAACAATCCATCAAGATGAAGTCTCAATCCTGAAAAACTATGCCCCAAACACAAGAGCACCCACATATATAAAAGAAATATTACTAAAGCTTAAATTTCACGTCAAACCCCACATACTAATGGTAGGAGACTTCAACACCCCACTCTCCACAATGGACAGGTCAGCCAGACAAAAACTAAACAGAGGAATAAGAAAACTAACTGATGCCATGACTCAAATGTACTTAACAGACATCTATAGAACATTCCACCCAAGCACAAAAGAATATACCATCTTCTCAGCATCTCATGGAACCTTCTCAAAAATTGATCACGTACTCAATAACAAAGAAAACGTCAACAGATAAAAAAAAATGGAATAATTCCCGTATCTTATCGGATCATCATGGTTTAAAGTTAGAATTTAACAACACTAATCGCAGAAAGTCCACAAACTCATGGAAATTAAACAGTGCTCAATTAGACCACCCCAGGTCAAGGAAGAAGAAATAAAGGATGAAATAAAGACTTCCTAGAATTCAATGAAAATGAAGGCACAACATACCCAAACCTATGGGACACTATGAAAGCAGTGCTAAGAGTAGAGTTCATAGCACTAAGTGCCCACTTAAAGAAAGTGGAGAAATCTCAAACTAGTGACTTAACAGCACAACTGAAAGCTCTAGAACAAAAAGCAGACTCACCCAGGAGGAGTAAATGACAAGAAATAATCAAATTGAGGGCTGAAATCAATAAAGTAGAAACAAAGAAAACAACTCAAAGAATCAATGAAACAAAGTGCCGGTTCTTTAAGAAAATCAACAAGGTAGACAAGCCCTTATCCAAACAAATCAAAAGGCAGAGAAAGAACATCCAAACTAACAAAACAGAAGGAACATTGTCAAACTCTTTATGAGGCTACAGTTACCCTGATACCAAAACCGCACAAAGACTCAACCAAGAAAGGGAATTACAGACCAATCTAACTCATAAACAGTGATAGATGCAATGCAATTCCTTTTAAAATCTTAATACTATTTATTATTCACAGACCTTGAAAGAACAACGAAAAGCTTCATATTGAAAAACAAAAAAACAAGGATAGCTTAAACAATCCTGTACAATAAAGGAACCTCTGGAGGCATCACAATCCCTGAAATCAAGCTCTATTATAAAGCTACAATAATAAAAACAGCTTGGTATTGGCATAAAAACAGAGAGGCTGACCAATAGAATTGAATCAAAGACCTGGTTATTAATTGATACACCTATGAACATTTGACTTTTGACAAAGCTAAAAATTATACAATGTAAAAAAGGAAAGCATTTTTATCAAATGATGCTGGCATAACTAGATGTCAACATGTAGAAGAATGCAAATAGATCCATATCTATCCCCATGCACAAAACTCAAGTCCAAATGGATTCAAGCCCTCAATATATATCTGAACACTCTAAATTTTATAGAAGAGAAACTGGGAAGTAGCCTTCAATGCCTGGGCACAGGAGACCACTTCCTAAACAATACATTATTAGCATAGACACTGAGAGCAACAACCTCTCCTGAAGCTGAGAAGCTTCTGTAAAGGAAAGGACAAAATAAGACAAACAGACATTCTACTAATGCGAAGAGATCTTCACCAACCCCATATCTGACAGAGGACTGATCTCCAAAATATATAAAGAACTCAAGAAATTTGACATCAAAATTCCAAATAATCCAATTAAAAATGGGATAGAGAACTAAACAGAGACTTCTCAGCAGAAGAATCTCAAATGACCAAAAGACGTGTAAGGAAATGTTCAGCATCCTTAGCCATCAGGGAAATGCAAATCAAAACAACTCTGAGATACCATATTACACCAGTCAGAATGGTTAACAACAAAATCACCAATGATAGCTTATTCTGGAGAGGATGTGGAATAAGGGGAACACTTATCCATTGCTGGTGGGACTGGAAACTTGTACAACCACTCTGAAAATCAGTATGGTGGTTCCTCAAAAAATTGGAAATCAACCTACCTCAGGACCCAGCAATACCACTCTTGGGCATGTACCCAATGGTTGCTCAATCATGCTACAAGGATATTTGTTCAACTATGTTCCTAGCAGCATTATTTGTAATAGTCAGAACCTGGAAATAACTGAAGAATGGATAAAGAAGGTGTGGTACATTCACACAATGTACTACTTAGCAGCAAAAAAAAAAAAAAAGAGATCTGGAAATTTGCATGCAAATGGATGGAATTAGAAAAAACATTCTGAGTGAGGTAACCCAGACCCAGAAAGATGAACATTATATATACTCCCTCATAAGCGGATACTAGCTGTAAAGCCTATAGTCCATGACCTTAGATAAACTAAGTAACAAGGTGGAGCCGAAGGAAAACATGTATAGATCCACCAGGAAAGTGAAAATAGACAAGATTGCTTGACAAAATTGAGAGTATGGGAGTCAGGGGAGAAGGGAGGGCAGAAGGAAAATAGGAGGGGAAAAAAGGATGGGAAGGAGAACTTGAGGGAAAGGGAGAGTTGAGATGGAGGAAAGACATATGAGAGCAAGAAAAAAGTGATTTTTTATTGAGGGAGTCATTATGGGGCTAGCAAAATACCTGGCACTAGAGAAATTGCCAGGAATCCACAAGGATGACCCCAGCTAAGAGGAGAGGGTACCCAAACTGACCTGGCCCTGTAGTCAGGCTAATGAATATCTTAAATGTCACCATCAAACCTTCATCCACCAACTGATCAAACAGAGGCAGAGACCCACAGCAGAGCACTGGGCTGAGCCCCCAAAGTTCAGTTGAAGAGTGGGAAGAGTGAGAATATGAGCAAAGGGTTAAGATCATGATGGGGACATCCACTGAAACAGCTTACCTGAGCAAAGGGGAGCTCACCCAACTCCAGCCAGACAGGGAAGGAAACAGTACAGGACCAAGCTAGGTCCTCTGAAAATGGGTGGCAGTTGTAAGGCTGGGGCAGACTGCGTGGCCACTGGCAGTGGCACCAGAATTTATCCCTACTGCCTGTACTGGGTTTGGGGAACCCATTCTCTTTGGATGGATATTTTGCTCAACCTACATGTAGTAGGGAGGGCCTTGGACCTTCCCCACAGCAATGTGCTTTATTCTTTCTGAGGAGTGGATTGGGGGTGGAATAGGGGGAAGGTGGGGGAAATGGGAGGAGGGGAAAGAGTGGAAACTGGGATTGGTATGTAAAATGGAAAAACATAGCTTGTTTTCTTTTTAAAAAAAAATTGAAAAAAGAAACTTCAGCTTTGACAAAAAATACGGATGAAAGCAAGATTTTCATGTTGTCTACTTTATTTGCTTTCTTTAAAGAATATGACACTGAAGCAGACAAAAGAATTATGATGACAATTTCTTTGACAAAATACTTGCACATGAAAAATTTCATCATTTCAAAATCTGCCTGACACTTATTTGTACTTTCCAAAAGCCCACTCACAGTCAAAGTTGAAGATGTTCCTGAGACAGTCCAAAGTTGTGTATTGAACTTGTTAACAGCAATGTATGAAGAACTGGCTTCTCTATAATGCCAGTTGCCAGTCTGAATCAGGTGTTTATAGTTATATCCTGTCCTGTCTGAGACTCTGTTTTGCCTTCTTCCATTTTCAACAACTTATCTTTGTGAAACAGGGTTTCCAGCTCATTGCTTATCAAATCTAAATACAGGAATAAACTTGTTGTGGAAGATAATCTTCTGTGTGCTTTTGCAATGGATGCCTGGAGATTTTCTGCCTGGACATTTTCTGATCTAGTGAGAAAGAAACAATCTCACCCTTCTCACTAACCTTGGCTTTTTACTCAGAGTGTTGTAAAACATAGCAATATAGTTTACTGTTGTTATAGTGAGACTTTTAGCCATGCTATTCTGAGAGGGACCTGCAGGTGTCATACAGAGAAGCCAATCACACAAAGACATAAGAATGAAAACCCAATCAGATAGACGTTGTCAACCTTGGTCAGATGGTCTAATAATAGACAATTTATTCCCAGTGCATTTAAAGCCAGTGTAATTTGGAAAAACATGTCCTGGTGTAATACAATCTCTGTTGCACAGAGAAGTGTATTTACATTAAAACTCAAGTCAGGGCACATGTCATTTCTTCCAAGAAGATGAGTTGTAGAGACAGGCTATCTGACTAGCATAAAGCCTAAGAGTCTGGGTCACAAAGGCACCCCTGCAGCAGGAGCTGGGAGAGGGGGGTTGTGCTCTCTTCCGGGACAGGCCGGCCCCAAAGAAAAACATATAGTCATCCTCCTGGATATTGGAAGTAGACAAGATTGCCGGGCAAAAATTGGGAACTTGGGGTGGGGTGGGATTGGGGTAAGGGGAAATGGGGAGAGAAAAGTGAGAAGGGGAGGATGGGGGGAGCTTGGGGAAATGGGATGGTTAGGATAAAGGAAGGGTGAATATGGGAACAGGGAAGTATATATCCTACCTAAGGGTGCCATCTTAGGGTTGGCAAGAGACTTGACTCTAGAGGGGCTCCCAGGTGTCCAGGCAGATGTCCCCAGTTAGTTCCTTGGGCAGCTGAAGAGAGGAAACCTGAAATGGCCCTATCCTATAGCCATAATGATGAATGTCTTGCATATCACCATAGAAGCTTCATCTGGCGATGGTTGGAGATAGAGACAGAGACCCACATTGGAGCACCGGACTCAGCTCCCAAGGTCCAAATGAGGAGCAGAAGGAGGGAGAACATGAGCAAGGAAGTCAGGACCGCGAGGGGTGCACCCACACACTGAGACAATGGGGCTGATCTCTTGGAAGCTCACCAAGGCCAGCAGGACTGTGACTGAAAAAGCATGGGATAAAACCGGACTCTCTGAACATGGTGGACAAAGAGGGCTGATGAGAAGCCAAGGACAATGGCACTGGGTTTTGATCCTACTGCATGAACTGGCTTTGTGGGAGCCTAGGCAGTTTGGATGCTCACCTTCCTAGACCTGCATGGAGGCGGGAAAACCTTGAACTTTCCACAGAGCAAGGAACCCTGACTGCTCTTTGGACTGGAGAGGGAGGGGGAAAGGAGTGGGGAGGAGGGGGAGAGGAGTGGGAGGAGGGGAAGAGGAGTGGAAGGAGGGGAGAGGAGTGCGGGGAGGGGAGGGAAATGGGAGGCGGAGAGGAGACAGAAATTTTTTCAATAAGAAATAAAAAGCCTAAGAGTCTGGTCTTGGTCACATAGAAAGCACAGAGTTCATTTGGGCTATTAGCCACCTATGGTCCTGGTTGTAGAAGTTTGGGTGAGCCTCTGGTTATCATGGCCATTGAGATTACTAGCCACCTCAACAAATGGCCTGGCCCAGCAGATAACACAGTTCAGCTGGCTGTTTATCATTTCCAATTTCCAGATTTCTGGACGCAAAAACAGGTTTTTTATCTTTCCCATTGTAAACACATTCTTGTTTGCTTAACATTCCTGGTTTCTCTGTTGATCTGTGGGCTCAAGAATCTCAGTGCTATGTTCCCAACACTATACCATGCTTCAAGAAAAATTTTATTTATTTGTAATTAGAAATAATAATTCATAATATATAATTACATATTGTTTTCTCATTAATCATTATGTTTTAATTATGTTCAATTTTAATATTGAAAATACATCCTGAATATCAGATATTTATATTATGATTTATAACATTAGTAAAATTAATGTTATGAACTAGCAACAAAAATAGTTTTATACTTAAGGAATCACGACAGCATGAAGAACTATATTAAAGGGTTGCAACACTAAGAAGATCGAGAAGCACTGAGTTAAAAGATCCTGGGGAACCTCAAAGGTGCACCTGGAAGTCTGGGTAGTAGACTGACATGGCAGTGCATGCTAATGGTTGTTTTGGACTTTCTTTTTGAAACTTTCCCCGTCGAATGTGGAAACTACAGCATTCTGGGTGGTTACAAGCCTTAACCTACTTTCAGTCTAACTGGTGTTAGAGCTGTAGGCCTGTCAGACCTGGCCACACTTTTAAGGAGCAGACTCAGAAGAGGAGTGGAAGAGTCATCCACAAGGGATGGCTGTAACCAGGTTTTCATAGCGTAGGGAAGCTCAGTTGCTCTGATGAAGGGAGCACATTCCCTGCTGCTTTCAGCTTTGCAAAGGTGCTCCTTCCACTTCCCTCTGAGTTTAGCATAGAGGACAGTTTCCTTACGCTATATTCCACACACCAAGTGCAACATCAATCAATGTAACAGAACCAAAGGTTGCAGAATTATAGAAAGCAAAGAGTGAAATATCTTCTTTCTTTGTAAAACCTTTGAGCCTATTAATGTGTATTTATGTGGAAATGTCCCTATTTTAATTAAATATGCACATTTTGAATAAAAGAATTTCATAAAATCTATAAATAATCCACCCCATGGAATGAGAATCAGTTCTACCATTTCCTTAAAATAGTGTTGTTTGCCTGGGAACAAATAAAGTTGATAGACTGAGTATTATGCACTGTTCCTAACATCTATGACTCTCGTTAAACAACAGGCTACTATGCATTTGCATGGAAGGAGAGGGACATGGTTAACACCATCACAGTTCTCCTTTCTGCCACACACATGCACACGCACGTGCACACGCACACACATGGCGGCAATATTTCTGGAAGGCACCAATGAGAGTGGAAGAGAAGAGATATCACCAGTGGATCAAAGCCAGGACAGCTCCTCAAAGGCTTTGGTGCTGGGTCCAGTTTATTTTTCATTTAACATTTTAAAAATCTGGAGCAGACAAGCAAATGAGATTTTTCAAAAGTACGCATGATTGCCATCAGGGCAGTGGCGCATGATTTCAGCCCTTTCTCCAGCTCAGTCTGTTCCAGTAGCAAGGGAAGCCATGCTTGACAAGTAGGCAGCACAAGTAGTGTTTAGGTAAATCACTAAATAAATCAGGGGATCACCATTGCATGAGGAACTATATTAAAGGGTTGCAACACCGAGGAAGATAGAGAACCACCGAGTTAAAAGATCCTGGTGGGAACCTCAAAGATGCACCTGGAACTCTGGGAAGTAATTGGTTATTACCATTCTTTTTTCTTTTCTTTTTCTTTCTCATCTTTTTCACTGCTACTACTATAAACACCCAGAAATGTTGTGATTTATTTGGAATCATTCCACTAACTTGGTCTCTCTTCCCATCTGCTCTGTGTATACAGTGATGTCACTGGAATGGCCACAGTCCAGTTCTGTACAGAAGACATTCAGTAAACACTTTCTGAATTAATGACTGAATCCTACTGAATATGAATCCATTCATTCTTGTGTTCGTGACTCTTTGATTGTTGGCCTTCAAAACTAATGTTACGTTGGTCTCTGTTTGATCTGTCTTGAGACACAAACCCATATTAGCTTGTCACATGCTTCTTTCTTTGTTCCATGATGACATTTAATACCTCAGTAATTAAAATCAAAATCTGCTAGCTAGAACACAGCACAAGAGATTTTCTCTAGTGTTGTTAATTATGGGGCATGATGGAAACAAAACACAAAACATTTCAAAAATGTAACATAGGACTAGAGAGATAGCTCAGCAATTAAAAATATGTGTTGCTATTGCGAAGGACCTTGGTTCGGTTCCCAGTACTAAGCTGAAAGGCTCACAAATATCCAATTGATTTCCTTTTAGCTCCAGCCAAGGGATTGGTGCTCTTTACAGGTACTGCACTCATGGGCACATTGGTACACACGCACACACACACACACACTTGGAAAAATCAAACACGATATTTTTTAAAAAGAAAAATATGATCTAGTACTCCATGTGTTGTAATTTTTATTTTGGTAGAAAAGCATAGAAATATTCTTTTATCCTTTAACAGAAGACTAAGATTTTATCCATGAAAGAGATTCTCTGAACCTAAATTTTATACTTTCAAAGACAGACGCAATCTTCTTCACATTGTTAGTTGAATAGAGAATAAGTAAGCCCAAATAATAGAAATTGGTTTCTAAAATCAACTTGCCATCCAATGAAAGCACCATAAAATAGATATGTTAGGGAATATTATTGTATACAAAACTTACAGTGCTGAGGATATAGCTTAGTTGTAGCATGCTTACCTAGCACGCCCAAGGCCATGGGTTCAAGTCCTAGCATCTAATAGAAGTTATAAAACACAGCCATATTTTTTCTGGAGATCTTTGTAATATTTAAAAATTATGTTTTAGATATAACATAATATGCTGATGTAAGTGATAATTTTACTTTTCTGACCAATAGAATTTTAATAGTAGAGAATGCAAGTACGGGAAAACTTTTTTTTTAATTGCTCTCCCACTCCTCCCTCTTCCCCCCTTCACCATCTCGCTTTCTCATGTTCTCATCTCCCATTCACTCCTTTTTACTGTTCTTCCTCATTCCAACTTTAGCCAGGAGATCTAATCTAATTCCTCTTTTCTAGGCAGCCCATATGTCCCTCTTAGGATCTTCCTTGTTACCGAGCTTCTCTGGAGCTGTGGATTTGGTCTGGTTATTTTTTGCTTTATGTCCAATAGACATTTATGATTGAGGTCGTACCATGTTTGTCATTCTGGGTTTGGGTTACTTCACTCAGGATGGTTTTTTCTAGTTCCATCCATTTGCGTACAGATTTCATGATGTCATTGTTTTTTACAGCTGAGTAAACATCCACATTTTCTTTATCTGTTTTTCAGTTGAGGGGCATCTAGGTTCTGGCTATTATGAATTATTCTGCTATGAACATTGTTGAGCAAGAATCCTTGTGGTATGATGGAATATCCTTTGTATATATGCCCAGGAGTGATATCACTGGGTTTTGAGGTAGATTGATTTCTCATCTTTGGAGAAATAGTCATACTGATTTTCAAATTGGTTGTACAAGTTTACAATCCCACCAGCAATGGAGGAGTTTTCCCCTTAGTCTGCATCCTCTCCAGCATAAGCTGCCCTCAGTATTTTTGATCTTAGCAATTCTGAGAGGGAAAGGACAGTATCTCAGAGTCATTTGAGTTTCATTTCCATGATGACTAAGGATGTTGAGCAATTTCACAAATGTCTTGGCTCTTTGAGATTCGTCTGCTGAGAATTCTTTCTTTAGTTCTGTATCCTATTTTTTAATTGAATTATTTGGAATTTGGATGTCTAGTTTCTTGAGTTCTTTATATATTTTGGAAATCAGTCCTCTGTCAGATGTGGGGTTGCTGAAGATCTTTTCTGATTCTGTAGGGTGTTGTTTTGTCTTTTTTACCATGTACTTTGCCTTGCAGAGGCTTTTCAGTTTTCGGAGGTCCCATTTATTGATTGTTGCTCTCAGTGTCTGTGCTACTGGTGCTATACTTAGGAAGTGGTTTCCTGTGCCAATGCATTTAAGGTTACTTTCCATTTTCTCTTCTATCAGGTTGAATGTAACTGGATTTATGGTGAGGTCCTTGATCCATTTGGACTTAAGTTTTGTACATGGGGATAGATATGGATCTATTTGCAATCTTCTGCATGTTGACATTGAGTTATACCAGCACCATATGTTAAAGATTATTTCCTTTCTCCATTGTACCATTTTGGGTTCTTTCTCAAAAATAAGGTGTTCATAGGTGTATGGATTAATGGCAGGGTCTTCAATCTGATTCCATTGGCCCATGTGTCTGTTTTTTATTACTATAATTCTATAACAGAGTTTGAAGTCAGGGGTGATAATGCCTCCAAAAGTTTGCTTATTGTACAGAACTGTTTTGAGCTATTCTGGGTGTTTGTTTGTTTTTTTCCATATGAAGTTGAGTACTGTTCTTTCAAGGTCTGTGAAGAATTATGTTGGGATTTTGTTGGGGTTGCATTCAATCTGTAAGTTGCCTTTGGCAAAATTGTCATTTTTATTAAGTTGATCCTACCTATCCAAGAGCATGGGAGATCTTTCCATTTTCTGATATCTTCTTCAATTAATTTCTTTAGAGATTTCAAGTTCTTGTCATATATGTCTTTCACTTGTTTGGTTAGAGCTACCCTAAGATATTTTATATCTGTGACTGCTATAAAGGGTGATATTTCTCTGAATTCTTTTTCAGTCCGTTAATCATCTGTATAAAGAAGGGCTACTAATTTTTTAAGTTAATCTGGTATACTGCCAAATTATTGAAGGTGTTTATCAGTTGTATGAGTTTCTGGGTAGAGTTATTTGGGTCACTTATGCATACTAGTATATCATCTGCAAATACCAAGTTTCACTTCGTTCCTTCCAATTTGTATCCCCTTGATGTCCTTTTGTTGTCTTAGTCTCTAGCTAGAAATTCAAGTACTATATTGAATATATATGAAGAGAATGAATAGCCTTGTTTCTGATTTTAGTGGGATCACTTTGTGTTTCTATTTAATTTCACGTTGGCTGTTGGCTTACTGTAAACTGCTTTTATTATGTTTAGATATGTTCCTTATATCCTTGATCTCTCCAAGACCTTTATTATGAAGGGGTGTTGGATTTTGCCAAAAGTTTTTTCAGCATCAAATGAGATGATCATGTGGTTTTTTACTTTCAGTTTGTTTATATGGTAGATTACATTGACAGATTTCCATATGCTGAACCAACACTGTATCTCTGGGATAAAGTTTACTTGGTTATGGTGGATGATTTTTATGATGTGTTCTTGGATTTGGTTTGGCAGTTTTTTAACTGAGTAATTTTTGCATCACTGTTCACGAGGGAGACTGGTCTGTAGTTCTCTTTCTTTGTTGCATCATTATGTTTTGGGTATCAGGGTAACTGTAACCTTGTAAAAAAAGTTTGGCAATATTCCTTCTGTTTCTATTGTGTGGAACAATCTAGGAAGTATTAGAATTAATTCATGTTTGAACTTCTGGTAAAATTCTGTGCTGAAGTCATCTGGTCCAGGGCCTTTTCTTGTTTGGGAGACTTTTAACGAGTGTTTCTATTTCCTTAGTGGTTATAAGCCTATTTAAATTGTTTATCTGTTCTTGATTTAATTTTGCTATACAGAACCTATCTAGAAAGTTGTCCATTTCTTTTAAATTTTCCAATTTTATGGAGTACAGTTCTTAAAGCATGATCTGATGATCTCTGAATTTCCTCAGTGTCTTTTGTTATGCCCCCTTTTCCTTTCTGATGTTTTTAAATTTTGGATGTTTTCTCTCTACCTTTTGATTAGCTTGGATAAGGGATTTTTTTTAATCTTGTTGATTTTCTTGAAGAACTAAGCTTTTGTTTAATTGATTCTTTGTATTGTTCTCTTTGTTTCTATTTTATTGATTGCCCTCAATTTGATTATTTCCTGTCATCTACTCCTCCTGGGCAAGTTTGTTTCCTTTTGTTCAAGACTTTTCAGGTGTTCTTTTAATTCATTAGTTTGGGATTTTTCCAACTTCTTCATGTAGGCATTTATTGCTATGAACTTTCCTCTTAGCACTGCATTCATAGTGTCCCTTAAGTTTGGGTATGTTGTGCCTTCATTTTCATTGAGTCTAGGAAGTCATTTTTTTTTATTTTTTGTCTTATTTATTTATTTATTAAAAATTTCCACCTCCTCCCTAACTCCCATTTCCCTCCCACTCCACCCACTCCCCCTACCATCCCTCTCCTGTAGTAGGAGCAGTGGGCTGCATTCCTGCCACCAGCTCCAGGCCGCCTGGCTAGATTATGCCCCCAAATAACAACACACAAATTATATTCATTCAAACACTGCTTGGCCCATTAGTTTCTAGCCGCTTCTTTGCTAACTCTCATATCTAGCTTAACCCATTTCTAGTAATCTGTGTCTTACCGGAAAAGATTTAGCATGTAAGACCTGGCGGCTGGCTCCATCATGTCTTCCCTGGAGAGGAGAGGCCTGGCGTCTGAGCCAGAGAGGAGAGGCATGAGGATTGCCTCACTTCCTGCCAGCATTCTGTTCTGTTTACTCTACCTACCTAATTTTCTGTCCTATCAAGGGTCAAGGCAGTTTCTTTATTAACCAATTGAAATCAACTCAAAAAAGATTGACAAATGACCTTCCCACGTCATTTCCCCTTTTTCTGTTTAAACAAAAAGGAAAGGCTTTCACTTTAACATAGCAAAATTACATATAACAAAACAGTTATCAAGAAAGGGGTACACTCATCCATTGCTGGTGGGAATGTAAACTTGTGCAACCACTTTGGAAAGCAGTGTGGCGGTTTCTCAGGAAATTCGGGATCACCCTATCCCTGGACCCAGCAATACCACTCTTGGGAATATACCCAAGAGAGGCCTTACCATACAACAAGAGTATATGCTTTACTATGTTCATAGCAGCATTGTTTGTAATAGCCAGAACCTGGAAACAACCTAGATGTCCTTCAATGGAAGAATAGATGAAGAAAGTATGGAATATATACATATTAGAGTACTATTCAGCAGTTAAAAAACAAGGACTTCTTGAATTTTGCATGCAAATGGATGGAAATAGAAAACACTATCCTGAGTGAGGTAAGCCAGACCCAAAAAGAGGAACATGGGATGTACTCACTCATATTTGGTTTCTAGCCATAAACAAAGGACATTGAGCCTATAATTTGTGATCCTATAGAAGCTAAATAAGGAGAACCCAAAGAAAAACATATAGGCATCCTCCTGAATATTAACCTTCATCAGGCGATGAAAGGAGACAGAGACCCACATTGGAGCACCAGACAGAAATCTCATGGTCCAAATCAGGAGCAGAAGGAGAGAGAGCACGAGCAAGGAACTCAGGACTGCGAGTGGTGCACCCACACACTGAGACAATGGGGATGTTCTATTGGGAACTCACCAAGGCCAGCTGGCCTGGGTCTGAAAAAGCCTGGGATAAAACCGGACTCGCTGAACATAGCGGACAATGAGGACTACTGAGAACTCAAGATCAATGGCAATGGGTTTTTGATCCCACTGCATGTAGTGGCTTTGTGGGAGCCTAATCAGTTTGGATGCTCACCTTACTAGACCTGGATGGAGGTGGGTGGTCCTTGGACTTCCCACAGGGCAGGGAACCCTGATTTCTCTTTGGGCTGATGAGGGAAGGGGACTTGATTGGGGGAGGGGGAGGGAAATGGGAGGCCATTGCGGGGAAGAGACAGAAATCTTTAATAAATAAATAAATAATAAAAAACAGTTATCAAGTAAGAATTACAGTTATAATATTTATATCTATTTTATCTTTTATCATAACAACGGAAAACTATAACTATAACTATCTATCTATTCAACTCCATCAAATACTCTAGAAGTATTACCTAAGCAAACAAGAAATAAGCAACTTCCAAACTCTAGAAATGACAGAGACATCTCGCTGCCTGGACAGTCACCCAAAGTTCCTCTGTACCATTGGGGCATCAATTTTCGGTCTATGGGCCCATAGTATCCAGAGACGTTTCCATGAAGCAGGAAATTTCAAAGGCAGTTCAGTCACTATCTGCTGTGTCCTGCAGAATGTCTCGCAGACTCTTTCATGAATCAGGAACCCCGAAAGATCATCTTACCTTTAGGCAAGTTCAGCAGTCCTCTCTCTGAGGGTTCTCTGTGTCCAGTTTATGCAATAGTCCAGACAAAAGCAGTTTCTTGCCCAAATGGCTATCAAACTCCATAAGGTGCCTCTTCAATGCCCATCTTCTTCCTGAAGTAGATTGGTGCTGCCAGGAGCATACATGTCTCATTGTCATGAAAAACCCTAAGTTATTAAAAACATTTTAAATGTCATATTCTGTAGTCTTTGAAAGATATGAAGAATGCCTATCTGAAATATATCTATGCACATCTATAAAATCTAACTAACATAACTACAAGCTTGACTATTATCGATGATTATCCATTAACAACCTATATATTTACATTTTTAAATGAACTACACAATCACAATACTTTAATCAAGAGCAGAAATATATATACATATAACAAAACTGACCTTAAAATCCATACCAATGCAAATTATTCATATCTATATCATATCCCCCTTTAAATGTAAAAGAACATTTATAAACAAAAATTGGGAATATGGGCGCAGTTATTTCTCTCCAAACTGCTTCCTGCTGTATGGGAGCAGTTATTCAGGTCGTTCATGGTATAACCTGTGTGCTAGATTCATCTCAGTCAGCAGCGAGTGAAGTAATTTTTTAAGGTGTTCACAGCAACCCTTCGGGAGGGCTTGGTCCATCATAACATATTGGGATAGAAGCAATCCACAGGGTCTCATCCTCTGTGAAAACAAAAGAATCTCTTTTCCAAAGTATCATATCCTTAGATCAAAATTCTGAAGTCAAGGTATTCTTCAAAATATCTATGTTGGATTAGTTCAGCATCATTTATAAACAAATATCTTTTAGCATCTGTTGCTCCTTCCTCAGCATTCAAAGAGAGCATAATACCATACAGTATCAAGTTTCTCATTATATTTTCCATCTTTGTGTGGCTTTATTTTAACCTCTATTTCGTTAATTTTTACTTTTATTTTTTGAGACTTGTTCTCTGTATATCTTTGTCCTGGAATAACTCTGTAGACCAGGCTGTCCTTGAACTCTCAGAGATCTGTCTGTCTCTACCCCCCAGGCATTTGGATTAAAGGTATGTGCTACCACACCTTGAAGTCACAGAGGTCAATCTCCCTCTACCTCCCAAGTGTTAGGATTAAAGATGTGTACTACCACACCCAACTACTCTCTTCCTTTTTTTTGTTTTTTACTTTAAGAACTTTAACTTTTAGCCTGCATGTATTTTTAACACACTGTAAATCATTTAGAGGTTTCCTTTTTCTTTGCATCTCTCTTTACTGTATATCTCTCTTTTTTTGACCACATGGGTCTTTAATTGGTTAAGGAATATGGAAAAGTTTTTTTGCCACAACTCTATGGAGCTTCAAGGTGCTTGCCAGGAAATGAGCTGCAATAGTAAACAACAGTCAAAAGCTCCTATGGCATTTTCTTGCCAGGAAGCAAGCTGCAACAATGTATCCATAGCTCCATAGTCCAGAGAGCCTGCTTGAAAGGGTCAGAGTTTTCCCTGGCAGTTTGACCCAGAAAGCCTGCATTTTAAAACAGCACAACTTTTTTCCTGCTACGGCTGAAAATAAACAAGCATTCAGTCAGCTTTTATCAACACCATTTAAGTGTTCTGTGGCAGGACCTCTTAAGAGAGCTGCAAGGTTTGCAACTAAAGCTGAGTCGGGAAGCCTCCTTAGAAGAGAGTGCTTGATTGCCTCTAGCAAGCAAAGCAGACCCGAGAAATTGCTGCTAGCAAGAAAACATGCTTTACTCTTTCTTTCCAAAACTTTTGCAGGCTTTCTGTGGATTCAGTCATCCACGTCTGGGCGCCATTCTGTACTAGGAACCGTGGGCTGCATTCCTGCTGCCAGCTCCAGACCACCTGGCTAGCTTATGCCCCCAAATAACGACACACAAATTGTATTCATTTAAACACTGCTTTGCCCATTAGTTTCTAGCTTCTTCTTGGCTAACTCTCATATCTTGCTTAACCCATTTCTAATAATCTGTGTCTTACTGGGAAAGATTCAGCATGTAAGATCTGGTGGCTGGCTCCATCACGTCTGCCCTGGAAAAGAGAGGCATGGTGTCTGAGCCAGAGAGGAGAGGCTTGACGATTGCCTCACTTCCTCCCAGCATTCTGTTCTGTTTACTCCACCTGCCTAATTTTCTGTCCTATCAAGGGTCAAGGCAGTTTCCTTATTAACCAATGAAATCAACTCAAAACAGATTGACAAATGACCTTCCCACTCTCCAGTCCTAAAAGCTTTCAGAATTCCCTGCCTTGTGGGAAGTCCAAGGTCCTGCCCCCTCCATCCAGGTCTAGGAAGGTGAGCATCCAAACAAACCAGGCTCCCACAAAATCAGTCCATGCAGTAGAATCAAAACCCAGTGCCATTGTCCTTGGCTTCTCAGTCAGCCCTCATTGACAGCCACATTCAGAGTGTCTGGTTTAATCACATGTTCCATCGGTTCCATTCCAGCTTGCCTTGGTGAGCTCCCTTAATTTCTTTTTTTTTTAATTTCTTCCTTTACCCAGGGATGATTAAGTTGAGCATTATTCAGTTTTCAAGAGTTTGTAAGCTTTCTGGAATTTGCAGTGTTGTTGAATTCTAACTTTAAGCCATGATGATCTGGTAAGATACAGGGACTTATTCCAATTTTTTGTATCTGTTGAGGTTTGCTTTATGACTGAGTATGTGGTCAGTTTTAGAGAAAGTTTGATAAGGTGCTAAGAAGAAGGTATATTCTTTTTTGTTTGGGTGGAATGGTCTATAGATATCTATTAAGCCCATTTGAGTCATAATATCTGTTAGTTCCCTTGTTTCTCTGTTAATTGTCTGTCTGGTAGACCTGTTCAGTGGTGAGAGTGGAGTGTTGAATTCTCCCACTATTAGTGTGTGGGGTTTTATGTGTGATTTAAGCTTTAGTAACTTTTCTTTTACAAATTTGTTGCCCTTGTATTTGGGGCATAAATGTTCAGAATTGAGACTTTGTCTTGATGAATTTTTCCTGTAATGAGTATGAAATGTCCTTCACCTTTTTTGATTACTTTTAGTTTGAAGTCTACTTCTTTAGATGTTCTGATAACTATACTGGTGAGCTTGCTTCTTAGGCCTATTTGATTAGAAAGTCTCTTCCCAACTCTTTACTCTGAGGAAATGTCTGTCTTTGAAGTTGAGGTGTGTTTATGGTATGCAGCAGAAGGATGGATCCTATTTTCATATCTACTCTGTTAACTTGTTTTTTTTCCAGGTGAGTTGAGTCTATTAATATTAAGGGATGTCAATGACCAGTGATTGCTGATTGCTATTATGTTTTGGTGTGTGTGTGTGTGTGTGTGTGTGTGTGTGTGTGTGTGTGTGTGTTTCCCTTCCTTAGAATTTGCTGTTGGAGACTATCCAGTGCTTGTGCTTTCGTGGGTACAACTAACTTCTTTGGATTGGAGTTTTCCATCTAGTGCTTTCTGTAGAAGTGAATTTGTGGATAAGTATTGTTTAAATATGGTTTTGTCGTGGAATATCTTGTTTTCTCCATCTATGGTGAATGAAAACTTTGCTGGGGATAGTAGTCTGGGTTGGCAAATGTGGTCTCTTATTGTCTGTATAATGTCTGTCCAGGACCTTATAGCTTTCAAAGACTCCATTGGGAAGTCAGGTATTATTCTGATGGCCATCACTTTATATGTTACTTGGCCTTCTTTATTCTGTATATTTTGTCTTTTGATTATTATGCATAGAGGGGACTTTTGGTGGGGGCAGTCTATTTGGTGTTTTTAAGCTTCTTGTATCTTAATAGGCATTTTCTTCTTTAGGTTTGGAAAAAATTTTTTCTATGATTTTGCTGGATATATTGTCCGTGCCTTTGAGCTGGTATTCTTCTCCTTCTTCTACCCCTATTATTCTTAGGTTTGGACTTTTCATAGTGTCCCAGATTTCCTGTACATTTTCTGTTATGACTGTTTTGGCTTTAATGTTTTCTTTGACCGATGAGTCTATTTTCTCTATTCTATCTTCAATGCCTGAAATTCTCTCTTCCATCTCTTGAACTCTGTTGGTTATGCTTGCATCTATAGTTCCTGTTCATTTACACAGATTTTCTATTTCCAGAATTCACTCAATTAGTGTTTTCTTCATTGCCTTATTTTAATTACAAGTTTTGAATGGTTTCATTCACCTGTTTAATTGCTTTTTTTTTTGCTTGCTTTAAGAGATTTATTGATTTCACCCAATGTTTTGTTTGTGTTTCCTCCATTTCTTTAAGGGAATTTTTCATTTCCTCTTTAAGGATCTCTATCATCTTTAAGGATCTCTATCATCTTTATAAAGTTATTTTAAAGGTCTTCTTCTTCTTCTTCTTCTTCTTCTTCTTCTTCTTCTTCTTCTTCTTCTTCTTCTTCTTCTTCTTCTTCTTCTTCTTCTTCTTCTTCTTCTTCTCCATTGGGATATTAAGGTCTTCCTGTTGTAGGACTACTAGGTTCTGGTATTTCCAGGTTTCTCTTTAGTTTGTTGAATGTATTCTTGCATTGGCGTCTATCCATCTCTTCCTCCAATTGGTGCAGACAGTCTTTGCATCTTGGTCTGATCTTGCAGTTGGTGTTTGTGTCTCAGGAATCTTGTCTTGAACCTATTGGTGCATCACGGTCTGTGTTTCAGTAAGCCACTCTTGGTCAGCTCTGTGTAGTCACTTTCTGTGTCTCCAGGAGCCACTGAGGTTTACAGGAATGGGTAGGTTTGGGGGCAGAGTGAGACTTGTATAGTACAAGGTCCAATGGAGCGGTGCTGAAGTAGCCTGCCTGCAGATGCTAGCCCTTGTGGCTGAGGTGGGTAGATGCGGGGGCAGGATTGATGGTTTTGTGTTTGGATTATTCCAGTCTTTCCACTGGAAGTCTTGCCTGCTTAGAGAAGATGACTGCTTCAGGTTCCTTATCTCCCATTACTAGGAGTCTTCTCTAAGGTCACCCTTGTAGATTCCTGAGACTTTCCATTATACTCGGTTTCTACCTCTCCTCATCCCCAAAATGCCCCCCAATTCCAGTCATCTATATCAGTACTCTCTCCCTCCACCCCCACCTGATACCTTCTGTTCAAATCTTCACCCATTAGTTCTCCCTCAAAATCTTTTCAATTTCTCCTTCCCAGGGAGATCCAAATTCCCCAGGGTCTTTGTTCTTCCTTTTTGCCTAGCCTCTCTGGATCTGTGGATTGTAACATGGTTATTCTTTACTTTACAGCCAATACCCACTTTAAGTGAGTGCATACCACATTTTTTTTCTTGGTCTGGGTCACCTCACTCAAGATAATTTTGTCTAGTTCTATCCATTTGCCTGCAAATTTCATGATGTCATTGTTTTTAACATCTGAGTAATATGTCATCATGTAAATGAACCATATTTTCTTTATCCATTCTTCATTGAGGGGCATTGAGGTTGTTTCCAGGTTCTGGCTATTATGAATAAATCCAGAGTCATTTTGATGTGCATTTCCATGATGGCTAAGGATGTTAAGCATCTCTTTAAGTATATCTTATCTGGTGTTTTCCTGAATTTCTCTAATAGGTTTATTCATTTCCTTTTGAAGAATATCTATCATCTTCATAAAGTTGGTTTTAAGGAAGTTTTCTTGTGCTTCAACTGTGTTGGAATATTCAGCGGTGGCTGCAGTAGGATAGCTGAACTCTGGTGGTGCCATACTGCCTTGGCTGCTGCTGATTGTGTTCTTACACAGGTATCTCTGCACCTAAGTTTGGAATGAATACAGGTCTAGGTAGCTGATTTCTGTTGTTTTTGTTGTTGTTGTTGTTGTATAGGTATTTGTTCCTTAGTTTGTGTTTCTCCTCTGGGATTCTGGTCTTTGTAGTGTGTATTTCTGGAAGCCAGTATGACCTCTATTCCAGCAGACAGTCTCTGTTGTTCATCTTGGAGTGGTCTGCACCTGTTCTTCTAACCGGCTCAGCCTGGAACTGAGCAGAAGATATCTGCCTACATTGGGGCCTGGCATGGTAGCAAGCGGGTGGTGGTGGTGATAGGTGGAGGGTGGAAAGGCGTGTCAGTGGCTTGGGTCTTTTGGATTTGAAAGGAGGGTGTGGTAGTGTTCCAGGGCAGATGGCTCTCCTTGTAGACTGCCTTTAAATAGTGTCTCTTTTTCTAGGAACTAACCACCTAAAGGAAGAACAAGAATTTCATACATGCTTTCATCAAAATACTTTAGTATTTTTTTTAAAAAAAGAACAAAATGACTTTCACTGACTAAAGATCAGGCTTGCTTGATAGTTAAGGAATTCTCTTCATGCATAAAAATAAATATCATACTTCTTCACTCCTTATACTTTAATTCCACAATGATTATTGTCATACCAAGGAACAGCAGACACACTGGAACTTATTTACTGGTGGCTGAGGGAAAAGAGTTGGTGACCGCTGCTCCTTGGTATTCTATCTCTGTCGAATGCACCTATTCCTTCTGTGACAGAGTGAGCTCATGTTCCTAATCCTCTAGTGCTTCTCTTTGTTAGATGGGAAGAGAATAGTATCCAAATTTATGTTAATTATTCTCAGGGCCCGGGGTTCCCCACCACTAATCATATTCTTCCCCAGGCAATGATGATCACATGACAATTTAAGTATTGACATTCAGGCCTTACATGGTGAAACATAAACTAGTCAGTGTTCAAAGTTAAATGAATTAACCTCTCCCTCCCTGTGAAAAACCTAGCAACCTAGTTTTCTAAAATACGGTCCATAGGAATATCTGCAGGAATTTTGTTAATTTGGGTATATTGGGAAGCATTATAGCCCACTGACTGATTTGCTACTCCAGGTCTGCTTTGAAAGATGACGTGTACCATCTGAAATTAAGCAATAAAAGAGCGAGAGCTGCAAGGAATTGTGGAGATGGCCTGGTCCAGCCACAATCAGAAGCAGGCACTGTGGGCATTTCAAGTAAGAGCCCTTGGCTCCAGGGGTACTGGGTGCCTTTCAGTTCCCAAGAAGCTGAGGCACTCACTCAGGCAATGAAGCATTCCGGCTTCCTGTGCTTTGCTGAGTTCCCTAGATGTCAGCAAAGCATATAGAAGTTTGGCTTGGCAGTTGGTCTTAGACATTAGTCTGGTGTGTCCCGTACAGCTTGCAAGCACCACTGTATCCTGTTAACTACAACTGTATTGATCCTGGCAACCATCATTGTATTCTGTTTCTGATAAGGATATAAAAGTCTGTTTGCTTGTGTTATACTTGTCTCAGACTGAGTCTTACTGAGACCCCCTCCAACCCTGCCAAACATGTTAGGAGACCCTGGTTTAGTAAGTAAGTGTTGGCGCTTATGAGCAGCATTTTTGCAACATAAATAAAGGTCACAGTGAGACAAATGTTGTGGTGGTAGAACAAATTAAATGCTATTCTCTCTATATAGACTTGACAGAATCACCAAAACATGTTCCTTTAACAATCATTTATTATTATTAGAGTGTGAAATGCTTATAGACTATGGGATGATTTTGTGATGATTGCTTTTCCATCTCATGATCATGGTTTCTGATTGCTTATTTGATACCATCAAGATACTTGTATTTAATGAGGATGAGGAGTTTAGGGTGAGCAATATCTCCCATAAAAGAGAATGCTATTGGTTTTGTTGTGCCTAATGAAGAAAAGGAATGGATGATCGACATTGAACTCGATGGAAGGTGTCTTAATTCGAAGATCGACCTCACTTCCAGTGCCAGCTGCGGCCTCTGTGCCTTCTTCATTTATTTCCACAAAAGTCTTGTGGAAAACATTGGACAAAAATAGATTTCTGTCTGAAGACATGTTTGAGAAATCAGCTTTGCTCTGGCTGAAAGCATCAGTCATCCCCATACTGCTTAGGACTGACTTCAGATCATAACTCTCTTCCAGCTTGAACTTGGGGAGGTACAGCTGCACTTCAAAGGTGTCCAACATGTCTGCACTGGTCCACTCCTGCAGTTTCTCATAAGTTATAGCTCTTTCCAGCTGCAGGGTTGGAATCCAAGAAGAGTGAGTAAATCAGAGAGAGAAAGACATAGAGGAGCATACTATCACTCCCTCACATTTGGAACTCCACCAGTTAATGATGACAACTTTCTGCCACTGACCTACACAGTCTTCATTTTATAGACAGTAGTTCTCAGAAAATAGAAGAATTAAGTGGGTGGTGGTGCCACATGCCTTTAATTCCAGCACTCAGGGAGGCAGAGGCAGGCAGATTTCTGTGAGTTTGAGGCCAGCCTGGTCTACAGAGTGAGTTCCAGGACAGCCAGAGATATACGTTGAAAAAAAAAGAAAGAAAAGAAAAGAAAATAGAAGAATTAGACTTGATTTTGAAAGGGAAATTCTTCTAACACAGTATATAAGTTATCAATTATATTAAAATATCCTAATATAACCAAGCATTTGGCGGATTCATACACAAAACATCTACTGTTGTGTACAATGTTAGAACATAAATGAGTCCTTACTGTCAACTTGATTAGATAATTAGCCACTAACAGGTTGGTTAAACATGCCTCTGAATGTATCAGTGAGAGCATTTATCAGAGAATTAGATTATGAGATGTCTCACATAATAAACATGTTAACCCAAACTCTAACTAGTCTATGAAGAGGTAAGTGCACTGGGGAAGGTGGTGCCTGGCTGGACAGAGAACATGTGTCCTGGATGGCTCTCTCTTGCTCTGGCCTCTTCTGTTCACTTCTGCCTGCCACAACCTCTTTGTCAGGATGGGCTGAAATCAAGAATGAAATCAATCTTTTCTCCCATAAGATGTTTCTTTTAGATGTAAATCACAAGCAACAATAAACTGACTAACACAGGGCACAAACTGTTCCTTTTCTTAACCGGGAAAAGAGTTCACTGAAAACAAAATCTCAGATAAAAGAAAATGCCTATGCTTTATAGTCACAGTATTATAAGCTATGTCAATAAAGAATAAAAAAGGGAGAAGCCCTCCAGCCCTTCTGAGTACACTTTTATAGTGAGCATATTATTCTTTACTTCTCTTTATAATTTAAAATTTCTAAGAATAATGTATGAATGTGTGTATATATCTAACTGTATCAGCAAATAGATTTTACTTTTTATTGATAAATTTGTTTCAAAGCATAAACTTTTACTCATTTTGGAGCTTCATAGACCTAAGTATTGGGTGTCAGTAACATGTTTGTGAAGGGTACAAATTAATGATGTGACAATGTCTTCATCTCAGGAGACTGGTTTCCTGAGAAGCAGCCCATTGTGACTGTAATGTTTTCCATCTACACAGATCTCATTGCTACCGTCTTCCACAGTTTCATACAGATTCAAAAGCAATATAGAAATATTTTTTCATACTAGCAGAATCAAGGAAAGCTACCAACACTAAGAAATAAATGGAAAAACTAGACTCTAGGCAAAGAAATTCAGGATATGTGTTTCAGAAGAGGCTAATGTTCCATTTCAGCATGTATTTGCTTAGACACAGGGTGTGGTCAGGCTTAAAAGGGTGAACAGCTTAAAATTGTTTATTTGATAAAAAGTAAGTTTAAAAAATGTGAAGTTCACTATACATATAAATATACATACTCATATATAAATATAAGTGATTAAAAGATTGATTTGGGGCCTAGAGATGCCGCAATACGTAAGAGTACTAGCTGCTCTTCCAGAGGACTCAAATTCTTAGCTCAGCACCTCCATGGTGGCATATATATATATATATATATATATATATATATATATATATATATATATCCAGCTCTAAGGCAGACATCCAATATTCTCTTCTGGTCACCACAAACACTGTGCACACATAGTACATAGGCATACAAGTAAGCAAAACACACACACCCCACAAAATAATAATATAAAAACTTTTTAAAAGATTTATTTGAGGCTGAGATGCAATTCTATCCTAGAAAGTCTGATTAGCACACAAGAGGCCCTGGGTTTGATCAGAGGCACCACAAAAGAAGGCAATCCTTGCCAAGAGTTTCTGTGTACATCAATTTGAAGTGGGTCTGCAGATGACTTCTGTGCTTAGATATAGTTCTGACCTCTGGCACAACAAGGGTTATTAAACATGAAAGTTTTTTATGCAGGTAGTATGGCTCCCAGTCCCACAAGCCATTTCCTCTATGGGTAAACTCCTGGTTTCCACAAGCAGAGGTCATCCAGGTATTATTTCTATTTCTACTGTCCTGCTGCCACCTAGAGTCCCTCAGCTACCAACCAGGTACTGCTTAGCAATGAAATATTGGGGTTCCAAAAGTCAGATCAAGCTGTAAGCACTCTAGCCTACAAACTTTCATCTGCTGAAATGCCAAATGAGAGTATGAGGCAACTTTCACCTAGAAGTTATTCTTGAATTAGGTAGATTCTAATTGGAACTAGGCTGAGAAGGTCCAAGGCAACTCACTGTAATCGCAATTGTGATAAGAACCACTATATCTGTGCATATGAGGCTCTGTGTATGCCCATCTTGCTCTAGAGCTGTGACTGTATTGCTAATATATAGTAATATTAGCTTTTAGAATTTTCTAAAGTATGAACAATGTTTGAAGACAAAGTAGTCAGGACTCAGAATATATTAGTTGATTGCCTTCCCATGCAGATACTTAAAAGCAGGGAGGTGAAGTCCTCATGTTTTTCTCATGAAAGTATAGGGGAAAGCACAGATTCCATTTTGTCAGAGAGACTGATGTATCTACCTGTTCCAGGCCGTTTACTTCTTCTGGCAGCAGAAGAAACAAGCTAAGGTCACGGTTCTGATAATGAAGTTGAAGACCTATGGTTTGCAGCTCCTCAATGTGGAAGACCTGAAGATCCTTTTTCATTGACATCATTTGCACTGGTTTGGTGGTGGTCTGTAAAAATGGACAACAGAGTCACAGAGGAAGTTTTCTCCATATTCTATCACCATCAGTTTCCCTTTTACAATAGTAAAGCTGTGACCTTACAGGAGACACAGAAGTTTTCCTGATATAGCTTCTGGAAAATTCTGCTAACAATACCAGTGATAGCAAACAAGGGAGCTCCTGTATCTAACATCTACTGGGCAACCTGTTTATGCCACAATAGGTAGATTCTACCAAACACTTAAAAGCAGACATGCAGGAAAACCACGTAAATATGTAAATGTAAATAACCAAGAAATTAAGTGTCATTTTACATGCAAATATTTGAGAGCCTTAGAATGTATTTTAGTATCAAAAAAAACCTGGAACTCATAAAATAAATGAAAAACTAGCAATAGATCAGAGGGAAATTCTTGCAAAATATTATCAGGGCTTCTGTTAAAATGTGTCCAAGTACCTTCAGAGATCAGAAGAGGGCATCAGATCCCCAGGAGCTCAAGTTACAGACAGGAGTTTCCCCACATGGTTGCTATGAATCAAACCCTGATGCTCTGGAAGAGCAACAAGAGCTCTTAACTGCTGAGCCATGTTTCTATCCCCACATGATGTAATTTTAAACAAAATTAGCTGTAGATGAAACCACAAGGAACTTTCTGCAATTCAGTGTTACAGACATATTATTTATCCATTGAATGTGGAGAGGTCATTCAGAAGGCCTTCGCTGTAAGCTGCGATATCTTGTAGCCAGGCCATTGCTTGGAATACAGGGATGGTTTCTAGGGTGTGCATATAATGGCACCAACTAGTGTCCTTTTCAGATCTCACTGCTAAAACCAACCACTAAGACAGTCTATGTCAGCTGGCTTTGCAGTGCTACAAGATTCTCCCTCTAGGAACTTAAAATGGGGTTTATCAGCCTGTTCTCAAAGAGATGTTGTGAGTAGCTATGTTTGACCATTGTGGATTAAAAACAGGAAAAACTCTGAATTCATCCAGCAGAAAAAATTATGGTAGAAATTTAGTGGAGAAAAAAGTAAGAAAAAATTTTCCTGACAATATTTTGATTGGGACACATTCTAAACTGCTGAACTTTGGGTCTTAAGTGTGAAAGTCTTGGAAGTCCTTGTTGCCAGCTGGTAATGTTGCAGCAATGGTGTGATCTATAGGAGTTGGTGCTTAGTAAGGTGGTTGGATCACTGGTGTAAACGGAGGTGGGCAGAGTTTTTCTGTCCAGACAGCCTGGTCCCAAATAAACATACAGACACTTATATTAATTACAAAATACTCAGCCAATAGCTCAGGTTTACTACTAACTAGCTCTCAGATTTAAATTAACCCATTTCTATTAATCTACAATAACACACATGGTTAGAGGCTTTACCTGTCTTCCAGCATGTCTTTCTGTGGCTGGCTGGTCACAGGACTGCCCCTGACTCTGCCCTCCTTTCTCTCTGTATTTTCAGTTTGGCAGTTCTGCCTAACCTTATTCTGCCATGCTATAGGCCAAAACAGCTTTATTATGAACCAATGAGGATACTACACATTCACCACATACAGGATTATCCCTCAGCACCCTGAACTATTGGGACCCTAGTTTCTCTTTCTCTCCTCCCCCTCTCTCCCTTCCTTTTCCTCCCTCAGTCTCTGTCTTCCCCTCCCTTCCATACATTGAGTAACTGCTTCATGGCTGACTTTCTACATTAATGTTCTCTGGGACAGGTGACCACAGACTAGAGCTAGAAAATCATGAGCTTCCATTTTTTTCCTTTTTTCAAGTTGTGTTTTATTGTGGTGATAGCAAGCTGATAGCCCTTGGAATCCCTCATATCTATCTTTAACTTTGTTTCATCTCTACCCAGCTTACACACACACACACACACACACACACACACACACACACACACACACTACTACAATGGGCTTAATAGAAACAGCAGAACTTTAGTGGGACAATCTTTGGTTCTGGAAAGTTTAACTCAGACACACCTCTACTTCCATAACTACTTTTATTTCTCAACTGAAAAATAAATATAAACCCCGCTCTACCCAGCTCCCACGTGCTCAAAACCATGAAATGATAAATTCTGCAAATAGACTGTATTCAGAGAAAAACAATGAAACATTACACTTTAGTAGATGGAACAAAAAACTCTCAGACCAGCCTTTCCTTCCATAATATGAGCCAGGATACAGGAAGATAACATTAGGAAAGAAACCAATTTACTGTAGGATCTATTTTTATAGGGTCATGTGACACTTCTATGTCTTTTAGCTGGCTCTTACCTTGTTTATTCTGAAAGGCCTTTCAGTGGTGTTCTGCACTGAGAACTGATGCTCCCAGGTCCCTTTAAAGTAAAGGGCATTCACCAGCACCATCTTAGTCATGGAGTCCACCGAGTCATCAGGGAGGAGATTTGGAATTTTACCTATAAGAACAGAACAGATTTCAAAATGGCTTCTGGGATATGCATATTTTAATTAGATAGCCAAATTTCCAATTTTTCTGGAAACATAGAGTTTTCTATTAAAAATATTTTTTTAGATATTCCAGAAATAGAACAATTTAAGATTAAGTAGTATACTTTTTCTTAAGAGCTATGAGGAAGGAGAGAAATAGTGGAAAAAATAATATGTTGACTCCTCCAATAATCATCATTTTACAGCCATAGTAAACAAATACATATGAGTATCCAGTCTTTGAGGACTATTGTCACTTAAAGTTTTCCCCAAAATGCTAATTCATGAATCAATGTAAGAAAATAAAATCCGGCAGAAACAACCTTCCTCAAGATCCAACCATACCACTTTTGGGTATATATCCAAAGGATGCTCAATTGTGCCACAAAGACATGTGCTCAACTATGTTCATAGCAGCATTGTTTGTCATATCCAGAAACTGGAAACAACCTAAATGCCCTTCGACCTAAGAATGGATAAGGAAAATGTGGTAGATTTACACAACGGAGTACTATACAACAGAAAAAATAATGACATCTTCAATTTATCAGGCAAATGAACGGAGACAGAAAACATCATTTTGAGTGAGGTAACCCAGATACAGAAAGACAATTATCACCTGTACTCAATCATAAGTGGTTTTTAAACATAAAGCAAAGAAAACCAGTCTACAAATCACAATCCCAGAGAACCTAGACAACAATGAGGACCCTAAGAGGATCTAATCTACAAGGGAAGTAGAAAAAGACAACATCTTCTGAGTAAATTGAGAGCATGGGGATCTTGGGAGAGGGTTAAAGGGAACAGAGAAAAATGTAGAGCTCAATAAAAATAATAATAATAAATTAAAAATATATTAAAAAAGAAAATGAATGTGGTATTAGTTGCTTAGAAGGAAGACACAATGTTTTTGTTTGCAGATAATATGGTTAACAGGAACATAAAATAAAAAACAAATGAAAATTTGTTATAAATATTGACTTACACTACTTCACAAGCAATGTATTTTTCTCCTAGCAATAGATACTGGAAAAGACATAGTTGCATGTTGGTACTATATCACATTTATAAAACAGTTGATAATAACTATTGGTTTAGTTAGATGGTTAGTTTATGTGTCTGTATGTTTGACAAAACATCTTTCTATGTAGTCCAAGGCTAGTGTGGAGAAATCATCAGGTAGCCTGAGCAGGCCCCTAAGGCATAATATTGCTGACTGGACCTCAGTGGGATAAATTTATAAGCATATGCCACCAAGGACAGATTACTAAAACAGTATTAACCAACAGAACCAGGCATCTTGCAAGGAACTAAAATATAAAATTAGCTTCAGTGAACTGCTCTTAACAAGTTGGATTCAAAACAGTCAACTGTTCCTTCCCCTGAACAGGAACCAGACCAGCATCTCAAGCACACTTATCTGTGATTTATTTTTGTAATTCTTTTTATTTTGAATAGTCCACTGTTCTTGGAAAACATTGACCAAATGAACATAGATAGGTGTAGACATGACCCAAGTCATTCTCCCCATTACCTAGGAAATATGAATTTCCCCCTTAGTTTACATCTAGATATAAAAGCTATTTGAGTAATAAACACAGGTGATTTTTCAGGATGTGAATTTAGAATTTCTTGAAGGATCACTGAAAACTCCCTCCCTATATAATCACGTGAGTTGTGTTTTCATTCCCACACCCTTACTCTGGTATGAGAAATGATTTAGGTCTGGGCTGGTCCTGGATCCCAATACTTAAAAAACCTAGACATTAAACGAGAAACAATGCGAGCACAGAAGAATGCAAAAGAGACACAGGGAAGTCTTGTGCCAATGAAGACAAAGACAAGAAGGACACATTCTCTCTCAAGGACTGTTCTGGATGGCCGGCAAACATATCAAGCCCAGGGAGCAATGTAGCAGAATAATTTTTGTACTCCAAACTCTAACAAATAATTTTAATTTCCAAGATAACTTTAACCATGCACCAGTAAAACTTTACTCTTTTTTCGTTATTAATAGCCATTTTTCTTTAAAATTACAAGTGCAACAGTCATTCCTAGCTCCCATTTTTCATTTCTTTTATTTTATCCTTTGAAATCTGTAAACTATATCTTTTTTCCTGTCTACTTGGGAAAGTGGAGGTTTGCCTTCTATAATTTAAATAGGATTTCCTGGGGAGGCTACTGATCTAAAACTTACAGATATAAATAGAAATAAAAATTCTGAATATTAGTATATATCCCACAGTTCCATTAAAGAAATAAATAGGCATATAAGGCACAATTTCATATAAATATGATGAAGCTTGGCACAAGCCCTTAGCTATGCCCTGACGACAACTTACCCTCAGTCTGACTTTCCACCCAGGAGTTGATCTCTGTTCTGATCTGGCCAGAAGCTCCAACAAAGTTAGCAGACTGTGGTTCTGCACCAAAATATGTTTGCATGTCCTTCAAATATTTCTGAAAGATATAGATAAAATGCACTTCTGCACAGCTGTCCAAAACTGAGAAATCAAATCTGTGAACATTATTTAAAACAAAAATCAATTGAGGACAACTACTCTCCCTCCACAACTCCATCTCTACTTCATCATTCCCGTCTCTGTCAAAATGTCAATGTAATCCTCCTCACCCCAGCCAGCTATACAGTACTCCAGGTAGAGAAGGAAAATCTGCCAGCCTGCGGGTCTGAGCTTGGCAACCCCTTCTTGACTATTTTTAGATATTATTTATTTTATTTTTTGATATTATAATTGCATTATTTTCCCACCTTTAATTCTTTCTGTATACCTGCTTTTGATCTCTTTCAAATTCATGGCCTCTGCTTTTCATTAACTGTTGTTACATTCACGTAGGTATATGTATTTACACATATATATTCCTTAATACATAAACACAACCTGTCTACATAATGCTACTTGCATGTATGTTTTCTTATGTTTTATTCAGACCTGGAATTGAGAATAGAATGAAAACAGAAGACTATATGTCAAGTTATCTTGTGGCTAAATGGTATTTAGAGTTGGACATGGCTTTCTGTGCGAGGAGTAGAAACACAGCAAGGCCTGTGAGTCTGCAACTTGGCTGCTTGAGGTCTCCAAATCCTCAGGAACTTATAGCAACTGAAGATAACTATATTCTGCTGGGCAATGTGACCTGGAAGTGAGGCAGAAGACCTTACTGGTCTCTTTGAGGGAGTGAGAAAGCCCTCTGTCTACAGAGTTTTGATGATCCACCCCACTGCATTCAACACAGCTGACTTTAACTGAGTTTGCAGTTGCTATGGGAACATAACTTGTTTTCTTGGGGAGGTACAGTGTTGGTTCCTTTAGTTTGCTTATTTGGAAGTAAATAGTGACAAATTAATCCTGTCCCCAAGAAATGGTTTAAACATTGCGAGATCTGCATTGGGATTTATAATCCAGCAAAAATAAAACACAAATATGAGGCACTAAACCCTGTTAATTCACCTGTAGACTCATAAAAAGATGTGCAGATGCCTATATCCTTTTTGTTTGGAGTCCAATGCTACTGCGCTCAACTCTATTGATAATGAGTCAAGTAGAAGTCCAAAAGCCTGACAGTGATAAAGCTGTCTTTAAGGCTCTGCCTAGATATGTTGTAGATCCAGGATTAACAAAGCCCAAGGCCCTAAATCCAGAAGAACTCACGGAAGTGGGCACCCACCACATGCTTGAAACCACAGAGTACCTGCTTCTCTTCTGTCCTATCTAACCCCTTGCTTTTTGCCCCTAGATGATTTAGTCTAGACTCTTGTTAATCTCTCTCTTTCAAATGGTGTGATGCACAAACTTAAGAGAAAAATGACATACTGTAGTCTGAGGACCATTTGAGTCTTAGTGCAACAAGGTCACCAAGATTTCTGTTGGTGGGATTTTAACCATTAACGAAAGAAGGAACTTGGCATTATTTCATGTTCCATATTGACAATATCTCTAGAATCCTGTTGTGGGAATTTTTTCTACTTTCATCTCAAAGTCCTCTTTGTTTTCCAGGGACAGCTTTTAGCCACAGTCCTGTGAGGGACACCATTCTTGGCTCCTTCAGTTCTACCCTATTATTACATGACTCTATGTTTGCCCATTATATTTTCTTGTGAAACAAATGTTAGCTAAAGAAACCAATGTCTATGTGTCCATGAGTCACTCCTGTCTCAGATCCAACACTGGTTTACTTCAAAATTTGGTATGCATGATCATTGCAAAATGATTGCTTGCCAGGAGATACTATCCACATTAAGAATTTTTTCTGGGGCCCCTAGAGAAAATGTGTATTTTATGGCTGGTTTTTGCTTACTCCCTCTATTTTTATTAATGAACAAAAAGACATTTACACTCACATTATGAAATGGATATGTTTTCTCCCCATATATCCTATTGGCTGTTTTGAGTATGTAGGAATTGCCAGGCTTGAGTATTTCCGCAGCAAGGGTCTGGAAATCAGAGTGCATTTCCTCAAACTTGTCTGAGTTCAATTCCTTTATAAGAGAGAGGATTAGGAAAAAATGTTGAACAAAAGTCAAATAATATATGACTAATATATAGTTAAATGAAATTATTTGGTATATTACAAGCATAAAGTAAAAGCAATTTATTTAAAATAGATAAAAGTATTTTCTTCGATATTTCTAGTATAAAATCTTAATGAAGGCACATATTCTTCACTATTAGCTTGCAAAGACAGACAAGAATGACTTCAAAAGTAAAACAAAAACTTAAAAGGGATGAAAAGAGCAATAAGACAAGAAGGAAAGAATATTGTTACAAAGCACAGTCACTCTGGAATCTGAAAGGTATTCTGATATATTTAATCTAAGAAAAAGATTGATTAAACACATAAATTAGAAGCATTCCACCCACAACTGTTCACTGGATATTAAATATATAAATACCATTTTTCTCTTCTTTTCACAAGCAGGGTCAGATTTGAAGAGCCGTCCTTTGTCTAATTGAAGTACCTGTGATTTCAATAAAAAGTAAATCAATACACTTTACAGATAAGTACGCATAAAAATAATGCATTTGTAAATATGAATCAGCAGTTCTTATGACCACAGAATATATAAATAACTGAACACAGAGCCCCCAAATGAGTTTCAATTGAGTGCCTCAAATTTCTTTAAGTGAAATTTAAAAAAAAAAAAACTCTTTTAAGTTTCTCATGGCAGGGTGTGCTTGTACACACCTTTAATCCTGGTCTAAAGGATTCTTTAAGCCTGGCCTACAAAGTGAGTTCCAGGACAGCAAGGGCTACACAGAGAAATCACGTCTCAAAAAACAAAATAGAAATCCACAGATTTCCCTGGGAAGGTGAAATCTGAGAAAACTGTGGGCAGGGTGGGTAGAAGAGAGGGGACAGAGAATGGGAATATAAGGAATCTGGATTGGTGACTGCCCTAATTGCAATCATAGAACCTTCATCCCCATAGTTGATGGGAGTAGAAGCAGAGATCCGCAGCCAAGCCTTGAGCGGGGCTCTGGGAGTCAATTTGAAAAGAGCAAAGGGGATTATAAGAGCGACAAGGGTCAACATCATGATTGGGAAATTCACAGAGACAGCTGACCCGAGCTCGTGGGAGCTCACACACTGGAGAATGACAGCTAGGGAGCCTGCATATGGGTGACAGTTGCATAGCTTGATCTGTTTATTGGACCCCAACAGTGGGACCAGGATCTGCCCCTGGCATGTGAGCTGGCTTTTAAGAACCCATTCCCTATGGTGGGATGTCTCTCTTAGCTTTGATGCAGGGGGAGGAGCTTGGTCCTGCCTCAACTTCTTCAAGTGCTAGTTGACTCCCATGGGAGGCCTTATCCTTTCTGAGGAGTGGATGGGGAGGGGGAGGGGTGTAGATAGGGGGTGGGATGAGGGAATGGGAGGAGAGGAGGGAGGGGAAACTGGTTGGTATGCAAGATAAAATTTAAAAATTAATGAAAAATATAAATTAACAAAAGTTTGATGTAAACACTTGGCAAGAAAAACAAAATAAGTTACTCATGTCTTTATTGTCATACACTTTGGGATATTTGTAACAATGTTGGAAATATTCTGAAGTAAAATTCTCTTGCTTTTCATACGTTTTAAAAAGAGAGGTAAGTATATACAAGGAAATGTGTTTTAAACAGTGGGTTATCATTTATACATAAAGAAGAAAATCCTGTTTTTTGTGGAAATAAAGATAGAATTAGGATTTCATATATGGACAAACAAAGTTTATTTCATAAAAATATTAGAAGTGGTATGATATGTGACATATAATTTTTGTCTCTAATTCATATACTTGGATTTTTGGCACCTAATTCCCATAACTTTATTATTTTCCAGGTAACTAGAACACCATTGGGATAGATAGAATGGAACAATGTTCGTGCCTCATTCATCAGCTTTCTCTTGGCCTCTTTTCACCTGCTCCCTTCTGAAGCCCAAGCTGCAAATACTAGTTTCTCTTCCTCAAGATCATCATAGAAACTAAAAATATAACCTTCCTCCATCCTTCTGTCTTTAACAATGCCTTTAAGACATCCTCTGACATTTTCTGTTTGGTAGAGGTTCTTAGGAAAACAAAACACAACAAATAAACAAACAAGTAAAAAAGACCACTTGTTCCAAACTTAGAAAAGAAACACTGCATAGGGAACTAAGGAAACCTGGGAGAGCTGGGTCTCCTCAGTGTCAGTCTGTCAGCATCAGAATACACTCTTGCCCAGTTTCTTTGTACGTGACTGTCCTTATTCAAAAACATAATCAAGTCTCCCCAGAACCCCAGAAGACAGGGTTCAGAAAGTAGGTGAGCATCTGCAGACCCCCAAAGATTTGTGCCCTCGGAAAGGTCATGGAAACTGTCAGCTTTTGTTCTTCATACATTACCCCTCTCATTTCTTCATCTGCATTCTTTGTAGCATTCTTTAAAATAAGCCAATAAACAAGCATTTTCCTAAATCCTGTGAGCCACACTAGCAAAGTAACTGAGATTAATGAGGATGTCTTGGGAGCTTTGGTTTTTAGCTGGCTTTTGGATCAGAAGACATATGGGTAAAATAGCCCAGAGCTCTGACTGCATCTGAATTGGAAAGAAACCTTAGGGACCAAACCTTCAGCTGTGGGATATAGTGATGTCCGTGGGTACAATATATAAGAATTTGTGACTTTGAGTACAGACTATGGAGAAGATCTCTAGCATTTAGTGTCAGAAGTGGGGTGTGCTATAAAAACTGTTTAGAATAAAGTAGGTTTCAGTTTCTTTTGTCTCCATAACCTCAACAGAAACAGGGAGACAGATGGAAGGAGGATGATCGGGTACCAAAGTACAGTTAGACAACAGCAATAAGGTTGAGTGTTTTGCCCCACAGGAAGGTGAATAATTCACAATAATCTATTCTATATTGTAAAAAGAATTAGAAGACAGGACTTCAGAGCTCCCTGAAACAGGAATGTAAATATTTGAGGGGAGGAGACTATGATCATTATGCACTGTATACATGTGTCATAATACTGTACGAGTAAATAAATTAAACAGGGAAAATGAAAAGCACAGTGTTCAACTGATACCATCATTTAGATACTTTAATCAAAACAGCTATTTAAATTCAGGGCTTTTAGTTCTTTTTCTAGTTGATTGCTTTATTTTTCATTAACACAACTCAATATATACAGACGTAACCTTCACTTTCACCCTAGCATTTCTCTTGGAATAGCAGGAAAAATGCTATTTTGTTTTCCCTCAAGTGTGCCACAGTGTACCAGGAGATGATGGATGGGAGTAAGGACCACCTGCCCTAGGATAATGACGTGCATAGCAAGTACACTAGACTCATTGCAACAAAGTTATTTATAATTTCATCATGGACAAACATTACCCTGGAATATATTCTGGGGAGATGGAGTCCTTCTAAAGACAAATCTGTAGGAAAGCTTATTAACCAGTTAACTATAGTCAGTTGTATTCTCATACTTGATATCACATATACATACATATGATTTTACCATATATTTTACTATATGTATATTATATAATTATTTTTTATTTTACACAATATTAACTTTATATTTAAATACTATCTCTGAGATCTTCACATTTAGACATATCTCTGAGGTTTAAACAAAGCTTGAAAGCAGAATTTTTTTTGTTGTTGTTTGGTTTAAAATAGCCTCTCACTTCATAGTTCTAAGTTGGCATATAATTCACTATGTTCTGCAGGCTGGGTTAGAACTCACAGCTATCCTTCTGCCTCAGCATCTTAAGTGCTGAGATTACACACAGCTAGACTTCTCTAATTTTCTCTTTCAGAGGGATGCTAAAAAGTTCTATAATTTAAAATTTGGATATTAGTTTTAAAGACAGGTTTATCATCAAAATAGAACTCTGTTTGGTTCTAAACCAAAATGTATGACCTCATCATTTATCATTTATCTATTTTTCTGACGAATACAAGTTCTTAAAGAATTTTCCAAAGAACAACTTTCTTGTTTTTGAGACACAATGCTAGCATGTAGCTCTGACTAGCCTGGAACTTGCTCTTTAGACCAGGCTTGCTTTGACCTCCAAAGATGTTCCTGCTGGGATTAAAGTCATACGCTAACAAACAACAAATTCAAATGGATTTCTTTCACTGTAAATCACTTTCAAAGTGTTTTGAGTGGTATTGTAAAATGTGAATCAACTGGCATTTTAAAAACCTTTTCACATTCAGACAGTGCAGTACAGCTGTTTTTTGCCACTCACCTCGGACATCTGGGCTGCAGTGGTACCTCTGGTACCAAAATACACCATAGCCAATGAAGTTGAGATGCCCCAAGGAGAAAAGAAGATGTTTTTACCCTCAGCAGATTCAGCTAGCTTTTTGCTAAAGTCCAAGGCAAACTGGTTGATAGACACTGCTAGAGAAGCCATGGGGTTCCTATAAAAAGCGTAAGACGGAGATCATACAAATGTTAAATCTTTTCCATTTAATTTATTTTTTTAAAGTATCTCTCCAAGTAGGGATAACTATATACAATTATCTATAAGACTGAGTTGATTTTAACAAACTTCTAACCATATACCGCTTTTGTCTTATATATCCCAACACTTAAAAACACAGAATGTAAGAGGCTTACCTCAAAGTATTGGGCTTATGTGTCCCACAGAATACATGTATTATGACCAATTGACAGCTGAGTGCCAAGACAGTTTTTCCATTTCCTTGACATTTATTACCTTTATGCCTCTGTGTAGTCTGCCAAAGCTCAGTGGGGACAATATTTTCTTCTTATATTGCCTTGTATATCCAACAGCATATAGTTGAACACTTTGCCCCAAATAGTCTTTATTGTTTGTCATGCACTAAGAATTACTTACTTTAACTTGATTTTATGCACAATTAAGTTGGACATTCTTAATACAGAAATTGAAAGTAGTTTCCCTTTCTTCTGATTCACTTCTCTTTAACAAAAGAACTCAAAGTTTCATAATGCTTATATTATTGTATTAATTGCATTTCATGGATGACATTCATCTTCTAAGTTCATATTCTACCATATTACATTACATATATAACATTCATCTTCTAAGTGTCACTTCTAATTGCTCTGGCATTTTACATTAAAATGCCATTTAAAACTGAGTCAAATATATATATACATACACATGTATATATGTGTATGTATACATGTGTATGTATATATATATGACATGTGTATGTATATATATATGACTTATAGGATAACAGTGGAATAATATATGTGTGTATATATATATATATAATCCTACTGTTTCTCTATAGTCAAATAATTCTCAAATTGACTAAATGACTGATTCCCAATCCCTGCACCTGGGACCTTCTACGGGGACTGTGCTAGGTCTTGCCCCAACAGCGCATTTCTGCTGAGAAATCTGCAACACTGGCTTTGGAAAAGTCAGGAATTCGCTCTCTGGGTTAAAAACTAGAATCAAGGACAAGTTTGTGTAGATTTTGGTTACATCATAACTTTATGTGATTTACTCTACAGCAATTGTTTTGAAATCTCTCCCACGCATAAAGCTACACTTGACTAAACAGATTTCCAGACTCAGGGTCACACCCAAGGTGTGGTTTCTACCCACTATGAAATTTCCAAATGGGCTCAGGGAAAATACTCTTTGAAGAAACAAAACCCCTTCCTGTCTTGTAGTTACTCTACCCTCCAACAAATCTTTGGGAAGTTGCCAGTATTCCTTCCCCCATAAAAATACCATCTTAGAAACAACTGCTTCCTGAAAGATCATGTCCATTCAGGTCATGTTT
Source organism: Microtus pennsylvanicus (assembly GCF_037038515.1). NCBI lineage: Eukaryota > Metazoa > Chordata > Mammalia > Rodentia > Cricetidae > Microtus > Microtus pennsylvanicus. The sequence goes on from NC_134588.1 coordinate 4,549,233, forward strand.
TGGTTGCACAACTTATAGTTTTAAAATTCATAAAATATATTTAGAAGAAAAATGTTTGTTTCTGTTGCAAATCATATTAACCAGAAAGGGAAGAAAGCAAGCAACATCTCAGTGCCTGGGAATTTTATATCTCAATGTGCAGATCACCTTAATATAGTACTTATTCATGCACATGAACTTCCTGAAAATCGTGCTTTTCTCTAACAGAAGAGATAGCCTGGTGTGAACAGTTACTATCCACTTAACTTAAGAGTTAAGAGTTATCTTAACTCTTACCAGTAACCCTTAATGTATTAAGCATAGTCTAAAATATACAAGTGAGAAAACTCTGATCACTGCCATCTTTAGAAACAACCATAAGGAAGCACTACACTGGCCATCTAACCCAAGAAATAATTCCTGAAAGATATCGAATTCCAAGATGAGATTTTATTGGAAATAATTTAGATATAAGTGTTGAACAATCAGAAACTTTGTCTCTTTCTCTCTGTGTCTTTGTCTGGCTTGCTTGCTTGTCTGTCTCTTCCCCCGTGTGTGTGTGTGTGTGTGTGTGTGTGTGTGTGTGTGTGTGTTGTGTGTTGTGTGTTGTGTGTATGTGTATACACAGATGCACTTGTGGGTACATTTACATGTAGAGTCATAAAAGACATAAGACAATCTTCTGTTGTTTCTCAGGAGATCTTCACCATGTTGTTTTGAGACAGGATAATCACTAGCTTGAGATTTGCCAAGTAAGATAGACAAGCTGAGCAGCCAGCCATAAGCACACCCCTAGCACTGGGGTTACAAATGGTAATTACCGTGCCTGGCTTTTTACATGAGTTATGGGATCAACCTCAGGTTCTCATGCTTGTGAGGCAAGTGATGTATTGATTTAACTATCTGCCCATTCCCTAATGTATTATTTACAAAATGAATTGCTCTTTTGAAATTTTCAGAAGTCACACATTGGTAGAGTGGCTTCACAGTATGAACTTTGATATATGGGACTAATGGTTGGCTCATGCCATCTACATAAATGATTTCCCTACCTTTCAGCATTCCATGTGCCTTTAGCGTCTTTCATTGCTGCATTGCTATGATATATATGTATATTTATATACATATAATCACTATACATACTGAAGAGGACATTAAAGAACGATCATAACATCTATCAAAACAACACCATCATGAACAAACACACTTCTAACACAAGACCTTGGACAGAACCTTAGAACCACCCTAGTCCCATGCTTCCATTTAATACCTAAGACACTCAGGAACAGAGAAGTTAGATATATTGACTGATGGCGAATAGCTACGGAACAGTGAAAAGTGCAGTCCCATTCTCTTTGCTATAAAGACAGAACTTGTGGTCAGTGCAGCTAGTGGTCTGCAGGCTTTGGATGGTAAAAGCCAGAGGGAGTGATGTAGGACCAACAAGGAGCAAAAGAAGTTTAAAAGACGTAGAGGAAGTGACAACAGGGATGCGCTTCTTATTTGTCCCATGAAAGAATACTCAAGATCTCTTGCTTTACTGGTGATAATGCTTTAATCTTTATGAAACTATCCATAACAGAAAACAGCATCTTAATTGCCTCCCAGCACCACTTTATTTCCCAGAGACCTTTTCTGGGGCAGTTGTTAAGTTGGAGTGCTTCTGAAGAGTAAGGTGTGCCAGGCACTCAGATGGTCCACAGTAATGAAAGAAGCTAAAGACACGTGGAAAGCTGATAGGTGGGAAAATGGTTCCCATAGATGGCATGAGCCAACCATTAGTTTCATAAACCAAAGTTCATACTGTGAAGACACCCCATCAGAAGGGCTAGAACGATTGGGATTCAATTATTCTAAGAATGTTCTATTTCCCTTTGTTAAGATGGCAAATGCAACTCAATACATGGAAAGTCCAGACATGACTAGAGGAAAGAAATCCACTCATGTTTCTCACAACTGCAAGTGGAATAGCAGAAGTGTCCTTGAAATTAATTCATCTTCTCTTAGTCAGTCAGACTTCAAATAGGTTCAAGGTTAAGTAGCTGACTTGTACCGAAAAGCACTGAGGAAAGGGAGCCTCATCTATTATTCTTAGTTTCAAGTGGAGGTCTTGGCAATTTACTAGGCACTATAATAAGGAAAACACAAACATTTTTAGCCAAAGAAATATTTACAATACCTTATTTCTCTTTCTGGGAGCAGACTTGGCAAACTGTTCCTTTAGTGAGAGACTGTGGCTGAAGAGTGAGGTAACTTTTAACTGAAGAAATGTAAAAAATAAAAAAACCCACACAGCCCCTCCTTCTTCTGAGCCCCACCCTTGGTTCCCTTTCACAAGCAGCACACTCTTCCTTTCAGGCTTATCTTGGCCAAAAGTTCAAATAAGTACAAGTGGCAGACAACAGAGTTCTTTCCTGAATAATTAATGAAGTACATTTTTCCACATGGGACTGCACGTAGAGACATGAATTCTGACAAACTGTAACTCATACATTCCAAGCTACATTCCTTCTATGGGTTGTTAACTGACAGCAACCAGCATGGTCTCCACTGGTTTGCCTCTTTTTAAAAATGAACAGTTCCAAGTGCAATGATAATGGACCTGAAATAGAAGACATTATTACTTCATCTTTTGGTACTGGTCTGTTAAGGTTTCTCTTAGTGTTCTGTGAGAATCACACAGGCCTTGTTCTGTTCTTCCTTGGAATGCTAGAACAGAACCCAGAGTGAGACTTGGGTCAGTTAATGTTTTGGATGCCATTGTTATGTGGGACATTTTCCATAAATTTCTCCTTTTTGTCCCCCAGTTGACTTCGTATGGTCCCTCGTTTCTATAGCACAGGAAAAAACAATAAGGCACCAGTGTCATTTTCAGGAGCATGGAGGAATGAGGATAACAGTGAAAGGAAGTATGAGAACACCAATAATAGCCCAGAGGAACTGAGGGACCTTGCATGCACTGGGTGCTGTGTCCACTTTCTTGTGCGTATATGTCTCTTCCAGTGAACTGAAGACCAGGAGAGAATACACTGTGGAGAGCTGCTCTGGATTGCACAAGTAAATAACATTTGTGGTAGGAAATTAAATGCTGTCTACTGGGTCTGTGAAGAGCAGATACTAGTATCTTAACTGAATGCATCATGCCAAGGCTCCACAAAGACAGACCACTGGCTTTGACTGACAGTATTTCAGTGGGGTGACTTGGGCTACATCATTGCTCGGCTGGAAGACTTGTTCTAGTTGTTTATGCTGTTTACAGTAAACACATTTATATCTAGATTCTGCTGGATGCACCAAGTTGTTTCATCTTTGTAACAGTCACGAGGAAAAGCTGTTTTCATTTTCCTCCCTAAGTCTCTATATTTATTTCCTACTTAATTAAAATCCCTATCTAAAAATGTACTATCTCTATCAATAAAATCATGCTTTGTGTTATTTTGTTTCCTAATAGAAAACTGAAAATTACTAGTGGAACCTGGTGATACAGGTGTCTAATGCTAGCTCTTCAGGGGGCCAAAGCAGAAGGATTACTAACAAATTCAAGGCCAGCCTGAATAACTTAATAAGCCCCTGTCTCAGAATACACAGACTAGGTGGAAGCTCAGTGGTAGAGCGTTTGAGTAGCATGTGCAAGGTGACAGGCTCAATCACTTGTTCCACAAATAAATGAAAGACACAGAAAGAATAAATGCTCACCAACATTACATTAAGTGTCTTTGAAAAATTTTGATTCCTTCAAAGGACACCTCAGAAGACTCTGTCATAAACTGCTATGAATTGTTATGTTTTTGTTGCTATGAGAAAGGGGCTCTGATCCATTTTTCTACAACCAGTCTGTGATGGTTTGAATGAGACTGGTCCATAGGCTAATATATTTGCAAGCCTAGTCCTCAGTTGATGAGCTGTCTGTAGTGGCTTTTTATTTGTCTTTTAATAAATAAAGCCTACCTGAAGATCAGAGAGTAAAACAGCCCCACTGGCCAGCCTTACAGACCAGGCAGTGGTAACACACACTTTTAATCCCAGTAGCCACACTAGTTGCCATAGAAACCAAGGGGTACATGCCTTTAATCCCAGTAGTGCATACCTTTAATCCCAGAACTAGAGAGGATTATAAAAAGGGAGGAGACAGCTGTCAGTCACAGTCTCATTCTGAGATTCCTGGAGGCAGGATTGCCATTTCAGACTGAGGTAAAGGTAAGAGCCAGTGGTTGGCTGCTGTGCTTTTCTGACCAGTTTGAGGTCCAATTTTTGTCTCTGGGTTTGATTAATCATGCTTCAGTTGTCAGGGGAGGATTAGGTGTGACTTTGTTGGAGGAGGTATGGGACTGAGGGTGGGCTTTGCGGCCCTGTGACTTTCTCCCTCTCTGCAGGTAGATCAGGAGGTAAAGATCTCACCTACCACTCAAGCACCAAGTCTGCCTTCATGCCACCATGCTCCCTCAGGATGAAACTGTAAGCCAGCTCAAATTAAAAGTTTTCTTTTGCTCTTTTTCATCTTCCTCTCAGAGAGGCAGCTTCGCTTCTGCCTCTCTCCCTACTTCTCTGCTTCCCCCCTTCTCTGTCTCTTTCTCCTCTTCTCTCTCTGTCCCCCCTTCACCCTTTCCCCTCCACAACCCCCCGAATAAATATTCAACCTCACTCTGCAAAAGAAAGTTTTCTTTTATAAAAGTTTCCTTGGTCATGGTATGTCTTCACAACAATAGAGCAAGGACTAAGACACTGTTCTATTGCTGTGATAAAACACTATGAACAAAAGCAACTTGGAGAAGAAAGTAATTTAGCTTACAATTGGATATCATAGTCCAGGACAGAAACTCCTGCACTGCAAGAACCTAGACATGGAGGAGGGCCGCTCCCTGGTTTGCTTGACCAGCATTCTTAGAGAAGCAAGGCCCACCTGCTAAGGCATGGCATCCTCCATGATGGTTTAAGTTCTTCCACATCAAATACTAATCAAGGAAATGCCCTATAGACTTTTCTATAAGCAACCTAATGGAAGGATTTCTCAAATCAGTTTTTTCTTCCCAAGTAACTCTACCTTATGCCAAGTTAGCAGAGAAAAGCCCAACTGTCCACCATCCCAATCACCCTCAGTGCTGGCTCATGCAAGAGAAGTAGTTATGCTCTCTTCTCCTTTTTGTGACTATTATTCTATGTTCCCACAAGTGATAGATTGTGGTTAGCTCGTAGGAATCAAGGTGTTATAGCTTGAATGTGGAATGTCTTTGAAAGTGCCATGCTTTAGAGGTTTGGTCCCCTGACTGAAGCTACTAGAAGGTAGTGGAAACATGTAAGAGGTAGAGCCTGCTGGGTGGTGGGGGTGCACGCCTTTGATCCCAGCACTTGGGAGGTAGAGGTAGGTGGATCTCTGTGAGTTTGAGGCCAGTCTGGTCTATAAGAGGTAGTTCCATGACAGGCACCAAAACTACAAAAAAAAGAGCCTGATGAAAAGTCCAAATCTTTGATCACATGCTGTTTAAGGGGATGAGGGGGACTAGTCTCTTTTTCTCCTCTCTTTGACATTCTTGAAATGAACAGCAATATTCTACACACCTTCTACCACATTCTACTGTTTGACCACGGGCACAAAAGCAACCATCCTACCAACCTTGGAGTAAAACTTCTAAAACAATAAGACAGAAAAAAATTTCAACTTTATTATCTCTGGTATTTTCTTACAGTAATGGAACAAAGACTAACAATCAGGACTGATAGCTGTGCTGTACATACCTAATAGAGAACAGCAAATACTTGTAAGTGAGCAAGCTTGCTTAAGTTACTGCATATTTTCAATTGCACATGAGTTACAGAAACATACATGTGACATACAGTGATAGAAATGTAACATGCTTTGCCTTTTATTGTGTTTTTGTTTGGGTGATTATTATGGGAGAGCATATAATTGTTCCTTCATTATTAGATCAAATGCTTGCTTTTTTAGATAGAAAAATTCTCTGGTTACCTGTTTCTTCAGTGTTACAGTTTTGTTATACAGAGGACAATCATTTGTAAAACTACCATTATATAAATAATAAATAATACTGTAAAAAAAGAAAGGTATAAAGACAAAGAAATAATGAGAATGAACTAAGTAGATATCACACAGCTTTAGAAAACAATAATTAGTAGACTTTTTTATAAGTATTGTTGAGAGTTGTGTAATTGTTTCTGAGTTTATATTTAGTGTATATCAATCAGAAGTACAAAAACGTGTATGTAGAAAAGTCTTCAGTTGGCACTTACAGAAGCAATTCTGTGGCTTATAGCGAATGCTATAAAAATACAATGTATAAATAAGGTCTTCCCATTTTAGGGTGAGGAGAATCTACCACAAAATAGTATTGTATTGGTAGTTTTGTTAATGATAAAGAAAAGAAAGGGATGATCTGCCACAAACTGTGGGCCTCCGTGACCAGTTCTCCCTGTCATAACTGCCCCGGTGCCACCAGCTGCTACAGTGCCCTCCTCATTGACTTCCACTGTGGCTTGATGGAACACCTCAGAAAGAAAAAGGTCATTCCTCTTGGACATTCCTGAGAAGTTGGCCTTGCTCTTATTGAAGGCATCCTCCATGCCCATGCTTCTCAGAATAGGCTTGAGTTCATAATGTTGCTCTAGCTTGAACTGTGGGAGATAGACCTCAACATTGTCTTCAGCCATTGTGTCTTTGCTCATCCATTGGTTGAATTTATCAAAGTTTATTTCACTTTCCAGCTGTAAGAATAAAGAACAAAAAAAGTGAATTTGAGAAAAGACAAAAATTAACTCAAAGCCTAATGTTAAACATCAATTGCCAAGTGGCTGGATAGATAACTCAGTGGTTATAAGCATTGGTTACTCTTCCAGGGGTCCCAGGATTGCATCTAAGAACCGAATGGCAGCTCACAACCATAAGTAGATCCAGCCCCAGGGGATCCAATGTCTTCTTCTGGTCCCCATGAACATTGCATACATGTGATATACAAACTTCATGCAGTGAATATAGCCATAAATATAAAAATAATAACAAATAACACTTCTAAAAAATCAATTGCAAAGCTAAGTGCACTGGTGTGTGGGTTTAATTATTGCACCCAAAAGGCAGAAGTAGGAGGATCTCTATGAGTTTGAGGCTATCCTGGACTACATAAGTGAATTCCAGGCCAGCCAGGGCTACATAGTAAGGCCTGAACTCAATATATGTATTCCTATTAGTTGACAATTACTCCTCAGTTAGAGGTGGGACTGCATGAGCCCCTCTACTATAGAAACTCTTATTTGGCTGGCTTGGTCTTTTGTAGGTTTTGTGTATGATTCTCTGAATTCATGTATGCAATGGCTCTGTCATGTCCAAAATCACTGACGGCTACTATGGGGGGAGAGGTCATTTTCTTCATGGGTAAAGTTCCTAATAAGTGTCCATGTTCCAGTGGATAGTCTTACATCTGCACACATTCTGTCAACACATAATGACCTCAGTGAGGTTGAAAAAAGAAAATGTGAAGTTGGTTGGAAAAGTGGTGAGAGGGTTTACTTTTTTTGGAAAAGTAGGGGAGAAAGCAAGGACTGAATCGTATCAAGGCACTTTACATAAGTGTATAGAATTCTCAACCTATTAATAAAGCATTAAAGAATACAAAAGAAAATGAGGCCACAACCCCACACGAAGAACTACAGGCAACTGAAGAATTGTGAGAGTGGCAGGAATGATCTTCTTGAGGGAAGAGCAAATCAAACGGTCGTCTAATATCAAATAGTCAGTCCTGAAAACAGTACAGATAACGTTATACAGACTGAGAAGTCTGTATTTAAGACTGCATATTTATATGTGTATGTATATAAGCATGTGACAATAAGCAATGAAAAGTAGGCCATAAAGTTTGAAAGACAGCAAGAAAGGGTATAAAGGAGCCTTGAAAGGAGGAAAGAAGGGAATAATTATAATCTTAAAAAATAAGAAAATAAAATGAGCAATTAAATGACTTTACTATGTTTAAAACTTAATGAGCTGGACAAATTTTGTAATTTGGTAGGATAAACCACATAAGTTTCAGACTTTGAGATTTTGCGAAATTGATACATGTAAATCAACTTAATCATTCATTTGTGACAAATTACACACTATTTCCAAGACATCAATACTCATTTTGAGCAAAGGAGATTTTGCTGCCAAATTTGAAAATAATTGAAACTGGAATGCATTACCAACTCCAAGCCAGTGGACGCATCCTCAATCTCATCAGGAAGCAACAGGAACATACTGATGTTTCCAATATACGGAAGCTCTAGAATCTGAGTCTTTAGGTCCGTTATGTATCCAATGTTCAGCTTTTCACGTAGGTGCATCATCTGAACAGGTATGCTCTCACGCTAATATTGTTAAAATGTAAAATATGAAAGTCAGTTCTCAGATGTTTGAGAAATTTGCAGAAAGACTAAATAATTTCTGGGTCAAAGCTAGGAAGATGTGTTTTCTTCCATCAAAAAAGCAAATTATTTGTATAGTGTTTAGAGAAGGTCCTCAAACTTAATGGCTTTTTTGTATCTTATAGCCAATACTTAGTAAGATAGATAATAATAGTAATAATACTTCTACTACTAATAAAATTATAATAAATTTGTAATGCCTAAAATGACCCAGGAAGTTAGATAAACTCCGTCAAACATTCACATCAATCTTTTGAACTAGATATTATTCAAGCTTTAAAGATCAAAACTGCAACAAATGGATAATACATGAAGTCATAGTGCAAATGTAAAACCAGCATTTAAGTCCAGGCAAGAAGAATTATGTCACATAATTACAAATTATAAAACCATGGTCTTCACTGTCCATTGACTCTTAAGAATTTTTGAATGACACTCAGTAGCCTGAAAGAGCCAATGCCCACCCAAGCTATAACTAGCAAGTTATGGGAAAATCAATGAATAGTCTCTAAGTTTTCTGTATTCTTTTCCAAGCTCTAAAATAATGCTAGAAAAATGCTTCTTGTTTCATACCAAGTTCACACGGAAAGGATAAAGCTCATTAAGTTTTTTCGCAAATGGAGTTTTCCACTTTCCTTTGAAGTAGACAGCATTCACCAGTACCATCTTGGTGTCTTCATCTACAGAACCTTCCGGTAACAGGTTTGAGATTTCACCTGTAGAGAACACAATACATGTTTAGGTTTTATAATAAAAAATGAAAGAAACTGTATAATGCTACATATAAAGTATAACTTTTTAAGATATTTGGAGGAATCACTTTCTTGTATATTGTTTTTCAGTAGTCTGAGACTTACTCAACTCAGAAGGAGGTGAAAGAGCATTGACTGTACAATTTTGAGGGAATGAGGGTGATATTCAAGGATGTTTGATTTCAAAAGAAAAAAAAAACAGAAGAAAAAATCCAAAGTTTTACCTTTGGTTTGGGTCTTGACCCAGGAATTTATCTTTTTTCTAGCTTCTTCCGCATATTTAAGGAAGTCTACTGCCTCTGGTTCTGTAGAGTAATATTTCTTACAGAGTTGTATGTATTCCTTTAAAAAAAAACCACAGTTACACACGGCATATGTTGAATAAGAGAGGCATGATGAATTACAGGCTCCAACAAATACAAGGAGACATAAGGCAGAGGGAGGTGAGATGGCTGGGGGGCGTGTAGATCCAGGACAGTTTCACTTTCACTGATAATGCCCAGTTCTATGCTCCAGCACCAACTCTATCTTTGCACTAATGACATTAGACCCTCTGAGTATGGGTGACAGCTGTATGGTTGGTAGTCTGTGGAGCCACTGGCAGTGGGACCAGGATTTATCCCAAGTGCTTGAACTGGCTTTCTGAAGTCCATTCTTTTTGGAGAGATACCTTGTTCAGCCTAAATTTAGGGCAGAGGGCCTTAGTCCTGCTTCAAAGTGATTTGACTGACTTTGTTGACTCCCCATGGGAAGCATTACCCTCTCTGAAGAGTGGATGGGAGTGGAGTGGAGGGATAGTGAGGGAGAGTGGGAGGAAGAGGAGGAAGTGGGAACTGGGATAGGTATGTAAATTGAAAAAAGATGGTTTTAAAAATTAATTAAACTTTAAGAAAAGACACTGAAAAAGAACAGAGGTATAGCTTGGGGAAATAGAGGAAACAGCAGTTACATCATTGGGAAAAGCAGTTACATCACTATTGTAATTTGTTGATCTTTGTATGGACATCTTCAGCAGGAACAGGAGAGACAGTAAAGCCAGCCTTTAAAAGCCCACCTGCAATTCTGAGTCTGCTCCTGAGAATCGTGGAGAAGTGTTTCCAAATGACCTCACTGCTTGTGTTGGAATAACTCTTTTAGTGTCAACTTCACTTACTTCCTTGAAACTAGCAGATTTCTCTCCAAACAGTTTATTGGCGCTTTCCAGTAAGTAATCTCCTGAGCAAGTGTTGATTGCTGAGCTGAGCAAGTTGAAGGATGAATGGACTTTATCTCTTGCTTGTGCCTAAACAGAAGAAATTTTCATTTATTACACAGTAATACTAACTAAAGACTCTTGAAGCAATAACATTTTCTCAAAACAACAATAAAATATTGTATGCATGCATCTTTTTTCTAGTCCATTAGAGGAAAAAGATCTGTAAAAATGTCATTCAAAAAGATTGGAGTAATGTCTCCCGCCTATGACCCCAAGAGAGACAGAGACACAAGACTAAGTTCAAGTCTTATGGCAACATAATGAATTCAAGGTAAGCTTGTTTCAACACCCCATGGGGGTAAAAGCAAAAGCAAATATAGAAATGTAGTATAGGAAGGCTATAAAGGTACACTTTAATAATTATAGACTTCTGCTGTGTCTGTAGATTAGATTCATTAGAAATAAGAAACCCCACAGCCTGAATGAAAGACAGTTCTTTTGATATTTCTAAACTCTAGTGTTTCTGATGAAATTTTATTATATTACAGAATGAATAAACCCAGAGGTTCTAAAGTATAGCATTAGGAGTACAGTTAGTGAGTCTGGACTGTTTCTGAAATTTGTGATAAAGACATATTTAAATAGATTCCCACCCACCATCCCCCATGCGTGCACACACACACACGCAAAATGACTGCATATGTGGTCAAAGTATTACTTTGTGGTAATTATTTCACAAGGTATAGATATATTACCTCATGTACCCTGCATATATGCAATTTTACTTGTCAGTTGTGAAGTTCTCAATGAAACTATAGTGAAATGTTACCACACTTTATATAGCCTTAATAGGTTCCCATTTTAGAAGGTGACCTTTGTAGTAAAAAAAAAAAAACAACAGAGCTTTAAAAGTTGACAAAATTGATGAGAGACCAAATGCTAAGCAGTGTGACAGACAGACTCAGTCACAATAGTGACTGGGCTCAAGTACAAGACAGAGCTCTCCAGTGTTTTAGAAAGTATTGGGAGGCTTTATCTACCTTCTGTACCCCACATCACACCAAGTGATGGGGGGTGGGACACTAGTATATTCAGGAAAGAAGAATCAGGAGACATGTCCCCATAATCTAATCATGGGCATAACCATGTAAATTAGTTACCAATAGTTTATCCCTTCATAATTTTGTTAATGTAACTAGGCAGCCAGTTTTTAAGGATATAGCCTATGGGATAAAGGTATTACTTTGTATAACAGATGGATGAATAGAATTATTACCAGCAATAGATATAGATAAATGGATGGACATATGATAAGTTGTTAATAGATGGGAGATAGATAACAGAGAGATAGATGACAGAGTTGTCAGGTAGATATAGACAAATAGATAGGTGATAATTAGATAGGTGATGAAAGATAGATAATAGGTATAGAGTAGATAGATGCATATGCATAGCAGGTAGATAATAAGTGATAGTTAGCTAGACAGATGACAAGTATTTATAGATAGGTGGTATATTATAAGCAAATAATATATTCATTAGATTCTCCTGCAGCAACCAGGTTTATGCTTCACCAACCCCTATTATGATCACCCTCTTTTCCTCGTGAAATTCCCATAAACACCTATGGACTTGTGCATCCAAACATTCTTGCAACATAACGTAGAACACTTTCAGAATAAATAGTTTATTATAAATATGAATAATATGATACAAAAACAGTACTATACATATTATATATACTTATGGCAGAATAATGTAATAGGATTGAGGAGCAACCATTGCTGAAACATTAATAAGCCTGGATGCTGCACTGGCTCTGACCTTGTTATTGGATGCCCTTGGGATATTCATCCCAGTACTTAGTCTGGGTGCTCTTCCTATGGATAGTAGAACTCTGCTACATTTCTTCTCAGTTCAACACTATGACCCTGAGACAAAAAGCTGCTAGAGACAGAATATAAAATGATATAGCAAAACCAAGTCCAGTACCTGTAAAATAGCATCAGGATAATTTCCCTTCTGTATTTGCTGTGTGCAATCAAAGCCTCTGACGTTCGCTGGGGTTCCCATAGTGATGCCATTTCCATTAACTTTGTTAAATTGCAGCACCTGCAGTCAGAATCAGGAGGAGTGATGACGTGGCCATGCAAAATTACTTCACTTTGAACCAATGGCTCAGGAATCTCTAGATCAGCATTTCTGTGTCGTGAAACCGTTTGGGGGGAGAACAAACCTTTTCAAGGGTCACCTAAGACTATCAGAAAATAGATATTTGCATTATGATTCATAACTAGCAAAATTACAGTTATGAAAAAGCAAAGAAAATAATTTATGGTTGGGAGTCACCACAGCACACTAAAGGTCAAAGCATTAGGAAGGTTAAGAAGCACTGCTCTAGATGGTACTGTCTGACTCTGTATTTGTATGTGGAAAATAAGCATAGGCATTCTTTCTGTGTCTCAAAAATCCATGATGTACTTGATACTAACTCTTTTACTAAAAATTTAAAAAACAATGTTATTATGAGATGATTTATAAAATCTACCCTGAATTATCTAAATTTCATCCAGTCCACAAATTGTTTTGAAAAACACCAATATTTTAATACTGTATTTTTTAAATATTTTAAATAAATTAATAGAATTAACTCATCTCCTCTTCTCTGAAGTGGACTTTCCTACTAAATACATTTTAAGCTTAGGAAAGTTAGAAGCCATAGTGGGCTTTAACATGAATATCAGTCACCAAATATTAAGAAGGATCACCTAGATAAGACATTCACACATAATATGTGCACATAGAAACTAATACCTATGTTGGGAGCAATTCACAGCATTTGATACACTGCATCTCTCTCACTGTGTCGGGGTAATTCACAGCATTTGATACACTGCATCTTTCTCACTGTGTAGGGGCAATTCACAGCATTTGGTACACCGCATCTCTCTCACTGTGTCGGGGTAATTCACAGCATTTGATACACTGCATCTTTCTCACCATGTAGGGGCAATTCACAGCATTTGGTACACCGCATCTCTCTCACTGTGTCGGGGTAATTCACAGCATTTGATACACTGCATCTTTCTCACTGTGTAGGGGCAATTCACAGCATTTGGTACACCGCATCTCTCTCACTGTGTCGGGGTAATTCACAGCACTTGATACACCGCATCTCTCTCACTGTAAGTGGTTTCATACAGCTAGTAGAGGCGATAGGGAAAGACCTTCTCCACAAAGTTCCACCAGCCCAGCCTAGTCTTCCAGACTCAGATTCCCACAGCCAGCCATGTCTAAAGTTTTTGAGAACCTCTGACCCTGAAACACTTCTCCTTTTGGCCCATGGTAAAGAGGAAACAGAATTGTAAATGGACTGGTAATTGGCATCTTGTAATGAAGTGGGCAGTTATATCTAGCTAGTTGAATACGTTCTAGACTAGAAAAGGATTAGTATTTGGGGACCTTTCTCTGCAAGTCTTCCATTGTTTAATCTGGGAGTGAGGCAGGAAGCATGGAGCTGGTGCTGCATAGCCTGCCCTTCTTCCCTAATCTAAGGAAATAGCCTTTTTACTTAGAAACCAATCAAGTTAGCACTTGAATTTTAAAGTCTCGCCATGCAGCAGAGTTGTAAGAAAACTGCATGGTCCCACAGACCGAAAGAACTTTCTTGAGTTAGAAAATCTCTCTGCCTAGAGTGACCACGAGGAGAATTTTTCCTTCAGTATCAAAATCACTTTAACTCAGAGCATTTCATCTGAGACTCACACTCTAGCTGTGCTGTTCCTGGCCTTAACACTTAAAAGTTGAAAGCACAAACTCTTTCTAAGGTTTTGCAAACCGTGGTTTACTATGCTTTCTCAAGACAAAGGAAGTAAGGAGGAAGAAGTGTGGCACAACTCTGCTATCATCAGGGTTGAACAATTGAGTCTTGTTGTAAGACATGCTGTTTAAACTGACTCCAGTTTAGACAGGAATCTACTTCCTGACCTGTTGGTTCATGTTGTCTCTGTGAAACTCTGTACTTGAAAAGAGGCTCACCTGAAGTGGGTCAACATGTTCTCAAGAAGAATGTATTCATGCTCAGAAACAGTTCTCATGGGAACGTGGGTAGGAGCCCGTGGCATTTTGGTGTGACGGCAAACACAATGAGTGCTTGTGCTCAGAACGCACATTCTTAGTATTTGCATGCATGTGGATATAATGAAATTTTAATTATATGATTTCCACATTCAGGTCTTTGACCTAGCAAGTAACATGATCATGAGAAATTACAATACATTCTATGAATCTTTAGGTATATTGAAGATTATAATTTAAGTAGTTCTAAAGTCTGGAGAAAGATCTCCTGTGTGAATCTCTGTCCATTCATCAAGGAAAGAAGAAAAAACCTTGATACATAAATCCCTGGCAATGATGTTTTACATGCTGTTCTCATTGACTTTGAGGACTTGGTATCTACAATATCCAGCCACACTTGTAAACATAGTTTCACAGTGGATAATGTGAAGAAGTCTATTAAAGATATATATATATTTCTGTGAGAATGCTAACAGTGCTTTTTTTTTCTTTGTGACCCTGGCTTAAAACCATCAGGAGACATTCTTTTTAAGAAAAGGGAAACCCACAGTGGTATTGTTAAGAGGGAGCTTCAGCTGGAAACTAAAGGTCACAGGTGCTCTTGGGAACAGGTTGCCAGTGTTCTTATCTGCATAGTGATATTTAACTTAAAACCATGTGAAAGGAAGAGCTCAAAACCCTTGCTGTGCAAACTATGAGCATGATCTGGTTTAAATGAAAGATTTGCCAGTTGCTATTTTCATCATTATAGAAATGCTAACATCCTTCTGCTATCTGCATTAGAGGAGTTTCCTGATTTGGACATTTTCTAGATTTACACTAACAGAATCTGTGCTGTGATGGCTGGTGATGACAGTCATGCCACCATCCCTGCTTTCTCAGAGTCAAAATGACCTGAGCACAAAACGAGAGCAAGCCTACGGTTCAATTCAGAAAACACTGGATTCTGAGGTGAGGTTTAAAGCAACTTACTTTGGCCATCTGGCGTTCAGTGTTGCCCCTGGCACCGAGGAAAACCATAGCCAAGGTGGACGAGATGCTCCACGGAGAGAAAAAGATATTCTGGGCAGAGTTCGATTGTTCTATATGCTTGAGGATATTGAGGGCAAACACGGTGTTTGCCATGGAAAGCTCTTCCATTGTTTCGGTCTAGAACGAAGGGGAAGAGAGAGAAAGAGCTATGAATGACTGTTCGGCACTGGGAGTGAAGTTGGCAGAGGGATATAGGCAGTGTCCTGCCTATGGTTCCCTTCCTGTCTTCCCTCCATGAGACAAAATGTGGACGGTGAAAATTGCTTAGAGTCACAAGCCATGTGCTCCTCACAGTGTGCAGGTGTAACATTCTTTGACTCCATTCTGAAATTTGAGTCATTTTAAACATGAAACCCTGCAATTTCAATTTTCCCCAGCCTCTGTAAACTATGTAGCCAATCCTGGGATATGATGACAGTTCTGAGGAATGACACTTTGTGAAATCCAGATTATAATGAGGATAGTAACAACCGTAACACTCATCTGAGTTCTATTCTCTACATGTTAGACACCCAAACTGTGGACACTAACTACTGAACACCTTTCTTGTGTAATCATTTAATCCTCCTGAAATCCTGTGAGGAGAAGGAAAGCTATCTCTGTGCACAGAAAGAGCGTGCTACTGCACAAAAGCCAGCTGACAATGCCATTCAGTAACAGAGAGTGGGAGGGGAAATTGAAGGCAGGAAAGTCACCTCCATGTTTCGTTCATATTCACACTACACATACCCACACCACATACACCTATGTTCATATGCAGAATATAATACACTTATCCAAATGGGTGCCACATGTACACGGACTTGCTGGGTTCAGGTGAGACAATCTTTCAACTTCTCCATTTTGAGGTGTATAACATACATTAGGGTTGCTATCTGTGTCCAGATACTACCATCCCCAGCATATTCTCTCCTCATATGCCTCAGCCTTGGTCTAAAAGGATTTCCTATGGCCTGGGGAGTTCACTTTAGTACCCTCTTCTCCTGTCATACAAATCTACGTACCCATAGGAATTCAGGGGCAATTCAAGAATGTAGGAACCACACAATATGTTTAATTTATAGTTATCTAAAAAAGGTCAGGCATGCCTTCCACAACTTAAGGATCTCTGTGCAGCTGGATTCTTGGACACACCCAAGGGTGGTGTGTGGGAAGGGATGCCAACCACCATCTTCCTACTTCTCTATTTTTCTTTCATCATAGTCTAAAATAACCTATAATTACCAAAATATACAAATACACCAAACAATGACAGCACTCATCTCTTTGTAAACCTTTTGGAACAAAGATTTTCCAGAACTGGGGAGTAGTGGAGAGACCCCTGGATTAAGCAAACTGTCTTGACTGTTTACAGACGTATTGTCATTTGTAACATAAGGCAATTGCATTTTGTACAAATGACAAAATAGTAAATTAAAATGTATTTTTAGAATTCTTTTCTATTTCTTGCCTCTGTATTTAACTTACTAGTGTGGGGCTGTGGGCACATGAGTGTGAGCATGGGTACACACGTCACGGGGGCCGAGTGTGAGCGTGGGTACACACGTCACGGGGGCCGAGTGTGAGCATGGGTGCACACGTCACGGGGGCCGAGTGTGAGCGTGGGTGCACACGTCACAGGGGCCGAGTGTGAGCGTGGGTGCACACGTCACGGGGGCCGAGTGTGAGCATGGGTGCACACGTCACGGGGGCCGAGTGTGAGCGTGGGTGCACACGTCACGGGGGCCGAGTGTGAGCGTGGGTACACACGTCACGGGGGCCGAGTGTGAGCATGGGTGCACACGTCACGGGGGCCTAGTGTGAGCGTGGGTGCACACGTCACGGGGGCCGAGTGTGAGCGTGGGTGCACACGTCACGGGGGCCGAGTGTGAGCATGGGTACACACGTCACGGGGGCCGAGTGTGAGCGTGGGTGCACACATTACGGGGGCCTGTGGAGATCAGACAACTTTATGGAGGCAGTTTTCTCCTTTCACCTCTCAATGGGTTCCAGGCATTGAATTTAGGTCACCAGGTTAAGCCTTTCACTGACCCTTGGAGGGTCACAGAGGCCTTCCTAAAGCTCTTGGAGGTTAAGCAACTTCTGTGTGGTCCCACAGTTACTGTGATGTTGCAGCGTGCAGGCTGGGATCTGCCAAAGAAAGTTTGCTGATCTTCAGATCTCACAGGTTGATGGCACCGCTTCACTCTGTCAGTTAAGGAAGTTCTATACTGAGAATATTACAAAGGGGAACAAGAAAGAGAAGTAGCAAGTCCATATTGCTCCTAGAAAGCTCATTAGTTGACAAAAAAACAGTATTGCTTTCTGTCTTGTTTCATCACAGATTTCTGAATAAAATAGATAGTTCAGAAAATAACTTCTTCTTCAGTGACTTAATACTACAATTAGACTCCATGCATAGGTTTCCTTAATAAATAATTTTAAAATTATAAATAAAATGTTTCTCTGCCCCTGCATAAAAATTCAAATAAGTGATCCAGCTAGGGGAGCATATCATGACCTCTCCTGCTTCTCAGCCTGTGCCACAGTCTAAGCCAGTCGGTCACTTAGGCATTAACAGGATGCAAGGGTCAAGGCCTTTATCAGCCAAGACAGTTAATATGAAAGTAGGACTCTGGGTGACTTGACAGAGAACAAGATGGTACTAAGCAGAGTAAAATTGTTCCAGATATGTTCACTTCTTTAAAACTCATCTCTGTCTGAGGACATAACTTAGTACCAGGTATGCAGCCACCTGTGTTCAGAACACCAGTTCTACCAAAAAAGAAAAAAAAATTGAACTAAACAACCTGAATTATTTTGTATTAGAGAGGCCAGCCTTGAACTCAACAGGTAGTCAGGGATGCTATAGGGTTTCTATCCTCCTTTGTCTGCATCAATGTGCTTAGATTACACGTCTGTGCAACCAAGCCTGATTTATAAACTGCCAGGAATTGAACCCAGGGCTTCGTGTTTGCTCGGAAAGCAATTCACCATCTGGGCAACATCCCTTGTCCTGGAGTTCTAGTTTCTTAGCTACATTTGCATAAAATAATAGTTGATGTCCTTATTTCGGTCACCTAATTAAATCTGCGCGTTTTGTTTAATGGAAATGATTACATACCCTATGTCCTTTGGGATTTCTGCTAGAGTAATGAAAATGTGAAGATGTAGGCATTTCAGGACTAATCATATGCTTCCAAATATGAGACTATTGCTAACATTAGTAAGAACGAATGGAAATGATGTGCTGGGCTGGGCTCTTTCCCTGTCTGTCAGTTCCTGAAATACAAGTTGGCAAAGCACTAGTGAAACTCGGCAGAAGTGATGAATCTGGGAGGTGCCGTAGGCTCACCACCTGCCACACTCCCTCTCCACAATAGCACGAGCTGACAAATTAGATTTTTGCTGTGCCATTTCAAACATTTCTTTGTATAATCATAATAATGAAAATGTTTTAATTGATTTCAAAAATCAGTGAAAATTAAGATAAAACAATAGTGGCAAGGAAACAGCCCATCAAAAATAGAACAAGCTTTTCAGAAACGAGGGGGTAGTATTTTAGTTGATAGTTTTTATAATGAATAATTATCTGCTTACTAGAGATTAAATTGCTAGCTTGGTCAACCAATCAACTAATTTATTTGATATTTATTTTTCACAGAATTGGTCCATTACTGAACTAAGTTAAATAATTATGCTCTGATCCTGGATCATCCTGGCCCAAATAACTGCTTAATTTTTATAGTTTCTGACTATTAAATTTAGATGACAATTAAATGTCACTTATTTATATTTAATGTAATAATTACTTTCAATTGCTTAAATACAAACATTTTAATATTTGTAGCTATTTATGTCTAATTCTATATCAAAATAATAGTTAATATAGAACATACATATTGTAACCTGTTCAATAATATTAAAATTGAAATTACAATAAACATACATTTTAATTTTGATTCATAGGCACTTGCTGTCTTCTGAGATTCAAAGTTAAGCAGTCATAAGTTTAATTCAAGTCTTAACCCAAAATACCTTTAGTTAAACAAATGAAAAAGAAAACATGGTTACATCTTTTACTCACCCTCTACACAGGTCAATATATTAAAAAGTTACTATGAAGGAAGAGAAAGGAGAAGTCTGGATTCATTAGAGATGACCAGGGGCTTCCAGAAGCACTTTATTACCTTCTAATCCTGTGAGCAGCTGACAGCCAGGAAAGGCTCTTTGGCAAGCCGGAATAGCAAGGACGAGGTAATGACTGGTTTTATATGGCCATGCTCCTCCCACAGTTTTTTTTAAACTTTTAAATTTGTGTTCTTTGTATGATTCAACATTTTACTCATAAAGACATCAGTAGGAAAGGAATGCTGATTTGTAGTGTTCAGTTTAAAAAAAGAACTTGAGAAGTATGACATCATTTAGAAATTCAAGAATTTAGCAATTTCCAATTTAAACCTACTAGCAGCAATCTGCACCATTCACTCTTGGGTCTTTATTGTTTCTCACAGGTACTCAATGATAGTAATTAAATTCCATGATACTCAATCCAGCTTTGGACAGGCACCATCTGTCTTCGCAGCAAAAGATGTGATCATTTCTTCTTGTTGAGTTGAGGAAGACTCAAAGAACCCTCTACACAGAATAAGAGAAACACTGTTTTTATCATTCAATAATTCTCTATTTTAATCTTTGATTTTCTTAGGAATAATAACCTTAATAATTCTGTGTTCAACTCTAACCTACTGTCTCAGGACACACCCAAAGAACTTTTTATATGGCCTTGGTTACACCATGGATTTTATGCTATTATAAACCATAACAACCTACTGCTGATGTTGACTTAAAATTGACAGAAATTCACACATCATGATAACTAAAAATTATAAACAAAAATGTTGGAGAAAAAAAGATAAAATTCACATAACTAATTGTAATCACGAATCTAAAAATGTTCATATTATTAGAATTTATCAGAAAAAGCTGGAAACACATCTTTCAGATCACTTCTCAGATCTTCACTGTGCATTTCCATAAAAGAGAGCAGACACAGGACACAGAAATGTGCCCTGCTTCTCCTCAGCAAGCTTTGAAGACTCCATGACTTTCTTTGGCTTTGAAATGAAGATCTCACTGTCAGGGAGAGTGAGATCAGAGATGGAGTCACCCTGAGTTCCTCTGTGAGACTTCACCCTGACCTGACCAGTCTCTGGTTGCAGAAGAACAGAGTATCTTAAACCCTGATTGTTGGAGGAGTACAATTGGCAGGTTCTTCTGTATCTGCCTGGAAGTCAAGGATAGCATCACTTTTGAAATGATAGAAGACCTCCGGGAGCAAAAAAAAAAAAAAAAAAAAAAAAAAAAAAAAAAAAAAAAATTGGTGTTTGCCTGAATCCGAGTGTACAAGCCCCATTTCAAATGGAAAAAAAGAAAAAGAATAAGAAGAAGAAGACTTCAGCATTAGTTAAAAAAAATGCCTTCGATCACAGATGAACTTTAAACTCCTTAAATTACTCCATTAAATCAGGAACACTTTGGGTTGATATGTGTCACCCCCATATTCTGTTTTTTCTCCCTGTAAACACTCAGTGGACGTTACTGCTTGATGGGCTCTTTCCCCTTTTAGTCTTGGTCCCCGAGCCTGCACCCCCGAGTTAAGCGGCTCTTCAGCCATCCTCCATCCGCACGTCAGCGTTGCTGTCTGCATGGATCAGTGTGCCTAGACTTTGTCCACACTTTGCCTCACTCTCACCTTCCGTCACCCTACTCCCTGTTGGCCCGGTCTGTGGCTTTTTTACCCTGTCGCTTCCTGAATCCCATTTGGACTCCTGTAAGGCTCAATGAGCTCCTTCCAGTCAGAAATGCACCATTAGAGTTGAGTCTACAGTATAATCATCAGTTCCATGCAGCTGCTTCCTCACACTTAGGATTCCATCCCTAAGGGGGAATTGTGATTATCACAGCAGCAAGAACAATACGAACCAAAAAGTGGCTTCTTGCTAAATCATTTTTGGTGAAGTGAGTAAAATACTAAACTTCTCTAGAGAGGCCCTATAGTGTGGTGAGGATTAAGAATGGGGATTTTGAAAGATTTAGAAAGATCTAGCTCAAGTTCTCCCTTCTCCACTTTCAAGTTGTATAATCTTGGACCTATTTCTTGCCTTTTGTAAGCATTACTTTCCTAGTACCACTACCCAGCTGGGAAGGACCAAGGTACTCCTCTTCTGCAACCATTCCCTTCATTTCATTTGTGCGTTATTCAGATACTCCTTGTTCTCAAGAGATAAACTCAGTTCTGATCTATGAGTTCTGGGAAAATTTTATGAGAGAATGTTTTCTGGGGGGGAGGAGAATGTTCTTGATGAGAAGGGAAGATGCAAGAGAAATGTCCGTACTGCTCACAGCCAACCCAGGCCATGCCAGCCACTTCAGTTGTGTGACTATGTGATGACAGGAGAAGCTGCAGCAATGTTGGATCCAGAGAGCGAGGCTGATTTTTCTTTATAGCTGTCAAACCATACTACTAATATCAGAGATCCTCTAAGCCAGTGCCCAGACCACTAAACCTCTAGTTTCTGTTTTTATTTTCATGAGATGAAAAAAATACACATATGTTAAGCATTGTTACACACATACATATATGTGTATATATGCATGTACACATATATGTGTGTGTGTGTGTGTGTGTGAATAACAATCTTTGATGAAGAACAGATGAGACAATGCTTTCTCAGTATTTGCTGTATAGCAAGGACTTTATTGTATGAGCATGAGCCAGCATAACAGTGTGACTGTTGGCTAGGCTTACAAGTTACCATCTCATCTTTATTTTACCAAATCTCACAAATTTTGTATAATAAAGCAAATTATCACATAACACACAATTAGAAAAATACAAAAAAAATATAAATAGAAATTAAATGAACTACTACCAATACTGCCCTAGGGAAGATAAGATGGGATGGGTAATATATGTCTTGAGAAAAAGTTGACATGAAGGTAAAGAAAACAACACACACACACACACACACACACACACACATACACACACCCCATAAGGGTAGAAAGGAAAAGATGTTAAAATTACAGAAATAGGTACAAAGCATTGCTGAGTTTCCTATAATCTTCCGGAAGAAGCATTGCTATTGTGAGGCAGAAAGAGAAACTATAAAGGGAAAAGATCTTACAGAGGAGCCTTGGACTCAGGCAGAAGTGGGCCCTGACTAAAGACAGCCCACTCTGAATTCCAGAGGACAGACAGACTGGTTAAAAAAACATTTCACAATGGGAAAGCTGAAGATGTGAAGGAAATTCAAAGGATAGGAGATCTTCAAAAGCACAACGGTGAAGCTGGCTAGTGTGTCCTGGTAGCAAAAGTCCACCCATCGCAGAGTCCCTTTCCACTTGCTAAAGGAATGAGATAAGTTGCTGTAACCTATACTCACGCATGCTATATTCTAGGACAGATCATTCTTATGAAAGCTGAGCATGGTAGAACGGTGGTCTAGGAAAATGTGTACACAATAATCAAAAGTAGAGAAAAATATAGTCATTCATAATAGGACTCAACTCTATAAATAAAATGTGCAGAAATACAACTTGAATGAAATATGTCAAAATATCAGTGAATATCCTACTCTAGAAATCTATCACTTTTTATACTCAAAAATTATTTCTATGTACTCCTTCATACATAGACATTACTTTTATTTGGGGAATTGTACTCTTGGTAATTTTTGCTTGTTTGTTATTGTTTCTTTTTTCAGTTGTTGAGAGCTTTTTGTTTCTTTGTTTTCTGTAGCAATGGAAAGATAATTTAGAGCCTCATTCATGCCATGAAAATGCTCTACTGTTGAACTCTGTCTCCCGTCCCACAGGCACTGTTTAAAATCAGAACTACATTATCAAAAAGTCTATTCTGATTGCCTTCTCCTCTATGAGCAATATCCAAACAATTGTATGTTAAAAAATAATATGGAGGCCAATTTCTAATGTTTTAATGCTGCCTAGTCCCTGTGGATGGAATAAACTATCTAGTGTCTGTCTTCCCTGATGGATTTGGAAATGAGCTTGAGTTCGTCAGCCATGAGATTTAGTGGTTAAGACAGATACATGTCTCCTAGTAGGTGTTCTCTAGTTGTCTGCTCAATGGCTTAGTTGTGGAAAGCATGGGAAACAGCAATACATTTGTTCTCCATTTTAAATAGACAATCATCAACACTTCAATAGTTACCAAAATTATCTTCTGATGGTGAGGAAATATACCAATTAGAAACATTCATTATCTTCACATTAACAGAACTACCATTAAAATGCCCAACAGATGTCATTTAGAAAAAAAACTATGCAAAATTCTATATAATGTTCTTATTTTACTGATCCACTTTCAGTATACTTACTATTAACAATAAACCACGCACATCAATGGCTCAGGAAGAAATGTGTCAGATCTTTAAGTTCCTGTGTAGCGGGCCAGTGAAAGGAGAGCAGGCAGGAAAGGAGTTTCGGGGTGTGTGAAGAAGATAAGCAAGGGACTGAGTTGGCTTTGAGGGGGAGTGACAGTGGCCTGACCAGAGAAAGGAAGTTGTCTAAATCTAGAACAACAGCAGAAAACCTCACAGATTTTAAGATAAGCCCAGGGCCAGCCTGAGTGTGAGAATATTTTCATAAGAAACAAGCTATGTCAGGGAGTATAGCACCTCTGGCAGAGTATTTATCTTGTTACCAAGTTAAAACCCAAACACAGATTCCTTGGCTGAGAAGCTGTTGAAACAAAGATCCAGTATTCTATGATTCAGCCACAGGAGCAAACCAATAAAGGCCCAAAGACTTGTCATGTCAAAAGCATGCAAGGATACTTTCAGAACAGCCTTAGAACCTCTGTGACTCAGGCATCACACAATAGATGTTACATGAGAAAACCAATAGAGGCCCAAAGACTTGTCATGTCAAAAGCATGCAAGGACACTTTCAGAACAGCCTTAGAACCTCTGTGACTCATGCATCACACAATAGATGAAACTGGATGCTTACAATCAAATGTTTCTTTAGAGGGGTGAATGATATAATATTAGACTCATATAGACTTAACTGCATTCATCATCTGGTCTACCTTACTTACCCTCATGGATAATTTATGAGCAAATATTATTTATATTTATATTTAAATCCTAATTTAGTTTCTGTTTCTCTTGCATAATTCTACTCTGCCACAGTCATTGTTGTATGCAAAAAGAAAGAAATACATTTTAATGGTAAATTTTATAAAATACATTTAGAAGATAGCAAGTAATCAGTGTTTGAATGACTTGACATCAATTACTTTGTTTTTATTCTGTTATAGATATTATGTATCTTTTTTTAAGATTAGAAAAAATATCATACTGGTCAATAGTGCTAATTTGTACTAAACTATAAAGATGATGTATACAAGGTTTTTGGATTTCATCCCCTGTAAAATAACAGGAGCAAATCCCTTGATTTTAAATGAGTTGCAAAACAATCATGTATATTGCCTCAGGGCTGGAATTTTTATCTCCTTCCTACAGGGACTTGTATTGGCTCAGGACACCCCAAGACCAAGTTCTTAGCATAAAGGAAATGTACTCGCCTCAAAGAGACAAGGATCAGTAAGTAAAAGACTAGACAGTAGATAGAGGACAAGGGAGACGGGGAAGGAAACAAGGTAGTGGGGAACAGGGACAAAAGAGTAGGCCTCTGGATAGAAAGGAGACAGATGTGTCCCACAGGCAAATGACAGTTTATAAAAATTAAACAGTGAGGGCCCTGTGTTAAGATGAAATGTTTAATTTTAATTGTGCATGTTAATTTGGTGAGTCAAAGGAGGCTTTTGATTGCTGGACTTCAATACTTTGATAACTGGACCTGACTCAGGAGAAGGAAGTGGCCATATAAGGAATGGATCTTGGTGGCCAGCTTTAGAAGTGCAACTTAACAGTTTTTAGCAAGGCAGAGAGAAGCAAGAAGGGAAAGACCTGCCAGAATCATGTTTGCCATGCTCAGGCTGGCTAGAATCCTTTCACTTCCAATCTTAACATTCTTATTTAGAATTGGGTAAAATCGAGGAGAAGAGAAGAGAAATTATTCCTGTTCATTAGTCATGAAGAACTTAGATCACAACCAGGAAGATGTTTGATGGGTGGGAGAAGAAAGGCTAGGGACCCTGACATCTCCAGAAGTCTCTTCAGTCTTTACCTCTCTACTCATTTCAAGAACTGAAACTTTAGATTCCTCATAGATATCTCCACTTGACCATCTTTTTTTTTTTTGGCATTTTTGACAGCTTTCTCAGGTTCACCTACTGTGGTGATTTGAAAGAAAATGGTTTCTAAAGAGAATAGCATTGTTGAAGTTGGTGTGACCTTGTTGGAGAAAGTGTGTCACTGTGGTAGTAAGCTTGAGGTCTCCTGTACTCAAGCTACACCCAGTGAGACAGTTTACTTCTTATTGCCTACATATCAAGATAGAGGACTCTCAGTTCCTTCTCTAGCACCATGTATGCCTTCATATTAGCATGTTTCACCATGATGATAATGGACTGAACCTTTGAACTGTAAGCCACCCAAATTATAAATTCCTTTTTAAGAGTTACCATTGTCATAGTGTTTCTTCACAGCAATGGAGGTCCTAACTGAGATACCTGCCCAATATAAAACATAAGTCCCTTTGTCCCAGACCTATTTCTTCTCATTTACTTCCACTTTGCCTAGCAATCACCAAGATAAGTTCAAAGCAACACCCTTTACTTGTTTGAAACTTATCCCTTCCTCTCTCTCTCGCCCATTCTTTTCATGTGTTTTGAAATAGGGTTTCTCATGCACTCAAAGCTAGCCCTGAGTTAGTTTATGTAGTCAAGAATGAACTTGGACTTCTGGTTCTCCTCCCTCTTTCTCCTGAGCATTGATATAACAGGCATATGCCTCAAAGCACAAATCAATTCATTTTATCTATCATTTAATTTTGAATACTACTATTTTTAATATCAAATAATTTTTGAGTCTGTTCTTTCTCTCTCTCTTTATCACACACATGTGCATACACATTTCCTTTCTCTCTTTTTAAAATTACTTATGCAGTCTTGTACTCATGTTTAGTGTAAGAACCCTTAATCAATAAGTTTGATCTATTTGCAGAATAAATCTGACTCACCATGGCTCTTCTAAATTTCTTTACGTGTGTCAATAAAAATAAGATAAAGTCTAGCCTGAGTTGTATGATTTGGAGGTCATCTAGAGACTAACAGAGTTCTAATCACATTAAATTAAATGTTATAGTTTATTTACCATAGTATCTGGCACATGCAGCATTAATGATCATGATCACTTGACTCCTATTAATATACCTAAATTGTATCTAAGTTTTGCCTAAAATAATCTGTTTATTTCTCTATAAAACTTCTGAGAGAAGTTCTGCATTTCAATTTTATACAAATAGACTTAATACACTATGTGTTGTGGAGCATGTTAATTTAATGTTTTTGAACTAAAATAAAAGCAAACTTCTGTGGCTCACAAGGATCTTCCATACCTCTACTGAAAACCTGAAGTATGGACCATTTGTTTCCCTTCTTTTATGCAAATAGAAAAAACCCTAGTCCAGACTGCATCATCCTAGGAAGTAGCTGTGAATCCCAAGAGATCCTAAATCCAGAAACCCTGGTAACTTTAGGTCAGATTCTCACAGGAGTTCATCAACAAAGGAACAGAAGCCATGATATTCAGTGGTCATGGTGTGCACCAAGACTGTGGGTAGCATCAGAGAAATATATCCTCTGCTACACAGTTATATGAGAGTCTCCCAGACTCAGGGTCACAAGAGTTCTAAGCAGTGATAAAGTACTGAGCAAGAATAAAGATAGTAAACCATAAAAAATAAAAGAGGAGGAGTCCACACTGTGGTCACAGGGCTAGAAGATATCAAGCTACATCTGAGCTGGAAGCTCCATCTGCACCGGCTAGCTTTCTCAGTGTGATGCTGATGAGGGGGAAAACTCATCAATAGTATTACACAGTTCTGAATATTGTAAGATAAAATAAAGGCATAGCAGGAATGGGGTATGTTGTGGAATAATCCTTTTGTATGCTGTTAATATTTGCCACTTGGATTGGTTTAATAAAAAAAATTAACTGGGCAGTAGGTAGGCAAAAAAACAAAGGCAGAACAGCTAGACACAGAGGAGGCTGGAAAGGAGGGCAAAGTCAAGAGGAGTCTCCAGGAGATGCAGAGGGGGTAAAACATGCTGAAGGACAGGTAAGCCTCAAGCCATGTGGCAATACAAGATTATTAGAAATGGGTTAATTTAAGTTGTGAGAGCTAGTTAGTAATAAGCCTGAGCTAACGGTTGCATTATTTGGAAACTGGCAGATGAAAAAGTCCACCCATATAAGTACCCTCTAATATGAATAGTATCATTACCAGTATGGAGATAGCTAACCACTTTCTTATTGGACTTGAGGCCAGATCGACAGGGGTATCTCATGTCTGGTTTTGTAAATCTGGTCAAGAGCCTGTGACTAGATTATAGTATTTGAATGAAATCCGCTAGGATTTTCTGTTTGTTTTGTTTTTTCATTTCTTTGTTTGTTTTTTTTTCTAAATGGCCATACTGTAAGCTACCTTCTAAATACTCATGCTTAAATATATAAAGTAATGCTATAGTGAGCATTATACATTTAGAAACTTCTTACTACAGTGGACAGTGGTTAATGGAGAAGCCTATAAGTGGCCAAAGTCCTAGGAATAAATCATGGTGGAGATCTCTGCCCTAAATGGGCCAAATAAATCACCTATCACATCTTGTAAGGCTTCGGATACTTCAAAGAAGATGTAGCAGAAAGAGCATAAGATCCAGGGGATGGGGAGAAGTGCAGGGCAAAAGATGTCTTTAGATATAAGGGAAGTATTGCGCTCATTTGCCTCATTGCAGCTGGGTTTATCTGAATAAGACTTGCTTAACATTGGGCCCCCTAACATTTAATCATGAATGGGTAAGTAACTAGGAGGCCTCACTCTTCCCCGCGGCACTACTGGTGTTGGATGGGTGGGGTTTTCTTGTTTTCACTGATAAGATGCCCTTCCCACTCTCAGACACAAACTTTTAGTTAATTGAATTATTAATTACAAAACACAGAAGAAAGGCAGGGAGATATAAAGGGGCTTGTTGAGAAGAAAATGTATGAAGGAGAAAAAGTGAGAGAAGGAGATGAGGAGGAAAGCACCAAAATTATTATATAAATGTATTAAAATATCAGACAGTGGTGTGGAGAGAACGGAATTCCAGAGGAAGACTGCCCCATTAGCCTTTCTATGGTTTTGAACATTTGACCATACACACAGAAAATAAAAAAACGTGGAAAAAATCCATGAAGATGCTGAAAAACATCATATTCTGGACAATAGCTTACACGGAGTTTTATAAACATCAGCTTTAGAGAAAAAAAATACTGAAATGGTTTATGTGCTTGGCATTCACATGACTAGCTAATGCACTTATGCAAAGATCAGAACATCCCAGATTTCTGCCAGGTCAGAACTTGCTGTGACCTATTTTTTTCTGTTGTTATAGTCTAGATATCAAGGTGCTTATTGACTTAAAGTCTGAGTTAAGGAAAATAATATAAAAGTATATTATTTTTCTCAGTGAGTTTTGCTCTGTGTTATATATATGTAAGTATATATGCATCTATGTTTACACATGCGTATGTCTCTCCTCTCTCTCTCTCTCTCTCTCTCTCTCTCTCTCTCTCTCTCTCTCATGTGTGTGTGTGTGTGTATGTATGAGTATGTTTGTGTGTCCCAATAGTTCCAGATTAAAATTATGAGGTAAAAATATTTGAAAGCATTTATATGCCATATATGTAAAAATACCATTACAAATGAAATAACATTGATTAGATGGTAGGAAAATTTCTACTGTAAAAAATCTTCAAACCATTACTTTTATTATACAAGCACCATAACAAATGCCTTCACTAGAGTGTTACACTATAATCTAATAATAATAGATCTTATATAGGACATTTCTTTGAATTTTCCTTTGTTTGTATAGTGAAACAATAACATTATATTGGTTTTGACGTCAATTTTTTATGTTTTGTTTTGTTTGGTGTTGTAGAAAAAAATCACTGTGGGAAGAAGAAAGTTTCTTTAGCTTCTGCTTCCTCATTGAGGGAAGCCAGGCCAGGAACAAAGACAAGATTCATAAGGGAATGCTGCTCACTGATTTACACCAAGGCTCAGCCTGACCTTATTTGGAAGCTGTCCCTGAGCTTGGATATCTGACTTAAGTGTGACCTTGGACACAGTTACCCACAAATGCTCCCCTACTGCTGTCCATATGATGATTAGGTATTGTGCTATAGCTGTATGCTAGGACCATGCTGCCAAACATTAATTAGGAGATGCCCCAGCCACTGTTCCCTTCCTATATATTCCCCTTACTCTGGAATAACGGTGAGCTGTAACACTGAAACTAACTGCTGAAAGGCTATTTCCACTGTACTCACAGGCCTTACAAAGCCTTAAATGCCTCCTCTGCCCACTTGGGCCTCGCCAACTAGTGGCCAACCGACCACAAGGAAAAGGGAGACACTATTTGCCTCAGATCAGGTTTCCTTTTTGCTATGAGTCAAATTTCTAGCCAAGATTAACTGTCACAGGGTTCATACAACTTATAAAGCTTTGATATATTCTTTCTAATTTATTACTTTCAACAATTATTTAAGAACAATGATGTATGAGCTGAGAAGATAGTTCATTTGAAAAAGTACTTGCCACATAGGCAAGAGGACCTAGTTTGATCACCTGCATGCATACTAAGGAAAAAAAGATTGTGGTATGTGCTTGTAATCTCAGTGCTGAAGAGATGGAAAGAAACAAATCTTTGGGACTTGCTTGCCAGTCAGTCTTGCCTAATCAAGCTCCAGGTCAGAATGAGAGCTCTTATCTAAAAGCAAAGGTGGACAGCACTCTGAGGATGACACCTGTGGTCGTCATCTGCTGTGTGACACTGTTCCTGGGATAATATGAACAAAGAACTTCTCACTTCAGATAGAGGGTTAGTGACAGATCAAAGTCTAACTTGAGAACCGGTGTGCTGTACTGGGCTTATTTATCAGAGCAAGAATGATTCAAAGACAGCTGTAATTCTGAAGCGCAGTCCAACATGGGTGACGGTTCATGAACGCTGGGAACCTATAGCATACTACAGAATATTCAGACAGCTTAAGAGTTTGGGGAGTGTTCCTTGCTGGTAGTTTAGTAGATCTTCATTTCTTCCACACAACACAGATAGTCTCTGTTTCTTCTAGGCAGCTAAGCTTGTTTAACAGTGTCTCTCCGCAGTCCATCCTGCGTATGTATGTTTGGGGATACAGGTACTACTGAATCTGCTCAGTTTCAGGGAATTCTTGTAACTGTAGATTGTCTATATCTTGAGTTTATGTCCCTAAATGATGGACTGCTTCACATTCCCTTCCCTGTGTCTTAGTGAGCTTCCCTCCAAAATGGAAGGTCTTAATGTCAGATGAATTTGCTACATGACTTATGCACACACATTGCACATATATGTGTGCAACATACACACAAAGGTGAACACACAAGAAAGTTAAATGACTGTTTTATAGCTGAGAAAAAAAGGCAAGAGATTTGGCTTATTGGTAATAAGTGGTGAAGGATTAAGTTAAACCCAAAGGTCAGTGATCTTCTCACTGATAACTTCTGTGTTTTTATCCAGTTTGGAAGTGGTTGTTTTGAGTTCTGTGATTGCCTAAGAAGCTGTTATATTCTCAATGACCCTCCCCCCAAAAAAATAAATGACTTCCCAGTTCTATGCAAAGGAAGTTAAAAATTATGAAGTCCTAAAAAAAACAAAAAACATGGTAAGTTGGCTCAACACACGTCTTTCCTTCCACAGACCAGGCCTTCCTGGCATCTTATCTACAGTCATAGTTATTGATATTCTAGATTGGGAACTATAAAAAATTTCAAGGTAATTAAACAAATATTCTCAGAGCTAGTGAAATGGCCCAGCAGTTAAGAGCACTGACTGTTCTTCCATAGGACCCTGGTTCAATTCCCAGGATCTACATGACAGCTTACACCTGTATGTAAACCCTGTTCTAGAGAACCCAACACCCACACACAGACACACATGTAGGCAAAACATCAATGCACATAAAATAAAAATAAACAAAATTTAAAAACCATTATATACAGGGAAGATGAGTAAAATGAAGATAAATTTGCAAA
Organism: Microtus pennsylvanicus; assembly: GCF_037038515.1. Classification (NCBI taxonomy): domain Eukaryota; kingdom Metazoa; phylum Chordata; class Mammalia; order Rodentia; family Cricetidae; genus Microtus; species Microtus pennsylvanicus. Next base: position 4,580,928 of record NC_134588.1, read on the forward strand.
CGGTTCTAAAAACTAGAAATTAGTAGATCTCCAGTGAGAGAATTACTTTTGGCTGTGTTACAAGAAGACAGTAACCATTGTTTAGACAAGATTATGAAATAACCTTGTTGTGGGCCATTTTATTGTGATCCTAGAGTAATTTTGTTAAGTTATGTATTCTGCGACATGCTTCATATCCAATGAGAGAAGAACATTGTTTAGATTTGAAAATAACCCAGTTTCAAAATGACAAGGTAATGAGTCTCCCTCGACCTCCACTCTAATGGGCAGGCAGCAACTCTTTCTTCAGTGACAAACATTATGTACTCAAGAATTGAATAACATGCTGAAGAGTTACAACAGATACACTCTGGCTCACTTGCTCACTTGTTTCATCATTTTAGTAGGAGAGGCAGCTCTAAATTTTAAACTATGTGGTTTCCTAGTTGTCTTATTGTTTGTGTGGCTGGTTGGTTGGGGAGGATGATCATATTTAATGCACATGATTTTGTTCTTATGAGGACTTTTGCAATATGTCTTAATTTTATTTAAAGACATGAATATACAGATTTTAATTTTTCCTCCTTAACTAATGGACTATTTATACTATCTACTTCAGCCTGCGCCAATTATGAAAACTTTTATTTTCTCAGGAAATCACTCTTTCCTTTTATATTCTAAAATAGTATCTGTTGTGATTTCCTGATGGAGGAAGGTCATTGGCTAATAAAGAAACTGCCTTGGCCCATTTTATTGGTTAGAACATAGGTGGGTGGAGTAAACAGAACAGAATGCTGGGAGGAAGAGGAAGTGAGCTCAGAGACACCATGCTCCCCTCTCCCGGGCAGACTCGAAAGCTCTGCTTTCTGAGGCACTCATGATGAAGCTCCAACCCAGAATGGACATAGGCTAGAATCTTCCCAGTAAGCGCACCTTGGGGTGCTACACACCTTATTAGAAATGGGTTAGAAATGGGCTAGTCCAGGTGCGAGAGTTAGCCGAGAAGAGACTAGATATAATGGGCCAAGTAGTGTTTAAAAGAATACAGTGTCCTTGTAATTATTTTGGGGCATAAGCTAGCAGGTGGCCGGGGTGCTGGGGACGCAGCCCCGCCGCTCCTATTACAACAATTTCCTCTTTCTAATTCAACATTATTCTCTCAAAAAAAGGACAATTTCTGCAAATTTATTCTCTCAAATTTGTTTAGTAAAATTAACTCATTTTTGCTTGTTTCTGGGTAGTTTTCACTAGAAACTCTTGTATTTTCTGGAAAAAAAGCACCTCTAGGTTGGAAAATTCTTTGGTGTCATTCTTTTACTCTAGATGAGTATCTTGAATGTCTGTGGAAACTTTCCAGTCTACTCACATTTTAGATTTAATCCCCAAGACACCACTGGTTGCTCCTCTTGGAAGGGAACCCAAAAAGAGAAGGGGGAAAATTGATTATCAGATTATATGGGCTGTTTCTTTGTGACACCTAGAGTACACTTGTCCCTGGGTTGGCTATGAGAACTGGCCTTCTCTTTGGAGGATAATGCCTAATAAATTTCAGGAATACTTTAGGGTCAGTAAAATTCAAATTTTAACCTTTCATTTATTGCTTGTTTTCACTGTGAATTCTCTGGTCTCATCTCTGGCTTACAGCAATACTAAGGCTTACTCTCATTTTCACTTTATCTTAATATCAACCTTCAGTTACCCGCCTTGGGGGATCAGGGACAGGATTCTGACTGTGGTGTGTAAGGTGGGACTGAGATTCTAATTGCTTTATTATTGGATTGCTCATCTTTCCATTTGTGCTTTGTTTTATCGCATGTGTCAAAGGTAACTGGTAATAATTCTTGAGCCTTTAGGGCTCTTTTGTACAAAACCACACTGATTTTTAACTATCTGTATGGGCTACTTTTAGGATTCAACATCCCTGATACAGATAAATTTGCTATCACTCATTACAATGAATTTATTTCCTACCATTGAAAAGTTATTGTTATATCCTCTTCCAATTTCCATTCTCAAAGCTGAAACTCAAAGACATCAGTGTCAATAAAAAACTCACTATTATCTTGAACAATTTTAGGAGAAACCTAAGGTTAATGAACACATTTAGTCTGCAATCCTAATTATCTGTTTCCAAAATACCCACAGCAGCTTTCTCAAGATAGTTATATTCCCGTTAGCTGACGGAACACAGCATGACTAATGAAAGGAAGTTACACTGTTTGAAGCCTTCTGATGACAAATATTTCTTTCCATAGATGCTTCCACTTCTTGCCGAGTTATGCCATGACTCCAGAGATGATGTATATCTAGGTTGGGTGACCAACCTATAAATTCTCAAAATACTTAGAAAGCATGAATTTTCGAGTCTGCTCTCAGTGTCAACCTTAGTTTTTGTTTTTTTCTGGGTTCATATCCATCACCGTGCCAAACAATCTCTATCTTGAAACCTCACTGCCACCCCTCAGCTTCTTGAAATATATCAACTCCAGTGTCAGTGATGTGGGATTCCTCTTTCTATGTTGTGAATATGTTTTATTACCTATGGCAGGGCAGAATATAGGTAGGTGAGAAAACTAAACTGAATGCAGGGAGAAAGAAGGTGGAGTCAGGCAGACACTATGTAACTACAGAAGGAAAAGGACACCAGAACTTACTGGTAAGCCACAGTCTTGTGTAGATATACAAATTAATAGAAATGGGTTAATTTAAGATATAAGAGCTAGCCAAAAATACATCTGAGTCATTGGTAAAACAGTGTTGCAATTAATATAGTTTTTATGTGATTGTTTAGGTCTGGGTGGCTGGGAAACCAAATTGAAGTCTCCAGTTATATAGCAAAGTCTGGAAATGTAAGACTTGCAAACCTAAATGGTATCATTGCCTAGGAAAATTAGCACTATCCTGTTTTCAGCTAGAAATGTTTTCTCTGTCTCTTGATCTTGCCTTATAGTACAGAAAGTCTCAACACTAAACTTGCCAAGTTTATCATTTTGCAGCTCTGATTTGAACACTTATTCTTGCCAATGTAAGAAGTCAATAAACCATTTTCTAAAATCCTATTAGCAAGTTCCTTAATAGCTAATGTATATGCAGATCCCAAAGATTCTTTATTTAAGACAGTGTTCCATGTAGCCTAGGCTGACTATGTAACTAAGGTTAGCACTGACCTCCTGATTGGCCTGTTTCTTCCTTCCAAGTGCTAGAGAGATCATATTAATATTCACATTCTGAATAAGTGGGTCTTTGATGAGAACTAAGATTCTACAAGTTCTTAGGTAATTGTCAGAGTTAGTTAGTTTTATCAACTTTATACACACTTGAACATAGCTAAAGAGGGGAAACTTAACTGAGGAATTCTTCCATCAGAGTGAGCAGTGGGAATGTCTGTGGGGCGTTTTCTTAATTACTAATTGATGTAAGAGGGTCCAATCCCCTGTGGAGTACTGCTATTTTTAGGCAGGTAGGCCCAGACTCTTTGAGAAATGTAGATGAAAACATCAATAACATGGTTTCTGTTTAGTTCTGACTTCTATATTCCTGTCTTGAATTCCTAATCTGGATCCTCTTAATGATAGACTTACTATAACCTGAAAGTTAAGTAAGCTCTTTCCTCTCCAAGATGACATTGGTCAGTGTTTCATCATAGCAACGGAAGCAAACTTAAGCAATAACAGATTTCCACTGAACTGTATGCTTAGTCTGAGAATCAACACTGTGTAGCAAGGCTCCAGGTTCATTCTGTCCTTTTAGAATCCTGTTGTAACCTCCAAGTTGGTAGAATGCAGTGGCTGTGTCTCACAGACCTACTCATCCACCATGCATCATACCTGATGGCTTGAACTGATAGCATTCACAGAATTCTCACTGGATTCTTGAGCCCTGTTTCCAGTACAGAGAATGAGAGGTGCCTAGAAGTACCATTGTCCTCATGGAAAGGCCCCGGTCCTTAGTAATGGAGTAAGGATGCTCGTGGCCAGTTTCTTAGTTCTGATGTGGAACAAAAGTTTGGGTTTCCCTCTGCAGTCCTCTGAGCATCAGCTAAGCTTGTCCATTTTATCCAGTTTCTCTCCTTCTCCATCCTACTAATTTTCTGGCTTCTTCCACCTTCTATCCATCTTGTTTCTCACAGATGCACTTCCTGTATGAACCATAGAAATCCAAATGGCCTCACTTTTGAGAGAACTCAGTCAGATCAGGTGGTCTCCAAGGTGATTCTTAGATTCAAATGGAATGATGGAAAAGGGTTAAGAGCAGGAAAATTCCACTTTAAGACAAGGTGCTGTGATTTGTAGTCCCAAACTAGCTACTAAGTTACAATGTGTGCTTTGTCAATTTTGGCTTAAGGACTGATTGAATAATGGAGTCCAATTTCATGATAGTCTTTACTTAAGGCTTAGCTTAACTTCCTGTTCATGGGACTAAAGCAGAATTGAGCCCTTCTCATTCACAGACCCCACCTAATGCGAGCTGGCCAGCTCCTCTTTCACTGCTAACCACCTGGTATGTCTGTGGGATTGACAGCAGGTTCAGAATGGTCAGTAGCAATGCTCTCTAGCTGTCATATATGAGCTGTCAGCATTAACTGCAGCCACCCCAGCCCCTTTCTGTGGCCTGTCCTCCACTCCTGCTCCTGGAAGGAGCATCAGAGCATCCAGTCATTACCACATCAGCACAGAACTGCTGACCTAACACTATACTTATCTAATTGTGAGGGAAGACGGAAGACCACTCCACACGCACACCCTACTTCCTGCCTCTTTGTCATGGCAGCATATCACGCAACTGCCACACTGTGTGGCAACTAAACCATGTACATGCTCTTGCGCCATGTTTTGGAATGCAGATTCAGCAAACAGGCACATGGAAGAGGTTTCATCATTTAAAAGACAATGAGCAGACACAGAACATTTTGAAGAAAATGATCACAAAATATTGTTTTATTATTCCTTAAAACCATTTTATAGTATACTCAAAATGGAAGGAAAATGATATGTGTACAGTAATCTATATTTGTAAATTCAAAATGATACAATTAGAGATGCAACTTCATCTGGAAAATGTAAAGAAGGCAAAACTCAGTTTTGATCAAGAAATAAGATTCATTTCTGAGGAAATCTGGGGCATTTTTATTCATTCTAGTTTATTGACATATTGTTTTATTCTTTGTAATAATCCATGAAACTGTTAGTATAGTTACTAACTGTATAGTATAGTTAGTATAGTTTTAATATTCTTAATTTCTGAATATACATATAAAGCATATTGAAATAATTATTAGCATAGGTTTTAGATCTAGTATACATCACGTAATAATACAATTTTCAATCAACCTGGAATCCCCAACAGAATGGCTGTAGTTTTTGTATTTGCTAAAGTAATACTTGAAGCAATCTCATGACCCTTGAGAATCTGACAGTGAAACATGAAATCTCCCAGCCTACAGCAAAGGAATTAATGGAAAGTTGTGAAGATTGGTGGTTTTGTGCTTCTAAGACCAGGGGTTATCTTGTTCTTTCCTTTCTTAAGTGTTCCTATCCCTTTTCTCTTGATGTCTATTCTTCTAGTACCCATTAAATAAAGCCCACCTGAGTTCTACTATCAAAAGTCATGTAAATATGTAATCTACACTGCATTTGTCTAGATAACCCAGCAAATAAATTAATAATAAAACACCCAGTTCCACTCTTCATGCCTATCTCCTGGATAATAAGACAATTAGTTACTTATTAATCCCTTTGGAAGACTTCTCCAACTATCTAAGTACCAGCCAGGACCCCAGGACCTCTGCCTGTGCCTCTCCCCTTTCCTTTCTGCATCCCCACTCCTCTCACAAAGTGAGTCACTTCCCTGTGATTCCTCCTGCCTGCCTTCTTTCTTCATCTTTTCCCACTCTCTTTATCACATCTGTCTGTTCCCCTATGATTCCTAGTTTCTGTCTTGTCATACATATGTCTCAGCATCTTCTTCCTGGAAGGTTATCCATGAAGCAATAGACTTCCCACAGGATTGAAGCATAAAAATGAGCATGAGGCAGAGGTGGAGGGAGAGACTGTGAATGCCTGTTCATGAATCATTCACTCATTTTCATTTGTTCATCTAACCAAAAAGTCATTAATAATTTTAAGAGGTGATGATTTTTATTGCTCCAATAAATGTTACATTACTGTTAAAAATCCATCAATGTGAACAATTAACTATGCAAAATCATCACATCTCCCTACTCCCATCCTACCCAGTAAACCATCAACTTGTTTCAAAACATTTCTATCCACTGACTTCTATTTAATTTCTTGCTCCATATTAGAGATTTAATCCTTCCTTTTTATCAATTAGCTTTGTTAATTTTTAAAATTCTCCTTCTGGGTTTTATTTTACTTTATTGTGTGTGAAGGCAAAAATACATCATTTTATTCTTCTCGTTCTTGTTTTTAATAATGCTATTTCTAGAGTAAGTACTTCCCCAAGCCAATAACCACATATGTCTATCTCCTTCACTGCAAGTTCAAACAGATACTAGTTGGCTTGTCTATCTCATTCACTAAACTAAGAAAAGAAATCATGTTTATCATTGTTTGGGGGAACACAAGAATTTAGTAGATGTTGTAGGAATTAAATTTATTTGAGTTATTTCCACAGTAGTGTATATACCTCCTCTTCGTCCCAATTCCCAATCCTCTTAATCCTTTGTGCTTCTACTCTAGCAAACTACCCTGTTGTCTTAGTTAGGGTTTCTGTTGCTGTGAAGAGACACCATGACCACAACAACACTTATAAAGGGAAACATTTAATTAGAGTAGTAGCTTACAGTTTCAGAGGTTCAGTCCATTATCATCTTGGTGTCTCCATGGTGGCATGTAGACAGATGTGGTCCTCGAGGGGTAGCTGAGATTCCTACATCTTGCAGACAACAGGATGTCGACTGAGACACTGGGCAGTATCTTAAGCATAGGAAACTTGAGTGTCCACCCCCACAATGGCACACTTTCTCCCATAAGGCCATACCCACTCCATCAAAGCCACACCTCCAAATAGTGCCACTCTCTGTGATGTTATAGAGGCCATTGCACTCCAACAGCCACACCAGTCAATCATTTAGTCTCTTCCTTCTACCTTCCTTCCCTCAGAAACATCATTCTTCAGTGCTACCTAGAAGTAGATACTCTGTGCTTCCCTATGTTTGAATTCATACTAATTTTTTTAAATAATGGAAATCATGTAGGTCAAAGAGATGATTCGGTGGCGAAGAACACTGTTCTTTCAGAGCGCCTAAATTCCGTTCCCAGTGCTACAGTGGAGGCTCACAAGAGTATGTAACTCTAGTTGTGGGGCATTTGTGACCCTCTTCTGGCTTTCTCCTACACCAGGCATACATGTGGTACACTTATATACATGTAGGCAAACACTCAAATACAGATAATTTTAAAAGATATTTAAGAAATCAAATGAGTTTGAGTGAATTAATACAATGGTAATAATTTACAAAGCATTTTCATTTATTGTCTAAATTAATTTATGCCATAACTATATTACCTTAGTAGTACAACCCCAAAAAAGAAACTGCATTCACTTAATAGCATTACAACATTTACTCAAGGCTAGACAGCAAGCATAAATCAGAGCTGAGACTATGCCTCCAGACTTGAAAGTCAGTTTTTAACCACGCATTATAAAACCCAGAAGAGAAAATTTCATTTAAACTATATGTAGTTATACACAAACTTGCAAATATTATAATTTTACAGTAAATAGACAATGGTACTGTTCCTTATGAGATTTTCCAGATATACTTACTTTTATTTTATCCTTCTCCCTCCTACTTCTTTATATATCTCCTACCCATGCTTCATTGATTACCACCTACCCCATATTTTCCCCATTTCTCTAGTCACATGACTTGTTATTCCTGCCTCTTGTGTTGGCAATGGTTCCTTTTTACTTTTCTGTTTTTTGCAGTTATTCCAGAATATATATATTCATTCATATCTAAAGCTATGAAGAGAGTACCTTCCAATGAGAGAGCATGTGATGTATGTCTTTATGGGTATGAGATACCTCATTCAATAGAATCCATTTTTCTGCAAAATTCACAATCTCATTTTTTACAGATGAATATAATTCCACAGAATGTATATACCACATTTTATCATCCACTCATAGATCGAAGAATATTGAGGTTGTTTCTATTTTCTAGCAGTAGCAGTTTGTCTCCCATAAGTTCATAGAGAGTGGCACCATTAGTAGGTGTGGCCTTGTTGGAGGAAATATGTCACTGTGGGGATGTTCTTGGAGGTCTCCTATGCTCAAGATACACTCAGTGACATGGTTCACTTCCTATTATCTACAAAGAAAGATGTAGAACTCTTAGATCCTTCTTCAGATCCATGTCTGCCTGCATGTCACTATGTCCTGCCATGATGATAATGACTAAACCTCTGAAACTGTAAGCAATCCCATTAAATGTTTTCCTTTCTAACAGTTGTTGTGGTCATAGTATCTCTTCATAGCAATAGAAACTCTAAGACACTAGCTATTGTGAATAGTGAAGAAATGAACATGGCCAAGAATGTTATCTGAGAGTGGGATGTTGAGTCCTTTGGGCATATGCCAAGAAGTGGTGTAGCTGGGTAATATAGTAGATTTAGCTTTAGTTTTTATTGAGAGTTCTTCACAGTAATTTCAATAATGGCACAGCAATTTGCACTCCCACCAAAAGTGAATGAGGATCCTTTTTCCTCTCTTTCCCTCCAACATTTTGTTCTTAGTTGTTCTGTAGTTCTTTGCCATTCTGAGTCAGGTAAGATAAAATCTCAAAGTTGCTTTGATTTGAATTTTCCTAATTGCTAGGGAAGATGAACATTCATTTTTGAGATATTTCTTAGGCAATTCTGTTTTCTTCTGTTGAGAACTCCCTGTTCAGTTCTCAAACCTATTTTTCAAAGGAGTCATTTTTTTAAAGTTATTTATCATGTTTACTTAGTATTTTAACAATGATATAACATATGAGTTTTGTTGATTTTTGTCTATTTGGTGTTCTGTGTGTTTCTTGTCTTAGCTTACTTTGGGAAAGTGTTTTTCTGTGATCTTGATGAAACCTGGCATATGTCATTAATTTAGGGCTGTTATCTGTCATCTATGCCTATAATTCAAATTTTTAATTTTGTTCATGGTGAGTTTTGTTTTGTATTATTTTAGTTTCACATTTTTTATTTATTTGGTTGACATTATTTACTTTATGATTCATTTAACTTGTAAGACTTTCCTTTGGGTTTTCTAGTTGAGTCATTAGGCTTTTTAATTCTATCTTTATTTTAGCATGAGTCCTCTACAATGGTTCCATCTCTTTATTGATTGAATTCTACTCTTGATTCTTATATTGCCTTTGTTGTTTCCATCAGTCTTATATTTCTGTTTTCTTGAGCGTCACTTATATATTTATTCACCTTAAGTTCTTTCTCCTTAATTTAATTATGTGATTTCTTCATGTCTTCTTTAAACCACTTATTTGAAGTTTATAATTATTTTTTAAAATTTTGGGTCCTAGACTTCTTCTAGGTAATTCTCATTGGAAAACATTCCTATAGGACTGGTGGGTTTTAAAGAGAAGATAATGACTTGATCTTCCATATTGTTGATGCTTTTGCAATGAGATCTGAACATGTGGATTCATTTCCTTAGTTCTAATTCTGACATGGAAAGAGCAGGTTGGGACAGAAGGGAAGATGTTCAGATAGGTTGGGCCTATACATTGGAAATGGCTTGGGTGGAATGAATCAGATAGGCAGATAGGACTGGGCTAGTGTACAGGATGTGCCTCCTGTACAAACTTGAAGTGTGGAAATAGATCCAGCTGCATAAAAAGTTGGGTGTGTCATTGAAAATCCTGTGGATTGTGGGATAGATAGAAGTCTGGATATTGTTTGTAGCACTAAGTAGGGGCACAGGCTAAGGGATCCAGGATAAATCTGGTGTTTGAGGAGAAGGCATGGACAGGGAGATCTGGAAGAATCATCTGTCTAGACCCTGGAGGAAAAGGTGAGAGGTCTATCTGGATAGAGAGGTCTCATCAATGGAGAACTCCCTTGTGGAGGGTGTTTGATAGATCCATGTGAAAAATCAGTAGAAATAATACCTGGTACATTTCTTCAAATTCCAGTACAAAAAAAGTGATTACATAAATGCATTCAAAAATTATCTCCTGTCTTCATCACAATTTACTGTATTAAACTTTTAGAGCATGCCCACTCCTCATTTCTTTCTCAAATGCTCCTGAATTTCATATTTATCTTTGTGATTTTAGTGTACTTGAAAAAACTGGTGTAGCTGATAATCAAATATAGTAACTTTTGCCTAAGTAAATAAGTTACTAAGTTACAATACTCAGAAAAAGTAGACTTCTTACCAAATATTAGGAAGTTATACCCTATTGGGGACATATTACAGGAAGAAATGGTTTTCTTCATTATATTATAAAAAGGAAATTAATTGTGGTTTGAATCAAATATATTTGTAAAGTAGATATGTGTGTATATGTGCATTTTGTACTTTGTGTTTGTGTTTAACACAACAATTAGGAATAAGCTACATGTAGGTACATTTATTTGTGGAGACCAAACAAAATAGACATCAGTATCATATATGACTATATCCTATGCATGCGATCAATCCAACTTTGAATATAATTATGCTATAAGTGGACTTTGTACACGTGCCCCTTTAGTTTCATTACAGTCATAGCTTCAAGTAGAGTTGCCAGTATATAAGTGTCATTGGTGTTATAACATTATTTAGGATAATAATTATTTTATATATCTTCTCTTGTTAGATATTGAATTGAATCCTGTCATCAAAGTGGTGCTTGGGTTGGTTATACTTTCAAAACACACATGCACACATGATGGGGAGTCTTTGACAGCCAATGATATTTAAGAGGTGGGACCAGGTTAGGGCGTAACTTTTTGGTACCCAAAGAAAAACACGGGGCAGCCCAGGGTTCTCTCCTCTCTCTCTCTCTCTCTCTCTCTCTCTCTCTCTCTCTCTCTCTCTCTCTCTCTCTCTCTCTCTCTCTCTCTCCCATACTACACAGCTGAGCCTGGAATTCTTGTTCCTGTTTCATGAGTTTGCACCTTATAATAAAGAAAAGTATAATTGTTTTATCTTATAATTAGCCTGGTATTTTTCGACCCCCATTAATTCAACAGTTGACATTGAATTGTGGGGTTTGGGTTCCCATGGTTCTAGCCAGCAGACACCAGGATCTATGTGGTGCACTTGGGCCTTTGGGTAGCATCCTTGTACAGTGACCCTGAGTAGCCGCTTTGTAACAGCTGGGGTGTGGGCTTCCCTGGGTGTCTCTGCTGATGTTGCTGCATTGCTGTCCCTGCACTGCTGCTGACCAGTCAGGGCTCTCCCTGCAGTGCACAGTCTGTGATTTACACAGAATAACTGCTTTTAATTTGAGCATATTTTTTAGTATCTAATGCACTAAACAATTCAAACTGTTCAAGCAGGCCACGCGGCTATAACTGTGACTCCTACTGGCTAATAATGGTTACTCCAACTTGTTACAGGTGAGATGTAAAAGGTCAAACTTATTTATAATTTAAAAAGTCCAGATGACAAATAACTTAACAATACAAGGGTTCCACTTATTCTGGAAGACTGCTATAAATGATCAAAGACCAAAGATAAGAGTGTATATAAATGGCATTGTTATTGAGGGATTGATAGACAAGGGTGCGGATGTCAGTATTATTACTCCAGAATCTTGGCATCTGAATTGGCCTCTTCAGGAGTCCAATATTCAGTTCCTAGAAATTGGAACCCTATCTCAAGTGAAACAAAAGAAAAGATGGGCTGAATGCATAGGGCCAGAAAAACAGAAAGGAAGACTGAGGCCGTATGTAGGTAGTATTGCAGTAAATTTATGGAGTCGTGACCTATTACAGCAGTGGAATACTATTCTATCACAGTACTCCTACAGTTGATAAACACCTTCAGTTATGTGACTAAATATAAGACTAACTAAAAAAAAGTAACCCCCCTAAATACAAATGATAAATGGGCTTAGAGAAATCAGGAGAAAATATCATTCATAATAGCCTCAAATAATGTAAAATATCTTTGTGTAACTCTAACCAAGTAAGTGAAAGACTTGTATGCCAAGATTTTCAAGTCCCTGAAGAAAGAAATTGGAGAAAATATCAGAAGCTGGAAAGAGCTCCCTTGCTTATGGATCAGTATGGTTAACATAGTAAAGATGGCCATCTTACATAAAGCAATCTACAGATTCAAGCAATCTTCATTGAAATCCCAATACAATCCCAATCCCAACAGACATTGAAAGAATAATACTCAAATTCATACAGAAATGCAAAAAACCCAGGATAGCTAAAACAATCCTATACAATAAAAAGAACTTTGGGAGGCATCATCCCTTATTTAAGCTCTACTATAGAGCTAAAATATTAAAAAAAAAACTGATTTGGTATTAGAATAAAAACAGACAGGTGAATCAGTGGAATTGAATTGAAGACCCAGACATAAATCCACACACCTATGGAAATCTGATTGTCTCAAAGAAACCAAAATTACACAATGGAAAAAGGAATGAATTTTCAACAAATGGTACTGGTATAACTGGATGACCCCATGTAGAGATATTCATTATCCCCACATTTGACAGAAGGCTGATTTACAAAATATATAAAGAACTCAATAAATTAAACATAAAATCCAAGTAATCCAAATAAAAAATTGGGTAAAGACCTAAACAGAAAATTTTCAACAAAAGACTCCTAAAGAAATGGCTGAGAAATACTTAAAGAAATGTTCAATATTCTTATCCACTAGGGAACTGTGAATCAAAATAATTCTGAGATTCTATCTTATACCTGACAAAGATCCAAAACCATGACAGCTCATGTTGGTGGGAATATAGAGCAAGGAAAAAACTCATTCATGTTCATAGGAGTGAAAATTTGTATAACCACTGTGGAAATTAATATGGTGGTTTCTCAGAAAATTTGGAATTGGGAATTCACCTACCTCAAGACCTAGCTATCCACTCTTGAGCAACTTCCCAAAGAATGTTCAATCATATCAAAAGGACACTTGTTTAACTATGTTCATAGCAGCTTTTTTGTAATAGCCTGAACCTAGAAACAACCTAGATGCCCCTCAACCAAAGAATGGATGAAGAAAATGTGGTACATTTACCCAAAGGAGTATTGATCAGATGTTAAAAACAATGACATCATAAAATTTGCTTGCAAATGGAACTAGAAAAAAAATCATCTTGAGTGAGGAAACCCTGACACAGAAAAGCAAATATGGTATGTACTTACTTAAAGCAGCTATTGACTGTAAAGGATAACTATGCTACAGTCTACAGACCCAGATAGAGTATGTAACAAGGAGGGCTCAGGAGAGTGGAGGAGGCTCAGATTTTCTGGGAAGGGGAAAAATGGAAATTTCAGTGGGACATTTGGCTTGAGTTGGGATAGGAAATGAAGGATCAGGTTGGAGGGAGGGAGGGTAATAGTACTGAAAGAGACTACTAGAAATGTGGGGGATATTTTTGGGTCAGATAGAAACCAGGTCCAAGGGTTACTCTCAGGACCCCTCCAAGAATGACCTCCGCTAAGGCTCCTAGCAACAGTGGTTATGTAACCTGAACTGACCATCTCTGTGACCAGGCAAGACTACCAGTGTGTAACAGAAAGGCTGCTTGTTTGTTTCAGCTGCCCAGAACTGAAATAATCACACAGAAACTGTGTTAATTAAATCACTAACTCTAGCTTCTTATTGGCTAACTCTTACCTCTTAATTTAACCCATTTCTAGTAATCTGTGCATCACCATGAGGTCCTGGCCTACCAACAAAATTTCAGCACATCTGTCTCTCATGGCTCCATGCTGTCTCTCTCTCTGCTTTTCTTCTCCCAGCGTTCAGTCTGGTTTTCCCCACCTATCTAAGTTCTGCCCTATCAACAAGCCAAGGCAGTTTCTTTATTCATTAACCAAGAAAAGCAACACATAAACAGAAGGACCCCCCACACCACCAGTGCAGGGACTGGGAAATCAAATCAGCAACATAATCTCAACCTATAGTCTGTCCTGCCCATGGGATATGCTGGGGTTAAGGTAATACAGAGATGATTGTTTCAGCCTGAGATCCATACCATGAGAGTTAACACACCCTGGCACTGTGTTGAGTGACCGAACCCAGAGGCCTAGGACAAAGTCAAACACAGCTAGATTTTCCAGAGACCTAGGGTAAAGTCAAACACAGCTAGATTTTCCAGAGACCTAGGGTAAAGTCAAACACAGCTAGATTTTCCAGAGACCTAGGGTAAAGTCAAACACAGCTAGATTTTCCAGAGACCTGGGACAAAGTCAAACACAGCTAGATTTTCCAGAGACCTGGGACAAAGTCAAACACAGCTAGGTTTTCCAGAGACCTAGGACAAAGTCAAACACAGCTAGATTTTCCAGAGACCTGGGATAAAGTCAAACACAGCTAGAAGAAAAAAAGTCAATGTAATGATATTTAACTATATTCTGCTATACTTGTAAATTGGTACCTAGCACAAATATCAACAAAGAGCCTTCATCTGGTAGTAGATGGAAACCCATAACCATGCACAGGGAATTCTGCTAAAGAGAGGGAGAGAGAATTTTAGGAGCCAGAAGGGTCAAAGACATTACAAGAAAACCCAGAGAATCAAATAACCTGGGCTCAGAGGAACTCACAGAGTCTGAGTCGACAACCAGGGAGCCTTCCTGGGACTGACCTAGACCCTCTGCATCTACAGGATAGTTGTGTAGCTTTGTCTTCTTGTGCGATTCCTAATAGTGGGAGCAGAAGCTGTCTCTTGCTTCTTTGCTAGTTTTTGGAACCCTATTCCTCATACTCAGTTGCCTTGCCCAGCCTTAATGCAAGGAAGGTGCTTAGTTTTACAATTTGATATGCCATGTTTTGTTGATATATGGGGGAGGCCTGCCCTTTTATTCAGAAACAGAGGAGTAGATTGTGGGAAGCAAGAGGGGAGATGGGGCACTGTGGTCTGCAAGATTATGCAGTGAGATTTCAGATAAAAATTTAAAAGGTAAATCCACCAGATCTGCATTCTAATGGAGAGAAGTTCAGATGCAAGGCTTTGGAAATACTGCTTGTTGAATAGTGGCTGTTACTGTTGTAGATCACTTGTGAAGTCATATTGTTCCCCCTCTATAGTGGGACACATCCCAAAGCTTCAGCAGTGTATCAATCAATTATTGGGCAAAATTTTTCCCATGTGCTGATGTATTGGGTGACTTCTTCCCACACTCTGTAACTCTGGGGAGAAAGTTACTATCACAACAATCAAAAATTTTGTTCTTTTAGCCAAATCTCTGTTCCATTCCCTGATATTAACTTAGAAGCCAGTTTCCCACAATTATCTTCTATGACGGAACATTTGGCCAGAAGAGTCTTACAAATAGATCATATTTAGGACCTTCGCAGAGAGACCCAAGGACAGAATTATGGCATGTCTGGGTTTGTGGATTTGTAGCTCTCAGAGATAAAGAGAACTGGGTGCTGTGGATTCACCCTCAGTCAATATGGGAAAGTTCCTTTCTTACGTATGCAAACTTGTGGCTTAATTAGTCACATTTAGGGAAGTAGTAAAGCACACAAACTTCCCTTTATCCTTCTTAGAACTTAAAGCTCCTTAATTGTCCTCTTAGAGTTGCTGGGTCATTTTACAAGCCATGTTTCCTGTGAACCATAAAATAAGCTGACAATTATTGCATTGTGCAACTCTTACCTGTTTTATGACCCTGAGAAATTTAAGCCTTGTAACCTTGCTATTTCCAGAGAATTTCTGACAGTATGTGTATATAAACTGGTAACTTTGCAGAATGGCAGAATACAGAGTCTGATTCAGAAAAGCATATGTGAGAGAGTTCATTTGCCCTCAGATACCCAAGAAAAAGTCCTTTTCTCTTGTTGTAGCTTCCAATTTGAACCCTGAAAAGAGTCTTGGGGCTAGATCCCAAAGTTTCTCATTGAGGGGAAGGAGCTGGGAGGAAAGGCTGAAGGGAAAACTGTGGTCAGAATGTAAAATAAATTTTAAAATGAAAGAAAGAAAAATGTATAATATAAAAGAAACCTGTTCTGAAGTCTGTTTTAGAGACTTTTGAGATTTCATTGACTTCAGGGTGTTCTTGTTTGCTTTCTGTTGCCTTAGTAGCACAATGGCCTAAAGCAACTTGGGGAGAAAAGGTTTTGTTGGCTTATACTTCCAGGTCATAATCAATCATTGAGAGAAATCAGAAAAGGTGACCAAATAGGAATTGAAACGAAAACTTTGGAGAAAGCTGTTGGCTGGCTGGCTGGCTTTCCCCTACACCTACCTAGCCAGCTTTCTTGTACAATTCAGAATAACCTTCTAGAATGGAACCACCTACAATGGGATAGGCTCCTTCATGGCAACCAATAATCAAGTGAACATTTTTAAGGCAGTTTCTCAAGTGGCATTCTTTTGATAATTTGAGAACCGCTGTGTCAAGCTGACAGATAAAGTTAATTATGAGACATGGGCAGCTCTGTTCCACCCACTTATTAGATGTCTACATACTTTCTCCATGTCTTCCATTAACCTCTTTACCTTTTTGGTAAATCATCTTGGTGACTGGACAGGTTTTGAGTAACTTTTAAAGAATTACAGTGAAAATAGGATATCCTAGAAGTTCAAAGGCAAATTCTTTACACCATTTCTAGCTTGTGCTACCAGGCAATTCCTAAATGTGGCCTCCAGGTCATGTTGGTACACAAAGCCTTTCTGGATGAGAGTACAGGTGGGTGGAAAAGAACCATTGCTAGACTCGTGCCTCAGCCTCGTTCTCCATCTTTGATGGTGTTTGACACTTTCTGGTGCTGACATTGACTTTTCTCCTTCAGTTCCACTCATCCTTGACAGTGTTTTTCCTTTTGTTGACAGTGTCTTACTGTGTAGCCCTGGCTGGCCAGAAACTGAATATGTAGACCAGTCTAGTCTCAAGTTTAGAGAAATTCACCTGCCTCTTTCTCCGGAGTGCTGGGATTAAAGACTTGAACCACCAGGCCACTGTCCATCTCTCTCTGATAACTGGTGTATGATGTGCCTTGTATTCTGATAGTTATGTTCTGAGGTCACAGAGTCAGTATCTGTCTCTTACTGTCGGAGACAAAACAGCATCAGTTAGAATGGGGATTACTGGGAGAAGGAAAGGTTTAAACAGAAAATACTGAGGAAGGATGTGATGAGGAGGAGATGGGTGACAGTTCTGTATGAGCCCAGAGTTGAGAGTGGTTTGGAGGTCTGTGTTTGTGACATTGGTAGTAGTTATTAATGTCACCTTGGAGAAGGGGTAGAAATGAATGAGGGATGAATGAGGGCCTGACTTCAAGCCCAAAAAGAATAATCATTTTTTTGTTGACAATGCAACTATGAGTTTTATTTTTAGTATAGAAGAAACATTGCTCTTGTACACTGTAAAGATTTGTCACACGCAGGGCTGTGGTGGTGCACGCCTTTAATCCCAGCACTCAGGAGACAGAGGCCAGCCTGGTTTACAAGAGCTAGTTCCAGGACAGGCTCCAAAGCTACAGAGAAACCCTGTCTCAAAAACAACAACAACAACAAAAAAGATTTGTCACTCATATTAGTTTAATAAAACACTGATTGGCCAATAGCCAAGCAGGAAGTATAGGCAGGATAACCCAGATGCAGAGGAAGCAAGGTGAGAATGACTTACTTAAAAAAGGTAACAAGACATGTGACTAAACACAGATAACAATTATGGGTTAATTTAAGTTGTAAGAGATAGTTAATAATAAGCCTGAGCAAATAGACCAAGCACTTTATAATTAACATAAGCCTCTGTGTGTTTCTTTGGGACAGAATGGCTGTGGGACCAGACAGGACAGAAACTTCTGTCTATAGTACATAACATTTTAAAATGTTTTCCCTTCTATTGAAAATACATTCTTTTTCTACAAAATATCCTGAATATGGTTTTCCCTCTCTATACTCCTCCCATATCCTCCGTACTCCCTTTCCATTCAGATGGACTCCCTTTCTTTTTCTCATTAAAAAAAGAACAGGCTTCAAAGGAAAAATAATAAATATGATAAGATAAAACAAAAACCAACACAGTTTGGATAAACAATACCAACAAAAGGAAGAAAGTCTAAGAGAAGGCACAAGAATCAGAGATCCACTTATTCATATACTCCAGATTCCTTCAAAAATACTGAACTGGAAGCCATAACATATATATGCAGAGAACCTGGGGTATAGACCCCTGTAGGCCTGAGCTTTCTGTCTCAGTCTTTGTGAATTCACATGAGTCTTGATAATGTTGATTTAGAGGGCCATGTTTTCTTTGTGTTCTCCATCCATTTAATTCTTATACTCTTTGCAAGCCCCCTTCCTTGAGGGTTCCCTGAGCTAGAGGGAAGGAATTTGATGGAGACGTCAAATTTAGAATTTAAGTCAGAGTGTTGCAAGGTGTGTGTGTGTGTGTATGTGTTTGTGTGTAATGTGTGACTGTGAGTCTCTGCTTTTGTTCCCACCTGCTAGGAAGAAGCTTCTCTGATGATGAATAAGGCACTGGACTGAGTATATCAGAATATCATTAGGAGTCATTTAATCACTATGGAGAACAATTATTTTTATCATTTTTTTAAAAAAATTAAAATATAATTACATCATTTCCTTTCCTTTTCACCTCCAAGCCTTCACATATCCCCATTTGCTTCCAACCAAATTCATAGCCTCTTTTTCTTTGTTACATATGTTTGTGTGTGTGTGTGTGTGTGTGTGTGTGTAAAATATAAATATAACCTGCTCAGTTATCTTACATGTACGTATATGATTTCAGGGCTGATCAGTTAATGTTGTATAATCAAATAAAGGGTTCATCCCGGGAAAGATTATTTCTCCTGTTCACATCACTTCTTTCTTGATTGTGGTTCTTTGTGGGAGGGTCTCTGTGCGATTTCCTCCTTCATTTCAGCATACCATTTAGTGTTGTGCTTGTTTAGTACTTGCTTAGGCAGCCATATTGTTGAGGCTTCATAGGTGAAGCTTCCTTTTCATTTCTAGAAGTAACAATTTCACAGCATATTTCCTGATCATCTGGTTCTTACCATCTTTCTTCCCCTGTTACTGGAGGCTTTTCTGTCCTGCCTGGCCACACAGCTATTTCTAAATAATTACTCAGAGGCTTAATACTAATTATAAACTGTTGGGCCTATTAGCTCAGGCATATTATTAATGAGCTGTTACAACTAAATAAACCCATTTCTATTAGTTTATATTTTACTATGAGTCTCATGACTTGTTAGCTCATAGCTTGCTTCCCTGACAGCTGCTGGTGTCTCTCTGATTCTGCCTTTTTCCTCCCATTTCTCTGCTTGAATTTCTGCCTGGTTCTATTCTGCCTGGCTGTCAGTCAAATTAGCTTCTTTATTAATCAATGGTAATAAAACATATTCACAGCATACAGAAGAGTTATTCTACAGTATTCCCCATTCTGTATTTTTCCCTGAGCCTTTGGTACAGAAGTCAGGTTGCAGATGTATCTATTGGTGATAGATTCCCCTTGATCCATTGATCTCTTCATTCTGACTAGTTGTGGTTTTTTTTTTAGTCTTGTCTGTCACAAAGAGAAATTTATTTGGTGAGGTATGAGAGCTCTACATTTATCTGTATCTGGAAGAATAAATATTTAGAATGAATTAGAAATTTTGTTTTTTAGTAAAATGGAGGTATGAAGCTCTCAGGGAAGTTGGGTAGGTTTTCAGTACCAGACATAATTTCCTCCTTGCTGAGACAGCCTAAAGCCTAATTAGAGAGCTGTTAATTACCACCAAGATTTGAATGCCAATATTTTATACTTACTTACATTATATCTTACAGGTCATTTTTGTGGATTATAGGTATTGTGCAACTGTATAGGAGTATTGGTTGCTTCTCTCCCTTGTAAGCTTGCATAGCACCTTCTGGGACATTGAAAACTAGTCTCCAGGGAGGCTTTTAGATCTGATTCAACTCAGACTCTGTGTGTCCTGTGACCACACTGAATGCTTTTTTCAGCAATAGTGGCTTACCTTCATGCTTTGGAAGGTAATGAAGGGCAAGCAATAGTGTGCATTGTTTTGGGAGTTTTTGGACTCCCCTGGCCAACAGTTCAAAAAGCCATTTCTCACACATGGTATTTCAGTTATTTTTTTAATTGTCTATGACACTTGAAGAAAACATTGTCAACCCTAGTGGCATAAATTTATTTAAACTGTATATGTTTACGTATAAAACTATATGTATATGAATAAACATATGATTTTATGTGTTGATTCTATTTAATCTTAGCTAAATGATATGATTTCATGTAGCTTTTTCAAATGTCATTACTGTCATTTTTCTCTCATCCTTCCCTCTCCTTCTGTACTGAATATGCTCTTCCCCTTAATTAAAGCTCCTGTTATGTGACAGACTTTGCTAGAGAGACACAGCACACACAAGTCTATTTAACCCCAAAACTGAGTACATAATAGAACAAAGTAATGATTCAACAATTTGGTGAATGATTGAGGCTTAATTTTTTTAAGGTGGGATTGCCATACAATTATGGACAAAAGATGACAATGAAACACTCCATCCTACAGGGGAGCTCCTTAAGGAAGGAAATCAACAACTCAAAGTAACTTCAGGAACTCTTTGAAACTGGCAAAATTCACTAGGACTACACATCCCTGAAAATATGTAATCAATAAAGACTGTTGAGAGTCATCTTAAAACAAAGGTACAGTGTCTTAAACAAGAATAGAAACATATATACAGTCTAGCAAAAATAACTTTAAGTTTGTATTGATTTACTGTATTTCCCTAAATAATAACAAACATCTGTAATCTAGCAAATAACAACAGTCATCCAAACCATTTATTGGAAATGTGGGCATTGTTTTCCCTAGATTATTTCCCACTGTCTGTGGGCAAATCATCTTTACAGTCCCTAAGAAAACTGAAATAATGACTGAGTCTAGTAACCTTTGTTGATACTTATTATGTGTCAAGTTTCAGGAGGTCTCCCTTGATCAAACATGATCCATATTAATCTGGAACAAATCCATAGCCCCTTGCTTCCTGTGGAAACTGGAAA
This sequence comes from Microtus pennsylvanicus, assembly GCF_037038515.1. NCBI lineage: Eukaryota > Metazoa > Chordata > Mammalia > Rodentia > Cricetidae > Microtus > Microtus pennsylvanicus. The sequence goes on from NC_134588.1 coordinate 4,602,095, forward strand.
CAAAAGCAAAACCTCTTCTCAATGGATTTGACAAATATATTTTTGACATCCATTTTAAAGTTACAGTATTCCTAAAGTATCTAAGCTAGTTTATTTCATCAGTCCCTCTTTTATTCTCATGTATTTTAGCAGCCATTGTTTGTTTACCACCAATTAAAAAACTCAAAATCAGCATGATACTATATACGATCCAGACTCTCTGTGTATTTCCCATCTTTCATGAATTTTTCTTTTATATTAATTTTACTCTCTTTTTAAGACTTTACTTTTAATATTTTTAAACTATTTATTTTTATGACTGTCTATACCATATTCTTTCTTAAACCTATGCACACTGTAACCCACACTGGAACTGTGTGGAAGAAGGGCGGAGTCAGAAAGAAGCCATGGAGCAGCCATTGGATACAGATGCTCTGAAAGTTTGCTGCAGGCAGCAAACTCCACAGGGGCAGGACTGAGCCAGCAACCTGGATGTGAGCTGGGCCTGAGGCATCAAACTCCACTGGAGCAGGAACAGGGGGGTGACAACTGAGGAAATGGGTTGGAGCCAGCAGGTCCAGGCATGAGTCTGGGACCTATGAGGGTGTGGGTAGGATCCAAAGAGCTCTGCGTGTAGGAGCATGAGTCTGAGACCTTCAAGGGAGTAGACCTGAGTCAGGACCTCTGCAGGTTCAGGCATGAGTCTGGAACCTCTGAGGGAGTAGGCCTAAGTGAGGTCCTCTGTGGGTCCATATGCATCTGAGTCTGGGACCTTCAAGGGTGTAGATTGGAGTCAGAGACCTATGTGGGACCAACCCCAAGCCAGGGACTGCTGCAGGAGCAGGTCCAGATAAAGGATATTTACAGAAACAGGTCAGAGTTGGCAACCTAATCCAGAGCAGGCTTGAGACAGTGAACTCCATGGGCGCAGAGTAAAACACCGGAAGTGCTGAGCAACCTTCAGGAACATGGACTGACCAACGGGATAAGTGGAAACGTGATACTGACTGCACCATGAAGAGCAGCCATCTGATCCTTGGATCTACTGGCACCTGAATGATTGATCACCAGAGTCACAGACAGCCCCAACTGTATCCAATTAGATAAAAAGATAAGTAGACAAGGTAAGAACACATGCAACACTACAAAAAGCAACATGAGACCAGTAAAATCTAGTGACCCTAAAACAGCAAGACTAAAATAACCAAATATAGATGAAGTAGCAGAAAATGACCTAAAAAATAACTAAAGAAGAATGTTTGAGGCCCTTAAAGAGGAAATGAGAAATTCCCTAAAAGAAATGGAGGAAAAGACAAACAAAAAATTGGAAGACATCAACAAATCCCTTTTAAAAAACCAAGAAAAAGCAAACAAACATATGAAAGAAGCTATTCAAGACTTGAAAATTGAAATAGAGACAATAAAGAAAACACAAGCCAAGGGGATTATAGAAATAGAAATCATGATAAAATACTCTGGAACCATAAATGCAAGCATTAACATCAGAATATAAGAAAGAATCTCAAGCATTGAAGATACAATAGAGGAAACTAACTCATCAGTAAAGGAAAACAATAGATCTAACAAAAGTTTAGCCCAGAATATCCAGGAGATATGGGACACCATGAAAAGACCAAACCTAAGAATAATAGGTATAGAAGAAGGAGAAGAAATTCAACTCAAAAGGGCAGAAAATATATTTAACAAAATCATATAAGAAAACTTTCCCAACCTAAAGAAAGATATGCCTATGCAGATACAAGAAGCTTACAGAACACCAAGTTGGCATAGGAGGTCCTTCGGTCTATATGTTGCCTTTATTGATTCATGAATTTAAAAAAAAGCACCTTGGTCTGATAGGGTAGAACTTAGAGGCAGAAAAGACTAAACTGAATGGTGGGATAAAGAAGGGTGAGTCAGGTGGATGCCATGGATCCATGGCCAAAGGTATATGTGCTGAAACTTTGCTGGTAGGCCACGATCTCTTGATGATATACAAATTAATAGAAATGGGTTAAATTAAGATGGAAGAGTTAGCCAATAAGAAGCTAGAACTAATAAGCCAAGCAGTGATTTAATTAATATAATTTCTGTATGGTTATTTTAGTTCTGGGCGGCAGGGACAAACAAGCAGCTCCTTGCTGCAACACCAAATAGACTGGATTTAAAAAGTTGCCTCACCACATAATAATTAAGGCAATAAACATGCAGAATACAGAATGAATATTAAGATCTGAAAACAAAAAAGGTCAAGTAACACATGAAGGCATCTGAATTCTGTATCAGAATTACACCTGACTTCTCAATGCAGTCAATAAAAGCAAGAATGTCCTTGTCAAGCATTATGCAGACATTAAGAAACTAAGGATGCTATACCAGACTACTATACCCAGCAAAACTTTCAATCACCATAGAAAGACAAAACAAGATATTCAATGACAAAACCAGATTTAACAAATACCTAGCCACAAACCAAGCTCTACACAAAGTACTAGAAGGAAAACTCCAACCCAAGGAAGTTGGCTACATCAACAAAAACACAGACAAGTGATGATCTCACAGCAGCAAATTCCAAAAAAGAGAAAAACAAGCAAATTAACATCACCAACAATGAAAACTAAATTAACAGAAGATTGTAATCACTGGTCATTAATGTCCCTTAATATAAATGGACTCAACTCACCTATAAAAAGACACAAGCTAACAGATTGGGTATGAAAATAGAATCCATCCTTTTGCTACATAAAAGAGAAACACCTCAACCTCAAAGACAGATATAGTCACAAAGTAAGGAAAGGGTTGGGGAAGAAATTTCCAATCAAATAGACCTAAAAAACAAGCTGGTATAGCTATACTAATATCTAACAAAATAACCTTCATACTAATCAAACAAAAGAGACAAAGAAGAATATTTTATATTAGTCACAGGAAAAATCCATCAAAGGGAAATCTCAATACTGAACATCTATGCTCCAAATACAAGGGCACCATCATTTGTAAAAGAAACACTTCCAAAGCTTAAATCATACATTTAACCCCACACACTAAGAGTGGGAGACTTCAACACTTCACTCTCACCACTGACAGGTCAGTCAGATAAAAGAATTAAAAGAGAAATAAGGGAACTAACAGATGTTATGACTCAAATGGACTTAACAGACATCTATAGAATATTCCATCCAAACATAAAAGATTATACCTTCTTCTCAGCACCTCATGGAACCTTCTCAAAAATTAACTACATACTTGGTGACAACACAAACTTCAACAGATACAAAAAAAAATTGGAATAACCCAATGTATCTTATCAGATCACCGTGGTTTAAAACTAGAATTCAACAGCAATACTAATTCCAGAAAACCCACAAACACATGGAAATTAAACAGTGCTCACCTGAGTCATCAGTGGGTCAAGTAAGAAATAAAACAAGATATTAGAGACTTTCTAAAATTCAATAAAAATGACCACACAACATACGCAAATTTATGGGACACAATGAAAGCAGTGGAAGGAAGAAAGTTCATAGAGCTAAATGCCTACATAAAGAAGCTGGAAAAATCTCACACTAGTGAATTAACAGAACATTTGAAAACTTTAGAACAAAAAGAAGCAAACTCACTCAAGAGAACTAGAGGGCAGGAAATAAATCAAATTGAGAGCTGAAATCAACAAAATAGAAACAAAGAAAACAATACAAAGAATCGATGAAACAAAGAGTTGGTTCTTCGAGAAAATCAACAAAACAGACAAACTTTTATCCAAACTAACTAAAAGACAGAAAGAGAATATCTAAATTAGCAAAATCAGAAATGAAAAGGGGGACATAACAACAGACATGGAAGAAATACAGAGAATCATCAGGTCATATTTCAGAAAGCTGCACTCCACAAAATTGGAAAACTTAAAGGGAATGGACAACTTTCTGGATAAATATCACTTACAAAACTCAAATCAAGACCAGATAAACAAATTAAACAGACCTATAATTGTTAAAGAAATAGAAACAGTCATGAAGAGTTGGCCAACCATAAAAAGCCCAGGACCAGATGGTTTCAGCACAGAATTTTACAAGATTTTCAAAGAGCTAATACCAATACTCCTAAAATCGTTTTATACAGTAGAAATAGAAGGAACATAGTCAAACTCTTTTTATGAGGCTAAAATTACCCTAATACCCAAACCACATGAAATTACTAAGAAAGAGAATTACAGACTAATCTCACTCATGAACATTGATACAAAAATACTCAATAAAATGAGCAAAATGAAACCAAGAACACATCAGAACCATCATCCACCATGATCAAGTCAGCTTCATCTCAAAGATGCAGGAATTGTTCAATATATGAAAATCCGTCAACGTAATCCACCATATAAACAAACTGAAAATTTTTAGATCATCCCATTAAATGCTGAAAAAGCTTCGAAAAAATACAGCATCCCTTCATGATAAAGGTCTTGGAGAGAGCAGGGATACAAGGAATATATCGAAACATAATAAAGGCAATATACAGCAAGCCAACAGCCAACGTCAAACTAAATAGAGAGAAACTCCCAGTGATTCCACTGAAATCACGAACAAGACAAGGTTGTCCACTCTCTCATATCTGTTCAATATAGTTCTTGAGGTCCTAACTAGAGCAATAAGACAACAAAAAGAGATCAAGGCGCTACAAATTGGAAAAGAAAAAGTCAAATTTTCACTATTTGCTGATGATATGATAGTTTACATAAGCAACCCCAACAATTCTATCAAGGAAATTCTACAACTCATAAACACTTTCAGTAATATAGCAGGATACAAGATTAACTTAAAAAAAATCAGTAGCCCTCCTTTACACAAATGATAAATGGGTTGAGAAAGAAATGAAAGAAACATCACCCTTCACAATAGTCATAAATACCATAAAATATCTCGGAGTAACTCTAACCAATCAAGTGGAAGACTTGTATGAAAAAAACTTTAAATCTTTGAAGAAAGAAATTGAAGAAGACACCAGAAAGTCGAATGATCTTCCATGCTCTTGGGTAGGTGGAATTAACACAATAAAAATGACAGTCTTACCAAAAGCAATCTACAATTCAATGCAATGCACATCAAATGTTATAGCAGCATTAATTGTAATAGCCAGAACCTGAAAACAACCTAGATGCCCCTCAATGGAAGAATGGATAAAGAAAGTGTACGCATTAGAGTATTACTCAGCGGTAAAAAACAATGACATCTTGAATTTTGCATGTAAATGGATGGAAATAGAGAACACTATCCTGAGTGAGGTAACCCGGACCCAAAAAGATGAATATGTTATGTATTCACTCATTACTGGATTCTAGCCATAAACAAAGGACATTGAGCCTATAGTTGGTGATCCTAGAGAAGCTAAATAAGAAGGTGAACCCAAAGGGAAAAAAATATGTAGTTATACTCCTGGATATTCGAAGTATACAAGATTTCCAGGCAAAAATTGAGAGCTTGGGGGTGGGAGTGGGACAGGGTTAAGGGGAGATGGGGAGAGAGAAGTGAGAAGGGGGGATAGGGAGAGCTTGGGGAAATGGGACAGTTGGGATGTAGGAGGAGTAGATAGGGGTTCAGGGAACCCCTATCTTAATTAAGGGAGCCATTTGAGGATTGGCAAGAAACTTGACCCTAGAGGGGTTCCCAGGTGCCCAGGGAGATGTCCCCAGTTAGTTCCTTGAGCAGCTGAGGAGAGGGCGCCTGAACTGGCCCTATCCTATAGCCATACTGATGAATATCTTGCATATCACCATAGAACCTTCATCTGGTGATCGACCGAGATAGAGACAGAGACCCACATTGGAGAACTGGACTGAACTCCCAAGGTCCAAATGAGGAGCAGAAGGAGGGAGAACATGAACAAGGAAGCCAGGACTGCGAGGGGTGCGCCCACCCACTGTGAAGGTGGAGCTGATCTAATGGGAGCTCACCAAGGCCAGCTGGACTGGGACTCATGGAGCATGTGATCAAACCTGACTCTCTGAATGTGGCTGACAAGGAGGGCTGACTGAGAAGCCAAGGACAATGGCACTGGGTTTTGATTCTATTCCATGGCTTTGTGGGAACCTAGTCTGTTTGGATCCTCACCTTCCTAGACCTTGGACTTACCACAGGGCAGGTGACTGCTCTTTGTACTGGAGAGGGAGGGGGACGGGGAATGGAGGGATGGGGAGGGAAATGGGAGGAGGAGAGGAGGTGAAAATTTGTAATAATAATAATAAAATAAAATAAAATAAACAGATACTGAAGGTGCAGACACTGAAGAAAAAAGACCACCAAAATTCTTCACAAACCTCAAAAGAACAGTACTCAACTTCACATGGAAAAGCAAAAAACCCAGGATAGGCCCAACAATCCTGTACAATAAAAGAACTTTTAGAGGCATCACAATTCCTGACTTTCTTTTTAAAAAAATTTATTTATTTATTATGTAAACAATATTTTGTCCATGTGTATGCCTGCAGGCACAAAATTCAAGTTCAAATGGATCAATGACCTCAACACAAAGCCAGCCACACTGAACCTCATAGAAGAGAAAGTGGAAAGTACACTTGAACGCATTGGCACAGGAGACCACTTCCTAAATATAACCCCAGTAGCACAGACACTGAGAGAAACTATTAATAAATGGGACCTACTAAAAGCTTTTGTAAAGCAAAGGGCACAGTAAACATGACAAAACTCATCTAGAAAGCAACACTGGAGAGCATAGGAAGCTTTTCCTTTCACTATCTTTATTTTCAGTTGTCCAACAAATCAAATTCTCACTACAACTATGGACAGCTTATTATATTTAATTTATTTCTTAGTAGAATGCAGAATATTAATTTGAGATTAGGAATATAGTTAATTCTTCTCTGGACAGTTACGCAGAATTTATGCCCTGCCCATACACCATGTCCATCTATGTATTTGACCCTCTAAAGTCCCTGTACACCATAATCTTTCAGCCGGATGCCATACAAGTTGTGTCCAGTAGGTGTCAGGCTTCTCCATTAAAAGAGTGCAAGAAGCTAGCCACAGACTCACCTGAAGCAGCCTTACTTCCTTACTGCTCTGATACTATGAGGAAGTCTAAGTGTGTGTGTGTGTGTGTCTGTGTGTATGTGTCTCTGTGTGTCTGCATGTGTCTGTGACTGTGTGTGTGTCTGTCTGTCTGTCTCTGTGTGTGTCTGTCTTTGTGTGTGTGTTTTTGTGTGCACGTGTCTATGTGTGTCTCTGTGTGTGTCTGTCTGTGTGTGTCGGTGTGTCTGCATGTGTGTGTGCCTGTGTGTGTTCATGGGTATTTGTTCATATTGGAGGGGGCAGAGTGAGAGTCTACACGGGCATGCATGTGCATGGAAGTAGGAGAATTTCTGACTTGCTTTTAATTTGTCATCTGCTTCTGCAAATTCTGTTTGTCCATCAAGGTTCAGCTGAATCACATTGTTTTGATGATGAGACTCTATTTCTCCAGGAAGTCATCATCATCCTATGTCCTTAACTGAGATGCAATCTCTCCTTCACTCATGTCCCTGGTATACCTTCTGACAGCACATTGCAAAGCCAGTCTCTCCTTCACTCATGTCCCTGGTATACCTTCCGACAGCACATTGCAAAGCCAGTCTCTCCTTCACTCATGTCCCTGGTATACCTTCCGACAGCACATTGCAAAGCCAGTCTCTCCTTCACTCATGTCCCTGGTATACCTTCCGACAGCACATTGCAAAACCAGTCTCTTCACTCATGTCCCTGGTATACCTTCTGACAGCACATTGCAAAACCAGGCTCTCCGAAAGTGTTTTCCATCCTCAGAAACAAAGTTAGCAACCACGCCTTTCACCACCGCACACTGCTTTCTACCCAAGAATTTCTTAATGTTTTTTAAACTAACTTTGAGTATAATTTCATTTTATTCTTCCTGTTATGGAGAGGTCTTCCTTCATTTGAGGCTGTATCCCGCATCTTTCTAAGAGACATTATGCAGTTGCATAGTTGAGGGCATGTGAGTCCTTCTGAATTTCTCCTTCATACCAACACATAAACAGGTCTGGTGGCCTATACTATCAGCCCCTAAAAAGGCTGGCAAATGGAATTCCAAGTTTAATGCAAGCCTGAGAAGCTTAATGAAATTTTTGTCTCAAACATTTTTTTAAAGCAGAAATATTAATTGGTGTGTTACTCAATGGTAACATGCTTGTCTAGAATGTGTGGAGTGCTGGGTTCAGTCTCCAGCATCAGCACATCAAAGTCTTGACATGCCCTCTAAAGAGAGCCAAAATGACTCACACAGAGGAATATAACCAGCAATCAACCTAATTTTCCTTGCAGCAAAAACCAGCCCCTCCTATCTTTCCTGTTTATCCTGATGATAAAATATTTTCAGAGAATATTCATGAGCAGCTTTTTTTCAGTTTCAATATTTTTATCTGAAACCTGATCAGGGCAACTGATCAAACTCAACAGTAACAAATGCTACAATCCTAGGAACCTAAGGAAATAAAAGACACTAGATATGAATCAAAATTAGAAATTCTAATGAGTCCTCTTCTTTGTTGAACAGCTATATATTCGTATTGTAAAAGTTCCAGCAGTGACTTTTGTCTGCTCTCTGTCTAGGTGGAGCGTTGGTACTCAATCATGGATACTCTCTCCAGGGGGAGAGCTCTGGATACATTCTGAGTATGCTGCCGGGCATCATGCAGTTCACTGGGTATCCAATGACAAGCAAGCATCATCTAACACAAAGGCTGATAATGCTGGCACAGGACAAAGCTGAGAACCAGTCTTGCTATAGACAACCTTTGGAAAGCTGCAAAAGCAACAAAGAAATGTACTCCCCTGGTCCTTTTACACTTGTTGAAGAGGACGTGTCACTCATGTGATCACTGCCAAAATATCTTAATTCATCTGCTTCCACCCCTCCAAATAGGAGTGCAGAATATGCCACCTGTAACTCCAACTATTTCATCCCCAACATGGAGATCTGAACTTAGGTCCTTATGTTTTGAGCAGTACTTTACCAATTACATCACCTTTGCCCTATCCCGCAATTTTAAAGCATGAAATAAGATTTCCAAACCCCATTCTTTAAGTCTCCAGTGTTCCAGCAGAGATGCATGCCTTCCTCCACAGATGCACTGCCTGAATCTCTGAGTACTGACTTGTCAGGAGGAAGGAGATAGGTCCAGACAACTGCAGAAGCCAAAGGAAGCCACACCTGTGGGAGTTTCTTTGAATCAGAATCCGTGCCTAACTCAAGCTAGGTTTGACACAAACCACTGGATGAGTTGAATACAATCAGTTATTTGCTAGCTTAGATCCTTTAGCACACAACACAAGGAATTCTGTGGCAATACCCAAACTGCTCAAGTCAGGAGTTTTATGCCTGACCATATTAGGGTCACATCCTGACTCTTCCTTGGAGCATACACATTGATAATTCACTTTGATATTTATTTTATCTGATTTCTTTACCTAACATACCACAGGAATTGTCCTTCCCAGGAATCCTCAGAATACATAACTGTATGCACACTTTTGTATTTGCTTCTTTAGATGTTTCTGAGCTCCACCAGGAATGCACGGGGTCTTTTTGGTTCTCTGTTTAGTACCCAGCCTGCCCGGACCTCAGCAGGAACAAGCACCTATAGACACAATAATTATTGGGGACTGTCATCTTACTTCTGGATCTAACCAACAGCAAGTCCTGCACTTCGGACCAAAGTATCAACAGGTCAATGGCCAGATCGCTCACATTCCCAAATATGAAACCATGTTCTGGTAGCCAAGCCACTGCAAACAGGGGAAACTGCCAGAATTTAAGGACGGATAGCAAAATAACATCTGATCTTATTCACAATTCAAGTTTGTTTCTCCCTCTGAGGGCACTTCATGTTAGTGACACTTCCCTCAGCCGTGTTCTCATAGATCACCTCAGTGAAAACTGGACCAGTGTGCCGGGCAAAACACTGGAAGTCCCTTTCAAGGAAAATTCAGAAAACGAACCAGCAAACACTCTAAATTTCAAATAAAACTCTATCATTTTAATCTTTTTCATGTAGCAACACATACTTTAAACATTTTATTAAAGGTCTAAACAAGAATCTGAGAGCTGTTAAAAGAAGAATTTAAAGTAGTTAATTGTATTTAAGTATATTTCTGTTTAGTAAAGGAAAACACATATATGGTCGAAACACATCATCCTAATACATAGCCATATACGCTATATTCATATTATATAGCCATATCATATAGCAGTATGTAATATAGTCATGTATGTGTATATGGTGTATCGGGTATGGGCACACACGGTCATTCATGGGTATACAGTTTTCTTGGAGTGTATAAACACAGATGTTTCACAGAGAAGATCCTCATGTTCAGGCATACTGACACCAGGATGGGGTTGAGGGCTACTACTTCTGGGATCTATGGTTTGAAGAGATCTGGAAGGTCATAATCTGAAAAGGGGTGTGTGTGTGTGTGCGCGCGTGTGCACGTCTGGGTGCACATTTGTGCATTGTATGTGTGTGTCCCTGGTGTGTGATTGTGTCTTCCTCTTTCTCTCCCTCCCTCTCCCACGTGTGTGTGAGTGTGTGTGTGTGTTTCTCTTTTATGGAGAAGAGTGGACAGCCTTCAAGAGACTCTAACAAAGGCTATGGAGAAAGCACACTAGGCAGAGGTTATTTCTTCAATCACAGCCATTGTTCTTTGCGCTGTGTGTGCATCTTTCTCATTTTAAAAATGAGTATTTCACTATCAAAAACTGTTGGCTGTTGGTGTTTACTAAAATTAAGACATTTTTGTCTTTTGCTGTTTTTACAAAAAATTCTTGCTTCAATTCATCTTCCATAAAACAAACATCTGTTGTTTTTATTTTATTTTTGAGATTATAACTTAATGACATATTTCCTCCTTCCCTTTCCTCCCTTAAAGCCTTCCCACATACCCTCCTTCCTTTTTTTAAAATTCATGGCCCCTCCTTTCACTAACTGCTATTATATGCACATATATTCCTATATATAATCTGTTCATATAATGTTCCTTGTACATATGTATTGAGAGCTGACCATTTAGTAATGGCCAGTAATTGGTGTGATCCTTTCTGGGGAAGAGCACCTACCCAGCTCTGTGTTTTTTTTTTGCAGCTGACCATAGTTCTTTGTGTAGGGTTGAAGTCTTGTGTGCTTTTCCCTGTCCACTTTGGCAAGTCCATTGGTGTCACCCTGAAAAACCTGGATAAATCCAGATCCCCTCCCCCAGCAGGAAGAAAATAGCCAAAAATCCAAGCAGGAAGAGAAGAATCAAAAATCTGGGATTAGCCAGTTCAGTGACTGTGTTTCAGGAACTAGTTGAAGAGAAACTTAGATTGTAATCTTGAGAATAATCTTGAGAAACAGGGAGTTTCCCCCTTGTGATTATCATTGTACTGTGTTTTAGGAACTAGCTGATTATGACCTTGGGAGTGGTCTTGAGAGGCAGGGAGTTGCCCCCTTGTAACCACCACTGGATTTTCAGAATTTTCTTGACCCTTTTGGATTACTGGGCTGTGTTTTCTTCCCTTAAAAACTCCTTCTCCAGGTCACTCGGGGTCAAACTCTTCCCCTGCGTGGGTTATGAGTCTCTGCCCCAGTGCACTGGTTCCTGTCTCATCGATTAAAGCCTTGTGTGGTTGCAGCAAGGACGGTCTGTAGTGAGTACTGGGGGGGTGGATCATGTGAGACTTCAGTGAGAGTCTCCCCAGCACTGGGGGTCTTTCAACCCTTGATCAGTTTGCATTTGGGCAGTCATGTTAGTGAGACTTTATGGATGTAGCTTCTGATGTCACTAGGAGACACAATCTCACAGCAAACTCTCCCTTCTTCTGGCTCTTAAAGTCCTTTTATCCATCTCCTGCAGTGATCTCTAAGCCTTGATGTGGGATTGTTTTGCAGATGTAGCCACTGGGACTGGGCTCCATAATGCTGCATTTTGTTCATCGTGGTTTTCTGGTTTTCTGTAACGGTCTCTATCACAGAGAGTTTCTCTGATACAGGTGATCACTACACTTATCTGTTAGTGTAATAAAAAATGTTTATAGACTGTTGTTGCTAGGAATGATGCTGGTTAATAAATTAGCGGCTGTATTGTTTATATCTTTATGTGTACACATTTAAAAAATCAGAAAGAGAACATACAAATGGCTTAATAACTCATCTTAAAAAGTTGGAAAGACAAAAACAAACCAAATCTAAGCCAGTCAACTGTAAGATATAATAAAAATCAGAGCAGAAATTGATGACAAACAAACAATACAAAGAATCAACATACTGAAGAGGTGGTTATTTGAGAAAATAAATGTATTAAGATTGATAGATCCTTAGCCCAATTCACCAAAAGAAAGAAGGAAAGGACCCAAATTAGCAGAATCAGAAATGAACAGGGGAACAATACAACAAAATCCAAAGAAATTCAGAATATTATGAGGAAATACTTTAAAAAGCCTGTACTCTATTAAGCTGAAAATCCAAAAGAAATGGATGATTTTATAGATTTTGTCACCAAAATTAAACCAAGAATTCAACAACCTGAACAGACCAACAACAAATGTGGAGATTGTAACAATAATAAAAAGCCTTCCAGCTTAAAGGAGTTCAGGGCCAGAGGAATGTTTACTTATAAATTGGGCGAGCAGGAGCCCACGCGCCCCTTTTGTTTTTCTGGTCTCCGCGGGAACGGTGGTTCTGTAAGTTTATTTCCCCATTAAAGCTGTATATATTTTTACAATCTGTCTACATTCATTTACGCCCTTACATTTTGGCATCCAACGTCGGGCTATTTTGCCCCCGCCCCGGCACAGGGCACAGGGGGCGCAAGCTTGATCTTTCCCAGCCTTTGCGAGCAAGATTAGCTACCGGAGCTCAGGAAGCACAATTGGACTCAAGTGCGTAACCCGCTAGCTAACACAGCATGCTTCCGGGTGCCGTTTTTTAGTTCGTGACTCGGGCCCCAGTGCCAAGTCCGAGACACACTCAGCCACACAAGCCCATTCGGCCCCGCCTGCTCTCCAGAGCAATTAACCCCTCCCTGCTTGCCTTGGCTAAGTTTGCAGCAGAACCCTGCTGCATGAATTAGCTGAAGCTCAAGTACCTGCGGTTTTGCAACAAAAGCTGCCACAGCGCAGATTTGGTCTGATACAAAGTGACCACTCTAATTCCTCAGGCAGAACAACAACTTTCGGTTTTGAGTTGTTTCAGAGTTGTTTCAGACCAGCTCTGGCTTCGGCCACATGTACTCAAGTGCATTTCTTTCGCCACCACTGGCAGGAACTGGTCATTGCAGGTAAATTTTTTCTTTTATAAATAAAATGTCTGAAAACATTACCATTCAAGTCTTTAACAGTTTTTTTGATTGTACCATGTAGGAGATTTTACAAGAGGTGTTATCACCCCACATCTATGGATCCTTCTGGAATTTGTAGTTTTCCTTGGCACTATATGGTTTGATAATAGAAATATGATAAAGTCTTAACGAGACGAATCCAGGATTCTTAAGGCAGAGGTTGCACGCTTAAAATTGAGAATGACAACAATCTTCTCAAGAATCAGTCTGAAGTTCTCCAGGAAGAGAACAGATCTTTGTTTAACATGACTCGATCAACTGAGCAAATTTAGAAAAGGTACAGGCTGATGTTAAGGAGAAATTCATTACTATGGAAGAGGGAACAGATGATTTGGATCGCAAGCTTCAGTCCCTTTCTGTAGGAAATAAAACATTAACTGAAATATCAAAACTGCTGAATGTGACAATCAGATTCTGTCTAAAGCTTATGACGGATTGGTGAAAAGATTGTCAATACAAGAAGGCATGGTGCACATTTTTGACAACACTCTGGCCGGACCTTCTCAAAATGCTCAGAGACTAGTTACAATTTCCTTAGGTCAAATGTTAATTTGTAAATTTTACCATCATTTGCTTTCACAGGGGCGCCTAAGAAGAACGTCGCCTCCATGTCAGCTAGAAGCAATCTTAGAGGACGACATTCCCTCTCCCAACAAAGTTTGCCCTCAGGATTAGGGACATCTTTCAGTGGTTAGTTTAGGGTTGAGGGGATGGGGAGATATTTTATGGAATTAGGGGTATTTTTCAAAAAAAATAAATAAATGGGGATTAACTGGTTTGATGGGATGTTTGGTATTTGTGAATTACTGTTTTTAGAAAATTGTATTGGTACTGTTTCCTGTATATTGATATATTGAATATTGAATGTGAGTGTTCCTACCTCTATTTTTGTATAAGAGTATGCTTATAACTTTGTCTATATTGTATTGATACATCTACCATATCACAATGTACATTTCTACTTCTGATACTATTTATGTAATAACATTGTTTACATTTGATATGTAATGACATTGTATACAGGTGAAGATCATTGTCTTCATATATTGCACAGTTGTTTATTCTCTTAGTGTTCAAGTTAGATAGGTATTGAGAATTATATGTTTGTCATATTTATTTTTAGGTTAATCAGGTCTTTTAGATACATAGAGATTATATTTAGTATAGATAGCATAATCTTCAGCCTCTTCGAAGAGCTGTAGAAAATGGCCTTTAATCTAACCTAGAATTCTGTGCCAATGAGACACAATTACTCCTGACAATGCCACTCTACTCCCAAGAGAACGTTGAACACCAAAGACACTCCACTGGGAGCTTGTCTTCTTGGCAGAACTGGCCTTTGGGTTAAGAAAAGCCCATACCTCAACTACTGACAAAGATATAAAACAGGGTTGTCTTGAAGGAGTTGAAGATTATATAATTGTAGTTACTCTCTACATTATTTAGACTCCTTGAGATAGAATGTTTAACAAAACTTTTGTTCTCAGTATTGTTTGTTATATTTATTATTTGTTATTATAGTATATAGTTGTATTTGGTTTAGTTCTGTCTTATTTAGACAAAAGGGGGAAATGTAGGAATAAGCCCAGCCCCTTATGGGGCGTGTTCGCCTTGGGTGAATGTTTACTTATAAATCAGGCGAGCGGGAGCCCGTGTGCCCCTTCTGCTTTCCTGGTCTCCGCAGGAATGGTGGTTCTGTAAGTCTATTTCCCCATTAAAGCTGTATATATTCCCTGGTCTCCGCAGGAACGGTGGTTCTGTAAGTCTATTTCCCCATTAAAGCTGTATATATTTCCTGGTCTCTGCAGGAACGGTGGTTCTGTAAGTCTGTTTCCCCATTAAAGCTGTATATATTCCCTGGTCTCCGCAGGAACGGTGGTTCTGTAAGTCTGTTTCCCCATTAAAGCTGTATATATTTCCTGGTCTCCGCAGGAACGGTGGTTCTGTAAGTCTGTTTCCCCATTAAAGCTGTATATATTCCTGTTCTGTAAGTCTGTTTCCCCATTAAAGCTGTATATATTTCCTGGTCTCCGCAGGAATGGTGGTTCTGTAAGTCTATTTCCCCATTAAAGCTGTATATATTTCCTGGTCTCCGCAGGAACGGTGGTTCTGTAAGTCTGTTTCCCCATTAAAGCTGTATATATTCCCTGGTCTCCGCAGGAACGGTGGTTCTGTAAGTCTGTTTCCCCATTAAAGCTGTATATATTCCCTGGTCTCCGCAGGAACGGTGGTTCTGTAAGTCTATTTCCCCATTAAAGCTGTATATATTCCTGTTCTGTAAGTCTGTTTCCCCATTAAAGCTGTATATATTTCCTGGTCTCCGCAGGAATGGTGGTTCTGTAAGTCTGTTTCCCCATTAAAGCTGTATATATTTTTACAATCTGTCTACATTCATTTACGCCGTTACATAATCCCTCTTGCTGTGATCTAGATTCCACAAGGAGAAGGTGTGAGAGAGCTGGAAGATACCTCACACATACACAATCCCTCTTGCTGTGACCTAGACTCCACAAGCAAATGTCACTAAGGAGAAGCATGCTCTTAATTCAGACCTGCTATGATTTGCTTCCTGAATCTTCCTGATTATAGAGTAGGCTGATAGGCAGCTTCATGAAACTAGGTGACTGAGAGTTGAAATGTCTGATTAAATGAAGATTGATAATATTTAATGTCTGAATGAGGCATTTGAAATTTTCTCCCAAAATTTCAATCCCTGTGTTTTCTAAAAGTAGCATGTAATTTGTAATTTAAATGACATTTTTGTCCTGAAAATAGAATGTGACCATGGCAAAAAAAAAAAAAAGGAATTGGTCACCTGGAATAAAAGGAAAAAGAAAAGTTATGTATATTCTTGGGAGCCAATGCTCTAAAAAGAGAAAGTCTCTGGGTTCCCGGTTCTTTCTTCTTGTTTATACACCTGAGTGAGTCCACCTGAGTTTGTGACTATTCTAACAAATGCTAATACAATAGTATAGTGTGCATAATGTGAACTCTGAGCAATAGTTCAGGTTATAGTTATACTATCATAAGACTCCGCAATGGATTCCTTTTTACAGATTTACTAGAGCCTGTTTCAGCCAAAACACATCACACAAAAACTACCTAATTCAGTATATTCTCTTACACAAGTATTCTAAGGGAAATATTAATTCTTCTATACATCTCTCCTTGAGTTGTAAACAACTTAATTGGATTTAAAATGAAAGAGAACTTTACAACTTAAAGAATGACCTTGGGCAGTTTGGAAGTCAAACTTGTAACTGTGTTTGTTGGCATTGTTGTTTGTTTGTTTGGACTGGAAAGAAGGGAGGGGAGAAGGGAGGGAGAGAAAGAATGGAGAGAGTGAGATGACTAGCTCAAGAAACGCTTTTCAGCTCAGTCACGGAGAGTTGTATGAATGTGGCACTGGGCATTGCTGTCTCCTTTTCACACCACCCCACGCCCACTTCCTATGCCTATATAGACATGGCTCAAAAGCCCTATACTGCCTTAGAGATACTATCAGATTCAAGTATGAGAAAATCAAGGCCCAAGAAAAACATAAATTCATATTAGAAACATAGGCTATTCATACCATTTTACATTGTTTATCATCACCACATTGCTAATTACTACTGTAATAATTATACCTGCCATCTGAGAACCTCTCTGGAGTGAATTGCGGAGAGCAGCTTGGATTGGTACAATTCCTTGGCGTGGAACAATTCGCACAGTACAGCAGGATGTCTTTTCTGGAAAGTTCTTCACTTAAGTGTGGGAAATGTTAGCTTACACAGATCACAGTCTAAGCCTTAGTGGTTCTCTGTTTCAGAAACAATTTCAAGTAGGAGACATAGTCCCAGGAAAACTTGTACTGCTGTATCCTGACAGGATGCCCCTCACGTACTGATGCAGCTGTCTCTTCTGTGGGTGCGTAGCTACCTTGGAAATGCACTAGAAAGGTTTGTTCCAGATCCTTTGCTCTGACAAAGCAGCAAAGGTGGGAACTTTATGGGTTCAATTTAATGTTTTATTCATTATCTTTGGCATATTTTCTGCCCTCACTCCTTGTCAGTTTTTAAACGTTGAGACAAAAAAAAAGATTAATTCATAACATCACATGCCAAAATTAATCTTTCATTTTTTGCCAACATTTTCTGAACAGACATTCAGAATACTTCTGGTAGGATGGGACTGTGCTCAGAGTCTGCCTGGGGCAGCCTCCCTTTTCCCAGAGTAAGGAAAGCTGCATGAGGAAGACGAGCTGCCTTCAGCAATAGACTGCTTTATTGCTGTGCTGCAGGCCCAGAATCTGTGGACTGCACCGTGTTTCCCACAGAATAGGTAGTGGATATTAGCCTTCTGACTTCTGCTCCTTTTTCTTTGTTTTTATGTTGTTTCATTTTGGAATTTACAGGTCTGGTTGCATTGGATTTTATGTCATCCCTCAGTATATATTCAAGGCAGTTCTAGAATCCTCAGTCTTCCTGCCCTTGGCCTCCCCACAGCTGGGATTACAGATGTGCACCATCATTTCTTTCATTACTCTTTTAATGATCCAAGTACACGATATATTAAAAGTAACGACAGTGTGGCAGTGGCTCAGTAAAGATGACTTCTCGCTCTTCTAAAGGGCATGAGTTAGGTTCCTAGTACCATCAGATGGTTCACTACTGGCCTCCACAAGTACTGCACACAGACATACCACATACATATACATAATAAACATAAAAATAAATCTTTTCACTAAAGCAAGTGATATATAAGGCTAAGCATTAAAAATGAAAATGTTGATAAATAGTAATATTTTATTAAGTACAAAATAAATGAATTTTAAAACCAAAGGTGTCAAAATGAAGACAATATGCTGTTATTCAATTTTATGGTAACTTTGCATGCCTATCTATGCATTCCACATACATTTCAGAATTTTTAAATACATACATTTTATTTGAAATGTAATTTTTCTTTGGGCTAACTCCTAGAATATATTGTTAGTTAGTTTTTTTAAAAACTCCAATTTGTTAGGGATACTTACAATATTATTGAGAATTATAATTTTCTTTATTGCTTTTCTAGATGTTTTGGGGGTGAATTATTTTGAATTTTACAGATATCTCTTTCTTCCTTTCATCCTCCCTCCCTTCCTCTTTCTCCTCTTTCTCCCCTCCCTGTCTCCTAGCCTCTCTTTTTGTTTTCCTTGTCTTTATTAGACAATTTGAACTCTATTTACAAGGTCAGTCTTTAGATGTTAGGAAATGTTGTCTCATGATGGATGGTGGTTAGGACATGGTGCTCTGGGCATGTATATGCAACCCTCATTTGTATCTTCTATTAAACCTGTGCTGTTGAAACTAAAATATAGTAACCAAAGACTTAAATGTGCTTACACATTCAACATTTTGTAGACATCAGTGTGCTTACATATTCAACAAACATTTTATAATTAAAACTAAGCTCTGCCACATTTCAGCAAAAAGGAATTTTTTTCCCCAAAAATTCTCATTTATTTTAATTAATCCATGTACATGCATGTGTGTATGGGGGCATGTGGGTTATGGGCATGAATGCAGTGTTCACAGGGGCCGGAAGGCACTGGATGCCCTGGGCCTGAGTAGGTGGTTGTCAGAAAAAGGCATTTTCTTATTCTTGAATAAGACTTACACTACTTATTATAGCCAAGTATACTTTTCAATAGATGTGGAAGGTAAACAGTGGATTTCCAGTGAATTAAGAACAGATGCTTTCCTCTCAAGGAGAAGCAGAAAGAACACCAGCAAAGAGAGTGGAATTGGAAAGTAGTGTATGACAGAGGCACCCAATAAGAGGAGGGACTTGTGTGTGATCACAAAGGGTAAGGAGGCATCTAGTTTGAAGTAACAAGACAGAGAAATAGAGGAATAAAATAGTCAGTGTTAAGACAAAATTAAAACTCTACATTGTCCAAACAGCACTGAACTCCAAGTACAGAGTCAAAGCCGGAATCTCTTGAATTTTAGAAAAGAAAATCTTAGTCAGAGAAGGAAATTGTCAAATCCTGAAAGATCATGATCCCTGTGATCACTCAGAGACAAATCCATTTATGAAAGGACTTCAGAATCATTCTAACAGATTTTATTTTAGCAATATATGTGTGCTTTGGAATTCCAAAGGCACCCCATAAAAAGTCTCAGCTAATTAGACTTCATGATTCTACTTGCTGGTAAACGCCAGGGCTGGTGTCTCATGACCAACAGCCTTGCCATCAGCAGGCTCAGCAGACCGTGTCAACACACGCTCTCCACAGGTATGTACCTGGCGCACTTAGGGACGGGGACTTGTTAGTAACACTCAGCTCTCAGGACTGCTCTTTTTGCATGATCCATTTGACTTGGGACAGAATGGTTTGGTGCATGGCCTCTCTGTATCCCATCCAACTTAAAGATTTCATTGCCCCCACAGACAGCAGGAAGTAAATTTAAGAATATGATGCCCACATTTCCAAGAGATGGGGTGGATGGGTTTTGGTCATTCAATGGGTTATGGATATTTTTCATAATTTATAGGTGGTTGGTTATTGGTTACACCCAGGAGAAAGGTTGAACAAAAGAGGTTAGATTCAGAGTTCTTGTTTTGAACAGAAAAAAAGGGGGATATAGATATGATAGGATAAAAGAGTAGATTATTGAATCTACTCTGAAAAGAAAAAAAGGGAATATAGATATGATAAAAGAGTAGAATATTAAATCTATTCTAAAATGAAAAAAGGGAGGCTATAGATATAATAAGATAAAAAGATAGATTATTGAATCTACTTTTAAAAAGCCACTACTAGTTTTAAATGTTTTTCCTTGGATTGGATTTTTGTATATTGTATACAAATTTTGTATATTGATACAAATTTGAGATTAATTTTGTTAGAACATACTCTACATACATTTCCTACTCTTGTTCAAGCTATTGTACCTATACATCTCATTTAACAATATAATGAAAATTTACAAAAAAATTAAAAAAATAAAATGTTTTAAGGACTTAAACTTTTCTCAACAGTGAGACACATCTGCTTCTGGCAGCACTAGTTACTTCAGAGAGGTTGATGGGCATTGAAGAATTTCGTTATGGAATTTGTCTTCAATGTAACAAGGCTAGCCATTTGGGTAAGAAACTGCTTTTGCCTGCACTTCTTTTTTTAAAAAAATCTTTTTTTTTATTGAGAAAATGAGAAAAAGAAAAACAAGTTTCCACCTCCTCCCAGCCTCCCATTTCCCTCCCCCTCCTCCCATCCTTCTCCCCCTCCTTGCACCCTTCTCCCCCTCCCCTCACTTCTTCCCCCCTCCCTCTCCATTCCAAAGAGCAGTCAGGGTTCCCTGCCCTGTGTTAAGTCCTAGGTCCTCCCCCCTCCGTCCATATCTAGGAAGGTGAACATCAAAACTAGCTAGGCTCCCATAAAGCCAGCACATTACGTAGGATCAAAACCCCTTGCCATTGTCCTTGGCGTCTCATCAGCTCTCATTGTTTGCCATGTTCAGAGAGTCCAGTTTTATCCCATGCTTTCTTGATGGGACAACGAGCTGGACATTCAGGACCCACAGAAAAGTGACTGCTGAACTTTCCAAAAAAGAAATGGTCCTTCAGGGTTCCTGCTTCAAAGAAGAAACTGACAGACACTCTGTGGGACTCAAAACAAAGTGACTAACAAACTGCCAATATAGGTCAAACAGTCTTTCAAATTTCCTATTTCACTGAAATGTCTTCCAGATACTATGGGCCTACAGGCTGAATATGTGTGCCCCGATGTTATATAAAAACTTTGGGTGACTGTCCTGGCAGCAAGATGTTTCTGTCAATTCTAGAGTTTGGGAAGTTGCTTACAATGCACTTCCTGTTTACTTAGGTAATATATCCTTATGGAGTCTTTGATGGATATTTATAGTTTTCGTTGTTATAATAAAAGATAAAATAGATATAAAGATAGGAGAGATGATAGAGTATTTCTTTTTTAATTTGTCAACTGTAAATGGACTAAATATTGTAACTATAATTCTTGCTTGGTAACTGTTTTGTATATGTAATTTTACTATGTTAAATTTAAATCCTTCCTTCTTATTTAGTCAGGAAAGGGGAGATGATGTAGGATTCCCCTCTGTATGCTGTGAATATGTTTTATTGCCATTGATTAATAAAGAAGCTGCTTTGGCCTATGGAAGGGCAGAATACAGGTAGGTAGAAAAACTAAACTGAATGCAGGGAGAAAGAATGCAGGGAGTCAGGAGATGCAATGTAGCTGCTGAAGGAGAAAGATGCCAGAATCTTACCAGTAAACCATAGCTTTGTGGTGAGATACAGATGAATAGAAATGGGTTAATTTAAGATGTAAGTGCTAGCTAGAAATATGCCTGAGCCATCAGCTAATGTAATTAGTATAATTTTCAGGTGATTATTTGGGTCTGACCAGCCCAGAAACTAAAGTGCAGTCTCCAGCTACATATTTCTAATTAATTTTTTGATAATTTTGTACATGAATGCTATATTTTCATCATTTTTAACCTCTTTCCTCCCAACTCCTCCCATGTCCTTGAACAACCTTTCAAACTCATTAATAATTGTTACACATGCATATACACATACAAATACATATATGCACACATGTATATGTATATCCTGCTGGTCATTTGTTGTGGTTCATAGGCTTCACAGCTGAGTAGGATTATTGTTTTCTTCTCTCCCTTAGCACCTTGAATAGTAAGAGAGCCATTGCTCATAAGGGAGGTTTCCAAGTCAGTTCTGGGTCAATTTATCCAAGTCTCCATGCTATCAGTGTGTAATATTTTTACCGATATAGTCTTACCTTCAATTTATGGGAGACAACCAAAAGCAACAGCAATATGTGATATTATTGGAATGCCCCTGACCAACAAGTTGGGGAAATTTTCAATGCCTGGCCCTGGAACTTTTGTTACATGTCTATGGCTCTTGTATGTGGTGACATTAAATTTAATTCAAACTGTTTGTGAGAACTCACATGTATATGTATATTATGTGTACATCTTAAAATAAACATGTACTATGTTCCCATAGCTTTTTAAAGCATTTATCTCCTTTCCTCACTCTGTATTAGATTTTCTCCATCATTTTATATACTTTTTCTAATATTATTAAATGTAAAAGACAAATGAAATCCTAGAGATCTTGGACCTTTATATCTTGACTGTACACTGATGTTTGGAGATGTTGAATTACATGCTTTGAGCCTGTGGCAGGTAGCCAGATTCCAATTCTTCCTCATATCAATTCAGTAATTGTGAACTCAGAATGGGGAAGGAAATCTATAAGAGAAATAATAAACATTAATAATTGCTGACAAACAATAATAACTCAAATTTACTTTATAACAGTCTCAAAAATTAAAAGTAATTTAACAGTTCACAATGTAAAGGGCACTTTATTGACTTTCCTGTATAAAAATATATGTTTCCTAATACTATCCCTAACCATTGTTATTTTTTGGTTTTCTTCAAGCAGAAAGCAATCACACTATTTCTATATTTGCTATATGCTGAAAAAAGCATATTTGATCATATACATGAGTGGATGTTTTGAATTTTCAGCCATGATCTTAATGAATAATGAGCAGATATTTGAACATAAAGACTGAAGCAGGTGGAGTAAACAGGGAGCAAGACTGTAGGTGTCATCAATACATATTTTCTGTAAAAATGTAAATCATCTAGCACCCTAGTGTACAGTTTCTTTCTCTTTTAAAAGGACCATTCTGCCTTCTTAGGCAGATTCTGGGACAGCAGGATCCTTGGAAACAAACATGAAGAAAAGGAATGAGGAAGAAGAGACCAGAGCAGAAGACAAACAAGTACACACAGTGCAGAGCTAGAGAGAAATACAAGAAGCAGAGTAAAGGCAGCCATGGTAGGAACGTCTGAGTCTAAATTCAGCTATGTTGGCAGTGAAGATCCCCATCATAGGCTCATAGTCACAGGTGCTGCTCACTAGACTATCTCCCTAGACAACTGCTGATGACAGAAGTTACAAAATAATTCCACACTAGTTCAGAATTGTGTATAATAAAGGGTTATTTATTAGGGGTAGACTCACAGATCACAGTCCTTTGCATGAACAGGGAACAGAAATGAAATCCAGCTGCCAGAAGCAAGAGCCGGAAGCGAGAGAGAGAGTGCATGCTTGACAGCTGCATTTAAGTATAAGAGACAATGTCCAAGTGGACTGGGATCTTAAAGGCTATTGGCTAAAGGAGCTCCCACAGCACCTCCCCCTTTTGTTTAAATAAGAGAGTTCCAAACCTAATACAAAACTGTATATGCTAGGAACAGATATCAAGTATAAGATTAGAATTACAAAGAGCATAAGTAATATTAAGCAAGGAACATATACTAAATGTTTTAATAAGCATTCTATCCTAAGTAGTCTAAGTCTTGTATTGAAAATGGCTTGGCTAGATAATAATAGGAGGGTAACTATGACTATCTAATCTTAAACCCCATAGAAGGCCTGAGAAGAGAGATAATATTACTTGAGTAGGCTGGAAGTACAATCAAGCAGCTTCCAAAATGTGCGGTAGATGACAGAGATAACTGGCTGCCTGAGAAATCACCCAAAGTCTCATTTGCAATGTTGAGACAACCAACTTTGGCTAAAGCCATTTTCAGAGGCAGGAAATTTTTCAAAACTATATTATACTGTCTTGGCAAGGTTTGGCAGTCTTTTTTTTTTTGTATCCTGCTTGTCCAGTCCAGACATCGTGCACTTTGTCAGTGGTCAAGGCATGGGCAGTTTCTTGCCCAAAGGCCAGTTGTGCCAAGGAGAAAAAAAGCTCCAAGTGGAGTGTCTTTGGTGCTCAACACTCTCTCAGGAATAGATTGGTGCTGTCAGGAACAATTGTGTCTCATGTCAAGAGAATGCCAAGTTATTTAAATACCATGTTCAACAGATCTTTGAAGTGGTTGAAGATTACCTATATATGCAGAATACAATCACTTTGTATCTAAAGAACCTAATTAGTCTGTTTAAAAGTATAACAAACATGAAGACTATTCACCTATATACTTAATGCCTATATAATTTAAAGATTAAGACTTCATATCAGAATATGATGGAGGAGGGTCATCTTTCTATCTGTTGTTTCATTGGTTAAATAATAAAGAAACTGCTTGGCCTCTGATAGGGTAGAATTTAGATAGGCAGAGTAAACAGAACAGAATGCTGGGAGAAAGAAGCTGAGTCAGGGAGTCACCATGATTCTCCCACTCCAGACAGACGCAGGTTAAGATCTTCTCTGGTAAGCCACCTCATGGGCTACACACATTATTAGAAATGGGCTAGTCCAGGTGCAAGAGTTAGCCGAGAAAAGGCTAGATATAATGGGCCAAGCGGTGTTTAAAAGAATACAGTTTCCATGTAATTATTTCAGGGCACAAAATAGCCGTGCGGGCGGCTGGGTGCCAGGGACACAGCCCTCCGCTCCTATCACAACAAGAATATTAAACTATTTTTAAACAACTGTGAAGAAAAGGAGAAAATGACCTCAAAATGTAAACAGGGTATAAGTATTTTGATCAGAGGTAGAAATGTATAATGTGATATGATAAATATATTCTATCAATATACAAAATGTCTTAAACAGAGATAGAAACATGCATGCATATAATCTGATAAAATAACATTGCATAGGTGTACAAATATTTTAAACAGAAACAGCATGTTTAATGTAACAAATATAATTTGAAATTGTATCAGTGTACAAAAATTTATACAAATGTAAGCTGCCCATAAATAATAGCTCACAAGTATTCACTCTATTACTCACTAGAATGCCAGTGAATAGCTACATTAAAACAATGGAACTCTTTTCACCTGAAAAGCTCCGGACTGTGGCATAGTCAGAATATATTACATGAGAGAAGAATCTGTTTTCAATAAAAATAAAATCTCAGTGTTTCTTTATACGTTTGTGTAATTCTCAAGAGTGAAAACTGGTTACAAAGATAAAAGATCTAGAGCAGTGTCTTAGTGGGGGCTTCTGTTGCTTTGCTTGACCACCAAGGAGGAAAAATTATTCCAGCTTACATTTCCAGCTGACAATTCATCACTGGGGGAAATCAAGGCAGGAACTTAAATACAGCAGAAGCCTGTGGGCAGGAGCTGAGATCAAGGAGGAGTGCTGCTTACCAGCTTGCTCATAGTCTGTTTTCTTTTAGAACCTAGCTCCACCAGCCCAGGGATGCACCATGCAAAATGGCCCATAAGTCATTAATTAAGAAAATGTACACAAGCTTTCCTGCTTCTGAACTTATGAAGCATTTTCTTTTTCTTTTTATTTTCTTCTAAATGCAGTATTTATTTTTATTTATTTATTTATTGAGCTCCACATTTTTCTCTGCTCCCCTCCCTGCCTCTTTCCTTCCCTTCAACCGTCCCCCAAGGTCCCCATGTTCCCAATTTACTCAGGAGATCTTGTCTTTTTCTACTTCCCATATAGATTAGATCTACATAAGCCGCTCTTCGTGTCCTCATTGTTGTCTAAGTTCTCTGGGATTGTGATTTGTACGGTGGTTTTCTTTGCTTTATGTTTAAAAACCACTCATGAGTGAGTACATGTGGTAATTGTCTTTCTGTGTTTCCGTTACCTCACTCAAATTGGTGTTTTCTAGTTCTATCCATTTTTCCTGCAAAATTCAAGATGTCATTTTTTCTGCAATGTAGTACTTCATTGTGTAATATACCACATTTGCCTTATCCATTCTTCAGTCAAGAGGCATTTAGATTTTTTTTCTGTGGGTCTTATGTTTCTAGTTCATACATAACATCAAGCAGTCCAGGCAAGAGCAGTTTCTTGCCCAAATGACTAACAAACTCCATAAGGAGCCTCTCCAATGTCCATCTTCTTCTTTAAGTAATTGGTGCTTCCAGGAGCAGATTTTTCTCATTGTCGTGAAAAGTCCTAAGTTCTTAGAACATTTTAAATGCCATATTCTGACAGTCTCTGAACAATTTAAAGAATACCTGTCTAACTGAAATATATCTCTACATATCTAGAAAACCTAACTAATATGGCTACAAGCTTGACTATTACAGATAATTATTTATTAACCTATATTTTAAATATACATTACATTTTTAAATGAACTGCACAAACACAATACACATATATATGCTCTTGTTTTATGCACATATATTTTATATATAATATATAATACATATATATATAATAAAATTGATATTAAATTTGTATCAATAGACCAAGAACCTTATCAATGTAAATCTCTATAGTATACCCCCCTTTAAATGTAAACTAACATTTACAAACACTATTTAGGAATTTGGGTATAGTTCTTTCTAAACTGCTTCCTTCTTTTTGTTGAGTGAAGTAACTTTTGGGGGTGTTTATGGTAACCTTTTGTAGGGCTCTTGGTCCATTGAGCCACATTAATCTAGAAGTTCTCATCTTCTGTGGAAACAAAAGTAGAACCTGTTTTCTAAAGAAACATATCCTTAGACCCAAATTTTGAAGTCAAGATACCTTAAAACACATATGTAGGTTTAGCTTAGCAGCCAAAATAATGAAATGTCTCTCTGTACTTAGCTCCTTCACAGTCAAAAAGTTCAAAGAGAACGGGAGAGCCATCATTGCGAACCTTCATCTGGTAATGGATGGAGATAGAGACAGAGACCAACACTGGAGCACTGGACTGAGCTCCCAAGGTCCCAATGAGGAGCAGAAGGAGGGAGAAGATGAGCAAGGAACTCAGGACCACGAGGGGTGCACCCACCCACGGAGACAATGGGGCTGATCTATTGGGAGCTCACCAAGGCCAGCTGGACTGGGACTGAAAAAGCATGGGATAAAACCGGACTCTCGGAACATGGCAAACAATGAGGGCTGATGAAAAGCCAAGGACAATGGCACGGGGTTTTGACCCTACTTCATGTTCTGGCTTTGTGGGAGCCTAGCTAGTTTTGATGTTCACCTTCCTAGACATGGACAGAAGGGGGAGGACCTTGGACTTTCCACAGGCAGGGAACCCTGACTGCTCTTTGGACTGGAGAGGGAGGGGAAGAGGAGTTTGGGGGGAGGGGGAGAAGGGTGGGAGGAGGGGGAGGGAAATGGGAGGCTGGGAGGAGGCAGATACTTTTTTTTCCTTTTCTCAATAAAAAAAATAGAAAAAAAAGTTCAAAGAAAACATAATAATATACATAATCTAGACTCTCTGCATATGTTCTATCTTTGTATAACTTATTTTTCTTGTTATTCTTTTAATCTATGACTGTTTGTGCTGTCTCTTTAAAAAACTTCATTTTACTTGTTAAAACCATTTACTTCTTTTTATAGCTGTCTATATCCTTTTTCTTCTCTCTCCTAAGCTTAAGTACATTTATCCAACATTGTGACCATTTTAGAGGTCTTTTTCATCTAAATTTCTCTTTATTGCATATCAATCCTTTGCTTTACAGAAGCTTTTCAGTTTCAGAAGGTCCTTTTTATTAGTTGTTTATCTCAGTGTCTGTGCTGTTGGAGTTATATGTAGGAGAAAGACCCAATTGTTCATCCCAGTTGCCCAGAACCAAAATAATCACACAGAAACTGTATTAATTAAAATATCACTTCTTAGTCCATTATCTCTACCTTCTTTTTGGCTAACTCTTAAACCTTAATTTAACCCATTTCTACTAAACTGTGTATTGCCACATAGTTGTGGCTAACCAGCAATGTTCTCCATCTGTCTCTGGTAACTCCATGGTGTCTCTCTGCCCTTCTGCCTCCCAGCATTCAGTTCCACCTTCCCTTCCTAACTAAGTTCTGCCCTATCAACAGGCCAAAGAAGTTTCTTTATTAATTAACCAATGAAGGCAACACATAAGCAAAAGGACTCCCATACAAGTTATATTTAGGAAGTGGTCTCCTGTGCCAATGCATTCAAGTGTACTTCCCACTTTCTCTTCTATGAAGTTCAGTGTGACTGGCTTTATGTTGAGGTCTTTGATACATTTGGGCTTGAGTTTTATGCATCGTGATAGACATGGGTTTATTTTCATTCTTCCTGCCATCTAGTTCTCCCAGGTGAGTTTGCTTCTTTTTGTTCTAAAGTTTTCAAATGTTCTATTAACTCACTAGTGTGAGATTTTTTTCAGCTTCTTTATGTAGGTATTTAGTTCTATAAACTTTCTTCTTAATACTGCTTTCAATGTGTCCCATAATCTTAGTATGTTGTTTGGTCATTTTTACTGAATCTTAGAAAGTCTCTAATTTCTCCCTTATTTCTTCTTTGACCCATTGATGATTCAGGTGAGCATTGCTTAATTTACATGTGTTTCTGGGATTTATAAAATTGGTATTGATGTTGACTTCTAGTTTTAAACATTGGGTTATTCCAAATTTTTTTGTGAGGTTTGTTTTATTACCATGTATGTGGTCAACTTTTGAGTAGCTTCCATGTGGCGATGAGAAGAAAATATATTCCTTTATGTTTGGATGGAATATTCTATAGATATCTGTTAAGTCCATTTGAGTCATAATATCTGTTAGTTCCCTTATTTTTCTGTTCATTTTTTATTTGACTGACCTGTCCAGTGGTGAGAGGGGAGTGTTGAAGTCTCTCACTATTAATGTGTGGGGTTTAATGTATGGTTTAAGCTTTGGAAGTGTTTCTTTTACATATGAGGGTGTCCTTGTATTTGGGGCATAGATGGTTAGTATTGAGATTTCCTCTTGATGGATTTTTCCTGTGAATAATATGAAATGACCTTCTTTGTCTCTTTTGATTGATTTTTCTCTTGGAGTCTATTTTGTTAGATATTAGGATAGCGACACCCACTTGTTTCTTAGGTTCATTTGATAGGAATATTTTTCCCAACCCTTTACTCTGAGAAGATGTCTGTCTTTGAGGTTGAAATGTGTTTCTGGCATGCAGATAGAAGAAGGATGGATTCTGTTTTTATATCCAATCTGTTAGCCTGTGCCTTTTTATAAGCAAGTTTAGTACATGTATATTAAGGTATATTAATGACCAGTGATTGCTATCTCTTGTTAATTTAGTTTTTGTTGGTGGTGATGTTATTGTGTGTGTTTTCCCTTCTTTGGGACTTGCTGTTATGAGATCAGATCATCCATTGTTTGTGTTTTTGTTGGTGCAGCCAACTTCATTGGGTTGGAGTTTTTCTTCTAATATTTTGTGTAGGGCTGGGTTTGTGGCTAGGTATTGGTTAAATCTAGTTTTGTCGTGGAATATCTTGTTTTGTCCTTCTATCTATGGTGATTGAAAGTTGTGCTGGGTATAGTAGTCTGGGCTGGTATCCATGGTCTCTTAATGTCTGTATAACACTTGACCAGGACCTTCTGGCTTTCTTTGTATCCAATGAAAAGTCGGGTGCAATTCTGATAGGTCTACCTGTATATTTTACTTAGACTTTTTCCTTTGCAGTTCTCAATATTCTTTCTTTACTTTGTATGTTTAGTGTTTTGATTATTATTTGGCATAGGGACTTTTTTTCAGATCCAGTCTATTTGGTGTTCTGTAAGGTTCTTGTATCTTCACAGGCATATCTTTCTTTAGGTTAAGAAGTTTTCTTCTATGATTGTGTTAAATATATTTTCTGTGCTTTTGAGTTGAACTTCTCTTTCTTCTGTAACTATTATTCTTAGATTTGGTTTTTTCATGGTGTCCCATATCTCCTGGATATTGTGGGTTAGCTTTTGTTAGTTTTAATGTTTTCTTTAACGGATGAGTCTATTTCCTCTAATGTATCTTCAGCACTTGAGATTCTCTCTTCCACGTCTTGTATTCTGCTGTTCATGCTTGTGTTTGTGGTTGCTGATCGTTTTCTCATGATTTCTGTTTTTATAATTCCCTCACCTTGTGTTTTCTTTATTGTCTCTATTTCAGTTTTCAAGTCTTGAATAGTTTCTTTCATATATTTGTTTGCTTTTTCTTGGTTTTCTTTAAGGGGTTTGCTGATGTCTTCCAAATTTTTGTTTGTCTTTTCCTCCATTTCTTTGAAGAAATTTCTCATTTCCTCTTTTAGAGTTTCAAACATTCTCCTGAAGTTATTTTTTTAGGTATTTTCTTCTGCTTCATCTATATTTGGTTGTTTTAGGGTCTTTAGTTTTTACTGGTGCATTGCTCTTTATGGTGTTGTATGTGTTCTTACCTTTTCTACTCATCCTTTCCCTTAAGAGGTGTGGTTGGGACTCTCTGAGATTCTGTTGATTAATCTTCTAGGTGCCAGTGAATCCAAAGCTCAGATGGTAGTTCCACATGGTACAGTCAGTGCCACAGTTCTAGTTACCCCATTGGTTATTCCTTTTTCCTGGAGATCACTCAGTGCTCCTGGGCTTTGCACTGCTCCCTTGGAGTTTGCTGTCTGAGGTCTACTTTGGCTTAGGTTACTGGCCTTGACCCATTTCTGTAAATCCTGGTCTAAATTCCCTCCAGAAGATTTCCCTGACTTGGAGTTGGTCTTGCAAATGTCTCTGGCTCCAGTCAACTCCCTCAGAGTTCCCAGGCTTGGGCGTACCCAAACCCACAGAGGACCTGGCTCAGGGTTACTCACTCAGAGGTCCCAGACTCATGCTAGGACCCACAGAGGTTCCATGTTCCTGATTATTCCCCTTGATGTCCCAGACCTATGCCTCAATCCACAGAGGTCCTGGCTCAGGCCTACTCCCTTTGAGATCCGAGATTCATGCCTGGACCTTCAGAGATCTCTGGTTCCTGCCTACTCTTTCAGAGATCCCAGATTCATGCCCAGACAGAGGTCCTGGCTCAGGTCTAGTTTTTTGAAGGTCCTAGACTCAAGCCCAGACCGCAGAGGTTTTGGCTTAGGTCTATTCCCTTGAAGGTCCCAGATTCGCATCTGAACCCTCAGTGGTCTCTGGCTCTGGCTCACTGGATCAGCAGTTACTCCCCTGTACCTGTTTTGGTGGAGTTCACTGTCGCAGGTCTATTCTGGACCAGGTCACTGGCTCGGTCCTGATCTGCCAGTGTACCGGGACTGGATCTGCTCTCGGCTCCCACTCCCATGGAGCTTGTCTCACATTTTCTTTTTCTATTTTTCTTAATTTTAAAAATAAATACTAGGCTGGCAAAATAATCAGCACCTAAATGTATCTGCCCCAATATTGACGACTTGAATTCTATTTCCTAGAATCATATACAGAAAAGGAGAACTGACTACATCCTATGTTGTCCTCTAACCTCCACATGCACATCTTTGCATGTGTGTCCCTTTCCCAAACACACACACACATATATATATATGTATATAAATTTGTACTAAATAAATACAAAATGTAACTAACTACATTGAAAGTAACTAATTAATATTTTGGGGGGGTTCTGAGACAGGGTTTCTATCTAACTAAATTATTTTTAGAACATACTAAAGGTCCCACCCAATGACTCTTTCCCCTGTATTTAAAGAAGAGTCTAAGCACTGGGCACACAGTCTTATGCAGTATATAAACTGGAAAGGGTTGTTTTCTTAAGCAATTTAGTATATAGATGCACAATACTCTGGAGAGGGGGCATTCTGTTGTTTTGGTTTGGTTATTTTAATCTACCTGAGAAGAAATCAACATGGCAAGCTTGAACAGAAGCAGTTTATCTTTCAATAAGATGGGGAGAGTGTGTCAGTCCAATGGGACACAGCAACATGAGACTAGTGATCTAGTGATTAGAGCACACATACACTACACCCTTTGTAAGTGTAAGGCAAGAAGGAAGAGAGGTAGAGTAAGCTGTATATATCATTTAGTGTCATGGCAAAGAGTTCTGCCTCTGTTTTTAGGGGTTCATGGCCATACTTATTTCAGAAAGATAATTATATTGACAGATAAGCATGGAATCTTACAATGTATTAATGACTAAGTTTAAAGCAGAGAAGATATAGGCTACATGAGGCAAACTGGTTCAGAGATGATGAGAAGATAGGAGAGCTGGGACATTCAAGAGGCATTTTAGTGATAATTGCCAAGAAACAATCCCAATATGAAGAAGGTACACGACTATTTATTATCAGGCTTTTAGATTATATCTATCTTAACTAAATCAGGTACACAAGAAAGTGTAGCACAAACAAGAAAGGATGCTGACGTGTTCCATACTAAAAAGGTATACTTTTCATTCTAGGATATGCAGATGGACTCATCAGGGAGAGAGTTGTGAACCTGGGTGAAGATGCTGAGTAGATAGGTACAATCTGCATTTATTAAGGCCACCTCACTATATGCTATCATATATAGAGACAGAATTTTGAATAATCTCTGGATATATATACACACACACACACATATATATATATAAAGCAGACTGGATAAATAGGAACTTAAAAGTTAAAACTCCACGTTTGTATGCAGGAAACTCCATTACAGGAGCAGCTACTTTATTTGGTACTAAAATGGTGCTAGGGCCACACTTCTTTCCTCAAATCACATCCTCCAGACTGATTACCTACTTTCATTGTAATGCAAATGTTTTCTACGGGGGCTGGAGAGATAGCTCAGCGGTTAAGAGCATTGCCTGCTCTTCCAAAGGTCCTGAGTTCAATTCCCAGCAACCACATGGTGGCTCACAACCATCTGTAATGGGGTCTGGTACCCTCTTCTGGCCTGCAAGCATACACGTAGAAAGAATATTGTATACATAATAAATAAATGAATATTTAAAAAAAAAATGTTTTCTAGTGCCACATCATTGAGCCAGATTCAGATGCTCCCAGTGCAGGTCATTCTAGAGATAAGGAATATAGCAGTGACTTTGATACTGCTCCGAAAACCAACAGA
Organism: Microtus pennsylvanicus; assembly: GCF_037038515.1. Taxonomy (NCBI): domain Eukaryota; kingdom Metazoa; phylum Chordata; class Mammalia; order Rodentia; family Cricetidae; genus Microtus; species Microtus pennsylvanicus. The sequence goes on from NC_134588.1 coordinate 4,635,224, forward strand.
AAGAGAAGAACTCAGAATCTCCGTTAACACTGAGCCCAAGATTTGTTCATAGCATTCAGCAACAAACACTGATGATCCCACGAGGGCCATAGTTTTTTGAACTGTGTTTTGAGACATTTCTTAGCTACTCTTATTTCTTTTCATAACTCTTCAGATTCATAGCCCATTTTTGTTTGGGTCATTTGTTTTCTTAAATTTTTTTCTTGATCTCTTTAGATACTCTAGATGCCAGACCTCTGTGAGATGTATAGTTGAAAAAGATTCGTTCCCACTCAAAGGGCTTCCTTTTTACTCAGTTGGTTGTTCCCATCTCTGTTCAGCGGCTTTTTAGTTTATGAGGTACCACTTTTCAACTGGACTTAGTTCCTGAGGTCTTTTCCCACACCACATCTTGTATGGTATGGCCTATATTTTCTTCCAGCAGCTTTGGTGTTTTAAGTTTCACATTGAGGTCTTTGATCCATTTGGAATTAATTTTTGAGATATTGGCCTAATTACATTCTTCCGTGCGTGACATCCAGTTTTCCTAGCACCATAATGAGTGCTGTTTTTCCAATGTATGTATTTAGTAGTTTTGTCAAATGTTAGATGACTGAGGCCATGTGCACTGATGTTTGAGTCTTCTGTTCTGTTCTGCTGGTTTACATGTCTGTTTTGATGCAAACATAATGTTGCTTTTATTGCTATAGCTCTGTAATATATCTTGAAATCTGGAATGGTAATCCCTTCAAAATTGTTCTTTTTGCTTACAGATGGCTTTGGCTGTACTTGGTCTTTTGTGGCTTCATATGAATTTTATGATTTTTTTCTACTTATGTGAAGAATATTGTGGATATTTGATTTTAAAATTTGAATTACATTTAAACTTTTGGTAAGATTTTCAATTTGGCATAGTTGATTCTACTAATACATGAAGAGCATAAGGATTTTGTCCGTTCTTCAATGTCTACCTTTTCTTCAAAGATTTAACGTTTTTATTGCAGATGTCTTTCACCTTTTTGGTTAGGGATATTTTTGTGAGTGTGTGTGTGTGTGTGTACATGTGTGCATGCATGCATATATATTATTGTGAATGTGAGTGTTCCCATTATCTCTTTCTCAACATGTTTATTTTTGATATATGGAAAGTCTACTGATTTTTGTAAGTTAATTTAGTGCTCTTCCAATTTGCTGATTTCTTGTCGATTTTTATTTATCTTACTTGAAAGTCATAGAGTCTGTACAGCTAAGACAAGGCTTGAGAGTGGAACATGGTGCAGGATGTTGAGTTTCCAGGGACTCACCAGGCTGAGTCTGTGCACAGGTGTATAACCTGGCTATGCCTGGTGGCTGGATATCTTACAGGTAGGTTTGGGTCTGATGGATTCATCTGAAGAGGCTGGCCTACAGAGTATTTGATGAGGGAAACCCTGAGTGTTGTGAATGATTTGAGTAAGTTTGTTCATACTGGGATTGTAAACAGAGTGTTCAATTCAGGTTAGATATAGGGATTGGAGGGGTTTCATGTGGTCTAAGTCTCAGTAAACTTACCAGACTGGACATGGGCATGGGTTGTGAGACCTGGGCAAGGGCTGGAGGTTTGATTTCGCTCAGACAATTGAAATGGAGAATAAGGGGAGCAAAGTGAAAGTAGTCTATTTGAGTCTGTTCCTTGTGTGGTGGCTACAGAGTCCCTGGTAGTATGTGGGATTGGAATCAAGCAATATCCTAAGGAAGAGAGAGAGTCTCAGGGCAGGGGCCTATCCCTGGCAAGCAGCTGTGGTAATAGGGCAACAAGGATGAAGGAGGAAAGGAAGGACAATGCAGGTAGTCTACTAGGATCCACTTGATGTGGCTACAAAGTTCTTAGCAACAGGGAGGATTGGGACAGGCAAGTCTCAAGAGAAGGGAGCCAACTGATCAGGGTGACTAGAATGTGATGGAGGAAGAGAGGAGTGAAAACATAGGTAACCTACTTGAATCTACCTGTGTCTCTTACTTATACCTTTAAATCCCAGTACTCACAATTGTCTCATTAGTATATGTGTAAATGTGATATTTTGTGTCATAAATAAGCAATATTGAGCCAACTTAGTCTTGCGTTACAAAACTATGTGTTACAAAGGCATTCTTCTCCTTCACTACTTCCTTCCATGGTCTACAAAATAATGAGCTGACAGACTCAAAATTTGCTGGAATAGAACAGTCACACTGCGCAGGTGTTATACATCTTTTTTATGATAAATATGGAAAAAACTCATCAACTTGAAAGCATATGAAATAATACGCTGTACATAACAACCGCCAACATAAAAATTATTTAATATTTGAAAACTATGTACATATTAAGTCATGTCAAGGAAAGCCAAAGACTATGAATTTATGGTCATCAATGAAACATTTTAGTTGCTTATGAATCTCAACTCTGCATTTTTGAACCTCTGGATTATACAGTGACGAGAAGTTTTCTAGAGTCTTCTTCATCAAGAAGGATGAGTTATCCTATACTGAGCTTACTTCTCAGATCATTTTATCATGAAGCAGGGATACTCCTGACAATTGAAGAGTTTAAACAGAAGACGTTCCTGGCAGCTTCGGCATTCTCCATGCTAATGGAGGAGGACCTATGTTTCCAGATGGGCCTTTGCAAATAATGGCAGTGGAGATTGTGGGTAGAAAGCCAATAAAATTAAACAGAGGGAAGTAAATATGAGTAGAAATGATGAAGGCAGAGATTGAGACTATCAGCCAGGTATTTGAAAAGGGTCAAATCACCAATAATATTTGCTGAGCATCAATAAAAGTAAAACAAAATAAGACGAACCCATGAACTTCCAATTAAAATTCTATCCACTTAAGACACTTCTTTATGCCTATTACTGTTTGGGAAACCAATTGGATTTTCAAGGACAGGCGACTTTACCAGTAAATAAAATGATACCATTTTTCCTGATGACAAACAGAAAGGGGTGATCAGCTCTGAACACTGTGGATTCAGGGAGCTGCTTTTCAACAATGTCATTTTCTGTGGCAGCAGTGGCCTCGCTGCCCTCCTCTGTGACCTCTATGAATGATTTGTGCATTAGCTTTGAGATATAGAGACGACCTCCAGAAGCAATTCCAGAGAGGTCTGCTCTAGACTCATCAAAGATGTCCTGCAACCCTAGGGGCTTCAAGTGGCCTCTCATCTCATAATTCTTCTCTATCTTGAACTGAGGAAGAAACACCTCCACATACTGAGATTTCATTTTCCTCCTATTGGTCCACTCCATTAGATTCCGAAAGCTCAGTTTGCTTTCAACCTGTAGAGAGTTTTAAAAATTTGGAAACACATTGTTAGGAAGAGGATGAAATGGGAACTAGAGAAATGCATGGTTTTTGGTAATTATACCCTTCTGGGATTTTGTATTTAAGTACATGAATGAGATGTGGAAGGAATCCCAAAGAGAAAATGATTGAAAAGATTAGATCAAGTATTCATAAACAAGTTGCATGTTTAACTCACTATACTATGACAAGCCATAATTTATGTGTGATGTGTGATTTATGAATTTATATTATGACATGCCTGATATCTGCCCACATTGGAAAAAACAGAGACAATGTGGAATAATAAGTAGGCAAAACAGAACCAGGAGGGGTATGGGGATGCTTTGGAGGAAGAGGAAGGGGGAAATGATGTGATTATGTTACACACAAAAATTAAAAGAAATAATTAAAATTTATAAAAAGATTTTTTGGGTTTTTTTTTTTGAGACAGGGTTTCTCTGTGTAACAGTACTGGCTGTCCTGTAATTAACTCTTATCAAACAGGCTGGCCTGGAACTCACAGAGATCTGCCTGTCTCTACCTCTTGAGTGCTGCAATTAAAGTCATGAACTATCACTGCCCGACAAAAAAGAAAAAACATTTAAAATTATAATCGGAGTTACTATTTCTGTGAAGTATTTTAAAGTTAATATAATAAAATAGGAGTCAATATAAAAGGGAATGGTTTATCAAAGAAAAACAGAACTTAGTGATCATTCAGATAAGTGTTTTCTAATCATTTTCCCACCATGAAAGACACATAAGGTTTGAATAGCTTAAAAGCTAAACCAATGGAGAGCTGGCTCAGCAGTTTAATTCTCAGCATCCACGTGTTACAACCATCTATAACTCCAGTTCAAAGAATCTGATGCCTTCTTACTCCAAGGACACCAGGCATGTGTTTGGTGCATAGACATGCATGCAGGCAAAATACTCATGAACATAAAATAAAGTTCAAAAATAAAATAGTAAATAAACTCAGGTGGTCTGAAGCAAAAGCCCCGGGACCCCAGCTCTGGGGAATGGAACAATGGATCTCTCCTTTCCTCAGTAGGAAGCCTGAACTCACAGCTCTACCCAACACATGAGAAACAGAAGCTCAGAGGGTGAAGGATACACCTGGGGTACAAAGCAGGAAGCAATCTTGGCTCCACACCTAGAGTAAACACCTCTCTCCATCAACATGGTTGCTTCAAGCAATTCACAAGTAAATCTTGCCTGGTTTATAATGGGAAGGTTTACTTAAAATAAATAGTAGAAATAATATATACAGATACCTCTTAAATTCAGATGCCCTAGAATTCTAAAATACTTTTCAAATGCATCAAACTTATAATTTTATAAAGAACATGAATTTATATAGTCCAATTTAGTTCATTGGAAATTTCCATGTTTAAGTAATCTAGTTTTTAAATAGTCTATAATAACTTATTATTCTGAATTTATTTTTTTCTACTTGATTCTAGCCTTCTATAGTGTCAACTTTCTCTCATGCATGTAACACACTTGCACATACACACAAAATAGAAAATTAAATAACCAAAAGTACTCTACACACAATACTCCCCTGCAGGAAAAGGACAATGGTCACTTACTTGGGATAGGTCATTCCTTGGCAGCATGATGTACATGCTTATGTCACCATGATATTGGAGCTCGAGAACCTGCATGGGTGGGTCCTGAATTGTAGACATATTGAACCTCCGTTCTTGATGCATCATAGCAACTGCCTTTTCAGGACACTAGATATCAGATCACGAAGAAGTGTTTACAATCCCATATCATTGCACTTATTCATCAAGTACACAGGAAAATATGGATTTGGTCAGTAGACCTTGGAGATTTTCTGATATGTTTCAAGTGTTGGCTGTAGGATGTAGAGGTTCAGACTTTGAGGTAGTCCTTTATTTGAAACGTTTCTGTAGGTAACTTTGCATAAGGTGCCTCATATTTCTGCCTCCAGATCCTCATCTATATGATAGGAACGGCAGCAATCCCTGCTGTACTGGGCAGTGGGTACTCTGTGGGTTAATAGGTAGAAGATTGCCTTACACTCGGTGTCTCAGCTGAAATGTCTCTATTAAGCAGTGGGTAATGATGAAAGGTCAATAAATGAGTGAATTGTGTAGCTTTTTAATACAGATAATTATGTTATCAAAATCACATAATTTAAGAATGATATCTTAGAAAAATTAAAAATTGCTGCAAAGTGGTAGTTTACATCTCAATAACTTAAGGAGCATTCGAATTCTTATCTTGAAGCTATCACTCATAGATTTAGAAATACCACATAGGTGTAACAAGTTTTTTTCCTGTTCATATTAAAACAGACAAAATTGTCAACCTCTCTGTATGTCTATTTTTAGGACAAAATTTCTCCAGGGAGGATAGTTAATTCTGTGTCCTCAAACCAAAGGCCTCTCCTGCAAGTAAAATTGGCCTTTTGTGCTTCAGAGAGAGAGAGCACACATGGAGCAACAAATACCACATGCACCCATGGAGAGAAGTCGGAGTGGTCTTGTTCCAAGTAGGGTCTAGGATGGCTCAGCCACAGAATGCATGTCTACACCGACACAGAAAAAGTCACATTCTTACAGGTTATTTTGCTGACTTTTGATTGGTGCTTTACTTTTATTATCCTTGTTCCTCTTCAGTCACCAACTTTTAAATTATCAGCACCAACTGTGACCTTAGCAACCAAGACTGCATGGCCTACCCTATTAGGAAGCTGTCACACAAAGGGATGTGGACCAGCAGGAAGGGTTTTAAAGAAGAGGCCATTGTATGGTAATATGTTTCTTAAAGCTCCAATAGAATCCAAAAACAATCAGTAGACTGGATACTGTTTGCTGTGTCTATATTGTTAAAAGGGAGATGACCTATATAATCTATGAGGTGAAAAGCAGATGGAAGAAGCATGAAACAAAAATTCACTTCCAAATCCTGACCCTCTCAGCACTGGAGTGCTAACAAGATCTAAGTATAAGCATGATTTCAATCTCTTTTTTGCTATATGTAACAAATAAAGCTAACACTTAAATTGAAATCTACTTGCCACTATTTATCTGCATTTTACATAAAATACTGAGTGATTAAAATAAATTTTTATATATAATCTCACTTAATCATTTCAATCTGTGGGGAGTCCAACAGCATTTAGTCTTGCCGAAGACAATAATGCCACTTTTAGAATGCAAGAGAGGGATCTTACCACATTGGGCAATGCAGAAGAAATTGGTGCAAATATCACAGTTTTCACAAAGGAATAACTGGGGGGAATCGATAATGATAAGTACTTACTGTGGGAGACCTGAAACGGCACTTGAGGGTCTCGCTCTTGGTGAAGGCGGACTTCCATTTGCCTTTGAAGTAAACAGCATTCACCAGCACCATGACAGCCGAGGAACTGAGGCTGCTGCCACCTAACACCTTCTTGATTTTTCCTTTTGAAAATAAGTTGAAGGAAACAATGCTCATCTATATTAAAACAATTTTGAAATGTGCTCACAGACTATTAACAGGCATCACTTTCTTCTTAGATCATTACTATATAACATACTAGTAATAAATATGCCTGGTATTTTCTAAACCCTTTAAGGACAATATTTGATTTAACCCTCATAAAGTCTTTATGAAGTCCGTGCTGCTGTTCTTTCCGTTTCCTGTTGAGGGAAATGAAGCACAAGGACATTAGATGATCAATATAGTCACTCAATAGGAAGTCAGCTGCAACCATTGATATGACTGTGGAGTCTGCAGAGTCATGGACTCAGCCTCATACATCTGTGAAATGGCAAATCCTGCAATGAAGAAATTAAGCCTTACAGTAGACACTCAAATAAAGCCCGGGGAATCACATTTCCAGAATAAAACAGAAACTCGTGTCCTGAAAGGGCAACAGATAACTGTACTGAAAGAGTATGGGCCACACAAACATCAGATGAGATGAAACAGTTTGAGAAGTTCCTTGTAACGTATAATAAACTCACACAAATCTGATTTGTGAGGTGATAAAGACCTCACAGGACAAGTGAAGCCCTGAGGAGATCTCCTGTTCTGAGCACTGCCACAGACAAACTTTCAAGTGACCCTAAATGTAACAATGAGACTTCAGAAATATAATTCTCAGCAGAATGAAACCCTGGCAACCGATGTGGAACTCACTGGCCTGCAACAGCAAAGTCCTGAGGGGGAGCTTGTACTGCAAGTGGTGATTCATCAGTTCAAACCCGACAACACCAGATATTGCCACCACATGATGAGTGGAAACAGCTCAGTGCTTCCCAGAAATAATCAGTTATTATTATTAATCAATCAACTGTTGTTTAGTGACAGTGATAAGATCAATATTTGTGGAGAGCTTAAGATTAAGGTACTTGGTCACTTTACTTAGACCAATAAACCAATTTATCTATTAGACTTAGTTTTAAATACAAAATTATACCCAGCCTTGTGTGAGAGACAATTATATTACTAAAATAAAAATAAATGTAAATATTACAGAAGAAACAAAAAATAATGGTAACATGACTCCTACCTGGGAAGACAGTTCCCAAAATCCCTTCATGGCACTGACCAGACTCCTTTGAAACTGTGTCACTCCAAGTAGAATTTAATTCCATTCCATTAAAAAGGTTGATTCCTCCCAATTCACATTAATGAGACTGTTGTTAGTTATATCCTTTGTTCATGATGCTTAAGTTGTAGCAATGAAAGTTGTAGTGCATGTCATTTTGGACATACCCCATAAAAATAATTCCTTGTCTACAAAGTCATAATACTAACTATAATATCTGTTGACTTTCTAGGATTCATTGCCTGAAATTATCATATATTCACTATGGCTTTAGATGTAGATACCCAAGCCAACTTTACATCAGCCACAATAATTATTGTTATTTCAACAGACGTTAAAACACTTAGCTGGCTAGCCAACTTACATGGAGGTAATATTAAATGATCCTCCATAACTATAGCACAATAGAGTAAACAACCAAGAAAGCCACTCTTATACACAGTGCTACAGCAATGTGTAAGTATGGTGTGCTAAAAGAACACAAATTAAGAAAAACTGCCACTGAATAAGGCTGTCTCCTTGAGCTGAGAGAATTTAGGTGGCCGAAAGATGGCTCACACAGCAGAGACTGTTCAAAAATATAGAAATGTGGAAAAGAAAAAATACATGAAAAGAAATGTGCCCTGTTAGAGAACATTAACTAGATTGAGATAGGAAAGGTGTGAGGCAAAACCGGGCTATGAGAAAGTGTGATCCTCTGTAAGACTTTTGGATTATCCTGAATATGATAGAAAAATCTTTAGTTGGCTTTTAATGCACAAGGAAGCACACAGTGATAAATCATCAAACTTGTCATTATAAAGTGTGATGATTGCATTCTGCAAAGGAATAGAAAATAATACCTAGAATAATGGAGACAATTTGAAGTACTGAGGATGCTCTTTTTAAATCACGGGTATAGTTTATGCGCTGAATGCATATATTTGCTTATAAGAAGAAGGATGAGAAATATGTAAGTGGTGCAGATGGGAGGGAGTAATGAAATGACTTGACTATTGTTGTACAGAACATGACTCAGCTATCCCAAAATCACGCTGTGCCATTTCTTTAAATTCATAACTGCTATATTATTATATTTACGACTTTTAATAAGTAGTGAACAAAGACACAGTAATAATATAATGGTGAGTGAACAAAGGAAATGGAGAGATCATGTTCTTCCTCCAAGGAGTACCCATATGCTGCTAAACAGAGTGTGCACCACGTGGCTCATTGTTCTGAGGCAAAGCAAAACTCAATACATGAATAATATTCACAGTACAAAATGGAACCCACCACTAAGTAAATGAGTAATACCAGCTTTCAAGTCAGTTGATTAGCAACACAAAAGACTAACAGATTTCCATTTGTTTTGTGTTAGTGGAGAACTTTGTCTAGAATTCAGATTTTCATTGTGAAAAGTACCATAAAGAGTTGGCATTCTCTGAAGGTACAACCTTTGCCAAATGTTATCTTAATAAAGACTTTTTAAAAAATATGAAAATCAGTCAGGCAAATAGTCTTAAATAACAGCAATCATTACTTTGGATTAGGAGGGACTATATCTTACATGCCTAAAAATTCTCTTCTTTCAAGTAGAGATATCTTAATCTTTGCATACAACTGACAAATAGTGAAGAAAACAAAGTATTTTACTTGCCATGTGTCTCATTTTCAATCCATTTATTAATTTTATATCTGGTTTCTTCTATATCATTTGTAAAGTCAACTCTTTCCACTTTGGCATTGTATAACTTTTCAGCACAAGCAATGTAATTCTGCAAATAAGAATATTTGTAAATACCACCACAAGTAAAAAAGAAAAGAATTTTTTAATTAACTCTTCATTTTCACTGCCTCCAAAATGAGAAAGTATGACCAGAGTTATAGAAATAGGCTAGTAATGAACTTGATGGTCTGGATTGGGTTGGGAGATGATAATGTTCACTGCCTTGGCTTTAGCATTACCTTCTTATCATAAGTATTCTAGTGTCCCCGTTATCTGCATTCCAGCTAAAAGTCTTTAAAGGCTACTTACCACACATAAGATAAAGCCCCAAACTTGGAACACAGTCGACAAGGTTTTACAGCTCATTTCCCTAATTTCTAGTTATTTTCCTCTTCACAGTGTGTGCTCTTGTCACCCCAAAGTCTTTATAATTCCTTTAGAGTATCATCTGCATAGCCTGCCTTATTTCAGACCTTTGGACAATGCTTCTTCCACTCTAATGTTCCTTAGTGCCAGCAATCATCCCGCTTGTTTTCGAAGCATTACTTACTGTCTCTCCATAAGAGACAGCTTTCCTAGGTCCCTCCTGTGGCTTATAACAATGTCTTCACTTTCATTTTTCTATTTAAAGAAAAAAAATAGTATCTGAACACTTGTAGAGAGGACATTAGAATACTTTGATAAATATATTTAATATATAATTACAAATCATGGTTGTAAGTACCACCATCTCTTCAAACATAATCACAGATGTCCTAATCCTTGCATTTGAGATATTCCAATTCCTCCACAATACACTAAACTCTGTGAAGCTGAGACCATGCATGCTTTGTTTGTTACCATTCCTAGTGCAAAACATGCTGACTTCTACCTAATGTTTCTTCAAAAGTACTTATTTTTAATAAAGAGAAAATAGTTACCAAATTTACCAGTATTCTAAAAATATAACAAACACAGTTTTTTGGAACAAAGTTTTTGTATTTGTAAGAAAATATTTATTATAACTTATATTGATATATATTAGCTAGTAATTATCTTAGTAAATGCTAAACATTTTTCTGTACTAATGGTAAGGATTGATGAGGAATCTCTTGTCTCTCTACAGGATGAGATTACTGTAATCTTCAATTACTGCTTATTTCCCTCTGCTCATCTGTCTATTCATCTATCCATCTACCTACTCACTCACAGATACTAATTACAAAGATTAGTTTTAAAACTCCATCCACATCCTGAGACTTTAATATAGTAAGCATAAGCTCTCAGGAGGAAAAAAGACCAAGAAAGGCAGGAGTTGAAAAACTACACAGACACTAATGTAGTCTACCACTTCCAGGCAGCCTGTAAGATTTACAGGCTGGTAGGCATTTATGGATTATTCTTTAAGTTCAATTAACATGTTATATAAATCTCTTTTCAAGAGTATTGCATTTGAAAAAAGGAAATATTAGTGATTCAAACAAATTTATCTTTTTTTTTGTCCAAGTCCTAAACTCCTCTACAGCTGTGAGCTAATGGTGCTATAGTCATCTGTGAACAAAGCATTCCAGATTAGTTCCTCTGTCTTGAAAACAGAAGCATCCCTTCCCTTTCCCAGGAGAAACTTCCTATCATTAACCCTTTCTGTAAAAGCTGATTTTATAGAGCAACATGACAAATTTTACTTAGAGTATGTCTGGGAGGGTGTATGAAGTTGAAGAATCAGACTGATGACAGATTTCTACCTCAACATATGAGGGCGTCCTGCAGCTTGCCTGCTGGAGCTGGGATGATGACCATTTGACCTTGAACTACAACTGATACATGGCTTTTTCCTTGGTCTAGACAGTTATAACTTTTTACCTAGGATGTCTAGGCCATCTGCCTTGCCAATTGTAGATTTTCGGGCTTCTCTTTTTCCACAGTCAAGTGAGTTAAGTCCTTACCACAAATTTCTCTGCAGCCTGTTATTTCTGTCCTCAAGAGAACCCTGACTGAAGAACTCATTAGAAAGACATCCACCTATTTTCTCCTTGTCTTTTCCAACTCCTCTGTCACATTCTTTCCAGAGACAACAGGATTCCTACATTTTCTAACATCCAAAAATGTTTTTAAAACTCTGGTCATAAATGTCCTTTTATTTTCAATCTATTTCTTGGATTAATGTTTTAACGTTTTTCATAATAGACTGTGGTAGTTTGAATAAGAATGACACCCAGAGGATCACATATTTGAATGCTTAGTCTTTAGGGAGTGACATTACTTGGGAGGGTTAGAGGTATGGCCTTGTTAAGGAAGTGTGATTACTAGGGTGGGCTTTGAGGTTTCAGAATTCCAAGGTAGGCAGAGTAGCTTTATTCCTTCCAGATTCCTTTGGATCTGGATATAGAAATCTCACTTTTTTCTACAGCATCAAGTCTTCCTGCATACCACCTGCTCCATGCCTTGATGGCAATGGATTGAAACTCTGAAACTGCAATCAATCACCCAATGAAATTACTTTTGTGATAAGTTAACTTTCTAAACTATAATTTTACTAAATGTGTTTAGGAGTTGTAGGAGATTTTTTTATCAGACCTTTAGAGATAGACAGTTAGATAACAAATAGATAAATAGATATTATATATACATATAGTAGATAGGCAATTGATAAACAGTACATAGATTATACATAGATTGATTGATGATAGATGATATAGATGATAGGTAGATAGGTAAGTAGATAGGTAGATAGATAGATAGATAGATAGATAGATAGATAGATAGATGGTAGATAATAGGTAGATAGGTGATTGACATATAGACATATGTTAGATGATAAATCACTATCCTTTTGGACAGTTCAGCTTCCTTCTTGATTTGAATATCTTTTATTTCTTTTATTACTGTATTTAATATGTCAAATTTAAGTGATGAGAGTGGTCATCATTGTCTTATTACTGATGTCAGACAAAGCTCTTTCAGTTTTCCTTGAGTATATTTATTTTTGACAGTAATGTACATTCTATCTCTACATAATTTACTATACACATTTAGCTTTTAATACTTTTTTCTGTACCTGGTGAGGTGGTTATATGGTTTTAATCCTTCATTTCTCCCATGTGGCATATTCTACTTATTGATTTCTATGTACTGAACTATCTTTGTATCCCAGATATAAATTCTGCTTAGCCATGGTGAATGTTTCTTTTAATATGCTGTTAAATTGTATTTGCTAATATTTTATGAAAGACATTTAAGTTCATATTCCAAAGGGATCTTGGGCTTAATTTTCTTTTTTATCAGGGTTCTTATGAAGTATGGCAGTGTTCTTGAACAGCATGTCAGTGCTTTTGTGTAGTGTAGCCGTGTTCTTGTGTAACGTGGCAGTGTTCTTGTCTAAGGTGGCAGTGTTCTTGTGTAACGTGGCCGTGTTCTTGTGTAACGTGGCAGTATTCTTGTGTAACGTGGCAGTATTCTTGTGTAATGTGGCCGTGTTCTTGTGTAACATGGCCGTGTTCTTGTGTAACGTGGCAGTATTCTTGTGTAATGTGGCCGTGTTCTTGTGTAACATGGCCGTGTTCTTGTGTAACGTGGCCGTGTTCTTGGGTAACGTGGCCGTATTCTTGTGTAACATAGCAGTGCTCTTGTGTAACGTGGCCGTGTTCTTGTGTAACGTGGCCGTATTCTTGTGTAACATAGCAGTGCTCTTGTGTAACGTGGCCGTGTTCTTGTGTAACGTGGCCGTATTCTTGTGTAACATAGCAGTGCTCTTGTGTAACGTGGCAGTGCTCTTGTGTAATGTGGCAGTGTTCTTGTACAAAAAATCCCTAATCTTCAGTTCACGGTTGTTTACATTTGTTCTTTTTTATCTCTTTAATTTCTATAGGCTATATTATTCTTGCTTACTTCCTTCTATAAATGCTTAGTATGCACATCTTTTTCTAATTTATGTTGATGTAATATCTGGTTCCCATTTGTTTTTGTTTTTTTAAAAGTATGTATTAACTGCTAGGAATCTATTTATTAAATTTTCTTTTTTGCAGCCCTTAAGCTTTGGTGTATTATTTTTTTCAATATATTTTCAATTTTTCATTTTAATTTTTTTCTTTATTCTTGGTCTACTATCTAGAACTATTTTGAATTTGAATTTTCTTTTTACAATTTCACACATATATACAATGTATTGTATTACTGTTTAACTCATATTACCCTCTCTGGTCTTCCTTCATCTCCCTCTGAGACCTATATTCTTCCCAACCTGTTCCATTTTAGTTTCATTGTTTTGTCCTAATGTTTTTTTAATTTAGAATTACAAGTAGGGAGAAGACTAAATAGATCACATCTAGTGATGAAATATGAATGTTGGGGAAAAAGCAGCATCAAAAAATGACCTAATGCCTATTGGTATTGCTCATTATAAAAGAACAAAGAAGAAAACATTTAGAAGCATAAAGCATTGTGCTCATTTGAGGGCTTACACTGTATAATGCTGAGCTTGGCATTGAAGGGAAGAATGACCTATCTCACATCTATAGAAAATCACAAAGGTAAGAGGGACTACGTTGGGAACACATAAACTACATGAGTACATCACTTCTTTCTATATAAAGATAGTAGATTGAAAATAAATACAATACAATTAGAATCCTCAAACAACTTCAATTTCAAGGATCAATGAAAACAATAATATACAAGAAGACAATTATAAAGCAACCAGAAAAGATGAAAAATTGGGAGAAAGCACCTATTTCTATAAAAGCATAGAAGGAGAAAGTTCTAGGAAGTATATTAACTATTCAGAATAGGTCACAAGTGAAGGCCTAGCTGAGACAGAAGACTGTGTGATGCAGTGGCCATTGGTGTGTTAACAACTGTACATTTAAAGCTATCTGTAACTATCATTTAGTAGGCTGGGCACAATCACTGAGGAAATATGCCGCAGTGATCTGGTTTGCATGGCTGCTTGGAGAAGAATGACATTGCTTAAAAATGGTTAAGGAATGGATCCTAGAGGAGTGAGTTATGACAATAAATACATTTGAGAAAGGGGAAAAGTAAAATGATTGAATGATTCAGGAGTTGAAGAATTGATGGAGCTGTTAAAAGAATAAGAAACATAGGATTTTGTAGTCAGAAAACAGCAACATACTATTGAAATTTCAGAAGGGAAATAGCTTTTCATGTTCTTGAGTTTCAAATACGTTTGGAGATTAAATTACTAACATAGCATGGGGAGAAGGCTGAGAAACCATACAGAAAATTATGGGAAGAGCATACACTAGGGTAGAAAGTCCCAGTCCACAGTAATACTGACAATATCTAAATCATAGCAGAATTTGGGGGATGTGGAATGTCATTTACAGAAATCTGACCCAAGACATAGAAAAAATTAGAAAAGCAAAGAATTTTAGTAATGATTTTATTTTTTAATGTAATATTCTTCACATGTATAATTTATTATTTATTATCAGATAAATATTTTATCCATATCAAAATAATAAAAAGAATATTAATAAAACATAGAGTTAGAAATAACCTAGCTTTGAGCTGATGACTAAATTCATTATTTTTAAGTTCAAAAATATATTTTCAGATTCACCAGCTGGGGGACTGAACCAATAGCTCAGAATTTAAGAGTACTTCCAGGTGCTCTTCTAGAGAACCCAAGTTCAGTTCCTAGCATCCATGTTGAATGTACCATAAGCCTGTAACTACAGCTCTAGTGGATTCCATGATCTCTTCTGACCTCTTTGGGCAATTGTACTCATGTGTGTATATCCCCAGGACAACTCATATATATAGACATTATTAAAAAGAAAAGGAAAAGTAAGAATAATTAACTCTACTTTGCATGTTTGAGAGGACAAATAATACCAAAGATGCTTGATAAAGCCTCAAGGAATCATATTATTTTATATTTACCTAGAATTACACATAATGTGTATAATATATACATATATACTTATATATTAAGGGTAGTTAAGTCCCTTGATCTAGCAGTGCTTTTTACAAAAACTGGACTAACAAAAATCCCAGTTCCAGGCATGACAACCATCTTTTGAATCACAGTCACACTGTGTCACAGTGACACTGATCACAGTAGTCCACCTGATTTCTAAAATAAGATAAACTATTGGTGTAATCCTTGCTTGTCTCTCAGGGGTTGAGGGTGGGTTGCTATTCCTGAAGACACACACACTTAGGACTCAGATGATTTGATTTGAGCTAGATCTGAGTAGAAAGCCTCTTCTCTACAGTCTAACTTTCAGTAATCTAGAAAATACTATGCAAGTCACCAAGGGGAGGAAAAAAATTAAACAGTCTGCAACAACCAAGAGCCAACCTAATGGCCAGCTAGGCAATATATACATAAAGGTGCAATAAGTGGCACTCACATGTTGATGGTAAACAAGAGCTTTCTAACTAAACTTAAGAACCCCTCGACAGGAGAGAAATCATGTCCAGTAGTGAAAACCTAGCCAGTTTCCCAGGGCTAGTGATTTCAGAGACATTAGAACAGAATCTATTACCACCACTTTACTAGATCAGCATAATTCAAGACTACATTATAAATCTTATCCTTATACTCTAGATAAGTGTAAACACCAACCCTCATCAAAAGAAGCTTTCCTTTACAGCAAATGAAGACCATTATAGAAAACAGCTGGGTGTAATACAGAGACCAAGAGATCATGGGAAGCCCGGACCCAACAGAAACATCTCCTGTATCTATGACTTAGGGAACATCTACAAAGAGTGGGTAGAAAGACTGGAAGAGTCAGAATACCAAGAAGTCTTTTGTGAAATAGTCTCTTTTAGAAATGACTGCATAAAAAGATTGGGACAAAGGAAATATTAATGGAAATATGAACCTGAAAGGGGGAAATTTTGTAGGAGCTCACCCCTTGACAAAGAACTATGGATAATTAATGACTTCTGAGAGAAGAAAAATGAGCCTCTCCCGTGGATTATCCTGTTTATTGGTTGTTCAATGCAAAGAGGTCACTCTTGAAGCAATATACACACAAGCAATATACATGCATATTTGTATGTACATAACTATAATAATCAAATGCTATCAATTTGAGAATGAGGAAGGTAAAAGAACAGCTGGAGGTAGGGGACTTGGGAGGGACCAAAGGAAATAAATTGAGGGAGGAAAGTGACATAATTCTATTTTGATTAAAACCAATGATTGATGGAAAACCTTGTTAGCCAACCATCTTTAAGAGGTGGGTCTTAGTTAAGGCATGGCTTCGCTGGGACCCAGGATAAAAGGTATGCACCTCCACATGTGCCCTCTCTATGCTTTTTTCCATAGGACATTGCTGTGCTTGGATTTCTCATTTCCTGTTTTGTGAGTTTTTCCCTTATAATGAATAAAATGTAGTTGTTTTATCCTCAGCTATCCTGGTTATTTCTACAAAGGATCTCTCCATTTCCCATATTCTTGACCCAATCTTGCCTTCACTGTGCTTCTTAGTGTGGTGTGTTTTCATCCCATGAGTGTCAGGAAAAAGAAAAACATGAGGATTGTTGTATGCAATAGCACAGGAGACAAATAAACTCTCCGTTTAAATGATTTAGCATTCCCTTAAGAATGTGTTAGCAATCTGTGTAAGAATAGGAAAATCAAATATGATAGACACACAGAATGGTTCTCTTAAAATGTCATAAAAAACTTTTGGAATGATGGAAAAACAAAAAGTGGCCTAATACTTCCTAATTGGCAGGAGACCAAAGGATTTGGGAGTGGTTCTGGGGAGGGGCAAAGAATTTCAGTGGGTGACAGCTGAAGGAATAATGATTGGGTGGGACACAGAGAGTTGGCAAAGATGCAGGTCATTAGCCTGGTGATGTCACTGAGACAGAGTTTTATGGATGGTTGTGTGAAGAGTGGAGAAGTGTAAGTCCCAGAGAAATACAGGCACATGGTTGCTTAATAGTCCTAATCAAGTGAACAGCTTCTGGTAGTCACTGCACCAAAGGTTCCAGAGCAGGATGAGTGTGGTAGCTTAGAGACTATAATCTGGACCTCGTGGCCTTCAAGTAGGCAGGGTGTAGTGATGATGCATTGAGTACCAGTGCCATTCAGAAATATTAGTCAGTTGACCTATTTCTAATGCTTAGTGAGTCTGAGCTTCTCCTCTGCCCATATCTGTAAAGGCTGGCCTTATCTACACCTCCTTAGGAAGAACTCATGTACAGACAATCTCACTGAGAACAAACAACTAAAAAAAAATGAGTAGCATGGCTGAGAAAGAAAATGGTGGCAAGGGGAGACAACTCACTGGGAATGATGCATAGCCCTGAAGTTCAAAGGAAGCAGTGGTTTGTCTCTGAGCCATGGACTCCCCTGCATATCCCTCCTTAGAACTTTCAGTTATAGCTGACATCACACCTATGCCACTAGCCTCTATGTCTGAAGTGCATCAGTTGGACCACACTGAATATGTGGGTTCACTGGATCACAAGGTAATATTTTGAAGACCACAGTGGAAGCAAGAATAATAAAATAACTTTTTTCATGGCTTATAAGAAGATAGAATACATTATTCATGTAGTAGATGGAACAAGATTTACATCTAGAGTAGATGCAACCTTCTGAGATAAACAGTTTTACCCACCTTATGAAAGTCAAACACTTTTTCTGCAAAAAGTCCATTGACAATGCTGAGTTCATAATCCTTATGGGATGAGTTTATGTCAGTGAGAACTCTTTTCAATTGATGCTGCAATCCTGACTATCAAACAGAGGGACACAAATTCAATCTCATACTGAAAAGATGAATAATATCACTTACACATGAAATAAATCATGTCTATTATTCTATATAAGCACTGGAAAATATTGCTACAAAAGCAGCAAGCAAAGCATCATATATATGATCAGTGTCTTTACCCTTCCTCATCTTATTGTTTGCAATCAAACTGAACAACTTAGTGAAATAAAGTTATCAATAGGAAGCTATCAATTAGTTCGAGATCCATATTAGTTCATTAATTAACTAGTGATTGAATTTATTAAATATTTAACTAAATTAATTAATTTAATAATTTCACTTAACTGTAAAGGACAGAAGAGAAAGGCTGATTATCAATATTTTACTACAACCTGGCAAGCAAACAAATTGGTAAATTAGTAATTAAATTATCAAAATTATGTTTGTTTTTTATATAATTAAACATGAAATTTGGGGGTTTGAAATGGATCTCTTTGTTTTATCTGGATAGAAAACCCTAAAACATGTTCATAAGATAGAATTTTTCTTAAACTGAATTTCTAATTGACTTTTTCTTTGAGGAACATGTTGTCTTTACCTGGTTGTTAGAGCAGTCTCCTTGCCTTGATGGGGCGTTAAAGTAAAGTGCCTGCAAACATGATACACAATATTATCAGAATCAGGATACATGCAATGATCAGTTAGCAAGAAGTTTTGAAAATAAAAAAAACTTATTTCTAACAATGCTCATGAAGTGTCACTTCAATATCGCCAGTATCTGAGAGCTCACTCTATCATGCCTCCAAATAAATGCCAATGGCTCAGGCAGAAATCTCTTCTAGTTTCCATCTTCCTTTCCTTTTCTTCCTGTTTCACATACTAACTTATCTCAGACATAATTGTGGGATTTCAATAAATTTAGTAAATATCACAGTGATATTTGCTTCCTCTAAATGTTCAGTGCATATGGACATTGCCATATTCTATCTTAAAAGTCCCCAGAGTTCATGCGTTATAGTCTTAGTTTCCAATGCTTTGGTTTGAAGTGACAATTTTGAAAGGGGTCGAAGCATTAGAACTCTAACTTCCCTCAGTGGTTTAACCTAGTTCTGGATTTCTGGTTTTGTGGGTTCTTGGGAAAGGAATTTGTTACAAGAGAGAGCTTTCTCAATTTGGTCCCTTGCTGCAGTGAGATGAGGATCAGCAAAGCAACTGTGGGTGGAAACCTCTGAAACTGTGAGCCTTAGTATCTTAAATTTTATTTTCTCTAGTATTTTGACACAGCAGCAGGACATTTGTACTGCAGATGCACATAGTTAAACTCAATAGTTTTCACTATGTTCTACTGAAACACTAGCACAGTAGTCACTACAAGAATTGCAGGATAAGACAATAGTATTTTGGGAGCTGTGGGACACCCAAGCCTTACTTTGGAATAACCTGGTGGTTCGTTGGAGCATTTGGGTCAGTACTCATTACGTCACCAATTCGTGGGTTTGTTTAATGTTTCTTTAAGTCTTACCTACCAGTTTCTGCCTTCATTCTCATTATTTAAATGAATTCTGGAACATGAAATTCATTAACATTTTCTATCAACTATAATTTCTACATGTCTTCAAATTCCACCTTACAAAGTAGTACTGTTTTAATTTGTCATGTCCTCAGACAAAGTATCATCACCAACTGAACATTGAACTATTCCTTCCCTCATCATCGTCTGCTCCCAGTCTTCTGAGATTCTCCACATACAAACTTTCTCCAATATTCAAGTTATTAATAATAGCAACTTTAAAATTATTTGAATACATGCCTTGTTTTTCCTAATAAATGCCTTCTCAGTGCAGAAACCCAGGCTTTGGCTCACATTCTGTCTTATTCTTCATAGCTACATGTTCTCTTAAACCATGCATATATTAAAAAAATTATTTCGGGTATTCATTTGTGTTGACAAATTAAATAATATATTCTTAAATCAAATGTGATTTTAATTTGATAAGGGGCAGTTTTGACTGATAGAAGATAATCTTGTGGTAGTATACGTGTGGTTATGGCTGCTTCATCTCCGAAGCTTCTATCAAAGTCCATCTTCCAGCCTGCTCCCATTCTCCCCACAACTTGCCTTCTGCATTATTATGGAATCTTGACTAGGGCTAATTTTGGTAGCTTCTGGTAGGGGGTTCTCAGACTTTTTCTGTGTAATTCAAGATTGTGTCTACAAAGTTTAAGAAATTCTTACATGCCTCAAGTTTGGAAATTTTAATATTAAAGGATATTGTTAGAATAGAAATATGTTGCATTTATAATTGAATAAAAATGAAAAATTAATATCTTATGCCCAATTCAAAACTTCCTTGTGATGTCAAGTTTTAAAAACCATCATAGAGTTAAAATGCACTTTTGATTATCTTTAATTCCTCACAAAGAGAAATTTGTTTCAACGGTGAGTAATCATGTATGACATGCTCAGTTATAAAGTTCTCTCAATGTTTACTAAAAACCTATGGGACCTGTGAGCTACAGATCCTAGGAAACTTCTGATTCAGTAGTTAGTTCTTAGGATTTTCTTGTCTTAAATCTCTAAGCTTGATAAACTGCTATGGTGAGGGCTTGACACTCAAGGGTTCATACCATAGAAATCCATCAGAGAATGCTTGTCCACACATGCTAAGTAGAAAGTAAACAACAACACATGACATTGAAGTAATGAATGTGTTAGTCTTAGTTAATCATTCTATAATATATGCAAAGATCAATACATCACATTGTACTTCATGGATATACTTACATATATAACTTATTGTTTTTTAGCTAAATTTTTATTTTAAAGTTGAATTATTATTATTACTATGATTATTATTATTATATTACAAAGAGCAATCTTGATTAGATAAAATATGAAAGTGAGACCTGGTGATTTGTGTGTGTGTGTATGTGTGTGTGTGTTAGCTCACAGAAAAGTTAGAGTTGCATGTAGTGTTGGCTTGGGTAAATTACAGACCGTGCATTGGGATAAGTACCATGAACTGGAAATTAGAGTAAACTCAATAAATATAAAATCAAAGAAATTTTATCTATTTTATATGTTCTAGAGAAACAGCTTAATAATGAATTATTTAATTTATGTAAACACTAAAAATAAAAAATATTTTAAAATGCATTTAATCAGCTAGGAAGCAGATATAGCATTAATTATCTAGGCATTATTATGTAAAAGTGAAAGACAGCCAATGATATCTAAGAAATATTAGATCTGAAAGTCAATCATAATTTCAGCAATAGTTTATGATCTTACGACTGTGTGAACTTAATCAGGATTAGACTTTTATTCTTTTCCAGTGTGGCTCTCACAGCCCTTTCCAACAACTGCTTCTGTGCCCAAGTCTTTATAGATTTTGATCTAGATATCTGAAATGCACAACCTTCCTTCCCCTCAGAAGTGGGAAAATGTCCTGCTCATATGGTGACTGGTTATGGTATTTTGGAGGGACAGCCCAGAGGCTGCTGGAACAACTTACTTGTTTCTCCAACAGCTAATAAGAAAAGTTAGATAACTGCTAGCTGGTGTGGATCAGTCCTACAGCTCAGCTCGTGACTCCTGGACTCTTTCCCATAAGAAACAACAGATAATGTCCTCTTTTCTCAGACTGTGGAGCTATTCTGAAGCTCAATATGGAAGTTGTATATGGAAATTTAAAGAAAATGGGCAGTGTTAGTATCTCTGTGAAGGCTTTCCTCATTGGACTCTTAATTACCCTATTGACTAGGTGAAGACGAAACAGCTCAGAAATAAGTATGAAGTCTTACAAAGACTCTATCAACCTTAACTTCAATAGGCTATAGACAATTGGAAACTGTTCTTAATCTGGTATGGTAATGTGAGATACATCGAGGATAGAAAAAATCAACAAATCAAGTTTGATATACAGATCAACAATTATTTCAAGTTTGCAAGTTGGATCTCTGCAGACATCAGGGGACAGCTTCAGTTTTACATATTAACTCTTGTATTGTTTTCTCCCTAGCACTGAGCCCCGACGATGAACAACATCAAATTCCCTTTCTCATTCAGAATTGGCCAAACTCATGACTTTCTGGGGAGAAAGATCAAATGTGAGAGAAGCAATCTACATCAGGCAAAGGAGATGAGAAACATTCACTCTTCTGTGCTGGGATGAATAGGAAAGTCAGAGCTAAGTGAACAACATGAGGCATATATACAACTTTCTAAACAGTTCTACTTTCTGTCTTTTTCAGGGAATGGAAGTTGTCTTCAGAGCATTTACACGGCAAAACCTCAAGTGTGCTGATTTTTGACATCAGTCCTGTAAAAGCCCAAACTCTGAGTAGTAGAGGCCTCACATGAGCCAGAAATGCCAACCTCAATACAGCATTGTAACATGAGATGATGGAGGAAGGTCATTGGTTAAATAAAAAGAAACTGCTTGGTCCTCATTGGTTAGAAGATAGGTGGGAGGAGTAAAAGAACAGAATGCCGGGAGGAAGAGGAAGTGAGGTCAGACTCGACAGCTCTCCTCTTGGGAGCAGACGCCTCAGAGAGAGATGCCATGCCCCGCTCCCGGGCAGACACACACAATGAAGCTCTGACCTAGAATCTTCCCGGTAAGACCAGTGCTCACAGATTATTAGAGATGGGTTGACCGGTATATCAGAATTAGCCAGTAAGGGCTAGAGCTAAAGGGCTCTAGTTAAGCAGTGTTTAAATGAATACAGTTTGTGTGTTGTTATTTCGGGGCAAAAGCTAGCCAAGCAGGCGGCTGGGGTGTTGGGGACGCAGCCCCGCCGTCCTTATTACTACAATGAGGGTCATCTTGTTGGGGTTTCTGTCCTGCCCAGTTCCCACAGCCAGTAAGCCCCAAAGAAATTACAGAGGTATATATTAATAGTAAACTGATTGGCCCATTAGCTCAGGCTTCTTACTAACTCTTATAACTTATATTAACCCATTATTCTTATCTATGTTAGCCACATGGCTCAGTACCTTTTTCAGCAGGGCAGGTCACATCCTGCTTCTTCAGTGTCTAGACAGGACTGTAGGAAGAGCTTTCTTCTTCCCGGAATACTCCCGTTCTCATTGCCCCCCTCTACTTCCTGTCTGGTTGTCCCACCTATACTTCCTGTCTGGCTACTGGCCAATCAGCATTTATTTAAAACATAATTGACAGAATACAGAATTGTCCTGCACCATAGTGTGTCAAAAAGCAAAGAAGTTATAGAGTTTGGAGAAAGGATTGATTAGACCTACAAGTTTGACTAAAGACATTTCTACTATAAAGAGACAGCAATGCCAGGTTAGGGAAATGGCTCCCTGGGTAAAGTACTTGCTTCTCAAACATGAGAACTTGAATATAAATCTTCAGAACCCACATAAAACTGGGGTGCAGGAACTTCCTAGTCTATAGTTCCAGCACTTCCCAGTTGGGAAGTGAAGAAAGGACAATCTGAGTAAGCTTGCCCCCTGCTGTCCTGGCATTATATGGTGGATATAAGCAATAGATATCTCAAAGAAGTGGAAAGTAAGGACCAGTACTTCAAGTTATCTTCTCACCTCCACATGTATGCCATGGTTCACGTGTACCAGCATTATACATACATGAAATACACAAGACAATATTTCAAAAAAATTTAAAATAAAATAATGAAAGTGAACAAAACCAAGCTGTGGTTCTTTGAGCATCAAGAGAATAATGACCATTGGTTGTTTGACAGTGCTTTTCATAGACATGTACAAGGAAGTTATGAATTGCAACTTCATTGGTTGAACCTGAGCTTCCCTGAAATGTAAACACAGGGTCTATAGTGCCAATGAGAATATGCTGTACAGAGACGTTAACTGGGGCAGGACTAAGGCCTGATGCAATAGACTAAAAGTTGGCAGGAACGAACCATAAATGGCTCTATAGATGTAGTTCGTGTTTTCATCTCGTGTTTCTTGTGGGATGGTGTGATAGCAGCAGCTATAGAAAGTCGTGCATGAGACAGAATGATGAGGCTATAGATATCAGCAAGGGGACTCCAGCAGACAGTGGCTGTTCCCCAGGATGCAGCTGAGAAACCATTCTTGAAAGGCCATGGAGTTTGACTCACAGGTTTGACATCTAACGCCATACAGCTGGCATGGTAATCTCACCATAAAAACAAAATAATAACAACACTTCGGTGTGTTATTGAGAATACCAAATAAAACCATATTTGTGGGGGTTCTTCCAGAGGTTACAGCTGATGATGTCATCAACAGGTAGTTGTCACTGCTGGCACCTTATGTGGTCCTCTGTGGACTCCGCTGTAAATTTCTCTGTCTCCTAATAAACTGCCAGTACCCAACTCAGCTGCCCACTAACATCAGACTTATTGAGTTAGGCAGAGAAAGAGAAGAATTGTTGCAGTGTAAATGACAGACACAAAACACCCTCAACAACACTGAACTAAAACAATAAGTACAAATGTCGTCAGAAATGGGTGGCTTCTAAACCTGCAAGGCAGCTGCTATTGAATGGCAGAATTTCTCTGATGATTTCCTAGGAGATGGGAAGGAAACATTAACCATCACAGTTCAGAGCTGTACAAGGGTATGTTAATAAACACTTGCTGGCGGTGGGAAAGAAGGTGGTGATTGTAAATACTGTTTAGGTAGCCTCCTATTATCTGGTGTATATGACTGTCATTTGTGTACAGGTGATCAGTGTCTAAACTAGGGCATCAGACTGTGGCTGAACACTTGTCTAGCAAGTATAAAGGTTCCATACCCAACACCACAAACAAAACAAAACTAAAATGGGATGCTCTGCCAAGTTCTATCATACCTAATCCTACTCATACCTAAACCTACTCATCCAGTGGTGTTTAAGCATTATTGTGTGCTTAGAGAATGTCCTAAAACCCAGAGAGCTGGCCCACACCTAATAATTTATTCCATAAGCTGTCTCATTGATGCAGCTGCTACTAGCAAAGGAAAGGACTTTTAGAGGCAATGTGCTCAGTAAAAGCATATGAGATTTATTTCTGCTTCTTCCCAACTAAAACCAAGACCTGCAAGTCAAGCCTAAGGCTTAGCATGATATATTCTCTTAAAGAAAACAGTTTACCTCTATGAATGATCGGGAAATCCAACACTGACCTTGTCAATCTGATGTGCACAGTCACCTCGAGCACCCAGACGGATTAGGGTCAGGGCAGTGAAGAGGCTCAGGGAAGAGAAGAATACATTTCCATTTCCTTGACAGTTATCCATTTCTCTGAATAAGTCGAAGCCAAATTCTGCATTTGCTGCAGCAAGGGAGGCCATTGTGAAACCCAGTGTTGCCTAGAGGTCAATGGAGAGTTAAATTATCTCAGAGCACATTTGTTTGTATGTTTGTTTATTATTATTAATTCAAAGCTTCATTTCTTCACCCTTGTGCACAATTACTAAATAGATGGAAACAGGAAGAAATGATTCCTTTGGTCCTGCATCCTTGGTTCTAACACTCTAAAATTTGCTTGGCAACAATACAGAATACGTTCCTTTTCCTCACCCTTACACAGCAGAAAAACCAAGCTCTCCTATTTGCATTGTGAGTATAATCCTAATTTTTTCCTTGATGGGTGCTCTATCCTCAGTGGTTCTTGCTGACCTGTTTTCAAGATGCACATTCATGCACTTAGTAATTTCAGATAGCCTGTAAACTAAACATATGACTGACTGCGAGAAATCCTCTATCCTCACAGTCTGCTCAACATAAACGTTGTTTTCTAAGCCACCTTTTATCATACCATTTCCTCATACTGGCCCCTCATGGTCTCTATACATATTCCTAGGGTCATTGTTCACCGTGATTTTTTGAACCATCTTAATTTTAAACACAGTTCATCTTTGGTCTTGTAAATATATTTGCCTTTTGAAAGATAATTTTCTGATTTTTTAATTTTTTATTTATTTAAATTTTTTAAAGAAAACAAAAGTATCTTTTTTCATTATACATACCAATCCAAGTTCCCACTTCCTCCCCTCCTCCCATTCCCTCCACATACCCCCACCACTATCTACTTCTCTGAGAGGGCAAGGCATATTGCTTTGAGGAAAGTCTATGGCCCTCCCTACTATACCTAGGCTGAGCCTGTCTGATTTTTTTAATAGAAAAATAATTATTGATATAAAAATAAATAATAAAAATAGTTATTGTATAGTTGTTGTTACAAGTATCAAGACTTTCCGACCCAGAGGTCTAGATTTTGCTAGAAAATTCATTTAGGCTACAATAGCAAATATAGGATCATGGAGTAAAACTATCTTCTAATTCCAATAGCATTGTGCCTGGATACAGAACCGTGCCGCCACCCTAGAGTTCCCCAGGGACACACTCAGTGCGTTTTTGAAGACTTTCTCCACAGCTTAGTAATCCAATGTCACGGGGGACCTGGCTTAGACTAAATGAATTTGAATGGCTGCTCCATACCACTCTCTTTGAGTACTAGTTCACCTGGTACCAGGGCAGCCTCTCAGGAGCCCAGCACTGTGTCAAGTCTACTGTAACAGTTGCATGAACTGGAGCAAATTTTTCACTCTTCTAAACTAACTTCTAGTTTATTCCATGAAATGATCTTAGAATTATAGCAATAATGTGCAGCAGAAAAGCATGCATGTTACCACCTGTTACTCTCGAACTGGGGAAGAACTTTATATCAGTCACCAAGTGGGAGAAGCAAAAGTATGAAAAATAGAGACCGTCTCCACGAAGAAGACATAGCAAAAGTATGGGAGATAAAGACCATCTCCAGGAAAAAGACATAGGTAGCACAAAGTAATATTCTAAAATGCCAATTTTATAAGTTACATTCCAGGAACATAGAATAATAAAAAAAATCAATCACATTACACACACATTTTATTCCAAGAAAAAAATCTATTCTTTAGTATAAATTATTTAGGAGGCTGAATTAGTGGCTCATGCCTTTAACCCCAGTACTCCAGAGGTAAAGACAGGCAGATCTGTTTGAATTCAAGGCCAACCTGGTCTATATAGTGAACTCCAGACCAGACAGGAATACACAGTGAGTACCTATCTCAAAACATACAAATAAAAAAATCAGCAAAAAAGATATAACAAAGTGTAATTTAGTGAAGGAGAAGGAAAGTGTTATTAAGAACTAAGAGTGAAGTTCAGTGGCCTAGAACAGACAAAGCCCTAGATTATCTAGCAATTTTAAAATAAAAACCAGATAAAAAATTACCCAGAAAATTACTAAATTTATTTCATATTTTATCCAGCTAATACAGGAAAAAGAGACTGTCATTAGCACCACAAATAAAAGATTCTAGCAAAAGAAAAGAAGACAAATACAAACTAGGGCTCTGTTTGGGTTTAGTAGTGACAAACCACCGAGTGACACAGACATTGTCCATGGTCTCAGAAACTTTTAGGGACTTAATTGTATTTTGGTCTTGGGAAAGAGCATCACAACTATAGCTTGAAAAATTATGAACCAAATAAATAAAAGCATGAAGTATAAAAATGAGACATGCAGCGATGTCTTTCACTAAGTTAGACGCATAAAAATGTCATTACTTCTTCAAGGATGGTGTGTTTAGAACCTCTCTTTTCGGAAAGATCTGTGTTGGCGGCAGAGCCTTGGTGCAAATGTAAGGCAGCGCTCTGGAAAAGCCCCGAGACAGCAAAAGCACAGCAATCCTTCCGATTACACGGGAGATTGTGTCCATGGGTTTGTTCAAAAACTCTGGACCTGGTGCAGTCTAGAATGATTAAAAAGAAACTAAAGGAATTTTTAGGCTCATGGAGGCTATCAGGTAAAATTATATCACAAGTAAAATGCCAGTTCCTCTGATTCTTTACAAATTATGTCTTACTGATTTACAGTTTTGGGTAAAAGAATCATTTCTGACTTTTCAACATTATTCTTCTTTACAATCCAAACAATAAAACATTTAGTCAACATGGTAACATCTCACAAAATTGTCATTTTATCAAAAAGGAAAGAAGAGAAACACAGGAATCTGCTCATTGAAAAAAAAAGTTACGTAACTGATTTCATCAGATAAAGTAGACTTCATGGCATAGAAATCATACTGATAAAAAGTTATTACGGAAAAAGATGAGTCAAGACATTCCTAGACAATATGAAATCCTGAAGCCCTAACTTTAAAATGACGGATAGCAGTGAATACCTTCCATCGCTCTTATTCAAACAGGTTCACACATGCTGAAGATAAATTCAGAAAAATTCGACTTTGCATAACTGATTTTTTTAACTTTCTCTATGTAAAGGGGACTCCATGTTCATGAAATGAAAGCAAGACTCCTCCTCATTGAAGGTGAAGACTGCATTCCATTGACAAACAGACATCTTAAGACTAACTCCGTGACTTTAGGCCCCAAAATTCCAAATGCTGAGAAATGTGTAAAAATTAGCATCAGAAGAGCTTTTCTTTCTCCTATAATAATTTTTCAGCAACTTAAAAATAAATATGTGAAATGCCAACAAAAAATACTGTTTAAAAAATACCAGTGAGTAGCAAATGTTTGGCGCTTAGGTGTATAACTAAGCAACTGTCACGGAAATTAACTTGGATTCAGGCTACAGAAGGTGTCCCTGCCATATCACCCAGTACACTAAGTACAGAAGGTGTCCCTGCAGACAGTACACTGTTGTTGAGATGGTATAATGACAAAAAAAATATTTTCAATCATAAAAGAATTTGACTAGAGAGAGGAATTTTTCATTTAATCCCCAAACACCACATTCTTGTGTTTCTTGCACAGACACATCTGCTTAGTATAAAATTACAAAATAATTTAAAAGTTCATAATTTAAAGTCAATGCAAAATAGAAACTTCTTACGTAATGTCTTAAATTCCAAATTTCAGACAAAAATTTCAGCCCCGTGAAGGCTACTTGGTTGCCTATAGAAAGTTTCATGCTGGCAGTGTGTTTTCTCTCCTCTGACAACTATATGTTGTGAGAAAACCCAAGTCAAAATCCCCAAAATATAAATATCACCAAAGCTTTGTTTTAATAATCTAATTAAACTATTAAGAAAATAGTTTTAAAATGAAGCATAACAGACCTATACATAAAATAACCTCAATAAAACATGGAATTACAATGATTCTGTCTCATGGTCTAATTGATAAGATACATGGTTTAACTGCACGGTAAAATCATATGTAATCTTAGAGTAATTTTAAATTATGAAAGAAAAATTAATTGGTCATTATTATTGAAATTAAATTATATATGAGGACAGAATAACTACTAAACAAATTTTATTTTTATTTCTTACCAGTACTCTAATTATTGTATTGCAAAAAATTGCTGCTCACTACAAATATTCTCAAATATTTCCATGGTTTGAAAAGTTTAAACTTTGATATACCTCTAAGCCTGTGATTATTAATTCTATTTTAAAGAATTGGCAAATTCCAACATATAATGATGTAAATAAGAACACTGGAAATCAAATACAGAGAAGTAGGAAGATTCACTCATATTCTCTCTCTCTCTCTCTCTCTCTCTCTCTCTCTCTCTCTCTCTCTCTCCCTCTCTCTCTCTCTCTCTCTCTCTCTCTCTCTCTCTCTCTCTCTCTCTCTCTCTCTCTCTTTTACACTGTGGACACTGGGAGCATTTACCTGACTGTCTTCATAGAGGAAGTTGCAGCTGGTTGGGTGAGTCTGGAGAGTTCCCTGCATTACTCTGAAATATAAAGCCTCTGACTCAGACACTCCCTTTTTCCTACTGTGATGACCACAATACTTTAAAAATAGTTCCACTGAGTGAAATTGTGCTCAGGTCTTTCATAAAGCAAAGTGAAGAAAATCTGTAATTAACTATGACTTCAATTCAAAGTTGTCAGAATAGATATTTTTTCATGAAACTGAATGAATCTGAAATTATTATAACAGTATTTTTAACATGTGTATATAGCATTTTACTTATGAAATTCAGTGGCTGATCTGTGATATTGCTGTCTTCTCTTCCTCCCTCTTCTTTCAGTTTTAGCAGACAACAAGAAATGCAGTAGAGTACCTCCCCAAAGACTCATTTTCTAGCAACTTGGGAACTAGAGAATACTGCATTTGAGAAAGACAATAACCTTTCTCTTTCTCAAGAAGCAAGCTTATATTTTAGTTAGTGATTCTGAGTTGACCTCATACGTTAATCCTGCAATTCCAGCACTGTCTTCATTTTAATTGTATGTCTTACTTCTAACATAGAATAAGCTTGATAATTTAAGATTTTCTGAAACGAATGTTCTCTCAGACCACTGGACATATGGAGAGAGACAGCTATGTTCCTCAGAAGAGAAATAAAGTGGCAAAGGGAAAACAGAAATCGAACACATAGGAAAAATAATGTGGTCACCATTGTCATCACAAGGCAAGGACTCTGCTCTGAAACACAGATCATAAGACAAGGTCCAGAGCTCCTCTGGATAAACTTCTCTCGCTTGTGGTAAATACTGAATACAAATAGAAAGTGTGATATATTTTTCTGGAGGGAAGACAGTGAGGTTTTAAAGAGTGCTGTGAAGAGTAGAATACTAAACACATACACCATGCTTTCACATGTGGTGATGTCCAGAGATGGTCATTAGCAAAAGGCAAAACTGGGTGGTGTTAGCGTGCTGGCTAGACATCTGAAGAACAAGACACAGTTCAAAGCAGCTGAGTGCTGTTACTTGCAGTATGTGTGAGGAAAAGTGGGGGAAGTGGGGCAAGTATGAATGGCTATTTCACAAGACAAGCTTGGTGGTCTTGCATCTGGACTCTTCATTATTTAGACCATATGTAACCTGGAAACAAAATAAAGAATAAATTACTAGCTCTAGCATTATTGTTCCAGCTAGGCAACTCCACCAGCTGTGACCATGAACAAGTTATTTAATTTTTTTAGTGGCTCAATTTTTAATCTACCAAATAATAATTCAAATTAATTTGGTGACATATATATATATATAATATCTTACTTATAGAATAAGGCCCTGATAATTTCAATCCCACCCCCTTTATTTTCATTCTGTCAACAACTTTGTCCTTTTTTATGTGTCATATATTATTACAGTGAAAGTCTTGGTCACTTCACCCATTTTTATATAGCAATTTACTGCACAAACCTTAGAGTTTTGCAACTAATATCCCTCTGCTTGGTAATTTTGCACCTCTTGGGAAAATAATACAACAGTTTCTACATAGAATTTCAATCACTGGGGAACTTTAGGAAGATGAGACTGAACATTCAGCACAAACGGCAGGGAGAAGAGGTAGCTGAGGTGTACAGAAGATGCTGTTGAAGAAAAGAAAAACACTCACCAATCTAGCTCAGTGTTCCTTAGATTCCTAGTATCAGTATCCTGAACTCCCTTGGTCCAAGATGGACATTTATAAAGACTCATCCACTTCCTTCAGGTACAAGTCTCCTCACAAGACCTCTGCTTATCTAGGACATCTCCGAACTATGCTCCACACAGAACAGATCCAATTCTCATCAGATGATATTCTACGTCCCTCAGGAGACTTCTGCTTATCTAGGACATCTCCAAACCATGCTCCACACAGAACAGATCCAATTCTCATCAGATGATATTCTACGTCCCTCAGGAGACCTCTGCTTATCTAGGACATCTCCAAACCATGCTCCACACAGAACAGATCCAATTCTCATCAGATGATATTCTACGTCCCTCAGGAGACCTCTGCTTATCTAGGACATCTCCAAACCATGCTCCACACAGAACAGATCCAATTCTCATCAGAAGATGTTCTAGTTCTCTCAATTATGCTATCATTTAATGTCTAAAATCTCTTCATCAGGACATAGAACTTAGGTTTATAAACTAAATAATCACCACAAAAATATGTATGCAGTGTGATAACCTACCAAAGACCAATCCAGGAAGGGTATGTGTATGAGGATGTTCCTGTGGGTGAACCCACCTTCAGAGTAAATAGTTGCCTTAGTCCCAATGAGAAGGAGAGAGGTTTCCTTGAATACACAATTTGAATAAAGGTATTGGTTATTCTGGAAATGTTCTTTCTGTGAAGTTATGTGAATACATCGAAAGCAACTTTGTGTTTCTGGGTTATAATTCAAATTTTTTAAAAATCTCTCCAAGTAAAGAAGGAACTAAATAAAAGTTAGGCTCATGGCTCAATGTATATAGCTGATTAAAATTCTAGTTCTGCTATAAAGTTTTGATAGGAAGTAGACTGGAATCCTGAGTTAAGGATGACCAGGTCCTGAGAAGTGTGCACAATGCAGCTGAGAGGGCTAACAGCTATAGCCTATGGCAGAGGCTCACTGAACTCCTTCTGCAATCCCAAATCTAAGCAGAACTGCCAGTACACAAGCAGAAAGGGATTCTTCCAAGAAAACAACCTAGAGATACTTTAGAACTACGCACATGGCTTCTGTCATGTACAACTGGCTTGAGATTCAGTAGTGAACTCGGCAGTCACCCACAATAGTGGATAAGAGAGGCATATTTGAAAAAAAAAGAGGCATATTTGAATATGAAAAACAGCAAGGTATTTACAACAGCATCCGTACACATGGAAGCAGTGATGATAACCACAATTACAAGCAAAACTTCTCCACCCTGCTATGGACTTTCCAGCACCAAATGTCTACACCATCCACTGAGCAAAGAAGCAAGAGGCTAAAATAAGAACCTCATTTGCCACTATTTAAGAAACCAAAGTAGTCATTTCTAATCAAACTTGTTAAATACCATTAGAATTGGGTCTTAAGACTGTCCCTAGGTGCTGTCTCCCATGCAGTTGCTCACTGATGCTTACATGTCACGTCTGGGGTGGATCCTTCATGACTCAGAGCACAGCACGGTCCCACAGAAGTTTACAAGCATTTAGGTTTCCATAAGATTTCAAAATAGTATCTGACTAAGGTGATCATTATGTGGTTTGTTCAGTTTGGATGTGAGAGAGATTTAAGAAGGCAATTTCCCATCTCTACTCTTTATAGTAAAATAGTTTAAAGATAATCTTGCAAATAAATCAAGAAAGCAGTGTTCATGAGTCCATCTCATAACATTCCAGTCTACAAGACTATCTAGAAACTAAAAACAGCTAATTCAAAGTTTAATATTCAATTTTATTACAATTTGGCATTGATCTCTTATGGCCCAATCTTTCCTCCCTTGGTAAAATTGGCCTGAAGTAATCATCTAAAGCAGAATTTGAGACACCATTTTTATTATTCATTATACTCAAATGCTCTTCTGTGGCCCTAACTTTGGCTTCCTTTTGTACCAATTGTTATCCATGCTTACTCCTTCTTCTTCTGAGGGGCTAGTAATTTTCCAGAGAAGTATCTGTGGAGTTTTTAGTTTCTAGATAGTCTTGTAGACTTGAGAAAGTGTCAGGTAGCCTGAAACTGGGCGACTTATCTCATTCTTGTCATTCTGCCAGCCTGTCCTCCACCCTACTGACTGGCAGTGGAAAGTCACACCATACCGCCCAGATTTGCCCTGTCACCCAAAAGGCTGGAGTTCAACGAGGGGAACTTGTACCCTGAAAAGTGACCAGATGTACCAAAGATGTCCAATCAACTGCTCACACTTCGACCTGCAGAACATGCCACACAAAGAAGATGTAGTTCTAGAATGGACAAAGAAGGTGTGGCACATATACACATTAGAGTTCTACTCAGTGATAAAAAAAATAAAAAAAAATGACATCTTGAATTTTCATGCAAATGGATGGAAATAGAAAGCACTTTACTGAGGGAGATAACCCAGACCCAAAAATATGAATATGGTATGTACTCACTCATTAGTGGATTCTAGCCATAAATAAAGGACATTGAGCCTATAGTTCATGATCCTAGAGAAGCAAAATAAGAAGATGAACCCAAAGAAAAACATA
Organism: Microtus pennsylvanicus; assembly: GCF_037038515.1. NCBI lineage: Eukaryota > Metazoa > Chordata > Mammalia > Rodentia > Cricetidae > Microtus > Microtus pennsylvanicus. The sequence goes on from NC_134588.1 coordinate 4,669,373, forward strand.
TATTTATCCTCCTGGATACTGGAAGTGGACAAGATCGCCAGGCAAAAGTTGGGAGCAAGGGTGTAGGGTGCGGTGGGGAGCAAGGGTGTAGGGTGCGGTGGGGGGAAAAGGAGATGGGGAGAGAGAAGGGAGAAGGGAAGGATTGAAGAGAGCTCAGGGGAATGGGATGGTTGAGATGGAGGAAGGGTGGATATGGAAGCAGGGAAGAAGATGTTTTAATTAAGGGAACCATTTTAGGATTGGCAAGAGACTTGGCTCTAGAGGGGTTCCCAGGTGTCCAAGGAGATGTCCCCAGCTAGGTCCTTGTGCAGCAGAGGAGAGAGTGCCTGAACTGGCCTTATCCCACAGCCACAGTGATGAATATCTTGCATATCACCATAGACCCTTCATCCAGCGATGAATGGAGATAGAGACAGAGACCCACACTGGAGCACTGGACTGAGCTCCCAAGGTCCAAATGAGGAGCAGAAGGAGGGAGAACAGGAACAAGGAAGTCAGGACCGCGAGGGGTGTGTCCACCCACGGAGACAGTGGGACTGATTTAATGGGAACTCACCAATGCCAGCTGGACTGGGACTGAACGAGCAAGCATGTGATCGGACCGGATTCTCTGAATGTGGCTGACATGGAGGGCTGACTGAGGAGCCAATGATAGATAATGGCACTGGGTTTTGATTCTACTGCATATACTGGCTTTGTGGGATCCTAGTCTGTTTCGATGCTCACCTTCCTAGACCTGGATGTAGGTGGGAGGGCCTTGAACTTCCCACAGGGCAGGGCACCCTGACTTCTTTTAGGACTGGAGAGGGAAGGGGAGGGAGAGTTGGGGGAGTAGGAGGGAAATGGGAGGAGGTGGAAATTTTTAATAAACAAATAAATTTTAAAAATAAATAAACAATTGTAAGACTGTAAAAAAGAAAAGCATTGTGAAATTGATTATTATTCAAAATTTATTCAATCTCTCAAAGGATATTAGCCCACCTTCTAAAAACTCTGTTCAAGTATAAATAAAAGTATCTTTATTTAGTCAGTTCATGATCACAGACTGAATAATAAACTTGATGTCTTCTCAAAAAAAGAAAAAGATGTTTTCCTATTCCAGGATCTCCCACTACAACACTGAGTTTGGTGTTACAACCACCACAGCCTACCACACACAGAAGGAATGGAATCCAAATTCACGCAGCTGAGTCCCTTCCAAAGAACAGCTAATGTCAGCAAGGTGACTGCATCCTCTATTGTAAAAGGCTGCCAGAATTAAACACTACCATAGAGATGTTTGCTCATTTTCTTCACTTCTGCCTCTTTCCAATTAAGAAAGAGAGCTTGTCTGCTAAAAAATCAATTAGCTATTGATTGCCCCCATGATGCCTTATAACCATTGTAACTGTAGAAAAAACTAAAATAATGAATATTCAAATTAGCTATTGCAGTAAACTTTCTGAAAGAGGTTTCTGTTAAGATGAAAAAAATTAAAGCTTATGAATGGATTTCCCGTTTTTTTCTTCTAATTATGGTGATAACTTACTACAGTGATTCAAAATCCACTGAAGTCTATATCCTCTATCTCCATTGTAGAGATAAAGTTACACATGACTAGAAGTGTAATAAAGGCAAGGGACTGAAATGACATACCAACTGGAAAATCCTTCCGGGATTACCAAGTCAGCCTTAATTAAAGGCCTGCTTGCTAGTGTTTTCTTCTCCACTCTACTCAGAAGTCACTCCCACTCCAGTGCCTGAAACAGTTTGTTTACTACCAACCAATCCCCAAACGACAGAAGTCCAAGAAAGAAATCCCGTCACGGGGACAGAACTGAAGTGTCATGTCAATTATTCTCTCTTGCCAGACAATTATAACCCAAATTTTCCTCGACCTTGCCACTCTCTAAGTACATCTGAGGTCACACAAGAATCAAAAGAAGAAAAGCTGATTTTCTTTGCTTTATGTTTAAAAGCCACCTATGAGTGAGTACATGTGATAATTGTCTTTCTGTATCCCAGAGAACTTATAACAATGAGGGCACTAAGAGAGACTTTCATAGATCTAATCTACATGGGAAGTGAAAAAAGGCAAGATCTCCTGAGTAAATTGGGAGTATGAGGACCTTGGGGTTGAAGAGGAGAGGGGAGAGGCAAGCAGAGAAAAATATAGAGCTCAATAAAAATCAATTTCAGAAAAAGGAGGAAAGCGTGTTGAGCATGCTGTCAAGAGACCTTGAAACGTCTCATATTTGAAAGATGGCATTAATGAGGATTAACTAAGGATTAACGAATTATGGTTGGAAAATAATTATTCCTAGGAGATAAATTGTAGGGTTGCATGTTTTTTTCCCCTGTAGCAACAGTTGAATCCAAAGAATAAAACAAAACAAAAAATGTTAGGTTAGGCACTATGAGTATGAAGTTACGTATGATGGTTTAGTGCTAACAAGCATGCATTTAAAATGATGAACCATAAAATTCTGATTAAAAACAGGACAATAAAGAGAAGAAACAAGTCTCTTCACTGTTTCTCAAATTCAAATTTGCTTCAGGACCATAGATATCAGTCCATTTGCTTCCCTCCTGCAAATTCCTGCAGCTGCTTAAGATGTGTGCACCTTAAATTCCGGCACTCAGAAAAGACAGATGGATCTCTGTAAATTTGAGGCCAGCTTGGTCTACAAAGTGAGATCCAGGAGAGGCTCCAAAGCTACAGAGAAACCCTGTCTCAGGAAAATAAATAAGTTGACAAACTCTGTAGGCTAACAAAAGAGAAGCTAAAAAAAACTTGACAGACTATAAGATTTTGGAAATGACTGTAATGGAAACTGCAAATTAAATATGTTTAATAGAAACAGATTACATGAGTGCTACTAGCACATTTGAGAAAAAACCCTAAGATATAAAACACAGTTGTAGCTATATAGTTATGCCGAGGAACAGGGTGTTGGGAGCAGAATGCTTGCTTGCACGAATGAGACCCTTAGTTCCATGTGTTTCAAAAGAAAAAGAACTGTAGCTAGACTGAGAGTGTAAAATTTCTCTGGCAAACGGAGAGTGATACAAAAAGCACATAATGAAAAGGAAATTGCTTGATTAAAATAATTCTTTCAAACTAAGGGAAATACTCTGCACATCATAAAATCAGCCAACACATTACCTGAAAGCTGAAGCTGCGTGTGTGTAGTGTTTACTATATCCTTTCGACTGATCTGAACTATTTATTTGAATAAAATCTTGAAGGAGCAAGTTCCAGGACTTAATTACACATTGTACTGGGATGCATTCATTTTAAGTGATTGCATGTTTTGTCTGTTTTTATTCCTTAGTACATTTTTGTGAGTGTTTGGAGGGCTGGGCACAAATGAATTTGACTAATCTACTTATCTTGTTTTTGTGTAAATATTTACCTTGTCTTCTTGCTCTACTTCTTCCACACTCTTCTGATTATCTTTTACTTATGAAACAAATAGTCTTTAGCTTTCACTCAGCAATAAATCACATGACAAAGTATCCTTCTCAGACATTTAAATGAATGCAATTGTCAAGACTGCTAATCTCCTTCTCTCAGAAACCCAAATACTGAAGGCTATATTGATCTTCATTTATTTGTACCATGTTATTTCATCATGTTGCCATAGTGACAATCATAATGAATAGTAATGAACAGCAAATGCAAATGCCAAAACAAGTGAGTCATTACTATTGCTTTTAATTAACCATTCTTTCTATTTGGATTTAGTTCTGCTGACATTTATGAACACATTGATGATGAGAGCTTCATAAATAAAATTCAACTCTAGTTTCTTAGAAAGGAAAGGTTTACTTTCCAGTTTAGAATTTCAACTTCCCAAATGAATGTACTATTTTATGAACGTATCAAGATTATTATCTATCTCGAGAAATCAGTCCAAGTGACTAAGTTAAATACAAACAATTTATTTAGTTTGGTTTATCTATTTACTTCTATTTTTCATATTTAGTAAGAGTTTCATTCCAAGTTTCAGTGATAACCATAGTTTCTATTCAGAGTCTGCCATCTGAAGTGTGACTTTAAAATCTTTCTTGTCTGAGTAAAAAGTTTGAGAAAGATGACAAATACATCAGAGATGAGTAAGGGGATGCTTTACATTAACATATATAATTTTATTTATAATCACAAAAAAGTTAATTGCTGCAAAAATCATTTAGATACTGCCGCTCCCCTTACCCTGGAGTTTGACTAAGAGAATTAATGATTAGTGAAATAATTTGACTAAATGTACACAAATTATTAAGAAAGTACAACAAAATTCTGTTTATTGAAAGAACCAATAATAACTGAAAAACAATATTTTAAACCAATTTAAAATATTCCTATAATAACTGAAAACAACCAAATTGAATATTTATAATCAAAAACAACAAAACTTAAAACCAAATTGAGGACTTGTGAGAGATGGCTTAAAACAGTCAGACACCTAACGTCCATGTGAAAGACCTAAATACAGGGAGGTAGATACAGGAGACTCTCCTGAAGATCTGCAGCCTTCCAGTCTATCTGCATCAGTGGTCTCTAGTTAAATGAGAGACTCTGTCTCAAAAAATAATATGAGGAGCAATAAAAGGCCATTCCCCACCCCACATACACACAAATACCACAAACAAAATAAATAAAATGTCACTGAAGAATAGTACAATAGAAAGAACTAGAAGAAAAGTTAGTAAACTTAAAGAAAAAAATCAACAGATACTTTCTGAATTAAGCAAATGAGAAAAAATCCCCTTTATTTTTTTCAAATGACCAGTGTTTCAAGAACTTGTGAGACAACAATGAGAGACCTAATGTTGGTATCATTGGACAATGAGGGAAAATGTAAAATGCCAGAAGCGTGCATTAGTCCTGTCTGAGTTATGATTTCTATCGCTATGATAAATAAACACCATGACCAAAAACAATTTATTGGACAAAGGGTTTATTTCACCTCACAGGTCATCATCTATCAATGAGGGAAGTCACAACAGGAACCTGGAGGCAGGAACTGAAGTAGAGGCCATAGAGGAATACCACTTCCTGGCTTTGTCCTCCCAGCTTGTTCAGTCTACTTTCTTTTTTTTTTCTTTTTTTTACTTTTTCTTCTACTTCTTCTTATTATTATTACAAATTTTCACCTCCTCCCCTCCTCCCATTTCCCTCCCCCTCCTCCATACCCCCTCCCTATCCAATCTAAAGAGCAGTCAGGGTTCCCTGCCCTGTGAGAAGTCCAAGGTCCTCCCCCCTACATCCAGGTCTAGGAAGGTGAGCATCTACAGACTAGGTTCCCACTAAGCCAGTACATGGAGTAGAAACAAAACCCAGCGCCATTGCCCTTGGCTTCTCAGTCAGCCCTCATTGTCAGCCACATTCAGAGAGTCGTTTGATCACATGCTCTATCAGTCCCAGGCCAGCTGGCCTTGGTGAGTTCCCATTAGATTGGCCCCACTGTCACAGTGGGTGGGCACCCCCCTCGCGGCCCTTACTTCCTTGCTCATGTCCTCCCTCCTTCTGCTCCTCATTTGGACCTTGGGAGCTCAGTCCAGTGCTCCCCATGACTACCAGCCCAAGAGTGACACCGCTGACAGTGAGCTGGACCCTCCCATACCAACTGTCAATCAAGGATTGACACAGTCTTCCCCATAGGCTAGTCTGCTGCCAACATTTTCTCAATTGAGGTTGTCTCTTTCCAAATGGTTCCAGCTTGTGTTAATTTGACAGAAAACTGGCCAACACAACTGACCATTTATCAACTTGACACTTAAACAAATCACTGTTCAACTAGAACCTTACCTTTTTCTTTTGTCCCTAAGATGGCAATCAATATTAATATCACAATATAAATCATCCAAACTTCTAAAGTCTTTGAAATTTCAAATGCTTAAAAACCTATTCCAGATCCCCAGTTCTCTCTAAGGTAAATTTTCTATTGCTGTGATAAAGAATCACCCAAAAGAAACTTGGGAATGAAAGAGTTTATTTCACATCACAGATCATTGTCTATCCCTGAGGAAAGTCCGGGCAGGAACTCAAGCATGGCAGGAATCCTTCAGCAGACACTGAAGCAGAGGTCATGGAATAATTTTACTTTACTGAATTATTCCTCACAGCTTGTTCAGCCTTCTTTCTTAAAGCACCCAAGACTACCATTCCAAGGGTGGCGCCAGCTACTATGACCTGGACCCTCCCACATGAATTATCAATCAAGAAAATTCCTCACATGCTTGCCTGTAGGCAACCTGGCATGGATATTTTCTCAACTGAAGTTCTTTCTTCTCAAATGATTCTAGTTTGTGTCAAGTTGAAATAGAGCCACTCAGTACAATTCAATGTCTATAAAATCCCTATGTTTCAAAACTGGTGACGGAAATATGAAAGTTAGCAAAATACAAGAGAGAAGAAAAGAAACATAGGTAGAAATTAAGTGGAATGGGGGATGGTGGTTAATGCAGGAACTCCCTGGTGAAAACACAGAACAAGTCTCTGTGGGATGCTCAACTGTACGAGGCACATTTCCTCCACTGAGACTCAGGTTAATGCAGGAACTCCCTGGTGAAAACACAGAACAAGTCTCTGTGGGATGCTCAACTGTACGAGGCACACTTCCTCCACTCAGACTCAGGTTAATGCAGGAACTCACTGGTGAAAATACAGAACAAGTCTCTGTGGGATGTTCAACTGTACGAGGCACACTTCCTCCACTGAGACTCAGGAGCCATAGAAGAAATAGAAGAAGGGCAGGAAGCTGGAGGACCAGAGGAAACGGGTGTCTTATGTGCATTACAGAGCTGCCATACTCATGAACTCACAGCAACTGCACAAGTCCAAGCTCGTCAGCATTTCAGCACAGAGACTGAAGAGAATCTGAGTATCCATGACCCACACATGGCTTCTAGAGAAGGGAAAGTCGGTGTATTTTAAGGATACAACCTCTGGTAGGTCTACCATGGTCCATTGAATGCCCCACAGCTATGAGTACATAGGAGCACAAATCTGAATACGGGGGTTATTAAACAAACAAAAGCAGAAAACAGAAAGTTGGGAAAGTAGGAGGCAGGAAGTAATCTGGGAGTAAGAAGTAGATCTGGGAGTGGTTAGGGGGTATGGGGAGATATGATATCTAGTGATTTGAATGAGCATATTCCCTACAAACTCATACATTTGAAAACATGGTCTCCAGTCAGTTGAACTACTTGGGAAGGATTAGAAAGTATGGGCTATCTAGAGAAGGTGTGTCATAGAGGGTGTGTTTTGAGATCTCTCTCTCTCCCTTTCTCCCTCCCTCTCTTCCTCTCTGTCTCTCTCTTCTCCCCCTCCCTTCCTCTCTGTCCTCTCTCTCTCTTCTCTCTCTCTCTCTCTCTCTCTCTCTCTCTCTCTCTCTCTCTCTCTCTCTCTCTTTCTCTCTCCCTCCCTTCTTTCCTCTATACCCCCCTCTCTCTGTCTCCCCCTGAAACTATAAGGAAGCTCTGAATTGAATGCTTCCCTTAATGTGTTGCTTTGATCATAGTTTCTCATTGCATCAACAGAAGACTAACTAAGATATGATCAAATTACATTTTATGAATATATGAAATTCTCAAAGAATTAATATGTTTTAAATGGCTGGAGAGAAAAGTTACTGCTATTACAAAGGTCCTGAGTTCTGTTACCAGCACTCAACATGGCAGGTCACAGCTGTATTATTCTGATTGGAAGGGTTCTAATGTCTCTGGCCTCTGCAGTCAGGCACACACATGGTGCACATGCATCCATACAAGCAAATCTCTCATACATTAAAAAAAAGCAAAGTCCCTCTATATTTCTCTGAATTTTCATAAGTACTGAGAAAAACCTAAGCAGATTTTTATAGAATAAAATAATTCTAAAATTTAAATGAAATAGGAAGGCAACCAAAGTGACTAAAATGATTTTAATAATAGATCTAGAGAATTAGTGTTCAATTTCAAGGGTTACTGATTGAGAAAGACTCATAAATCAATGAAAATCATGCAAGACTAGAAGAAAGTTCATGCCTGATCTGTTCTGAAATACGTGCAAAGGCAACTTTGTGTAGAAAGTCTGTTTGTTCAACAAATAGTCATAAAACAATTAAATATGACCTCCCTTATAGTTTGTACAAATTGGGTACAAATAGAGACCATAAATCTATACCTGAAGCATAAAACATAAGTCATAAAAAGTTTGGAATACTACACAGCAGATAGTTTTCATGATTTTAGACCAGTAGAAGATTTTAAAGCATGCACCAAACACATAAACAGAAACAGATAAATTGATCCATTAAACTTCATTAAAATTTAAAAGATTCCTTCTGTTAAAGACATTGATAAGAGAATGAAAACCGCATACTTCGGCAATATCTTTTAAATAACTGCAAATATAATAATCTGGACCTACCAATTAAAACTCTAGGACTGTCAAGATATACTTCTGACAATATAAAAATGTAGATATATGAAATTATTCACCTTAGTATTGTTTATGTGTCACAAATAAGAAGTGGAGAGGTGATTCGGAAGTTAGGAGAGGACTTTCTGATCTTTCAGAGGACCTGAGTTTGATTTCTAACACACACGTGGAAGCTCATAACTGTCTGTAACTCCAATCCCAGGGAATCCAATGCCCTCTTCTGGCCTTTGTGGTACTAGGTCTGAGCACACACATGACGCATTGACATACATGCAGACAGAACATCCATACACATAAAATAAAATTAAATATTTTAAAAATCCCAAGTGCCATAAATAACCTCAGTATATGGGAAACAGTCAAATAAATTGTGATATGTCCACATAATTGCAGTGTATGAGGCTTTAAAGAATGAAATAAGAAATTTTGAGCTAATAGTGAGATATTTTCAGAATATAATAGTGAAAATAAGACAGTAATTATCTCTTACACACTGCCTTTCAGATAAGTAAAAAGGGATTATAGTAAAATACAATGCATCCTTCTACTCAGTTGTTCAAAGGAGCATCCTAAAGTGAGAAACACTGGTGCTAAGTCATTCTTCATATATAGCACACCATATCAAGTATATGCTTGCATAACTGTGTCTATATCCTCCCATATAAACACGAGCACTGGGTTTCTTACCATTGTCCAATAAGGTTAAAGAGAAACTGACACTAACTGTGGTATTTGCTTAACTTAAATCAGAAATAGTTTTATACTAAAATGAAATGACATTATTAAAATGATTCTTACTATAAATCCAAATATCAAAGTCAGATGTAAGATTGTGCATGGCAGCCAGGCAGTGGTGGTGCACACCATTAATCCCAGCACTCGGGAAGTATAGAAAGGCCGATCTCGGTGAGTCTGAGGCCAGTCTAGTCTACAAGAGCTAGTTCTAGAACAGGCTCCAAAGCTACAAAGAAACCCTGTCTTGGAAAACCAGATAGATAGATAGATAGATAGATAGATAGATAGATAGATAGATAGATAGATAGATAGATAGATAGATAGACAGACAGTGCATGGCTAGTGTATGTACAAGGATTTTATGAAAATATAATACCCATGAAAGCAACAACCTAGCGTTGTGGTGTTTGTTTATTGTTGTCAAGAGAATCCAGAATCATGGGGAAGACAGACTTCAAGGCGTGCTTGTGGGAGATAATTTCTCTTTCTCTGTTTAAATTTCTCACTCCCAACCTTCCCATATACCCCCTCCCTGCTTTTCTTTAAATGCATGGCCCTTTCTTTCACTTATTGTAATTGTATGTATATGTATATACATACATAGTCCTAGATATAACCTGCTCAGTCTGTATAATGTTACTTATGTGTCTGTTTTCGGGGATGATGGCCATTCAGGACTGAACAATCAATTGCTTATGCACTCAGTCTTCTCTGCTTCCTGATTGCAGATGTGACAAGCAGCTGTTACAAGCTCCTTCACTTTGACTTCCTCACCATGATGACCTAAAGCAGGACCTGTGAGCCACAGTGAACCATCTCACCTTTAAGCTGCTTTCAGAAGTAAGTTTTATCACAACAACAAGAAAAGAAAGTAAGAGAGAAGAAGGCTGTCATTTGCTCTAGCAGAATCAGTGCCTCTGGGTTCTGAGGACCAAAGTTCTGCAGAGTGGCTGTCACAGAGAAAGAGAGCTGAGGACATAGACAGACAGAAGGAGAAGGTAAATATGAAAAATAATACATGGAGAGGTCAGAAAAAGTACAGGAGAGAGGTGATGATTTCAAAGAACCTACAAATGTGATATAAAAATGATAGAAGTCACGCAGCATGGAAAGTTTAGACTTCTGGGGAACCTGGACACCTTGATGGAGCATGCCCAGCTGGAGTGCTGAGAAAATGTTACCCTACGATTTCCAGAAAGGTTCACTGACTCCATAATTTATTGACTATTTTCATTTCTAGAGGGATAGCACATCGTTCTTTCTTAGGGAACTTAGGCCATGTCAAAGAAAACAGGCATCAAACATACCAAGTTTTCTGATAATCTAATCAATAGTCATTGTCTATCTTTATTCAAAATAAAATAAATTTGTAGAGGAACCATTGTTCTTCAATTAAAATCTATTTCCCACCTCCTGTGCAGAGATGAAGGAACATGTATCAAGTGACTGGCCAAGAGTTGTTCAAACAGAGGCTCCTGGACCAGATTGACAAGAAACTTTTAAAAAACAATCTGGCGATTTTTGTTGTATGTCCATTTTACATTTTATTTGTTAATTTTTGGAGATGGTGATGGTGTGCATGCATATGGTAGGTATAGAGAAACCTCCTTATCTTCTGAGGACAATTCCAACAGAAAGAACAAAAGAATCAGAGACATTCATAACATGAACAGGGGGGCCTACTTGTTGGGGTTTCTGTTCTGCCCAGTACCCCACAGCCAGCAAGCCCCAAAGAAAATTACACAGAGATCTCTATAAGTTATAAATCTGATTGGCCCATTAGGTCAGGTTACTTATTAGCTCTTGTAGCTTATATTAACCCATTGTTCTCTTTGGAGAAGAGATTTTGCTTTTGTTTCCACAGAAAATGAGAGGCTGTGGATTTATTCAGAGTTAATAAAAATCAGCTTTGATCAAGGAAGACCACCTGAGAAATCTCCGGCAGGAAGAGATGGCCCAGATGTCTGAGTTCTTCATCCAGAACAGGTTCAAGACTGCTGCCTGAGATGATCAAGACTCACAGGATACTTCAGTCAGGACTTGATCATAACTCTAAATTTTCTTTAGGTACCCATAAGATTATCAGTGTTCCCAACCAGCTGGAAGTAGCCTGGAATACTATGCCCACATTCCCAAAAAAATGGACTATGGATATTTTCCTTTGTTTTTTTTTTTTAAAGAGGGGGAAGTGGTGTGGGAGAATTGTCTGTATTCTGTAAATCATGTTTTAAATAAACGCTGATTAGTCAGGAAGTATAGGTGGGAAAAGCAGACAGGAGGTAGAAATGATGCAATGAGAACAAGAGAATTCTGGGAAGGAGGAAGTTGATTCCCCCCACTCTTGCCCAGACCACCAAACCAGCAGGATGTGATCTGCAACCACTGAAAAAGGTACTGAGCCACATGGCTAACATAGATCAGGATAATGGATTAATATAAGCTACATGAACTAATAAGTAGCCTGACCTAATGGGCCAATCAGTTTTATAACTTATGGAGACCTCTGTGTGATTTTCTTTGGGGCTTGCCGGCTGTGGGGTCTGGGTGCGACAGAAACCCCAACAAGCAAACCACCCCCTCATGTTACACATCTGTCCTGATAACTTTAAGCCACCCTATGAAAGGCCAGTGGTCACTTGTTCACTGAAACTACCTGAACCTCTACACAAAAGATCAAAGGTTATTTCTCAGTTGTGTGAAAGTTTTCAAAGTCTAAAATGTAAGGTAAATCTCTAATGATTGTAAGTGGGGATCAGAAGGGGAATGGGGCTTTCTAGAAAGAAGAAAAATATACCCGTTGATATTGGTATGTCTAATGAGGCTCCAGCTATGAGTTTATTCAAGGAAGTTGGGCTTTATCCAAAATGGTCAGAGAAGTCAATGAAAAAATAATGTAGCTACTGTGTAGATTATATTACACACTGACAAGAGGAGAAACTAAACAAAAAGGGTTATTTCTACAGTCCAGCCAAGAGTGACAGAGGTAAGGAGCATGGAGCAGTGGGGACATGCAGAAAAGTGAAACCAAACGTCAGAAGGAGAATCCTTTAAACAGTATTTCTTTCTTTAACTTTTGAAATTATAATTTAGCTATCTTATTTTTCCTTAACAGCATTCTTCCCTAAAATCCTCCCTAGCTCTCTGTTAAAGTCATGACCTCTTTATCATTAATTGTTGTTACATGCATGTGTGTGTGTATGTGTGTGTGTGTTCTTAAATATAGCTTGCTAAATATTACCTTCAGGGTAACTGGATGGATTCACTTTGGGAGGGGAAGGGAAGAAAATGCAGGAAGATATCATGTGGATATTGGTTAACAGATAAACAAGTGTTCACAAGGCTAACATGTGAACTAGATTGAGATCTGGGGAACTGAGTCTGCAGGTCTTGTCAGCTGCTCTTGTAAGAGTTGAACCATAGTTAGGAGTGCTGGGAGCAAGTAAAGTATTCCCCTAGGAAACTCACAGGACAAAACCAAAGAATAGAAAATGGCAGGGTCGGTGGTTCCACTGAGTTTAGGAGGAAAGTACTTTGGGAACTAGTGGAGTAAATTAGTGGTGGTGTACAGACTACTGAAGGTGGAGTGGCAGTTCTGGGAACACAGAAACTGATAAACAACCATTTTGGCCCAATAGGTGGGTGAGGAACATACCAAGGCACTTTGGATGCAATGGGGAAAGTTGAATACTGAACAAAAGTTAAAGATGTAAAAACATATTGTTGAGTTACTGTTCAAAAGACTTTGCTTCCATGGCAAATTTGGAGATCCAAAGTTCCCTGGAGCATTGTGGAGTTCTCACATAACCAACACAACAGCATAATAAAATGCTGAAGGATATGATTCATCCTGCAAATGCTGAGACAGGGCTGCCTAGATAATGGCTCACCAGATGAAAGTGCTTGCCTGAGCAGATGTAAGGACATAAATTTAATTCTTGGAACCTACGGTAAAGGAGAAAAACAACTTTCAATATTTGTTCTGTCTCCTCCACCACATGAACACTGGCACTCACGATGATATGTAGTAGGAAAGGAGAAAGGACGTGTGTTACAGGAAAGTGGACTGAGGGCTAATGGTGGGAGGAAATGGATTAGATATGGGAAGTGGGCACTACAGCGGGGATGAAGGGAACAGAGAACTTGAACAGTAAAGGCACATATGAAAATACCACAACAAAACTTAATACTTTTGTGCTAATTTAAAAATACAAAGGACTGACTTGATCACTTAGCCATGAAAGCCGAATGACCAAGGACAAAAAAAGCTGACTCCTGGAAATTCCACACAAGCAGTGTCATGTGTATACATGTAATCTTACACACATATGTTATGCACACACAATGACAGTAAATAAGAAAAAATAAAAATAATAAATCTAAAAATCTATACATAATTAAAATACGGATATAATACTCTGTAGCTTAGAAGGGACAGAAAAGAACACTGGTCAGCCAGTTTCCCTTTAGTCAGAGTCTTTAAAGCCCTCTAACAGTTTGGCAGCAGACTGGAGAGAATCTTCTAGGCGAGCTAGCCAAACTCCATTATTTCAGGCACCTGTGTGTCATTCTACCTGACATAGTTAGGAACAAGGCTGTAAGTGACTGATAGAAAACTTAACAGGTCAACCAACACTCCTCGGAGTCAACATTTTGGGAGAAGTCATTTCTTCTCCCCTAAAAATTGGATGTTTCATTCTATAGTCAGTCCTCCCTGGCTCAAACCCCACAATAGCATGGCAAGTTTCTGCTTTCATAATTGGGACAGTCACTCAACAGCAATCAATTGCACTGCAACTCTGCACAGTGACCTAGTTAGCAGCACAGGTCAAACTTGTTCTTTTTTGTGTTCTACAACTTGGAACTTGGAATATGTTCCTAACTTATGGAATTCTCAGAACATGACATGGGAAATGTCAGAATTCAAAATGTCCTAAACTAACCATTTGACCTAGGGAAATAACAAGTACATACACAAGATTGACCTGTAGGGAAATTCTCTGAAATTTCAAACACAGAGTGATGGGACTGAAGCAGAAGAAACAGCATTCTGCCTAGTGGCCAGTAACTGCTTTGCTAAAAGTAAAGTCCACACTCCAGGTTGCAACCCATTAGATTTATGTCTCTGTACCCTCCACCTTTCTCTTCCGGGTTTCTAATATTTAAAGTACTTTTCAGGGATACCTTATATTTTCATATGACCTTAACATCAACTCTTTAAATTTGGACCAGTGAGCCTCCTTTAGGCCAAGTATCTTACAAACTTCATCCTATCACACATAGCATCTGGTTATGACTCATCAGGATTATCTTAAAACAAATTTATTCTTATATTTTCTCACATACACAGTAAATTATTTTCCTAATTTTAAAATATTAAACTCTTTAGACTGACTTAAATATGAAATGATTTTATGGTGCAATTTTTCAAATAACCAGTAACAAGAGAAGCTCAAGTCTTTTAATGTCTCACAGGCATCTTAAACGTCGTATACTAAAACATAAATTTGAAAATTTCCCAAATTCATTTTTCTTCTTCCAGCTTTCCTCATTTCAGGAAAGGGCACTTGTGTTCTGATAGCTGTTTGGGTGTGAAGTCTGAATGGCCTTATTACAAACAGGGCTTTTGCAGATTTAACTAAAAATATGGAAATAAGATCATCATGAAATACTCAAGTGAAGCCTAAATCCAATGCTAATTTCCTGGGGGAAAAGAGAGATGGGGACAGAGATAGGGACAGAGAGAGCTCAGACATAGATGCAGAGGACACAGCAGAACCTATAAGAGAAAGCAAACCCAACCAGAATTGTCACTAGGGTCTTCAGATGTGTTAGACTTCCTGATACTTTCATTTCTCATTCGTTGATCTATGCTAAGACAACACATGTTTGGGAGCGGAGTTGTTTGACTGGTCTTGTTGTTGCTATGTGATATAGGTGTGTGTGTATGTGTGTTTGTACACACACATGTATGTATAGAGCTAGATTTTTAATATACATAATCTTTTACCACTTTCTATTGGGTTGTATGCATTCCTAAGAGGTTTCAATATCTTCCGATTTTTAGCCTCCACAACAGTTTACTAATCAGACTTGATTAAACTTGAATATCTTGGCAAGTGAATTCGGAATTATCACATAAACACCAAAATTTAAGAAATGAAAGAAAAAATGTACAATCTTATATCACAATATCATTTCTTAGTTAGGAAATGCTGTGGACAGTTTGGCATTGAATATGAAACTAAAAAGGTGTGGTTAAGGGAATCACAAGAGAAAGAGCACTTGCCTAGACTGTTCAAGGCCCTTAGCTCAATCTCCACCACATCCAAAAGAGCATGAACTATGCTAGAATTAACTTAATAAATCTGGTCATTCAAAATCTTTGTCTACTAGACTTTCTCCACCCTACTTACTATTTGGATATATTTTCAGCATTATCATAGGAGAGGTTGGGCTTTACACATATTATAAATACTCAGAGAATAATGACACATTCTGAGCCCAAATCTACAAACAGACAAGTGACAAACATTGACAAGGCAGGATGAGAAGTCCCCAAAGACATGTCAGCTGGAAATGGAGATATTCAGCAGTAATGCAATCAAGAAGTGGGAAGAGGTGAGAAGGATCTTGGAGGAATAGACGGAGGTAAAACTATAATCAGGATATATTAAGTAGTAAAAAGAAATTATTTTCAGTAAAAATTGAGAGTAAGTAGTTGCTGCAAAACCTTGAGCCTGAAGAGCAAATAGAAGCAGACTTTGCACAGTGACTCCAGAGGGTGACCAAAGACAGAGTGAAGAAGAAAGAAACGAAAAACCAACTAAGAGACATAACAAAATAAAATAGACAATAAATGTAAAAAGAAACATTGTGAGAGAAAAACATGCATATAAGAAGCCTGAGTTCTCTTCAACCCCCGGGTCATGATTCTGTGGGAAGAAAACTGGTGGACATTGTTTCCTTAACATCACTTTTAGTTAGGCAAGAATCAGTAATGCTAGTATTATCTAGAACATAGTTTTACAAATTGTAGATTGTGGTTAACTAGGGATAATAAAATGCATTTAGTGATGAATGCCACCATTTAAAAACAAGGAAATATAGTTAATTGATAAGACAAGATGGGGTAGAGTGGAGTGGATGGGACGGGACGGGACGGGATGGGATGGGATGGGATGGGATAGGTCCAAATGGGAAAAAGAAGTACAGTAAACCTTAGAGCCTGCTAGCAGTAGAGGAAGAAAAGAATATGCACACATGCAATTACAATGTTATTGAAAACCATGAATTGAGTTACTTAATAGCCACTATCCAAGACTGATTTCATGTTCAATGAGGATTTACTGAAGTTTTGACAGCCCTTTACATTTTTCTCAAAAAGTTAGAGATCTATGCTACTTCAAGAAATGGACTCCAGCCCTACACCCCTACTCTTCCTCCTCTATGTGCCTGCTTTCTATGAAGACCCTGATGGAGAGAGATGTGGGCTTTCTACTAAACAGAGTCTGGAACTCTCATCAGTTTTGTTCTCTGGTAAGAAGCTGAGGTGCTAGAAGAGTTTGGACCCATTACACATAGTCACTAGGATTGCTGTGAGTTTGCTCTTTGTGTTATTTTCCTCAGAGGACCGGGGTAATATGAGGAGTTGGTCACTGAGCAGGCACTCAGAACTCTTTCAATACCACTGACGCTGCCGCATCTTCCTGCCACCAGCTGTTGCCTCTCCAGAGTCCAGACACAGATCAGAGAAAGGCTAAAGGCAGACATCACTGTTATCTTGATTGAGTTTCAGGACCAGGTTAGACAAATGTGTTACAATGAAGCTGAAAGCATCTTTAAGAAAGGGCCTTGTAACATTTTGCTTCATTCTTCATTATCAAATTGACCCTATAATCTATAAAGACATGGGATCCAGCCAGTCATCTGTGAGTTGTGATATTGAAACAAACATAGAAGATAAGCAAATATGTTACGGGAGGTCCTCCCACTCCTCCAGCCTATCGCCGCTGAGATACCAGCCCCTTGGGGCGTGGTCTCTCTCCCTTTAAAAAAGCGGCCACTTCCCTCTCCTCTCTCTCTTCACTTCCTGCTCAGCCGGGTGACTTGACTTCCTTCCTGGTTACGCAGACGGCTGACAGTGATCTTTAAGTTTTTTCCCCTTTAAATAAATACCACCCTATTAATCATAATTCCAAACTGGTGTGGCATTGTTTATGACTTACGTCTTCAATTGGCACCCAACGTTTGGTTTTAGAACCTCTCCTTTCCTCGCTCGGCTGTCGGACGCGGCTTGGCGGGAGCCCTCCCTTCCTCAGCCGCCGCCTGTGCCTTGCGGCTGCGGCCTTGGCCTCCCCACGTGGGATTTAAACTCCACAGGCCCTCGTGGTCTCTGCCCGCCTGGTTTGCTCTTTTCTGAGTCGTTTTTAAATCTCCCTTGCAAGCACAGCTCTTAAGTGGCGCGAACCAGAGCACGCGGTTGCTGAAAGCTGCAACTCCTCAGGGTGACTCTGTCACGTGGAGGCATAAGCGGCTTCCAGGTTGCTCTTCTCTACCCCTGGATTCTGGTTTCTGGTTCCATCTCTGGAATTGATTTAATTACATTTACTTTGTTGAGCAACTTACATTTTCCAGTTTTTAACAAATACTAGGCGGACTCTGAAACAGGACCGTGTTTTCGTCGAGACTTGGCAACAGCGCCACCTGCTGGATAATAGGTAATATGGCAGTTCTCGTTTCCAACGCGAATTTTACTGTTCTGGTTACCAATACAATGGGTTATATCATGTAAGGTTTATATGACTATGGGGATAACTTAATTTACTGGTTACTAGGTTTCAGTATTCTTTTGCATATTCTATCATTTAGGAGGATCATGGCACTCCTAAGAACCATACAATCTTTACTAGAAACTCATGCAGGTCAGGAGATTAAGGATTCAAAAGAGACAATAATAAAAAGACTTGAAATGATTGAAGAAATTATTGGAGCTGGTGAACAGAGTAATAAGGCACAAGGACAGGATACAATGACAACACCAGCTATTAGAACTGGCTTACCAAAGGTTTTAGCAGCATACCCTATACTTAATTCTGACAAAGCGTCAACTTCTAAAGGCTCAAAGGGAGTCAGAGAAGCTAGATGGACGCCAATAGCAATGAATGATCTAAAAGAAATTAAGCAAGCTATTGTTAATTTTGGCTTGCACTCTGCATACGTAAAGGAAATGATAAGGACTTGGGCTTCTAATGCTAGAGCTACCCCCCATGATTTCCATCAGTTAGTGTCTGCAGTTTTAGATAATGGACCTTCCTTGATGTTTGGAATTTATTTCAGAGAAGAATCCAAACATATGGAACAGCAAGGAAGAGCAAAAGGTATTGAGGTTTCCCAAGATCAAATTCTTGGTGCAGGAGAATATGCTGATCCACAGGTCCAAGCTCTTTATGATGATGAAGTACTGTGTCTATGTCACCAAGCAGCTTTAAATGCTTTGAATAGGATACAAGATCCAGCAAAAAGGGTTGAATCATATACCAGAATTAGGCAGGGACAGAGAGAACCCTTTATTGACTTTTTGCAAAGATTAATTAAGGCTCTGGACATAGGGGTAACAGACCCAGAAGCTAGACGAATACTTCTTGAATCTCTAGCTTTTGAGAATGCAAACATAGAATGCAAAAAGATAATTGGGCCTTTAAAGTCTAGATCAGCACCTATGGATGAATGGATTCAGCATACGATGAATGTTGAGACTATATATATATAATGTTATAGCTATAACGATGAATCTTGGGTAGGAGAAGCGATTTCCACAGCAATGAGGAGACATCAAACTGCCAGGTGTTTTAATTGTGGTAAATTAGGACATCTGAAAAGGGATTGCAGGCACAGAATTTCTAGGAATATTATCTCCTCTGGGAATGACAAAAATAGGAGACCTAGGCCTTCAGGTATATGTAGGAGATGCGGTAAAGGCCGACATTGGTCCAATGAATGCAGGTCAACAACAGACAAACAAGGCAACCTGATACCATCAGGAAACTCCTTGAGGGGCCTCTCGCAGGCCCCCAAGCCAACAGTGGCCCAGTCATTCCCAGTCACAGTGGAGAACGTGCCTCACCAAGAAAATTAAAAGCTCCAATTTCTGCTGTAAAAAGTAATACTGGTCTAAATGATGAAATCCATGTGGAGGATGAGTCAAAAAACCCAGTTGGACAGAGTAAACGTATATTTTGGCAGACTTCTATTAATGATCAAAGACCAAAGCTAAGAGTCTGTATAAATGGCACTTTTATTGAAGGCTTATTAGACACAGGTGCGGATGTAAGTATCATTACCCCAGAATCTTGGCATCCGAATTGGCCTCTTCAAGAGGTAGATGTTCAGTTCCTGGGAATTGAACCCTATCTCGTGTAAAACAAAGCACAAGATGGGTTGAATGCATAGGGCCCGAAGGGCAAATAGGAAGACTAAGGCCATATATAGCCAATATTGCCATAAATTTATGGGGCCGTGACCTGCTACAGCAATGGAATACCCAGATTAACATTCCTGTAGTTCCAGGAACTCATAATTCTGGGAAGGATATGATGAGGTATTATGGAAAAAGGTCACCAGCCATTCAGGCTGTACAAGAACATACAGCAAATACCAAACCTTTAGAGGTACCAACAGCCCTACCTTTAAAATGGCTAACTGAGAAGCCAATATGGATCAAACAGTGGCCTCTAGCTGAAGATAAACTACAGGCATTGGAACAGCTGGTGCAGGAGCAACTAGATGCTCACCATATTGAAGAATCAACCAGCCCTTGGAATTCTCCTGTGTTTGTTGTAAAAAAGAAATCTGGTAAATGGAGAATGGTGACAGATCTAAGAGCTGTCAACAAAGTAATTCAACCTATGGGCTCACTACAATCTGGAATTCCTTTGCCTTCTCTGTTACCAAAAGGATGGCCTCTTATAGTTATTGATTTGAAAGATTGTTTTTTCACTATACCGTTACAAGAAAAGGACAGAGAAAAATTTGCCTTCACAGTGCCTACTTATAATAATTCTCAGCCCAATAGGAGATATCAATGGACTGTCCTCCCACAGGGTATGCTCAATAGTCCTACACTGTGCCAATATTTTGTAAGTAAGCCATTGGAAATAATTCGTAAACAATTCCCCAAGTCCATTATTTATCATTACATGGATGACATCTTGTTATCTGATTCAAATAAAGATACTTTAGAAAGGATGTTTGAAGAAGTAAAGAAAGTCTTGCCTAGGTGGGGATTACAAATTGCCCCTGAAAAGATTCAAAGAGGAAATTCTATTAATTACCTAGGTTACAGAATAGGGTTAGAGAAAATTAAAACGCAAAAGGCACAAATTAGGAGAGACCGGTTAAAGACTCTTAATGACTTCCAAAGATTGTTAGGAGACATTTCCAGTCTACGACCAGCTGTTGGGATAACACCTGATCTAATAGTCCATTTAAACAAAACCTTAGATGGTGATAAAGATTTGAATAGTCCAAGAAAACTGACAGCTGAAGCAGAAAAGGAACTGACAATGATTGAGGAAAAATTACAGGAGGCACATGTGGATAGGGTGAACCCAAATCTTAGCTGCATCCTAGTCATATTGCCTTCCAGAATTTCTCATACAGGGATTCTAATGCAGAGGGAAGATATTATTTTAGAGTGGATATTTATACCTAATAAACCAAGTAAAAAATTAAAAACTTATGTGGAAAAAGTCTCTGAATTAATTATAAAAGGTAAGCTGAGACTTCGTCAACTAGCAGGTATAGACCCAGCAGAAATTATAGTGCCTTTTACTACTGAAGAAATAAAAAAGTTATGGGAAGACAATGAACCGTGGCAAAGAGCTTGTGCTAATTTTTTGGGAGAAATTAATAGCAACTATCCCAAAAGTGGTAGACTTAACCTCATAAAAAGAACTTCTTGGATTCTTCCTAGAATTGTACGTGATGCTCCAATAACTGGAGCCCGTACGTTCTATACTGATGCAAATAAATCAGGGAAAGCAGGTTACAAGTCAGATGAATTGAGTAAGGTGGAACAAAGCCCTTATAATTCTGTCCAGAAGGCAGAATTATATGCCATTCTTATGGTGCTAAGAGATTTTAAAGAACCTCTTAATATAGTTACAGATTCACAATATGCAGAAAGAGTTATCTTGCATATTGAAACCGCTGAATTTATACCAGATGACACAGAGTTGACTTCATTGTTTATCCAGGTACAAGACATAATCAGGAACAGGCATTGTCCGATGTACATAACACACATCCGTTCCCATACAGGTCTGCCTGGTCCTCTAGCCCAAGACAACGCTGAGATTGATCAATTATTGATTGGAAGTATGTTGCAGGCCTCAGAATTTCATAAGAAGCATCATGTCAATAGTAAAGGCCTAAAGAAAGAATTTTCCATTACTTGGCAACAAGCTAAGGACATTATAAAGAGATGTCCTACTTGTTCTTTCTATAATCAAACACCGTTGCCTGCAGGGAGTAACCCAAAGGGCACTAAGAGAAATGAAATCTGGCAGATGGATGTGTTCCACTTTATAGAATTTGGTAAATTAAAATATGTACACCACACCATAGACACGTATTCAGGTTTTCAATGGGCTACTGCTCTGAGCTCAGAAAAGGCTGATTCAGTAATCACACATTTATTGGAAGTTATGGCCATCATGGGTATACCTGCGCAAATAAAGACAGATAATGGTCCAGCATATGTATCTAAGAAAATGAAACGCTTTTTTGATTATTATAATATAAAACACATTACAGGTATACCAAATAATCCTACAGGTCAGGCAGTTATAGAAAGATCAAATCGTAATATAAAGGATATGCTGAACAAACAGAAAGGGACCGAAAATACCCCCAGAAATAGATTACATAATGCTTTATTAACCTTGAATTTTCTTAACGCTAATGAGAAAGGAACGACAGCAGCAGAAAGACATTGGATAATGGAAAAGTCTGCTGAACTAAATCAACCGATTTATTTCAAAGATGTGCTGACCTCTCAGTGGAAGCCAGGAGATGTGCTACGTTGGGGAAGGGGTTTTGCTCTTGTTTCCACAGGAGAAGAAAAATTGTGGATACCATCAAAATTAATAAAGTTTCGATTTGAAGAGGAGAAACCTCTTGGAAAGGAGAAATGACAACTCATCCACAATGATGATATTCATACAGGTGGTAAGAAAAACATATAGAATGGGGGCAGGGTTCTGTACTTATCTCCACAGGAAAACACTCATCTTTGAGAAATTCAAGGGACCCTGGATGTTTGGATACTGACAGATGGAAAAATACCTGCCCGATAGGAAATATCAAGAAAACTGAATGGGTTGTGTAAGTAATATTAAACCATATTTCTAAATTTATAAAGCTGGTTTTGAAGTTGGACTCTGGCTCAGTCCCTCTCCAATTCCAAGCCTGTTAGTAAGAGAAAAACCCAGAGTTTCTGGAGTTTCTGTCTCATGTCAAGAGCCATGATGTGGGACAGAAAGAAATATGAGTTTAGAAAACATCTTTGCTTTTCTTCATATCTATCATACTTTTCATTGAATATATCTATCATGTCTTTCATTGAATATATATATATGTCTATATGATTAATGCTTAAGTTTTTCATAATGAACAATGAGTTTTTCCTGAAGTGACATTTGAAGTTTCCAGGAAGAAGATGGGGCCCCATAACAACAACTCCACCTGGTTGATATGACGTCATGATACTGATAGCGCTACTACAAGACCTGCTTTGGGTACCAGCTGCATAAGACAGTTCCAACTTGGTTAGCTGAAATGGTGCACATCTTATACAACATTTTGGTCAGACCTGCACAAAATACTCAGAGACTATTGGCAATTTTAAAAGACATTGATCTTGAAATTTAACCATCATTTTACTTTCACAGGATCCCCCAGAAAGAACGTCGCCCCCATGACAGCTGGAAGTAATTCTAGAGGACGACGTCCCCTCTCCCAGTAAAGTTTGCCCTTGGGTTTAGGGACATCATTTAGGGGTTGATTATAATTAGTATACGATTGAGGGTTGGGGGAGGAATTTTATAAGCTCAGGGATCATTTTGAAAAAAAAAAGAGGGATGATGGGATAATAGATTTGTAATTGTGAGTTACTGTTTTTAGACAAATATATTGGTATAGATTCTTGTATATTGATACAAAGTTAAATTATATTGACTATTGTATGCATGCATGTTTCTACCTCTGTTTAAAACATTCTTATGTATTGACATATATTGTATCGATATATATATTGCATATATTTACCATATTGCAGTGTACATTTCTACCTCTGATTAAGATACTTATATAATATTTGTGTATTGATATATATTTACCTACTGCAATGTATATTTGTACATTGTTTATCTTTGGAGGTCATTGTCCTCATTTGTTTCACAGTCGTTTATTGTCTTAGTCTTTAAGTTAGATAGTATTGAGAATTATATAGACTAATAGTCATCTAAGTTTGTCATTTATAATTAGACTAATCAGGTTCTTTAAATATATAGAGATTATACTCAGTATAGATAGATAATCTTCAACTTCTTCAAAGAGCTGTAGAAAATGGCCTTTAATCTAACTCAGAGTTTTGTGGTAGTGAGACACAATTGCTCCTGGCAACACCACTCTATTCCCGAGAGAATGTTGAGCACCAAAGATACTCCACTTGGAGCCTTTCCTTTTGGCAGAACTGGCCTTGGGGCAAAGAAATGCCCGTACCTCAACCACCGACAAAGATACAGAGCATGCATCAATGGATAAAACAGGACTGTCATATCCTGCCAAGACAGGGTAAGATAGTTTTGAAAAGTTGCTTGCCTTTGAAAATGGTGTGTCAGTTATGTTAGGCCTTAGCTAAAGTTGGTTGCTTCAACGCTGCTAATGTGACTTTGGGTGATTGCCTAGGTAGCTAGTTGTCTCTGTGATTTGTTGCATGTTTTGGAAGTTGTTTTATTGAACTTCCTAATTAACCAGGTAACATTATTTCCCTTCTCAGATCTTTGATGGGGTTGAAGACTATATAGATGTAGTTACTTTTCTCTCATGACTTGGCCAAGTTATTTATTATACAAGACCTAAGCTAGTTAGAATAGGATATTTGTACTTATTGTATATAATTTCATAGTAGGTTTAGAACTCTCTTATTTAAACAAAAGGGGGAGGTGTTACGGGAGGTCCTCCCACTACTCCAGCCTATTGCCGCTGAGATACCAGCCCCTTGGGGCATGGTCTCTCTCCCTTTAAAAAAGCGGCCACTTCCCTCTCCTCTCTCTCTTCACTTCCTGCTCCGCCGGTGACTTGACTTCCTTCCTGGTTATGCAGACGGCTGACAGTGATCTGTAAGTTTTTTCCCCTTTAAATAAATACCACCCTATTAATCATAATTCCAAACTGGTGTGGCATTGTTTATGACTTACGTCTTCACAAATAGAACAAGGCTCTAATCCATCAAAACCTTTTTAAAGATTAGGTGTCAAGGGAGATTTGGACCAAGAGTCAGAGTTTGTCAGATGTTACCCTAAATGCATCCTTAAATGCCTTAAATACATCCTAGGAGTCAAATATGGTCTAAAATGTTTGATAAACCACACAGTCATTTCTTGATAGATCTGTAGCTAAATTTACAACTTAAAATTTATCCATGATTTGG
Source organism: Microtus pennsylvanicus (assembly GCF_037038515.1). Taxonomy (NCBI): domain Eukaryota; kingdom Metazoa; phylum Chordata; class Mammalia; order Rodentia; family Cricetidae; genus Microtus; species Microtus pennsylvanicus. The sequence continues at coordinate 4,694,227 of NC_134588.1, forward strand.
TTTAGTAAATAGAGACACTTTTTGGCCCTCACAAGTATTAGCATCCCTGCTGCTTTATGGCTGTGATTCTCCTTTGTCAGCAGAGTAGACATTTTCGAGTTCTATCTTTTCCCCATGTGATAATCAGGAAACAACTGCTACACAGTCTTTGACTTTACAAAAATAATAAAAATCCATTTTTTTTCTTTGAAGCTGACTAGGATTCTGAAGCCCATTGGTCAAATAAATATAAAATAGACATTTGGAAAAAAGTCAGTGACCAAACTGTCAGCCCTGGATAATAAGTTCAAATCTCAAGGCATCGATCCTCTTTATTAAGAACTTGAGAGTTCTGCATCTCTACTTTAATGTTGTTCAGAATGAAGGGGGCCACTATGTCACTTGGAAGAGACTGTTGCCAGGCTTTAGAGGGCCATTCAAAGGTGACACAGCTGGGCTCACAGTTTCAGGGAAGTTTCATGGATCCTATACTGAGTCCTGCATGGGAGCCTGACAACTACCTACCACAACTGGTGACAAGTCACTATGTGGCATACAGGGAAGTATATTCCAAATCAGCGTTCCCAAATGTCTCACACAAGTATTCGATGTGCTGGGTATAGGCGACCTCGTACAGTAGAATTCAGAATTTCACACTGAAACAAGAAACAGCACACTGCAAAATATATTTCTGATTTTTCTCTTTGTGTCCTCTGAGGTGTGTTCATGTTACATAGCATATGGAACCAAAAGCATCCTACTTTTAGACTTCAAAAGTTCATTTGTGTGAAAACCTCGAGTGTATAAATGTCCTACAAAATCCACAGGGTATGAGTTCTAGAAAAGCTTTTAGCTGTTCAAATTCCCCTCCATAAAACACTTTAGAATTTGTATACAATCTATCCATCCCCTTCTCTGAAAGTTAACTTATATTTAGAATACTTATAATACAATGCAAACAATGCAAAATTAATAGCTGTTTTGTACCTTTTATGGAACAATATCAAGAAAAGTAGTGTATGTTTCGGTGTAGTCTTATTTCTCTCCATGAATATTTTGGACCTGATGTTGGTTGAGTGGAATCCCTAGATACAGGTGGCCCGCCTGATATATGAACAAAATTGCTGCTGTTTTCACCTTTTGTTATAGATGACAACATGACAGTTTTATCAAAGTGAATTTATACTTTTCTTTATAGAACAATATGATTGTAGAAAATTGTTCAATAGGTGTTCCAAGCAGTTGTCAAGTTGCAGTCTTGCTCACTGGGCAGTTTCCCCTTCACGTATCTAACACAATGCTTTTGCTAGTGAGTTTCGTTCAGCTCATCCCTGATCTCCACTGTCCACTTTTGTAACTAGCAGGAAGAAAATAGGATCAGTTTGATCTGTCCCTTTAATGCCTACTACAGTCTGCAGGTTTATCTCAGCTTCTTTCAGGGAGCACAGTTAAAGACAGGAGAAAGCAGAACAGTGCTTTACTATTTCATAAGAATTGAAAAATAAATTGAAAGCTTCTGTGACCTGGATAAAATTCTCTTGAAAATTAAGAATTTTTAGAGCTTCTAATACCCCAGTGTTTTAGAGCACTACTGGGACCAAGAAACCAGCAAAAGCACATATTCCCCATACCCAGTAGTGTGTGATCTATAATTCAGTTTAGAAATTGAGCATTTGCAGTTTCTGGAACATGCTTGAAGAACAAGAGGGATGGCAGAAGACTTCTGAACAGAAATTATGACAAAAGAAGGGAAGGCAGATGTGCTGGCAGGGCTGGAGAGCCCTGCCTGCCTGGTGCCCTCATCACTCCAGCCTCTCTCTGGACTGCCCTGGTGATAGTGTTATCAGTGGCCATCCCTTATTCATCCAGGAAAAATGACGGGGCTCCAGAGTGGTACTTAGGAAGTGAGGCTCTTCTGGCTGATGTCCACTTAAAACATATTCAGGGCATCACAGCCAACTTCAGAAGGAAAAACAAACTCCATTTTCTTCTCAGAGAACAAATTAGGAAATCTAATGATTCCTCATAAACAAACACAACTTAACCTAGCTTTACTCATCAAACAGGGATAGCACTGTGTCATCTCTTTGTATGGAGTTGATTTCTTCCTGTGTCTGCCATCTGCTGGTCTCTAAAGCACTCCAGACAAACTAAAGAATTCACACTTGTTTTGTTTATCAGAATAATTGAATAGTTTTACAAGATTTCTATAGAGGATTTAATGTGATTTAAATATGAACATCTCCAGTACTGTATTAACATTGAAAATCCCATCACAGAGATGAAATATAAATCATTCAGATATGACTATAAATAAATAAAAGGTTTCGTGTTGAAAATAGTGTCTTAATCACCACAGATATTAGAGCTCACAAATAAAAAGAACACTTTTTTCATATTAACAACACATTTTAAGTTGGTTTTTATTGTGGCCAAAATCACTAGCAGACATTTTGAGGCTATAAATTGTGTAAGGCATTTGTAGTTCAGAAATATTCCAAAGCTCAGCTGCACCAGTTTTGAATCTGTTGGAGAAATTAAGAACTAAAAAGCATTTTTTATATTTTTAAATAGAAGTTCCAAACATTACCACCAAAAGTTGCTGAATATTTACAAAACGCAAAATATTTTCAACAAGGACTATCTAATTCCTTGCGGAATTTTGAGGTAACTATCATTATTGTATTATGGCCTCTAGACCTGGGAATGGCATGTAACTTGAATGGTAGGATTTTTTAACCCATTGCTTTAAAATAAAAGAGGTAAAAATGAGTATCTTATAAACAACCTTTCATTCATTTGTTAATTCACAGATACTTATTCAGTAGTTCTAAAGACCAGACATTGGTGTTTGGGTATTCACTGCATTCTTGTGCAGGTTGTCTGTTATAAACTTCAGGAGCGGGTAGCAGTGGTAGGCTTCTTCCTTAGAAAGTGAAGAATAAAGGTGTTTCTCATATATAGGTTGTATTGATCAGTGTGGTAGATATTGTCATCCACTGTCACTCTTATGACTCTAGCACAGTTCCCTGTAGAGTCTAGAGATTGGTGTAGGAGGGCTAAAGACAGCCTCAGAAAAGTGAAGGGGACAATTGTCATCAAATAATGCAGTGTGTGACTACCAGTTCTTAGACAGTCAGCTGTCCCTTCGGGAGTAGATGGATGCTCATAACATACAGATGCTTAGGCACCAGCCACTCATACTTAGAAGCCTGAAACAAATCATGATGCATAAGAGTTTCACTCACCTCCCACTGCAGCTCTGAGATCTTCACGGCTTGGCTCCAGCTCCTCCTGCCTCCTTCCTCCTAAGACTCTCTGCTCCTCCCTGCACACTTCTGCCAAGGCACTGAAAAGCTTCTCCAGACTTCCCATTGGCTCAGCTCCCAGTGGAAAGGCTGGCAATAAGGACCTAACAGCAGTGACAGCAATGAATGAAGTCCCTCCTCCTTTCCAGACTGCACTCAGAACTTCTATGTTCATGGAAGGGGTCCTAAGGAAAGGCTTCTTATGGGCTTCTCTGTCCTGCCACACAGGAAGTTTACCTCGGGGTATGATGTCACATAACTTCTCCTTCAACTGATCCTGGGAAGGAAACCCATCAAACCAGAGAAGCAAAAGTTTACAAAGGCTGTCCTTAATACACACCCAGGACATATGCACTAGGGCATGGGAAAGGCTACAATTTAAACCAGCAATGAGAGCCAGAAGGACAGAATCCAGGAGGAAACAATTTGAGACAATCTGGTCCTCTACCCAGGATTAAGACTGGGTGCCTGGGTTTTATCCATTTCCAGGGTAGTCATTAGCTCAAGTTCACAGAGTATTCCTGAAATATTAAGTGGCTCAAGTCTCTGATATCAGGATAAGCTTGCAACACCTGGATGATTTCTGTCACTAATAGTAACAAATGTGCAGTTCAGAAGAAAGATCAATATCTTACACTCAGCAGAGACTATATGTTCTTAGCTAAAAATCAGTGAATATTTCCTAGGAATGCTTTTGGTCGCAAAACGTGTGGTACCAAAACCTTTGAAACCATATCTATGTTCAAATTCCAGCCCCTCACCTTGGATCCATGTGCCTTTGGGCAAGTTATTTTATGGCTTTGTATCTTCTTTACATGTTTGAAAATGTGGGGAATTTTAGTAACTTTGTGGCTGAGGTGATTATTATTAGTATGTAAAGTAATTCACATAGACTAAGTACTTAATGAATGTAGCTGATCGTGTAATAATAGGTTGAGACATTCTTGGAAACTCCACGATATGTATGTGCTCCACCTATAATATCCCTTTATCTATAAAATACTGCTGTGTGGTTATTTCAAGTATTACAACTTCCATTATATTCCCTATTATCATAGGATTACACTGATTTGTTTATTTACTTAAATGTTTGATTTTAGAGGTTTCTGTTGTGTGTATATGTGTGTGTTATTTGTCTGTAGGTATATGTGTGTGCTGGTACTCATAGAAGCCAGAAGAGAGTGTCAGATCCGTTGGATCTTGAGTTACAGGAAGTTGTGAACTGCTTAAATTGGTGTTAAGAACTGAAATTGGGTCATCTGTAAGAGCAGCATGGTGATTTGAATAAAAATGACCCCCCAAAAGTGGCACTACTAAAAGGTAATGGCTTTGTTGGAGTAAGTGTTGGAAAAATGTGTAACGTGTAGGTGGACTTTGGGGTCTCATATTTGCTCAAGATATCACCCAGTGTCTCAGTTCACTTCCTGTTGCCTTCTGATCAAGATGTAGCCACCACCATGTCTGCCTGCATACCTTCATGTTCCCTGCTGTGATGATAATGGACTAAAATGTAAGCCACCACCTCAATGAAATGTTTGCCTTTATAGGCGCTGCTGTGGTCGTGGTGCCTTTTCACAATAATAAAAAAACCTAAGACAGAAGTTGGCACCAAGGACTGGGGTATTGCTGTAATATCCTGACCCTGCTTTTGTTTGATGGAATATGGACCTTGGTCCGTGGGTTTGAAAAGCAGTTGAACACTATCAGTGCTGCTTTATGTGCCATCCTAGTAGAAGCATGGAAGACAATGATGTTGAGTGTGATTTGATGAACAGTGGGTGCCTGGATCAAGAGGTTCCAGTGGAGAAGAATATTAATATGTGGCCTACAGATAGTTACTGTAATATTTTTGTGGAAAATGTGATTACTGTTTGCCATTGTCTGAAAAGTATGCCTGAGACAAAAGTGAAAAGATTTTGAGTAATTCCACTGGCAGAGTCAAACAGCCTAGTATTGATTCTGTTGTATGGTTATTACTGTTCTCTCTTATATAGATTCAATTTTGGGGGGTTTTGGGGGGGTTTTTTTGAGATAAGGTTTGACTGAGTAATCTCCAACTGTTCTAGAACTCACTTGTAGATAAGGCTGGTCTTGAACTCTCAGAGAACCTCCTGCTTCTGCCTCTTTGAATGCTAGGATTAAAGGCATATACCACCACTGCCTGACTATGTAGATTTAAAATGAGAAAGAGCAAGCTGAGCAAGGAAAAATATTTGAGGAGAAAATGAGCACCAGAAAGTGGAACCGAACTAAGTACTATGTTCAAGGAGATAAACAGATTAAGAAATGGAATAAAGGGAGTGGTGACCTTAGGGCGAGATCCCACAGAGCTAAATTTCCATCTTGTAAAAAGGAATGGAAGGAAAGCTAAGAGCCAGGTGTGGCCGTGCATGACTTTAATCCCAGCAATCTGAAAGTTGGGGCTGACAGATCTCTGAGTTTGAGGCTAGCCTGGACTACAGAGCCAAGCTCAGAGAGTGAAGGACAGAATGCTGGCAAAGATGTATTTGAATGAGATATTAATGTTTCAGCCCCAGAAAGCAGAACTTGGCAGATTCGGCTATGCCGTTCTGGCTTTAGAGTTAAGGATATAATAAAGGGGTTGTGGAAAAGCCTAAGGAAAGCTTCCGAGTCCAGGCACGTGTCAGGGGTGTCCTTGCATGGAGGTTTAGAGAGGCCATTGCATGAAGTTGTGAAGTTGAAGCCTGAATTGCCTTGGAGACCCTAAGATTTGGGAGATGCCAGGACTGTGGGATACCTAACCAGGAGAGTTGCTAACAAGGGGTGAAACCAACTCCAAAGAGGAAGTGCTTTGTAGTCAATAAAGCTGAATGGACTTGGAGATCTGAAGAACATTTTCACATCAGACATGGAGATGCAGAGTTTTGAGTTTGCCCAGCTGGTTTTCAATCTTGCTTTGGTCCAGGATTTTCTCATTATGCTCTCTTTTCTGAATTTTGGAATAGTAATGTATATCCTGTGTCATAATATGTTGAAAGTAAGTGATATGTTTTTTATTTTGATTTTACAGGGAATAACCGTTAAAATATTCTATGAATTTTAGAAGAGACCTTGAACTTTGGACTTAGCACATTGTTGAGATAGTGATAGACAACAGGGACTTTTGAAGTTAGACTGAATGAATATTTGTGTTATGATACTGATATAAGCCTTTGGGAACTAGTGGGTGGAACATGCTGGTTTGAAAGAAAATGATCCCCAAAGGGAGTGACACTATTAGGATATATGGCTTTGTTGAAGTTTGTGTGGCCTTGATGGAAGATATGTGTTGCTGTGGGGGTGGGCTTTCAAGATACCACCTAATGTCTCAGTTCACTCTCTGCTGGTTGCCTTCTGATCAAGATATAGATAGTCAGCATCAAGTCTACTGCACACTTCCATGCTTGTTGCAATGATGGTAATGGATCAAACCTCTGAAACTATAAGATACCACATCAATTATATGATTTCTGTGGTCATGGTGTCTCTTCAGAGCAATAGAAACCCTAACAAAGATAAGCAGCAAGTGCTACTGCACATTGAACCATCTCCTCAGTCCCTGATTTCTTTATTTCTTGATAATATGTTTTGATTATGTAATTTACTCAGTTTCCCTGCTTCTTATACATAATTTTATGCTATCATCCTAAATCACTTCCATGCTATACTACTTAAAGAACTCTATTGTTTTGATCATATCATATATATACAGTATTTCAGTTACATACGAGGAGTGAATGAGTCCTGATGGTTTGTGTCTACAACTAGTAACAAAGTATTGTATATTTCAAAATAGCAAAACTAGAACATTTTGAATACTTTTACCTCAAAGAAATAAGTCTTCAAAGCTGCAGACATGCTAGCTACTTTATTTGATCAATACACAGTGTTTGTGTGTACCCATGGATCACACTGCACTCCATAAATACTGAGACTTTCAAAAGACTTAGGTAAGATTAAAATTCTTCAAGCAAAAACATGCCTTTAGAGATGGAGCTCCACTCTACTCGAGATAGCATTCTAGAAGGAGACATGAGAGGGCAGTCAGCTTCCCTAACAGCTAGCCAAAAATCCTTTAACAAATTTTGGCTGCACTGAAAAATCAAGAGACAAACTGAAGCTATCTAATTAGTATTAATATTTTTTAGTATAATTCTAATAGAGATCTATAAATGAGTTGAAGCTGCACATAAAGTATTTTATCACAGGGATTCAAGACAAGATTGACAAATCTCTTTCCTGAGACCATGACTGCCATCTACTGACGCAACTAAGAGCTGTTTCTCAATGGTATCTGCACAAAACCTTTCCAGTTCTGCATGTGGTCACCTCTTTAATACAATCTTATAAACTATTTCTTTCATTATTGAAAATATTTAAATCATTTCATCTCTTCCTCTCTTCAACTAGTCCTAGTTCTCGTTCAAACTCATTGCTGCTTTGTTCATACATTGTCGTTACATGCATATACATATACACATACACACACACAAAGCCTGATAGTCTGTACAATGTTACTTGTATGTTGTTTTCACCACTGATTGGTATTGGATAACCCATTGCTGTTCTCTTACCTGATAACTTTTCACACTCTTAGCTTTCCTTAGTTGCCTGTAGTTCTTTGTGTATTGTTGAAGTCTACTGGGCCTACTATACACAAATTAGCATGTCCAATGTTTTTATTTTAAATGTCAGATATTTTCTATTCCTTTCAAATAAAGTCACAATTTCTAAATAAAGAATTTACATCAGTACACAATGTGGCCTCTGACCACCAAATGCAAGGAAATTTCATTGCAATGTCAGCTGACTTCTTCTGTGACCTTGGGCAAGTATTCTGACTGGCTTAAGGAGGAACATTTAAACCTAATTATCTGAAGGACCATAACTGTATAAGGTAATGTATGCTAAACCTATGACTCTAGCCTCCTTCTTCCCTGGGTAGACATTCCTACTACTCTCCTCCTTGTTTTAATGACACCATGCTGAATCTTGGCTTCCTCGAGCAACTTACAGTCTTGAATTCTTATACCTGCCTTTGGAAGTAGTATATAAATCCAACAGTAGAAAATATAAATTTTAAAAGGACTTTTCTTGACTTGTGAATATTACAAAAATATTTTAAATGCTGAGAATTGTTGACTTGGTTATAAGTTATCACGTTTATTGTTTCATTTAAGAACTAAGAAAATCAGAGTGGTAGTGCACTTATCTAACGTGTATACGAGTCTAAGATTAATGTCTAGCACCATAAAATTAATAATAACATTAAGATATCAAACAATAGAACACTGTCTAAATGACACCCTGATTTCACTTCAGGGAGGCAGGGGAGCCTGATAGTAAAATAGCCTACGATACTTAGGCTTTTGATTCAATTCTATCTACCAAAGATGATCAAGCCAAAGGTTTTCATCCCACGTTGTCCTCTAGAGTTCTGTCACCTTCGCTTACAGGTAGAGTGTAATGCCCTCTAGGACTGGATGCTTGATTGAATATGACCAGGCTTGAGACCAGAAAACAAGGTAATGTGGAAGGATCAGTGCTGTGTGACTTCCAAGACAGTGTCATTAACAGCATTGACTTTCCTATTTTGTCAGGTGAACCCCATGTTTCTAGGCAGAAGTCCTGTGTTCTGATAGCAATATAGTGGGAGGAATCCCAGAACAGCTTGTGGGGGATTCCCAGATGGAGAGGCCCCAAGTCTACACACAGACAGTTTTGGTTTTCTCACTCTCCAGAACTGGCCGCACTTGCAAACCAGAACCAAAAAAATTAAGAAAAATAAAGACATCAAACCATTGGATTAGAAGACACTCTGACATGAAGCAGTAATAGCTGAAACAGAAACTGAGCTAAGCTATGATACCTTCTTCTGTGTCTGGGGGCAACTACCCTTAGGACATTTTAATTTGTTATTGGTTATTTATTTATATTTAAGGACCCACATTTTTCTTGGTGTCTTTAGTTTCTGAATTACTTACATTAATAACAAGTAAGTTGCCAGGTGTGTTTGCCTAATACTATGACTTTCTCACTCACATTTCTGCCCTATTGCTTGGGGTCTTGTTTCCAAGGTGCCTATCTCTGAAGGCATCTATAGGCAGGATAGACAAACAGGACAGTTGTCATTCTTTAAGGACTACTGGCTCTTGAGCTAAGAGTGCTACTGTTCTCTTGTCCTTTAGCCATGACACTGCAATTCTGTAGTCTGTCCTCTTCCATGAGTCTTTTTTTTTTACAACAACTGTCCAAATAGTGAGGAGATAAAGCTTATCGGGATCCTCCACCAGGCTTGATATTGCTAACCAGCTTTTGTGGTGCCTTACAGACTGCCAACTTTCTCGGAGATCATTTAAGCTTCCTATGAGTCCTACACCACTTTCAGACCAAGCCCTCTCAGATCCACTCCATTGCAATTCCGTCCCAGGCTAAGACACATATACAATGACGTTTAATGGTATTTCTTCCATCACAGAACTCGCCTAAAGGTTCAATACAGATATTAGCAGATAACAAGTATCTACTGTTAGTATAGACTGTAAAGAGTGCAATTTGTCTGTCCACTCAGGATAAGTTGAAGGCCCTGCCTGGTAAACCTGAATTCAATGCCCACATCCAAGGAGTTGAAGAGGATGTTGAACATTTGACTTCAGAAGAATGTGTGACTTCTCCCTTCCTTACTGCCATTAGACCACAGGGTCCCAGGATTCTTGGTAAACTAAGCAAAAATTCAACAGCAGATGGGGAGACCACAAAATGTCAGATTTGTTGTAGGATGAAAAAGTCCACTGTGACAATGCACAGCAGGAGAAGTGGCCAGCAGGGGAGACTTGGGGGTGGCCAGCAGGGGAGACTTGGGGGTGGCCAGCAGGGGAGACTTGGGGGTTGGCACTTTCATAAGCTTTTATGAACACATATGACATAGTCATGGAAGGATGTAACCCTTTCTCCCTCTCAAACTGTGACAGGCCAGATCTTGTTTTACAGTATTTCTTCTGTGATCCTCTTCAGAAGTACACAGGTGGGGTTAAATCTACTGTGTCAACCATAGTTTAACGAAGTCTGGGTCATTTGTGGATGTTCCCCCTTCACTGATATGTATGTATAATGATTAGAAAAGTCCCCTGACACCATAGTTTCTAATACAGAGAAAATAACCTAACCGTAGTTTCCAGTGATTAACCATGAAAGGTTGTTTTAACCATCAGGAGACATCCCTACATAACTGCAGTTTCCTTGGTTACCTCACATGCATGGTTAGCCACATGCATGACTGCTTTCTCATTCACTGGGTGAGGATGGATTCAAGAGAATCCAAAGCATTCAGAGAAGACTGAGGGCTTGCCCCTAAGAAAACTAGCAACTGGGTGTCTGTTAGAATGTCTAAGTCTTAGTGAGATAAAATTTAGTGGACGTTCATATGGCACCATTTCATTCTGTATCATTTTCGTGAGCAAACCAATCTTGGTTGAAATGATAGAATATGGTAGCACCAACAGATGGTCAGTCTTCACCTACATCTCTTGCTTTCACCATGAGCAAAGCAATGTCTCTATACACCAGGTCTTTAGTCCTGTGGGGAGGAGCAGCAGCTTCGGGCCAGAAGACTTAACCTACAACAATTTTATATGTGGCACCAACAGATGGCAGTAACCTCATGAACCTGCTGACAAATCCACAACCTTGCCCACTGCTCTGTGGGCACCAAGGCATCAGAGCAGACTTAAGATAGAGCCAGCATATGATAGAGAAGAGTAAATCCCAGAGAGTTTGAGAATGTGAAGGGAGGCATACATGGGATTCTGAAGTACCACCAAGAATCTATGAGAGCCTATCCAGAAATCAACTGGTTTTGCGTGGCCTGTAAAATGATGCCATATATAGTCATGGAAACATCTAATCAAAGCAATATTTGCAGATAAATCAGTGAGTTGAATCTGAAACCTACAAATCTTATCAAATCCTATTCTAATAAATGTCAGCTCAGAGTACTTATTACTCCTTAACAAAGGGACTTTGTTTAGACATTGATGGTCAGGCTTGAGGAACAGATGGCAAAAGTCTTTTCATGGTCACTCACAAATATTGTGGGCAACTTATTCATGACATTACTAGACAACTCTATCCCTAAATTAAGCTTTAAATACCATGTGTCATTTTAACAACCAAATCTATGAACAATGAATTTATATGTGTGTGCATAACTATGTATGTAAATATATAATTTATATGTATTTATAATAAATGCATACAAAGATAGTAAATAAAAATATGTAATATATATATGTATATATATATATATATATATATATATATATATATATATATCCACAACAAATCACAAAAGACAGTATCTTTTGTGGAAAAAAGGACTGTGACTTTGCGTTTTTTACTCTGTCTCACAAGCCAATGTGGCAAAATACTCAAGAAATGTTTGTTGAAGAAATGAATCATAGTGTAAATGAATGATAAATTTTCAAGAGTCTTTAGGAGTCATTCACTATAGGCCTGTAAATCTGTTCTCAGACGTGTTTGCTTCCTTTGAGCCTTGTTGAGAGTGAGCTGCACATTTCACTGGTCTCTGTTCTGTCTCATCATAGAAGGAATATGTGTCATCTGTGGAACATACACAGTCCTAAGACAAAAAGTGAGGCAATACTCTTAGTAACAGCAATCGAGGAATAGGGGTTGTGGGTCATGTGTGGCAGGTCCTTCTGTCTATGTGTTACTTTCATTTGGTTAATGAATAAAGAACTGCTTTGAGCCTATGGCAGGGAAGAACAGAACTAGGCAGGGAAAGCTAGGCTGTATGCTGAGAGAAAAAAAGGGTGAAGTCAGAAAGAAGACACGGAGCCCTGCTGGAGATAGATGCCAGAACTTTAGCTGGTAAGCCATAGCCACATGGCGATACACAGATTTATGGAGATGGGTTAAATTAATATGTAAGAGTTAGCAAATAAGAAGCTAGAGATAATGGACCAAGCAAGTGTTTTAATTAATAAGGTTTCCATGTGATTGTTTCGGGTCTAAGCTAGCCGGGAAGCTGGGAACCAACAAGCAACCTCCTTACTACAGAAGCAGACTTGGACTTAGTGAAGTAGAGAAAACTGGAGTTTGCACAAGCTTGTGTTTAGTCTGCTTCCTTCAGTTACTAATACCTCAGAGCAAGACATGGCAGTATTAAGGGAACCATATAACTATTGTCAAAATCATGACATGTTTTAAAGTAAAACGGTCTGCTATCAATCATGAAACCAGGACAGCAATCATTACCTATACCAAGACAATTAAACTAGGCTTGGAGTCGCTATTAGCCCAAATATTTCAAGGACAAACATGGGGAAAGAACTAGATTTCTCAAACACAGGAGTTTTGAGGCAGGATGTCCCAAGAGCAGCCTCAAATATTGAATTTCTTCCCTTCTTCTCCTGCTCCTCAAAATGTCTGAGCAAAGAAAATGTACCAGATTTAGAAGCAGCAGGAAAAGCCTGGGCTACTCAGTAAGTACATAGGCAAGTTTTTGACTGAACTATTTGCCCAAATTATGGGTTAGATTTTCATCCCTTTAAGTTTACAGCAAGCTATCCTGAGGGAGGCTCCTGAGCACAAGCTTCATATGGGAGTGGCCCTTGTAAGCACAATGCCCTTGTCTATGCCCCACCAAAGCACCATGACTCAGATTCTGGTTTGATCCTGTTTATGTACCATGAGGAAATGCTTTCCTGGCCATTAAAGTATGGGTGTGAATGTTTTAGGGAAACAGCAATTTTTCCGAGTTACTGTGACGTTATGGTTACCAAAGAGATTAACATAGACTGAGGACCCAGTGCTCACACAAAGAAGAAAAGACTTAAAACTTAAGAAATCAAAACAATAGGATAAAAATAAAATATTGCTCAAGAACAGCTAAGGAAAACAGACTTACATGAAATCTAGGTCAAGGGAATCTGTCTCCTCACTTCTTTATTTTTATCTTTATTCTGGAGCAACTTTAGGCTTCGACGAGAAAGTAAGCGAAGGGCATGGAGCTCCATACCAGCTAGCTTTATTTGTGATTCTGTTTTAATCTCCCCAGACTGTTCTACTGATCCAGCTATCAGTTTGACAGTGTCACAAGATCAGATTTACAGTGTCTTGAAATGAGTTCTTCCTCAACTTTGTTTCTCAAAACTGTGGCTGTTTGGATCTTTCCCAGCTCGGGGAGAGGGCAATTCTCTGTAATCATGCTCAGAGCTTCTCAGGCTGAGGGGCACACACTGTCCATGGAAGAATCTTGCTAAGATCCAGGTCTAGGGTGGGTCAGGAGATTTTATTTCCCCCTTTCCATTATTGAAAATAGATTCTTTCCTTATATAATAAGCACTGCTGATGGTTCCCCTCTCTCTACTCCTCCCACTTCTCACTATCTTCCAGATCCACTGCTCTTCTGTCTTTCATTAGGAAAGAACAGGCTTCTAAGAGATAAAATATAACAAAATAAAACACTGCATTGAAGCTGGACAAGACAAACCAATGGAAAGAAAAGAGCCCAATAGAAAGCACAAGACCAGAGACCCACTCATTTGCATACTCAGGAATCCCATAAAAGCACTAAACTGGAAGTCATATAATATGTACACAGAGGACCTGGTGCAGACTTGTGCAGGCCTGGGCATGGTGCTTCAGTTTCTGTGAGTTCCTACGAGCTTTGCTCATGTTCAGTTTGTGTGTGTGTTCTCTACTCCATCTAGCTCTTACACTCTCTGTACATTCTCTTCCTTGGGTTTCCTGAGCTCTGGAGGAAGAGATTTGACGGAGATACCCATTTAGGGAAGAGTGCTCCAAGGTCTGAGACAAATTTTTAATTTATTCCTTGTATCTTTCATAAAATGCATCTCCATCCCATTCATTTTCCATCCCTGCATATCCACCCTCTGTCCTTGCAACATCCCTACTCCAAAGTTAAAATAAAATTTAAAAGGAAAAAAGCCTTGGTAGTTGAGAGTTGGTCGGCCTGCCAGCTCTACCTTGTCCTCATCATCAGGTGAGTTCACATTGCACTGGAGAGTTCAACCCTTGCAGTTGTGAGCCTGGGGCAGGAGCAGTTCCTCTGTTTTCTTGTCCTCAGAGTGGGATCTCCCTATCTACACCTCAGGGCCTGCTCTACTGTATTGCCCAGATGTGGTGTAGGGGCCACTGCCCTGAGTAATCCCCTGAGGAGGAACAGGGGCTGCTTTCCTGCTCTTAGAGCCGCAGGGTCAGTTCTTCCATCTATCCTAGGCACTAAAGGGTGGGACAGCAGGGGTATGGCATCTCTCCCTGATCCATGTCACCACATGAAAGATGAGCAATGGGGACAGATCCCATGATCACAACTTCAGGGCTGGCTCACCCACGCCTCTCCCAGCATGATTGACTCTATTTTGCTGCTCAGTTGAGGCACAGGGCCTGCTTTCCCAAGTGTTGTAGCTGGGGGGAGGGGGCAGGGGCTATACTCCTGTTCTTATGGCCTCAGGGCCAGCTCTCTCACCTGCCTCAGGCATTGATGGTGGGGGGCTGAAGGGGGCATCATGGGAGAGATATCCCCATTATTCAGCTGTCATGAGGTACATGTGTGGGCAAGAGATGGCCTAACCCCCCCCCCACCTACCCACCCATCAACACAGAGGCAGGGAGAGTTGACCCAGAAACTATATTCCTAATAACCTCTTAATCAAAATTAATAGTGTTGGATCTACACCACTTTTAGAACTATCATTGTAAATTAATGTCTGTCTCCAAATACACTTAATTACTGAGCAGACTATTTAAGAATTTGAAGCAATCACAGACTTGCTACAGTTAAAGCATTACCACCATTCCATGTTGGCCCGGGGGAAGGATTGCCCTCTAAGAAATTTTACTTGTATAATAGGGGATAAAAATAAGGGTGATTTTGTGACTAAATCCCATGACCCATATAATTTATTATATTGTTTAACATTGTTAAAAGTGCAATTTTTGTCATCTCTTAGGAAGAGTAAAACTAATTAACATTCAATTTTCTCAGTACTTGTAATTATGATGGCTTTTTTCAAAAATGTTTCAAAAGTAGTATTAATAAAAATTTTTATTAATACTCATTTCTCATTTTGTTGGCCAATAGTTAAAACTCCATATATTGTATAAGAATACAGCTATATTTAGGCTAAATTTTATGTGGTTTTAATGATTATTCAATCAAAACATAATCATATCTTTCATTCCTTTAACCCTTCCCACATAACCTCTCCCTCCACTGCATTTCCTGTCAAATCCGTTGTAACTTAGTCTTCATATATGTTCTGAATCCACTTATTGTTTGTTTGTATATTTTTAGGGCTGATCATTTGGAATCAGATAACAATTAAGGGACTCATCCCCAAGGAAAACTAATTCTCCCTCTCTGTATAGTTTCTAATCATCTGTAACTTTTTAAGAGATGGGATACTATGCTGGCATGTCAACTGGTGTTATCATTGTCCAGGGATTGTTGTTATCATTAATAACTTGTTTTAGCAGTCATATTGTTGAGATTGCATGAGTGAACCTTTCCTATCATAGCTAGAAGACATGATCTTTGCAGCAGACTTTCCTGATCACCTTGCTTTTGCGATCTTTTCTCCCTTTCTTTTCATAATCCCTAGATATAAGAGTTTTATTGTAAATTTAGCAACTGTTTCAGGGCACCCCAGTCTGTCATTCATTGCATGTTGACCATTTGTAGCTTTCTGCCATGGTCTCTACTGCTAAAGAAGATATTTTAATGAGAGGTGAGAGCAACACACTTATCTGATGGTATAGGATAAGTATTTTGTAATTAAGACTCCTATTGAGATCTGGGACCTCACTAGCCACAGGTAGTGGCACTTGTACATGACCAGACATGATCTCCCTTCTGCTAAAGAGACTTTAAGTTCACAAATGAGAGTGAAGATGTAGAGTTTGTCTTTGTAGGTATGTGTTACCTCACTTTATATATTTTCCAGTTCCACCCACTAACTGACAAACTTCATGATTTCCTTTTTCTTTATAGGGTCTATCTGAACTATGTTCTCATTGCCCATTTGTCAGAGGGAGAGCATTTAGGGTTTGTTCACTTTCTAATCATTTTAAATACCATGGCTATGAACATAACTGTGCACATATCTGTATAGAAAGACATCAGTTCTTTGGGCAAATGCCAAGGAGTTGTATATCTGGGTCATATGATAAACTCATATTTTGCTTTTTGAGAGATTTCTGTTGGGAGATACAGACCCTCAGACCCTGAACTTTCTATGACCTCTTGCCTGCTGGAGTAAACAACTTGTTTTCCTATGCTTGCAGCTGCTCTGAGCAGGGAACCCTCATGAGTTTCTGATACCAAGGAAGTGGTTTCTGGTGGGCTTGCAGTGGAAAATCCCAAAGCTAGGGCTTGGCCATAAGTCAAGGAGAGCACTATATAAGCTGTCTGGAAACATAATAAAATTGGCTTTCTTGCTTCAAGAGTGACCCATGTCTCTGTGTGTTCTTTAATCCCCAGGCCCTCGCACAACCGTGGTTCCAGGTGGTACAGGCGCCACAGATCTCCACACTGATTTCCTGAGTGACTGAACCAGTTTGCAATCCCACCAACAATAAATGAGGGTTCCTCTTTCCCCACATTCTCACCAGGATTTGTTGTCACTTATTTTGTTGATTTTAACCATTCTGATTGGGGTGAGGTGAAAACTCAGAGTTGGTTTAAATTTCATTTCCCTGATTGATAAGGATGATAAGCACTTTGAGATATTATTTCTCAGTCTTTTTATTTCTTCTAGTTGGAATTCTCTTTTTAGATCCATAGCCAATTTTAATTGTGTCTTTATTTTATTTTAACTCTTTGGTTTTGTATTTATTTTTCCAGGTATTAATCATCTGTCAGATGTATAGCTGGCAAAGATTCTCTTCCATTCTGTGGACTACTCAGCCTGGGTGCTAGGAAATGAACTCATGACCTTTGGAAGAACAGCGAATGATCTTAACTACTAAATCATCTCTCAAGTCCCAATGATTTTTAATTTTTTAAGTCCACTTGCCTGGGCCTCAGGATGCAGTGATTTATTTGGCCCAGCATCAGCCAAGATGCTGCTGTGGTGGTATTGTTAACCTAAGATTAGCATTTGAATCAGTATACTTTGAGTAAAGCAGATTATCTTCCATAGAATGGGTGACATCATGGAATCAATTGAAGGTCTTAAGGGAAAATAGACTGAAATCCTCTAACACAGAAAATTCTCCCCCCCCCATTCTAAAGCTAAAAGATGGCATGAACCATTTCTTCTCTCTCTCTCTCTCTCTCTCTCTCTCTCTCTCTCTCTCTCTCTCTCTCCCTCTCTCTCTCTGTATATCATTTATTATACATATGTAGATACATATGTAAAGTATTATTTTAGGGAGACAGAAGAGTTTATGTTATCTTTAGTTAAGGATTCTCCAGAGCACACCCTAGTGGTTTTGTGTATTAGTCTAGGATTAAACCATTTAATACACAAGCTCCGATCCCACACTACAAGGAAAGTCTACAAAAGGAGTCCAGTGTCTGATATGCCACTCTCCATTTCATACCCCTCTCACCTCAATTTCCAGGATAGGCTTAATCACAGTTCTTCTAAGTCCCACATCATTGCCTGGTGTCTACATCAATATTTCTGAAACTTACACACAATAATTATCTTCAGCTTTGATTCATGACGATGACTTTTAACTTCTGTCCCACACCTTCAAGAGATCCTACTTTGATGTTCTTAAACTGTTGGAGAGAATCACATCTTTGAGATCATGCTGTCACTGACCTGGCATTCTTCTGGTAGGCCCCTCTTCCTAAGTATTTCACTACTCTCCAAGGGCACCACAGCACTGTCAGCTATCAACCAAGACTTCTCATACCAGAGCCTTTGGCACCTGAAACAGCCAAATCATAACAATGGTCTGTGTGATGAAGTCAGTCTGTGCTCCTGTCTAGCTAGGGATAGATTCTAGGACACAGTCTTTCCTGGGTTGTATGACCTCTTTGGTGTGTTTACCAAAAAAGGCTTCCTTTTTCTGCAGTGTTGTATAGTTATTTCATATGAACTGAAATGTTCTTTGAGGGATGGAGGCTCATTAAGACTCAGGAAATAAATGAAATCACAAGTCTTACAAAGCTCCTGAAACTTACAAAATTCACAAGTTCACAAGACCCCTCTCCATTTTTATATAAACACTGACAATTGCTGGGGAACAAAGCTTTCTGACTAGCCAAGCTGCCTCAGTGTCAGGGAGAAAGGTCCAGGGATAAAGTGTTCATGAGCTGTCACCCATCCTGAGATGGGCTTTTACGGTGATATAGATGCCTTTGTGTAACTAATGGTCATAAATGAACCTTTCCACCCATATAAGTAATCCCTAACAAACTCACCGCTTCACTAAGCTAGGCATGGGTAGAATTATTCCCTTGCTTTGTTATCAGTGTCTTTTCTGGTGTGAATAGATAGATATTTGTCCCAGTCCCCTGAGGAAAAACCACATAACACACATCCATCATAATAGTTTAGACCTTCATGTATCATACCATTGCATTGTGATGCCTATCATCTGGTTATTGTTCTGTGGTGTCTTTGGTAGAAAATACAAAAGCTCTTTCTAAGATAAAAACATTCAACTGATATCTTTTGTTCTTCTGAGAATTATATTTACGGAATTGCTGTTTTGTAAATCATAATAAATGTATTATATAGTTTAACCAGTAGGGTTTGGCCAGAAATGGCAGTGTTTAGAACAGCTGACTATGAGTACTCAGCCCAAACAAGACATCTGCATCACAGCCTTGCAAGGGACAGGAAGAGGGGCAGAAAGGGTTAAAGCAGGAGCCCGAGCAGGGGTGCTGTGAAACAGGTCTCCTGGAGTCATGCCCTCAGGAAGTCTCTGCAGTCATGGCTACTGCACAAAGTCAGGTCTATCAACACATAAACCTTTCATCACAGGTGGAGAAGAAGCTCAGAAGACTGCCTTCCTAAGGAACTGTAGCAGAAACAGTAAGCAGGGCACTGGGGGCCACCTTCTTCTCCCTCCCTGTGCTCCAGGAAACAGTCTCTCACCCACATTTCTTATGCCAGTAACCCTCATTTAAACTCAGTGGCTCACAAAGGAGAGATTGGTGGAGGAAGAGGAATTATGGGAAAGAAGAAAGGTTTCCAAGGAAAAGACAGGTGTATGGAGACAATAATGAGGGGGGATGAAAATGACCGAAATTTATTATGTACATGTAAATTGTCAAAGAATCTTTTTAGGAAAAGGGAAAAATGTTTGCTGAATAAGAAAGCTCAGCCCCTCAGTTAACTAACTGACACAGGATATTCCGTCCTCAGAGTTTAAAGCACTGTGTCCATTTATTATGAGCAATGTAGAGGTTTGAACGAAAATTCACACTACTATATTTATGCATGCAGGAAATTTATATTTAAATGTCAATCTAATGTAGAAACCCTTTATCTATTTGCAGTAGTCACTCATTCACAATCTCACTAATACAGAAAACTCAAAATATCCAGCCCTTCTCTAATTCAATCATGTTACTCAGTACTCAAATGAAATCTCAAAAATAAGAAATCCAGAAAACTGCTGGTGTATATTTATCTTTTCCCGTGACTGCTCTAGTCTGAGGTTCAGTAGCTCACAGAGTCGGACTGAAGATCTACCATCTGATAGACCTGCTTTGCAGATATACAAATGCTAAGATACAAACTGTCAGCCCCTTGGGTCCTGTCCATTTTACCTATCTCTGAGGCCGCCACAAGGCCCTCTGTCTACGGAGAGACCAACTTGCCAGTAAATAAAATATTGCCAGACTTATCCTGAATAGTGAACAGGAAGGGAGAATTCGCTGTGAACTGAACTGTGACCGGGAGTCGCTTCACAGCAATACTCTCCCCAGTGGCCGCCGCTGCCTCGGTGCCTTCCTCATTGACATCCACATAGGACTTGTGAACAACCTTGGATAAATATAGGCCTTTGTCAGGTGACATTCCAGAGAGATCAGCTGTGGCCACACTGAAGATGTCCCGCATCCCTAGGGATTTCAATAGGGAGTTTAGGTCATATTTTACTGCAAGATTGAATTTGGGAATGTGAACATCCACTTCTCTCTCCACCATGTTAGAAGAGTTGGTCCACTCTTGAAGCATCTTCACGTTCAGGTGTTTTTCTATCTAAGAGTCAAAATACAGACACATGAGCCAAAAGATAGCTTCTGAGTAAAGCAGATGTTTCTGTAATTCACACTGAGAACTGTCCAGCTTCTTGCTGGATTTTCAGCATATACCACACATCAGACCTTCCCTTCCTGTTGCCTATGTCCCCTCTATATTCCCTCACTGACTTTCTCAATGTACATTTTTGATTTCCCTCAACAGTTAGCCTTTACCTAAGCCTCCCTGCTTATTGCCCTGGCATCGTTCTGTGCCTGCTTCCTGAATCAATCCACCATTTTTTCTTGGCCCTCACATCTGAAATTTGGAGTCACATCTTTATGAACTTAGCCAGATCACTTTGTCCCACTCCTACTGGCTTCAATCTCCCCGGTGCCCTTTCCTCTTTCTGTTATGTTTCTCCAAGTTCAACATGATACACGCTCGCGTTAATGCCTTTGTACTTCTTTCTGACATATGTACATGGCTTTCCCAAATGGTCCCAGGTACTGACTTCTCATAATAGAATCAAGCTTCATTATTTTTGTCTGTCATTTAAATAATAACATTGGGTACTTAATGCCCTACAGAATATCCTCTATAGCATTATATACTGTATCATTTTTATTGTTATCATGTTCAATACATTTTATTACCTTCCCATTCTCATAATACAAAATAAGATAAAGGTAGATTTTCTGTCAAAGTATCTTTCTATTATTTTCATTTGCTAGGTCTAATCCGAGTTATAATAAAAGCAAACAGATCTCAACTGCCTCACAGTTAGCACACTAACGTGTGCTCCTATTCTCCCTGGATCAGGCTCTTCTCACTTTATCTGCCCATCTTCTATACATCTAGTGAAACTCACATGGAGAGAGTTCTCTAGGAACATCACCCCCAGCTTCCTCATTCTAATTCATAGCTTCCATAGTTTGCTCATGACTTTAAGAGAAGTTTAAACTGCTTCCAAATTGCTGACTTTAGCATCCTCTACCCCAGCTAACTGCAAAGTTCCCAGGGTCTTAATCCCCTCTGAACTGGCCACACTTGTAAGCATATGTATTCCTACAGTGAAGTTATGCTTCTCCCATTCCAGCTCCCTCTGAACTGGCATCCATCTCACTCCCTAATTCAAATGCATATAGCCCAACCAGGCTCTTTAAGGAAACAACCGTGCCAACTGTTAGTCACTGGCTGACGTAGGAACTGACTGTGGCCACCCTGCTGTATGAATCAGCTTCCCCAGTCCCAGAGCCATAACTGTTCTTCTAAGAAACCTCATTTTATTGCACTGTTCTGCAGTACTGGGTAGGTCGTGGCTAGCTAGGTTGGGGTAAGATGCCATCATCACTTCTGGGTCTCTCTGTGCTAAGAACCTTTGACTACAACCAGGGAAAGGAGACTGAATCCAAATTTCTGCCATTGCTATCTTTCCTTCCTGGCTGTAGTGTTATTTCCTTACCAAATCAGGTTGGAAAAATAAATAAACAAACAAATAAATAAATAAATAAACGGTTAGCCTGTGAGTATATCCTTTGGTTAGATCAGAACACTTCCCCTTAGCAAGACTTTAATAACTCTCTAGGATCCAGGAATCTCATCAGCATGCAGAAAGAGGTCCACTGTCTCATGAAGGATATGTACATACATTTATATTGTATAACATGGTGAACCTATGTGACTTTTTCAATAAATGAATTGCTTGTCTTGCCTAAATATGTCCTAAAGGGCAGGAATCATCCTTAATCTACAACTCCTGGGGAAAGTCTACTAAGCCTCGTCATGAGCCCATGACTGTTCATACAGACATCACAGTGCACTCAGAGTATTATGTAACAGTGTGCGTACACACACACATGCACACACAAACAGCCACATGCATTCACTCACGCATATGCTGGGTGCAGGTGGCACTGCTGGGCCTCTACCTGGTTTACATTCGCCGTGCCTACTGGAAGCAAGATGATCATTCTTAGATTGTTGTTGGCATAGGGCAGCTCAAGGACTTGCATCTGTGGCTCCTTTATGAAGGCCAGCTTAAACGTTCCCGTCTGGTACATCATGTCCACAACTGCACTTTTACCCTATTTTTAAAAAGATTCTGTTTAAGCAGTGAATATGTATGTCTACTTTATTTTTACAATAGGAATTTTTGTGTTAGCACTCTAAAGTGTAACTGTTAACTGCACTCTTTCATTACTTTCCTTTGCACAGGTTATCAATTTTGTAATCTTAAAATAAGTCAAAATTAGAGACTATAGAAGTATAATAATATAGGGATGACTGGGGTCTTTAATTAAAAACACAGAGTCTAGCTAAAATGACTTATGTTGGGAATCAAACGGGAGGCTCATTATCTCTTCTAAGCCATGTGGATACTGCCTGGGACAACAGCTTAGTTGTATCAGCCGTCACAGGAAGCAACCATCATGTGAACCTCAAGGCTTCAGCGGTAGAACAATGGGAAGAGACAAGGTTTCCAGTTTTCAGGGAGTCTGTCCAGCCTCATGTCTAGTGAGAAAAGTTACATTTTGAAAAGTAAAAGCTTTCAGGTAACTACAGCAATGTTTCCATGAAATTTTTCTGAATTGTGCTTAAATTATTGCAATTTTCCAAGACTTGTCATCAGTTTGAAAATGAAATACTTACCACACTTATATGAAAGGGAGCTTTTACTGTATCTCTTTTCTCGAATTTATTTTTCCATTGTCCCTTGAAATATATGGCACTCACTAGGACCATGACAGAGGAGGGATCAATTGTACCCTTTCCAAATAAGTTTGTGACTTTTCCTTGTAATAAAACAAACAAAAGAAGAGGTGATTTTATTTGGATTAACTTGCTGATAATAGGTATTTGCAAAAGTTGTTTTCTCAGACAGTGACTTCCATAGTTTGTATTTAAAAGATCACACCCCATCCCAGGTGAACAAGATGGCTTAGCACGGTAGCTCTCAACCTAGGGGTCACAATCCCTTTGGGACTTGCAAATCAGATATCCTGGATGTCAGACATTTACATTTCAATTCATAATAGTAGCAAAATTGAAGTTATAAAGTAATAACAAAATAATTTTATGGTTGGGGGTCACACATATCAGGAACTGTGTTAAAGGATCTCAGCATTAGGAAGGTGAGAACTGCCTTAGCAGGTGGAAGCACTTACTACTCAAGTCTCCCACTCCATCAAGAGAACTCGTGGTAAATGTGAAAAAGTTGACTCCCTGTCATTCTCTGATCTCCACAAGAGCACCTTGGCACATGCATGATGCACGTGTGCATGCACGTGCACCCCCCCACACACACACACAGACTTTTTAATTAAATTAAATTATCCATGGGTGTGGGAAAGTGTGTGTACATGTGTGAGTATGCCTGTGTGTATTCACATAGACGTCAGAGATCACTGACTGTCACTCCTTAGTTGGTCTCCCATTGGCCTGGAGCTCCCAGTTATTCTGCCTGTCTCAGCTCGCCAGCAAAAAGGTCACAGTAGGCAGCACCATACACAGCTTTTTCTACACAGGTTTCTAGGCATCAGACTCAGGTCCTCATGCTAAGCAGCTCTTTATTGATAGGTTATCTCCCAGCCCTTCTTACTTTTTTACTTGTTTGCCGATTTTGTTGTGTTTATGATAGTGGTGGATTTTTATTTGACAGTTTCATGAATACATACAATGAATTTTTGTCTTTCTCACCTTATTATCCTTCTTCAACTCCCCCCTCTCTCACTGAAACAACTTTTGTTCCCAGTTAGTCTCTATTTTTTAGGCTTTGTGTAAGTGAACCACTGAATTTAAACAGGATTGTTTCCATAACAGTTTCTGTAGCCCAGGGTGCGGTGGAGCTTACTGTTCAGACTGGGCTGTCCTAAAACTCAGTGTATGGAGCAGGCTGTTCTAGAACTCTGTGTAGACCAGGCTGGTCTGTAATTCGCCATCTAGCAGGCTGTGCTGGACTTGCTTTGCAGACAAGGCTATCACAGACTTGCATTGTTGATTGCTCTGCCTTTCAGCAATATGCCAGGGTTATAGATGTGCACCTCCATTCTGGGCCTCTTACCCTTGCAGTGTATGAGAAATAGTGCATTACAAATATAAAGACCACTTAAAGCAAAGGCATATTTGAAATCAGGAATTTGTTTGGAAGGTTCCAGAAGTTGTCTGCTTTGTGAATATTCTGACAAGCTGCTTTGGTGCCTTTCAGTGTGATGAAACCTAGAAACTCTTTTTGGAATGTACCCTGCCATCTGACATGAAGCACAGGTAGGCACAGCACCCAACTCTAATCCTAAAGAAGGTTTTAATTTTCATTATAATCCTGGGTCTACACCATAACTAGTATGTGAAAACAATGAACATGCACAGATGCTTAAAATATGTTTCTGAATAAAGGAGTGAATTAATTTTAATAAAATCTGCTGAATTTATGACATCCCCTTAAAGCAGAAATGATGTTCACTTTCTCAGAGTCTTCTGCCATATATTGCTTAGGAGGAATGGTCACAAAATGTATTCCAAAGTATGTTTCTAGTTTTTTCATTGTTATCTATCTACCTGCATTTAGAATTCACACTAGTTAACTTCTGCTTCCTTGTTTGCATAGCAAGGTAAGACTTTTACCAAAGGAGCACAGATAAAGTTTGTACACATAAGACAGTTATTAAAGTTTTGTGCACATACAGATACATATAAATGTTCACACACAATTATCCTTACCATTAGTTTTATTCTCAACCCAAGTATTAATACTTCTCCTTGTCTCTTCTGTAGACAGTTCAAAATCAACAGTTTGCAACTTGGCTTGGAACAGTCTCTCAGAACATCTTAAATATTGCTGTAAAAGAAAGGACAATTGAATGACAGCACAGAAATAGTGCAGAGAGGTCTGGAAAGAAGGCCATGGAGTGAAATGTAGACGGAGACTGCACTTGCATTTCCTGACTGTCCACCCCGAATAATCACACAGAAACTATACCAATTACATCATTGTTTGACCAATGGCTCAGGCATATTCCTAGCTAGCTCTGGATTCTGAAATTAACCAATTTCTATTAATTTATGTATTGCCACGTAGACATGGCTTTACCTCATCTTCTACATGTCATGTTTCCTTGGCAACTGGCTGGCATCTGCTTCACTCCGCCTTCTTTTTCTCTGTATCTCGGCTCGAATTTCCTGCCTGGCTTTATTCTACTAAACTATTGGCTGAAACCGCTTCATTAACTAGCCAACAAAAGCAACATGTATATAGAGGGACATCTCACATCAGTGAAGCACTTGCTGTGCAAGTGTGAGGAGAAGAGTTGTCATCCCCAGACCCATGCAAAAGCCAGGTGCCATGCACATGACTCCAGTTCTCCTACAATGAGAAAAAGAGCAGAGAAAAGGGAAATCCCCAGGAGCTAGTGACTGGGTTACTCAACGTAAATGGTGCTGAACAGGAAAAGACCCTCTTTTAGAAAAGATGACAAGAGAGAACAGATACCCAAAGCTATCCTCTGACTTCCACATACACATGTGGCTCAGGTACTCACCCCTACAGTGACACACAGCAATACATACACATGAGTACACACACACAAGAAAGAACTTTGTAACTCAGAATGTTCTAAAGTCCTAACATGGAGACAAAAGTCTGCTGATCTAATACACTTAAAATGAAGGATGTCCATATGCCCATGAGCACTTGTCTTTAAATCCAAAGATTTCCAAAAAAGAAAAAAGAAAAATACCAGAAACATTTGAATGTTTTCTCATTATGTCATGGATTTTTTTTTATACAAATGCATTCAAGTCAAATTATAAATTACATATGAATAGCTCTTTTGCCTGTCCCTATGCTTTCCTACTCAAGGTTAGAAGGTGAATTATATAGCGACTAAATGACCTCTTACCTCCAGAACAACTGAAAACCACCTCCCTAAACTAACATTTATCTATGTTGTGTCTCTGTCACAGTTTGGGAGAGGCAAAGAGGAAGAAAGTTACCAGCTCAAAGGCCATAGCCATTGACTTCCATTGTCTCAAGAGACTCAACATAACACATTTTTTTTATTTACTCATTCATTCATTTTTTTGGTTTTTTTTGGGGGGGGGTTTGTTTTGGGGTTTTTTTGGTTTATTTATTTATTTATTTATTAAAGATTTCTGTTTCTTTCCCACCGCCGCCTCCCATTTCCCTCCCCCTCCCCCAATCAAGTCCCCCTCCCTCTTCAGCCCAAAGAGCAATCAGGGTTCCCTGCCCTGTGGGAAGTCCAAGGATCACCCACCTCCATCCAGGTCTAGTAAGTGGAGCATCCAAACAGCCTAGGCTCCCACAAAGCCAGTACATGCAGTAGGATCAAAAACCCATTGCCATTGTTCTTGAGTTCTCAGTAGTCCTCATTGTCCACTATGTTCAGCGAGTCTGGTTTTATCCCAGGCTTTTTCAGACCCAGGCCAGCTGGCCTTGGTGAGTTCCCAATAGAACATCCCCATTGTCTCAGTGTGTGGGTGCACCCCTCAAGGTCCTGAGTTCCTTGCTCATGCTCTCTCTCCTTCTGCTCCTGATTTGGACCTTGAGATTTCTGTCTGGTGCTCCAATGTGGGTCTCTGTCTCTGTCTCCTTTCATCGCCTGATGAAGGTTAATATTCAGGAGGATGCCTATATGTTTTTCTTTGGGTTCTCCTTATTTAGCTTCTATAGGATCACGAATTATAGGCTCAATGTCCTTTATTTATGGCTAGAAATCAAATATGAGTGAGTACATCCCATGTTCCTCTTTTTGGGTCTGGCTTACCTCACTCAGGATAGTGTTTTCTATTTCCATCCATTTGCATGCAAAATTCAAGAAGTCCTTGTTTTCTACTGCTGAGTAGACCGTAAAAGGCTAATCAACACAATTATAAAATGGGGCACTGAGATGAACAGAGAACTCTCAACAGGAGAACTTCAAATGGCCAAAAGACACTTAAGGTCATGCTCAACTTCCTTAGAGATCAGGGAAATGCAAATCAAGACAACTTTAAGATACCATCTTACACCTGTCAGAATGGCTAAAATAAAAAATACCAATGAGAGGGGAGACACACAATCTCTACGACCAAAAGCAATAAGAATAACCGGAGTAAACAACCACTGGTCATTAATATCACTTAATATTAATGGGCTCAATTCACCTATAAAAAGGCACAGGCTAAAAGATTGGATACGAAAACAGGATCCAACATTCTGCTGTTTGCAAGAAACACATCTCAACCACAAAGACAGGCACCTACTCAGAGTAAAGGGTTGGGAAAAGGTGTTTCAAGCAAATGGTCCTAAGAAAAAATCAGGTGTGGCCATATTAATTTCTAACAAAACTGACTTCAAACTAAAATCAATCAGAAGAGACCGAGATGGTCACTTTATACTCATAACAGGAACAATTCATCAGGATGACGTCTCAATTCTGAATATCTACGCCCCCAATATAAAAGCACCTACTTATGTAAAAGAAATATTACTAGAACTCAAAGCAGCCATCAAACCACACACACTAGTAGTAGGAGACTTCAACACACCTCTCTCTACAAGGGACAGGTCAATCAGACAGAAACCTAATAGAGAATTAAGAGAATTATTGGAGGTAATGAAGCAAATGGACTTAACAGACATCTATAGAACATTCCACCCAAATAGGAAAGAATATACCTTCTTCTCTGCAGCTCATGGAACCTTCTCAAAAATTGACCACATACTTGGAAACAAAGGAAACCTCCACAGATACAAAAAAAATATCAGTGTCCACCTGTGTCCTATCTGATCACCACAGATTAAAGTTAGAAGGCAACAACAATGCTACCCACAGAAAGCCGACAAACTCATGGAAACTGAACTGTCAACTACTGAACCACACCTGGGTCAAGGAAGAAATTAAGAAAGAAATTAAAGTCTTCCTTGAATTTAATGAAAATAAAGAGACAACATACTCAAATCTATGGGACACAATGAAAGCAGTGCTAAGAGGAAAGTTCATAGCACTAATGCCCACTTAAAGAAAACGGAAAATGCATACATTGGGGACTTAACAACACACCTAAAAGCTCTAGAAAAAAAAGAAGCAGACGCGCCCAGGAGAAGTAGAAGATTGGAAATAATAAAACTGAGGGCCGAAATCAACAAAATAGAAACACAGAAAACAGTCCAAAGAATCAATGAAACAAAAAGCTGGTTCTTGGAGAAAGTCAACAAGATCGACAAACCCCTATCCAAACTAATTAAATGACAGAGAGAGAACACACAAATAAATAAGATCAGAAATGAAAAGGGGGACATAACCACAGACACAGAGGAAATTCAGAGAATCATTAGATCTTACTACAAAAGCCTGTATAACACAAAACTGGAAAATATAAAAGAAATGGACACTTTTTTAGATAAATACCATATACCAAAGTTAAACCAGGACCAGGTGAACAATCTAAACAGACCTGTTAGTCACGAAGAATTAGAAGAGGTTATCAAAAACCTCCCTACCAAAAAAAGCCCAGGACCAGATGGTTTCAATGCGGAATTCTACCAGAACTTCCAAGAAGAGCTAATACCTATACTCCTTAATGTATTCCACAATATAGAAACAGAAGGGTCATTACCAAACTCCTTCTATGAAGCTACAGTTACTTTGATACCAAAACCACACAAAGACTCAACCAGGAAGGAGAATTACAGGCCAATCTCACTCATGAACATCGACGCAAAAGTCCTCAACAAAATACTGGCAAACCGAATCCAAGAACACATTAGAAAAATTATCCATTATGATCAAGTAGGCTTCATCCCAGAGATGCAGGGCTGGTTCAACATACGAAAATCTATCAATGTAATCCACCATATAAATAAACTGAAAGAAAAAAATCATATGATCATTTCATTAGATGCTGAATAAGCATTCGACAAAGTTCAACACCCCTTCATGATAAAGGTCTTGGAGAGAATAGGGATACAAGGATCCTACCTAAATATAATAAAAGCTATTTACAGCAAGCCAACAGCTAACATTAAATTGAACGGAGAAAAACTCAAAGCCATCCCACTAAAATCAGGAACACGACAAGGATGTCCACTCTCACCATACCTCTTCAATATAGTGCTTGAAGTTCTAGCAATAGCAATAAGACATCATAAGGAGATCAAGGGGATTTGTATTGGAAAGGAAGAAGTTAAGCTTTCATTATTTGCAGATGATATGATAGTATACATAAGTGACCCCAAAAATTCTACCAAAGAACTCCTACAGCTGATAAACACCTTTAGTAATGTGGCAGGATACAAGATCAACTCCAAAAAATCAGTTGCCTTCCTTTACACTAAGGATAAGGAAACAGAGAGGGAAATCAGAGAAGCATCATCTTTCACAATAGCCACAAATAGCATAAAGTATCTTGGGGTAACCCTGACCAAGGAAGTGAAAGACCTATTCGACAAGAACTATAAGTCTTTGAAGAAAGAAATTGAAGAAGACACCAGAAAATGGAAGGACCTCCCTTGCTCTTGGATTGGGAAGATCAACATAGTAAAAATGGCAATTCTACCAAAAGCAATCTATAGATTCAATGCAATCCCCATCAAAATCCCATCAAAATTCTTCACAGATCTGGAGAAGACAATAATCAACTTTATATGGAGGAACAAAAAACCCAGGATAGCCAGAACAATCTTATACAATAAAGGATTGTCTGGAGGCATTACCATCCCTGACTTCAAACTCTATTATAGAGCTACAGTATTGAAAACAGCCTGGTACTGGCATAAAAACAGAGAAGTCTACCAATGGAATCGAATAGAAGACCCTGACTTTAACCCACAAACCTATGAGCACCTGATTTTCGATAAAGGAGCTAAAAGTATACAATGGAAAAAAGACAGCATTTTCAACAAATTGTGCTGGCAAAACTGGATGTCAATCTGTAAAAGAATGAAAATAGATCCATATCTATCACCATGCACAAAACTCAAGTCCAAATGGATTAAAGACCTCAATATCAGTCCGAACACACTGAACCTGATAGAAGAGGAAGTGGGAAGTACTCTACAACACATGGGCACAGGAGACCACTTCCTATGTATAACCCCAGCAGCACAGACACTAAGGGCATCATTGAATAAATGGGACCTCCTGAGGCTGAGAAGCTTCTGTAAAGCAAAGGACACTGTCACTAAGACAAAAAGGCAACCCACTTACTGGGAGAAGATTTTCACCAACCCCGCAACTGACAAAGGTCTGATCTCCAAAATATATAAAGAAATCAAGAAACTAGACCGTAAAAGGCTAATCAATCCAATTATAAAATGGGGCACTGAGCTGAACAGAGAACTCTCAACAGGAGAACTTCAAATGGCCAAAAGACACTTAAGGTCATGCTCAACTTCCCTAGCGATCAGGGAAATGCAAATCAAGACAACTTTAAGATACCATCTTACACCTGTCAGAATGGCTAAAATAAAAAACACCAATGATAGCCTTTGCTGGAGAGGCTGTGGAGAAAGGGGGACACTCACCCATTGCTGGTGGGAATGCAAACTTGTGCAACCACTCTGGAAAGCAGTGTTTCGGTTTCTCAGGAAATTCGGGATCAACCTACCCCTGGATCCAGCAATACCACTCTTGGGAATATACCCAAGAGAGGCCCTATCATACAACAAAAGTATATGCTCAACTATGTTCATGGCAGCATTGTTTGTAATAGCCAGAACCTGGAAACAACCTAGATGCCCTTCAACGGAAGAATGGATGAAGAAAGTATGGAATATATACATATTAGAGTATTACTCAGCAGTAAAAAACAAGGACTTCTTGAATTTTGCATACAAATGGATGGAAATAGAAAACACTATCCTGAGTGAGGTAAGCCAGACCCAAAAAGAGGAACATGGGATGTACTCACTCATATTTGGTTTCTAGCCATAAATAAAGGACATTGGGCTTATAATGCATGTTCCTAGAGAAGCTAAGTAAGAAGGTGAACCCAAAGACAAACACATAGGCATCCTCATGAATATTAACCTTCATCAGGCGATGAAAGGAGACAGAGAGAGAGGAGCACAGGACAGAAATCTCAAGGTCCAAATCAGGAGCAGAAGGAGACGGAGCACGAGCAAGGAACTCAGGACCGCGAGGGGTGCACCCACACACTGAGACAATGGGGATGTTCTATCGGGAACTCACCAAGGCCAGCTGGCCTGGGTCTGAAAAAGCATGGGATAAATCCGGACTGGCTGAACATAGAGGACAATGAGGAATACTGAGAACTCAAGAACAATCGCAGAGGGTTTTTGATCCTACTGCACGTACTGGCTTTGGGGGAGCCTAGGCAGTTTGGATGCTCACCTTAGGAGACCTGGATAGAGGTGGGCGGTCCTTGGGCTTCCCACAGGTCAGGGGACCCTGATTGCTCTTGAGCAGATGAGGGAGGGTGACTTGATCGGGGGAGGGGGAGGGAAATGGGAGGCGGTTGCGGGGAGGAGGCAGAAATCCTTAATAAATAAATAAAATAAAATAAATAAATAAAAAAAAATACCAATGATAGCCTTTGCTGGAGACGTTGTGGAGAAAGGGGTACACTCATCCATTGCTGGTGGGAATGCAAACATGTGCAACCACTTTGGAAAGCAGTGTGGTGGTTTCTCAGGAAATTCGGGATCAACCTACCCCTGGACCCAGCAATACCACTCTTGGGAATATACCCAAGAGAGGCCTTATCATACAACAAAAGTATATGCTCTACTATGTTCATAGCAGCATTGTTTGTAATACCCAGAACCTGGAAACAACCTAGATGCCCTTCAATGGAAGAATGGATGAAGAAAGTATAAAACATAACACATTTTTGTAAGCTTCTGTGAGAGTAGAAGGAAGACTCCATAGTGTCAAATCGCTTCCGTCACCTCAGATGCAAAGATTCTATTAGAGCTGTTTGACACCTAAGACAGCTTAAGAAACCTAACTGGAAAGACAAACAAATATCTGAAGCTTCCTCTCAATGCTTCAGTAATCTTGATCAGATGGAGATGAACCAAGGACACCAGTATTTCATGTCTGTCATGGAGTGACTTTCTTTGGGGATTATTAAGAAAACACTCAATGAAGCTAGACGCTAAAATGTTCATGGGTAACGGCTGAAACCCACCTCCAGTTGTGGAACTAGAAAAAAAACCAATTCTCTTATTTTAAAGACAGAAGTCATATGTATAAATGGAAAGAAAACTCACATATCTTGGCTCCCAGTTGAATACACTTGTAACTACCTCTTGATAGTCTACCATCAAGTGCCTGTGTAAAGATGAGAAATGGCTCTCACTTTTCCTCCCATCTATAAAGGGAAATTCTTACAAATGACTTCATTTTGTGTTAAATCTCTGACCCTAGGTTTTGCACAGCTTTATGGATTTTGCAGAGAAGGGGTTTTCGTGTGATACTGCAGAACTCTAAATTTTGATAAAGCCATTTTGCAGAAACCCTAAGCTCAAAGTCGACATTGTCAAAAGCACCCACCATAAGTTCTTCTCAGTCTCCCTTGTCTTTACACTATGAAGTTCAGAGGCCCCAGGCATGCTTACCTTATGGAATGTGATTGTCCTCGTCCCATAGATTCTGTTGGCAATGCTGAGGGAATTCATTTGGTTGATTTGGGATAGCAGAGCTCCAAATTCAGAATACTTCCTTCCACCTTGACTGCACTGGCAGCAGTGAACAAAGAAAAGTGATTGGTTCCTTGCCACTGAAGAATTATAAATAATGAAAGGAAAATATCTGGAGATCAAGATTTTTGCCTTTCAATAAATAGCAGTGAACACAAAGAGATGAACATCTCAAGCATTTTACTTGATTTCTTTTAGCAAAATGATATCAGCAGATTATGTACAAACTCAACAGTATTACTTGCTGCTCCTAAGAGTTTAAATCAGAAGCTTAAGTTTTCATGAACAAAGAAATTCTAATGCAAACTCTGTGGCTGCCTCTGTATTTATATTTCTATATTCAATGTTTGTTCTTTTTATCTTTCATATATATAAATATATGAAATACATATATATTTAACTGTTTGTTACTTATATTTTATGCATTGTGTGATCATATTCCACTGTCATCTCTTAAATGACATGAAAGATGTGTTACATGTGTTTAGGCTGTGGAATATTTCTTTAACTGTTGAAAGGTATGTTGCATTTGCTTACTGATGTAAAGATGTGTTACATTCGTTCATGCTGTATTTGTTTAGATTCTTATTGACCCCTTCTTCCCAATTAGTGGGCATGGTCTTACTAAGTAGCCTTGACTTGAATTCATTATGTGTACCAGTCTGGCATTGAACTTGCCAAATCTCCTCCTGCCTCTGCCTCCTAAGTGCTGAGATTATAAATATGAACCAACACACCCAACCAATGTCTCAGTTTTCTAAATGACTATTTAAACAAACTCTTCAACCTTCACTAATAAGATCTAATATATTCACTTGTTTTATAGAGTAGCAATTCTGCAAAGTTTACAAATGTGATACATATGACTTATGATTAAGAATTCATTGATGTCAACCAAAGAGGTGATGACTACATTTCCTAAACAATGGTTTCTAATAAATAGGGTTTCTGAGAAGGTTTCGATTGTATGTGTATTGTAGAATATTTAACTATGTAAAGATGTGGTACATTTGTTTATTCTATGGAATATTACTTTAATTGTGCAAAGATATATTGTATTTGTCTAATGATGTAAGGATGTATACTTTCATTTATGCTGTATTTATTTATATGTAAAAATGTGTTGCACTTGATTTACCTTGCCTGCCTAAAGCACCTGAATGGTCTAATAAATGACCATTTAATAAGCACATCTAATAGAAACAATGAATGGCCAATAGCTAGGTGTGGAGAGACATAGGTGGGGCTGGCAAACAATGAGAATAAGTGAGATGAGAACTCTAGGCTCAAGAAGAGCAATAGAAGGGGAGAGAAGGAGGAAGAAAGAGTGGGAGACGTCTGGGGTCAGCTAGACAGCTGCTAGTCAGCAGACACAGAGTAGAGCATGCAGAAAGAAAGGTTTAAAAGCCCTGAGACAAAATGTAGAAAAAGAGAAACAGGTTATGTTATAAGAGCTAGCAAGAAATGAGCCCAATTTAGGCTGAACATTCAAAACTAATGTTAATTAAGTCCCCGTGTCCCAATTTGGGGACTGATTGGTGGGCCTAAAAGAGAGATCTTGGTATGTATGTGTGTGTGTGTGTGTGTGTGTGTGTGAGAGAGAGAGAGAGAGAGAGAGAGAGAGAGAGAGAGAGAGAGAGAGAGAGAGAAAGAGAGAGAGAGAGAGAACATTTATCCATATACCCTACCACTATTACAAATGCTACCATGTGAGAATTCTAAGTAAATGAGTGAATTGCTCCTTTGAGAATAGTAGGAACCATTGTCTCAAAAAACATGGATGGTGCTACATCAGGCAGCCCTTTGTCAGTAGCTCTTAGTGGACTAACAAAACTACATGCATGGGTGAGTCTACAGACTCAACAGCAGGCAAAAGCACAGAACAGAAACGTTTGCATAAAGATGATAATGATTAGTTTAACAATTTGGATGGGAAGGCATTGTTGCTGGCATTACTACTGGGTGCTAAGCTCAGTCCCCTGCAGTGGTTATTGGGAAGATGATTGGGGACTACAGACAGAGCTGTCTTTCTCACAGACCCAAGAGAGGGTTCCACTCCTCTACTCCTGAACTATGATTTCTTTTTATATTAATTTTTTCATTTATTTTACATTTAAACCAAAGTTTCTCCTCCCTCCTCTCCTCCTGTTCCTTCCACCTTACATCTACCCCCACACCCACTCCTCCTCCATTTAAAAGGGGCAAGCCTTCCATGGGAGTCTATCAAGTTGAGGCAGGATCAAGCTCCTCCCACTGCATGAAGGCTAAGTGAGGCATCCCGGCATGGAGAATAGATTCCCAAAAAGCCATGAACTATGATTTCTTGATTTCTTAGAGTACATGATATCTCAGTAATGATATCCTCATACCTCATAAAAGTCTTTCATCTTTGGGTTTAAGAATTCTGAAAAGTTGTCATAGTGGAGCACCTAGGAAAAGAAAAGAAGTCAACTGGTCACAAAAGTAATGTGCAAGCTATAACGCCTGAGAGCTGTGATCGCTCTTCCATTTCCGATCAAGATCACTAGTGATAGATAACATGTGATAATGTTATGTTTCAAGTCCTGAGTTAAATCTTTGGGCATTTTATTTAGCCCTCCCAACAACTTCATTGATAATTAATTTTATCTCTATTTTATATTAGGGAGACTGAGATCAAAAGGGTGGTCGGGCAGGTTCTAGGAGCTGAGCTCCATTGCTGCAGCCACTTTGCCCTTTTCTACCCTTTATGCTTTCCTGTAGAGCACTGTCTATAGGGAGCCCTGGACAAACGGCTTCCCGGGAAAGTTAAAATATGCAGCTACCCAAAGAGTTGTCAAGAAAGATTTTTCTAGACATTTTCAGTAATAAAGACACATAGATTTGAAAGACCCTGGTGGCTGGTGTCATGTGACAGGTCACATTTCCTTTGTTCTCCTGGTGGTAAGATGGAGTTGACAATCTCTGTCTGCTAACAGGATAATCCTAAAGAAACTTAGTAATAAATTCCTTTTTAAATTTTATTCAAAATGGTGTGAGGATTTAGAGTTTAAAAATTTTAGAAGTAAAGAATAGCACCAAACATGTATTCTCTATTATATTAAAAGCACCAAAATAAAATTTACTGCAGAATGCCTTAGATATAAAAGAAGTTATGTGTTGTATTGACTTGCATTAAATCCTGTTACTTAAAACTTTTTGTCTTTCTCAGAAATATGACTTATCTAAGTATGCCTTTTCATTTCACAAGATGGTATTTTTATAAATAAAATTTGACAAACAAGAGGTGAGAACATGAAAATACCTGGGTTCTGGGGAAGTTCTCCTCCAGTCCTTACCTTTTCCATTTGTTCAGCACTCTTGCCTCTGGCACCCAGCAGGAGCATGCTCAGAGCATAGAACACAGTGAGTGGAGAAAAGAAGATATTTTCTCCCGCATTG
Organism: Microtus pennsylvanicus; assembly: GCF_037038515.1. Taxonomy (NCBI): domain Eukaryota; kingdom Metazoa; phylum Chordata; class Mammalia; order Rodentia; family Cricetidae; genus Microtus; species Microtus pennsylvanicus. Next base: position 4,730,784 of record NC_134588.1, read on the forward strand.
TTACTGCTTAGCTCTTTGAACACATCAAGGCAAAATTCAGCATTTGCTGTGGTGATAGGATTCATGATTTACCAAGCAAGGCCTAAGAACGGAGAAGTGATTCAGTGCTTGTGTGCTTCATCTATGCTTTCAGATATCCCCTTCCTGTAGTCTGGGTACCAAATGCTTATGCTCCACAAACTCCAACAATTGTTTTCCCACCAGACTGCCCACATTCATAAGCCTCACAAGACAGAGTGTCACCTTTCCACTCAGTTCTGTACAAGCAACATGACACTTGCCACAGGTTTATCCCCATCTTGGCACAACCTTCCAAGAATGTGAAGTAAATCTGGGAAGGTGACCAAAGCTCCTCACCCAGTCAGAGCCATGGCATCAGTGAAAATGAAGGAACCAAAAAGAAACACCTGAGAGAAGAAAAGATGGTGCTGGAGAATGGGATACTTTAGGGAAAGAGTGTGTTGGGACAGAAAGTTCAGTCCTAGAAACATCACTAGAGCACCAAGAGTACTGAACTGCAGAAAGAGCAATCAGCAAGAGTAGTTCCCAGCCACGGGGAGACTGTATTCTTCATAGAGCTCATTGCCCACAAACATTCTTTTGCTTTGTCTTCCTGGTGGTCACTCTCTGCCACCTGGGGAGCCGCTCTGTCTCCCACTCAGGATCTTTCAGCATTGCTAGCCTCGGTTCATCATACGTCTCCAGGATTCAGATCTGAATCTTCCTCGCCTTTACACTCACAGTCCCAGTGACCTCATGCCAGGTCATGCTCAGACATTGCCAACACATTGTAAGGTCTTTGTTAGAGACTGAATATAAAATGTGCCCCCACGGACTCATGAACTGAACAAACAGTCTCAAGCTGGTAGAACTCCCATGGGAGATTCTGGAAATGTTAGGTAGGACCTGTCTTGAGGAACTAGTCACTAAATGTATGGACTTGGAGCTATTCATTTCTCTCCCTCTTCCTCTCCCTCCCATCTCTCTGAACCTCTTCCTTCCTTCCCTCCCTTCTTCCTTCTATACTTTGACCTATTCTACCATTCCTTCATCATGTTAGACTAAGTTTTCTGAAACTCTGAGGCAAATGAAATTTTTTTCTGTATGTTTGCTTCCCCAGACATGGTTACAGCAAAAAACAAAGCTGACTCTCGAATTTAGGCTGCCCCTCAATTCTAGACCCATGTATCTGAGTACACACTCAACATGTCCACTTAGATGCCCAATGGGTCCTTCAAACATGTCAGGACATAAAGCAAACCATTGGTCCCTCGCTCTTCTACCTCGCCTTCTCCCTCACAGCTTTCTTCATTTCTGTAACCCTTGATTCCACTTTCCTATTTTTCACGCTAATAACCTATAAAATCTTCTTTACTGCTTTCTCCTTATTTGCCTTCAATCTGTGAAATATTTTCTTTCCTACACTTTCAAAAATGCTCAAAGTCACTTTCTCTGGTTTTACCACTTTGGTCAAAGCTTCCATTGTCCCTCCCCTGCAATAGTGAAATGCTTTCCTCTCCTGACTGCCTTCTCTTTCTTTCTGTCCTCTGTGGTGTTTTCTTGAGAAGCAAGAGTGATGTCACTTCAGCGTCAGATGTTCGTGGTGCTCTGTACTCGGCATTATCAGAACCTTCCCATCCTTACAAAGAAGCCAAATCTTGCCGAAACAAGCGAGGCTCTCTGGCCTTCTCAGACCTCACCATAACCGCACTGCACTGACTCTCTACAATTTCCATCCATTGAATATACCAAGTATGTTCCACCATGGGTCTCTATGTTGTTTATCTCTCCTCTGAGATAGCCTTTCTGCCATTGCTCACATGGCTCACTATGGCAGCTCATTTCCCTCTCTCTTCAGGAAGGCATCCTATTAATAAGTCTCTTCCTGGTGATCCCCTTTGAAAACTCAGTCCACACACCCACATCAGATCTCACCAATTTGCTTTTCTTTCTAGAACATACCACCTGACTCACTGCATATGAAAAATTTTAATCTGACCTACTCTTTAGTATACTGGCTCGTTAGATCATGGATTTCCTTTTGTTTTCACTCATGGACATATAGAAGCCCCTGAATAAATATCTGTGAAAGAAGTGAAGGGGGAATTTTAATCTGGTAAGTATAGCAATATGCAGGTATGCACAGAATCTACCCAGAGAGGAACAGCCCTCTCCTGTTTCTTGAAGAATAGGAGGAAAGTCTTCCAGGAAAGTGCAAATAAAAAGAATATTCCTAAGAAAAGCAACAGAGTGAAAAGACACTAACATGCTTGAAAGAGAAGTTTATATATCAAGGAAATGAACTAGAAAGACAAAAGCCAAGGGAAGTAGGGATGGAGACAATAAGAGTGTGTCTTTGGAGCATACATGGCCTGCTGAGAGGGCTCACCATGGAGCAGAGTTTCCAGGTCATCCAGTTAGTGTTTACCATCTCCGTGACCTTCTTATGCATCTTTCTAACATCTTCTGAATGTTTCCCCTCCTGCTCCTCAGAGAGCATGTGTATAGATGTTGATTACCCACCATCAGCAAGAGGACTGGCTGCAAGCAAACTCCATGTGTGCTTAAGTGGAGGCTTTCTGCTTCCTGGTTCCCAGAAGCAATTCCTAATTGCCAAACCAATTAAGACAATTCTACATTCCATGACAGTGAGTGGCTTAGGACTCAGAAACTTCTGAAATCCTTGCTAAGGAAAACTTTCCATTGAAGTAGGTAAAGAAGACACCCATAGGAGAATCTACGTCCTTTCAGAACTGTGCTCTCTACATGTGGTTGCCAATGAAGTAGCTACTTATGGTCAGAGAGGAAGCCCAGGATGCTAGAGGAGAAAGATGGGGAAACCTAAGTCCTTGATGACTCACCACAGCCTTGGATCTACCCTGCTTTGGGATTTCTTGCCATGTCATATAAAAGCTTTTTATTGCTATTTCAAGGAAAAGTTTCAGTTGAAGTTTCTGTTTCTTTTTATTGTTGTTGTTGTTGTTGTTGTTGTTTTGTTTTTCGAGACAGGGTTTCTCTGTGGCTTTGGAGCCTGTCCTGGAACTAGCTCTGTAGACCAGGCTGGTCTCGAACTCACAGAGATCCGCCTGCCTCTGCCTCCCGAGTGCTGGGATTAAAGGCGTGCGCCACCATCGCCCGGCAAGTTTCTGTTTCTTGCAGCTAAAAGCATCACCACTTACTTTAGGAACTTTTTTTACCCCTTGTCCCCTAACACCAACAAGGACACATGCTAACACTCACATGTTCCTTTTTTTTCTATTCATTTTTTTGATTTATTTTTTAAAGTCTTTTCTCATTTTACATACCAATCCCAGTTTCCACTCCCTCCCCTCTTCCCACTCCTTCACTTTCCTCCACTCCACTCCCATCCACTCCTCAGAGCAGATAAGACTTCCCATGGGGACTCAACAAAATCTAACATATGGCTTTGTGACAGGATCAAGGCCCTCCCCACTATATCAAGGCTGAGCAAGGTATCCCTCTAAAGAGAATGAGATCCTAAAAAGCCAGTTCAAGAGGTAGAAACCAGTATTTCCTGGTCCGACTGCCAGTAGCCCCACAGACTGCCCCCGCCATAGAGAATGTCACCCACATTCAGAGGATCTAGTTTTGTCCTGTGCTGGTTCCCCTGCTGTCAGTCCAGAGTCAGAGCTCCCGTTAGCTCAGTTAAGCTGTTTCAGGAAGCTTTCCCATCATGGTCTTGATCCTTTATTCATCTTATCGCTCCTCCCTCTCTTCAGCTGGGCATTGGGAACTCAGTCCATTGATTATTAGATGTAAAGGATCACGAGTCTATAATCCATGACCCCAGAGAAACTAAGTAACAAAGAGAATCCTAAGAGAAACATATATAGATCCCCTTGGAAAGGGGAAATAGACAAGATCACATGGAAAAATTGGGAGTATGGAGGTGGCAGAAGAAGGAAGGGAGGAAGGGCGAAGAAGGGGAGAGAGGAGGAGAGCAAGATGAAATGGGATAGTCAAGATGGGAGAAGGACAGAGAGGAAGAGCAAGGAAAGAGATATCTTGATTGAGGGAGCCATTAAGGGGATAGCAAGAAACCTGGCACTAGGGAAATTCCCAGGAATCTATAGGGATGACACCAGCTAAGAACCTAAGCAATAGTGGAGAGGAAGCCAGAACTGGCCTTCCTCTGTAATCATATTGATAACTATGTTAATTGTTGTCATAGAACCTGCATCTAACAACTGATGGAAGCAGATGCAGAGGTCCCCTCACACTTTTCTAAAGGAGCTACACATTTTAGTTAGACTCTCACAGATCTAAAAATACTTCATTCTTTTACCACAAATCTCCTGATGGTTTCACATATTTTTAGAATCCTAGTCTAAGCATATGGTCCCCAGGACAATACCAGATCAGCTATATTCCTCCCTACTTCTGTGATTTACTGTAGTTACTAATGTGTGTTTTCAGCCATGCCCATTCAACCTGAGCTCACTGGAGGTGGATTCTCTGGGGTGTGACCTGTGTGTCACTGATTTAGGAATGTATGCCATGCTCCCCTTCAAAACTTCATACTTTGTGTTTAGACTGTCATAAAGAGCTAAGAGCAATGGTCCTCAGACCTGAAAGAGGGAGGAGAGCATGTGGCTCAACCATTGTCAGTCAACAAAGAAGCAAAAGGAAATGTATCAGTTGGGACTTTCAAAACAATGAGCCAAGGAATTTACCAGTGCCAGTGATGATCACACCTTCCTGCAATTAAAACTGATGGCTCTAAACTTATTCATGTGTCTGGGTGCTATGCATGTTAGCTTTTAGACCATCCAGAACAATCACTACAGTCAAACCTGAGCTGGACAAGTCTTAGCTTTTCATTTAAAAAAAAATCACACGGGCTTTGTTCATCTCATTCCACTAACCCGCAAACCTATGTCTTCACTAGGATGCTGTCCTTCAACTAAAACTTTGTACAGTGCTCTATAGCATCTGTAATAATTAGTGTCCTTAGAAAACATTTATTTGGTAATCTTAATAATAAAAGTCCACCCAGTAATGAGGTATATCCAAGCTGACCTTTCTTCACTCTATATTCTGTGTTGAAGAGGGTGGAGTTAGTGAGTTAAGACAGTTCCTGGGATGTAATTTCAGATTTACAAGTAAATGTAATTTTTTAAATGTAGGTCATGTTTTTATTATAAAGCAGGCATTGAAACCTGCAATTACCGAGGCTCCTTTAAAAGACTTTAGAATACACAGCAGAGTCACTTACTAGGTTCTGCACTTTTGAAAATTCTGTCTCTTTCTTTGTAATCATAAGTAGAAAGGCTCAAAGAGTTATATCCCCAGCTTCTTGGAGCGAGTTGTTCTTGTCTGCACAGGCCACCCTCTTCCTCACTCCCCACATGAAGCCTAATTCCTTCTCTTCCCCTCCACTCTCAGAACATAATTTAATCTCTTTAGAGATTATCCCTTTTTGTTTCTGTTCTAGTAAAATGCCGATTTTGTTGTGTCATATACTTTTTGGCTTTCGTAAATGAGTTTTGGTTAAGACATTTGTTCTTCATTTAGTACTATATGCTTAAGATGCATCCATGTTGCTCCAGATACATCACTCCTACCTGGAGAATTTTGTATTCTCATGAAATGTCAGCCTATTTCCTCCTCAGAGACTGACACATGAATGGCCTTCTGCATCACACCATCACAGGCAGTGCTGTGAGGAACATTTCCATACGCCCTGTTTACACAGCTGCACTAGGACACTCTTGAGTAAACTATTAGATCACAAGGTCCTTGCACACACAAAGTACTGTATGTGCAGGGTTCAGAACCTTTAGTTTTGAAGGATGTGTTACACTTCTACAGTTCTGCAGTGGATACATTTGGAGCTTGAGAAATCACACATGGTTAGAATTGGAACTGGAGCCCATTTCTCCTGAATCTTATGCTTCTCTCACTTCCTACCATGTTAAAAATATAACATCAAGAACATTGGCAGCTAGCATCAACAACAAGAGTTAATAATACTACTTGCCTGACCTCACAGAGATGTTCAAGAAAGCTCGGGTGAGAAAGCTGGGAGTCCCATGGAAGGCGATCATGTGTAATTTGAAAAGATGAGAATTATAGAAAACTTTCTTGAACATCTCTCCACATGTCTGCCTACATTTTAGGACAAGAAACATCTGCCAGGAAAGTGGAATGTGTCATGTCAAGTGAGCTATGAGAGAGAAGGAAGCAAATAAAGATTCCTGAGCCTCTTGTCTTTTCTCAGTTTAAAAAGATGGATTCAAGAAATGTAAGGTGGGAACCCTGTCTCGAAAAACTAAAAAAAAAAAAAAAAAAAAAAAAAAAAGAAATGTAAGGTGGGGTGTGTAGCAGAAATAGGCCAGTGAGGGGAGACAGAGTCAGCTCTTTCAGAACACATATGTGGCAAAGACCTCAGCTTCTTACAACAGAAGGCACTGTCTGTGAAAAGTACAGACACAGAAAAACTCACAGATACATCCACAAAGACTCACAGACACAGACACATACAAGGAAGCTCTCTCTCTCTCTCTCTCTTTCTCTCTCTCTCTCTCTCTCTCTCTCTCTCACACACACACACACACACACACACACATGTGCATGCACACACCTTTCCATCCGCATATACCATATTTATTGCCGAGAAAAGTGTAATACTTATTTAAAGGCTTATGGTTAATACTAAGAAGACATAAGCATAATTTCTGTACAAAATCATTTAGGTTTATCAGACCTAGTAATCTGAATCGATGATTTTATGATGTTCATTTTCAGTGATATTCAGGTATGCTAAACAGCCTTATTCAAAGGCCAATTAAATTCAGTTAATTCAGGTTGCAAGTATACTGCTGAAGCTACATGTAAAATACATGATCCCTGAGAAAAAAGCTCAAAGGACCTTGAAATAAATGGGCCTCCAGCCAGGAAGCATCTGTCACCACCAGAGTCTTTCTGACTGTATGGCTTTGTGTTGTGTATAACGACGCTAGCAACCTCTGGAACCCTGTGGACCCTGTTAATGCGATGTGGTCATGTTATTTTCTTCAGAACAATTCAGTTAAGATTAAGCTATATCTTAATCTTACTCATTACAGACCTGCCAAGTGTCACAGTTTACTCTTATTTTTTGCCCTCTGATAACAATTCTACCCATAAAGTACAGAAATATTTCTCTTTACCTTTGTTGCTTCCCGATGGTGATGGGAAGAGTTTGGCAGGTTGGACTGGAGTGTGTCCTTCCAAAGGAAATTTAAGCCTTCACTTTTTGCTCCTCCCTTTTCACTGTGTTATGATTCAGCTCCTCACCTGCTGGGCAGGAAGTACAACCCCAAGAAGGAAGTCCTCTGCAGGCCATACAGTGACTTTGAAAGACTTACAGATGATCTGTGCTCTCTGGAGCACTTCTGAAGGCCATACAGTGACTTTGAAAGACTTACAGAGGATCTGTGCTTTCTGGAGCACTTCTGAAGGCCATACAGTGACTTTGAAAGACTTACAGATGATCTGTGCTTTCTGGAGCACTTCTGAAGGCCATACAGTGACTTTGAAAGACTTACAGATGATCTGTGCTTTCTGGAGCACTTCTGAATGCCATACAGTGACTTTGAAAGACTTACAGATGATCTGTGCTTTCTGGAGCACTTTAAGTGCTCTCATTCTGTTGTCTAAGTCTAGCTCCACTGAAGGAAAACTAGGTATTGTTCTGAAGAAAATAACATGACCACATAGCATTAACAGGGTCCACAGGGTTCCAGAGGTTGCTAGCGTCGTTATACACAATACAAAGCCATACAGTCAGAAAGACTCTGGTGGTGACAGATGCTTCCTGGCTGGAGGCCCATTTATTTCAAGGTCCTTTGAGCTTTTTTCTCAGGGATCATGTATTTTACATGTAGCTTCAGCAGTATACTTGCAAGTAAACGCTACCTTATAAAAAGACAAGAATATGCTCAAGTAGGAATTCTCCTGTGGATTCTATAACAATTACTGCTCCTAACAAGCCACACAGACCCTCTGACAGCCAAAAGCCACCAGTGACACTGGGATACATAACTGAGACACAATCCAAAAGTGGAGGGTAAAAACTATAGATCAGAGATAGGGATGGAAATTGATGATGGACGCTTAGGGGGAGAATCATAAATATGAGACACCCTTGTGAGCTTCCCAGGGGCCAATATTATTCCTGCAATACACAGCCTAGCTTCCTGAAGGTGGTAACAATACCTGTCTGAAGCTATAAAGACAGATTCATCTATATTTATGGGAGAAGAAAGTCTTTTATGGCCACAATTTTCTCCATATTCTCAACATGCAATACACCTTTCCTTAATTAAAATTAAATAATTCTATAAGATATAAAACCAAGATAATTTGACTGTAAAAATATGGTCCTAATACCATTCAATATTCTCATAAAAATAGTTTTATACAATTAACCATATAACCAAAAGTGTTCCCCTGTCCTCCAATGTCTTTTTGCTCAGACGAGTAATTTCTCACATGATCCAAAACCAACTAGAGCCCTTGGTAATTCAAAAAGTTCATGCCCACTGTTATGGCTGATCCTCTACCTCCTGATTCTGTCTCAATCTCTCTCTCTTAAGATCCATAATAAAATTATGGAAGTTTTAACTTTTCTTGATGTCTAAGAATTAGCCTCAGCAAAGAAAAGTCTTTATATTACTCATCCTGACTGTGTAGCTCTATTATTTTCCCTATTAGAAAGTAAATGAGTATTTTGAGTTTTTTCTTGTGTGTGGGAGTATTCCCATTAACCTAACACCCTTTCCCCTTGTAACCAATTATTTGTATCTTCTGTCCCATGATCTTAGTCTGGAGTCCTTGAAAGTGGAACCAAAGAGAAAACATATGCATGTATCTTATTTGTGAAGTGATCACAATGAGCAAGAAAAGAAAATCATTTGTGCTACTTGCTATTGAGTTGACAATGCCTCCAACCTTCAGGGAACCCTTACAACAAGGACTATCTACACAGAGGAAGAAAATAAAAGACTCAATCATCTATTCCCTTGAATCCCATTGGTCCAAAGTGCTACAGGGCATTGCCACGTGTGCATGACAAGTGTATGAGTTCAAACCAAGGCATGAGGAGAGGTGTTGTCAAGATGTGATGAGCAATGATGTTTATGGCCTGTACAATACTCATAGCCTCTTTCACAGCTGCATTAATGCATGGGATGACAAAACCTGAAGTATCCAATAAAGGTGTGCAACACAGTCTCTTTGTGGTATTTAGAAAGGCGTTATCCTCCTTTCACAGGGAACCAAGTACCACAGGAAGTGAACCTTCTTATCCCTCCCTCTTGCTCTTCGTTTCCCCAGGATGGAACCCCATACTGAGATGACCACAGTAACAGTAACTAGTTCATACCATATGATTTTATGGCAAGTGCCTAAAATTTGACCTTCAATCTATATAATAATTACCTGTAATGCTATTTTGCTATCTTTGTGTCTGAAATTTTAGTCTTTCTCTAATTTTTTTTCCCAGAACAACCCTTGTTTTGGATCAGAAACTGCTTGTACTACTTGTAACCAATAATCTTCTCAGAGAAACTTTTCCAGAAAGAACTCCCAGGTAAACAGCAGGAACAATGGAACTTTACAGTAGTCTCTTTGGCAATGTGCTGTGAAAGGACGTGGACTGGGTGCACACCCTTCTTCAGAGGTTGGAAATCAAGTTAAGCTGAGGCACAGACATACTAGAAGACAAGAAATTGAAGAAATTTTCTTAGTTAGCTTTAGCATATGCTCATCGAAGAAAACTGTGAATGGAATGCATCTCGAATTTATTCCTTCCTCAGACTTTCCAAAGAAACGAGATGCCTGGAGCTGCTGACCCATGACATCATCTCCAGTCTTGACAGCATTAAAAATAGGGTGAAGAGTATGACAGCTTCATATGATATGAAGAAGAGAAACAAAAAAGGCCCACCATGTAGGATGCCTTTTAACTACATAAGTGTATCCCCAGTATTATATACGGTTGGTAACTCCAAAATATATTGTTTATCTGAAATTAAAATTTGCCTAAGAATAATATACTTTTTCTAGAAACTTCACTTATTTGACAAATATAATAAATAATTAGACTTAATGAAATTTCTTAAAAGAAGACTCAGAATTAAGAGTAACAGGCATCTCAGTCTCAACAAATGTGGTAGGAAAGAGGGGATAACTAATGAGAAAAAGTCACCCAAAGATTTGTAGGGTTGAGACACAAAAAAGGTGAGAAACCAGCTTGACACCAAATGAAACACACACTTTCTTAAGCTCAAGGACAGATTAGAGTACTGTGGACACATATTAAACACTGCACATAAGAATGTCTGCAGTGTTAGTTCCTTGTTGGACAAGAACCATGGTTTTGACAATAGCTGACATTTAGCAAACATTCAATAACCATTTGTCAAGTAAGATGATCATCTTTCTATATGGAGAGAGGAAGGTAGATTTGAATCAAGATAAAAAAGGGAGTACAGGGTTAGAATGACAGTTTGAATACCTAGAGAAGTAGCATGCATCAGGCTTCCTCAGTGACTTCCAATGTGTAAAAAGACAAGACCTACAAAACAGAGAGATGAACCAACCTAGAGTCTGTCTGTGGGACTAGCAATAGACACTGTTAGAGGTCCTGATCATGCCTAGCCAATAATGAAGCGTGACCATGCAATGTCAACAGATCAGAACACAGGAGTCTGCTTGACTCCTGGAATCTATGCCTTTGACTCCATTGGTGAGGAAGAATTGTCTGTATTCTGTCAATCATGTTTTAAATAAATGCTGATTGCTAGGCAGGAAGTATATTTGGGTCAGCCAGACAGGAAGTAGAGGTAGGGCAATGAGAACAGGAGTATTCTGTGAAGCAGGAAGCTCCCTCCCCTCTCCTGCCCAGACTCCAAAGAAACAACATGTGATCTGCCCTGCTGTGAAAGGTACTGAGCCACATGGCTAACATAGATCAGAATAATGGGTTAATATAAGCTACAAGAGCTAATAAGAAGCCTGAGTTAATAGGCCAATCAATTTTATAACTTATGGAGATCTCTGTGTGATTTTTCTCTGGGGCTTGCCAGCTGTGGGGTACTGGGCAGGACAGAAACCCCAACAAGCAGGCCCTCGTGTTACAGAATGGCACCCAACCTGATGTTACACTCCATGCTTTCTCAGCCCCTCCCCTGAGGGAGCCCTTAGGACCCAGCAAAGGCAATCGAGGCTGAAACCTGACAGTAGGGTGATAACAATATGGTTGCTTAGATTTGTCAAGTCCTTGTTTTTCAGGCTTCCTAGATCTTGGAATGTAATATCCAAATGCAACCTTATTTTTTTTATATTTCACCATGTTATGATAGAACTTCAGATATATCATTGCTCTCTTACTTTCTATGTACAGAACAATTCTTTTCAAAGAAACCATGTCATAAAAAAGAAATATTTCTAATTATGAAAAGTGTCTTTCATACAGTCAAATGAGCCCTTAATAAAGACCTGGAATAAAAAATCAGGAAACAGTGTGCTAAGACATACTTGAGAAAAAACCATCAGCAGTGCCACTGTTATGTGTCCAGGCAGTAGAGAGCTTTTAAACTGCAATGAGCTCTTGGGAGCAGAAGGGTGTGTCCTTCATACATAGGCTTTGTTACTTGTGCCTATCCACTTGGAAAAACTTTCTCAAGAAAGTCAAGAGACATCAAAACAAACTAAGAAAGAAGGAGCCTTGTAAAAATGTCCTATAAAACTCATCTATATAAGTCATTAAGAAACTAAATGATCTTCAGTCTGGGAAGATAGTCACAATACATATTTAGAAAGGTATTTATATTCAGAATACAAAAAAAATAAATAAACAGGGAGCTGGAGAGAAGGCTCAGTCATGAGGAGGATAGAGGTTGGATTCCTAGCATCCACCGCCACTCACAAGCATCCTGAATTCCAGTACCCGGGGAGTCAAGGCCCTCTTCTGGCCTCTAGATGTGCATGTGTTCCACACATATGAGTGCAGGAAAACACTCACCACATAAAATAAAGATAAACAATTTTAATTTTAAAATAATAAATAAATGAATGTTTGCACCATGTGTATGAATGACTGTCAAGCACCTAGCAAAGTGCTCAACACCGTTAGTCTGTATGAATTAAAGATGCAAAGACATCCCATTGCACCCACTAGAATGAGTATATAAGAAACCTGCCTACTGGCTGAGGGTGTGGCTCAGCTCCTAGATGCTTGTCTAGCTTACACAAGAGTATGGGTCCATTCTGCTGAATTTCATAAAACAGGGCTTGGTGTTACAAGTCCATAATCTTGTCATTCAGGAGGTATAAACAGGAGGATCAAGAGCCAAAAGTCATCCTCAGCTACATAGTAAGTACACAAAGGTCACTTTGCTTCATGATATTCCCTCTCAAAAGAGGACAGGTGGGGGGGGAAGGAAGGAAGGAAGGAGGGAGGGAAGGAAGGAAAGATACTGGAAAATAAGAAATAAGATTGACTGTACCAGAATGACAAGGATCTGGAATAACCCTTCTACAGTGCTCCGTTATGTGAAAAAAGAGCTGCTAGATTCCCTTAAAGTAAATACTCTTACTCTGTGATACAGCAGTTTCTCCATGGTATTTGTTAAAGGCAGGCAAGACATGTCAACCATGGTTATGGTAATATTGGTATTCTAAGAACAATGATTTACTTCCTTCTTTTTGAGACAGACTCTTCACTGTTAATCTAGTTTAGGATGGCCTCAAATTCACAATCCTTCTTCATCTGTATCCCCAACGCTAGAATTTAGATTGTATGCTACCACTACACTTTGCCCTTGATAAGAGTTGATATAAAAGATAGACACTGAATATCAAGAAGATAAGTTATGAACAAATGATACTGCACTATAAACAATAGAGTTATGGTTAAGCCAGGGTGAAGGGACTGTTATAAAGGTTTCTTAATGTGGTTCTATCGATGTATCCTGCTCTACAGAAGCAGGGTAACAAAAGACAAACTTTCTCCAAAGAGAAAAAGCGGTGGGTATCGGAATATGGATAAAGGATAGCTGAAAAACGTGACAAGACAGAAAAGTGACACTGAGAAAAATGGGAAACAGACCGCCATTCTCACGCTAACTACCGGCAGGATGAAATCAGGCAAAGCCACCACTGAAGGTAAACACAGGCGACCCTTCACACCGGACACTGTTCTCCCAAACCTTAAATCCACCAGACAACTGGGAGATTTTGTTTGACAGCAGATATTTTTGTGTGCCAGGACAACACTAAAAAAGGAAACCATTCTGCCCTCATCCTGAGAGAGTCATATTTTTCTAGACTGAAACCATTCTGCCCTCATCCTGAGAGAGTCATATGTGGGTTTTGAAGTCTCCTACTATTAGTGTGTGGAGTTTGATACACAATTTAAGCTTTAGCAATGTTTTTTACACATATGGGTGCTCTTGTATTTGTGGCATAAATGTTCAGGATTGAGACTTCATCTTGATGAACTATTCCTGTTAAGAGTACAAGGTGCCCTTCTCCATCTCTTCTGATTGATTTTAGTTTGAAGTCTCTTTTGTTAGATATTAAGATAGCTACACCTGCTTGTTTCTTAGGTCCATTTGATTGGAAAATCTTTTCTTAACCCTTAACTCTGAGGTAATGTCTGTTTTTGAGATTGAGGTATGTTTCTTTGATACTGTGAAAGGATGGATCCTGCTTTTGTATCCACTCTCTTAACCTGTGCTTTTCATAGGTGAATTGAGTCTATTGATATTAAGAGATATTACTGACCAATGATTGTTAATTCCTATTATTTTTCAGTGGTAGTGTTTGTGTGTTCCCCTTCTTTGTGGTCTGCTGGTGGTAGGTTATCTGTTGCCTGTGTTTTCGTGGATGTAGTTAGCTTCCTTAGGTTGGACTTTTCTTCTAGTATTCTGTATAACTGGATTTGTGGAGAGGCATTTTTAAAATCTGGTTTTGTCATGTTTCCTCCATCGATGGTGATTTGATTGAAAACTTTGCTGGGTATAGTAGTCTGGCTTGCATCCTTGGTCTCTTAGTGTCTGCAGCACATCTGTCCAGGACCTTCTGGTTTTCATGGCTTCCATTGAGAAATCCAGTGTAATTATGATAGCTCTGCCTTTATATGGTACTTGACCTTTTTCCTTTGCAGCTCTTAATATTTTTTCTTTATTCTTTATGCTTTGCATTTTGATTATTATATGACAAAGTGACTTTTTTGGTCTAGTCTAGTCTGTGTTCTGTAAGCTTCTTCTATTTTCATAGGAATATCCTTCTTTAGGGGGATTATTTTCTTCTATAATTTTATTGAATATATTTTCTTGTGTCTTTGAGTTGGAGTTCTTTTCCTTCTTCTATTCCTATTTTTCTTAGATTTTGTGTTTTCGTCATGTCCTAGATTCTCTGGCTGCTTTGTGTTAAGACTTTGTTTGATTTAACATTTTCTTTTACCAATGAATCTATTTACCCTACAGTATCTTAAACACCTGAGATTCTTTCTTCCATCTCTTGTATTCTGTTAGTTATGCTTGCATCTGTAGTTCCTGTTCCTTTACTCAGATTTTCTATTTCCAGATTCCCTCAGTTTGTATATTCTTTATTGCCTCTATTTCAGTTTTCAAGTCTTGAAGTGTTTGAGCTGTTTGCTTCACCTGTTTGATTGTTTTTTCTTTATTTTCTTGGATTTCTTTAAGAAATTCATTGATTTTTTTTATTTTTTGTTTAACCTTTCCTCCATTTCTTTAAGGGAATTTTTCATTTCCTCTTTAAAGTTCTCCATCATCCACATAAAGTTACATCTAAAATCATTTTTTTCCTGCTTCTTCCAGGTTAGGATAATCAAGTCTTCTTGTGGTATGTCCACTGGGTTCTGGTTTTACCATGTTGCTTTATAGGTTGTTGAATAAATTCTTGCCTTGGTACCTACCCATCTCTTTTTTTATTTGGTACCGGCAGTGTCTTTGCCTCTTGATCCAATCCTACAGTTGCTGTCTGTGTCTTTGAGAGCTGTTATTGGTCTGTTCTGTACTGTGGCTATCTGTGTCTCTGGGAACTGCTGAGATCTCTCTTGGACCACCCTCTTGGTCAGTTCTCTTGGTTTGCTCTCTTGGTGTTTTCTTAAGGCAGTGACAGCCTGTGCTTCAGAGTTCCTCTAAGGTTTCAGGAGATAAAAAAAAAAAACACCACAGAGAAAAAGAACTTGAAAAAAATAAATTCAGTTTTACTCATAGTCTTTCAGACTTTTTGGTGTGATCTAGGAAGGAATAAAGGAAGGAAAGAGGAGGGAAGTGGAAGTAAGAGAGACCAAACCAAGAGCTCTGTAGTGATCCCACAGGTGCTTGGGTTCAGATAGGCCATCTTGACCTTACCACATGCAGGTTCTGCAGAACCTCCTGTGTAGAGGTTCCAGAGGGTTCTTAATGCGGGTATTAAAAAATAAACAAAGATAGCAATAGAAAAACCTTCATTACTTGCTAATCACAAAACATTTTGAGTTTTCAGACTTTAATTCGGGTTTTCAGTACACTGACTGTATTAACTACACTAAAAACTATGTGTTTTCTTCCTCAGGGGCCCAGTAGCTCCTATTCAAGGAAAGCACACTGCAGAAGCAAACACTGTTTGTGTAGCCTACAGACAGTGTCCATCTCAGAAAGTGTCACTCCTTGTTCAGCTTCCTAGTTGCCAATATCTTAGCCCCAGCAGCAGGAGGCTGGACCTGTAATCAAGTAGAATGCACAGGGTCCCCAAATGAGGTATCTGAAGCTTCTGTGCAGCCACATTCCATCCCCTCTATTTTAGACCTCGGCTTACACTAGGGGGAGCTCCTCCCTACAATTTGTCAACATAGGAAACTTGTCAGGAGGCTCACCACCTCTCCGCCCTATCCCAGAGCCCTGCTCTCCTCTGGACCCCTTGAAGGTTGTATTCCCTAATGTTAATAAGAGTGGGACAGAGAAGTAGAGCTGAGCATCTCAAAGAACAGCTTAATCTATGTCATAAGGAATACTCAGCAGAGTAAATGGTGAGCACGGTGTTTCTGTTATTTGAGGTTGGTGTGTAATCTTGAGAGAAAAGCAGACAGAAGAACAGATGGAGGGAGGGCAGAAAAGTTTGGGGCAGGGAGAAGACAAGATCCTTTGGGGGATCATATTAAATCACACAAACTGCCATTTAGAAAGATAAATATAAAACATTTAACAAGTCCACTTAAAAAATAAAAAGTAGTTACAGAACAGAGTGTCTGAGTTAATAATGGTGAGAAAACAAAACATTTCTAATCAACCCCAAAGAAAAAATTGAAAGCAATAAAATCAGTATGTGGGTGGATCTGAGGAAAAGGGTAAAGGATGAATGGCATATGGAGAGGAGAGGGACAAACACAGACTAAGAGAACCCAGGAGCCCCAAAAGAAAGAGAAGATGAACCCTCAGACATCAGGTCCCTGAAGGTTTTGAAGAGTAGGGATGTGTCTCCCAGAATGCAATGACGTAAGACACTAGTCTCATTTTCTGGACCATCTTGGGAAAAATTCCTCAGACCTCATGTTTTTGTTTTGTTGTTGTTACTGTTGTTTCTCAGTGGAAAATGAAAGCAGTTGGATCAAACAATTTCCTAGAATCCCTCTCTTGCTCTAGCTATAACCCCTCATTGAGACTGAAGCTGTCTGCATGCCTGGACTTCAACAAACTTACTGAGAACTGCTAATTAAATGTATTTTCCACTCCCTTCAAATAATTCTGTAATCACATTTCTGCTCGCTGCTCATTTCACTGCTAAGACCCAAGGAACAGAGACCTCTGAATGAACTCATTCCCACCCCTTACAGGCTCAGCCTGCACACAGCAGGAAATGAAATATTAAGCTACTAACAAAGTCAGAGTCTACAAACTATCAATTCTGTCTGTCATGTTCCAGGTATAATACCAGAAAACGGCTCTGTTTTCCACTTTATTGTCTCACACGGAAGGGACACACCAGAATTTCTTCTGTTTACATAGCACAGTGAATAGAGATGAAATGACAGCTCTTGAAGTTCATGGTTACTTAGCCAATTAGAGAACAAAGAGTCTCAAAGTGATTAGAACTTGCTTTTGGGGGCTAAGCAGTACAGAGCACCAAGGTTTTGTGATTATGCTTAGACAATAGCTTCAGTGTCCCAGACAGTTTCACAGAGAAACAGCTGGTGCTTTCCTGTTAAACCTAAACACATTTGATGTCTTCATCACTCAAGTTACTTATTTCTCCTTTATATCATGATTATTTTTGGTAGATATTGCCAAAGGAATGGCTGAACAATATGAGAATGAAATCTGTCTCATTTTACTTATTATCTTTATAGGACCAATTGTTGGCACTGTGTTATTTCCTTGCTGTTGTTGTAATAAATATCATGAACAAAGGCCATTTGAGTAGGAAAGTATTTTTTTCATCTTACAGCTCACAGTCATGAAGGGAAATCAGGGCAAGAGCCCAAGGCCGAATCCTGGAGTCATGAACTGCAAAGGCGGTGCAGGAACTCTGCTTACAGGCTTGATTCCAGTGGCTTGCCCAGCACAGGACTACCTGCACAGGTGGTACCCTGTGGCCACAGTGGGTTTGGCCCTCTAGCATCAATCATTAATTAAGAAAATGCCCCTCACAGACTTGCCTACTGGCCAGTCTTACACAAAGAATTGCCAGTGGCCATGTCAGAGAAGCAGCAGGTGGCAAATGACTTCAGGGATCACCCATCAGCATGCAAAACACTAATGGGTGAATCTCAGATAGGTAAGGCCCCAAAAGCATTGGCTCCAGGATGTCTCCTGCTGTTGTTGTGCTTTACATCTCTGGTATGTGGCACCCTGTGAATGGGTAAGGACGGATTCCCCACTGGCCTTCATGTGATGAGAGTATCTCTTGGAAGCATCCCATTCTACTGGGCATGTTTACCTGTGAATTATTAATAAGATGACTTCCTCCTAAGCTGTACTGTTTAACTGAAACCATGATTTTATGCAATAATAGTATTAGTTTAAATAGAATTTTGATGATTGAGGGTCTTTAATAAATATAGTAACTGATTATGATAGAGATTAGCTTAGTGGGAAAACTAATACAGGTAAAAACAAGATATGATGTTGTCCCTGCCCCTGATAAAGCAGAGGCTGCAGAGGATAGAAAAATAGAACAAGGAAATGTCACACGACTAGTTTCTATTGAGGAACTGTATAGGCTGTGACTTTGGCTAATGATGAAGAAAAACAATTGAGTTCCGGAAGCTAAGTTAGCTTAAATTCTTTTAATCTTAATGCTGAGAGATGTGTTCATAGGTTTCAGGGTGTATCATAGGTAAAAACAAAGCTTTAAGATATGATCTAATGTTAGATTATGATGTCTTGTTAATATTTTTGAGGTGAAAAACCCAAGGAAACAATCTAAAATTTAGAAAGGCACATAGTTAAGGTCAGGGAACAAGAACAAAGCTTCCCAATTATTATTAGATGATGTGCCTTTCTTGCTAAGATAGTTGGTGACCAAAGATGAATAATAATTGAACCAATTTCTGCCCTCAGCATTCTGATTAAAAAAAACTGTTGATGAGTGGGTATGTACCCTGAGAATTTAAAGTAGAACTTACAGATTGTTTCTCATATATAAAAGTTTAGATTTGTGACTCTTTTAAGACTTTTGATATAAATGATAAAATAATTTCTTTATAACCACAAAATGCACCCAGCCAGTAAAATAAATGGCTGAGAAAAATACCTTGTTTGCTCAAACTCTGTTAATTTATAACAAGTTGCTTGGAAATGAATATGTGTGAGTTCTCAGGACAACTTACTTTTCACCTGTAACATGTAAAATGTTTACTCATGTAAGGGATATGAAAATCTTGCTAATTTTTACTTCTATTCATTATAATCATTCACTTAAAAATAGGATGTAGCCATATTGTAATTTTTATATTGCTTGAAAAATTTTACTGAGGTATATAATCTATAATGGAAAATTAAAGACATGAGAGAAGGAAAACACCAGGAGAGATACAGAAGGAAACCATCAAGAAAGACAAAAGGGAAACCCCAGGATAGAAAATCTGAACAGAAAAGAAATACAGTAGAACAAACAATGATAAGAATAATAAAATGAAGAACTAAGCTTTGGTCCTGAGAAAAGTTCTTGTGTGTATCTGTACAGTAGTTTACCTGTTCTGCATCTCCTCTTCAGCTTCTCTGACCTGCTGAAGAGTTGCCGTCCATCAGCACCCTAGGTGAGATCCTGACTGTGTGTGTGTTTCCCTTTTTACCTACCCCAGAGAATTAAGTTTAGCCCTACTCAACAGCCCCTGAGAATTAAGTTTTAATCCATCAGAAGAAAACTCAAGTTGAGTGATAGTCCTTCAAATCCGCTGGCTCCCCCTCAAACTCTAATATGCTAGAGGCTGGGCCTCCAGTCAGTGATAGAGAAATTGGCAATAAGGTTCTTTCTTCCATGATAACTCTAATTTGTATCAAGTTCACAAAAACCTAACCAACATTCTTTCTTTAATCTGTGTGTCTTGTGCTTTGATTATTATACGGTGAGGGGATTTTGTTTTTGATCTGGTCTATTTGGTGTTCTGTATGCTTCTTGAAAATTCATAGGAATACCTTTCTTTAGGTTGGGAAAGTTTTCTTCCATAATTTTGTTAAATATATTTTCTGGGCCTTTGAGCTGTAATTCTTCTCCTTCTTCTATCCCTATTCTTAGGTTTGGTCTTTTTATTGTGTCCTATATTTCCTGAATGTTTTGTGATAAGAATTTGTTGGATTTGCTGTTTTTTTTAATCAGTGTGTTTATTTTCTCTATGGTGTCTTCAGAGTCTGAGATTCGTTCTTCTATCTCTTGTATTCTATTAGTTATGCTTGTTTCTATAGTCTCTGTTCGTTGACCTAGATTTTCCATATCCAGTCGGCCCTCGGTTTGTGTTTTCTTCCTTGCCTCCATTTCAGTTTTCAATTCTTGAACTGTTTCCATTACCTGTTTGATTGTTTTTCCCCAACTAGATCCTTGGGCAGCTAAGGAGAGAGAGCCTGAAATGGCCTGATCCTATAGCCAACCATACTAATGAATAACTTGCATATCACCATAGAACCTTCATCTGGTGATGGATGGAGATAGAGACAGAGACCCACATTGGAGCAATGGACTGAGCTCCCAAGGTTCAAATGAGGAGCAGAAGGAGGGAAAACACAAACAAGGAAGTCAGGACCACGAGGGGTGCACCCACCCACTGAGACAGTGGAGCTGATCTATTCGGAGCTCACCAAGGCCAGCTGGACTGGGACTGAAAAAGCATGGGATAAAACCGGACTCTCTGAATATGGTGGACAATGAGGGCTGCTGAGAAGCCAAGGACAATGGCACTGGGTTTTGATCCTACTGCAGTGTACTGGCTTTGTGGGAGCCTAGCCTGTTTGGATGTTCACCTTCCTAGATATGGACGGAGGGGGGAGGACCTTGGACTGCCCACAGGGCAGGGAACCCTGACTGCTCTTTGGACTGGAGAGAGAGGGGGAGGTGAGTGGGGCATGGGGAGTGGGGGAAGGGGAGGGAAAAGGGAGGCAGGGAGGAGGCAGAAGTTTTTAATAAATAAATAAATAATAAAAAAAGAAAACTAACCAACACAGGCACCAGGTAAGTGTGCAAAACATACATGGTTAATTAGCAGCAGTGTCCTAAATGAGCAACTGATAAAATTAAGATTTGAGTAAACTCAGATCCCCAAAGCTGATTGCCATCATTAAGAGACTTTTCTGGAGAAAGCATAGCTCATTCTACTCACCTACTTTAAGGTAAAAAGGAAGGATTTAAGTTTATAGATATGGGAGTTAGAAGAGATCCAAAATCCACGGGGTCCAGACGGCTCAATTTACAGAGGGAAGAAAGAAGCTTGGATAACTAGATCAAATATGTTGTTTAGGGGGTGAGCTAGGATGGGAAGCAATGGTAAGGACTCCACCACACCCACTGGAGATCCCTGCATTTGTATAGGCACTCTTCCTTTTTTTTTTACTTTTCTTTTTTATTGAAAATAGATTCTTCTCTCATACAATACATTCCAATCACAATTTCCCCTCCCCCAAATACTCCCACCACCTTTCTATTACCCAGATCTATTGCCCCTCTATTTTCTTTTGAGAAAAAGACGCTATTTATTTTCAATAATACCTGTATCCAACCAAACACCACCTGTAGAAAATTGGGATCCTGGTCTTTCTCATTTAAAACATTAACAATGTTAAAAAGAATGTCAGGCAATAATGGCTCATGCCTTTGATCCCAACACTCCAGAGGTTGATCTCTGAGTCAGCAAGCAGATGTCTGATCAAGGCCAACCTGGTCCACATAAAGAATTCCAGGTCAACAAGAGCTACAGAGACCCTGCCTTGAAAAACAAAACACTGGAAAAAAAATATATGTCAATACATAAAACATTTTTGTGTTGATATATATATTGTATATATTTACCATATTGCAAGTGTACATTTCTACCTCTGATTAAGATACTTACATAATGTTTGTGTATTGATATATATTTACCATATTGCAATGTATATTTGTACAGTGTTTATATTTGGAGGTCATTATCCTCATTTGTTACACAGTTGTTTATTGTCTTAGTCTTTAAGTTAGATGGATATTGAGAATTATATAGATAAATAGTCATCTAAGTTTGTCATTTATAATTAAACTAATCAGGTTCTCTAGATATATAGAGATTATACTTAGTTTTATGATAGTGAGACACAATTGCTCCTGGCAACACCGCTCTATTCCCGAGAGAATGTTGAGCACCAAAGACACTTCACCTGGAGCCTTTCTATTTGGCAGAACTGGCCTTTGGGCAAAGAAATGCCCATACCTCAACCACTGACAGAGATACAGAGCATTTATCAATGGATAAAACAGGACTGTTATATCCTACCAAGACAGGGTAAGATAGTTTTGAAAAGTTCCTTGCCTTTAATAATGGTATGTCAGTTATTTTAGGCCTTAGCCAAAGTTGGTTGACTCAACATTGCAAACGAAACTTTGGGTGATTGCCCAGGTAGTCAGTTGTCTCTGTCAATTGTTGCACATTTTGGATATATCTTGTTTGTTAAGTAATATTTATTCCCTTCTCAGATCTTTGACGGAGTTGAAGATTATATAATTGTAGTTACTCTCTACATTATTTAGACTCCTTGAGATAGAATGTTTAGCAAAACTTTTGTTCTCAATATTGTTTGTTATATTTATTATTTGTTATTATTGTATATAGTTGTATTTGGTTTAGTTCTGTCTTATTTAGACAAAAAGGGGAGATGTAGGGATAAGTCCCGCCCCTAAGGGGGCGTGTTCGCCTCGGGCTAATGTTTGCCTATAAAGTTGGCGAGCATGCTCCCAGCCACTGCTTCTGCTTTCCTGGTCTCCGCAGGAATGGTGGTTCTGTAAGTCTATTTCTCCATTAAAGCTGTATATATATTTTTACAATCTGTCTGCATTTGTTTACGCCGTTACAGAGACAGAGACCCACATTGGAGCACCGGACAGAAATCTCAAGGTTCAAATCAGGAGCAGGAGAGAGAGCACGAGCATGGAACTCAGGACCGTGAGGGGTACACCCACACACTGAGACAATGGGGATGTTCTATCGGGAACTCACCAAGGCCAGCTGGACTGGGTCTGAAAAAGCCTGGGATAAAACTGGACTCGCTGAACATAGTGGACAATGAGGACTACTGAGAACTCAAGAACAATGGCAATGGTTTTTTTGATCCTATTGCACGTACTGGCTTTGTGGGAGCCTAGGCAGTTTGGATGCTCTCCTTACTAGTTCTGGATGAAGGTGGATGGTCCTTGGACTTACCACAGGGCAGGGAACCCTGATAGCTCTTTGGGCTGACAAGGGAGGGGGACTTGATTGGGGGAGGGGAGGGAAATGGGAGGCAGTGGCTGGGAAGAGACAGAAATCTTTAATAAATAAATAAACGAGAAAAAAATAAAAGAAAAAAGAAAACAAGAAAAAAATATCCTAAAACAGTCATCATGATCGTATATTGAAACCACTTAAAATTCTTCCTTTTGTCTTCTGAAAAGTTCCCTACATGGTATTCTGTAGTCACTGCACTGTGCACTAGTACCCCAGCCTCTTGTTTCTACATGACTGGAACATAGTCACCACTTGATCAAATTTTCACCACCCCTTCTCCAGCCTGCTCTCCAGAGCCTTTGACCTCCAGCCACACCATTCTACTCTCAGTTTCTATGAGCTCGATTATCCAGATTCCACTTGGGAGTGAGACTATGGCATCTCTGCCTTTCTGGGCCTGACCTGTTTCACTTAACATCTCCAGGCACATCTATAGTGTTGCAAGTGACAGACTTCAGTTCTTTCAGGATGGATGGTATCCTGTTGAATAGCTATTATGCAGTATTTATCTTCTTTATCCTTTCATCTGATGTGGGAGTGTCATATATCAATCTGTTGATTTCATTGGTTAAGTAATAAAGAAACTGCTTGGCTGGCCCTCATAGGTTAAAACATAGGTAGGCTGAGTAAACAGAACAGAATGCTGGAAAAAAGAAGCTGAGTCAGTGAGTCACCATGATTCTCCCACTCCAGGCAGACGCAGGTTAAGATCATTCCTGGTAAGCCAGCTCGTGGGCTACAGCAGATTATTAGAAATGGGCTAGTCCAGGTGCGAGAGCTAGCCTATAAGAGGCTAGATAGAAATGGGCCAAGGGGTGTTTAAAAGAATACAGTTTCCGTGTAATTATTTAGGGGCATAAGCTAAGCTAGCCATGTAGGAGGCCGGGTGCCGAAACGTACCCCGCCTCTCCTATTACTACAGAGTGGTGCCCTACGTGATGGACTAAATCCACTTAAAAACCTGAGAATGCTTAAAAATAAGGGAGAGAGAGTTTAACACAGATTTTTGCTGTTTGTTGGTAGTGTGCTGTAGAGAGATTTCCTGATTCGGCCTCAGCAGCAGAAAAAAAAGCTGCGTTATTTTAAAGCGCGGCTTCCTGGGGCTGTGCTGCCAGCGTGAACTCTGGCTTTAAAGCATTTCAATGGATTTTATGAGACTGGATGTTTGTGTTCCCGCTTGGGATCGGAAGGAGAGTGCTCTGAGACCGAGCTGATGGCTCAGCGCTCCTCGCCTTCACCTGGGCAGAGGGCAGAATCAGGCTTAGGCAGGCGGAAGAGCATGTCGGATTCCTGCCAACGGAGATGTGTTTTCAGACTGTGCAGTGCTCTGCTTGTCAGATTTGGATGTAACTTGGATGAAAAGAATTTATGTGCTGCATGCTCAGTCTCAGAATTAAAGTGCTGAGTGCCGCTCCTACCTGGCGGCCCCAGAGCTAGCACAAAATGGTACGTCCTCCATTTTGAAATTTTCCTGACTCAGCAGCAGGAAAAAACTGGCTGTTTTAAAATGCCAGCTTTCTGGGCTGTGCAACCATTGCGATCTCTGTCTGGCTCCTGTGGGAGACAGAGCTTTTGAATGGAGCATTTGGAGTAAAGTGCTACAATTTGTTTGATGGCTATTAGACTTGCTGTGTTCCTAAAAGGAAGTCATTATATGCAAGGATCAGAGGCACGAGCGGCTCCGCCATGTTGGACTGGGCGGGTCAAGCAGGCAGTACCTGTTTTGACCTAGGAATTGTCACAGCTTAGATTCTTAAGTGCTTAGTGATTTAAAGGCGCAAAACAAAGTGCTCCTGGATAGTAAAAGAAAAAAAAATTACAGATTCACAATACAACAGATTCAGACATAAAAGACCTCTATGGATCACAGTGTTGGATGAATGTACGTAGGCTTGAGAGAGAAAAGAAAAAGAATATAGAAAATAAAGTTAATGGTTTAAAAAAAAGGTAAAGTCTTTAAAAAGACAGAGTACAGATAGTTATAGATAAAGAAAAATAAGCCACGTAAAAATGGAAAATTCACAGAGAGTCTGGATTATGTACACTGTGTTTTCTTTAAAATTTTTAACTGTGAAGGAGCTAAGTACAGAGAGACATTTCATTATATGGGCTGCCAAGTGGAACCAAAATGGATATCATGAGGGTATGACTTCAGAATTTGGGTCTAAGGATATGATGCTTTGAAGAGGGTCTTCTTTTGTTTTCACAGAGGACCAGACCCTGTGGATTGCATCTATCCTGATATGATATAATAGACCACAACCTCCCGAAAAGTTCCTGTGAACACCCTCAAAAAATTACTTCACTAAACTGCCAACTGAGATAAACCTGGCACACAGGTTACACCCTAAATGATCTGATTAACAGCGGCCCCATTCAGCAGGAAGCAGTTTGGAGAGAAATAACTCCGCCCATATTCCCAAAAAATGTTTATAAATCTTCTTTTACATTTAAAGGGGGATATGATATAGATGTGAATAATTTGCATTGGTGTGGATTTTAAGGTCAATTTTGTTATATGTATCTGTATTTCTGATTTTGATTAAGGTATTGTGATCATGTAGTTCATTTTTAAAATGTAATGTATAATTAGGAAATATAGGTTGTTAATGGATAATCATTGATAATAGTAAAGCTTGTAGTCATGTGAGTTAGATTTTCTAGATATATAGACATATATTTCAGATAGGCATTCTTCATATCTCTCAAAGGCTGCAGAATATGGCATTTAAAATATCTTAATAACTTAGGACTTTTCATAACAATGAGACATA
Organism: Microtus pennsylvanicus; assembly: GCF_037038515.1. NCBI lineage: Eukaryota > Metazoa > Chordata > Mammalia > Rodentia > Cricetidae > Microtus > Microtus pennsylvanicus. The sequence continues at coordinate 4,756,518 of NC_134588.1, forward strand.
TCTGCTCCTGGTGGCACCAATCTACTTCGAGAGGAAGATGGGCATCGAAGAGGATTCTTATGGAGTTTGATAGCCATTTGGGCAAGAAACTGCTCTTGCCTGGACTGTTGCATAAAATGGACACAGAGAACCCACAGAGAGAGGACTGCTGAACTTGCCTAAAGGTGAGACAGTCTTTTGGGGTTCATGACTCATTAAAGAGTCTGTGAGACATTCTGCAGGACACAGCAGATAGTGACTGAACTGTCTTTGAAATTGCCTGCTTCATGGAAATGTCTGCTGGATACTATGGGCCTGAAGGCTGAAGATGGATGGCCCAACGGTATAAAAGAACTTTGAGTGACTGTCCAGGCAGCGAGATGTCTTTGTCATTTATAGAGTTTGAAGTTTCTTAGTTCTTGTTTACTTAGGTAATATTATATCCTTCTGGAGTCTTTGATGGAGTTGAAGAATGGATAGACAGTTATAGTTTTCCATTGTTATGATAAAAGATAAAATAGATATAAATATTGTAACTGTAATTCTTGCTTAATAACTGTTTTGTTATATGTAATTTTGCTATGTTAAAGTTAAAGCCTTTCTTTTTTTTGTTTAAACCGAAAAAGGGGAAGTGATGTGGGAGTGTCATATATCAATCTGTTGATTTCATTGGTTAAGTAATAAAGAAACTGCTTGGTTGGCCCTCATAGGTTAAAACATAGGTAGGCTGAGTAAACAGAACAGAATGCTGGGAGAAAGAAACTGAGTCAAGGAGTCGCCATGATTCTCCCACTCCAGGCAGACGCAGGTTAAAATCATTCCTGGTAAGCCAGCTCGTGGGCTACAGCAGATTATTAGAAATGGGCTAGTCCAGGTGCGAGAGCTAGCCTAGAAGAGGCTAGATAGAAATGGGCCAAGCGGTGTTTAAAAGAATACAGTTTCCGTGTAATTATTTCGGGTAAAGCTAGCCGTGGGGGCGGCTGGATGCCGGGGACACAGCCCGCCGCTCCAACTACAATGTTCGTCCATTGATAGACAGGTACTTTGACTTTGTATTATGAAATGCTGCAGAAAATAACCGAGGCCTCATCATCCTGATTCACTTCCTCTGAAGATATACTCAGAAGTAGAAATGCCAGGCCAGATGGAAGTTTTATTTCTTGATTTGTAGGCAAATTCCATACAGTTTACCACAATGACAGGACTAATTTGCATTCCACCAACAGTGCGTGAGTGTTCCCTTCCAACTGAAAGCTCTAATGAAGATAATGAAGGGCTAGGAAGTGTTCCACTGATGTGGTGCTTTATACAAACAATTATTTTACAACACTTTTACATGAGACACAAAAAAAATTCTGTGGACAATTAGACAGTTCAGTATATAAAGACACTTGCCACCAATTCTAGATTGGTGAACCAATGAGTTTATTGGAGTTACAGTAGTGTGGGTAACTCAGAGACAGTTAAGGCACTGAACGGTCCACACCAGAATGGGTGAAGACTCACAAAGGCTGTATCAGTTTGCAGTCAGTTCTGAACTTGTAGTCTCTTTTCCTCAGGAATACTTTAAAGATTATGTAACCTTGGGGAAGGGCTTTGTACATACAGTAAATTTCATAAGTTTCCTGGGCCTTGAAAATTCTACTAGTTCCCTGAGTCTTCCAAGCCTCTATCATTTCCCAAGAAGAGAATGTTGCAACTTTGAGGAAATAGCTACATGACATTGTGTTTTCTGGATAATTGGCACCTGGACAGTGACACAGAGAGACATTAACAAAGTTCCTGAGGTAAATTCATATAAATCAAAGATGAAAGAGAGCTTTAAGAAGGAGGAGTGTAGTTCTTGACAGTAAAAGGGTCAAGAGAAGTCAAGGAAAGATTAACAGTCATTCAGAGAAGATGAGGCCTTGGATTTAGCTGCAAGTCTGCTGTCCACGGCATTGTGAGTAGTAATGTTAGCAGAAACTTAGATGTGGGACTGAACCTGCCACATTAGCTCTCTGTATTTCTAAAGAAGTTAGAAGGCAGAAATCAGTAAAAGAAAATCATTTTATTTGCAGTCTTGCCATAACTGATAAGAGAAATGTTTTCTCCACCTTTCCTGTCGCAACGTTACATGTATATGGAAAAGATTGCATGAAAGTCAGGACCTATGCACAAAATAAAGTTAAATAAAGTGTCAGAACTGTGAAAAACCGTCCTGGGAGTCAGATTTTTTTCCTTTGTTACCAGGGTCCAGCCTAGAGCCACAATTCTCTAATTCCCTTTCAGTTTACTAATGTTCTTTACCCTCTGAGGGAAATAAAAAAGAAAGTTAACTGATCTGACTGGAGTCAGTCTACACCCATGCCCAAACCGTGTCTGGAGAGAGACCTATGATGGCAGTAATTGACAAAGTGCTACCAGTGCCCCTAGAGCCTCTGCCACTTCTTGGTATACAGACCTTAACACATTCCCTGTATGAAGGAAGTCGTAAATTTGATTTGCAAAAGACAATGCTGGGAACACTCCACACCTTTCACTGGAAAGTTTCCAAATTAACTAGGAAACACTTCTTAGCCAATTTAGCAGTTTGTCACAATGTAAGATGATCCTGAACATGCAACACCTGTAGCTTTTAATAATCCTGGATTCCTACAACCAAGTAAGTGAAGCTATATTGTGAAATAGCAGTAGACACAAATTGGCAGTTCTTCATACACAAAAGAGCCTGAGTCTGCTGTGCTAGCATCAGGATCACAGTACTGTCTGTGGTTCCCAGAAGCAGTCTGGGAAAGGAATAATTACATGGGGTAAACTCTCATTTCAACTAAGCCGGCTCTGTCTAAATTTATGAAAACTCCTAAACATTCACCATTAGTATTATTTCTTCCAATTCTATCTCTAACATAGACTGATCCCTCAAAGCCTCAGTTTACTTTAGCTTTTATTTTATTTTATTTTATTTAGTATTTTCTCCATTTCCAGACTAAGTTGTCTTTCTGTACTATGGCAAAGTTGGACCAATTTCTCTCTTGGATTCAGGTAAACTCATCCTGCTTCATAGAGGAAGACTCGTTTTTATCTTGTGGTTGGTAACTGTAGATGGAGACTTACTTGGTTAAGAGCATATTCTTTTTGTGTGAAATGCCTCATCTTGGGTAAATTTCTTCCTCCTCTTTCTCCTCCTCCTCCTTCTCCTCCTCCTCATTTTCTTCCTCTTCCTCCTCTTTTTCTTCCATTTTTGGATTAATCTTTAGTTAATGTATACTCTGTTAGTCCATGCCCCAATTCATGGATTTAATACATATTTATTGATAAATGAGATCTGAAAACATATTTGGGGATTTGAATAAACAAAAAGATAAAATGTTTCATTTTGAAAACCTTACTACCTTTCTTCTTTATGTCCCCCAAGTCCAATCAACATTCTTCAAAGTGTGTGTGTGAGTGTGTGTGTGTGTGTGTGTGTGTGTGTGTGTGTGTGAATATGAATGTTTCTGTAGTGTTGTGGCATGCTAAGGCCACACTCTCACTGCTGATATTTCAAAGGGCACATGATACTAACAAATCTTGATGAAATGTATAGACACCAGAAATCTCTATTGGAAAGGATGTGCTTGGGGAGAAGTTTATAAGGCCTCAACCCTACATAAAGAACTAAAGCAACTGGTGAATAAAAGTGGGAGCAGAAGTGTTGGTGTTCACCATGTAAGAGCCAGTCATACCTGTAAACAATATAGAGAACTTTATACAGACTTGACAGTTTATATTTAGGAGCATATGTGTTTATACAATAACAGTTAGTAAAAAATACACCATGATTTATAAAGAGAGTGTATGTGGGGGGCGGGGTGAAAGAAAGGGAAGGGAAATAGTTGCAATAATAATCTCAAAATTAAAACTTTAAAATATAATTCAGCTATTGTAGAAAAGACCATAACACTTTTTAAGAAATATTTATAAATGCAGTTGCTGTATGACCTACTTATTATATTTTGTGAGTGTGAGTGTGCATGTGTGTGGTATGCCTACAAGCATGTGTGTAGATGCATGGTTGTGCTCACCCATGTGTGCTGTGGGAGCTCCTTCTGCTCCTTCAGCTGGTAGCCTTTAAGATACCATCCCACTTGGGCATGGTCTCTTATACTATAAATGCAGCTGTAAAGTGTGTGCTCACTCTCTTTGCTTCTGGCTCTCACTTCCACCTGCTAGACTTTGTTCCTGTTCATTCAGAGGACTCTGATCTAGGGCAGTGAATCTGTGAGTCTCTCCTAAATAAATAACCCTCCATTGTACGTAATTATGAACTAGTGTGGGATTATTTTGTATCTTCCACCATCATCTGGTACCCTCAGCCAACAAATGCTGCCAATGAGGACAGCTAAATCCACTTAAAACCTGAGAGAGTTTGGGAAGTTATTATAGACAAAAAGAGCAGAGCTAAGCATGGCTTCTTAGTAGCAGTGTTTTCTCAGGTGGGGTCTATTTGCTAGAGACAAGCACATCTCATTTAAGAGAGGCTTCCTGATTCAGCTTTAGCTGCAAAAGCCTTCAGCTCTTTTAAAAGGTCCCACCACCAAACACTTATATGGCTTTTATGAATAGCCTAAAGCATGCTTCTTGGTAGTGGCAGGGATCTTGGAACTCCATAGAGTTGTGGCAATAAGTATGGCTCCAGACAGTACCTCCACCATGAAGCTAGGCTCTCAGAAAGCTAAGGAACAGGTTGGATCCAGCCCAGCCATCAAAGCCACGGCTTTAATCCTAGCCATATCACTTAGCAAATTAAAGACTCATGTGGTCAGAAAAAGAGAGATATACAGTAAAGAAAGATTTAAAGATAAAGAAACTCTAAATGGTTTACAGTGTGTTTAAAAATATATGTAGGCTTGGGAAAGGAAATAAAAAGGATAAAGTCCCTAAAATAGAAAAGAAAAAGAGTAGTTAGGTGTGGTGGCACATACCTTTAATCCCAGCACTTGGGAGGGAGAGGCAGGCAGATCTTTATGAGTTCAAGGACAGCCTGGTCTACAGAGTGAGCTCCAGGACAGCCAAAGATACACAGACAAACCCTGTTTCAAAAAGCCAAAAATTAAAAATAAAAACAAAAAAAGCTTAAAATAAATCCACATAAAGATAAAAGATATGGAGAGAGTCTGGATACTGTATGTTATTGTGTTGTCTTTAAATTGTTTGATGGCTGAGGAAGGAACAAAAGCTGTGAAAAGATACTTGATTATAAATGCTGCTGGATTGATCCAACATAAGTATTTTGAAAATGCCTTGACTTCAAAATTAAAGACAAAAGGTATGTTACTTTGGAGAAGAGGTTTTGCTTTTGTTTCCACAAGAAACGAGAAGCTGTGGATTCATTCTGGATTAAGAAAAATAAGGTTTGATCAAGGAAGAACCCCTGAGAAATCTCTGGTAGGAGCAGATAGCTCAGATGTCTGAGTTCTACATCCAGAACAGCCTCAAGACTGCTGGTTGAGATGATCAAGCCCCACAGAATATTCCAGTCAGGACTTGACCATAATTCTAAATTTTCTTTAGGTTCCCTTAAAATTATCAGCACCCCTAATCAGCGGGAAGTAGCCTGAAAAACTATGTCCACATTCCCAAAAAAATGGATTATGGATATTTATCTTTGTTTAGAGTGTTGGTTACAATGTGTTATGGATTACAGTCTGGACAAAGCTAAACAAGGGATATCAGATTCAGAATTCTTGTTTTTAAAAAGAAAGGAGGGGAAGTGCTGTGGTCTTTTATCCTGTCACTTGTACTATTTTTAATAAAATGCTTATTTGCCAGTAGCCTGGCAGGAAGTATAGGTGAGGCAACCAGGCAGGAAGTAGAAGTGGGGCAATGAGAACAGGAGAATTCCAGGAAGGCGAAAACTCAGTCTGCAGTCATCACCCAGACACAGAAGAAGCCAAACACAGAGAAAGCAAGATGAAAATGACTTGCTAATGTAATGTACAAAGCCACGTGGCTAACACAAGCAAGAATTATGGGCTAATGTAAGTTATAAGAGTTAATAAGAAGCCTGGGTTAATAGGCCAACCAGTTTATAATTAATGTAGACCTCTGTGTGTTTCTTTGGAATAGAATGACTGTGGGACCGGGCAAGACAGAAACCTCTGTCAAGACATGTGGGTTCATGTTAATAGACCATAGGTCAAGGCTGAGAAGACTTCCTTTACTGCTTTCCAGATAGATTTTTGAGACATTCTCTGACTGAACATAGAGTTCACCCTTTGAGTAGACTGGCAGGCCACTGTGCCCTGGAGTGTACCTGTCTCCATCTTCCCAGTTCCGGGATTAACACCACAGACTCCCACTGTTGCATAGCTGCTGGGACCTGAACTCATATCTGCATCCTTGTGCAACTAACACTTGACCTACTGAGCCATCTACCCAGCAATTATGCTTTTAAGTATTCACAGAAAAAATATATCCCCAAAAACTATTTATGAAAGAGTAATACACTGATCCAGGTGAAGGTACAGCAAGTAAAAGAAGCTTGTCCTAAAAGGATGAATATTACACAATCCTGTGTACATTAGCTGTTTAGAATTAGCAAAACCAGACAGGAAGTGTGTTAGAGCTCTCTATCACCCAGGGAGCAGGAATAATAAGATGTGGATTTCTTTCCAGAGGTGATAAAATTGTTGTGAATGACATTGTGTTTTTCACTTAACCTTGTGAATATACCAGAGCCCACCAGGGTACACAGTCTAAACTGACAAGTCTTATGGTCTAGCAGTTGCAGTTACATCTCAGGGAAGTGCATCCTAAATAAGTCAATGAGATACTGAGTTACCCCCAGTGAAAACACCTTTTCCTTGCCACAGGCACCATTCAGCTGCAAAATATCCCAAGAAAACTATTTCCTTCCCATATGACTCCTCCCTCTTAAAGTTTCTCATTTTTCCTACATCCTAGCTTTGTAGAAACAAAGACTGGTAGTATAGTTTGAAGAGTGAATATTCTGTAAGGTCTGTATGTAAGTCTCATCTCTGTGATGGTGGTAACTGAAGTACCATGAATCATTAGCGTGTTCACCTTTCAGGAGGTCTCTAGATTATTGCATAAATCCTTCCAGAGAACATCATGACTCTTCATCTTCTCTGCTTTCTGGTTCATGATTCCAGCAGTTTGCAACACCATGCCGTACTACCCTCACCAGGGGATCAAACAAATGGAACCCCCAGTGTAGGACCTGAACTTCCAGAAGTGTGAGCCAGAGTAAACTCCCTTTACCTCACACGTAGACTGTTAAGCTGTCTTGACGGTGTGGCAAAGATGATGACTACAGCGTGGCAGGGTTTTATTGTGGCTCTGGGCTCCACACTCACAGATCATCCTACTTCCATCCCACTCATTTTTCCATGTTCCATGTTTCTACTTGTTGCAGGATGTCAGCAAGTCCAGCAGGTCTCATGTGACTTCATAGAAGACAGGTCTAATTACAAACTACTTGACAACTCTTGACTCCTCAGATTTAGGAGCAGAGAAGCTTTCAGGGTATTGTGGAAAGAGTCTAATCACTTGGACAAGAGAAACTGTTCTCCTTACAAGTGAGAAGGCTTAACATGGCGTACAGTGATAGATGACCATTCGGGTTCCTTAGCCTGGTCACCTACTATAAAATATTCATGAGCAATTCCATAGCTACAAAACCAGATTTTATTCACTCTTTGCTTCAAGTTTGCCATCTGATAAGCGAGAACTGACCAATTCACCTATTTTAGTAACTTCTAAGATACAATAAGTAATGTATACATATAAGTAATGTATACTCTATCTCAATAAAGCCAACAAACACTAAGATTAGTTTATCAAAAGGAAATCCATTAAAATGCAGACAACAGGACTCCAGAGAAAATGGACTTCACAGTGACACTCACGACAGCCCTGACTCTTTCTGATATTCTCATCTTTTCTCATTTCCTCTTTTAGTTACATATTTATTAATATATATTAAGTGTACAAAATAATATATTCTACTGCAACATTTTATACATAGACACATTTTATTTATTCTCCTATCACCAAGAGTTATTCTTCCTTTTCTCAGGAATCCTGCCTCCTACATTCTTTATCTCTCTCTCCCTCTCCTTCTCTCTCTTTCTCTCTCTCTCTCTTTCTCTCTCTCTCTCTTTCTCTCTCTGTGTGTGTCTCTGTCTTTGTCTCTGTCTCTCTGTTTCTCTCTCTCTGAAAATGTATCATATTGTCTGAGTCTATTTTACTTCACGTGATAACCTCCAGTTCCATACGTGTTTCTGAAACAGACATAATTTTATTTTCCTTAACATTTATTCATCCATTACATATATGTACCCCATTTTCTTTATCTATCCATTAACTGTTAGATACTCAGACTGATTGCATTCTTTGTCTGCCATAAATAGTGCCATGGCAAAGGTGGGAATTCAGGTATCTCCATTGTGAGCTGACCTTGGTTCCCTCATGTATATATCCATGAGCAGTAAAGCAGGATCACATGGTAATTTGAGGTGTAGGTGTTGAAAGGACCTACACGCTGATTTACATTCCCGCCAACACTCCCACCAAAACAAGTGTTTCTACTTTCCCAAACCCTGCCCAGTATTAACTTGCTTTTGTTTCTTGGAAGACAGTCATTCTGACTAATATAACTTTAATTTGATTTGCATTTTCATGTTGGCCATAATTATATGTTTATTAGCCATTTATAACTCTTTTGAGGACTATATACCCCAGTCATGTCTTCATTTATTATTAAATTATTTTCTTTGTTGTTTAAGTCTTGAGGTCTTACTATATTTCCAACATCAATTCCTTATCACAATATTAGCTGGTGAAGATTTCCTCCCGTCTTGTTTCTGTCTCTTCACTCTAGCAATCATTTCTTTTGTTGCTCAGAATTTTTGTTTCTGTCCTATCCAGTTCCTTTTATTCCTTCTGAGCAGTTGTATTCCTGCTTAGGAAGTCAGCCCCAGTTTCTCTGTTTTCATTTAGTATTTTGAAAGCTTTATATCTTGCATTAAAGGCTTTTATCCATGTTAAGTTACTATTTTTCTTGAGAAAAGGCCTCATTATACAGATTGTTCTCCAGTTCACCAGGTGGTCCAAGATGGACTAAACTCCACTCGCCAATGCTGGGATTCCAGGCTTCTCCCATAAAATCTGGCTTGAGTTGTTCATTCAAACAGGGGAGTAGAAGGCAAGCTCACATCTTGGGCATGTGGATCTCCAGTTTACCTGGCACCATTCGCTAAAGAACTTATCTTTTCCTCAAGTATGTCTTTAGCACCTCTGCCAATATTCAAATGGGTGTTACTGCAAGCATTTATTTCTGAATCCTCTGTTCTATTGTGTTGGCCTTCATGCCTGCTCTTTAGGCCAGTACCATGCTGGGTGTTTTGCTATTGATATTTTTAAAGATATGGTATTACAATGATGTGGGAGTATCTTTATCTATCTGTTGCTTTCATTGGTTAATTAATAAAGAAACTGCCTAGGCCCATTTGATAGGCCTACCCTTAGGTGGGTGGAGTAGACAGAACAGAATGCTGAGAGAAAAAAGCTGAGTCAGGAGTCTCCATGATTCTTTCACCCAACACAGACGCAGGTTAAGATCTTCCCTGGTAAGCCACCTCGTGTGCTACACAGATTATTAGAAATGGGTTAGATCAATATGTAAGAGCTAGCCTATAAGAGGCTGGAATTAATGGGCCAAGCAGTGTTTAAAAGAATACAGTTTCCATGTAATTATTTCGGGGCATAAGCTAGCCATGCGGGCAGCTGGGTGCCAGGGTCGCAGCCCCGCTGCTCCTATTTCAACATTACAATATCTCCATTGTGGTTTTTTATTGATTTTATTTAACTATACATTATTCTCATTTACCCTCTTTTCTTCCCCACTCCCCTTCAACACTCTCCCATGGTCTCCATACTCCCAAGTTGCTCAGGAGATCTTGGCCTTTTCTACTTCCCATGTAGATTAGATCTATGTATGTCTCTCTTAGGGTCCTCATTATTGTCTAGGTTCTCTGGAATTGTGGTTTGTAAGCTGGTTTTCTTTGCTTTATGTCTAAAAATGACTTATGAGTGAGTACATGTGATAATTGTCTTTCTGGGCCTGGATTAAGGGTTACTTCACTCAAAATTATGTTTTCTAGATTCATCCATTTGCCTGCAAATTTCAAGATGTCATTATTTTTTTCTGCTGTGTAGTACTCCATTGTGTAAATGTACCACGTTTTCCTTATCCATTCTTCAGTCTAGGGGCATTTAGGTTATTTCCAGATTCTGGCTGTGACAAACAATTCTGCTATAACCATAGTTGAGCACATGTCCTTATGGTACAATTGGGCATTTTTGGATACATACCTAAAACTGGTATTGCTGGGTCTTGAGGAATATTGTTTCCTAATTTTCTGAGAAATGACCATGCTGAAATCCAAAGGGGCTGTACCAATTTTCACTCCCACCAACAATGTAGGAGTGTTTCCTTTATCCCACATCCTCTCCAGCAAAAGTTGTCATCGGTGTTTTTTATCTTGGCCATTCTTACAAGTGTAAGATGGCATCTCAGAGTTATTTTGATTTGCATTTCTCTGATGACTAAGAATGTTGAGCATTTCCTTAAGTGTCTTTCAGCCATTTTAGATTTTTCTGTTGAGAGTTCTCTGTTTATGTTTGTACTCCATTTTTTATTGGATTATTTGTTCTTTTGATGATCAATTTCTTGAGTTCTTTGCATATTTTGGACATCAGCCCTCTGTTTGATGTGGTTTGTGCTTATGATTTCTTTTTGATGGAGTCTTTTATACTTCAATTTGAATCTTAGGATTTTTTTTTTTTTGGTTCTTTGAATACTATTGTTGGAATTTTGACAGTTATTCCATGAAATATGCAGTATACATTTTTACTGTGAGACTCTCCCTCTCCACCGTGTGTGTGTGTGTGTGTGTGTGTGTGTGTGTGTGTGTGTGTGTGTGTGGTGTGTGTGTGTGTATTTGTCCTTACCCAGCCTTTATATCAGGGTAATTAATATTGGCTTCATACAATGAGTTTGAAATATTCTCTATTTTTATTTCATTTTACTTTTATTTTATGTGTATAGATCCTTTGACTATTTGCCCAGTACTCAAAGAATTCAGATTAGGGTTTCAGGTTTCCATAAATGGAAGGTACAGATGGTTGTGAGCTGCTGTGTGAGAAAAGGGAATCAAATCCGGGTCCTCTGGAAGAATAGCCAGCATTCTTTAGCACTGAGCCATCTCTTCAACCCCTGGAACATTCCTATTTTCTGGAATAGCAGAGGTTATATATATATATATATATATATATATATATATATATATATATATATACATACACATACATACAAGCATATAGTTCATCAGTGAGCCCATTAAGTCCCAAGATTTTCCTTTCTGAGAAACTCCACATTGCTGTTCCAATCTCATTGATTAGAATTGATCTATTTAGGTAGTTGTTTAAATCTTCTTGTTCAATTTTAGCAAGTCGTGTGTGTGTGTGTGTGTGTGTGTTATTTACCTATTTCTTCTAAATTTTCCAGTGTATTGGAATGTCAGTGTTGAAAGACTTTGGAACTTGGGTTGGAAAATCATTGAGTGTTCAGAGCTTAATCAGCTATTATAATAACTTAGATGGTAATGCTGAGAGATGGGGTCTGGTAAGTGAAGTTTTGCTGTTTGGGTGATACTTTGTATTAAAAAATTTGTGTTGTATGCTTAGCTGTAGCTGAAGAATTAACTATGATTAAGTGACCAGCATCACTGAGGATCATAAATTTGGTTATTTTTTTCTTAGGGTCAGCACACATAAACTGCAATCCAAGATGGAGACAACAATGCATCTTCTGCTAGCAACCAAACATGTAAGCATCATTCAGCAGGTACTGGTTTTAAAGGCATGAAGGTGTGTGGAGAGTAGCTGAGACTTAGCACTGGGAAAAGCTATGGGTGAAGGCACAGCCTCAGTTGCAGCAGAAGGCCATGATTGAAGGGGCTGTGGAGAAAAGTTGAGGCTCAGGACCATGTGTAAGGATCAGAGTACCTGAAGAGATCCCAGGAGAGGCTACAGGTAAAAGTGAAGTCCAATAGCAGCAGAAGGTCCCAGCAACCCGGAAGTGCCAGTAAGATGGGATAATGATCCCAAACAGCAGAAGCTGTGAAGTAGAGCAGGACCACGATAAAGGCAAAACAGTAAGAAGCCCTCCACCACAGCCTCTGCATTGGCCCTTGGTTCCAGGCACCTGCCTCGTCGGCATCCATGCCATGACTCCCTTCCATGATGACTGTGATATGGACATGGAAGTGAAATAAACCTTTCTGCCCCACATTGCTGACGGCTATGGTGTTTTATCAAAATAGAAATTCTAAGACATTAAGCTTTTAAAATATTCCCAGTGATCATCCGGAGGTCAGCGGGATCACTGAAATTGTTTGAGTCTTCTGTCAGTCTTAGGTCAGTTTAGCAAGGGCTTGTCAAACTTGTTTGTCTTTTCAAAGAGCCAAATCTTTGTCTCACTGATCTTTTTTATTGTTCTTTGAGTTTCCATTTCATTGATTTTAACTGAACTCTTTGTTATTTCTTCTGCTGGCCTTGGAACTGCTTCATGAAACTTAACAGATATCTAAAGAAATTGCTACAGGATGCACAATCTGTGCACCCATTGAGTACCTCCAAAAGAAGTCATAAAGTCAGTGTTCATAATGCAAGCATATTAAAATACCTTCTTATATTCTGTTGAATAATGGTTGAGTAAAACTGCAAATCAACAGCAAGAAAAAGATAGAAAATACATAAACATGTGGATTTTTGAAGAATTAATACATTGCCAAAGAATTTAGAAGAGAAATTTAAAAATTCATACAATCAAATGAAAAATTGAAAAACAACATATTAAACTCTGTAGATTTAAAAATCCATACTATCAAATGAAAATTGAAAAACAACATATTAGGCTCTTTAGAATACAATGAGAGTTGTTTTGAGTTTAGAGCTGTAAATATCTACATTGAATAATCAGTGACATCTCACATAAATAACTTAGTAATACACTTCATTGTCTTCGATTATTCCATGCATGCTTTAGATGTGGACATCCATGAGGCTAAATAGGTGTCTTATCAACAAAGTGAGAGGGAGAGTTTGCATCTCTCGACAACTCAAGACGACTTGCTTCGGCAGACAGCACTCACTCTCCTGTTGGTTTTTTACATAAAACTTAGGAAATTGCCATTCAAATGGACTCATTTGTTTCAACTGCTCTTCCACTTACTGAAATATCAGTACAAGAAGATAAATAAGCCAGGCAGAGGTGGCCTTTAATTCCAGCACTCGGGAGGCAGATGCAGGCAAATCTCTGTGAGTTCGAGATCAGCCTGGTCTACAAGAGCTAGTTCCAGGACAGGTTCCAAAGCTACAGAGAAACCCTTTCTAAGAAAAAAAAAGATAAATAATTTTCTCGCATTCCTTAAGCAATAGAAAAGTCCAGATGGCTACAGAAGGCTTAGAAAGTGACAGTAGCAAGACAGAGTATCATGGAGAGATTTAAAAAGACAAAAAAAAAAAATCCTGCTCTCCAGAATCTTCAGCATTTCCTCAGACTAGAATTAGAACTACTTTCCTTTTTGCACAGAATAATTACTCAAGAAGTTAACAGGAATAATGAATCTTTCATGAAGAAAAGGTAGCTAAGGTAAGCATTTTAGCTATCTGGTATACAAAGTGTGCCCTAAAGACAATTCAGCAACCTAAAATAAAGGTAGTTTTCCTGGAATAATTGAAGAGGGTGTCACACGGAAAAACAGAGTGGTCAGGAACACAGCAAGGTTGAAGTTTTAAAGTAATATCATCGCCACAAAAAAAAAAAGTACCTATGTGCAAGTCTGATGAGTCAGTGATTAACAACAGTTAAAATTCTATCCAGACTCTGTCCTGTGGAGAAGGGAAATAGAGTGGGAAGATATTAAGCCAGTCTTTTCTCACAAATTTGCATGCTTGAAAAGCTAACCTGGTTACGCAATCTGAAGTTGATTTACTTGAAGTACTACTGAAATGACGAGGAGGGGTGGCAAAAAGACAGGCTATATATTTGAGATCTCAACATCAGAAACACAGACGCATCCTTCTGGCCCACGTCTTTCTTCAGAGACACAAGTAAGTGCTTTCCAGCCACGATTGCCAAACAATATAAATTACTGTTGAGGTAACTTGATAACAATGATGTGTTTCATCTCATGTGTATGTGATATTTTCCTGGTTTTAATTCTCTTGATCTGCTAAGAAAAAATTAAATGCCTCCTTCTCTTAATTTGTTATTTATCTAAAAATAATTATTTCCAAGTAAACATGTATGTCCTATTTATTTTCAAATGAACATATGTATTCTCTCGAACATTCAAGGACTGTGTCTGGCAACTACAGCATCTTAAAGGAAAAGTTGAGATGTGATTTTAGACAGCTAACTGGATGCCAGCCACAGAAATCTTTATCCTGGAATTCATTATAAAACCTTTCTGCCAAGACTGAGCACATCCGGTGAGGAAGGATTCTCTGTTAGCTGTTTGCAAAAGGCTTAAAGACACTGTTGAATTCTAATTGGAAGATTAGCATATGTACATTGTGGAAGGCTTAAAAAATAATACTAATAATTTTATTTGCCAGAATCTTCTACTGCAGATGTGTGGTTTCATTTAAGAAATGCTCATTACAGAATGAGTCATTCTAAACTTCCACTGACTTTATGCTGCTCTAGGACCTTAGGATCACCATGCATTTGCTTGCTGAAGCAACTACAAAATTCACACTTGAGCTGTACCGGCAGCTCAGGGAAACAGAGAACAACATCTTCTACTCCCCGATCAGTATCATGACAGCATTAGGAATGCTCCAGCTTGGAGCCAAAGGAAACACTAGACAGCAAATTGAGAAGGTAGGTGTAAGCTTCATTTCATTGACCAGTTTGAACCTGTCTCTCCATCGCTCTGTCAGTGTGCAGATGGATAATGATAAAGCCAGAGGTCTGAGATGAAGAAGAAGATGCTGAACAGTCATTGCCATGGCGATGAGCACAGAACTGTGGGAGGGACACACCCTTCCCAAACATGGTCCAGACACTTCCTGGACAGCCTTTGGGTACTGGTGAGGATGATTGCCTTCATGTGCCCAACAGCTAGAAGTGAGCATAAACTGTGGAGAGCACTGATGAAAGCTGTGGATGGTCTCAACTCTGAGGGGGTGAATTGAGGTGTTTCCTGGGCAACAAGCAAATAGGCATTATTCATATGCCTGGCGAATCAACTTTTGGTGTTTTGTACAAACTCTTGCACTAAAGTTGAGAGGATTTTTTCATTTTTTTTATCTGTTATTTCCAGGTTTTGTTCTGTTTTTGTTTCATTGGACTTAGACAGAACTTTCAGTGAAGTTTTTTTGTTTGTTTGTTTGTTTGTTTGTTTGTTTTGCCCCACTTGCTGTCTCTTCCAGGTTCTTCAATTCAATGGAGCTACAAAGAAGACAACAAAAAAATCTCCAGACAGTCATGTGAGTCCAGGGCAAAAGCTGCAGATTCCTAACACGATGATTTAAAGAGAACATTTGTATTTATAATTTGAAGCTTTATAATTTTAAATGGGCATTTCACAACTTAAAAAATGAATCTGTAAGGGAATTTCCAAACAAAAGATATAAAAACACAGAGTAGCGCCACATTTCTTTCTGTAGTCAGCATGTGTACGATTTTGTTTTAAGCACAGAAGGTCAATGTTGGATCTAGAGTAGAATGCCCTGGCTTCAGCTCTAGCTCCGCACCTCACACATGCAGAACAGGAGCCAAGCACAAACAATCTGAATAGCTGAGACCACGATCTAGTAAAGTGGAATTAAAAAGGAATATGACTCAATATATTTAAGCAAACACACACAAAAATCTTTGACCTGCAATAAATAAGAAAGTGTAATGAATGTTAGCTATTGTTATTGTAAGACAATAGTAATCGTCATTATCACAATAATGTTACAATTTATCTTAATTTAATAGTCACATATTCAAGTACTTCTTGGAAAATGATTGTTTCACATCAATATGGGTTTAGAATCTTAACCATGCAAACCTCTTAGCTGGAAAAGAAAGCTATCCTAATTCAAAGATACTTAGATTCATAATTTGGCTGTGTAGCATCTCTTTAAAGAGGTCATTAAATTCTCTTCACCTCTTTGTTTTCATCTAGATTGCACTCAGTCTTAGATTACTAACATGTAGTCCAGTCTCTAAATGAACAGTGGGCAATACTATCTTACAGATGCTGAGAATTTCAAACATCAGACAACTTAAGTCAAGACAGCCTGAAAGCACTGTATATTTAGTTCAAAAGTAGCAGATTGGAATATTTTTTTTAAAGAAGAAGAAGAAAAAAGGCATTTCTGGAAGAAGTTGAATGTAAATTGGGAATAAGATAAAATGCAACACTTATCAGAGAATATTCAAAAAGTTGTCTTTGAGATTACAGGTGTTTGGCTATTTATTTTGAATTTAGTACTTACATTAGCAGAGTGATTCAATGAACACCCGTCTTTTACATTGAAGGATGAAACATCAGAAAATGTCCATGACCAATTTCAAAAGCTTATGACTCAACTAAACAAATCCCATGGTGCTTATGACCTGAAGGCTGCCAACGGTATCTATGGAGCAAAGGAGTTCCCATTTCTCCAGGTAAGTTGCACCAGGCTTTGCATACCTTTAATCTGCATTCTAGGTCTTACATGTCTGAATGGCCATATGTAAGAGTGAGACCAGACAGATTCAGAGAGGCAACGTTTGCCCAGGGAGCACCAGCCCCATAATCACAGTTCTAAGCCACTGTAATGACCAAGAGTCTAGTGCTGTATGTGGCAAGCATGGGCTCAGGAACAGCCCCATGAAAAAGAATGTAAGTCAGCAGATCTCGTCATGAGATGTTAGTAGTGAACCAGTGCTGACTCAGTCACAGAGAGTACAGCAGGAGATTTCTGGGAAATGGAATGTTTCTGTAATGGGCAGGCTTTGGGAAACCCTGGAGAGAATTGGGAAGGTACCAGGAAATATAGCATTTCCTGCACTGAAGATATAATCAAATGAGAAATGTAGTAGTTTAACTTAGTGGTAGGCTAGCTCAGGAATAAGTCAGCTCTCTCATCACTACGAAATCTTTTCTGTCTTCCTTTACAATAAAGTATTGACCTTCACTGACATTCTTACTGTGTTCTATATATTATTACCTTAGTCAAAAAAAAATCTGTGTGTTCATAAAATAGCAGATATGGTCAGGGTCTGCTATCAAATTATAGTAGTATCATAAATAATGAAATCTAAATTATATATAAATTGTTCTTAATTCTTTTTGGTTCCTTCACATATCAAAGGAATTTTTGGAAGACATTAGGAAATTTTACCAAGCCAATGTGGAATCACTTGATTTTGTACATGCTGCAGGAGAAAGCGAAAAGAAGATTAATTCCTGGGTAGAAAGTCAAACAAATGGTACTGTATTGGAGGGTCACTGGAGAAAGTACCAGGGATGATGGGATGGTCTCCATAAATGTGAAGTGAGCCAGGATAAAGTATGGAGAAATTAGCAGAAAGCCAACCAGAGGAAACAGGAGAATCATTTACATTAATTTGGTTAGTGGTATGTTAGACAATCTGAAGACTCCACCCAGACATATTTTGATATATCAATTTTTTAAGTCACAGCCAATTCTGGAAAGCTAAGAGAAAATGATGGAAGAAGTCCGTTTCTCTTTTACTTCTCCTCTCAGAGCATGTCTGCACCTTGAGCTCCTGAAAGGATTTCTCATGCTGTCTTCAGCAGCTGGGGCAGAAATCTCAACAAAGCTTCCTCTCTGTAGACACCTATCCCATAGCTCACTCTCTTGGTAGGTCAAGCTTTCAGGAAGTCCAACATGAAAGTGAACAGGACACACCTTGAGTAGTGTTTGGCATTACCAGGAATGCACTTCAGACAATAGAGTTCTTCTCATTTGTGTAAAAGAACAATCAGGCCTTGGGTAGAATAAGACTTTGAGTAGTAATCCTTAAATTGAAAAAAAAAAAGTAAGTTACAGAGAACAGGAAGGAACAAAGACAAGTTGGTAGAATGGATCAAAACAGCTTGTCAGTATTCACTGTGAGTTGGCCATAATCGCCCAGATAGAAAGCCTATGACAAGAGCTGTCCATCCCAAGTAAATTACAAGGCACGGAGAGGAAGGCTGTGTCTTACAAACAAGTCAATGAGTCCCTCAATTAATGACTTGGGTGAACAAGCGATAAGTGACCAATGGTGAACTCTTATAGAGCATCCTCCAGACAAGTTCCTTCTACTTTGGTGATAGGCATTTTGTTCTTTCCCTGGCAGGAAAAATCAAAGACTTATTTCCGAATGGGAGCCTGAGCAGTAGCACTGTACTGGTTCTCGTGAATGCAGTGTATTTCAAAGGACAATGGGATCACAAATTTGATGAAAAGCATACTATAGAAGGAAAATTTTGGCTTAATAAGGTACTGTTTTCAGTTTATTTATATAATGTCATATAGTGATGTTATATAATTCAATTCAAATGAAAGGGATACCATGGGAAGTACAAAATAAAACAAGTCTTGTGGTTTTTTTTCTTGTAACTTTGTTTAACTAAGGACAACTAAAGAAACTTTGATTTAGACTTCACAAAATGTAAGAATTATCTCTTCAGAGGATGATTGATGTGTTTGGTATCGCAACAATATTGTCTATGCTGTCTTATGTCTCCTTTGAATGTGTTTGATGCATTGATTTGTTACAGAATACTAGTAAATCTGTCCAGATGATGATACAAAAAAATGAGTTTAACTTTAACAGACTGGAGGATGTGCAGGCCATGATTGTGGAAATACCATACAAAGGCAAAGAGCTGAGCATGTTTATCCTTCTACCAAATGAAATCGATGGTCTGAAGAAGGTGAGGCTTGTGTCTCCTACTCTTCCTTCTGCTGCCTAATTTCTTCCTGAGCTATCAAATTTAAACAAGACACTAATGAAAATAATTAAACATGAAAATAATAAAAATTTTTAAAGGAGATATTGTGTTTCATCCTGTATTACAACCTGAAACACACTGAAGAATTGTTTAATTAGTAATTAAGTCGAGCTATACACATTAAATATCAACTTCATGACAATAATAGGGAACAAGTCAAATTTTGCTGAAAGAAATAAATCACAATGTAGAGAATGTTTATGAATATCTTGAATAAAAATGTGAATATTTTGAATAAAAAAGTAAAACTTAGAGTATTATATAATAACTATAGACGGTAATGATGTCAGAAAAATATAAAGATACATCTATTAAAAGTAACATAGGTGGCTGGTAGCATAAACAATAATCTATACAAAATGATGATCTTGTTTTGAATTTTATTAATAATAATATCTAATTTTAAATTATCTAAATCAATAATATCTATACTAAATAATCAGTATGTGTTATACTTATATAATACAGCATTCATAATATTTATTGCTAAAAGTTTCCTTTAATTCATTGCTCATGTGAGTTATAGGCTTTTAGTGAATCACAGCATTTTCTTTTCTTCTATTTTTATAGCTTGAAGATAATCTCACCACTGATAAGTTAATAGAGTGGACAAGCCCACAGAATATGAACTTGGTAGAGCTGTATTTATCCTTACCTCGATTCAAAGTGGAAGAGAAGTATGACCTCCCGGCTCCACTGGAACACATGGGGATGGTGGATGCTTTCAGTGCACAGAATGCCGACTTCTCAGGCATCAGTGACAATCAAGATCTCGTGGTATCTAAAGTTTTACACAAGTCCTTTGTGGAAGTAAATGAAGAGGGGACAGAAGCTGCAGCTGCCACAGGGGTAGAAGTGTCTTTAACATCAGCATTAATAACTGAAGATTTCTCTTGTGATCACCCTTTCCTATTCTTCATCAAGCAAAACAAGACTAACAGCATCCTCTTCTTTGGCAGAATGTCTTCTCCTTAAGGCTGTAGCTCTACCATGCTTCTGGGAAGTTAGCAGAGGTGCTGTAGTTAATCGAGACCTGGAAACAACAGCTTCTCTTGCTTTGCTTTGCTTTCCCATCTCAGAATCATCACTGAGAATGTAGTGGTTAAAGCAGAATGTCTCCATTTTCTTTCTATATACACATATAAGCATTCTCTGAAAAAAATGTTCAGTGAAAAGATGAGGGGCTGTTTACTTTAAACTAACATCTGTCTGTTCATAATCTGTTCTTAAATGAGTTAAAGGAATGTATGCATTAAACTGATTACTAAAAACACCTACACTTCTTTGACTTTAAGAGATATCTGGGGGATCTTCATATGCTTCTAAATTTTGTGATTTTATAGAAAGTATTATTAATAAAATAATGATTTTTTTCAACTTATATTTCTTTACTGTATTTTCAATTACAAGAGGTTAATCATACATAATGAATATAAGGTAGAAACATATTAATCATATGGAAGGAGATATTTAAAACAGACTCAGCTGTGCTAAACTGGGATGGTATGCAGATGCACACTTTTTATTTTAATAATAAGAAAACTTTATGAATTTTTTGTTTATTGTGGTACAAAAATTCAACTCAAGGCCTTACATACTAGATAAGTTCTCTACCATTGAGCCAAGCATCCAACACAAAGAAAATTTAAAATACCACAATGCAAAGGAATATTATTAGCAAAGATAAATTATGAATATATTAATATAATTTACTTTTCAGCAGCCCTGGAAAGAGATCCCTAGAGATCTGTATTGTCCAATGTAATAATCATTAGCCAGCTGTAGCCACATACAAATTAAATGAAGTCACATTAAACAAAATTGGTACATTTTCTTATCTCACTAGTTAATATGTACCCTGAAGCAATACCTGGTTGCAGGAAGAACCACAAACTGAGATTACTCAAGCACCACACAGGAGCAGACCATCAGAAGGAAATGCCTAGCATTCCAGCCACTCACTGTAGATAGGACCACCTGTGAGCACACACTCACCAGGACACCCCTAGACAAATGTCAGCCAATCAGGGGTCCTGAACCTCAGAAACCCCTCATCCCCACCTTTATTACTATAAAAACCCAACTCTAAGTGAGCTCGAGGCTCTTTGTTTATTCTAATATGTTAGACATGCGGAGAGACCAAGATTGCAAACTAACATAAAATAAAGGCTCTTTGCTTTTACATACAGTACTCAGTCTCTATATTGGCTTTTGGGGGACTTTGCAGATTTGAACATAACAGCTAGCATGTAGTACCTTGCACAATGCAATTTTTAATATTTCTAGCATAATAATTCCATCACCACAGAACACCCTGTAGGTCATCTTAATAACCTAGAAAATTATGTGACAAATTTAATATAAGTACCTTACAAAGGCTCTTAATAAATAAAAATAGAAGGGGTTAACTCTTAAAAAACTAAAATAGAACTACCCAAATTTCAAATCCAAACTCAGATTGAATAAGAATCACTAGAAACATTGAGCCCAAAAACTATAAGAGAAAACCATGGTTTTAACTTTTAACAATATCAGATGAGTTTATTAAAAAAGACAGTGAGTTTGTAGAGTGTGACATAGTTTGTGTCTTTACAAAGAAAAAATAGTAGCCTGTACCCATGTGGATACATAGACCCTATCTGTAGAGAAATACTTACACTACAGCAACCCAGCAGAGCACATAGAAATAAAGAATCTGGGATAGCTCCCCTGATGTTCAGGGCTCAGTGGAAATGAGCATGTTCTCACAATGCTTGGCAAAAGAAGCCAGTCATCTCCTTTGATCTACTTTGGATGCAAATTGACAGAGCAGGAAAAACCTGCTTGCCTTCTCTAATCCTTCCTCTCATCTTTTATCCACCCATTCTGTGTTCTCAACTTGAAAAGGAGTCCCACTTTCTTCAGCTCACATTCACTGGCTACAGAAATGTGTTAGGTTTGATGAATCTGTCTGGTTACAAAGGTTTACCCCCCTCCCCCGTGGTCCAGTTCAGGAAAACTTTGACTTTCAAAATCAGTAGAAATCCAACTTCCTGTTCATTGTTTTGAAAATTCCACTTGTAGTAGGAACATGCAGAGTTGGGGGCAAACTTGCTTAGACGAGAATACGATCTTAGATGGGAGAGGTCGCAGCTATCTGGGCACAACTTGATAATCATCAAAAAGCTCTGTCTTATTTTATTTTGTTTTATTTCCTTTTTATTCTGTTTTGATTTTGGAATTATAAGTCATTTATAGGTATTTCAAGCAAGCAAAAATAACAGGGATTTTTATTTTAGTAATCTTTGGAGTAACAAATATGGCTCAGAGTTAGAATATATTTATAAAATTGATTCTATTTGTTCATAAATTGCACAATATATCATGGGATTCCGTAGCTGAATGTTCATGGTGTGAACTCTGGAGTAGAAAAGGACAGCTTCAGACTTTTGGTATCCTGATTTCCATGCAAGATTGCCTGGCCCTGCCTTGACATAAGGAAAGGAGCTCAGTCCTGCCTCAACTTGATGTATTGTGCTCTGCACAAACCCTGGGAGGCTTGTTCCTGGGAGGAATGGATAGGGAAGGAGGTAAATAGGAAAAAGGTACAGGAGAAGAGGAGGGAGCAGAAACTCATGGGTATGTAAAATAAATGAAAAAAAGTTATTTAAATTAAAAAGAAAAGGAAAGAAAAGATAAAAGAGAAGAGAAGAGAAGTAAAGAAAATAAAAGAAAAAAAAGAAAAGAAAAGGAAAGGAAAGAAAAGGGGAGCTTCACCTGGGAGATAGTCCACTCTGTTCTTGTCATGACACATAAGAGCCATCTTCTCTGGTTTTGTTTTAAAACAGAGAATATATTTAGCTAATCTCTAGAGAACTATTGACCTCCAGACGAAGTAAAAATCTATCACTTCCTGAAATGCAAATTCTCCAAAGTTATGTAAAATTGATATGATGTTGTGCACATTGTTTCATAAAACAACGTTTTTGGAAGAGGTGGTTAGTTAAAAGTGGATTATTGTCTCACTTAGAATTTGTGAGTAAACTCAGGCTCTTTAAGATGTCATCTGGAATATCCAGTGACTCTATGTAGACTATGGTATTTCTGTAAGGAGCTTTTAGCACCATGCCAGACAACTTAAAATGCAAACTATTGTTCTTAATTGCTGGCTGGCTGCAGGTTAGAGGGTAAAGACGTTACGCGAGGAAAAGACACAGACACGCAGCGGTCCCACGTGGGTGCACTTTAATGGGGGAGGGGTAACAGGCAGGTAAGGGCGTGCCAACACAGTAGGAAAGGCGGGGGAAGAGAAAGAGAAGAGAGAGAGGGGTCGTAGGACCCTCGCTTTTTAACGAGGAATACAAAGGCTTCTGGGAATATGTCTGTATCCAGGAGAACGCTGGGAACTGTAGTTCCGCAAAAGAACAACATTTCACCCTTTTGGTTTGATTAAAAAATAATTGAGGGACCTTAAAGGGTAGGGAATGGGGGCATAGTCCGGTCTCTCATGGCTGCTTCCTGCTGGCTTTGGGCATTGAGGGGTCCAGGGAATGTCCGATTATTCTGGCGATGTCCCACTGGCCGCTGGTGTCTGAGGTCGCTGGTGTCTGGTGATGGCTGATTGTACCGCTGGCATTTGAAGTCCTGGCTGTCGTCTGAGGTGGCTGATTGAAGAAATCTGTCTGTCATCATTAAGATGCTGGAAGGCAAAAGTTGCATTAGTAAAAGGAAAAAAAATTAAAAAGGGGGGGGAGATCTGAGGTGAGGGGAGGATAGGAAATCTGGGGGGATCTGGGGTGAGGGGGGATAGGAGATCTGGGGGGGGAATCTTAGGATGTCTGGGGTTAAGAATGATAAAAAAAAATACTTATTCCGTTAATGGTCCGCTTGTGTTTGATTTGTTTAGGTGGGTTGGGCTGGCATCCTGGAGCTTAAAGAAAGTGTCTTAAAAGAAATAGATTTTAACCATACATTCCTTAACATTTTAGGGGCCACTGCTGCAGTCAGCGGCTGGCCTGTTATGTTAAAGAGCTTTGTAGAGGAGAATCTGCTTACCACTTGACTCCGTATTTGATGATGGTACTGTAACGACAGCTAGATGGTTATTTATGAATTTAAAGAAGGGAGGGTGTGTTAACACAGCGATGGATGGGCACCACTGTTTTCCTTAGACTGTAGTAGAGGGGACTGAATCCGGCGTCCTTTGGAACTTAAGAGAACAAGCTCCCATCTGAGTTACCGTATATGAAGGATTATCTTGAGCTGTGGAGATAAACAGTTTAAGATGTGACAGGTGAATCCAATGAGGAATCCCTTCAAGCTTGGCAGCTGTGGGAGTTAAAAGAATTACTCTGAAAGGGCCCTGCCATTTAGGGGAAAGAGGTGAAGGGCGCTGGCCTGGAGGTGAGAGTAATACCTTATAACCGACGGTGGACATGTATTTTAAGTGAATATTTGGTCTTGGGATCTGACTTTTGGCAGATCTGACATCCTTAGGTGTAACAACGGGAGAGTGGTGGTTAGTGACAGCGGGAGCCTAGAGGGGCTTTGGAAGATAGGGGGAGGCGTAGGACAGGGAGGAGATGCTTTAAGCCGCCTGTGTGACCTGTGGTGGAGAGGAGACAGGGAAGAATCCGAAGACACGTGTGACCTGTTGCGGGAGAAGTGGGGTGAGGCTGGTTCGGAGAGGGAGCAGGTAGGTGACCCAGAAGAATATTTATGCGGGACTCCTGGAGACCTAGGAATGAAACGTTTAGAGGCGACATGGGGGAAAGGTGCAGGCGAGTAAACCTTGGAAGAAAGAGGAATGGGTGAGCCATCGCTGTCTCTCGACTGGGCGGAGCGAGAGCGAGTGGCCCCTCCAGGCGTGGTGGGGGGGGTATGGAGTTTGAGATTTGTCCGGGATCCATGGCGGTGAGAGCAGAAGGTCCCTGGAGGGATGGCATTGCACCAGCCTTCCAGATGCAGGGGTTGGTTACAGAGCCCATGACTGAAACGGAAGCCTGCCCGCAAAAAGGTACCGGAGTACCGCGAACACGGCAGGCCAAGAGCACAGGCATCCGAGTGTTCTTGGGGCGTGCTAAGGCTTAATTGGCCCGAACCCAGCTACCGGACGGGGGGGGGGAAGCCCCGGCTGGGAGGAGACAATTAAGCTTTTCAGGGCCAACGTACAGCCCCAAAGGCACCGCACCAGAGCGGGCCAGGAAGAGGATAGGAAAGGTTAGAAAAAAAGAGAAAGAGGCCGGGAGCACCGAACTCCCGGGCGTGGACTGAGGCAGGTTTCAGCCAAGGGCAAAAAGCTGGGGGGGGAAGGGGGAGGGAGGTTGGCGACCTAGTCCAGGACGTGCCAAAGAAAGCCGGCCGGACAGTCTCTGAGCGCCCCGGGGGGAAGGGAGCCAACTTAGGTTAACTCACGGATCAGAATCAGGCGGTGGTGGATGGCCATGGTAAACAGGTGGAGGTGAGTGCAGGCGGTCAGTTCAGACCTTCATGGCACCACTGTTGTTCTTAATTGCTGGCTGGCTGCAGGTTAGAGGGTAAAGACGTTACGCGAGGAAAAGACACAGACACGCAGCGGTCCCACGTGGGTGCACTTTAATGGGGGAGGGGTAACAAGCAGGTAAGGGCATGCCAACACAGTAGGAAAGGCGGGGGAAGAGAAAGAGAAGAGAGAGAGGGGTCGTAGGACCCTCGCTTTTTAACGAGGAATACAAAGGCTTCTGGGAATATGTCTGTATCCAGGAGAACGCTGGGAACTGTAGTTCCGCAAAAGAACAACACAAACAATACCCGTTCCCTCAGTGGCCTGATGAGGGACTGGGAAGGACAGTTCCTTCTCAGTTGTATCTGTTAAGTATTGTATCTCAGTCATAAAATACTAACTGACCCACAGGGAGAAAAATCCAGGAATTCTGAGGGTGAGAAAGAGCAGGTTTGTGACACTCTAGTTAAAGATGAGCAGCCTGAGCACAGACTGAACTGATGTAAAGGTTTTCTGCTAGGCTGCTGATGTCTTCAGGCTTCCATGTCTCATTTGAACAAAGGAATTGAAACAATGGGTTCCCCTGTTGCTTTGGTCCTTTAGCTTCCTTGTCCCTCTAGGTCACAGGCACACCTCCTAATCACATGGTGCTCTCCTGGGGGAGAGTCTGCATTTTCAGCCACCCTTGGGTGATTATTGGGAGCTTAAAGTGACACTTGCGGTAAGAGTTTGAGAATGACTAATGTGTGATAATAAACATGCTGTTGAAGTCTCCATCCAGCCTACTTTTTATAACTCTAAACCTGTATCTTAAAAACCTCACTTAATTTTTTTCAAGTGTATTGTTATGACTAACAAATAAAACTTGTACATATTTAACATAAAAATGTTCTCATCACTGTCTGCCGCTGTGTCAGTGGGCTTTTCATTCACCGATAGACAACAAATGCATGCAAGGAATACTCAGCTCTCTCAGAGCTGCCAGTTACCCTGCAAAAGTTACCCCTACCTTCGCAATGTTCTTTCATGTTGAAGTTCAGGAATTAATATTTTCAAGTGATGTAAAAAATTTTCAGTGACATATTCCTTATGATTCCCTCCTAAATACCCTTAAAGGCCAAGTCACTCTATGATTCTAGTCAGTAAGTAAATTGAATTTCTCCCAAGACTTAGTCACACAGTAGAAAGAAGAAAAATCAAATTAAAAAACACAGAAACTGAAATATTTTCAAACAATGAAGAATAAACAAAATATTAAATATGTGGGCAAATATAAAAGATATTGTGGTCAATTTTTAAAAAGTAACTATTTAAAGCAAAAAGAACAGTTAAGTACTTACTGTGGAATGTATGATAAATATACAAATAAAATCAACACACAGAAGACACCAAGGTGAATTGCACTGCTGTAAGCTAAGGTGTATGGTGTTATTAAAGACAGCGAAATGTGCTATAACCCCTAAACAACCACAGTCATGGCTGTGACAAGGATGAAAGTGGACACTAGAGGTAATGAAAATGCCCAGGAAAGAAGAAGAGGAAATACAGTCACAAAATGGTCACAGCAAATGTCCACCTTGGTGCGTTGGTATGGGAGAATTGTCTGTATTCTGTCAATAATGTTTAAAATAAATGCTGATTGGCCAAGCAGGAAGTATAGGCAGGAAAACCAGACAGGAAGTAGAGGTAGAGCAAAGAGAACAGGAGTATTCTGGGAAGCAGGAAGTTCCCTCTGCCAGTCCAGCCCAAACCACCGAAAAAGCAACATGTGACCTGCCCTGCTGTGAAAGGTACCGAGCCATGTAGCTAACATAGATAAGAACAATGGGTTAATATAAGCTACAAGAGCTAATAAGAACCCTGAGCTAATGGGCCAATCAGTTTATAATCTTATGGAGATCTCTGTGTGATTTTCTTTGGGGTTTGCTGGCTTTGGGGTACTGGGCAGGACAGAAATCCCAATAAGCCTGGCCCTCATGTTACAGAAGTTACAATGCGTGCTGTCAGACTTCACTACAAACAAGAACCCAGGGCAGCTTTTTTGACTCCATTTTTTAATTCTTCTTTCATTCATTACATCACAACCTTAGTTTCTCATCCCTCTACTCTTCTGAACCACCCCCCACCTCTCCTCTTCCCCAGATCCACTTCTCCTCCATTTCCCTTCAGAAAAGAGCATGACTCCCAGGATTACCAACTGAATATGGCTTCACAAGTTACAATAAGACTAGGCCCAAACCCTCATATCAAGGCCAGACAAGGCAACTCAATTGGAGGAAAAGGGTCCCAAAAGCAGACAAAAGAGTCAGAAACACACCCTCCAATCCCACTTCCACTGTTAGGAGTCCCATAGAAACATCAAGCTGCACAACCATGCATGTAAGTGGAAGATCTAGCACAGACCCACATAGGGTCCATGTTTGTCTCTTCAGTCTCTGTGAGCCCCTATGAGTCCTGCTTAGTTGATCCTATGAGCCCTGTTCTTGCAGCATCCTCTACCCCTCTGAATCCTACAATCTTTTCTCTCTTCTTCAGAGTTCCCCAGGTACCATCCCTGATTTCAAGCTGTACTACAGTGCTGTAGTAATAAAAATCAAATGGTACTGGCATAATAAAAGACAGATTTATCAATGGAATTGAATCTAGAAACCAGAAAAAATTCTACACTCCTATGGACACCTGATTTTTTTCATATAGAAGCCAGAAATATACAATGGAAAAAAGAAAGCATCTTCAACAAATAGTGCTAGTCTAATGGAATGTCTGCATGTAGAAGAATGCAAATAGATCCATATTCATCACTCTGCATAAAACTCAAGTACATGTAGATCAAAAATTTCAGCATTAAACCAGAAACACTGAACCTAGTAAGAGAAAAATTAGAGAATATGATGTGGGTTTCCCCTCTGTATGCTGTGAATGCTGTTGGTGAATAAAGAAACAGCTTAGGCCTGTTGATAGGGCAGAACTTAGATAAGTAGGGAAAACTAAACTGAATGCTGTAAGAAAGGAGGCAGAGTCAAGAAGAAGTCATGGAGCTGCCATTGGAAACGGACTTGCTGGAACTTTGCTGTTAAGCTACAGCAAAATGACAATACACAGATTAATTGAAATGGGTTAAATTAAGATTCAAGTGTTAGCCAATATGAAGTTAGAGCTAATGGGACAAGCAGTGATTTAAATATATAGTTTCGGTGTGATTATTGTGGGGCCAATCAGCAGGAACAAATAAGCAGTTTTCTCCAACAAATTGGCACCCAATGTGGTTATTGATTTAAAAGATTGTTTTTTCATTATACCTTTACAAGAAAAGGACAGAAAAATTTGCCTTCACAGTGCCTACTTATAATAATTCTCAATCTACTAGGAGATACCAGTGGACTATCCTTCCACAGGTAATACTCAATAGTCCCATCCTGTGCCAATACTTTGTAAGCCAGCCATTGGAAATAATATGTTAAAAAAAAATTCTAAATATATAAATTACCATTACATGGAAGGCATTTTGCTATCTGATTCAAACATAGATACTTTAGAAAGAATTTTTGAAGAAGTAAAGAAAGTTTTACCAAAATGGGGATTAGAAATTGCTCCTGAAAAAACACAGAGAAGAGATTCTGTCAATGACCTAGGTTATAAAATAGGTTTACAGAAAATTAGAACACAAAAGGCACAAATTAGAAGAGAATGATTGTGGACTCTGAATGACTTACAAAGATTGTTGGGAGACATTTCCAGTCTATGACCAGCTATTGAGAAAATTCCTGATCTAATAGTTTATTTAAACAAAACCTTACATGGTGACAAATTAGTCCCAGAGAATTAACAGCTGAAGCAGAAAAGGAATTGATTATCATTGAAGAAAACTTACAGGAGGCACATGTGGACAGAGTGAATCTAAATCTTAAATGCATTTTAGTCATATTGCCTTCCAGAATTTCCCCTACAGGAATTTTAATGTCAAGGGAAGATATTATCTTAGAATGGATCTTTTAGCCACATAAACCAAGTAAAAAATTAAAAACTTATGTCAAAAAGTTTCTGAATTAATTATAAAAGAAAAATTGAGACTTTGTCAACTAGCAGGTATAGATAGACCCAGCAGATATTATAGTGCCTTCTAATACTGATGAAATAAAAAAATATGGGAAGACAATGAACCTTGGCAAAAAGCTTATGTTATTTTTTTAATAGCAATTATCCCAAAAGTGATAGAATTAACTTTATAAAGGGAACTACTTGGGTCCTTCCCTGTATTGTATGGAACACACCAATAACTGGAGCCTTTACATTCTATACTGATGGTTGAATAAAGAAACTGCCTTGGCCTTTTGATAGGGTAGAACTTAGATAGGTGGAATAGATTAACTGAATGCTGGGAAGGGCAGTGTGGCAGACACCATAGTTCCCCTGCCCAAGATGGACACTGGTTAGACTCATGCCGGTCAGCCACATTCAAATGGCAATACACATTAATGGAGATGAGTTAAACTAATATGTGATAGTTAGCCAATAAGAGGCTAGAGATAATGGGTCAGGCAGTGTTTAAATGAATACAGTTTCTGTGTGATTTTTCAAGGGTTAAGCTAATAGGGCAGCTGGAACCAAATACTACAGGAAGTATGTTGAAGGCTTCAGAATTTCTTAAGAACATTATGTCAATTGCCAAGCTTTAAAGAAAGAGTTTTTTATTACATGACAACAAGCTAAGGAGATTATAAAGAAATGTCCTACTTTCTCTTTCTATATTCAAACACTGCTACATGCAAGTGTAACATGAGGGCCTGCTTGTTGAGGTTTCTGTCCTGCTCAGTTCCCACAGCTGGTAAATCCCAAAGAAAATACACAGAAGTCTACATTAATTATAAGCTGATTGGCCCATTAGCTCAAGCTTCATATTAGCTCTTATAACTTATATTAACCCATTATTCTTTTTTTTTAATATTTTATTGATAAAAGGAGGATAAAGAAAAGAAAAAAAAACAAATTTCCACCTCCTCCCACCAGCCTCCCATTTCCCTCCCCCTCCTCCCACTCTTGTCCCCCTCCTCCCACTCTTCTCCCCCTCCTCCCACCTTTCTCCCCTTCCCCCCACTCCTCTCCCCCTCCCTTTCCAGTCCAAAGAGCTGTCAGAGTTCCCTGCCCTGTGGTAAGTCCTAGGTCCTCCCCCCTCCATCCATATCTAGGAAGGTGAACATCCAGACTGGCTAGGCTCCCACCAAGCCAGCACATTGCGTAGGATCAAAACCGCGTGACAATGTCCTTGGCGTCTCATCAGCCCTCATTGTTCGCCATGTTCCGAGAGTCCAGTTTTATCCCATGCTTGTAGCGGCGTAAACGAATGCAGACAGTTTGTAAAAATATATATAGTTTTAATGTAGAAATAGACTTACAGAACCACCGTTCCCGCGGAGACCAGGAAAGTAGAAGAGACAGCTCGGAGCACGCTCGCCAAATTTATAGGCAGACATTAGCCCGAGGCGAACACGCCCCCTAAGGGGCGGGACTTATCCCTACATCTCCCCTTTTTGTCTAAATAAGACAGAACTAAACCAAATACAACTACATACAATAACAACAAATAATAAATATAACAAACAATATTGAGAACAAAAGCTTTGCTAAACATTCTATCTCAAGGAGTCCAAATAATGTAAAGAGTAACTACAATTATATAATCTTCAACTCAGTCAAAGATCTGAGAAGGGAATAAACACTACTCAACAAATGAGATATATCCAAAATGTGCAACAATTGACAGAGACAACTGACTACCTGGGCAATCACCCAAAGTCTCGTTTGCAATGTTGAGTCAACCAATTTTGGCTAAGGCCTAACATAACTGACATACCATTATTAAAGGCAAGGAAGTTTTCAAAACTATCTTACCCTGTCTTGGCAGGATATGACAGTCCTGTTTTATCTTTTGATGCACGCTCTGTATCTGTGTCAGTGGTTGAGGTATAGGCATTTCTTTGCCCAAAGGCCAGTTCTGCCAAATAGAAAGGCTCCAGGTGGAGTGTCTTTGGTGCTCAACATTCTCTCGGGAATGGAGTGGTGTTGCCAGGAGCAATTGTGTCTCACTATCACGAAACTCTGAGTTAGATTAAAGGCCATTTTCTACAGCTCTTTGAAGAAGTTGAAGATTATCTATCTATACTGAGTATAATCTCTATATATCTAAAGAACCTGATTAGTCTAATTATAAATGACAAACTTAGATGACTATTAGTCTATATAATTCTCAATATCTATCTAACTTAAAGATTAAGACAATAACCAACTGTGAAACAAATGAGGATAATGACCTCCAAATATAAACAATGTACAAATATACATTGCAGTAGGTAAATATATATCAATACACAAACATTATATAAGTATCTTAATCAGAGGTAGAAATGTACACTGCAATATGGTAAATATATACAATACAATATATGTCAATACATAAAAATGTTTTAAACAAGGTAGAAACATGCATGCATACAATAGTCAATATAATTTAACTTTGTATCAATATACAAGAATCTATACCAATATATTTGTCTAAAAACAGTAACTCACAATTACAAATCTATTATCCCATCATCCCTCTTTTTTTTTTCAAAATGATCCCTGAGCTTATAAAATTCCTCCCCCAACCCTCAATCGTATACTAATTATAATCAACCCCTAAATGATGTCCCTAAACCCAAGGGCAAACTTTACTGGGAGAGGGGACGTTGTCCTCTAGAATTACTTCCAGCTGTCATGGGGGCGACGTTCTTTCTGGGGGATCCTGTGAAAGTAAAATGATGGTTAAATTTCAAGATCAATGTCTTTTAAAATTGCCAATAGTCTCTGAGTATTTTGTGCAGGTCTGGCCAAAATGTTGTATAAGATGTGCACCATTTCAGCTAACCAAGTTGGAACTGTCTTGTGCAGCTGGTACCCAAAGCAGGTCTTGTTGTAGCGCTATCAGTATCATGACGTCATATCCACCAGGTGGAGTTGTTGTTATGGGGCCCCATCTTCTTCCTGGAAACTTCAAATGTCACTTCAGGAAAAACTCATTGTTCATTATGAAAAACTTAAGCATTAATCATATAGACATATATATATATATATATATATTCAATGAAAGACATGATAGATATATTCAATGAAAAGTATGATAGATATGAAGAAAAGCAAAGATGTTTTCTAAACTCATATTTCTTTCTGTCCCACATCATGGCTCTTGACATGAGACAGAAACTCCAGAAACTCTGGGTTTTTCTCTTACTAACAGGCTTGGAATTGGAGAGGGACTGAGCCAGAGTCCAAATCAGCTGTTCCCTCTTCCATAGTAATGAATTTCTCCTTAACATCAGCCTGGAGAGCCTCAAACTGATTCTTGAGAAGATTGTTATCAGCCTGGAGAACTTCAAACCGATTCTCGAGAAGATTGTGATCAGTCTGGAGAACTCCAAACTGATTCTTGAGAAGATTGTTATCAGTCTGGAGAACTTCAAACTGATTCTTGAGAAGATTGTTATCATTCTCAATTGTTTTTAAGTGTTCTATCTCTGCCTTAAGAATCCTGGATTCGTCTCGTAAAGACTTTATCATATTTCTATTATCAAACCATTTGGTGCCAATGAGAACTATGAATCCCAGAAGGATCCATAGAGGTGGCGTGACAGACACCTCTTGTAAAATCTCCCACATGGTACAATTAAAAAAACTGTTAAATTCTTGAACAGTAATGTGTTCAGACATTTTATTTATAAAAGAAAAAATTTTTTACCTGCAATGATCGGTTCCTGCCAGTTGTTGGTCTCTGTGTTTTTGGAGCCTGTCCTAGAACTAGCTCTTGTAGACCAGGCTGGCCTCGAACTCACAGAGATCCGCCTGTCTCTGCCTCCCAAGTGCTGGGATTAAAGGCGTGCACTACCATGGCCTGGCAGGCCTCAAACTCACAGAGATCCGTCTGCCTCTGCTTCCCAAGTGCTGGGATTAAAGGCGTGTGCTACCACTGCCTGGCCGGCCTCAAACTCACAGAGATCCGCCTGCCCTTGTCTCCCAAGTGCTGGTATCAAAAGCGTGCGCCACCACTGCCCTGCCAAGTCACTTTGTGTCAGACCAAATCTGCTGCTGTGGCAGCTTTTGTTGCAAAACCGCAGGTACTTGAGCTTCCGCTAATTTAGGCAGTGGGGTTCCGCTGTAAAACTTAGCCAAGGCAGGCAGAATGGGCCTGTGTGGCCGAGTATGTCTCGGACCCGGCACTGGGGCCGGAGTCACAAACTGAAAAACAGCACCCAGGAGGGTGCTGTGTTAGCTAGCGGGCTACCCGCTTGAGTCGGGGGCAAAATAGCCCGACGTTGGACGCCAAAATGTAGCGTTGTAAACGAATGCAGACAGTTTGTAAAAATATATATAGTTTTAATGTAGAAATAGACTTACAGAACCACCGTTCCCGCGGAGACCAGGAAAGTAGAAGAGACAGCTCGGAGCACGCTCGCCAAATTTATAGGCAGACATTAGCCCGAGGCGAACACGCCCCCTAAGGGGCGGGATTTATCCCTACACAAGCTTTTTCTGGTAACAATCCAGCTGGCCTTGGTGAGCTCCCAGTAGATCATCTCCACTGTCTCAGTGGGTGGGTGCACTCCTCGTGGTCCCGACATCTTTGCTCATGTTCTCACTCTTTCTGCTCCTCATTGGGACCTTGGGAGCTCAGTCCAGTGCTCCAGTGTGGGTCTCTGTCTTTATCTCCATCCATCGCCAGATACAAGTTCTAAAATGATATGCAATATATTCGTCAGTATTGCTCTAGGGTAGGGTCATTTCAGGTTCCCTATCCTCAGCTGCCCAGGGAACTAACTGGGGACCTCAGCTTGGGCACCTGGGAGCCCCTCTAGGGTCAAGTCTCCTGCCCACCCTAAAGTGGGTCCGTTAACTAAGAATTGTGGTTCCGTGCTCCCCTATCCAACTTTCCTTTATCCCGATCCTCCTGTTTCCCCAAGTCCCCCCTCCTTCCCTTCTACCTTTTCTCTCCCCATCTCCCCTAACCCCCATCCCACCCCACCCACAAGATCCCACTTTTCTCCCCGGCAATTTTGTCTACTTCCCATAGCGAAGAGGATAACTATATGTTTTTCCTTGGGTTCACCTTCTTACTTAGCTTCTTTAGATTCGCCTATTGTAGACTCCGTGAGCCCTATTTATGGCTAGAAACCAGTTATGAGTGAGTACATCCCATGTTCATCTTTTTGGGTCTGGGATACCTCACTCAGGATAGTGTTTTCTATTTCCATCCATTTGCATGCAAAATTCGAGAAGTCATTGTTTTTTACCGCAGCGTAGTACTCTAGTGTGTATATATTCCATACTTTCTTCATCCATTCTTCCATTGAAGGGCATCTAGGTTGTTTCCAGGTTCTGGCTATTACAAATAATACTGCTATGAACATAGTTGAACAAATGCTTTTGGCATGTGATAGAACATCTCTTGGGTAAATTCCCAAGAGTGGTATTGCTGGGTCCAGGGGTAGGTTGATTCCGAATTTCCTGAGAAACCGAAACACTGACTTCCACAGTGGTTGCACAAGTTTGCATTCCCACCAGCAATGGATGAGGGTACCCCTTCCTCCACAGCCTCTCCAGCAAAGGCTATCATTGGTGTTTTTGACTTTAGCCAATTTACAGGTGTAAGATGATATCTCAAAGTTGTTTTGATTTGCATTTCCCTGATCGCTAAGGAGGTTGAGCATGACCTTAAGTGTCTTTTGGCCATTTGAACTTCTTCTGTTGAGAATTCTCTGTTCAGTTCAGCGCCCCATTTTTTAATTGGGTTAATTAGCATTTTAAAGTCTAGTTTCTTGAGTTCTCTATATATTTTGGAGATCAGACCTTTGTCTGTTGTGGGGTTGGTGAAGATCTTCTCCCAGTCAGTAGGTTGTCTTTGTGTCTTAGTGACAGTGTCCTTTGCTTTACAGAAGCTTCTCAGTTTTAGTAGGTCCCATTTATTCAATGTTGCCCTTAATGTCTGTGCTGCTGGGGTTATACCTAAGAAGCGATCACCTGTGCCCATCTGTTGTAGGGTATTTCCCAATTTCTCTTCTATCAGGTTCAGTGTATCCGGGCTGATATTGAGGTCTTTAATCCATTTGGACTTGAGTTTTGTGCATAGTGATAGATATGGGTCTATTTTCATTCTTCTACAGGTTGACATCCCGTTGTGCCAGCACCATTTGTTGAAGATGCTTTCTTTCTTCCAATGTATACTTTTAGCTCCTTTATCGAAAATGAGGTGTTCATAGGTTTGTGGGTTAAAATTTGGGTCTTCTATACGATTCCATTGGTCGACTTCTCTGTTTTTATGCCAGTACCACCCTGTTTTCATTACTGTAGCTCGGTAATAGAGTTTGAAGTCAGGGATGGTAATGCCTCCAGAAGATCCTTTATTATATAGGATTGTTTTGGCTATCCTGGGTTTTTTGTTTTTCCATATAAAGTTGATTATTGTCCTCTCCAGATCTGTGAAGAATTTTGATGGGATCTTGATGGGGATTGCATTGAATCTATAAATTGCCTTTGGTAGAATTGCCATTTTTACTATGTTGATCCTCCCAATCCAAGAGCAAGGGATGTCCATCCATTTTTTGATATCCTCTTCAATTTCTTTCTTCAATGCCTTAAAGTTCTTGTCAAATAGATCTTTCACTTCCTTGGTTAGATTTACCCCAAGATATTTTATGCTGTTTGTGGCTATCATGAATGGAGAAGCTTCTCTGATTTCCCTCTCTGCTTCCATATCCTTTGAGTATAGGAGGGCAACTGATTTTTTGGAGTTGATCTTGTATCCTGCCACATTACTAAAGCTGTTTATCAGCTGTAAAAGTTCTTTGGTGGACTTTTGGGGGTCGCTTATGTACACTATCATATCATCTGCGAATAACGAAAGTTTAACTTCTTCCTTTCCAATTCGAATCCCCTTGATCCCATTATGCTGTCTTATTGCTATTGCTAGAACTTCCAGCACTATATTGAAGAGGTATGGCGAAAGTGGGCAGCCTTGTTGTGTTCCTGAGTTAGGCGGGATGGCTTTGAGTTTCTCTCCGTTTAATTTGATGTTAGCTGTCGGCTTGCTGTATATAGCTTTTATTATATTTAGGTATGACCCTTGTATCCCTAATCTCTCCAAGACTTTTAACATAAATGGATGTTGAATTTTGTCGAATGCTTTTTCAGCATCTAATGAAATGATCATGGTTTTTTTTCTTTCGGTTTATTTATATGATGGATTACATTGATAGATTTTCGTATGTTGAACCAGCCCTGCATCTCAGGAATGAAGCCTACTTGATCATAACGGATAATTTTTCGGATGTGTTCTTGGATTCGGTTTGCCAGTATTTTGTTGAGGATTTTTGCGTCAATATTCATGAGTGAGATCGGCCTGTAATTCTCTTTCCTGGTTGAGTCTTTGTTTGGTTTTGGTATCAGAGTAACTGTAGCTTCATAAAAGGAATTTGGTAATGACCCTTCTGTTTCTATATTGTGGAATACATTGAGGAGTATAGGTATTAGGTCTTCTTGGAATTTCTGGTAGAATTCCGCATTGAAACCATCTGGCCCTGGGCTTGTTTTGGTAGGGAGGTTTTTGATAACAGCTTCTAGTTCTTCGCGACTGACAGGTCTGTTTAGATTGTTCACCTGGTCCTGATTTAATTTTGGTAAATCGTATTTATCTAAAAAAGCGTCCATTTCTTTTACATTTTCCAGTTTAGTGGCATACAAGCTTTTGTAGTAAGATCTAATGACTCTCTGAATTTCGTCTGTGTTTGTGGTTATGTCCCCCTTTTCATTTCTGATCTTATTAATTTGCAAATTTTCTCTCTGCCGTTTGACTAGTTTGGATAGGGGTTTGTCAATCTTGTTGATTTTCTCCAGGAACCAGCTTCTTGATTCATTGATTCTTTGGATTGTTTTCTGTGTTTCTATTTTGTTGATTTCAGCCCTCAGTTTGATTATTTCCAGTCTTCTACTCCTCCTAGGTGAGTCTGCTTCTTTTTTTTCTAGAGCTTTCAGGTGGGCTGTTAAGTCTCCAATATGTGCTTTCTCTGTTTTCTTTAAGTGGGCACTTAGTGCTATGAACTTTCCTCTTAGGACTGATTTCATAGTGTCCCATAAGTTCGAGTATGTTGTTTCCTTATTTTCATTGAATTCAAGGAAGACTTTAATTTCTTTCTTTATTTCTTCCTTAATCCAGGTATGGTTCAATAGCTGACTGTTCAGTTTCCATGAGTTTGTAGGCTTTCTGGGGGTAGCATTGTTGTTGAATTCTAACTTTAATCCATGGTAGTCTGATAAGACACAGGTGGTTAGTAATATTTTTTTGTAGCTGTGTAAGTTAGCTTTGTTACCAAGTATGTGGTCAATTTTCGAGAAGGTTCCATGAGCTGCAGAGAAAAAGGTATATTCTTTCCTCTTTGGGTGGAATATTCTATAGATGTCTGTTAAGTCCATTTGCTTCATTACCTCCATCAATTCTCTAATTTCTCTGTTAGGTTTCTGTCTGATTGACCTGTCCATTGGTGAGAGAGGAGTGTTGAAGTCTCCTACTATTAGTGTGTGCGGTTTGATGGCTGCCTTGAATTTTAGCAATATTTCTTTTACATACATGGGTGCTTTTCTATTAGGGGCATAGATATTCAGTATTGAGACTTCTTCCTGATTAATTTTTCCTGTTATGAGTATAAAATGTCCCTCTCCATCTCTTCTGATTGATTTAAGTTTGAAGTCAACTTTGTTAGGAATTAGTATGGCCACACCTGCTTGTTTCTTAGGTCCATTTGCTTGATAAGCCTTTTCCCAGCCCTTTACTCTGAGTAGGTGCCTGTCTTTGTGGCTGAGGTGTGTTTCTTGTAGACAGCAGAATGTTGGATCCTGTTTTCGTATCCAGTCTCTTAGCCTGTGCCTTTTTATAGGTGAGTTGAGCCCATTGACATTAAGTGTTATTAATGACCAGTGGTTGTTAACTCCGGTCACTTTTTTAGTAGTAGGGTTTGTGTGTTTCCCTTCTTTGAGTTGCGCTGGTGAATGGTCTCTAGATGTCTGAGTTATTGAGGTCTTTGTTGGACTCCTTGGTTAGTGATTTTCCTTCTATTATTTTCTGTAAGGCTGGATTTGTGGCTACTTATTGCTTAAATTTGTTTTTATCCTGGAAAATTTTGTTTTCTCCATTTATGGTGAACGAAAGCTTGGCTGGATATAGTAGTCTGGGCTTGCATCCATGGTCTTTTAGTTTTTGCAGTACATCTATCCATGACCTTCTGGCTTTCATGGTTTCCATAGAGAAGTCAGGTGTAAGTCTGATAGGTTTACCTTTATAATTAAGTTGGCCTTTTTCCTTTGTGGCTCTTAATATTCTTTCTTTATTCTGTATATTTTGTGTTTTGATTATTATATGGCGAGGGGATGTTTTTTTTTTTGATCCAGCCTATTTGGGGTTCTGTATGCCTCTTGAACCTTCATAGGTACATCCTTCTTCAGGTTGGGAACGTTTTCTTCTATAATTTTGTTAAGTATATTTTCTGGACCGTTGAGCTGCACTTCTTCTCCTTCTTCTACTCCAATTATTCTTAGGTTTGGTCTTTTTATTGTGTCCCATATTTCCTGAATGTTTTGTGATGAGAGTTTGTTGGACTTGCTGTTTTCTTTGATCAGTGCGTTTATTTTCTCTATGTTATCCTCAGACTCTGAGATTCTTTCTTCTATCTCTTGTATTCTGCTGGTTATGCTTGTTTCTGTAGTCTCTATTCGTTTACCTAGATTTTCCATGTCCAGCCGGCCCTCTGTTTGTGTTTTCTTCTTTGCCTCCATTTCATTTTTCAAATCATGAACTGTTTCCATTATCTGCTTGATTGTTTTTCCTTGCTTTCCTAGGGTATCATTCACTGATTTACTCAATTCCTCGAACTTTCTGCTATACTTCTCCTCCATTTCTATAAGGGCGTTTTTTATATGCTGTTTAAGGGTGTCAATCCCTGTCATGAAGTCAGTTTTTTCTCCTTCTTCTTGATTAAGGTGTTCATGTTTTCCTGTTGTGAGGTCGTTGGCTTCTGGTGGTTTCGTGTTGTTTTTCAGATTGTTGGGTGAATTCTTGCATTGGCGTCTCCCCATCTCTTCCTCCCAATATTCTCCTATGGATCTTCTTTTACAGGATCAGGTCTTCTTGCCAACTGATGTACCTTCCCAGTGATGTCACTCCCCCGTGATGTTTCTCCTGGAGTCCAGTTCGGATCTCCTTGCTGCTTGGTTAGCTCGCAAACAAAGGGCCCACCCTGCTTGCTGCAGGCGGGCTCTGGGGACAAAGAAGCCCCCGAGCTCCCCTTTGCCCTACGCTTTGGGTTAGGACCCAGCGCCCAAGCAGGCCGAGCAGGGAGGCGCTCTGCCACCGAGGAAGGGAGGGGGGGAGAGAAACAGGGGGTGGGGGGATCTGGATGTAAGCTGGATGGGATAGGAATAGAGAGGAGGTACCGGGCAGTGTAGCCCTGTAGGTTGATCAGGAAGTGTAGGCGGGCTGTTCCCGGTGCTGCAGCACTCACTCACCACAATGATGTCTCACTAGGTGCCCTGATCGCAACTCCGTGCTGCTTGGTTCCCTCGCAGACAAAGGGCCCACCCTGCTTGCTGCAGGCGGGCTCTGGGGACAAAGAAGCCCCCGAGCTCCCCTTTGCCCTATGCTTTGGGTTAGGACCCAGCGCCCAAGCAGGCCGAGCAGGGAGGCGCTCTGCCACCGAGGAAGGGAGGGGGGAGAGAAACAGGGGGTGGGGGGATCTGGATGTAAGCTGAATGGGATAGGAATAGAGAGGAGGTACCGGGCAGTGTAGCCCTGTAGGTTGATCAGGAAGTGTAGGCGGGCTGTTCCCGGTGCTGCAGCACTCACTCACCACAATGATGTCTCACTAGGTGCCCTGATCGCAACTCCGTGCTGCTTGGTTCCCTCGCAGACAAAGGGCCCACCCTGCTTGCTGCAGGCGGGCTATGGGGACAAAGAAGCCCCCGAGCTCCCCTTTGCCCTACGCTTTGGGTTAGGACCCCTTAACCCATTATTCTTATCTATGATAGCCACATATTTTCAGCAGAGCAGGTCACATCCTTTGGTGTCTGGACAGGACTGGGGAGGGATGGGCTTCCTCCTTCCCAGAATTCTCCTGTTCTGTTTGACCTGCCTCTACTTCCTATCTGGTTATCCTGCCTAATGCAGGGAGTAACCCAAAGGCATAAAATCTGGAAGATGGATGTGTTCCTCTTTGCAGAATTTGGAAAATTAAAATATGTACACCACACCATTGATACTTATTTAATGAGCAACTGCATTGAACCCAGAAAAGGCTGATTCAGTAATGACACGTTTATTAGAAGTTGTGGTCATCATGGATATACCTGCACAAATAAAGACAGATAATGGTCTAGCATATATCTCTAAGAAAAATGAAACAGTTTTTTGCTTATTATAATATAAAGCATATTACAGGTATACCAAACAATTCTACAAGTCAGACAGTTATAAAAAAATTAAATAGAATTATAAAGGATATATTAAACAAATAAAAAGGGATGGAAGATGCCCCCAGAAATAGTTTACATAATGCTTTATTGACCTTGAATTTTCTTAATGCTAACGAGAAAGGGACAACAGCAGCAGAGAGACATTGGATAATAGAAAAGTCTTCTGAATTAAATCAGCCGGTGTATTTCAAGGATGTGTTGTCTTCACAATGGAAACCAGGAGATGTGCTACGCTCAGGAAGGGGATTTGCTCTTGTTTCAACAGGAGAAGAAACATTATAGATACCATCAAAATTAATAAAGATTTGGTTTGAAAAAGAAAAATCTCTTGAGGAAGAGAAATAATGACTCATCCATAGAGGTGACAACCAATCAGGTGGTAAGAATACCTGATATGGGTTGGGGCAGGGTTCTGTTCTTATTTTTGCAGGAAAACACTCATCTTCAGAAAGTTAAGAGACCCTGGACATCTAGATGCCTGAAGAGGAAAAGATGACTATCTAGATAGGATCACCAAGCAAAGAGGATTATCACTTGTGAGGACATGTCATCTGAGGGTAAGAATCTCTGAATACTAAATAAAATTATCATGACTCACTTAAAAATCAAAGTTGGCTTTGGAGTTGAACAATGGCTCTGTCCTTCTCTAAATACAAGCATGTGTTACAATAAAAATTCAGTTTCTGTTTCATGTCAGGAGCCAAGGTATGGGACAGAAAGAAAAAAAGAATTTAGAAAAAAAAATTTACTTTTCTTCATACCTATTTTTGTCTCTATCTTACCTTTAATTGAATACATATGTCTATAAATAATGTTTAAGTTTTCCACAATGAAAAAAGAATTTTCCTGTAGTGATTTTTGAAGTTTCCAGGAAGAAGATAGGGCCCCACAACAACAACTCCACCTGGTTGATATGATGTCATGATGCTGATAGTGCTACTATAAGACCTGGTTTGGGTACCAGCTGCTCAAGATGGTTCCAACTTGGTTAGCTGAAATGGTGTACTTTTTTACAATGTTCTGGCCAGAACTCCAAATGGAAACCTCAGGAAAAAAACTATAAAATACTCAGAAACTATTCGCAATTATACCATACAGTAATCTTGAAAATTAAGCATCATTTTGCTTTCACAGGATCCCATGACAGCTGGAAGTAATTCTAGATGACAACATTCCCTCCCCCAACATAGTTTGTCCTCAGGGTTAAGGACATTATTTAGGGGTTGATTATAATTGGTATAGGGTTGGGGTTGCAGGAAATTATCTAGGCTCAGGGATATTAGCTCATATTCCCTAATATAATGTTTCTTTATATTTAAAGGGGGATATGTTATAGAGATTTGCATTGATATGGATCTTAGTTTATTGATACAAATTTAAGGTCAGTTTTGTTACATGTGTATTTCTGTTCTTGATTAAGGTACTGTATGTGCAGCTCATTTAAAAATGTAATGTATAATTAAGATATATAAGTTAATAATTATAACAGTCAAGTTTATTGTCATGTTAGTTAGGTTTTCTAGATAAATAGAGATATATTTCAGTTAGATAGTATTCTTCAAACCTTTCAAAGACTAGAGAATATGGCATTTAAGATGATTTAAGAATCAAGAACAATGGCAATGGGTTTCTGATCCTACTGCACGCACTGGCTTTGTGGGAGACTAGGCAGGTTGGATGCTCAACTTACTAGACCTGGATGGAGGTGGGGGTTCCTTGGACTTCCCACAGGACAGGGAACCCTGATTGCTTTTCGGGCTGGGGGGAGACTTAATTGGGGGAGGGGGAGGGAAATGGGAGGCGGCGGCGGGGAAGAGACAGAAATCTTTAATAAATAAATAAATAAATAAATAAAATAAAATAAAAGAATGTAGGACTTATCATGACAATGAGACACATCTATTCCTGGCAGCACCAATCTACTTCAAGAGGATGACGCTTATGGAGTTGGTTGGACATTTGGGCAAGAAACTGGTTTTGCCTGGACTCCTGTGTGAACTGGACATGCAGGACCCACAGAGAAATGACTGCTAAACTTGCCTAAAGGTGAAACAATCCTTTGGGGTTCTTGCTTCATGAAAGAGTCTGCTAGACATTCTGCAGGACACAGAAGAAAGTGACTGACAAACTGCCAATATAGGTGGAACTGTCTTTGAAATTTCCTGCTTCATGAAAAGTCTGCTGGATACTATGGCCCTGTAGGCTAACGATGGATATCCCAATGGTACAGAATAACTATGGGTGACTGTCCAGGAAGTGATATGTCTCTGTCAGTTCTAGAGTTTTGGAAGTTGCTTATAATGTACTTTCTGTTTCCTTAGGTAGTATCACATACCCTTATGGAGTCTTTGATGGAGTTGAATAACTTATAATTATAGTTTTCCTTAGATATGATAAAAGATAAAGTAGATATAGCTATTATAACTTTAATTATTGTTTGATACCTGTTTTGTTGAATGTAATTTTTCTATGTTAAAGTGAAAAACCTTCCTTATTTAAACAGAAAGGGGGAGGTGATGTGGAGTTCCCCTCTATATGCTATGAATACCATTGGTAAATAAAAAAAAACTGCCTTGGCCTGTTGATAGTGCAGAACTTAGGTAAGTGGGGAAAACTAAACTGAATGTTGGGAGAAAGGAGGCAGAGTCAAGGAGCAGTCATAGAGCCACCCCCAGAGACAGACATGCTGAAACTTTGCTGGTAAGCCACAGTTACATGGCAATACATAGATTAATGGAAATAGGTTAAATTATGATGTAAGAGTTAGCCAATAAGAAGTTAGACCTGATGGGCCAAGCAGTGATTTAAATAATATGGTTTCTATGTGGCTATTTTGGGGGCGAACAGCCAGAAATTAACAAGCATTCT
Source organism: Microtus pennsylvanicus (assembly GCF_037038515.1). Taxonomy (NCBI): domain Eukaryota; kingdom Metazoa; phylum Chordata; class Mammalia; order Rodentia; family Cricetidae; genus Microtus; species Microtus pennsylvanicus. Next base: position 4,800,426 of record NC_134588.1, read on the forward strand.
CCTCCAACAGGGATAGCCTTGAACACACTGGCACAGGAGACAATTTTCTGAACAAAATACTGATAGTACAGACACTAAGGTCAACAATTAATAAATGGGACATTATGAAACTAAAAAGGCAAAGGACACTGTCAATAAGGCAAAAGACAGCCTAGAGATTAGGAAAAGACTTTTACCAACTCCACATCTGGCAGAGGGCTAATATCCAAAATATATAAAGAACTCAAGAAACTAGACATTAATAAACTAAACAATCTAATTTAAAAATGGTGTACAGATCTAAACAGAAAATTCTCAACAGAGGAAATCAAAATGACTGAGAAACACTTTTAAAAAATGTTCAGCATCCTTAGCCATCAGGCAAATGCAAATCAAAAGGACTCTGAGGTTCCATATTACACCCGCCAGAATGGCTAAAATCAAAAACACAAATGACAGCTTATGCTGGAGAGGATGTGGAGCAAGAGGAACTCCTCCATTACCAGTGAGAGGCAAAACTTGTACAGCCACTCTGAAAATCAATATGGCAGTTCCTCAGAAAACTTGGAAATCAATCTACCTCAAGACCCAGCAATACCACTCCTGGGCATATAAAAAAAGGATGTTCCATCATACCACAAGGATATTTGCTCAACTTTGTTCATAGTGACTTTATTTTTAATAGGCAGAAACTGGAATCAACCTAAATGTCCCTCAAACGAAGAATGGATAAACAAAATGTGATACATTTATATAATGGAGTATTACTTAGCTGTTAAAAACAATGACATCATAAAATTTGCAAACAAATGATGGAAATATAAAATAATCATCCTGAGTGATAGGTAACCTAGACTCATAAAGATAAACATGGTGTGTACTCACTTGTAAGTGAACATTAGCTGTTAAGTAAAGGATAGCCATGCTACAGTTCACAGACCCAGATAGGCCAAGAAACAAGAAGGGCTCAAGGGAGGTCATAGATCTCCCAGGGAAAAGGAAATAAAATGGATTTTGTGGGGATGGGAACAGGCGGAATCAGGTGTTGGAGTAGGAAATGTGGGTTGAAGGGAAAGAATTCTGAGTGATATTGGAGTTGGGAGGAGTGTTGTGGGAAGTCCCTGGAATCTGCCCTAGTGAGCCTACCGAAGACTTCTAGGAACCTGAACCCACCATCTTCTGTAACCAGGCAAGGCTTCCAGCAGTGGGATGGAGACATCAACCCAGCCACAAAATCTGCCTGCCTGTGAGATATACTGAAGCCATGGTGGAGCAGAACTTGTGGAAGTGGCCACCTAATGACTGGTCCAAGTTGAGACCCACACCACCAGAGCGAGCCCATGCCTGATACTGCCTGACAGGCCAGGAACCAGAGGTTGAATAGCCCCAGAGATCTTACATAGAAACAAACACAGCTGGAAAAAATATTATTAATAATGAAATTATACTCATAGGTTGGCGCCTAGCCCAGCTGTTATCAGAGAGGCATCATTCAGCAACTGATGGGAGCAGATGCAGAAACCCACAACAGATTCCACTTTCTGATGCATTACTGAGGGCTCTAATCTCAACCTTTTTTTTTTCATAATGTTGGTAAGAAAACACTGGAGCTCCCTCAATTGGCAGCCAAGAAAAATTCAAAGTGAGCAAGACTTGAACATAATGAAAAAATAAATAAACTTCACCTTTGTTCCAACCTTAACCTTAGTAGAAGTCAAAACCAGTTCGCCCTATTGAGCTTCTCAAATGTTCTTGTGACAGTCTATGTTCCCCCCATACACCCTCAGCATATAACAATCTCTTCACACCCTTGTGGTCCATGTGAAGCATCATTCAGCAGTCACATCCCACCAGCTTTGTGTTGCTAGGATCTTACAACTTTCAAGAGTCATCACTGCATCCAAGTATATTTTTTCATAATAAACGTGAGGTAAAATGTGAATCATGAACAAAACATGAAAAACTACCTATCATTCTAACACTCATAAACAAAGGCCTGAACGGCTGCTGATAGAGGTCAAACTTAGCTTTAAAACAACCCCTATCATGATGAGACATGAGGTGGAACTTGAATCACAGAGACCAATAAAAGCATTAGTCATGCCAAAGATGACCTCACATTTCACATGTCACACAGTTTCAAGTTAACTATCCATTCAAAGAAATTCCTTTGAATCTTAGAGACTAGAGCAACCAGATATCCACATGGAAGGCAAACAATCTTAACCCTTCCTTCACAAATATCCACAAAAGGACCATAGGACTGAACATAAAAGTGAGACTATGGATGTCTAGAAACAAAACATGGGTCATAGTGAAGTTGAAATGGGCTAAAAAAAATTTAGGTAAGATTTGGAAAAGTAGGCATTGTGAAACAAAAAATTACGAAGTTAGACTTCACAAAATGTAAAACTACTTTATCAAAGCAACACTTTGAAGAAAGTAAAGCCATATATATGATTATATATATATATATGTATATATATATATATATATATACATTCAAATTTTCATTACACATTCATCTGTTGATGGACAACTAGATTGGTTCGAATTCTTCACTATAGTAATGAAAGCAACATAATCCGTGGGATACAAACACCTCTACAGAGGGCACAGTGCTGTCTTCAAAGATAGCAAGGGGATTTCACTCATGCCAAATCTCCTGACTCTGAAGTCTAACCCATATTTAAAGAGTTTGTGTAATTGAGGATTGTACCCCATTCTGATAGTTTATCTTAAGAATAATTAGTTCAGGATGTTAATTATTTTCACCAGCGGGTCAGTAATGGCTAGGTAACCACATGCCTGAATAACCGGAAGAAGCCTGAAGCCTAGAGTTCGACCTAAAACTCTGTCTGCCAGGGGAATCTAGAAATGATGCTTTCTTATATGCCGCTAAATATAGCGTAATAATTAAGGGACAGTAGGTGGAGGTGTTTGGCAACCGGTTGTACTGTATCTGCAACTCTAAGATAATCTAAATAAAATGTTTATGCTCTAAATTCTACGTTAACACCTTGGTTGATTATGTTTTCTTTCTGGAAGTCAAACTAATAGACTTTACTAAACTCATTTTTTATAGCCAATAACAAAGCAAGGGAGATGGTGGAGATGTCAAGAAGTAACGTGAAAGAGGAAGGTAGCAATTAATATTTGAGTATTTATTAATTCCAAGGCACTTTCTGAAGCCCTTTTCTATTAGTTACCTTTACTGTTACTCAGACAAAAATACCTACTAAAAACAAATTCTAGGAATAAGGGTTTGTCTTGCCTGACAGTTTAACGGTACTGTCCGTTGCAGCAGGAATGTCACATTGAGACCTTGAGGAGGGGGTAGACTATAGATAGGAAGTAGGGTCTGCCTATCAAACCTCAAGGCTCAGCACCAGCAACTTCCTCCAGTGAGGACCCACTTCCTCAAGGCTCCACACCCTCCCAAAACAGCAACAGAAGCTGGAAAATGCTCACGTTTGACTTATGAGAAAATAATGTTATTTATTTAACCTCCAAAACTGCCCTATATGCTATGTTAGAGTCATTGGCATTTTATGGATGTCAAAATTGAGACATACTAGATGATATGACACATGGTAAGAGGTAGAATTAGAAATCAGACTTGGCTCCTGGAATCTTCCTTTGGAAGCATATCTTCATCCTGTCTCACAGTCATAATCCTCCCATTCCAAAGCACCCAATTCTTTAAGCCACTCTACCCGTTTCTCAGAAGGATCTAAAGAATGTAAAATGGCCAGTCATTTATATTTGACCCAAATACTTCTCTAAATTGGTGTGACTCATCACCACCCAAGCCAAGACACATTGTTTTAAATCGACGTTAGGAAGAACATTTCCTCAGTCACCATGGGTCTTATTCCTCTCTATGAAGCTCAGAGCTCATTTGGATGAGTTTGTATTCCTTTACAAGAACGTTGTTATCCATAAAGTTGGACCAACTGCACTAAATCCTTTATAAACAAAGATCTTTTGTGGGCTTTAGCAAATAGTGTCAGAAGGATGATTTGGTACTATTTACCATGTGCAAGTATTTGGAAATGGAGAACAAGACATGTTTATTAGCCTCAAGAGCATAATAGTCTGTCAAGGGATAAACATACAACTAACTAGCCTGTGTCCCAGGAGGTAAAAATATACAAGCAAAGAACTATGCACCACTAAAGAAGGAACAATTCTAACTATATCCATGAGGGATCAGGGAGAGGAACTTCTGAGAAATGTCACAGACAAAGTAATATCTAGGTAGTGTGTTTCCTTCAGTAGATGTTCCCAAATTCATCCTATATTCTCACTGCAAAACAAACAAGATTATTTTGAAGAAAATGTGAAGTGTCCGAAATGTAAATTGTCTCAAGTGGAAGCAAGCAAAAATTTTCATTTGAAAACATCACTTAATTTGCAAATGTTTATGAAAATGACTTCCTGCTTTTATTCCATCTGTGGGTGTACATGGTTTATGCCCAGTAAAAAATAGAAGCTAAGACTTTCATTCTCTAAATGTTTAGTTCTGCCACTCATGCCAGTAATTTCTACATATGAATCTGCTTTCTATTATATTCTACCTCCCAGATTATTCCCATGTTTTCAAGACTCCTTGTGGTTCTTTCCATACCAATTAGCATCAACTGTATTAAGAAAAGATTTTTCAATGATGAGAAAAAGCATATCTAGTTTAAGTCAACATTACTGTGCTGCACCTGGAAACCCCAAGGAAAGAAAATTTTTTTTATCCCATAATCATCACATGAAGTTCCAGTGCCCATTCCCACCCCTGTAGAATGGCTACAATGATCAGATAAACAAATCGAGAGCCTTGCTATGATAATCAGCCTTGACCAATCAAGAAAGAGCCTTGCTAAGAATTAGCAGCCTTGTCCAGCCAAGAGCCTTGCTGTGTATGATTAGCAACATAACCAGCTTAGCACCAACTGATACCCACATCTGTGTAACAAGAAGCCCTCTGATTTTGTCAGGTAGTATACTGACAAGCTATATTACTTGGGGTTTTCCAAAATCACTTGTTTTCAATTTACAGAGATGCTCGTATCCATTGAAGGCACTTGGAAACCCAAAGAAAAGGAACCCAAATATAAATGTGTGTGTAGAGTGAAGAGACCTTTTATGTGTAGCTGTTAGCAGAGCAGTGACAGAAGCCCAGGGTGTCAACTGTAGCTGGCAACAGTCCGCTTACATCTGTTTACTTATTGGCCTGTCCCTATTGCATTTTGAGTTACCACACTTTGCAAAGGCTGATTACTAATAATGACAATGAATCACCCCCTCTCCTTCCTCCCTGCCTTTTTTAATAGGCTGGGAAGAGGTTACCATGTGGATGGTAGAAGCAGCAGACCTGGTTTAACCTTCTCGTGCTTAGCCTGAGGAGATGCCTGGTCCCAATGATTCAGAACCTTATGTAAATAGAGCATTCATCCTTTCCAAGCCTAAATGCAAATATCCACCAACAGGTAGCAGCTAAGTGAATCCAATAACATTACACACTATGATCAAGTGTATTTTCCCAGGAATAGGTGCTTTATTTAGCATCCAATGTGCATATAAATAGAGGGGGGAAAGTATTTTACAAAAAAAAATCATTAAAATCCCCACAAAATAGGGGTAGCAAAGAAAATAATAAGGAGCACTTAGAAAAGTAACTTTCAATCTTTGGAAACACACAAGAATCTAATTATAACAGTGCGTGAGTACATCAACATTGAAGGAGAAAAACAATTTGTGAAAATTTCATTATTCCACAAGTTAACAAACAATTGAGAAAAATTAAGAAATGTCACCTCTGACAGTATCAGAAGATACGTATGCTGAATATACATATTATTCCTTATAAATATTCATCAAAGAAATGAAAGTGCTAAATAAGCAAAAAACTATTTTACATTCATGGATTAGAAGATTCACTACTAACTAATGTAGTTACCCTTTTAAAAAATGAACAATTTCACATCTATGTCCAAACAAATAAAGCAAACTGAGGCCCTAATCCCACCCCCTACAGCACATATACAAAAATTGCAAATCAACTCTGGACCTAGATTGAAGAACTAAAACAAAAACTTCTGGAATAAAGCAAAAAGAAATGTTTCATTGTTTGGTTAGGAAAAGATTCCTTAGATGTGATACCAAACAAGTAATCTCAAGCAGTAACACTGATGAGCTGGTCTTTGATCACACTTGAAACCACAGGCCGGGAATGGTGGCACATCCTTTTAATCCCAGTCCATGTGAGTACTGGGACAGCCAGTTCTATGTTGAGAGACCCTGTCTCAAAAATAGGAAGAAAGAAGGAAGGACAAAAAGGAAAGAAGAAAGGGAGAATGGAAGGAAGGAAGAGAGAAGGAAGGAAGGAAAGAGGAAAGGAGTAAAGGAAGTAGGGAAGGAAGGAGGGAGGAGAAAGGAATGAAGGAAGGAAGAAGGAGGGAGGGAGGGATGAAGGGAGGAGGGACAGAAGGAAGAAGGGAGGAAGGAAGGAAGAAAGAAACAAAATTGTAGTGAGATACAATGTCACACTCACTGAAATAGAGTTGTTAAAATTTAAAGATTATAAATATTGTAGGAAAACTAAATCATTTTGTGTTTTTGTTTCTTTAGATAGTGTCCCTCTGACCTGTAACTTACTTGTAGATCAGGCTGGTCATGACTCTCAGAGATCTGCCTGCCTTGGCCTACCCAATGTTGAGATTAAAGATGTGCACCACCATGCCCAGATTATATCTATTATGCTTGGTTTCAGGATTGTAAAGTAGGGTAATTCAGAATTTTCTCAGAATGTTAAACATAAAGATAACGTATGACCCAGCATAATCCAAGAGAAATGGAAATATATGTCCATGAAAGAAAAAGGATACATAAAATGTCCCTATCAGTATTATTAATTATGGATAATAACTCAAAAATAAGTGTTTATTAACTAATTAATGGCTAAACAAAACCTAATACATCTGTATGAAATTTTAAACATAATGAAGAACTGAGCACTGATATGTGCAATGACTTGGGAGAATCTTAAATTGTTGTGGTAAGCAACAAGGTATCATATAGCAAAAGACCATCTATTACACAGTGTTATGTTACATATCCAGAACAGGCAAATACATAGAATAGACACAGAATGATTGCTTCTGTTAGTTAATGGACAAAGAAATAGAAAGAGTCGCCAGGCGGTGGTGGCGCATGCCTTTAATACAGGCACTCAGGAGGCAGAGGCAGGCAGATCTATGTGAGTTAGAGACCAACTTGGTCTATAAGAGCTAGTTCCAGGACAGGTTCCAAGGCTGCAGAGAAATCCTGTCTCGAAAAACCAAAAAGAACAAAAGATCTGTGAAGAATTTTGATGGGATCTTGATGGGGATTGCATTGAATCTATAAATTGCCTTAGGTAGAATTGACATTTTTACTATGTTGATCCTCCCAATCCAAGAGCAAGGGAGGTCCATCCATTTTTTGGTATCCTCTTCAATTTCTTTCTTCAATGCCTTAAAGTTCTTGTCAAATAGATCTTTCACTTCCTTGGTTAGATTTACCCCAAGATATTTTATGCTGTTTGTGGCTATCATGAATGGTGAAGCTTCTCTGATTTCTCTCTCTGCTTCCATATCCTTTGTGTATAAGAGGGCAACTGATTTTTTGGAGTTGATCTTGTATCCTGCCACATTACTAAAGCTGTTTATCAGCTGTAAAAGTTCTTTGGTGGAGTTTTGGGGGTCGCTTAAGTACACTATCATATCATCTGCGAATAACGAAAGTTTAACTTCTTCCTTTCCAATTCGAATCCCCTTGATCCCATTATGTTGTCTTATTGCTATTGCTAGAACTTCAAGCACTATATTGAAGAGGTATGGTGAGAGTGGACAGCCTTGTCGTGTTCCTGAGTTAAGCGGGATGGCTTTGAGTTTCTCTCCGTTTAATTTGATGTTAGCTGTCGGCTTGCTGTATATAGCTTTTATTATATTTAGGTATGACCCTTGTATCCCTAATCTCTCCAAGACTTTTAACATAAATGGATGTTGAATTTTGTCGAATGCTTTTTCAGCATCTAATGAAATGATCATATGGTTTTTTTCTTTCAGTTTATTTATATGCTGGATTACATTGATAGATTTTCGTATGTTGAACCAGCCCTGCATCTCAGGAATGAAGCCTACTTGATCATAATGGATAATTTTTCGGATGTGTTCTTGGATTCGGTTTGCCAGTATTTTGTTGAGGATTTTTGCGTCGATGTTCATGAGTGAGATTGGCCTGTAATTCTCTTTCCTGGAGCAAAGAACTCGGGACCACGAGGGGTGCACCCACCCACTGAGACAGTAGAGCTGATCTACTGGGAGCTCACCAAGGCCAGCTGGACTGTGACTGAAAAAGCATGGGATAAAACTGGACTCTCTGAACATGGCGAAAAATGAGGGCTGATGAGACGCCAAGGACAATGGCAGGGGGTTTTGATCCTACGTAATGTGCTGGCTTTGTGGGAGCCTAGCCAGTTTGGATGTTCACCTTCCTAGATATGGACGGAGGGGAGAGGACCTAGGACTTACCACAGGGCAGAAAACCCTGACTGCTCTTTGGACTGGAGAGGGAGGGGGAAATGAGTGGGGGGAGGAGGAGAAGGGTGGGGGGGGAGAAGGGTGGGAGGAGGGGGAGGGAAATAGGAGGCTGGGAGGAGGTGGAAACTTGTTTTTTTTTTTTCTTTTTCTCCTTTTCTCAATAAAAAAAAAGAAAAAAAGAAAAAGAAAGAGTCTATTAATGTGTTTGGCGTTTCTTTGTGGGATATTAAAATAATTGGAAATTAATGAATGTGATTGCATAATTTTATATTAAATTATTTCTTTTAATGATAGTATATATTTTAAAGGACATCGATGAGAAAACTAAAAGAAACCATAGGGTTTGGTGATACCCACCTATTATGTATTCGATGAAGAATGCACATCCAGAATGAGAAGTTTATCAACTTCAAAATAAGACAAGGTAAGCTACCCTTTAAAACAACCAAATAATTTCACTATACATTTCAACAAAGAAGTCATACAAATAGCCAAATGTACATTCTGGGAGTGGGGGTGCTCACTTTAATAATTAGAGAAATGCAAGGAAAAATCACTGTGGAACATTTCACACCCAAAGAAAAGACTCCAACTATCAAGACAAAATATTGATGCTAGAAAACATGTGAAGACACTGGGAGTTTACACTCTCTGGTGGGAATGGGAAACGATGCTGACGTGGGAAAACAGCCAAACATCTTATTGTGTAACCCAGCAATCCTACTCTCACAATCTACTCAAGAGAAGTTTTAAATATATATATACATACTAACACATTAATATGAATATTCATAGCAAAAGTGGAAATAAGTTATTGACAGGCAAATAGATAAATAAAGTGAATCTTTTCTATGAAACAGAATACCATTCAGCAATAGAAGAAAATTAATAATCAGCAGTATTACAAAGGTATGAACTACAAAACATTCTACAAGATGAAAGAAGCCAGGCATGAAATATAATCTGTTGTGAGTCTGCTTATATGAGACAGAAATCAAGAAGCTACAAAGCCAGAGAGGGGAGTGATTTCCTGTGACTAGAGGTGAAGGCAGCTATATAGAAGTTCTTTAGATTGAGGAAATATTCTAAAACTTGCTTATAATGATTCATGAGCAGCCCTAAGAACTGACCAAAAAAATCAATGTGTAATGATAGCTCAAGAAAAATTCTTAATTACCATCCCTGACTTCAAACTCTATTATAGAGCTACAGTATTGAAAACAGCTTGGTACTGGCATAAAAACAGAGAAGTCGACCAATGGAATCGAATAGAAAACCCGGACTTTAACCCACACACCAATGAACACCTGATTTTCGATAAAGGAGCTAAAAGTATACAATGGAAAAAAGAGAGCATCTTCAACAAATTGTGCTGGCAAAACTGGATGTCAACCTGTAGAAGAATGAAAATAGATCCATATCTATCACCATGCACAAAACTAAAGTCCAAATGGATTAAAGATCTCAATATCAGTCCAAACACACTGAACCTGATAGAAGAGAAAGTGGGAAGTACTCTACAGCACATGGGCACAGGAGACCACTTCCTACGTATAACCCCAGCAGCACAGACACTAAGGGCATCATTGAGTAAATGGGACCTCCTGAGACTGAGAAGCTTCTGTAAAGCAAAGGCACTGTCACTGTCACTAAGACAAAAAGGCAACCCATTGACTGGGAGATCTTCACCAACCCCGCAACTGACAAAGGTCTGATCTCCAAAATATATAAAGAACTCAAGAAACTAGACCGTAAAAGGCTAATCAACCTAATTATAAAACAGAGCTGAACAGAGAATTCTCAACAGAAGAAGTTTAAATGGCCAAAAGACACTTAAGGTCATGCTCAACTTCCTTAGCGATCAGGGAAATGCAAATCAAGACAACTTTAAGATACCATCTTACACCTGTCAGAATGGCTAAAATAAAAAACACCAATGATAGCCTTTGCTGGAGAGGTTGTGGAGAAAGGGGTACACTCATCCATTGCTGGTGGGAATGCAAACTTGTGCAACCACTTTGGAAAGCAGTGTGGTGGTTTCTCAGGAAATTCGGGATCAACCTACCCCTGGACCCAGTAATACCACTCTTGGGAATATACCCAAGAGATGCCTTATCATACAACAAAAGTATATGCTCAACTATGTTCATAGCAGCATTGTTTGTAATAGCCAGAACCTGGAAACAACCTAGATGCCCTTCAATGGAAGAATGGATGAAGAAAGTATGGAATATATACATATTAGAGTACTACTCGGCAGTAAAAAACAATGACTTCTTGAATTTTGCATGCAAATGGACGGAAATAGAAAACACTATCCTGAGTGAGGTAAGCCAGATCCAAAAAGAGGAACATGGGATGTACTCACTCATATTTGGTTTCTAGCCATAAATAAAGGACATTGAGCCTATAATTCGTGATCCTAGAGAAGCTAAATAAGAAGGTGAAACCAAAGAAAAACATATAGTCATCCTCCTGGATATTAACCTTCATCAGGCGATGAAAGGAGACAGAGACAGAGTCCCACATTGGAGCACCGGACTACAACCCCAAGGTCCAAATCAGGAGCAGAAGGAGAGAGAGCACGAGCAAGGAACTCAGGACCATGAGGGGTGCACCCACACACTGACACAATGGGGATGTTCTATTGGGAACTCACCAAGGCCAGCTGGACTGGGTCTGAAAAAGCATGGGATAAAACCGGACTCGCTGAACATAGCGGACAATGAGGACTACTGAGAAGTCAAGAACAATGGCAATGGGTTTTTGATCTACTGCACGTACTGGCTTTGTGGGAGTTTAGGCAGTTTGGATGCTCACTCTACTAGACCTGGAAGGAGGTGGGAGGTCCTTAGACTCCCCACAGGGCAGGGAACCCTGACTGCTCTTTGGGCTGATGAGGGAGGGGGAGTTGATTGGGGGAGGGGGAGGGGAATGGGAGGCGGTAGCAGGGAGGAAGGAGAAATCTTTAATAAATAAATAAATAAATAATAAAATAAAATGTTTCAGAGACATAAAAAAGAAAAATGCTTAAGATAAGTCAGCAATGTGGTCTTACTAAAAACTGATAAAACTTAAATCTGAAGCATATTTGTAATGTGGTGTTAGTAAAATACATAAAACTTTTTCAACAGCAGCTTTAAGAAAATGGCGTCTGGTTACCAATAAACACATCAAAGTGGACTGGAGAAGCCCATGAGGTCTCAGCCCTAAAGAATTCCAGTCAAGGGAGGAATGCTGGGAGTGCTAGAAATAATCTTTCTGAGGGAATCCCACCAACACCCAAGGGACAACCATGAAAACATAGACAACTAGCATTATAAAGACCAAGCAGATTGTATTTAGGCATGTGTATTTATGTACATGCACATATATGTACTCAACAATTAATGAAAAAGGAGGCCATAGACTTGAAAGAGAGTAAGAAGGGTATATGTAAATATATGGAGGGAGGAAAGTGAGGGAGCAATACTGTATTATAATCCCAAGAATTAAAGAAGAAAAAAAATTTAAAGGAGATGTTATCTGGCCAGAGCCATCCCTCATTCAAGAATCCAACAGAAAAATTCAAGCGGACAAAGAAAGAAAAGGGCCACTCATCTAGAGGAGAGTCCAGACATTCACTTTCCAAAGCTTGAAAGAATGACTGGGTAGCAGTATTGATCAGGTACATTTACTTTCGCAATTATTTCTAATACTAAAATGATTCTGAAACGAATGTGGGGGATATAATGTTAGCATGGAGGATGAAAATAAGGAAATCTTTCTGTCTGGCATACTGTTGTTTAATTTGTTCGGCATTTGAGTTATATTCCATTCACATGTTTCTAAATTCTGTTTTCTGAGTACAAGTCCCCAGTATCTATCACGAAAGGAAAAAAGAAACACGTTAGTTGAGTAAGTTATTACTTTATTTTATTTATGTATTATAATATGCCAAAATGCTAGAACTGAATGAACCCTGAATTTCCCCATAGAGTCCACCCTTTTTATCAAAAAAAGAAAAAAATGTTCCTGGTACTGATGGACCGTCGAAGGAAATCAGGGGAGAACTAAACTGGGCTTCCTGCGTGGCACACACGATGGGGTCACTTTTAAACAAAATATGAAAATATGCTTTCGCTGCTACTGTGCCTGAGGTTGGAGCACATGAATGAATCCCATGGTCTGTCAACCCCGAGTGCCGCTTGATGGAGCCATGTTCTAGCTTCATCATCTCAAGGAGAAGAAAACCTGCCGAAAAAGAGGATGCTGTCCGACTCTCTGTGCCTGATGAAGAACAAGAACGGGTGTTTACAGTGCACAAGTTCGCAGTCTGCAGCTGACGAGACCATGAAGCCCATGCCGGTGCCCGCAGTGGCCTCCACACCGTCCTCTGTCACCACCAGGAAGGATCTGTGCAGAAAGTTCTGGGCGTGCAGCCCTGAGCGTGCAGACATTCCTGAGTAGTCCGCATCCTCGCTGAAGGCACTGAGCATGCCCATACCTTTCAGCACGGGTTCCAGTTCATAGCTCTCCTCCACCTGCATGCGGGGCAGGCGCAGGTCCACCTTCCTTTGCTCCAGGTGTCCAGGGCTAGTCAATTCTACCAACTTCTCAGGAGACAGTTTATCAATTATCTATGGTAGGAAATGTAAATCCAAGAACATTTTAAAAGCCTCACACTGGCTCCAGAAAGACAAAAAGCACTACTTTTACTAACAAACAGAATTTTCATTTGTCTGTTGTCTACGAAAAAGACTGTTGTCTTATATTCTCTCTTATATTTCCTGTATTATATTATCTACATATAGCATGAACTGATTTTTTCAAACTAAAAGCAAGGTATTTTGAATTCTGCATTTCAATTTCTGCTCCCTTCTAGTTTCTATATGTGCATGAATGTAATTACTCACAGTGGATGTCTATTTTATATGTATTTAACTTCACACCACGTCTCTCATAAACTGATAAAGTTAGATAACAATTCTGTCAAGTTGCTATGTTTTAACAACAGTCAACATTATCCATTTCCCTTACAGACTAATATGTATAAAACATTCTAATGTATGCTCATAAATTCTGAAGATAGAAAATTAACAATTACTATAAATTTCAAACTAGGCATCCTACTGTATTCAATGAACTACTGATTTGACTAACAAAGCCAATTTTCTTCTTCTGAATCACTTCCTTTCAGCGTTGCCCAGAAAGGGGCTTTTGTATTAGTGTGTGTGTGTGTGTGTGTGTGTGTGTGTGTGTGTGTGTGTGTAAAGCTTCAATACATGTTTCACGTTATTCCAAAATATTTTCAATTTATAATTTTACTGAGTGTTTCTGTGTCCTCTACACATCTAGGCTGCACTTCCATACACAACATAATGCCACATATCAAGTCCCAGGGAGGTCAGTGCTGTAGATGTGAATGCTGAGAAACAGTTCGGAGGATTTATGGTTGGGAAACATCTTAAAGGATAAGTATTTGAAGTTATGCATTCCTGGTGTCCAGGATCCAAAACACTAGCCTTGTCATTGTTTTGAAAAGAAAGTGGATAGACCTACATCAAGAAAAAGGATCAAAAGAAATGCAAAATCCAAGGGCTTTACTGAATTCCATGCAAAAGCTCTATATTCATGCATATATGGTTTTTTCCAGGCAAAGACCTTCATAGAGACTAATGACTGCTCAGAATGGCTGAGACTCTTTAGAACCACCCCCATACAATTTAAAATATCCATTTAGCTCATCTCAACACAGCTGCATTCTAGTTATTCTCAACAAGTGTCTTTCTCAATAGAGATCAGTAGGTAGTCACTGCACAAAGTGAGAAATAAATACTTCCAAAGTGGCACAACCAGGCATCAAATTTTGTTCAGAAGCCATGTTCCCAGGCTCCCCGGGTACAAGAGACGCAATACAGAGTTTTTAAAAATGATATAGGTATGAGGTATGAAGGTTTACCTTCTCTAGACCATCTATGTCATTGGGCAGGAGCACGAACATGCTGAGATCACTGTTTTTATATGGAATCCCCACAATTTTGGCCTGAAGATCCTCTAAGAGGGTGAAACTAAAGGAGCTGCACTGAGTCATCATCTGAACAGGTTTACTTGTGTTCTGCAACAAATAATCAGAGATAAAAGCGTTAAGAAAATCATATGGCACCCAAGTAGCTCTTGAAAATAATATAACCACAAAGTCTGAGCTACTGAATAGGCATTTGGCCAAATGACTTTAGACTGTACATTCCAGAAGTAAGCAGACACATATATAAAGGACCATACCTTATTCAGCCAGAATTCCTCCTCCTTGGTATGTTCTTTATTAAACTCCCTGTCCCACAGGCCTTTAAAATAAACTGTATTAATGAGCACCAGCTTGGTGGAACTGCTGAAGGAGCCTTCTGGAAATAGGTCCTTGACTTTTTCTGAAAACAGAGAAACAGAAAAGAGTGGTCTGTCCTGCAAATCACAGACTATAGTGTAACAGATATGGATGTGGGTGGACTTGCAGCCACATCAACACCCGGGGGCCTTGTGCACCAAGGATTTGCTGGCAGAGTCAGCAGGGAAATTCTCATATTGTCTCTGTTTCCATGCAGATGTACTTATTATCAGCTAAGAAATCTTAGGCAACTTGTTTACACTATGAGTGCCTAAGTTTCCATGTTTATCAAACAGAAAAAGAGCATGCCTAATGGCATTGTTGAAATGAATACATGGTTTAATATGGACCTATAATCACTACCTGGCATATTTTAAGCATTCTGCTTTAGCTACTATACTTATCTATTCAACAGAATCCTCACCTGTGGTTCAGAAGTTATTTAAAAGAAACAGATTTAAAGTGCATATATGAGAGGGAGTACTGACCTGTGCACTCCAAGTTCAACATTAAATTGTCTTCTTCTATCACACTCCACCTTGACAAAGGTGATCCCTGAACCAAGAACTCAGCAATTCAAGTGGTTAGCTGGCCAACCTCTCTCCACCCTGTAACTCCCAATGCTAGTTGCAGACACATCCCACTATGCTTAGCTTTTATATATGATGTGGGATGTCCTTCTGTATATTGCTGCTCTTATTGGTTAATAAGCAAATATGCTTAGGTCTATGGCAAGGCCAAATATAGCCAGGCTGGAAGAGATATATAGAGAGAATATGTGGAGTCAATGAGATGCCATATAGCTGCTGAAGAAGGCATATGCCATGTAGCTGCCCAAGAAGCAAGAGTTAGCAAACCATGAGCTAAGGGTTTTATATTACCAAGGGTAAAATATAATATAATAGAAATGGGTTAATTTAAGATGTAAGAACTAGCTAGGAATACACCTGAGACACCAGTCAAACAGTGCTGTAATTAATATAGTTTCTATGGGAATATTCAGGTCTAGGAGGCCGAGAAACAAACAAGCAGTCTCCGACTACATACAAAGACTCTGGGAATCCAAACTGTAGTATTCATGTTGTTTAGGCATCTCCTCCGTCCCAGAAATTTGCATTTTATTAAGTTCACATTACACTAAATACTGAAAAATTCTATTCAGCCAACCTTTCAATATACCCTTGTTTTCTGGTTGTTTAATTTCTTTCTTTAAATAAAATACAAAGAAAAAATATTCAACATCATGACAAATCTCATTAATAGTGGTACTAGAAAATGGTAGACACTACCTACTTCTCAATGTTTCTCTACTGTTTCTAATATATTTTATTTATAATAGAGAATGATAAAAGAAGGATGGGAAAGATAGTTGTCAAATCTTTACAGTGGAGGTGTCTGAAGATTTAATCATCTCTACCAGATGCTCAAGTGGGGAAGAGGCCTGAGTAATCCTAGCTGTAGGTACAGACAAGTCTTGGTGAAAAAGTTGTGTATGCCTCACTTAACAAAGAGAGTGGGAGCTCTATGCCATTCACATTTGGGGCTCCAGACTAAGAGAGGAAGTCTATTATATAAAGAACAAAGTAACAATAAACAAGATGCCATCCCTGGAACTACAAAGGTAAGTGTGACTCACAGCTTGTGCAAACAATTTTCCACTGTTGCATCTCTCCATATATGCTAAGACCATCCCATCCCCTGCAGTACCCTATGCAACCTTTATGCCTATCCTTGCCTGAACCCATCTCTAGCTCCTCCCAAAGTTCATTCATCTGGTATCTATGAAGCCTCAAGCCCAAGACTTTTGTCATAGCTGGTAATCAAGAAGTGTGCTTTTTGGTGAAAAACCCATCCATACTCTACCATTTGTTTGGCTTTCAACCCAGGAATTAATCTTCTTTCGACTTTCATCTGCAGCATTTACAAAATCAACAGGCTCCAGAGATGCATGGTAATATTTTTCAACATAATCTATGTATTTCTTTAGGAGAGATGGGGAAGAAATAGAAAGAGATTGAAGAATTTGTCAAGTACAAATACCTCTTAATAAATGTGTCTGTTCATTAGGAAAACTAATGTCAAACTGTGAATGTTTAGGTCCTGGGAAGATGGTTCTTATTGCTTCCACATACTGTCATTCAGGTGCAATGTGATTAAGGCAAAAGTCAGGTATAGGCTGTATGGACTCAAAAAGGAACTGCATATCTGGAGAGCAGTCCAGAAAGACTAGTAAAACAGGACCATGGCAAGAGCCAACTTGGCAGCATGGCCCAAGAACTCAGTCCTAAATAGGATATTGGCCATTCATTGCTACCACACATAGATGTGGCATGCACAACAAAACTTACTTGAAGGAAGAGGTATGTTTTCTCTCCAAACAGCCTGTTGCTTATGTTCAGTTCATAATCATTAGGGAATTTGCTTATTTCAGTCAAAAGCTTTTGGAATTGGTCATGTATTTCTTCTGTCTTCTGAATCTTCAAAATCAAGACAAAAACTCAGTGGGTTATCTTGGCAAAAGCAAGCCTAGATTCTCTTCCAAAAGGATGTGGCTAGAGTCCTTCCTCTATGAGCAAACTGGAGAGAAAAATATAAATGTCCATTGGTCTCTGGACATCATCTGGCTCTCTATAAACATAGATGCAAGTCAAACCCAACCTGAACTTCATGGAGAAGCCTCTAGCAGCCCCCATTACCACAAATCTTTGTTTTCTGATCCAGCTGTCACTTTGGGTCTCAAACATAACAGCTTACTAAGTGTTTTGTACATTTGTTTTTATCTGCTCACAGACTCTAAACACTTGAGAAGTGTAAAGGATCCCCTAGATAATTCCTCTCCACTGACACTGGGATATTAAAAGTAATTTTTCATGAAGAAAGTGATCATTTATGAGAGCTGCAAACCAAACTAAAATAAAATTTGTCACTGTTTTTTAAAAATAATTATCAAAACCTTCTGGCTATCTTCCATAGGGTGTACCAGCTTTCTGACTGTGTGCTGCAGGCAGTGCGTGGCAAAACCGGGTGAGCCAGAACAGTTTCTTAGACCAGAACATTGTCTCATGACTTGTCATGTGGGCTCTGGTTGCTGTAATTCACAGAGGATGCAGAGAGATGCAGTTCAGCTCTAAAGTAAGTGATCGAGTCCTGATTCCACATGAGAACAAAAAAGTCATTTTCTTGTACAAAATTATGCATAAAGATTTATTTAATTCTTTATTGTGTCTCTTATTTTCATTGCTCACAACCCAACTGCCTACAACTATACCAAAAAAAGTAATAGATAGCTAATTTTGCAAATAACTGGTAACTTTTTGCAGACATTTGACCTGAAAATGCATATCTGGCAGTATCTATTGGGCTGACCTTTGCTGCCTCCTTACTGTTATGAAAGGCTGGGTGACTCGCAATCAGTTTATTGCCGCTTGCGTTGATTGGGGCAAGCAGTGAACAGGTCAGGTGCATTACACCCTTTGGGAATTAAGAATTTAATGTGCACTAATTTCCTAGTGAGTCATTTATGACTAAACCGACATGCAAATAAGGAAAAAGAAGAAACCCCTGTTTTCAAACAGGTTTGGGGTTTTAGTTTGTACTACCTTGATAATGACCTGGAGTTGGTAAAACCCAAAGATCCTATTCTGGAAGTAAAAAGGTATCTTCATCACAAAACTGACTACATCGTAGGCTTTACTATGTCCCAAGGTCATCAACCAAGTGCAGATTGTGTTCCAAAATTATACATTGTAAACAAACAAGTCTCAAGTCAAACTCATGGGAAAATAGCAAGCATCCACAAGACAGACACAAACATTTAGATGTTCACATCAGTTCTCTATTACAGAAAAATGTTTCTGGAAAATGTCTATCCTTGAATAGTTTAAAATTTAAGACAGGATCTTTTTTTGTTGTTGTTGTTGTTGCAAAAACTGAATAACTAACTGCACGTAGAAGAATGCAAATAGATCCATATGCATCACCCTGCACAGGCACAGAAGACAACATCCTGAACAGAACACCAATAGTGCAGGCACTAAGATAAACAATAAATGGAAACTCATGAAAATGAAAAGCTTCTGTAAAGCAAAGGACACCATCAATAGAACAAAATGGCAGCATATAAAATGAGAAAACATTTTCACCAACCCTATATCTAATATAGGGCTAATATATAAAATATATAAAGAACATATACTAGATATCAACAAGCCCAATATTCAATTAAAAATGGAGCACAGGTCTAAACAGAGAATGAAAACACTCCTCCATTGCTGGTGGGAGTGGAAACTGGTACAGCCACTTTGAAAATCAATCAAAATTGATCGACTTCAACATCCAGCTATACCACTCCTGGGAATATGGTTCAATCATACCACAAGGACACTTGTTCAACTATGTTCATAACAGCTTTATGCATAATATCTAGAAACTGGAAACAACCTAGATGTCCCTCAACTGAAACATGGATAAAGAAAATATGGTACATTTACACAATAAGGTATTTCTCAGCTGTTTAAAAAAATGACATCATGAAATTTGCACACAAATGGATGGAACTAGAAAATTTATTCTAAGTGAAGTAACCTAGATCCAGAAAGATAAATATTGCAAGTGATCATTTATATATGACTATTAGCCATTAAATAAATGATAAGCAACCTAGAATCCTACAATGCAATGCATAGACTGAGAAAAGTTAGGTATAGAAGAATGAGCTAGGGGGAACACATGGATATCACTGGGATGGAAAAAATCGAACCGATTTTACAAGTGTACTGGATGTGGGTGTGGACAGGAATAGAAGGATCAGGTGGAAGGGGAGAAAACAGGATTGAGGGAGGGAATGCAGGAAGAGGCAGATGAAATTGAGGGGTGTTTGAGGGATGATATGGAAAGCTAGTGCAGTGGAAACTTTTTAAAATATGTGAAAGACATCCTAATGAGGTCTGCTAATAATAGGAGAGAGAGTGTCCCAACTGGCCATCTCTTGTCACCAAACAAGGCTTCCAGTATCAGCACTCAGTTGCATTCAGTTTAGTCCTTGGCTAAGGGTGTCCTGTGGAAAACCCAAAATAACTTAGACTATTGCCAAGACAACAGAGCGATCTTTGCACACTGACATTGGGTGCAATTGCCAGGGACAACATCCATACAAATCATTGAACATGAAGAAGTGAAGCTGGTGCCTACATGGAAACTTCACCCCTGCATTCTAGTGTCCTTAGTGTGGGAAGGCGCTGTGTACGCTACCGGAAGAGAAGCATAAACACAAACCCAGCCACAAAACCTTTGACCTACAATCTATCCTGCCTGTAAGATATGCTATGGCAATGGTGGCACAGACCTTGTAGAAGTAGCCAGCCAATGTCTGATTTGACTTAAGGCCCACTCCACAAAATGGAAGCCATAGCTGACACTTGGGAGATCTGAGAAACAGAAACTAGATAACCCTGAGTTCAATCACTGGGACCTACACAGTGGATGAAACTTAAGTGACTCCTGAAAGAGCACCATGAAATGCTTGAACTTTTTATTCAGAAATTACAGTGAGTCAAAGTTATAATAAATAAAAAAAGTCCATGATTAGACAAATACTGGTAAATTTTTTAAATAAAAAGTAATTCGGTAGATCGCTGTCAAGGATGTCAACCAAGCTAGCTTGCCAATAGTAATATTAGAATATGAGAAGAGAATCTTCCAATGGCTACCAGAAATATAAACCTAGAATTCTCTACAGTCATTAAAGCACATCAGAGTTGAATACAGTCTGACAACATCCACCATCATCTACTAACATTCCTTAGTAAATCGTTACTAAGGAAACCACAAAGGAATAACACCTGCAGTATGGAAGAACACATGGCCCAAGTCTCTGACAAAGAGACTTCATGCTAACAAAGTCACCTTGGGAATTTTCAAACCAATTCAAAGGTCCCTGTAATCCATAAGTGAATGCAAAGCTGAGTGCACTGAAAACAACAGGGAAATCCTTGGAACTCACAATCACAGCACCTTCCAGCAGCATAGCACCGCTACTGCAGAGCTGAGCCTGACTCACCCAAGGAGAAGAGAGAAAGAGAGAGAGAAACATGTCGGTCATTCTGACTTCTGGGGAAGCACGGGAAGGACTGGTCTCAGTCTCACCTAAACTTAAGCTATGAAACAAACAAGGTACCCTGTGCTGAGCCTGCAGTGCACTAGAAATCAACAGAAAGAATGCCTAAGTAGCAACTCACAAATCTCCAGCTGTGTTACATGCACAAGCTTCGCACAGACAATCCCCAGAAGTGTTACATGCACAAGCTTCGCACAGACAATCCCCAGAAGTGTTTCTGTTTACTTGTTTGTTTAGTAGACTTTGTGCATTTCAATGATTTTATTGAAAAGTATATCCCAGGCTGGGCAGAGTGGTATATGTCTATCCCAGGCTGGGCACAGTGGGACATGTATATTCCAGGCTGGGCAAAGTGGTACTTGAAGTATATACCAGGCTGGGCACAGTGGTACATGTCTATCCAAGGCTGGGCACAGTGGGACATGTCTATCCCAGGCTGGGCACAGTGGGACATGTATATCCCAGGCTGGGCACAGTGGTACTTGAAGTATATCCCAGGCTGGGCACAGTGGGACATGAATATCCCAGGCTGGGCACAGTGGGACATGTATATTCCAGGCTGGGCACAGTGGGACATGTATATTCCAGGCTGGGCACAGTGGTACATGTCTATCCCAGGCTGGGCACAGTGGGACATATATATCCCAGGCTGGGCACAGTGGGACATGTATATCCCAGGCTGGGCACAGTGGGACATATATATCCCAGGCTAGGCACAGTGGTACATGTCTATCCCAGGCTGGGCACAGTGGGACATGTCTATCCCAGGCTGGGCACAGTGGTACATGTCTATCCCAGGCTGGGCACAGTGGTACATGTCTATCCCAGGCTGGGCACAGTGGGACATGTATATCCCAGGCTGGGCACAGTGGGACATGTATATCCCAGGCTGGGCACAGTGGGACATGTATATCCCAGGCTGGGCACAGTGGTACTTGAAGTATATCCCAGGCTGGGCACAGTGGTACTTGAAGTATATCCCAGGCTGGGCACAGTGGTACATGAATATCCCAGGCTGGGCACAGTGGGACATGTCTATCCCAGGCTGGGCACAGTGGGACATGTATATCCCAGGCTGGGCACAGTGGGACATGTATATCCCAGGCTGGGCACAGTGGGACATGTATATCCCAGGCTGGGCACAGTGGTACTTGAAGTATATCCCAGGCTGGGCACAGTGGTACTTGAAGTATATCCCAGGCTGGGCACAGTGGGACATGTCTATCCCAGGCTGGGCACAGTGGTACTTGAAGTATATCCCAGGCTGGGCACAGTGGTACTTGAAGTATATCCCAGGCTGGGCACAGTGGGACATGTCTATCCCAGGCTGGGCACAGTGGGACATGTCTATCCCAGGCTGGGCACAGTGGGACATGTCTATCCCAGGCTGGGCACAGTGGTACATGTCTTTAACCTCAGCACTCAGAAGTATATCCCAGGCTGGGCACAGTGGGACATATCTATCCCAGGCTGGGCACAGTGGTACATGTCTTTAACCTCATCACTCAGAAGGCAGAAGTAGGCAGATCTCTGTGAGTTCAAAGCCAGCATGTCTATATAGCAAGTTCCAGACAACTAGAAATATATAGTGATACCCTGTCTCAACAAAAGAACAGAAAGAGGAAAGGGAGAAAGGAAAGGGGAAAAGAGAAAAAGATGGAGACAATGGGAAGGAGAAAGTAAAGAAGGAAAGAGAACTAGCTTCCTTTCCATAGGGGCCTCTAAGAAAATCTTGGATTGGCCTGGCTCTTAACAAGAACAGACATTCAGAAGCTCAAAGATCTCCATCCAAGACAAAGCTACAAAGACCTCTGAAGCCATACACCATAACCAAACTGTAAAAATTAAAAAAAAAATGAATCTAGCGAGAACCAGAGTACACACTTGTTAGATACAAGGGAGCATCTTATATTGACAAATTTCCAAGAAAAAAAATGTTATGAAAGGATTGATATGCTATTTAAAATATACTGAAAGAAAAGAATGCGGTAGAGTTCACCAAGAATACCATATCCAGTAAAACTGTCCTTCAAAAACAAAGGAGAAATTAATGCTTTTCCAGTTAAATAAAAGTAGGGGGTCTGATAAGAAGTGCTAAATTGCTTCAAGTTGAAATGAAAAGATGATACATAACTGCATAAAACCACATGAAAATATAAAATTGTCTTGTAACAGTAATTATACAAAAAAAAAAAAAAAGCCAGGATCCTACAGTTCAAAAATCACTTCAAAATCTGGTAGGGGATTTTTAAGCATACAAATATAGGACCTAAAAAGAGGTTAAACTGTGTTTTGGTACATAAAGGGAAG
This sequence comes from Microtus pennsylvanicus, assembly GCF_037038515.1. Lineage (NCBI taxonomy): Eukaryota > Metazoa > Chordata > Mammalia > Rodentia > Cricetidae > Microtus > Microtus pennsylvanicus. The sequence continues at coordinate 4,823,770 of NC_134588.1, forward strand.
GCAGACAGAAGGAGTAGAGCATTATATGTGATAGATGTTAGATGATCATCAATTTCAAATACCAGACTGATATTAAGGGTAAGATGTTTTGTCCATAGACTAGACACAAAAGGAAATGAGAATGGAATCAAAACAACTCTTTAATAAGAAATCCACTAAATAAATAAAACCTAAATCACATAAAAAGGGAAATAGCAAAGGTAAAAATAGTTTTAATCCAAATTCTACCCAATGAATTAGTGAGTTTCTGAATTATGCAAACATATCCACAATTTAAAAATTAAAAAAAAATAATTTGTCAAAGTCCAGAGAATAAGTGCTCAGTCATAAATGGGACATCTGTATCACATTGTCTCCTCCCAGGGCCCAGGGCACACCACAGAAGATTGTAAGAGCCAGAGGTTGGGAAGGACCATGACAAAAGTATCTTCAGGAAATGACAAGACATTTGTTCTCGTGAACTCACAATGTTTGTGGTTGCCTACTCACGAGCCACACAAGGTTAAGCCAGTCAGGGTTCCAGCACAGGGATGGGAGGGGCTTAAGGCTCTTGAGCTCAGAAGCTATTGACAGTTGACGGATTCTAGGGAAGGGAGCATCAGCCTTCTCTAGAGTCACGACGACCCAGTGGATGGCACCGTATTCATGAGTATATGGCAGCACAAACCGGACTCTGTGGCTTATTTACATTTTTTAAAAAAGAACATGAAAGTGGGGGCAAAACTAAGAACTGGGAAAATATAAAAAGATGTGGAGAGAGAGATGATAAAAGCAATTAAACAAACTTTATACAGACAAAAAACTTTTGAGGAGCTGATAAAATATTATATACTTAAAATACATAATAAGCTCATTTTAAGGGCCTGGAGCTATTTTAATACTAAACCTGGACAGAAATGTTCATGAAAAACATTTTTGACATCATTTATAGCATTTTTCAAAATTAACATAATATTAGTAAACCAAATGTGTTTAATTTTAAAGTATCATGACTCAGTATATGATTATACAAATAAAAGATTTACCACTAGAAATTCTAGAACACATAAAGAAATAGCTGTAAAAATTAACCCATTTGCCATTTGTAGCAAAATAAGAAGTGCATTGGATAATAAGTTCCTAATTCAAGAGAATGGAGCTTCTGCTCTCAAGAGAGAGGTTTATGTTCAGGGAAGGGAATCAAGGATTGGCAATGGTCATCTTTCTCATAGAAATGCAGTTGAGTACCTCATACAGGTACTCATACAGGTATTCACTGCAATATTCCTTAGACCTTCCTACGCTGTCTTGAGATTTTAACACCATTTTGGAAGAGAAGAGTTCCGAATATTCTGAATTCATGGCATACTAGTAGTACATGTCAAGCCTGCCACTGGACTTCACTCCTGTTTATTCATCTACTAATAAGGAGATTGGGCCAGCTGCCTCCGGAATATGCTCCAGCCCCAATGTCTTTGTCGAAGTCAGTACCTCTATTCTTCATTTCTTCAGCTCCCAAGAACTCCTAGGGAAGGGGCAGAACTGTCTCATGGTGGAAGACGGCACGTATATGAACTGAAAGGCAACTTGCACCCAGTCATAAATCTCTCCACCCAGGATAACGGCATCTGCCCCAGATGAGGTGCCTGTGTAGTCTGAGGAACTATTATGTGGAGAAGTTCTCTGGAAGCTACTACATGTCTCAGTTGCACATGAGAACAGCCACCGGATCTAACTCAGTTAAAAATCCCAAGAAGGAAGCACAAGTCCAAAGCTGAAACAGAGCACACAGGCAGCCTAGCATTGTGGGATTATGAAGTGACCAGCTCACAATGTTGGGAGCTTGACAGTACTATGCTGTGCTGTGCTTTCTGACAGAGCAATTGTGCCCTTCTGAGACCTTGGGTTACTTCTAGATGCTAACCTGTGACCTAATGGGCCCCTCCCATTCTGTATTTGGTAAGACCAAGCAAGAGATACCAGAAAGCTAGATCTGGAAGATGATCAATGCTCCTGTGCTGATAGCATTTAAGGAAATATTATCAGGAGAAGCAAAATATTAATTCAGTTCAGCAATAATATTGCTTTCAGTTTCCTACAGTACTAGGTGAGTTAAATGAATGATCTAGATGATTCTATCAGAAATGTCACAGAAGACTAACGAAAGTGAATTACTTGCCAAAGTCCCAAAGTCTTGGCATACCCAAGCCAGAACGTTACCCAATTCTCTGCACCCCCAAAGCTGTTATAACAACCTGTTGGTGTGTTAGCATTCATAGTGGTTGTTGTGTGTTAACATTCTGATCTCTCATCATTATTGAGAATCTACTGTTTGTGTACAGTACAAATGCTGTGATTGGAAGTGGTTTTCTCCTAGGAGTTTATGTTCTAAAAATCTAACCCTGGTAAAGCAATGTTAAGAGGTGGTGAAACCCTTAAGGAACTTAGTAGGAAAGCTGACTAGGTCACCAAAGGAACGTCCCTCAGAAGAGATTAATGGCAGTCTCTCAAAGCAAGAACAGCCCACAAGTTTTAGCCCCTTATATGTGTCACCAACGTTTATCCCCTAATCCTTCACATATAATGTATTCCAGAAGAGTCTCCATGGAAACCAAACACATAAAGACACTCGGTCTGGGATTTTCAAGCTCAGAAAACATAAGCTTAACAAACCAGCTCCTATTTGTCAAGCTTTCAGACCCTAGTCCTTTGTTTCAGCATCAGAAAATGGACTAACATGCCTAGAGATGGTATTTGGCTCTAGTGACTAACTACTGCTTGATAGTAAATGAGGTATGCTATTTCTAGTACTTTCCTACATTGATCCTACACCTAAGAAGGAATCACACTAAAGGATATAGAAACATGTCCCACCTCATTTTCTGCAGACTTTATTCTGGAGCTTCCTGTGCCTTTTTCAGAGTAAAGTACCTGATAGAGAGAAAACACTGTCATTATTGTCAGAATAGAGAAATATTTCACATAGCCAAGGGAAGGCTGGCAAAGTATTTTTAAGGGTACCCAAGTATCATCTCCTTGATAAGCCAGGGAAATGTCTAGGTTGCTCACTAATCTCCAAAGGAGGAGCCTAGTTATCTACAATACGTCAGGTAGACCAAATAGAAATTAAAAAGCTGATCACAATGGCTTTGGACTTTCATATTCTCTCTTTATATATAAGAATAGTGGCTTTTGGCAAGGCCACTCACCACAACTCCCACCCAAAGGAGCTCCATGCATCAAAGAGAAAATGATACTGCGGTGTCTAGAGAGGGAGGAGGACTTCGCTGAGAGACCTGACACTGTTCCACATCATCATCTATTTTCTGGGCAACAAGTCAAGATGAGCACATTTTCAATGCCAGAGGTTTAAACCACAAAGCCAAGTTTCCACCTGAAACTTGGCAAAGACAAAGGAAGCTCCTCACCTTCTGTAACTCGGTGGCAGTGGCTCCCCGGGTCCCCAGGAGGATCATGCCAATGGCTGTTGAGATGCCCACGGGGGAAAAGAAGACGTTGCCGTCATTTGTTTTATCCAGCTCTTTGAAAAGATCAAACCCAAACTGTGCAGTTGCCGTGTCTAATGAGTCCATGACGGTTTCCAAGCTCTCTAGAACAACAATAACAATCAACACAGCATCCGGACTGGGCTGATTTATGCTATGATCACACCTTCCTTCATCCATCCAGAACACTGAGATTCAGAACTGCTACCTAATCCCTACCTCTGCTCCCATAACAGAAGACATAAGTCAGCTGGACTCTAGCTTCATTCAGTAGTTTTCAGTTCTCATTTCCCCGGGAGGTAGGGTAATGCCTTAATGGTTTTCTCCTCTTGTTTAGCCACAGAGTCTGGTCCCCACCTCCACATCTTATGATAAGCTCTCTGAACAGACCCGCCCTTGATTGGCTGATTTGCACCTTACCCAGGCACCCAGCTGTGGTTAAACAGAGTTCTCAAAGCACAGACAGCGTCACGGGCCTCACATTCAAGCAGTGTTGTCCAAACCAGATTCATTTCTACAGTTGTATCTAATAACTTCCCTTTTCTGAACAGGTCAAAGTCCAGTTCAGAGTAGAACTTATTAAGGTCCCTAACTCCTGAATCCTATCCCCACAGAAAGTATACTATGGACTGAATTTTCTCCTAAAGGGCAGTGGAGTAAGTTGGGGATTGTTAGGTGGATTTGGTTTTCTTTTCTTAATATATTCAATACTTTTCTTTTTTGCATTGTTTTTGATTTACTCAATGAGCTAATCTTACTGTTATTAATTCACACAAAAAATAATTTTCAAAGAGCAGTTAATATTCATCAAAAATAAAGAAGTAGAGTACAAATAAGCTTTATGTTTTCTTCAACATTTATTTCATAAAGTCTTTTAAAGAAACCCAAAGCAAAATACAATGACTAAAGCTCCCAAGAGCCTTATACTCTAAGCCTCACTCCTGCTGTGAAATTCACAAGCCGACATTCACTGTTGGAGTCTCAGCCTCAGTCCTCTGTAGGGAGTCCTTACTCAGAAATAAGAGGATTTAAATCACAGGCAAATAAGATGGAGAAGATAAACTACATTGGCCATTTGGGCACTGAAATAAATAAAATCACTGCAAGAAGAGTCTATACACAATAAAATATATTTATTTCAAACCAGCAAACATCCTTATTCTCAAAGCACAGCCTCTTAAGCTGAACCTGAGGGAGAGCTTACCTGACTCCTGAAGGGACAGAAGTGGCTGGACAGGAGGTATGTGAAGTGAGCTGCCCAGGCCTCTAATTTAAAGCTCTCTGGGCCTCTCCCCAGTCATTACAGTCTTTCCAGTGAGACAGCCTCTGCTTTCTCAATGACGGTTTCCCTAATAAAAACAGCTCACAAGTTTATGAGAAAACTGACAGCTTAATTCCTTATATTTTCCTTATGGTCATAAAGTCATGTGCTTAGTTATTCAGCAACTGCCTTTTCAACTTTAACACAAATAATGTGTGCTTCAGGTACACAGGAAGTGAACTTCTTCAAGATCTTTGGACATTATGCTTAGAAACCAATCATAAAGGCATTCAAGTCAAGCAGAGAACAAAGCAAGATTGAAAGCAGATGTTCAAACCAGAGCTAGAGGATAAAGCTGCAACCAAAGGCAAGGTCAGGGGAATTACAGCCTGTGAGGCAGAACAAGTCAGGAGATGCTTTTTATCCTTAAATGGTAACAGGGATGTTCTGGGAGGGAAAGACTCTGTAGAGCAGCAGTTGTGCACCTTAGAAACACATCACACTCTTCGGAGCAACTCAAGCGTCTGTGCCCCAGCACTGACCTAGAAGAGTAACCCTCTCTGTGGAAAGAGCCAGCATTAAGGCTTTGAATCACCCAGCGTGATTATGATGGATGCACAGACAAGACTGGGCACCACTTCTTTTTGTAGCCTAATAAGACACCAATTAAATCAGGCTTTATTTACTCCGGATCGACAGTGTTGGGTCCTGACAAGCCATTCACTATATGAAGCTCTATTTGGCGTTTGTATTGTTCTGTGGCGCCAAAAGCAAATAAGATTAAAGAACATAATTGTGCTAGGCATGAACTAGGAAAGAAGAGAAGAGTCTGGGCAGGCAACTTCAAACCTGCAGGCATATACGTGTGCACAGACACACACAACCATAGCTGTTACCAAATAATCTGTCCATTAACTCCCATCAGAATGCATTCAATAAATAATTATTGAGTCTACCATGTGCTAAATACTAATGCTTATGAATATTCAACAACCCCATGGGGTTTCGGGAAACAATCCACAAAGTAGGGAAAACTCGGTAGGAAACTGCACCTCCAAAATCCAGTTTTGCCAACCCTGGAACATCCCAACTAGTTTTACCAGTTCATCAAAAGAACAAGAGAAATACTGAAGACTGGGACTCAGCTTCAGTCTTAATCAAGGATGTGAGTTTGTCACCGTTGCTAAGCAACTGCTCCTGGGAAGGCAATGTAGCTCCAGCAAGCCTGAAGAGGGGCCTTCTCAGAGACGCGACCTTAAGACACAGCTCATGTACCCATCTTAATATTCACAATTGGCTTTTCTAGTTCTTAAAAAAAATTATTATTGCCTTTAAAGCAAATTCAAAGCAATATTTAATTAGCTTCGCCTTTTTAATTGCCACTGGAAATATGCAAATTAAGTAAGGATTAGAAAGAATTAGCATTTAATTATAGTTAACTGACATCAGTAAAATGGAAATAAATTAGGGGTTTTAATTAGTTATAGTTAACTCTGATGTCAATGATACAGTCATGTTATGGGTTTTGATGGTATAAAATTCTTGAATGTACAATAATATTTCATGCTTTAATATGTCTATCTACTTTTTTGGGTTGTTTTGTTTTTAATTTATTTTTTCTATTTATGTGCATTGGTGTTTTGCCATGGGTGTCAGGTCCTCTAAAACTGGAATTACAGGCAGTTGTGAACTGTCATGTGGGTGTGGGGAATTGAATCCAGGTCCTCTCAAGGAGCAGTCAATGTTCTTAACCATTGAGCCATCTCTCCAGCCTCACCTATTCACTTTAATTCTGTAATCTTTTCTCTGTGGCTCTTATACTCACTGCCCCCACTGTGTAGATACTTACAAATGACCTCTGTTTCTAATGAGAAACATTACATCTGTTTTTGCAAAGAAATTTGACTTCCCCTGAGATCAGACATTTCACAGTCTTCTCAGGGGACAGCCATTCATATCCTGGTATCAGAAAGCGTAGTCCATTATGGCTCCATCCCATTCTTGCTATTTCCAAGCCATTCTCCCTTTACTTACCTTCAAGGCTCCCCTTTGGACGCCTTCACTATCTTGCTGGTACTACTTTTTTCCAAACAGGAGGCTACTCTGGTCCTCTGTACCTGGCCTCTCTGTCCTTTCTAACTGCTCCCACCACTCCATGGTTTCTTTCTATGTATCTTCTTGGCATCTCCCATTTTTCTGACCTTCATTGCAGTCCTTTAGTGGCCTACTTACACAGTCAGACATTAACCATTGCCATCAACAGGAACTGCTCATATTATAAACTAGGAGACACTGAAATGTCTCCAGCCGGTTACACATTCCCATTCTATATTCTCAGTATTGTTATAATCCCCAATCATGAGATTCCTTCCATATCTTCTACTTTATCAGTCTCTTTTTTCTGGCTTGAAAACAGCCTCAATGAAGAAAATGTTGGTGCCAATGAATAAAACAATGAAATAGGCACACTATGAAGCAGACCACACTGAATTCCCTAACTTCTACCACAGTTCACAGCTCTGTTATGGCATCTATTTGTCTATTATTTATCCTTATAGCATTGTTCTTCAAGTCTATAATGCTGTTCTAGATGTTATTGGTGTCTCAATTAGATTCCTTCCCCAGTCTGTACATCTACCCCTTCATCTGGCCTTTACTAGAGTCAATGATTCCCATCTGAATGGAATCTAATTACCCAGTAGCTACTTATAACTCAGCTGTGGTTTCCTAGAAAACAGACATGAAATGATAGTTCCTACCCAGTTCCTGACGACTATCTGAGGTTAGTGATATTCAGCCTTCTTCTTATTTCAGTGTGTGGTGGTTAATGCAAGAACTTCATAATTAGTCAAAGTGTCAAGAATAAAATTATTGTACATGCTTGGCACTAAATGAGGTGTCTATAACTCCTTTCCAAGGTTCGGGAACACTGGGCAGATGAGAGAGAAACAATGTAAGTGCCAGAGGATGAAGAGATATGCAGCTGAAGTAATAATAGGAGTGGCGGGGCTGCGTCCCCAACACCCCAGCTGCCTGCTCGGCTAGCTTATGCCCCAAAATAATTACACGGACACTGTATTCTTTTCATCACTGCTTGGCCCTTTAGCTCTAGCCCTTACTGGCTAATTCTGATATCCCGATCAACCCATCTCTAATAATCTGTGAGCACCTGTCTTACTGGGAAGATTCTAGCCTAAGTCCATCCTGGGTCCGAGCTGGGACATGGCGTCTCTCTGAGGCACCTGCTCCGGAGAGGAGAGCTGTGGAGTCTGAGCTCACTTCCTCTTCCTCCCAGCATTCTGTTCTGTTTACTCCTCCCACCTACCTTCTAACCAATGAGGACCAAGCAGTTTCTTTTTATTTAACCAATGACCTTCCTCCATCATTTCCCCTTTTTCGGTTTAAACAAAAAAAAAAGGCTTTAACTTTAACATAGCAAAATTACATATAACAAAACAGTTATCAAGTAAAAGTTACAATAATCTTTATCATAACTAAGGAAAACTATAACTATAACTAACTATTCTTAACTCCATCAAAGACTCCAGAAAGATACAATACTACATAAGCAAACAAGAAAAAAGCAACTTTTAAAACTCTAGAAATGACAGAGACATCTCGCTGCCTGGACAGTCACCCAAAGTTCCTCTGTACTGTTGGGGCATCCATCTTCAGCCTTCAGGCCCATGGTATCCAGCAGACATTTCCATAAAGCAGGAAAATTCAAAGTCAGTTCAGTCACTATCTGTTGTGTCCTGCAGAATATCTCGCAGACTCTTTCATGAATCAGGAACCCCGAAAGATCATCTCACCTTAGGCAAGTTCAGTAGTCCTTTCTCTGTGGGTTCTCTATGACCAGTTTATGCAATAGTCCAGGCAAGAGCAGTTTCTTGCCCAAATGGCTATCAAACTCCATAACGAGCCTCTTCGATGCCCATCTTCCTCTTGAAGTAGATTGGTGCTGCCAGGAGCAGAGTGTCTCATTGTCATGAAAAGTCCTCAGTTATTAAATCATTTAAAATGCCATATTCTATAATCTTTGAAAAATATGAAGAATGCCTATCTGAAATATATATACGCACATCTAGAAAATACTAACTAACATGACTACAAACTTGACTATTATTTATGATTATCCATCAACAACCTATATTTCCTAATTATATATTATATTTTAATAATGAACTACACAATCACAATACCTTAATATCAGAAATACATATATATAACAAAATTGACCGTAAATCTCTATCAATAAAGCAAAATCTATACTAATGCAAATTATTCATACCTATATCATATCCCCCTTTAAATGTAAAAGAACATTTATAAACATTTTTTGGGAATATGGGCGGAGTTATTTCTCTCCAAACTGCTTCCTGCTGAATGGGGGCGCTGTTAATCAGATCATTTAGGGTGTAACCTGTGTGCCAGGTTTATCTCAGTTGGCAGTTGAGTGAAGTAATTTTTTGAGGGTGTTCACAGGAACCTTTCAGGAGGTCGTGGTCTATCATACCATATCGGGATAGATGCAATCCACAGGGTCTGGTCCTCTGTGAAAACAAAAGAAGACCCTCTCCAAAGCATCATATCCTTAGACCCAAACTCTGAAATCATACCCTCATGATATCCGTTCTGGTTCCACTTGGCAGCCCATATAATGAAATGTCTCTCTGTACTTAGCTCCTTCACAGTCAAAAATTTTAAAGAAAACACAATGTACATAATCCAGACTCTCTGTGAATTTTCCATTTTTACGTGGCTTATTTTTCTTTATTTCTTTTAATCTCTTAACTATCTGTACTCTGTCTCTTTAAAGACTTTACCTTTTTTTTAAAACCATTAACTTTATTCTCTATATTCTTTTTCTTCTCTCTCCCAAGCCTACGTACATTCATCCAACACTGTGACTCATTTAGTGGTCTGAATCTGTCCTATTGTGAATCTGCAATTTTTTACTATCCAGGAGCACTTTTGATTTGCGCCTTTAAATCACTGGGCACTTAAGAATCTAAACTGTGACATTCCTAGGTTAACTTTTTGCTTTTTGAGCATATATCTTTGACCTGGAATAACTCTGTAGACCAGGCTGTCTTTGAACTCTCAGAGATCCGCCTGTCTCTGCCTCCCAGGCATTGGGATTAAAGGTGTTTGCTACTACACCTTGAACTCGCAGAGATCTGTTTGTCTCTGCCTTTTAGGCACTGGGATTAAAGGCGTGTGCTACCACGCCTTGAAGTCACAGAGTCAATCTCCCTCTGTCTTCCAAGTGTTGGGATGAAAGGTGTGTATTACCACACACAACAACTCTCTTGCTTTTTTTTAAGAACCTCAACTTTTAGCCCGCTATATTTTTAACACACAGTAAACCATTTAGAAATTTAATTTGTCTTTGAATCTCTCTTTACTGTATATCTCTCTTTTTCTGACCACAAGAGCCTTTAAATTACTGAGCAATATGGGTGGGATTAAAGCCGTGGCTTTGCCAGCTAGATCCAGTCCATTCCTTAGCTTTCCAGCCTCATGACGGATATACAGGCTGCAGCCATGTTTATAGCCACAACTCTATGGCGCTTCAAGGTCCCTGCCAGCCAGCAAGCTACAGCAGACAACACTCAAGTCCTCTCTCAGTAGCCGGCCCTCCTGCCTCAAACAGTCAGAGTTTGCCCTGGCAGGATGGCCCAGAAAGCTGGCATTTTTAAATGGCACAGCTTTTTTCCTGCTACAGCTAAAAACCGAAAAGCATGCGTTCAGCTTTTCGTCAACATCATTTAAGTGTTTTGTGGCAGGACCTCTTAATGAGCTGCAGGCTTTGCAGCTAAAGCTGCCTCAGGAAGCCTCTCTTAGACGAGAGCACTTGCTTGCTTCTAGCAAGCAGAGTAGACCCAAGAGAGTGCTGCTACCAAAAAACCATGCACAACACTGTCATTTTGTTCTAGAATTACATCCCAAGCTGTCTCAGGCTTTCTGTGGACTCAGTTGTCCACGTGGGCGCCATTTGAAGTAATAATAGGAGCGGCGGGGCTGCGTCCCCAACACCCCAGCTGCCTGCTCGGCTAGCTTATGCCCCAAAATAATTACACGGACACTGTATTCTTTTCATCACTGCTTGGCCCTTTAGCTCTAGCCCTTACTGGCTAATTCTGATATCCCGATCAACCCATCTCTAATAATCTGTGAGCACCGGTCTTACCGGGAAGATTCTAGCCTAAGTCCATCCTGGGTCCAAGCTGGGACATGGCGTCTCTCTGAGGTGTCTGCTCCGGAGAGGAGAGCTGTGGAGTCTGAGCTCACTTCCTCTTCCTCCCAGCGTTCTGTTCTGTTTACTCCTCCCACCTACCTTCTAACCAATGAGGACCAAGCAGTTTCTTTTTATTTAACCAATGACCTTCCTCCATCATGCAGCAAAAGGTATTTCTTGGGCCTGCTACAGCCATTGCACTCATGAACTTACTACAGTTCGGGTATCTGCAAAAGACTGTAAAAGAAGGAGAGCTTTTCTTCTATCTCTACCACCCAGTCTTAAATAAACACACAAAAGCTTATATTAATTATAGAATGCTCAGCCTATAGCTCAGGCTTATTACTAGCTAGCTCTTTTTTTATTGAAAAAAGGAAAAAAAAAGTTTCCGCCTCCTCACAGCCTCCCATTTCCCTCCCCTTCTCCCCCTTCTCCCCGTCCCTCTCCAGTCCAAAGAGCAGTCAGGGTTCCCTGCCCTGTGGAAAGTCCTAGGTCCTCCCCCCTCCGTCCATATCTAGGAAGGTGAAGATCCAAATTGGCTAGGCTCCCACAAAGCCAGAACATGAAGTAGGATCAAAACCCCGTGCCATTGTCCTTGGCTTCTCATCAGCCCTCATTGTTCGCCATGTTCAGAGAGTCCAGTTTTATCCCATGCTTTTTCAGTCACAGTCCAGCTGGCCTTGGTGAGCTCCCAATAGTTCAGCCCCACTGTCTCAGTGAGTGGGTGCACCCCTCGTGGTCCTGACTTCCTTGCTCATCTTCTCCCTCCTTCTGCTCTTCATTGGGACCTTGGGAGTTCAGTCCAGTGCTCCAGTGTGGGTCTCTGTCTCTATCTCCATCCATCACCAGATGAAGGTTCTATGGTGATATGCAAGATATTCGTCAGTATTGCTATAGGATAGGGTCATTTCAGGTTCCCTATGCTCAGCTGCCCAAGGAACTAACTGGGGACCTCGGCTTGGGCTCCTGGGAGCCACTCTAGGTTCAAGTCTCTTGCCAACCCTAAGGTGGCTCCCTTAACTAAGAATTGTGCTTCCGTGATCCCCTATCCAATATTCCTTTATCCCAATCATCCTTTTTCCCCAAGTTCCCCCCATCCTCCCCTTTTCCCTTTTCTCTCCCCATCTCCCCTTACCGGCATCGCACCCCACCCCCAAGATCCCAATTTTCTCCCCGGCAATTTTGTCTACTTCCCATAACGAAGAGGATAACTATATGTTTTTCCTTGGGTTCACCTTCTTACTTAGCTTCTTTAGGTTCACCAATTGTAGACTCCGTGACCATTATTTATGGCTAGAAACCAATTATGAGTGAGTACATTCCATGTTCATCTTTTGGGGTCTGAGTTACCTCATTCAGGATAGTGTTTTCTATTTCCATCCATTTGCATGCAAAATTCAAGAAGTCATTGTTTTTTACCACAGCGTAGTACTCTAGTGTGTATATATTCCATACTTTCTTCATCCATTCTTCCATTGAAGGACATCTAGGTTGTTTCCAGGTTCTGGCTATTACAAATAATACTGATATGAACATAGCTGAACAAATGCTCTTGTCATATGAACGGGCATCTCTTGGGTATATTCCCAAGTGTGGTATTGCTGGGTCCAGGGGTAGGTTGATTCCGGATTTCCCGAGAAAGCGAAACACTGATTTTCAAAGTGGTTGCACAAGTTTGCATTCCCACCAGCAATGGATGAGGTTACCCCTTCCTCCACAGCCTCTCCAGCAAAGGCTATCATTGGAGTTTTGGATTTTAGCCATTCTGACAGGTGTAAGATGATATCTCAAAGTTGTTTTGATTTGCATTTCCCTGATCGCTAAGGAAGTTGAGCATGACCTTAAGTGTCTTTCGGCCATTTGAACTTCTTCTGTTGAGAATTCTCTGTTCAGTTCAGTGTCCCATTTTTTAATAGGGTTAATTAGCCTTTTAAAGTCTTGTTTCTTGAGTTCTCTATATATTTTTGAGATCAGACCTTTGTCTGTTGTGGGGTTGGTGAAGATCTTCTCCCAGTCAGTAGGTTGCCTTTTTGTCTTAGTGACAGTGTCCTTTGCTTCTTAGTTTTAGTAGGTCCCATTTATTCAATGTTGCCCTTAATGTCTGTGCTGCTGGGGTTATACCTAAGAAGCGATCTCCTGTGCCCATCTGTTGTAGGGTACTTCCCACTTTCTCTTCTATCAGGTTCAGTGTGTTCTGCCTGATATTGAGGTCTTTAATCCATTTGGACTTGAGTTTTGTGCATGGGTCTATTTTCATTCTTCTACAGGTTGACATCCAGTTCTGCCAGCACCATTTGTTAAAGATGCTTTCTTTCTTCCATTGTATACTTTTAGCTCCTTTATCGAAAATGAGATGATCATAGGTTTGTGGGTTAAAATTTGGGTCTTCTATACGATTCCATTGGTCAACTTCTCTATTTTTATGCCAGTACCACACTGTTTTCATCATGGTAGCTCTGTAATAGAGTTTGAAGTAAAGGATGGTAATGCCTACAGAAGATCCTTTATTGTATACAATTGTTTTGGCTATCCTGGGTTTTTTGTTTTTCCATATAAAGTTGACTATTGTCCTCTCAAGATCTGTGAAGAATTTTGATGGGACCTTGATGGGGATTGCATTGAATCTATTTGGTAGAATTGCCATTTTTACTATGTTTATCCTCCCAATCCAAGAGCAAGGGAGGTCCTTCCATTTTCTGGTATCCTCCTCAATTTCTTTCTTCAATGCCTTAAAGTTCTTGTCAAAGAGATCTTTCACTTCCTTGGTTAGAGTTACCCCAAGATATTTTATGCTGTTTGTGGCTATCGTGAAAGGTGAAGCTTCTCTGATTTCCCTCTCTGCTTCTATATCCTTTGTGTATAAGAGGGCGACTGATTTTTTGGAGTTGATCTTGTAGCCTGCCACATTACTAAAGGTATTTATCAGCTGTAAAAGTTCTTTGGTGGAGTTTTGGGGGTCGCTTATGTATACCCTCAAATATCATCTGCAAATAACGAGATAATATCATCTGCAAATATTGAAAGTTTAACTTCTTCCTTTCCAATTCGAATCCCCTTGATCCCCTTATGTTGGCTTATTGCTATTGCTAGAACTTCAAGCACTATATTGAAGAGGTATGGTGAGAGTGGACAGCCTTGTCGTGTTCCCAAGTTTAGTGGGATGGCTTTGAGTTTCTCCCCATTTAATTTCATGTTAGCTGTCGGCTTGCTGTATATAGCTTTTATTATATTTAGGTATGACCCTTGTATCCCTAATCTCTCCAATACTTTTATCATAAAGGGATGTTGAATTTTGTCAAATGCGTTTTCAGCATCTAATGAAATGATCATATGGTTTTTTCTTTCAGTTTATTTATATGATGGATTACATTGATAGATTTTCGTATGTTGAACCAGCCCTGCATCTCTGGGATGAAGTCTACTTATCATAATGGATAATTTTTCGGATGTGTTCTTGGATTCGGTTTGCCAGTATTTTGTTGAGGATTTTTGCGTCGATGTTCATGAGTGAGATTGGCTTATAATTCTCTTTCTTGGTTGAGTCTTTGTGCGGTTTTGGTATCAGAGTAACTGTAGCTTCATAAAAGGAATTTGGCAATGCCTCTTCTGTTTCTATATTGTGAAATACATTAAGGAGTATAGGTATTAGGTTGTCTTGGAAGTTCTGGTAGAATTCCACATTGAAACCATCTGGTCCTGGGCTTGTTTTGGTAGGGAGATTTTTGATAACAGCTTCTAATTCTTCGCAACTAACAGGTCTATTTATGTCGTTCACCTGGTCCTGGTTTAACTTTGGTATATGGCATTTATCTTAAAAAGTGTCCATTTCCTTTACATTTTCCAGTTTTGTGGCATACAGGCTTTTGTAGTAAGATCTAATGATTCTCTGAATTTCCTCTGTGTCTGTGGTTATGTCCCCCTTTTCATTTCTGATCTTATTAATTTGCAAATTCTCTCTCTGCTGTTTGATTAGTTTGGATAGGGGTTTGCCAATCTTGTTGATTTTCTCCAGGAACCAGCTTTTTGTTTCATTGATTCTTTGTATTGTTTTCTGTGTTTCTATTTTGTTGATTTCAGCCCTCAGTTTGGTTATTTCCAGTCTTCTACTCCTCCTAGGTGAGTCTGCTTCTTTTTTTCTAGAGCTTTCAGGTGGGCTATTAAGGCTCCAATGTGTGCTTTCTCTGTTTTCTTTAAGTGGGCACTTAGTGCTATGAACTTTCCTCTCAGGACTGATTTCATAGTGTCCCATAAGTTTGAGTAGGTTGTTTCTTTATTTTCATTGAATTCAAGGAAGACTTTAATTTCTTTCTTTATTTCTTCCTTAATCCAGGTACGGTTCAGTAGTTGACTGTTCAGTTTCCATGAATTTGAAGGCTTTCTGGGGTAGCATTGTTGTTGAATTCTAACTTTAATCCATAGTGATCTGATAAGACACAGGTGGTTACTAATATTTTTTTGTAACTGTGGATGTTTGCTTTGTTACTGACTATGTGGTCGATTTTCGAGAAGGTTCCATGAGCTGCAGAGAAGAAGGTATATTCTTTCCTATTTGGGTGGAATGTTCTATAGATGTCTGTTAAGTCCATTTGCTTCATTACCTCCATTAATTCTCTCATTTATCTGTTAGGTTTCTGTCTGATTTCCCTGTCCATTGGTGAGAGAGGAGTGTTGAAGTCTCCTACTATTAGTGTGTGCGGTTTGATGGCTGCCTTGAGTTTTAGCAATGTTTCTTTTAAGTACGTGGGTGCTTTTATATTAGGGGCATAGATATTCAGGATTCAGACTTCATCCTGATGAACTGTTCCTGTTATGAGTATAAAATGTCCCTCTCCATCTCTTCTGATTGATTTAAGTTTGAAGTCAACTTTTTTAGAGATTAGTATGGCCACACCTGCTTATTTCTTAGGTCCATTTGCTTGATAAGCCTTTTCCCAGCCCTTTACTCTGAGTAGGTGCCTGTCTTTGTGGTTAAGGTGTGTTTCTTGTAAACAGCAGAATGTTGGATCCTGTTTTCTTATCCAATCTCTTAGCCTGTGCCTTTTTATAGGTGAGTTGAGTCCATTTACATTAAGTGATATTAATGACCAGTGGTTGTTAACTCCGGTCTCTTTTTTAGTCGTAGAGTTTGTGTGTTTTCCTTCTTTGAGTTGTGTTGGTGAAGGGTCTCTAGATGTCTGAGTTATTGTGGTCATTGTTGGACTCCTTGGTTAGTGATTTTCCTTCTATTACTTTCTGTAAGGCTGGATTTGTGGCTACATATTGTTTAAATTTGTTTATATCCTGGAAAATTTTATTTTCTCCATTTATAGTGAACGAAAGCTTGGATGGGTATAGTAGTCTGGGCTTGTATCCATGGTCTCTCCGTTTCTGCAGTACATCTATCCAGGACCTTCTGGCTTTCATGGTTTCCATGGAGAAGTCAGGTGTAAGTCTGATAGGTTTACCTTTATAAGTAACTTGGCCTTTTTCCTTTGCAGCTCTTAATATTCTTTCTTTATTCTGTATGCTTTGTGTTTTGATTATTTTACGGCGAGGGGATTTTTTTTTTTGATCCAGCCTATTCGTTGTTCTGTATGCTTCTTGAATATTCAAAGGAATATCTTTCTTTATGTTAGGAAAGTTTTCTTCCATAATTTTATTAAATATATTTTCTGGACCATTGAGCTGCACTTCTCCTTCTTCTACTCCTATTATTCTTAGGTTTGGTCTTTTTAGTGTGTCCCAGATTTCCTGAATGTTTTGTGATGAGAGTTTGTTGGGCTTGCTGTTTTCTTTGATCAGTGCATTTATTTTCTCTATTGTATCTTCAGAACCTGAGATTCTTTCTTCTAACTCTTATATTCTGTTGGTTATGCTTGTTTCTGTAGTCTCTGTTTGTTTACTTAAATTTTCCATGTCCAGCCGGCCCTCTGTTTGTGTTTTCTTCTTTGCCTCCTTTTCAGTTTTCAGGTCTTGAACTGTTTCCCTTATCTGTTTGATTGTTTTTCCTTGGTTGTCTAGGGTATCATTCACTGATTTATTCAATTCTTCAAATTTTCTGTTATATTTCTCATCCATTTCTATAAGGGCGTTCTTTACATGCTGTTTAAGAGCGTCAATCACTTTCATGAAGTCAATCTTTTCTACTTTTTCTTGATTAAGGTGTTCATGTCCTCCCGTTGTGAGGTCGCTGGTTTCTGGTGGCTTCATGTTGCTTTTCAAATTGTTGGGTGAATTCTTGCATTGGCCACCTGCCCATCTCTTCCTCTGAATGCTCCCCTATGGATCTTCTTTTACAAGATCAGGTCTCCTTGCCTACTGATGTGTCTTCCCAGTGATGGCTCTCCCCAGTGATGGCTCTCCTGGTGCCGAGATCAGATCTTTGTGCCCAATGATGGCTTTCCCCAATGCTGGCTCTCCTGGTGCCGAGATCAGGTCTCCATGCTGGTTGGGTAGCTCGTAAACAAAGCGCCAACCTTGCTTGGTGCAGGCAGGCTATTGAAACAAAGGAACTCCGGTCCGCTTGGTTGCCCTGAGGATTTGGACCCAGCGCCCAGACAGGCTGAGCTGGGTCTAGCTAGCTCTTAACACTTAAATTAATCCATTTCTATTCATCTATATTTTATTACGTACCTGTTCTCTAGTATATCTTGTTCCTCTGGTGGCTGTATCTTGTTCCTCTGGTGGCTGGCTGGCATCTCCTCAACTCGACCCTTCTTCCTCTCTCTATTTTCATTTTGGTTTTCCTGCCTAGTCTTATTAGGCCAAACCAGCTTTATTATTAACCATTTAGAGCAATACACATTCACAGAGTACCAAGGATTATCCCACAGCATAAGACCTTCAAAAGATTGACCCTCCTCAACATCTCATTGTGAATAGGACAGGAGTCTGAGACCTCACCTCTCCCTGAGACACCATTGCTAGTTTGTGGTTAATGGGAGAAGTATTATCTTCTTCAGTGGCACAGTAACCAGTGCTCACATCTGGTTATCACTCACCCATGCTCACACAGTGATTCTAGTTGAACTCAGTGAGTCACACACAAAAGAAGGCATGAAAGCAAAGGAAGACTAATGAAAAAGAAAGGTTTAGTGGGAGGGAAGGAGAAATGAAGAAAGGTGGTGGGAGTAAAATGACTAGCACTTATCATACCTATGCATAAAATTGTAAACAATCTTTACCTGAATGTGCCCACCACCCACATCAGGCAGGGCTAACTGTCATATAGTCTTGGTTTTATACTTGAGCAGAGAAACAAATCTCTAGTGGAAACATACTAATAATTAATGATTC
Organism: Microtus pennsylvanicus; assembly: GCF_037038515.1. Lineage (NCBI taxonomy): Eukaryota > Metazoa > Chordata > Mammalia > Rodentia > Cricetidae > Microtus > Microtus pennsylvanicus. Next base: position 4,842,032 of record NC_134588.1, read on the forward strand.
CCCTTGCTTCAAATTTCTTTTCTCAAAGCATCTCCTCCCTCCAAAAATTGCAAGGACAAAAATAAATGTCTTTGGCTTTACTTTTAAGGTACTTGACCTAAGACAAACATGTTTTTATACCTAGTCCAAACAACACATTGTTTTTGCAAAATTTACAGAATTCTTCAGCGACTCTTATATATATATATATATATATATATATATATATATATATATATATATATATTTCCTTTACATAAATTCTTGATTCAACAAGACATATGAAAAAATTCTTTGGATATAAATTGGGGTTACTTTAAATTAACATACTGTCATTTTTGCACATTGTGCAAGAAGTTTATTGTCTTTTATGTCCCTTGGTAGTACTTAAAGGGAGACAGAAACATATAGAAGGAGAGAGTTTTCTCCTTATGATTAGAGGAAGGAAATCTAAAATGTAAGATTTTTGTATACATCATTTGATCACTATAATGTTTTTCTTCAAATAACTTAGCTTTGCTACACAGAATCTAAAAGAAAGAACTGTAATCCTGGCAGGAAATAAATATTATTTATATACACAATAAAAGGGAATGAAAAGACTGTGCACACCACCACTGCACCCATTCAAAACTGTATCAGAGACCCTCAGAAGTACAATAGAGATGTTAATTAACTGATAAATAAATTAACTAATTTTTCAAAAAAAATATATTTATACTCACACAGAATTCAACCAATATAATTAAAGGGCAATCTTAGAATGATTACTCAAAGCAAGATCAATATATAAATCAAATACATTGACAACATGTATTAGAAAATGTTAGTATATAATTTAATAAACATCAAAAGTCTATTGAATGCTGAATATGATGACACGTATCTGTAATCCCAGCACTCAGAAAACTGAGGCAGGAAGAGGAGTCCAGGCTAGCCGGACCACACTGAAAGAACCTTTCTGAAAAAGAAAGAAAAAGAAAGTGATGTGAGACTAAGTAGCTGGACACAGGCATTGCAATGCACACCCATGAAAATCATCATGTTGTACACAACACATACAATTTATCTGTCAACCTGCAAAGCAAAATTTTAAAAATCAATATATACTAGGTAAATACAAGAACTGTATAAACTTTTAAAAGAAAAAATACAAATACTTTTAAGGGAGTCCAGCAGACTAAGTAAGTGGAAGCATGTGTTCAATTTATGGCTTGAAAAATTCTGTATCTTAAAGATGTCCATTTTTTCCAAATTCATCACTGTAATCTCAGTCACAGTTCCAGGCCTTATTTCTCAAAATACTCAAATTGATACTTAACTTATAGGAACTAGAAAAAGACAAAGAGTAGCCAAACAACCTTCAAGGGTAGAAAGGAGGCAAGCAAAGCTATGCTGTCAGACAGGAGACCTATTATTACACCTAAGCCTGTCCAGTGTGGGAAAGGTCACATGTTCAAGCTTTATTTAAGCTGTTGCTGCAGGACAGTGAGGAAAGAATGGACTTTCCAACAATTACACTGAATCCATCAGATACCCCCCCCCACACACACACACACACACGGGGAAAAAGAAATCTTGACTGTATTTCCAGAATCCATATGCAAATTTCCATTATCAAAAGGTTACTGTGCTACAAAGACTCACTAAAGCACTGGCAATAATATTCAAGATTAGCAGATTATACTGTATAAAATTTAAACTCTTTCATTAGTCAGAAAATACTTTTGAAATTGAACATATGTACCCCATGACCTGGCAATTTCACCTCAAGCAAGCATCTAGTTAAATGCATGCAGGGCACCAAGAGTCATGTGCACAAGGGTTTACAACAGCCCTATTCAAAATAGCCACGTACCAGGAAGCCAAACGTGCATTAACGACATTTTTAAAACTAACTGTGGTCTTTCTTCACAGCTCTTCTGAAAAGGCAGGCCACTCCTTGCCTCTTCTCATCCATCCTCTTTGTCTCTGTCTCTCAATAAACTCCTCACTTAAGCTTTAAAACAAAATAAAAATTAACTGTGATCTACTCACATTGTGGAAAACAGCAGAAAGTAAAATGGATTGATTCGCAAATAGTATTTTATAAAGTAGGTAAGTATAAAAGAATACTAGTACATGGTTAGGTTTCTGAGTTGGGTTTCTCTACTTAAGAATGCTACAAGCTGAGGAAGAGAGACACCATCAGCATAGGCCACGTGGCAGACATTTTGAAGAAACGCTTCGTTTTTTCACCTCGGTAGCCACTACAAACTCTCTACTTTCTGACAGTGTTTAAGCTAGACTTGAAATTTCATTTACTTTTGGGTTTGTATTTTAAAACAAACTCTCTCTGTGTAACGCAGGCTCTCCTCCACTTTGCAGTTTGCCAACCTCTGCCTCTTGAGTACTGACTGAGGTTCCAGCATGCTCCACCATGCCCACCTACACAGGTGTATTTAATGGCCCCACATTGATGCCATTCCTCAGTTTGGTGGTTTGAATGAAAACAGTCCCTATAGGCGCATAGGGAGTGGCTCTATTTGTAAGGATTAGGAGCTGTGGTGGATAAAGTGGGGGAGGGTGGATGTTGGGCCTCATGAGGCCAGGGTTAGAGGCTCAGTGGAACTTCCTGAGCCTAACTCGAGTTTGGTGACCTGTCTTTGGCCATAACTTCTGCATATGAGCGACTCAGAACAGCCTGACCTAAGACCGCCTCTGCCCAGCCACCATTAACGTGGTGAAACATTACTGACCCTTATTCCACTCTCCTCCTTGCCCTGTCCCAAGATTCCCACCTCCGTCACAACCCCGTGCCTGATAAAATAAAACGAGATCCTGCTTCGACAGACTCCTGACTCAGTGTGTTTTTCTCCGGTGCTGGGGAAAGTCTGGATCATTGATAGACACTCCACCATCCTGCTCAGCCCCAGGGAGAGACCAGCGGAACCAGCTCTGCCACTGCCCTATCCCAACAGACTGGTGCCCCCTGTAAGGACGAGTTAATCAGTCCATGGGTGAGTGTGCCCTCATAAGAAATGGGGCAGTCTTCTTCTAGGCAGAATTCTGCCTTGGAATCCCTATGGGTCCTACTTAAAAGCAGGGGCCTTGATCTATCTGATAGCCAAGCCCTCCAGACATAGACATATCTCCTTAGGGTTGCTCCATGGCTTCCTCCGGCAACCTCTCTGACTGGAATACCTGGAACAAGGTAGAAATCCTGCTCCACAGAGCTCAGGTAGAGAAAGGGGAAATTCCCCCTCTGGGAGCCATTCCAACTGCCACTGCCTTAAAGGGCTGCTTTCCACCAAGGTCCTCCAAAGAGAAAAAACAGGCCACTACCTTTGAAGAGAGTCATGGAGAAGGGAAACAGACTTGGGAAAAGAAGGACGTACAGGCACAATCCGAGCCTAGCCCGAAACTCCCCAACCAGCCTAGTCAGCATAGTTCACAGGTGCAATCCGAGCCTAGCCCAAAATTCCTGAGCCACCCTTATCAGCATAGTTTGTTATACCCACCCCTTGATCCCTTTGATAGCACCCCTTGGCTCTTAAAGGGCCCTCTTTGGGATTCCCTACTAACCCTTTCCATACCCCTTCTGCACCTCCAGCCTTTTGTGTCCGGGGCACATCCGGAAGGGAAGTGGACAGTCTCTTTCCTGTAAATGTTAACCCCATGGGTAACTGGCCTAACTGCTGGTACCCCCTGGGAGGCTCAGGACCTTAATTAAAGAAGGCTGTTTTTGAGGATGGACCCAATTCACCATGGGCTGAAACCATCCTCCAGGGGACGGCCCATCAACCATGTACCGCAGGCAACTGGAGAGACCGTGTGAGAGCTATACTCCCGGGTTCACAGTTCCTAAAATGGCATGCCTTCTTCAGGGAGGAGTGCAGGTTCAGGCTGAAAGAAACCAGGCCGCTAACCCCCCAAATCCCCTCACATACAGGATGCTTTCTAGCACTCTGACCAGTTTTTCACAGGCCTTCAGCAGGCCAACATCCCCGCTCCCATCAGGATCAGGCATTGGGACTGGCTGCTTGAAATAAAGTGGAAGAGGGTCCCACTGAATCACGATCTTGCGGATCACCCTAAAGTCTAGTGAGGATGTAACCTCTTTTATAGACGGAGTGTCAGAGAGCCTCAAAAGAAAATTTCTTCCTGGTGAGCTTCTCGTGACAAGTTTGTTAGAACATTAGTCTGGGATGGGATGAACGCTGATCATAAATTGGCCTGCTCTGGGCTGAGAGATTAATCCATGGGAAGATGGGCCATTGCCTCAAAGGATGTAGGCTCCACCACCTACCAAATGAGGGCTATAGCATCTGCTATGCAGGCTACCCATAAGGAGGAAATGACCACTTTGGTCAACTCTCTTCAGCAGGTTTTAGTAGGGGGAAAGTTGACCTGCTTTGGATGTGGTGGAGACAGCCATTTCAAGAGAGAGCTCCCTAATAAAACCAAGGGCTCCTCGTCGGCCTCCCCAAGAGATGGTGCACCCCGCACTCCGTGTCCTTGCTGCAAAAAAAAAAAAAAAAAAAAAAAAGAGGATTTTACTGGGCCAGGGACTGTAAGTCTAAGTTCAATTTCCAGGTGGAGCCTTTAAACTCTCCCAGGGGCCATGCCATCCCCAGCCCCATTAAATAAGAGGAAAAGGGTGGTCAAAGTACACTGGACAGTGCTTCTGATAACGGGACTGAGACCAAAAGATTACCCTAACAATTGGAGATAGGACCTTTAGGGTCCTTATAGACACTGGGACCAATCACACAGTCATCAGAAAAGAGGACCGCCCTCTCTTGGCAGCTAGTCCTGGAGCGTCCCTACTTGGTGTGGGAAGGCAAGCTACATCATGGCAGATAAAGCTGGACTGATCCCGATGGTAATCGCTGGAAGGTGTGCTCCCTAGTGGTCTCTGGACTGACTGCCAACCCCCTTGGTCAGGATATCCTCTGGGAGGCTGAGACCTATATCACTACTGACCATAAGGCCTTTCATCAAGACTTGCTTGATACTGAGGAATATGAGCAACAATTTGAAGCGGGAGGGGCCGCCCATCCCAATTATCAGGATGATCCATATTTTGAAAAACTCAGGCAAGACTTTTCCCGGGTTCACCCCTAGTCCTAAGTGCCACTACTTGCTCTCCAGTGCCAAAGATCCAATGGGCTCCTGGGAACCCCGTATGAGCTGAGCAGTGGCCTCTACCTTCTTTTAAGTTACAACAACTTGATGCCTTGGTTAAACAACTGTTATTGGGGCACGTCTGGCCATCACATCCAGATGACATGGCAAAGTTTGCATTCTCACTGCCCTCAACTAACTTCCGGGGCCCAGATCAGAGGTTCAAATAAACTTGTTACCTTAGGGGATGGCTAGCAGCCCACCCTTATGTCAGTATTATATGTCACACATCTTTTCCTACTCAATGGAATGTCCCAATATTTTATTCTATATTTATATAGATGACATTATTTTGGGAAGCTCCACTTCATCAGGCCTTCGAGACCTCACAGCGAATTTCCTTACCATTCTAAAGAACAATAACTTCAAGGTGGCTCCAGATAAAATTCAGTCTATCACTCCCTTTAAAATTTTAGAGTCCATCTTCTCCCTCAATTTGGTTTCTCCAGCCAAATCCCAATTACATATTCAGGATTCCTATACCCTACCTCATTTCCGAAAGGTATAGAAGAAATAAATTGGATGAGACCATGCATATATGTTTCCACGGAACAGTTGGCTCCATTGTTTGAACTCCTAAAGGGCCTCGATTTTTCCTCCCAAGTCACTTTATCCTCTCGCCATTGACAGATCTTATGCCAGGTCCAACAAGCCATTGACTCAGTGGCCCTAAAGAGGTTTGATCCTGACCTGCCTGTCTCCCTATATACCTTTTCTGGGGAAACTTAGTGTACCACACTATTAGCACAGGAGGGGGAGCCCATTCATTGGGTTCACCTCTAGGTGGGCAGAGTCCCCATGACCAATCAGATAGTAGATTGCATCATTAAAAGCAGGGATGATTCAGTCAGGACATTTGGCACAGAACCTCATTCCCTTATTGTTCCATTTAAAATCACTGATTTCACCTGGCATCAGAGAAGTAGTAGTAGAATTGCCATAGCCCTTGATGGATTCCTAGCAAAACTGACTGGCATTATGGCCCTCGCAAATGGAATGGAAGCCCCTTAGCTTTTTCTGTCTCAACCCAACCTTGATTTTCTCACAGTGTTTATTGATGGGGCACCTGGGAGCATCCTTAGTCTTATTCCCGCCTCTCCTGTGGGGAGAGGTGTCAATACCTATAAAGTCAATCTCCCATGAGGTGGAGGGATCCTCACAGTTTAAAAAATTATTTGCCATCATTATGGCATTGGATTCCATACCAGAACCATTTAATCTATGTTCTGATAGCTTTTACATTGTTAATCTTTTACCCAGCCTGGTTGAGGCCCATATTAAATTATACTCCAACCCTATATCTCTTCTTATGATTCAAGCTCGCCTTTTACTTAAACAAAGAATCAATCTCATCTTCCTACAACATCTTAGAGGCCACCAAAACTCACCTTGAGGGGAAATCAGCTGTCTGACCACCTGGCTGACAAGCCTCAATGCAATACTGTTACGAAAGCTACACACTTGCACCTTTCGACCCACTGGAGGAGCCTAAAGCACAGGTTCCCACAGGTACCAATTAAAGACCTTAAAAGGATAGTTCAGACTTGTAAGTTCTGCCAGCCTTTCCTCCAGATTCCTCATCCAACAAATGGGTATGTATAGAAAAACCAAAAATCATACCCCAGGTGGATGGCAAACCAGGACCTTGCCCTTGCACTGTCTTTTATCAGAATATCAATCCAGCCTGTTATTCCACTGTAGAGCAATATACACATAGTTCCACAGGACAAATCTATTGGGCTGCCACAAGAAATGGTTTGACATCCATAGGAAGAAATGAAGCTATAAGGGGAGATCCAGGACCCCAATTTTCTACCTGTATGGGAGCCCCAGGAGCCACAGTCTGCTAGGAGCTTAACACCCCCATTGGCTACTCTGATCGTGGGGGTGTCCAGGACAAGATTAGAGAACAGAAAGTCCAACATAAGATAGAGCAGCTCATCTTGGCCCAATACCCAGAGTTAAATTACCATCCCATTGCCCTTCCTGAGAACCAGGGTGATCTTGATCTCGGTCCAAACACAGAATCTCTTCTCCACATGGCTTTTTCTATGCTTAACCAGACAACCCCTTTCTTTCAGAGAACTGTTGGCTCTGCCTCCAATCAAGACCCCCTTGGCCACTGGCTTTAGCTTTAGATACTACCTTTACTACACTAAAAATTGCTGGCCATGTTTCCCATTTCAGTGTTTCCCTATGCCTCCTCTAATGATGAGGGATTTCCCTCAGTATGCTTGAATGCCATTAATGAATAAAGAAACTGCCTTGGCCTGTTAATAAGGCAGAATTTAGGTAGGTGGGGAAAATTGGACTGAATGCTGGGAGAAAGAAGGGCAGAGTTAAAAGATGCCATGGATCTGCCACTGGAGATAGATGTGCTGAAACTGTGTGAGTAAGCCACTGCCACATGGCAATACACAGATGAATAGAAACCGGTTAAATTAAGATGTAAGAGTTAACCAATAAGATGCTAGAGCTAATATGCCCAACAGCGATTTAATTAATAGTTTCTGTGTGATTATTTCAGATGTAAACTAGCCGGGCAGCCAGTAAGAACAAGCGGCCCCATCCCTCCAACACTCTAATTCCTGTATCTGGGCTCCTCCCTTCTCCAACAGTTCTGGCACACATGTGGGCTATGTTTATCCCTCTTTCTGTGATCTAAACATGACAGCATCCAATACTCAACAATGCCCTCCTGCTGGAATGGTCCTCATTTGTGGGGGGGGGTGGGGGATGGCCTATGATTTCCTGCCTGACAATTGTACAGGCCTTTGTGCCCCTGCCATGTTAATCCCTGATGTAGATATCATCCCTAGGGATGAGGCAGTCCCTGTGTGCTCTTTCGCTACATAGGCGGAAGTCTAAAAGGGCCATACAAATGATTTCCCTCCTTGTTGGGCTGGGGGTGACTACAGGGATAGGCCTGTCCTCACATATTTTTAGAAAGCTATTCCCTCAGTTAATTGGTGATGGGAAGGCCATCTCCAGTACCATCCTTGACTTGCAACACCAGTTAGACTCCCTAGCAGAAATGGTCCTCCAAAACAGAAGAGGGCTAGACCTACTAACTGCAGAAAGGGAGGCATCTGCTTGTTCTTTCAGGACAAGTGCTGCTTTTATGCCAGTAAGTAGGGGACCATGCAAAACAAGATCAAAAAATTCCAGGAAGACCTGGAAAGGAGACCTTCAAGATAATCCGCTGTAGACGGTCCTTCACGGATTCCTACCTTACCTCCTTCCCCTACTCAGACCTTTTCTTCTCCTTATTCTCCTCCTTACTGCTGGGCCTTGTGTTTTCAATAAGATCACACAATTTATTCACCAAAGATTGGAGACAATTAAATTACACCAGGTTGAGGTACACTATCATAAGCTGACCACTCAGGAGTCTGGCCCCTCATATGACTGGTTATTCTCCTATGAGCGCCCCTTCCCTGCCCTCCACTTGTCCAGTGATGAGAGTAAGATCTCAGACAGGCTGGGATGACCTAAGACAGGTCATGGAATAGATTCTTCATAGATGAGATACAGGGTACTCAATAACAGGCAAAATCTCCACGTGGGAGACAACCTAAGACAGGAGTCATGTCTTCCATCATGTTGGGCCTCATGAGGCTCAGGCATGAGGCCCAGTGTAACTTCCTGAGCCTAACTCGAATTTGGTGACATGTCTTTGGCCATAACTTCTGCATATAAGTGACTGAGCATAGCCCGACCTAAGACCACCTCTGCCCATCCACAACTAACACGGTAAAATATTATTGGCCCTTATTCCCCTCTCCTCCTCACCCCATCTCAAGACTCCCACTTCCATCACAACCCCCTTCCTTATACAATAAAATGAGATCCTGTTTCAACAGACTCCTGACTCAGTGTGTTTCTTTCCAGTGGCCAGAGGAGGTCTGGGTTGTCAGCAGACACTCATCATCCTCCTGCTCAGCCCCAGGGAGAGACCAGCAGGACCAGCTCTGCCTCTGCCCTATCTGTCAGAGGTCTCTGCAGGTTGAAGTTTCAAAAACTCATTCCAAGCCCAGAATTCCTCCCTTCCTGCTGCCTGTGGATCTAGATATAGAACTCTCAGCCCCTTGTCCAGCACCCTGCGTGAATGCTGTGATGCTTCCTACCATGCTAATAAAAGACTAAACCTCTAAAATTGTAAGCCAGTCCCAATTAAACGGTCATGATGTCTCTTCACAGCAATAGAACATTGACTAAAATATCAAAAGACTTGATTAGATTCATTGGCAAGTACTTCACAGGTTTTTTTCTATCTTATGAATCAGGCTGGGAGTTTTCCATCATTTCCTCAACATTTGAGCACCCACTCTACATTAGATCCACAGTAGGTACAGTAATGGATCTGATTCAAGGGTCTTTTATCATTAAATTCACATTCTCTTGACAAGATATCTACAATATGATACTAAAAGATGGGTTCTAATAGACTGCAGTGCTATGAATTAATTAAAGGAATGAATTGGTAATATTATTGCTAGTGAGTAATCTTTTTGCAAGGGATAGCTCACTAACCACTTTGAATAATTCTTTCCTACTAAATTCACAACTTATTCATAAGTATTTTTCTACAGTGTGTTATAAATTATCAAATGCCGTCTATGTATCCCTTTACCAATATTTATTACTGAGATAAAACTGAAACCACTTCACTTCAATCTCAGTGAACATAAATTCAGTAACAGCAGCAGTCTTGAGAAAACCACACACACACACACACACACACACACGAGGTTTGGATAAATGTGGAGGTGGGGCCATGATTCCTTCATCCTCTCTCACCTGGGGTCTTCTTTGGTGTTACTTGAAACTGACCCCCAAGACTTTTCTACCCCTGCTGTGAAAAGTCCCATGGAAAAATACCAACCCTGTTCTAGAATCTGAGGGTAGAAATACCCTAGCTACAGTTTTTGCTCTGTTAAACTGCTGGCTAGCTTGACTTCCCCGGTAACTGCCAACCAAGGTATGAGTTTCTGTGTTCTTTGCCTTTAAAAGCTTCCTGTAAAATGTATTCAAGTCTGCACCTTGAAACCGCGCTTCTCTGCAGGCAGTTGTTGGCTGGCTTAATACTAACTCTAAATTTGAACATTGGTCATGCTGGGTGGTCTCCAAGTCTTTACCTTGCAACATTGTGTGTGTGTATTTATGTATTATGCATATGTGTGTATATGTACATATGCATATATATATATATCAAAAGTTTGAACTCTGAACCTCACACACACTAGGTACTTAACACATGCTAGTACTTAACTCTCCTAAAGGAACTACATCACCGTATTCTGGGAATCCTTTCTAAAACTGCATTCATCTACACAAACAGAAGAGGGCAGTCTTGAACCAAGAAAAACAAAGTAACAGAACCTGTCCCTTTCATAACATGTCAATCACTTCTAGTCTGAATATATTCCACAGTTTAGCACACACAGGCAACTGTACCTTTAAAATCTATTTTAAAAATCAAAAATAAAATAAATTCTAAATCTAGATGTTAAAAACCCTGAGAAGATGAACCTGGGAAAATCTGACAGAGAATAATGAAGTCTGAAACAAGTCCTGAAAATTGGTAGGTGGGAAGGAGCAAAATCAGTGTTTCTGGACTCAGGAACCCCGCCCAGCAAGCTTACCACCAGAGGAAAGCCTGAAGTCCAGAATTTCTGAGTAACATCTGGCAAGAAATAAGGATGTTTAGGATGCCCCTAAACATGATTTGGAACATATGTGAATAACAAAAATAACAATAAAAAGAAAGCTATGAAACTATGGTTGTCTTAACCTAAGAAATTAAATTATAGAAATAACTAATTCTTCCCAGAAATGAGATTAAATAAGTTGCCTACAGGGTGCAGTACCATAAGGGACATAGAGAAGAGGTAGAAAAATAGAGAACAAAAACAGAATATGGAGTTGAAAGGTCAGATAGAACAAAAATAGAGAAAACAAAGAAGCATTTAAAATGTGAAATTGTAGTCTCTAAAAAACAAAACTAAAATCTTTGGGCAGAAACTTTATTTAAACCTGTGATCCAAGAAAGTATTTCAAAAATAAAATAAATCTTGAATCTATACATTGAAATTGCCTAGAAATATGTACTGGAAAAACTGACAGTACATGATGAAAACTAAGATAAATCCAGTAAGTTTGTTCTTTAATATTTCCAAAGAAAGGAAGAAAGGGAAGGATTGGGTGAGGGGGGTTTAAAAGAGTCATCCATTATAAAGTACAGAAAAGTGACTTGAGAATTCTCGAAAGCAAATGTAAATCAATGGAATGCATGAATATTATACTCTGTGTGTGTGTGTGTGTGTGTGTGTGTGTGTGCCTCCGTGCGTGCGTGCGTGCATGCGCGCACGTTGGGGTTACAGATATATGCACCAGGCCCTCTTTATGGGGTACTGGGGATCAAGTCCAGCACTCTTGCCTACTACGCAAACCCTCTACCAACTGAACCACATCCCCAGCCCCTCAGAGGAACAACAAGTTTAAAAATCCCTACACCAAGCATTCTACACCCCAACAAGTATTCTTTAAAGAAGCCCCTAAGAGGAGCCCTGAACTGTCAGTGATTTAGAGAACGTACTTTTGGACAAGAACTTATCAGATTAACTTGAAACTTCAACAAGGGTGGCAGCGGGAGCAGCATGTGCTACAGTTGCACAGTTAGCCTGTGACAATGGAGCTTATCTGTCTCTTCAGCGTGCACACACAGTACGTGGGCCTTCTCCAGGAGCAATTCCTCACCGAACGTTTGCTCCACAACCATCCGTGCTCTATGCCTTTATCCTCTCGGTCCTGTTTCCCTGGAGAAACCTGAGCACCTCCTGTCTCCTGTGCATAGTTTGCGGCCAGATCCCTGTCATTGTAACGCAGCTTGTCTTTCACCCGACCCACACAGCTCAGCCACTCTAAGCCAGTCCCGTGTGGATGTACCGGCCACTGTATGTCTGTGTGGATACACCGTGTGCATCCCTCTTTGTTTGTCAGTATTCTTTTTCTAATAATTCTGGAAGTTATCTCAGTTCTTCGGAGGTTACTCATAGTTCAATACAAATCTTGTACCTCATTTTCTATTAATTTCTAGAGTTAAATTATTCTCCCATTGCGTCTAAATATAGAGCAATAACCCCAAAGGTTTTCCCTCTGCTCTCTCGTTCCCTTAGCATCATTAGTGCTGTCCCACACCACCTTTCACGTCCAGATCACATAACTGGAACTGTTAATGTCTTGCAATTATTTTCTTATAATTGCTCATTCTACCTTAATTTAAAGCCACAGTTTCTCCTTTTGTAATTGCTACTCATATTTCTTTTTCATAACTTCTGTATTTTTACGGTAAAACTTCTAAATTCTTTTGAAGGTTAGGGTTAGCAAATCGTTAACTCGGAGGCCTTTTTCGGTGCCTTCGACCTTAAATAACAATCTATATGACAAACGTATTAGTTTGTTTTGTTTTGTTTTTTATTTTGTTTGACGCGTTTGGTTGTTTTGCCTGTACTTTTATTGTATATCATTTACACGTAGTTCCTGCAGAGGCCAGAAGAGGGCACTGTAGTCTCTGGCCTGGAGTTACTAACAACCCTGAGCTTCCCTGGGGGTTCTAGGACCAGACCTGTCTTCTGGAAGAGCACTCTTATGCTCTCTGCCTTCTCTTCAGCCCCAACATGAACTCGGTAATACTATTCTGTGTCTACAAGACCAAAGGACCAAAGGAAATCCTGATTTTCATTCTCTCTTATGAATTATTTCTCTTAACTATAAGTGCATTTAGAATGCTTTTTCTTTTTCTTTGATCTGTGTGATTTTGCCACAGTATGGAAGCATGGGTTCCTGATGGGACAGTTCTAGGCAAATGTTCCTACCACTAATCTCAGCCCCTGGTCCTGAAGATATATTTTTCATGCTTGCCCTCAATTTCTTCTTCCCTTATTCTTGAAATGCTCGATGATGGAGGGTTACATTTCTTAAACCACCGTGCACATGACTCTTAGCATTGTTTCTGAGACAGGATTTCACTGTGTAGCTCAGACTAGCCTCAAACTTACAGTGATCCTCCTGTCTCAGCCTTCTAAATGCTGGGATTGCAGACATGAGCCACAAGCCTGGCTATCGTTTCTGATTTCTTTCCATTTTTATTTATAGATGTCCATGGAGCACTTACTTGATTGACTCTTTAGCCCAGTCTGTTACCTTGCTCAGGTTGCTCTCCATCTGATATACTAATGAAATTCATTGGAAGAACGAGCCCTAAGTTAGTGAATGTTAGGACTACGTTTTTTATATTTTTAAGTCTTTTCTTTGATCTACAAACTATGTTGAAGTTGATTTCCTTGTATTAGTATATCCCTCCAGTATTGGGTAGGTCTAGGGGATAGGCTGATCTTCGCATATGTGATCCCTCATCAAACTGAATGAGTACCCTTCAAGGCTTGGCCTCAACCTACCTTGGAGATTTAAAAATGGGAGACATTGTGTGTGTTTCCATTTCAGTGTATTGGTGACTCATAAGCTTTCTTGAAACATCTCGTCTCCCTTGAGATTACCAAGTACCACTGAGCCACCACAGCTCCAGCTGGCACACTGATCCGGCCTTGGCAGATGGGCCTGTGCCATTCACTGTCTGACACTGCAGTCCTGAATCCAGCAACCACAATGGTACTCTGCACCTTCCTGAATGTTCCATCTCGGGAACTTCAAGAACACTGGCACTGCAAACCCAGATCCTATCATATACCCAAAACTTTCAAGTGAGTTCTGAGCTCTCTTAGAGCAGTGGGTAAAGTAAAGAGATGCCAGTGAATGACTCCTTGATCCTTGATTTTTGCTTAGCGGGATGCAAGAGCAGTGCTTGGCAACTAAGAGACAGAATCAAATCTAGATTCAGACACTTTTTTTCCGCATAATCTTGATGAAATTATTGAATCTCGTACCTCAGTTTGCCATTTGCTCTCTGTGAATAATAAGAGTGACATAGATCTCAGAATGAGGGAAAGGCATGAATAGCTGATAGTTTTATGGAATGGAGGCCACCAATACTGCAACACAAACAACGCAAGAAGTATTAGGCTTATCCTAATTCAGAGAGTTCGTGACTGCACTATTATTCTGAAACTTGAAGTTCATCCCAAACATGGATCCAACATCTAAAACCCATGGACGAATGGGAAGAGTTATAGCTGCTGACAACTGTTAGGGGTGCAAAAATTCTAAATAGGGAGTTTCTTTTCTTCTTGTGATTATAAATTGAGAATATATTTTTACTGGATCAATTTCTTGGCTGGATTCTTGAGTCTTTGCCTGCATTAGAGTCCACTCAAATAACACATGTTTCGTTTTAATTTCACTGATTTTTGCAGCACGGTGTTCGGTGTTAGGGTTAAACAAAACCCACATTTACATACACAGAAATATAAGAAAATAATTTTCTAGTGATTTGTACCCAAAGAAATCAACCTGGATGTGAAAGTTTTTAAATGTGTATTTGCTTTTCAAAACTACAGACTAGGTTTAATTGTTCTCCAAAATCCAACACAAAATAACTGTTTTAACCTGTGAATGTAGTCAGACAGAAATTGAGGGGAGGCAATAGCTTGGGTATGATCAAATTTTATTTTAGTATGAAATTCCCAAAGACTAAGGAAAAATATGTTTATGTTTTTATCTTTTATATATAAATTATTTTAGTCACTATTCACATCATTATATCTTTCTCAAACTCTTGTTTGTAAAGTTTCTTGGCATGACCATTTTTCAGGAACATCATAATTCATGGGTTTGCTTCCTCATGTCTGTCTCTGCATCTCTGTCTTTGTCTCCTTCTCTTCTTTTACGTGTGTGTGTGTGTGTGTGTGTGTGTGTGTGTGTGTGTGTGTGTCAAAGGACAACTTCAAGTGTTGGTCCTCTTCTTCTTGCTTGTTCTGAGATTGGGTCTTTTTTTGTTCTCCATTATGTTGTAGAAAATTATTGAAGATGTACTTCATTTATTCATGATATGGAGCATTTGTTTAATAACTCAAAAAATGTGTTGCATTCTTTTATGTTACATTTGTTTAACTCTGACATCTGTGTTACTTTGTCTGCCTAAAGCACCTCATTGGTCTAATCAAGAGATGAATGGTCAATGTCAAGGCAGGGCTGGCAGGCAGAGAGAATAAATAGGAGGAGAAATCTGAGAAGAAAGATTAGAGAATCAAGAAAAGAAGAGAAGAGGACATCAGGGGCCAACCACCCAGCTATACAACCAGCAATGGAATAATAAAGAAAGAAAGGTATATAGAAAATAGAAAGATAAAATCCCACAGGCAAAAGATAGACAGGATAGTTTATGTTAAGAAACACCGGCTAGAAACAAGTCAAGCTAAGGCTGAGCATTCATAAGTAAGAATAAGCCTCCGTGTGATTTATTTGGGAGCTGGATGGTACCCCCCAAAAAAAGAGTAAAGCAAACAACAACAAAACCAACCACTACACATACCAGACTATCTACCTAAGGCCCTGGGATTCTCTTCCATTTCCCATTGTGCAGTATAAGCAGTAGACTCTAGATACACTACTGCTGTGTGTCAGCTGCCTGTCTAGATGCACCTGCCGTGTGTCCAGTTGTCTGTGCATGGAGATCTTCACTCTTCCATGACAAGTGCTTTACCCACAGTGCCATTTCCCCAACCTCCCTTCTCTTTTATAGGTGTCGCCTCCGCAGCCCTTGTTTTATATCTTCAACTCCAACATTTCCCATAAATTATGAGAATAACATTCTTATTTGACTTATTTCACTAACTATGTTTTCAGGCGGGTTATTTTCCTTTCCTTTATTTGTAGGAAACTTTGAAAGTGCATTAGCCGGGAGCCGACTTGGGCCTCCTATATAGCACTCCCACTGAGCCTCCAGTGCTGCCTCTTGCCACCTCTAACACCTACTTAGCCTTACTTTACACTTTCATTTCTCTAGCAGCTTTATAGCTCAGCACATTTTATCTTTATGAGTTCTGCTTTATTTGGGACTGTCACTCAACTACAGATCTAAGAAATCCACTGAACCAATGTACATCTCCCACTCAGCTTCTCAGATTGAAGCAGCCTTGAGCTAAAAGTAGACTGGTTTTTAAAGTACTACACATGTGAAAAAATAAATAGTAATTATATGAAGTGACCAAGTTCTAGTTTGCCCAGATCAAGAAGAAAATTTGAGGAGGTGTTTGATGGGGGAAAGATGCAGTAGTCCAAACAGGAATCAGAAAGAGGAGGTTGTTCAAAGTAATTTCATGGGGAGTCTGAAGCACATGCGAGGCCTGTTAAAGTCTCTGAATAGAAAGTTTTCTTACAAATACTGTAATGGTGAGAGAGGAAGCAAGTGTCTATGAAGCATATCTCCCATCTGTTGCCCCCATCAATACTGCTGGGCAGAGGGAACTGCGCCCTGGGAAATGAATGAGCTGATGGTCATGATTATCATGACCTATTGGGCTTCCTATCAGTCACACAGCTCACTGATCTGAACGTTCTTTCTGGCTCTGGGGAGTGAATCTTATTGAATCCTTCCTAGACCTGGAGAGATGCCCCAAGAGTTAAGAGTACTTGTTCTTCAGGGACCTGGGTTTGGTTCCTGTCATTCACATGTTGGATAACAACCATCTGAGACTCCAGTTCCAAATGACCCAGTACCCTCTTCTGATCTCATGGGCACTGTACACAAGTGGGACACAGGCATAAAATGCGGAAAAAGCATCCATATACATAACATTTAAAAATAAATCGTTTAAAAGGGTGATCCCTTTCCTCTCTGGCATTTCAAATTGTTTTGTTTCATAAATAAGCATACAAGATGGGAAGTATGGATAAAAATGTAAGAATTGTTTCCCACAGCAATGAAAAGTCACAAGGAAGGGAGGAGGTCAACATCAGATCAAGCCAAGGTCATCAGCTTCCTGAAAAACCTGCCGCAGCCACCCTACCCTGTGTCGTGACAGCTTGAGGAGGAAAGTCGCCGTGCAGGGTACAAAACCTGGACCACACCAAAAAGAGTCCTTATTAAAGTAGAACCTGACATATTACCCATTTAGAAGTGCCAGTGGCCATTCCAGAGCACCCAAATAAAGCCGAGGCCATAAACTCTAAAAGCTTGGGCCCAGAACATACATTCATCCATCTTTTAGCAGACTGGAACTTGATATGTTTTTCTGAAAAGGCTTTTATATACATGGTATCCATCCAGTCAAGGACTGTTCTCACTATGCCCAGCAATAGGCCTCTGGAAGGTTAAATATCAGAAAGAGGAAACAGAAGAGAGGTTCTCCCAGCCATTTATAATGGTGGCCAGTCTTGCCCTAGCCTCAGCTCTCTGGTCTTCAGGATCAGCTAGCTGTAAATGGGTATTCTCTGAGGGAGAGCAAAGAGATAGAGGAAGCTCACAGTAATGATACCTCAGAGGCATGATTATAAAAGAAGCCCTTATAGAAAATTGAAACCAAACCTTTAGAACAGACTTGCCACTTTCCTGGGTCAGGAACAAACGCATAAAAGAAATGTCACTCTCCTGGTCAAAGAAGTATTGGCTGGGACATGCACACATCCTTGATCCATCACTTAAATAAGTCTCTAGCTTGTATCTTCTCTGAACTGAAAAGATATCACAAGACATCTCTATGTAGTACAGCACACATAAAAAGGAGTCGAGAGTCTTGCCTAGGAGGTACCCGTGATTATTACTGCCCTAGAAGCAGAACCAAGTTTCCCAAATGCATTGAATCACATTTTGAGTTTTCAATCTCTCAGAATGGTTTAATGACAAACTTAGAATATTTCTTCATAAGGAAGGAGGTAACTTAAATAAAAGCAATAACAGTCTGCATGGTGTTGACCTCCAAATCATAGAAGGTGAATTTATATGCTTAAAAGTTTAGGGTAGTAAAGCTTAGGGAGACAAGACTACTTCTTTCACCGACAGGGAAGAGTTGGCTTCTGGTGGCAGAGGTAATCACCAAAATTCAGGGGTGGCTTGAGGGCCTGGGCATGCAACTGCAGCAGAAGGCAATTAGCTTCTGGCAGTCAGCAAAAATACAAGTGCCTATGTTTAAAAGGGGGGAAACTGTGTATTGCCAGAGGGCATTCAAGGAGAGTAGACCCTGCCACAGAAAAGAATTGTGTTGGTTGGATTGTGCCGAATGAAAAAGAGAAAAGGGTGATTGGCATTAAACTCCACCCAGGATGGAATGGCCTTCTCGGCAGTGACAGCCCCGCTGGCTGCAGCCGCCTCTGTGCCCATCTCGTCCACCTCCACAAAGCTCTTGTGGATAATTTTGGACAAATACAGATTGGGACTCTTAGACATTCCACTCAGGTCAGCCTTCGTTTCATCGAAGATGTCCTTAATGCCCATGTCCTGTAGAATAGAGTTGAGATCGTAGCTATCTTCCATGATGAACTGGGGGAAAGAAATGGCTACTGATTCTTCGGGCATATTTTCTGAGCTACTCCAGGACATGATTTTTTCATGGCTTATTTTTTTTTCAAGCTACAATAATAAGAAAATGATATTTAAGGTCAGATTACAAGCCAGCAAAAGTATCTCAGTTACTTCAAAGTTCCCGAGCTAATCTGTTTAGTAGTCAGCTATATAGACTCCAAAGACTTTCTCTAAACTTCAAAATATGTTTACTTCATTCTTTCCTCTCTAGACTTTGTCTAACTTTCCCCCTTGAAATTTCAGGCCAATCAAAATCCCACTATGAGGCCGGGCGGTGGTGGCACACACCTTTAATCCCAGCACTCGGGAGGCAGAGGCAGGCAGATCTCTGGGAGTTCAAGGCCAGCCTGGTCTACAAGAGCTAGTTCCAGGACGGGCACCAAAGATACAGAGAAACTCTGTCTCGAAAAAACAAAAAAAACAAAAACAAAAAAAAATCCCACTGTGTTTTGGTATTTGGCAGGTTTATGCTCAAAGACAAGAAAAATTCAGTTGGGTAGGCTCAGGCCAGCCTGGCCACTGTGAAGTAAAATTTCCTTTCCCATAAACAGAGATAACACAATAAGCCCCTTCTGAGGACCAAAGTAATGTTTGTAATGCACTTAGCATACAGTAAAATAATGCTAGTGTGTCTTGTATTGTGAACAATGGCAGTTACTATAACTACACTGTTGATATATTTCTATTTCTGTTTATCTATCTCCCTATCTTCTCTTTACTCCTCTTCCAAGAACAGAGATATCTGGACCTCGACAGCATTCATTGACTCCTTTCTGTTAGTATCAGTATTTCTACTTCTACCAAATGGCATTGGTAGAATTGTTTCCAAAACAATTGCAGCTAAAAAGGCAGATATGGCAGAGACCAAAGGGCAAGCTACTTTAAAAGGAGGAACTTCTCAAACTACTTGGCATCCAGATTCTTGTTCTGACATTTCTGGCATTTGTTCATTTGGTTGAAACAAATGAAAAATGGATATCCAATCTCATTCAGATTCCACGTGTCTCCAATGTCTCTACTAGCTGAGATAGCATCCTTTCTGGATGATGGATGCTATGCTACTCCTCTGTGATATGGAATCTGTACAGGCATGGCAAGGAAGCTGTACCTCTTGCAGACTCTTCACATTGTCATTTGAGCAAGATGGAAGCAGGACCAACATGCTGAGTTTCCCCATGGTGTACTTCATCTCCAGGATCTGTGCCTGCAGTTCCTCAATGAAGCCAATTCTGAACTTCCCCTTCTGATTCATCATCTTTACCATTTTCTTCTCATTCTGCACAACATGGAGGTAATCACAAAAGGTCATGGAGAGCTCCACCCATAATCTTAACATCCCTGAGAATGAGGGAGGTTAAAGAATGGAAAAATATACCCCAGAAGTCCCCAGTCAAACCAGTGACCCAACCTAAGACAACCCTCTGCCTACCAATCAATGAAGCAGCCCTGGCTTTGCCAACTCTTTACCCTCCCATGTCCTTCATCAGTTCCTTAGTTCATGAGATTACTTACTACTAGATTTTCAAGCCAAATATCTCCCACACCCTAATTCAGCCCAAACAAGTCCAGAAAGAACAGTTATCAATGTACATCCTGATAACATTCAGGAACTACCTGGCTGATTTGCTCTATTTCCTGGACTGCCTACAACACCCAGACCACTTTCACCCCCCCCCCAAAAGCTCAGTGTTTACAATCTCTGACTAGGGGATATAGGATAGATAAAAATAGGGGGAGATGGTCAGGGTTGGGGACAGAAAATTTAGAGGTAAGTTGAGCTGTCTCATGTGTTAGCTATCTGAGATAAGAAGCAGATTCAAAATGAATAGACCCATCTCTTTTCTTAAGTATATACATTTGTTTTGTTTTATTTTTTATTGCAAGGTCTTAATATGTAGATCTATATTTGTGGTATTCCTTGTGTAGACAAAGCTAGACTTGAACTTGTGGGGATCCTACTGCCTCTGGCTCACAAATGCTGGGCTTTTAGACATGTGCCCATCTACACAAACTTTTAACAGATTATATGCATTTAGTATATATGTAAAGCCCTAAAATGTATGTGTGTTGTAGAATAGCTATGTTTAAAATGTGCAGGGAACTTTGGGTACTGCCTTTTGTAAACACAAAATGGTTTCTTATAGATGTAAGCCACAACTAACAGGTTTGAGTCTGGACACTACTGATCACAGTTAGCAGAAATTAGGAGTGGGCTACCTAAAAACCACAACAGTAAGTACCTCACTTAGAGAGAAAGGTGCATCAACTGTGTTTTCACAGTCAAATTCTTTCTCCCACTTGGCCTTGAAGTAAACTGCATTCACTAGGACCAGCACAGTCGAGTCATCAATAGCCTCCTTGCTGAACAGCTCCTTGATTTTACCTAGAAGAACGGTGCCAGAGAATAACCTGAGCATGTGTTGCATGAACGATATTCATGGAGACATTAGAGAGTGTCTCACTGAAGAACTTACCCAAGAAACCTAGAGGGTAATGGGGGCTTGAAGGAGAGTGGGCGTTATTGGGGAGAAGGCTCACTCCCCTAGAGGAAGACCCAAGTCAGAGCACTGGGAACAAGAGCATCTTCTATGATTTATGGGTCACTTTTGGTTACAAATTGTCACCAGACATTTATGATTTATGTTTCATATTATATATCTAATCACCTGAATTTTATAATTTCTTGGATAGAATAACTACAGTATGAACTTCCTTTCTCAAGCATTTATTGAAGTTCAACATATGCTCTCACATATAAACAGATAGATGGATGATAGGCAGGTAGTCAGCTAGATAGATATACATATAAATAGATGAGAGAGAGAGAGAGAGAGAGAGAGAGAGAGAGAGAGAGAGAGAGAGAGAGAGAGAGAGACTAGGATACAGTATAAAACTTACTCTGTAGAAGTTTCTATACTCTCTTTCAGTTTAAATGAAGAGTTCATTCAGTTTCACAAACACACAAATTCATTTGTAGGGGTACCCTCTAAACCCCACATAATGACTAAGCCTCCCAGAAATAGTGATAGCTTTCCATTCTTAATGGAATAATTTTATGAAAGTAATAAAAGAAGATGCCCAAGAGGCAAAAATAAACAAGGTGAGTTATCATTGATCCTGGGGTCTTCCATCCCTCAAACTAACTCTCATCAGGCACCCTCCATTCTAAAATAATATTAAGAAAAATGGGAAGCATCCCTAAAATTGGCAAGAGGTGGTCCTTGCTGTCATCAAACACTTAGTCCATTTCAAGACACTTTCTTTTCTACCTTTCATCACCAGCCACTTTTATGCCAGTTAAGGTCTTAATGAGGGATATTAATTTACATTGAGAAAGGCTGTATATAGATTCTATAACACATTATGTCAATATCAACAATACTTAAAATATATCAGGAAAGCTAACTTGCTAAAGACTGTTGATGCCCGTGTGGGCCCAACATAGAAAATATATATTAGGGTTCAGTCAGGATTTCTTTACCAAACTACTACTCTCTTGATAACTAAATTGTACCTTGAAAGAGCAGGAATTCTGTGGCACACAGAAAAGGAAGAGTAAATATTTGTGGGACTTAAAGGTTTCCCCTACAAAAACACTATTAGTAAGCTGACCTTAACTCCATGTTAAAAGCATAGCAAACAATGAGTATAAGCATCCAAATGAAATGAAAACTAGAAAATATTGCACCAAAGACAACTAATAATCTAACCACTGAGGTTCCCTACTGACAGCCACTCAAGTGTGCAAGCGCCCCCAGTCAGTGTCTCACTTTATATGACCACCTTTTTCCTTCATGCTCGCCAAAGTTCACTGAGCAAGAATGTCTCCAGCAATACTCGTAATCATCAGCTACCTTATTCTAACACTCAGGCCTGACATAAAGAACCAATGTTTGTAAAGTAAGCTTGCACAGGTAAAAAGGGGTTCTTCACTATCTAGAGATTCAGGCTGAAACCCTGCCCTCATTCTTAATAATGACCACATGTCACTTCCCCCTGACCGGGGGCTTGAATTGGTCAGAGTCTACCATAGTAATTGTGGGGAGTCGAGAGGCTGATGGGACAAGTGCAAGTGAAGAAACAAATGGGTAAACCACTCGGAACAGGTTAGGCTTTTTCCTTGTTGGCTGAGTCATAATAAACTGAAAAATGAAGAGGCCCAACTCTTGCTTAACTTATTTCTTATTAGAATAAATAAGTAAAATCTGCATGCATACATGACAGTTTTATTTGACCATAAAGAAGAATGGAATTATGTTATTTTCAGGAAAGTGGATGGAAGTGTGTGTCATCGAGGTAGGCAAAATGAGCCAGGCTCAGAAAGACAAATAGCCCAGGTCTCCTCTCCTGCTGGGTTTGAGTATAAAAGGTGGGCACATGAGGGAGGAAGGGGCTCTAAAGGGATAGGAAACAAATGGGTGATGGGGAAGGAATATAAAACACTGCCTG
This sequence comes from Microtus pennsylvanicus, assembly GCF_037038515.1. NCBI lineage: Eukaryota > Metazoa > Chordata > Mammalia > Rodentia > Cricetidae > Microtus > Microtus pennsylvanicus. The sequence continues at coordinate 4,865,103 of NC_134588.1, forward strand.
CTTTCTCTCCTACTGAGAATCTAAAGTCATATGGATGACAGGATATGGAAGCGGGAGGACTGGTTGTTCCAGGAGAGGAGAGGGGCCATCAAGGGGGGGGGGGAGTCCTAGCAAACTGCAACCATATATACACATGCATACATGCATACAGATGCCATTATAAAAATGTAAGTCACTTACCTGACTTAAACTCCCTAGTTTCCTTCATTCTTAATTTATTATGAAAAATGATGCTAAAGTATATATGCATAAGTAGATTCTTATTAAGCCAGCCTATTTTTATATTAATTCTAAGTATATGTAATACATTATGAGTGCTACTATAGCTTTCAACATTATAATTTCTCAACCAAAAATTTTTAAGGTTTTATATCATCTTGTTACATGATAGATATTGTAAGTAAAGGTAGAGTCCTCGATAATTCGAATATGATGGATGAACTACAATTTTAAATGGATATCGTGTAGAAAAGATGATCTTCGGTGCTGCAAACATCGGTGTGTTTCCAGAAGACCATTCACAGGAAAGCTGTGATAAAAGCCCTGGGAGCTGAAACATGCCTGAAAAGTCATGGGCTTGCAAGGTGGCTCAGAGGGGGAAGCCACTTGCTGATAAGCCTGACAATCTGAGTTAAATCATAGGACCCACATGGGAAGAGAGAACTGGCTCCTGCAAGTTGTCCTCTGACATGTGCGTGTCGAGCTCATGCCCACATGAACACACACACACACACACACACACACACAATAAATAAATAAGAGTAATTTCAAAAGTCTTTAGAAATCAGAGATCTCAACTTGTTCACTCTCACTCTGACTTAATGTTTCTCTTTTCCCTTTTGTCCCTTTCTTTTTAATATTTACCCTCTCAAAGTTTTTATTCCCTGTAGTATTACACATGTGTACATGTGTACGCCGTACTTAGTTTATTCCCTGTAGTATTATACATGTGTACATGTGTACATGTCATACTTAGTTTATTCCCTGTAGTATTATACATGTGTACATGTGTACATGTCGTACTTAGTTTATTCCCTGTAGTATTACACATGTGTACATGTCATACTTAGTTTATTCCCTGTAGTATTATACATGTGTACATGTCATACTTAGTTTATTCCCTGTAGTATTACACATGTGTACATGTCGTACTTAGTTTGCTATTTAAAAGTGCTTTGATCTCTAAATTTCTTCTCATTCAATTCTTATAATAGATTCTATCCTCAGAACTGTTCCCATTTTTCAGTAAGAATTTCATTTGTTTCTACATAATTTTATGAAACATTAATAATTTAAACTTATCTATTTTGAATCAATAATATTTTGATTGTCACTTTGATGATAAAAATGCTAAACTCATACTACCATGATTTAGATGAAGTAGAGTTACACAGAATCATCACCCTAAGGATTTAGTTTATTGAGAATAAAATGTTACTATTTAAAAGAAATCAGAGATCCTAGAAGGAAGAAAAAGCAGAAACAAATGGTTGACATGTAAGTAGCCACCACCCTGGACGTGCCTAGCCTCGTCAGATGCTGTCCATTAATGAGCTGTGAACACATACCACACATGAAAACGCCAGCCGCAGGAGATGAGCAACCTGCACAGTGGGCCCACTGCTTTCCTTTGAGAGGGAAAGGAATGGCAGCCTCACTGCTAGTCCTTCCTTACCTTGGCATTGACTTTCAACCCAGAAGTTGATCTCTTGTCTCGACTTCTCAGTATCCCCCCGGAAATCTACACTTTCAACCGTCGTGTGGTAGAATTTAATTACACCATCGAAATACTCCTGTTCAATTTAAATATATGGGAAAGAGCATGACAAAATCATGTGGAGGTGCTGGTAATTAGGATAAGATGGGGATAAGAAGACCCCAGAAAAGAAACTCCTGGTCACCTAACATCAAGGGAGTGGCCATTTTAATGTTCACAGGCTTTCTTTTAGGGAGATAACAAAGTTTCAGAAAAGCATAATTGTTAGTTGTAGACATAATTAATTACACTTACAAACAAACTTTAAAATGGTTTAGTTTGCAATTAAGCATAATTTTAAATAAATAATATATTACCAAAAACATTGATTTGTACACTCTTTAATAAATGAATTGCATGTGTGCATTTAATTCTCAAAATTCTGGAGTTTTATAAGCTGATGTAAGATACCAGCCTGCTACAATAATTTATTGTGATGTAAAGTAGGACCTTAGCACCCTTGACTAATCCAGTTCACACCAGCTGTGCCACATCTGCCTCTGTTCACATACATCATACTTATTGGCAATGTGACTCACTCTCTTGACCCTGGATCTAATTGGAACCTAATCTGCTCTGTGTGAAAACCGCCTACCAACAGAAAAAAGACCTGTGGCTTTGAGCACCCAGTGGGGTCACCTTTCTTGGCACCAGGCACCTTCTGCAAAGCGCAGTCCCCATGGGAACTATCTAATTGAGGCGCAATAAAGGTTCTTAGACCAGTGCCTTCAGGGCAGCCAACAGGTAGAGAAGCCACAAAACGTGACCACCATGCACCTTGACTGGGGAAGACAGTCAACTGAGCATCTTTCAAAGTCATGTATGTGCCAGTGGGCTGTGAATCATGTGACTCTCCTGTCCATGCTGTGCCAGTTATAAGTGGACTCCTAAACCCAAAATGAAAACTGGATGGAAAAAGACAGAAGTCTAGGACCTCGGGAAGCAGGTTGTAGTCCATAGCCCCATGGAGTATGAGGAAGGTGAGCCATCCACCTACTCACTTACTTATGGAGCATGCTCTGTGGACACCTCCATCCCTGTAACTCACCGGGCAGATTGGGAATCCCTGCTCTCCATAGAGTCTGTTAGCCATACTCAGAGTGTAATATGTTTTGGCTCTGTCTAATCTGGAGAGAAGTTTCCCAAAGTAGCAGCCAAGCAGTTCATTCTCATCTGTGGATTCATCCTAACAAAAGAAGAAACACATGCTTTCCTAAAAACCGGGAGGTTAAGAACCACTAAAGAAATGGTATCTTCACAGGAGCAAAGCATCGCTGGCCAGGCCCACATCATTGTCCTGTGTTACGAGGTTTGGGGAGGCAGAGAAGACTGGGGGACAACTAACGACACAGCTGACTGTGAAGCCTGCCTCAAGCTGCAGAATAAGCGTCTATCGTCAGGCAGAGCACAGGCGCAGTCAGCAGAGAGCAAAGAGCAGTGTACTCAGAGACTCGCCTGCCCCTCCTGAGACGCTGGTGCTTGTTTCTGCCCTTCCAGGGAGCTGTCCGACAATGCGTCTCCTCTGCTTTTTGAGCAGGGATCATTGGGTTCCTGGCTCCCATTCGTGGAAAGTTCACTGAAGTGCAGCACCTGTGGGATAATGACATGGGCCTTTCAGATAACGTGAAGAATAGGAAGTCAACAAAATCATCTACAGTACTTCCCAGAAGTGGGTGTGGCTGGTAGTGCCCTCCTCCTCTAACTACACGGAGACCACGTCAGTCCATGGAGCGCTTGCCTAGCACACAGAGCCCCACACTCCTTCAACCCCAGAGGAAGCAGGAAGATTAGGAGTTCCAGATTATTCTCAGTTTCATAGAAAGTCTGATGCCAGCACAGGTTATAGGACACCTTTTCCAAAACACAAGCAAAGAAAGGAAAGAGAAAAACTAGAATTAATATAGTCAAATCAAGGGACAGGAGGAATTCATGAGCTATGTGCCATTACTAACCTACACTTCTCCATGCACAGTCTTTATTTTTTTTTTTTTGATTTTTCGAGACAGAGTTTCTCTGTAGCTTTTGGTTCCTGTCCTGGAACTAGCTCTTGTAGACCAGGCTGGCCTCGAACTCACAGAGATCCGCCTGCCTCTGCCTCCCGAGTGCTGGGATTAAATGCGTGCGCCACCACCGCCCAGCTCCATGCAAATGCAAAATACACATGAGGTCTTAAGGGTAGGATAAAAAATATCTCATTAAAATACCTATTGATTATGTACTGTGGAAATGTTGAATTATCTAAATTTTGTTATTAAACTTAGTCTTGTCTTTTGAAAATTTGTATGTGACTACTAAAAGTGTTTTAAGTTCACATGTGGATTTAGCTGTATTTGCTTTGGACAGCACTGACCCGGAGTTTCACATCGGTCAGGAGAGTGAGTGTAACATAAGGGAAGCTGCTCAGCACGTCAGAGGAAGTGGGGAAGGGCAGGCACACCCTGCACTGCTCAGATCCACATTATGGGAGCTGCATGGAGAAAGAACACCAGGTGGTCTTGGAAGATGCAAGCCCCATTCTACCGCTAAGTGTTGCTTATGGAACAGGAAATAATGGTAAAGCAAGAGCAAGTAAATATAAGACCATAGTGACCCCCAAACAAGTGTGCCTTAGTCTGTAAATCCAGCTCCTCTGTGTGTCGACACCCAGCCTTTGTGCAGTGTGTTAGAGCTGAGTGAAGGGGGTGGGGAGCACTTCTGTCATGTGCACTTACTCTTACAGGTATCTGTTGGGGGCTACTCTGGGCTGGTGCTGCTGTAGACAAAATCTCTTGGAGATCATGCGGTATTGCAGAAGGTATGGGAACAATATGCACAGCAATTGGTTACTGTGTGTACTGTGATGAGAAGTACTGTGGGTAAGTGTGCCAGGTTCATTTATAGGAGTGGGAGCTTAGATGGAGCATTAGATTGGAAGATAGGAGTGAGCCTTTCAAAGGTAGTAAACAATGATGAAGGAGAAAGTAAACCAAAGTGTTGAGTGTGGTAGTTTGAACAATAGTGGCCTCCATAGGCTCATAACATTTGAATACCTGGTCTCTCACTCATGGAACTGCTTTGAAAGCATGAGAATGCACGACCTTTTTGGAGGAGGTGCATCACCAGTTGTGGGCTTTGAGGTTTGAAGACGTGCTCCATTCCTAGCATGTTTTCTCTGCCTCCTAGTCCTTGTTCTTGACGAGCACTCTCAGCTGTGCCTGCCACTATGCCTTTGCTGGCCCTCGTGGACTCTAACCCTCTGAAACTATAGGCTCAACCAAATGGTTTCTTTTACACATTGCTGTGGTCACAATGTTTTGTCACAGAAATCGAAAAGAATGGCAAAGGAACACAAAGACCCCAACATAAGACTCATTTTCCTTTCACAAGGGAACCAAGTATTAGAAACATACTGCTAATGGGAGCAGCGTAGGATGCCTTCACAGAAGCAACCAGAAGAGCTCAGGGAGTTCAGAATGTCTGGATTTGGGAGGTATATCAAAAGAAAAGCCAATGGAATTTTCTGACAAATGAAATTAGAAAGTCCAGAAGGATCTTAAGCTATTGGATAAATATCTAGGTCCTAATACACATCCAGTTAATGGAGGAAAAAGAGATGAAACATACTCATATTAAAAGATACCAACAGTATTGGTAGCAATAACCGTAGAGAGAAAGAGTGACAAGCATGAAGACAGAGGTGAAGAGATAAAGATGAATGGGAAAAACTATCAGGCAGAGAGGATAGAGAAGTCCCATACGAAAGACCAATAGAAACGAAACCTTAGAGGCTTCCAAGCCCAAATGCTGAGCGCAGAGAGCAACTCCAACTCACATGAGAGTCAGATTGCTATTCAGCATCCTTCTGGATACATACCTCGTCAATCTGATGGGCACTGTCACCTCTAGCTCCTAGGCGCACCATGCCAAAGGCAGCTGAGAGACTCAGAGGACAAACAAAGATGTTTTTATGAATATCATCTTTGCTTATCTTTAGGAAAAAATCGAAGCAAAATTTGCTATTTGCTGCAATAAGAGAGTCCATTGCAAAACTGGTTACCGTCTAAAAAAAAGTGGGGGAAGTAAATAGGTAAATATGGATAAACAACCAATTCTTATTTCTAATGCCTAAGACATAACAATGCATAATTATTCAATGTGTTTGTGAAGAAGTATAAAATTGACTTGGAGGGTAGCTCAATAGAACACTTGCATATGTGAGGTGAAGAAAGGGGAGGGGAGAGGAAGGAGAGAAGAAAAGAGAGGAGGGAGAAAGAAAGGGGATCAGGAAGGATAAGAAAAGAAAAGGAGGGGAAACAGGGGGACAAAAAAAGGGGAGGAAGGCAAGGGGCGAGGGTGAGGGAAACAGTGTGAGGGGAGAGGGGAGGAACTAGAAAACTAAGCTATCAATCTTCTTGCATATAAATAGCTGACTTGGTAGCTATATTGATACAGATGGAAGTCTTTCCACTTACAGGCATAACATAAAACAATACCACTAGTCAGTAGGCTTAAGAAATAGGAATTTACTATCCCACAACCCTAAAAGCCAGAAATCCAAAATCAAGGCATCTACTGAGTTGGTTTCTCCTGAGGCTTTCAGCAAAAATCTGCCCCATGTCTCCCCCATTTCGGGTGTTGCCAGCCATCTCTGGTATTTCCTGGCTTACAGAAGTATCTTTCTGCCTCCATCTTCACATGGCATTTATATGTCGTCTACATATGTGCACATACATGTGTGCACATTTCTTTTTCCTCTGACTCAGGACCCTGAACCAGCATGGCCTCCTCCAATCCTGATTACATCAGTAAAGTCTGTGTCCAGTGAGGTCACATTTAGAAGAACAGAGGTTAGAACTCAAAACAACAAGTCCACTCAGTCCTGCCAACTTCATTCAGGTCAAATAAAGCAAAGGCTAGCATCAAGTCAGGAGCCAAGAAGACTCTGCTCTACCTCTCCCTCCCCTGAGATGTGCCCGGTTCTGCCTCTTCTTCTTCCTTCAGAGGACTGTGACTGAGAAAATGTCCAGGAAATCATTACGTGGCATGTCCTCCGTTCCTGACCTTTATCTTTTAACATACTTTAGCCACTCATCAATATTTTCCAGGAGGAAACAGAGCTTAAAAGGGGTACAGAGTCTATTGACTCTAATTCTTCTTTGACACAACACCACAGGTGAAATAGAACTAAACCAGGAGACTGACTTCCCTAATAACAATCCCTTGCCTCACTCTCAATGTAGACTAGAAATACCAGCAGAATAGTGTTTAGATCTCAGCCTTCCTCTAAAACGAAATGATTTTCCTTCTTTGCTTTGCTGATGACCTTGTGTATTTCCAGCACACAAATGTCAGACACTGAACACAGAGTAAGCCTTGAGGAATAGTTACTGCACTGAAGGCAGTGGTGCGCGCTGCCTCTAACAGCTTCCCGATCTCTTAGACAGTCATTATCCTCATGAACCACAGTTCAAAAGGATTCTAGCAACTTAGGTCAAATCTGTATGCCTGACATATGCTAAATACTTCACATCCTGGAATTCCGCAGAGTAAATCCCATCACTCCTCTGCTACAGAAGAGAGCATTGAAGAAGTAAATCACACACACACGTTCATGTTCACATCAACGCTGTTACACTGCCCTGTTTTAACCGCCTCACCCCTTCAGAGGTAAGGTTGATTGCACACCACCGCTGCACACTATGTGTCCACTCCCCTTTAAGTAGAAGTCTTTAGTATTATGATTCTTTTACTGCCCAATTTGTAACAGATTTGTTCTTCCCACTCCTGCTCCCGACTTGGGGTTTGAGATAAACTTTGTATTTTACACTATCTGTGGCTGAAGTGGTAAGCCCTATGTCGGTGTACACACAAGAAAGACTAATTGAACTCAGTAAGATATATTTGAAGAGGAAGCCATGGATCTGAGGAAGCCACGGAGCACAAGGAAAGAGTAGGAGGGCAAGGGAGAGGTGGCTGTGAACGAAATGCCTTGTACCTCTGTGTGCAATTCTCAAAAAATCTAATTTTATTGGCTATTTGAAGTTGGTTTTGTTTTTGTTCTTTTCTTTTCTTTTGGCTTTGTTTTGCTTTTCAGGAGCAATTTGCCATGAAAGTAGACATTTTTTTTTTTCAGACAATGTGTGTTCTGAGTTTCTTAATAAAGTCAGACTGCCTCAGAAACCTGTCCATGCACTTGCTGAGAAATACCTTTGCATTCATTATAGTTATTTTACATTCAGCTTCCATTAGCAATTTTGTAGCAAGTGTACTTGTGAAGTAAAGAAAGGAGGCTGATGGCCTGAGTTAAGGGTATTTCGTGGACTTGATTTAATCCAAACATTTTTTTAGGAAAAAATAGCTTAATTCTTCTAAAACTTCAATTTTCAGCATTTGATACAGAGGTTATCTTCAGTGTTGGTAGAGGAGGTAGCGGCCACTCTGGCTGTCTATTCACAACTCACAAAAGAAGACAGTAATGGCAGAAAGAAGGACTCAGAGGGGACACCAAATCATCTGACCGTGGCTAGCAGAGGTCTCGGTCTGGTGAATGGCCACTCTGAAGGTGGAGAGGCACTACACCTCCTCTGGCCATCAGGAGGGGCAATCATTCCCAGCATTAGTGCACAGAGAGCCAAAGGAACTGAAGCTTCCCTGGTTTATAGAGAACATGACTGCTCATGTAGACCAACTCCCTTCTTCACAGAATAAAAATAAAATGCAAACAGACGAAATGAAGTGACTTGCACACCACCACGTGTGAGCCAAGAGAAAAGGCAGGCTACAGACCTCGCCACGCCCAGGCTTGTTCTTTGTCGCAAAGACTTGTCTAACTAGCAATATTCTGCACTTGCTTCTAACGCTCATGCTGTCTTACTCACATCGTAAATACCCTCAGACTCTTTCTGCCACCTCTGCACAAAACATCTGAAGGTTTTTATGAACTACTTTTTGTGATACTCTTGGCCTGGCTGCTTGTACCCCAGCTTCATTTTCTGAGTATGAATGGCTTAGAATGCCACAGTCTGGCGTTCATCGCCTTGTGAAATCTGGGTGTCTTTAGCACGTCCTTTCAAGGAAGAGTTTGTAACAGAAAATGGCCAGAAAAAAAGAAACGGCAGAGTTTTGTCACAACACTAACAAGATGTAAATGCCTACAATATGAGCATTCTTCCTGGCTTTACACAAAAGTTTAGAATATAAAAAAAATGAACATATAATAACTTGATTAATATGTCATCCAATAACCAAGTTCTCAAAGTCAATCAGTTGTTTGGTCAGTTAGTCGCTTGGTTGATCTATTAGGAAGAGTTCTCATATTTAAAGATATCCTAATTCAATAACTATTTATAAAATTCTTGCACTAAATTAGACAGTATGAAAGGATGAACTGAAAGAGAAGCAATGTTTGCTTTTGAAAAATATTGACAGAACATATAACTTTCCCAAAAACACTGTGTGGTTTCTTAAGGAGAGGAGAGCACTTACCCTTGAGGGTGGGTTTGGAGAACAGTGGTCAGTCTCAGGTAGAAACATTAGCTATCTAGCAGACTGACTCCCCAAACAGAACAATTATACTGTTTGCTAATTTCTGCGGTGAAAATGCACCCACTTGTGGTAAATTTCAAACTGCCAACAAAACACACTGTACCCAGGTTTGGGGGAGAGGAGTAAAATCTGCATGAAAAGGAGAATATAAGTTCCAGGAGGAGGACCTTGGTTCCTGAGCATGAATGAAACTTCTAGATCTGCTCACGATCTCTTTCCTGATCTAGGTGTTTGCTTGCATGGTAAACATATCTGTTATACACTCCTGTGGATTTATATATAAAGATAGCTTGCATCTTGCATATATTTATATTTCATTATAAAAGGTATTGTAGATGTATTATCAAGCAAGACAGTTAGTTTAAAACATTGCCAGTTTGTGTTTGGTACAAAAATGAAGAATATTGGAGAACTGAGACACAAAACCTCACAAAAAAAAGAGAAAGAAACAAGCAGGGTGTGATCTCCAAGCACCAAGAGGATGTGCTTCCCTTTTACTGGAACAAATATTCACTACTCAAAGTGAGGTTGCTTAAGTCTAAAGATGATTGATTGCTAGTACAGACTGTCTCTTAAGCTACAACTTGAAAAACTTGAACATGATTTATCCCAGTCATCACTCATTCCAAACAAACCTGAAATAATCTTTTAAAGCAACAAAGTTCCCTTAAATCCACTCAGGTCAGGCATTTAGAATGCCCTCACACATGATGATTTTAGACTTTTAGACACAGTGTACTCAGTGTTCTACAAATATTGTCTCTAATTCTCAAAAAAAACAATCTTTTAAGCAATCAGTAGTGTGTGGATTAGTCACCTGGGTCTGGCAGCAGATCCTCGCCTTGCCTTCTGCATTTCCCAGCCCTCAACAAAAGCTAGCACCCGAGTGGCACATCTGGGTGCCCCATCACCCACCTCTTTACTATGACTGGCTTGTGTCTCTCACCAAGGCAACTGCTTGCAGAAAAATATCCCAACCTAGAGGGTCCATCTTAGCACTTTCTTGAATGGCTTCCCTGCCAAAGGGTATCTTAGACTCCGGTGTGTCCTCACAAGACTCTGGTAGTCATTGCTCATAGTATTTAACCTTGTAAAATCTTTTCATACTGCATTGAAGCCTGCATGATTACAAACAGAAATTGAGATAGCTAGACTGCAGATAACCTTAACCTTAACTGAGATTCTCTTGCATAACTGCATAGCTGCTGTCCCCAAGATCACCTCTTCCTGATCCTGGCTATATAGAGATAAGGTAATGGGCAACATTTATTCGGAAAAAGGAAATAGAAAACCATTTGTGTCAATAAAACTGTCATTTTGCCAACATTTCCAATTAACTGATTTACTATTTCACTTCTAACAAAATATAAAAAGTGCGATGATATAAAAGAAATTTGATTCTCAAATTCTAAGTCGTCATACAGATGGAAAGATAATGACAATGAGAGCTTTGTTCTTGTAATATTCTTGGCCTCACTGTTTTTGTTTCCCATGTGTTTTCAGGTCTTGCAATTTCAGCATACACTTCATGTGTGTGTGCATGTGTGCAAATGTGTGGTGTGTGCATGTGTGTACATCTGTTCATGTATATGTGTGTGTACATGTACGTATGCATGCCCACGTGAGTTCATACATGTGTGCATCAGTAGACACACATCTTCACCACTCCTCACTTCAGACTGTGTCTTACGTGTGTGTTTACAATGTAACTGTTTTCATATTTTTCCTTTTAACATTGTTACAATTCAATTAATATATGCACATTTTTAAATTAATGTCTTCATACTGACCAGTTTTTATTAGTTTCCCTTCTTTCTCTACTATGAAGTGAACATCTTTATAAATACAGTTTTCTCCTCTTTCATCTTATTAACTTATGATACTTCTCAGCATGAGATTCATATGTCAAATAATGTATGAGGTTTTATCTTTTGCACTACATCTCAGGGTTACAGATGAAGCACGTGAATCATAATCTATTTTCTGATGATGTCACTGCTTGTCATAATTACTTCAAATATAAAAATGGGGTCAGGATAGTTCAGCTGGTGAAGGTCCTTGCTGACAAACCTGAGGACCTGAATCTGATCCCTAGGACTCAAACGGTGCAAGAGAGAACTGACTCCTATAAGTTGTCCTGTGAAATCCATTTACACACGGTGACATGGGTACATGCACATGCATGTCCACACACACACACACAAATAAACAAATGAACAAACAAATGTTTTTAAAAGTAAATATATAAAAACAATAATACTGTATTTAGTGAATATTCCATTGACCCCTGCTACTGTGGAAACATCTGGCCCTGTGTTTTCTCCATTTCGAGATTTCTGTTCATTGTGTTCTCATATCTACCTGTCACCTATTAAAGTTATAAAAATCTACTGATTGTATACATTAACACTATGTGTTATATATACATTATATGTTTCACAAAATCTTTTAAAGTATTTCCCTAGTGATGCTGCATCCTTAATTTTACTTTCTGTTATTGCTATTGTAGAAGTATTTTTACTCTATTTTACTTAGAATTCTCAATATTTTGGTGCTGTTTTATCATTTAGAAACTGAAATTAGCTTATCTTAGATAAAATTTTAAAGTATTAATTTCTAATCTTTACAAGAAAATAAATCTCAGTTGTATAGTTTTATCTATATCTTGTGTACTTTAATTCTTAATGTTTTTTTCTTTGTTAAGAAAAGGACCAGGTGGTGGTGGCACACGCCTTTAATCCTGGCACTCAGGAGAAAGAGGCAGGCAGATTTCTGTGAGTTCACAGCCAGCCTCATCTACAAAGCAGTTCCAGGACAAGCTGCAAAGCTACAGAGAAACCCTGTCTGGAAAAGCCAAAGAGAAAAATAAAAGGCCACTTTTTAACTTACTGTTGTTTGGTTTGGTAGGAGGGACCTGATGATTGACTGCTTTATTTTGTTTAACTTTTTGTGGTGCTAGAGCCAGAACTAAGGGCTAACCATGGGCTCTACAGCATGCTGTATTCCCAGAACTAAGGGCTAACCATGGGCTCTACAGCATGCTGTATTCCCAGAACTAAGGGCTAACCATGGGCTGTACAGCATGCTGTATTCCCAGAACTAAGGGCTAACCATGGGCTGTACAGCCGTGCTGTATTCCCAGAACTAAGGGCTAACCATGGGCTGTACAGCATGCTGTATTCCCAGAACTAAGGGCTAACCATGGGCTCTACAGCATGCTGTATTCCCAGAACTAAGGGCTAACCATGGGCTCTACAGCATGCTGTATTCCCAGAACTAAGGGCTAACCATGGGCTCTACAGCATGCTGTATTCCCAGAACTAAGGGCTAACCATGGGCTGTACAGCATGCTGTATTCCCAGAACTAAGGGCTAACCATGGGCTCTACAGCATGCTGTATTCCCAGAACTAAGGGCTAACCATGGGCTCTACAGCATGCTGTATTCCCAGAACTAAGGCTAACCATGGGCTGTACAGCATGCTCTATTCCCAGAACTAAGGGCTAACCATGGGCTGTACAGCATGCTGTATTCCCAGAACTAAGGGCTAACCATGGGCTGTACAGCCGTGCTGTATTCCCAGAACTAAGGGCTAACCATGGGCTCTACAGCATGCTGTATTCCCAGAACTAAGGGCTAACCATGGGCTGTACAGCATGCTGTATTCCCAGAACTAAGGGCTAACCATGGGCTCTACAGCATGCTGTATTCCCAGAACTAAGGGCTAACCATGGGCTGTACAGCCGTGCTGTATTCCCAGAACTAAGGGCTAACCATGGGCTCTACAGCATGCTGTATTCCCAGAACTAAGGGCTAACCATGGGCTGTACAGCCGTGCTGTATTCCCAGAACTAAGGGCTAACCATGGGCTGTACAGCCGTGCTCTATTCCCAGAACTAAGGGCTAACCATGGGCTGTACAGCATGCTGTATTCCCAGAACTAAGGGCTAACCATGGGCTCTACAGCATGCTGTATTCCCAGAACTAAGGGCTAACCATGGGCTGTACAGCATGCTGTATTCCCAGAACTAAGGGCTAACCATGGGCTGTACAGCATGCTGTATTCCCAGAACTAAGGGCTAACCATGGGCTGTACAGCCGTGCTCTATTCCCAGAACTAAGGGCTAACCATGGGCTGTACAGCATGCTGTATTCCCAGAACTAAGGGCTAACCATGGGCTCTACAGCATGCTGTATTCCCAGAACTAAGGGCTAACCATGGGCTCTACAGCATGCTGTATTCCCAGAACTAAGGGCTAACCATGGGCTGTACAGCCGTGCTGTATTCCCAGAACTAAGGGCTAACCATGGGCTGTACAGCCGTGCTCTATTCCCAGAACTAAGGGCTAACCATGGGCTGTACAGCATGCTGTATTCCCAGAACTAAGGGCTAACCATGGGCTGTACAGCCGTGCTGTATTCCCAGAACTAAGGGCTAACCATGGGCTGTACAGCCGTGCTCTATTCCCAGAACTAAGGGCTAACCATGGGCTGTACAGCATGCTGTATTCCCAGAACTAAGGGCTAACCATGGGCTGTACAGCATGCTGTATTCCCAGAACTAAGGGCTAACCATGGGCTCTACAGCATGCTGTATTCCCAGAACTAAGGGCTAACCATGGGCTGTACAGCCGTGCTGTATTCCCAGAACTAAGGGCTAACCATGGGCTGTACAGCCGTGCTCTATTCCCAGAACTAAGGGCTAACCATGGGCTGTACAGCATGCTGTATTCCCAGAACTAAGGGCTAACCATGGGCTCTACAGCATGCTGTATTCCCAGAACTAAGGGCTAACCATGGGCTGTACAGCATGCTGTATTCCCAGAACTAAGGGCTAACCATGGGCTCTACAGCATGCTGTATTCCCAGAACTAAGGGCTAACCATGGGCTGTACAGCATGCTGTATTCCCAGAACTAAGGGCTAACCATGGGCTGTACAGCATGCTGTATTCCCAGAACTAAGGGCTAACCATGGGCTCTACAGCATGCTGTATTCCCAGAACTAAGGGCTAACCATGGGCTCTACAGCATGCTGTATTCCCAGAACTAAGGGCTAACCATGGGCTGTACAGCATGCTGTATTCCCAGAACTAAGGGCTAACCATGGGCTCTACAGCATGCTGTATTCCCAGAACTAAGGGCTAACCATGGGCTGTACAGCATGCTGTATTCCCAGAACTAAGGTCTAACCATGGGCTGTACAGCATGCTGTATTCCCAGAACTAAGGGCTAACCATGGGCTGTACAGCATGCTGTATTCCCAGAACTAAGGGCTAACCATGGGCTCTACAGCATGCTGTATTCCCAGAACTAAGGGCTAACCATGGGCTCTACAGCATGCTGTATTCCCAGAACTAAGGGCTAACCATGGGCTGTACAGCCGTGCTGTATTCCCAGAACTAAGGGCTAACCATGGGCTGTACAGCATGCTGTATTCCCAGAACTAAGGGCTAACCATGGGCTGTACAGCCGTGCTGTATTCCCAGCCCTCATAGATGGTTTGAGGACCTCAGATCTATCTCACCTGTTGTTTTTCTTTCTGGCTTTTATATTTCATGCAAAACCCTTCTATCTTTTCCCTCGCCCTCTTCTCCTTAAAGGTCAATCAATCCCCACTGTATGTGAAGACCACTGCATTTACGTCTCTTTGCTTGTCCTTATCACCCACAAGCACTTATCTTTATACTGCTGTCTGCACTTGCAAACTTCATCTCTTTACTTTGTCAATAGAGAACACCGTGGCAGAGCATAGAAGCTGTAACAAGGGTTTATGGGTTCATTTGCCTTGTTTCCATAGTAGACAGCTCTAACATCTGACACCATACACAGCATTATTCAAACATGTTGACATCTGCTGCAGCTATAGTAGACTCAGCCTTTGATTAATTTTCTATTACATTAGACGCAGCTCATGTATTAAATTATGCTTTACTCGACAGGGAAAATGTAAAAAGTTAAAACTGAATAGACGTCCTAACAGTTCAGAATGTTCTGAATAAAATTATTCTTTCCTAGTTGACAAGATGACTCACAGTGTGAAGGTAGCGTATGATTTTAATCCCAGGTACAAGGAAAGAACCAATTCCCATAGCCATCCTCTGACCTCCACACAGAGATATAGAACACACACACAGAGATACACACTAAATGTATTACTTAGAAAAATTATTATTTCCTGTATACAATGGGAAAAAACTTTACAGTCCAAAAATGTCTCAGGTCTTTTAATTTCTATAATTTCCTCATCTAATACCCCAGTAATGAAACTGCAACTTCACACAGTTAGATACTATTCTATTGGAACTGACATCCAATCAGAAAATAGCAAGATACGTAGTAAATTATGCTTAAAATCAAAGAAAGAGTTGTGAAAGATAAAATCAAAAGTGTTTTCCAATGAATGATATAAGATATACTTTAACTCAGTTTAAAATACAGACATTATAAGAGCATGCCATTTTATATTTTAGAAATAAGGTACTAAAAGATGGGACATAAACTCAAGTATGTGAAGGTGAAAATATTCCATCAGTCACATCTTCTAAAGACTCAGTCAGACATATCAACTCCCTGATGGGGCAGCCAGGGCCTGAAAAAAGAATATTGTTTCTTTATCTAGTGAGCATTGCTATAGTTCTAGAAAATCTAAACCATCATAAAACAAAATGCTGGTTTCTTAAGGGCATCTGACTTAATGAAGACATGCTATAGCACCTCTTCAGCTGCATCCTTTGGTTCTCTAGTATTTAAAGTGGTCCTCCAGCGCGGTTGTCATTGTTTAAAATGATATTAAGCATGAAAGCATTTACCTTCTTGCCTTCAGATTTGCTGCTGAGCCCTGGCCAGGGAAGTTTCAATCCACACCCTGTCAGGAATGGAAATATATCAGCACAGCCCCTCCCATGCTGGCACTTTTCCAGGTGCTATGTTGAAATCTAGAGTAGAATTATCATTGATTGATTGAGAGGAGATGAAAATGTGGCTGTATGTCTTAAAGCGAACCCGCATGCCCTATGCTTTCAATTAAATTCAATGCATAATGTTTATATTTTCTTTACTATTTCCAATTGTATTTTTTATAAATCCCTAGAAAGAACATCTTTCCAGCACCCTTCACCCCAATGTCTAGAGGTTCTAATTCATGTCACATATTCCTTGTCCTAGATGCCATGTATTTGATTTATAAGTTATTCCCGATGTGGGACTCTTCTCACAGCTGTGCAAAGGTGGGATGAGGACTATTATTTGATTACTGGCCAGAGTAGCTGAACACCCAACAGATGAAAGACGTTGTAAGAGAATCAGATAGACAGAGTATGAATGAGAGAGACAGAGAAAGCACCTTCTAGAAAAGAACTTATTATTAATAAGTAGAGAAATACATTGGACATACACCAATATCACTGAAAAGACTGGCTGTCTACTGTGGCTTCTTCAGCTCTGACATGTTTGCCTATTTAAAATATGTTTGCTCGAGGAATTTCAGGGGCTCAGATACATCCACTTTTCTCTTATAAAACTTCTATAGAGGCTTTCATTAAAATATATCCAACAACTTGGGAGGAAGGGATTTTAAAACTGAACCCAAGAAAGATCTAATGTTATTACTTCTAGCTCCTGCCTGTGAGCTGTAGGTCATCTAGGAAAGTCTAAAACAAGAGAGCTGTGGGAGTCACTGAGACCAACAGGACTTAGCATCACATTCTCTTTTGTGGGTGGGGGAAACTCCTACATCTTCTTTAACTAACTTCTTGTCAGATAGCAATATTGTATGAGCTATCGTGCCACAAATATAAGCCATGGAGATACAGAGAAATTCAAATGAACTGTTTTAAAATGAATCGCTTTTATGGAGAATATAAGCCACTTATGCATCAAGTATCCAAATAAAGCAAGTTAAAGCCGTCTTTACAACATAAGCTGTCAATCAACTGGAATTAGAGGCTAAACAGTGAGAGGCTTTCTCTGGTCTCAACAGCAACAAGAGAAAAAGAGTTTTCTATTAATATGCTCCCCTCCCTGATCACTTGAAATGTGAATCTGTTTCTTCTTCTACAATTCCATACACCCCTTAGCCATTGGTAATGATCTTCAGGACAGTGGAAAATTTAACATGTGATTCAATAAGTGCCTCATACTAACTGATCACTGGCTGCTTTGTGTGGGTGTTCACCATTGCAGTCTTTTAGAAAGGTCACTCCTCAACCTTAGAGCAAGGTAGCTTCTCACCTATTCCCATGGATTTGTGATTTTCCCTTTTGTTATTTTTGTCTGTTGATATGGCTCTGAGATTCTAGGCACCTCAGCAAATTCAATCTCATTTTATTATCTTTAATCTAGAATTACATCTGTTTAACCTCCAGGAAAATCCAACAACAACAAAAAAAAAACTTGACTACAGATGATTGCAGAAAAGCATAAAGACTTGGGGTGGTGAGTCAGCACCGACAGAGAGGACAGGATCCACGAGACACAGCTGCAACCTGAAGCGGCTCCACACACTGCCACTAAAGACGAACGAGCATGTCATGAGGTGTCTGTGACAGGCATTCTGAGGATGTCGCACACAAAATCTCATCAGAGCAGCTGAAGAAGGTTTGTCACTAATGTCAGTGACCTCAAGCACGGAAGAATTAATGATATTGAAACATATGTTAAAATTTTTTATCTCTTTTAAATCATAACTTTGTGTTCAGAATTTGGTGGCTGCATTTAGAGAAAATACATACTCATTGTCATGTGATCAAAGAATTTTGGGGGTCAATCAGCTTGGGCATCCTGTGCAAAGTAAGGTAAAGAGAAACGAAAAAAAAAAATCTGTCACCACACCATAAAAAATAGTGCCTGCTTCATCAAGCATGGCTTCCTCCCAGATATGTTACAACTCATCATGAGGTATAAGCCAATAAATTAACCTTTTGATGACTAATTAGCCTTTTCTGCCTGGGATTAAAAGTCCAAGAACACAGAATGACTCACCAACCAAAGCCATTGTCAGCTACTGATACAAACAGCACAAGCAAGCTCCCTGTTGCTGAGAGCAGTGCATGCTCCATGCTGTTAAGAATAAGTTCCAAATCTAATTTTATACCTCAATGCTAAGAAAGCAAAACGTATTCTTAGAAAAAATGTCAGAAGAGACACTAATTTAAAATTAACCTTAAAATACCAATTCCGCTGGGCATGGCGGTGCATACCTCTAATCTCAGCATTCTAGAGACAGAGGCAGGTAGATCTCTGTGAATCTGAAGACAGCTAAGGCTACATAGTGAGACCCTATTTCAAAAACCAATAAAACAAACAAAATACCTATTCCGTTTCCCATAAAAGCCTCAGTTCCCTCAGAGCATAAACTGAATCAATCAGAGACTGAAAAAATAACCATCGCCTGTCTAGGTCTGAATGAGAGGTGGAGGCCAGAGACAGCCAGAGAAGTAGAGAGAAGCAGAGATGAAGGCGCATAGGAGCAGAGCACATGGGGGTTAGGGCCCAGGTCTGCCTGGGACCTTGAACAAAACACCCTGTGAATGTAAATATTCTCATCTGTAAACAAGTATAAATCAGTCTTTATGGAATATCTTTATGCCATTCCAAAACTGTAAAGCAGGGCTTCACTTCACTCTTTAATCAGTATTGACAAAGTATAGCCCCTGGAAAACTCAACCCATTGCATATATATATATATATTCTTTTTATTGAGTTCTAAATTTTTCTCTGCAACCCTCTCCCAAGGTCCCCATGCTCCCAATTTACTCAGGAGATCTTGTCTTTCTCTACTTCCCATGTAGATTAGATCTATGTATGTCTCTCTTAGAGTCCTCATTGTTGTCTAGGTTCTCTAGGATTGTGAATTGTAGGATGCTTTTCTTTGCTTTATGTTTAAAAACTGCTTATTAGTGAGAACATATGATATTTGTCTCTCTGGGTCTGGGTTACTGCACTCAAAATGATGTTTTCTAGCTCCACCCATTTGTCTGCAAATTTCAAGATGCCATTATTTTTTTCTGCTGTGTAAATGTACCACATTGTACTATGCACATAGTACTTTCTAACGTTGTCTTTGCTCTACCTTTGCAGGCTTGTATAGTTGTGAAGAAACACCTGTCCTGCAAAGCCAAGATTTATCACTTAACCCTTTACCAAAATGTTTGTTGGTCCTTGCTTTAAATGATGGTCCACTATAACTTTGAACCCTGTGATGTATTTATGTCCTTAAATACAAAACTTAGCCTTACACTACTAAATGTATAGCACACTGATAAGAAATACAGCGTCTTGTAATAAAATGTGGTTTGGGCTAGAGATGGAGTGCCTAAGAACACTTGTTTTTGCAGAGGACTGACAATGTACCCATGTCAGCATGCTTATAACTGCCTGTCACTGCAGTTCCTTGAGATCTAGCATCTCTAACCTCCATGGGCACCTGAACTCACATCCATGACCCCACACACATATGTGCAACTTTAAAATATGTGTTTTTATTGATCTCAGTCCCAGCTAAAACTCTAACCTCTTTTAGAACTGCTGAAAAATAATAGCTCAAATGTTAATTTATTGAACAATTAGTTATAAAATGTCAATTGTGTGGCAGGCACTAGGTACATGAAGAATGAGAATGTCATTGTCCCTGTTCTCATGACATCTGGCATAGTCAGACTCTATAGTACAGACTAGATCACCTGCGTTTATATATGAAAACATTAAGATCTCATATGACATCCATCATTTCATTCAGGCTTCCAATAACTTGTAGAAGACCTCACTATCTCAACATGACTTGAGAAAACATTAGAACTCAGAGCAGTTCAGTCATGCTGCTAGAAAGTAATAGAGTGGATGGCAATTGAACACCTACTTGCTTTCCATGAGTCCCCAGAATAAAGATCTATAGCACATATGGCTTCCACACAAAGACAGCTGGTCCCAAAAGGCATCAATCACTACATA
Organism: Microtus pennsylvanicus; assembly: GCF_037038515.1. Lineage (NCBI taxonomy): Eukaryota > Metazoa > Chordata > Mammalia > Rodentia > Cricetidae > Microtus > Microtus pennsylvanicus. Next base: position 4,885,330 of record NC_134588.1, read on the forward strand.
CAGTAGCTTGTCTACCTCTCAACGAATACCTGTAAGCCAGTGAGGGCCGTCTCCAGCTGAAGTCCGTGCTCTGACGAAGTGAATTCAATACCTCAAGGTAAATGCAGCCAAGTTCACAACCTGCAGAGACTGGTAAGGAGTGATGTTGGGCAAGTAATTCTGCGACTTTTAAATAATGATCATGAATCAGATCCTTTTCAAGCTGGCACACTGCCTGTTTATTTCCAGAAAGCCATAGATTAGGGGGAAGAGCCTTTAATGATTTGGTTGCTAAAAGGACCAGAGCCTGGAATCTCTGTTCTTTGTTCTCCCTAAGCACTTTACATGGCCCTTTGAGCATAGTGCCACATCACAAGTTTATAATCTACACACGGAATACATCAAATCCAGTGGAGCATTCTCCACAGTCTATGCCAACACAGCACCAAATCATCTGGGTAGAGATGGGTCTATATAGTCCTAAGCCAAGTGAAAAGCTATAGCTATAGTTTGTTGTCAACTTCTCTTCTCAGTGTTTTTGTTACCTCCTCAGTCATGACCGCAGATCCACAGTTGTCTAGAACAATCTTTCCTCTTGCATCTTAAGCAGAACATAAACAATAGGCAAAATCTCCCCTCCTTTCTTTCCTGCCCCAGTTTCTTCTCTTCAACTCTTTCTTTCTTATCTCCTCTACTCCTTTTTCATCTGACCCAATATCTCCATTTGTGGCTCCCTTTCCCAGTATCTCCCCTTTGTCAGGAAGGCTCCAACAGGTGAATTAATTCTCCTGCACAATTCAGAAGATAATATCTGGCAACATAAAACATTGGCTCTTTTTCAAGGACAGTTTATATTTTGTTAAGGATAATAACATCCTTGGAGGTGCTTCAAAATATTTGAAGAAATTTGGTTTGATTTATAGTGTGGAAATAAAGTTGATTTTCAGCAAAAAGACCCTTTGCCAAAACTGAGGACGGACAGCATAGTCCAGTTCATCATTATCTATCCTCAAAGACATGAGAAAACCCCCATTGGTGCCTGTGATCAGAGAACATGAGATCCAAAAGAACTTCAACCAATGCACCAGTTACAAATTAAAACCAAGCTGCCATTAGACAGGTCTAACCCACACAGTAACAGTAAAACCAGGAAGATAGCTGTAAAATCCATAAGTCTAACCCATACAGTAGCAATATAACCAGAAAGACAGCTGTAAAAGCCATTGAAGTTTTAATGAGGAGACATTAAAAATAATAGGTGGTAGTAGAGTATCAGTGAATTTTGAAAAATGATGTCATTTGAAAAAATTTAATAATGAAGAAAATAAAGATAATTTGCAAGTCCAGAAAAATCTATCATTTTCTCTTCACTTTTTTTTACATAGTTGAAATCAGATTATATTTGTGATTTGTGTCCATTTTCAATTTAATACTTCAATCTAAAATTTCCCCATATCTTGAATTCTATTTAGAAGAACTACTGATAAATTAGTCATCTATCTCTTGATTTAGCATTAAGGTGGCTTCCAAATTTACATGAATGGTGTCATTTCAATCTTTTATTATTAATCTTCTGATATGAATCTCAAATGTTCCCCTCTCTCTGTGCAGATGCTGAATTATGAACACAGTTTATGAGCATTTTAAACCAGAATGTTTCATCAAATGTACTATGGGGAAATCCCACCATCAGTGTATGAAAGAAAAACTGTTCTGTTCCACTGACATTGAAGCCTTTTCTTCCCAAAACTGAGACATGACCATTTACCTCCTAAGGGAAATCCCCATCAGAGGGCTGAAAATGACCCCTGTATCTCTTGTAACATAAATTACTGATCTGCACAAGTGTACAAGGAACTACTTAGATAGTCTATGGTTCTTTCAAGCCAGGGTGTAAGAAGTCTTCCAAGTAGTCTGTCACCGTGGGGTGGGGACAGGGTGTAACCACCTAATTTTCTAAGTATTCTTAAGGGAACAAAGACGATTCGGAGCCTCCCCGTGACTCTCACAGAATTGCAAGTCCCCATAACCGTGTGCTGAGCTTCTCTGGAGTATAAGCCCTGGCTTCTGGAAGAGGGGCTATTTTAAACACCTAGGAAGAGGGTCCCTCCCATGTGCAATACGATCAGTAGTGCACTAAATGGGGCCTGAAACCACCACATGGCCTGTCTCTCTCATATCTGCCTGGCTGTCCCCTCCAACCTGAGGGCTTCTGGGAGAGTGCTCTCTACTCCAGACATCAGTGTTAGGGCCCAAGTAGAATGACAGGATTGTGATGCCCTTTTATTTGAAAGTAGAAAGTGGAGGGTGCCTAGGCAGTGGAGGGAAAATGCTAGAAGGACAGACAGTATCTCCTGATGAGATGTCTCCCACTGTCCTCTGCTCTCCCATGTCCAAGAGCCTTGTTTTTATTTCTTATGGTGTTCCCGCATGTGCTCTGCGAGTGTGCAGCAGACTGGCTCTTCCACCTTGTCATGTTCCCACATGTCCATGTCCTCTGCGAGTGTGCAACAGCCTGGCTCTTCCACCTTGTCGTGTTCCCACATGTCCTGTGAGTGTGCAACAGCCTGGCTCTTCCACCTTGTCGTGTTCCCACATGTCCTTTGTGAGTGTGCAACAGCCTGGCTCTTCCACCTTGTCATGTTCCCACATGTCCATGTCCTCTGTGAGTGTGCAACAGGCTGGCTCTTCCACCTTGTCGTGTTCCCACATGTCCATGTCCTCTGTGAGTGTGCAACAGCCTGGCTCTTCCACCTTGTCGTGTTCCCACATGTCCATGTCCTCTGTGAGTGTGCAACAGCCTGGCTCTTCCACCTTGTCGTGTTCCCACATGTCCATGTCCTCTGTGAGTGTGCAACAGCCTGGCTCTTCCCCACATGTCCTCTGTGAGTGTGCAACAGCCTGGCTCTTCCACCTTATGGTGTTCCCACATGTCCTCTGTGAGTGTGCAACAGCCTGGCTCTTCCACCTTGTCGTGTTCCCACATGTCCTCTGTGAGTGTGCAACAGCCTGGCTCTTCCACCTTATGGTGTTCCCACATGTCCTCTGTGAGTGTGCAACAGCCTGGCTCTTCCACCTTGTCATGTTCCCACATGTCCATGTCCTCTGTGAGTGTGCAACAGCCTGGCTCTTCCACCTTGTCGTGTTCCCACATGTCCATGTCCTCTGTGAGTGTGCAACAGCCTGGCTCTTCCACCTTGTCATGTTCCCACATGTCCATGTCCTCTGTGAGTGTGCAACAGCCTGGCTCTTCCACCTTGTCATGTTCCCACATGTCCATGTCCTCTGTGAGTGTGCAACAGCCTGGCTCTTCCCCACATGTCCTCTGTGAGTGTGCAACAGCCTGGCTCTTTTAAACTCCACCCTGGCTTAAGACATCCTGAAGTTTTCTTATTTGTTTCACATCCCGCTTTGGATTCTTGCAGCTGCCTGTCCTGCTGTGCTCAGGGACAGATGACTAACAACCTCTTGTAGAATCCCCTCTCTTGAAACTTTGTGTTTCTTTTCTTAGATTTCCTTATTACTATAGAGTGGGAATTTTAATTTTAGTCTTCTTTAGTCATAATTCATTTTAAATGTCTCAGAGAGAAAGATAATTTCATTCATCTTCATGACGGATTTTAGTCGTGTTCACCCATCCTCCTCCCTCACCCCCTCTTCCCACTCCAGGAGTTCCCTTCCTCCCCTCCTGTCTTCATGGCCCACTGGGTTTATTTTATTAGAGTTGTTAATGTACTTAAGGATGCACTTCATACTCTTCAACTGCCCTGATGTTGTTTATCTTTGCTCTCCAGCTTCGTTTCTCCTCACATTCCTAGGGCTTCCTCATACCAATTGGGATTATATTTAATAGTGAATATTAAATCCATACTATTAATTCTCCCCCTGTTCATTTATTAATCACATATTTGTGATATTATTATGCCTCAATAATGCAAAGTTATTATTTCTTTTGTAAAAAAGCAGTAATTCATAGGTAAGTTGGGCGGATCCAGAAAAACATCCTGAATGAGGAAACCCAGTCTCAAAAAGGCAAATATTATATGTTTTGTCTTCTCTGTGTATGTTGCTTTATGCCTTTGATATGCATTCTTTTACAACCTGTATAACCACAGAGATTAGGTCCCCAGTAAGAGGCTATGGGGGTAGAGATGAATTCCCCCAAGAAAGGGGAAATAGAATGTATAGTTAGGGAGAGACAGGGGGGACTGGAATGGGAGTATTAAATGTGGGGGGAGATGGCAGAGAGAAGTAGCAGAAGAACAGGGAATGGACAACTAACACTCGGGGTCATTTGAGAGCCAAATGGAAACCTACTACTTCCTAAAATACACACATATATAAAAGAAATCTAAACAGTCACCTAATACTTGGGGGACAATACCCCAACTAGACATCTTTCACTTCCAAGCGAAACCTCCAGTGCCTGGAACTGGTTACATCTACTTGAGTTATTATCCAAAGGGGCCCTATGACAACTCCCAAACATCTCAGGCTATTTCCAAGGCAATTGGTGGCTCTCCATAAATTGATGGTAAGGCCCTATTGCTGAAGACAACATCTACATAACTCACTGAACTCGGAGAAGTTGAGTTAGTGCCTACCTAGAGGCTTCATCCTTATTGACTGGTGCTGATGGTACTAGAATGTACTCTGTGTGCTACCAGAGGACAAAGCTAAACACCAACCCAGCCACAAACTTGCAATCTACAATGGTGGTCCGCCTGCAGGAAAGGCTGGTGAAACCACGACACAAGTACTGTGAGAGGAATCAACCACTCTCTGGTTGTATTTAAGGCAGGCAGGCAGGCAGGAAGACAGGATTCTGTGAGCTTTGCTTGTTTGACTGGTTGTTTTTGTTTACTTACCTGCTTGTTTGTTTTGTTTAAAGAGAGAGAAAACAAAAGGCCTTGGAGTTGAGCAAGTAGGAATGTGAGGAGAGTCTGGAAGGGGAAATAGGAGGGGAAAAGTTTGATCATAATATATTGCATGACATTTTTTTCAATTAAAAAATAAAAGGTTGAAACTTCTAAAAAAATAGTTTGTTTATCCTTAAGACTAATAAAATCCATAGCTATTGTACCGAAGTCTTTTGTTGGAAAGCTGTTCTTTCCAGCATTGAATTCTCTATGTGCCCTTGTGAAGAACAACTGACCACAACTGCAAGGATTTACTACTGGACTCTTGATTCCCTTCCTACCCATCCTCGCTGTCTCGATTATACACATAAAACAATAAAGATATATCTTCCCTGGCACCATGCACAGAAATTAACTCAAAATCAAACAATGACTTATATGTAATAACCAAATTTTATTTTATTACATTTTTATTTATTTATCGTATGTTCATATATGTGTGGGCCTTGTATTGCCATGCATGCATGTGGAAGTCAAAATGCAATTGTGGGAGTCAGTTCCAATATTCTGCCATGTGGCTCATGAAAGGTCAAATTCAGGTGTTTAGCCATGAGTTCTTTACCCACTGAGCCACCTTGCCAACCCCAAAAGGACAAAATTTAAATCTAAAGTATCTCTTAAGAAAATAGAAAGGTAAATTTCATGGTTTGGGGATGAGTGGCATTGTTTGTTAAATATGATGGAAACTGAAAAAAAAACTGTAATTCCTCAAAATTTAATTTTGTTCTATAGGAGACACTATCAAGACATTGAAAAGAGCCCACAAAATGCAGAGACATGCGAGCTTCATCTTCACTTAAAAACTTGTCTCCAAAATATAGAGATACCTCTTATGGGAACTCAATTCAAAAACAGGGAAAGTAATTGCAGTCAAAATCTTTCTAAAAGAAACATGGTAGTAACTAATGGACACATTTATGATGTCCAGACTCTCTCACTATTGGGAAACACAAATCAAAGCCTCAATGAAACATCGCTTTATATCCACTGACACAGCAACAATCAAAAAGAAAGCAGTTACACGTGTTGACAGAAAGGTGGTGTTTCTGGATCCCTCATGCACAGCTGCTGGTACTAAAACACTCTAGCATGTTCTTCAAATGCTGCATACAGAGTTCCTAAATGATCTAATAATTTTGTTCCTAGGTACATACTTAAGAGAAATGAAAGCATATGTCAACTATAAAAATGCCTTCTATATGCATGTTCATAGCAGTTTTACTGACAATAGCCCAAAAGTAGAAATAACTGAAACATCCATCAACTGACAAATAGATAATTCAAAAATGTGTCCTATTCAAATAATGGAATATCACTCATCTTTAAAATTTATATAAAACACAGTATGAATGGATGAGCCATGAAAACAGTGTGGTAAGTGAAAGAAGCAAATCACAAAACAGAGGTAGGTATATATTTTATTATTCCAGAGGCATAAATGTTCAGACATTCAAAAAAAGAAAAAGAAAAAAGTAACAGCTTAACATTTCCAGGACTGGGGTAGTAGAGTGCTGGCTGAGTACTTTGGAGGGGATGAAGGTTCTAAACTTGACTGTAGCCATGTTTTCACAGCTCTAAAAATGCACTGTACACACCAAAGTGATTTTCCTATAAGAACTATATTTCAATAAGTCAGTTTCCTTCAGAAAGTTTCAGACATGCTGCTTGAAGCAGATCCAAACTTCTCATGGGTGTCCAGACACCTTAAGACCATTCATTTGGAAGTTATATGTCCATGTCTTTTTTTTTTTGAGACTGTCCCCAAACTTTCCTGACTCCCCTTCTTTCGCTGGAATTGCTGGCAAGCAGCACCACGACTTCACATTACTTTTATCTTCAGTGAGAAGTGAACAAATCGTCACTGAGTGTATGCTAAGGTGGTGATCCTGGAAATTAAGAAGACAGACCCAAAGTTAAGATTCACGGAATTTCAATTTAAGATGGAAAGACATCACTGACTTCCCCAGTTCATCAGTGTCCTCATTCACTTCCCACTCATCCAAATTGTTCCTTCATTCTCTCAATTTCATATTTAAATGCAGAAGAAGCCTGCCATTTTAACTAACGATGCAATATTATTTAAGTGTAAATTGATAAAGGTTACCACTCTTCATGAGTTTTAACCATGCCAAGCTGCTTCAAATGTTAACATTTGCCTGTTTGTAATTGACCCCTTAGAAAAAGCAAAACTCTTTGGTTTGTTTTAATCTCCCGAATAACAACCTGCAAGTAACAATTTTCTGGACATACTGGCACAGTGCGCCCACATTCCTGGTGAATTTGGAAATGTGGGTGCAGATGGCAGTCAATTGAATTATCTTGCAAGCATCACATGCTGCAACTCTATCATTAAAACGACACGGTTTTCTCAGATGAGGAACCTGACTGCTCTGCCTTTCTATTATTTCCCTTTGACCACACCTACATGTTACTCTTTTATTTATTCAATCAAAACAGAAAGCAGAATTCATAAAGTGTGAGCAGATCCAGGATCCTATTCCTTCCCTGGAGGAACATGTGGTTTGTTGGAAGAGACAGAGGACATAGTTATGAGCCTGCAGACCTCTGCACACCAGCTCCTCAACAGGGTCCCACCTGAGTCAAAAGTACATCTGGCAATGAGTCTTTGATGTGAATATGTGCTCACTGGTTCTGACAAACATGTACTCATGGTAACAAATTCAGTCTTTCTTTGGTTATTTCTTTCATTATTTTATATTGGTAAAGTTTCTCCCTTTGAGAAAACAGATAGTTGTTAATCTATATTTTCTAGACTTTATTTTTCACTCTGTTTAAGTCTATCAAGAATTCATTTTGGATTTGGGCATAATGACTACTTCAGAGGCAGAGGCAAAAGGATCATGACCATGAGGCCAAACTTGGACTATATTGGGACCCTGTTGAGGAGCTGGTGTGCAGAGGTCTGCAGGCTCACAACTATGTCCTCTGTTTCTTCCAACAAATCACATGTTCCTCCAGGGAAGGAATAGGATCCTGGATCTGCTCACACTTTATGAATTCTGCTTTCTGTTTTGATTGAATAAATAAAAGAGTAACTCAGGCTAGTCTGAACTTTGTAGTGAGGCCCTGACAAAAACCATAAGTAAAGTATTTACTTTGGTCTATGACATGAGGTAGGGATTTTAGGCCATATTTTTGTCTGAATGTCTAGCCAATGTTCTGAGAACTAAGCAGAGAATTGCCGTCTTTTCCCGTCTTTGTCGTTGATTCTGAGAGTCTACACTGATGGAACGTGGATATATGAAAGTGGCGTCGCCCTGAGAAGTACATGAAATACCACTTATGCATAATAATGGAGCACACACAGCACTCAGCACAGGAAGCCTTCTATGGAGTGACAGTGGTTAGCTCAGTCCAGTGGAGATGAGCTTCTGTCCAACTAAACAGCAGTCTCTGGGTTGGGCAGGTAGCAGGGAAGACAGGTGGAAGTGTTGGCCATCCTTACTTTTTTCTTAGGCATAAAAAACAATTTCCCCAATCTCAATTCTGATAACATTGGCTGAAGTGATAAACCATAGAATCCCTCTTGTTTTAACTTGTCTTTCTTTGGTTGGTTGTAAGTTAATATCATGTCATATTCTTTAGCATTAGGTTTTATGTCTTTTATGTCCTAATGTTTTTAATCCATTGACAGTTTTAATAATTGAATTATCTTGTATTTGTTATTGGCTTACACATGCTTTTGATGACATACATTTTAGTTGTGGTTTCTGTTTTGACAGTTCTCTGATCATTTGGTCTTCAAATTTTTTGTTATTTATTTCTAAATCCAGACTTTTTACTTTGTTAAGTCAAGGATCTTTATGACTTTTCTGAGAGAACTTTTGTTTCATTATCATAATGTGTGTCAAGGTCTAATTTTAAATATTGTTAAGATTATTACAAAAATTACAATATAACCTTTATGCAGATTTACAAATTATTGACATTTTGTCTCATTTGGTTTATAATTCTCTCTCTAATACACATGGACACACATGCATGTGTATGAGAACTATTAGTGAATTAGGTTAAGATGTTGTGCCTTTACCTCTAAATATGTTTTACATTTCCTAAAAAAAAATAAAATTCCATTATATTACCATAGCACAATTATTGAAATCTGGACAGTTAATAGAGTTCACAGTACAAATTTTAGTTTCCTCAGTTGTCCCCAAATGCTGTTTAAATCCCTTTCTTGATCTATTATCTAATCCAGGATTTTGGATTACATTTTTATAGCCATTTCTCTTTTGTCTTTTGGTCTAGTAAAAGTTCCCTGCCTCTCTTGACTCAAGACTTTTAGCAGTGTACAGCCAACTATTATGCAAAACAGCCTGAACTGGATTTTTTTAATTTCTGCATGATTAGATCCAAGTTTTGTATGCTGGACAAAAGTGGCATGTATGTAACTCTGCCCCCTTACAAAGCACTGACCTGCGCTTTGTCTCCCATTGCCTCTATGACTAATCTCCTGCCTCTGGTAATCTCACTGGCCATGTCCACTCTAAGTACTTATTGCCCCTTTTATTGTATAAATCATAAAGAAACACTCAAATATATATTCTTAAAACATTCCTGAAATTTAGTACCCTTTAATGATTCTCATTTAGATTATAACAATAACAGTTGCAACATTGTTACTTTTTAGTACACTAGTCTGTTTATATTTATTAATTGGAGATCTTGGATGTCATTTTTAAAATTAACTTTGAAACTTATCCAAAACGGTTTAAGAAAAGTTGCTTCATTTCTCTGAGACATGGACTTTGCTCCGGGAAGATCTGTATGTGTCCCTTATGAAACCAATTTGTTGGTCACCATGTGTTGTGAATGGGTTAGGCAACTTTGATTTCCAAATACCTTGGGTCCCAGGCACACACCTTCCTCACTACCTAGTCATTATGCCAGAAGCAATAAAGACAAAAGTACTGTTGCAAACTCACCAAGACCAAAAAAGCAACTTGTAAGGCAGGTCAGGATGACTAATGAACAGACACACCATAACAGGATGCAAATGGGCACCAGTCCCTGCGAGCTCTGGTTGGTGGGTTTCTCCTAGACCTTGGCTCTTTCTGCCATCAGAAAGAAAAGAAGAAACCTTTTGTGAATTTCTGGGTCTTCACATATTCCACTACATTGACACTTCAGAACCAAAGTGTCGAGTCAAAATCAACAGAGCCTAACTCCTCGGTGCAAACCAATATCACACTTGCTTGTGGAAAGTTCATAAGCGAGCGTGTGTGTGTGTGTGTGTGTGTGTGTGTGTGTGTGTGTGTGTGTGTTAGGAAGACTATATGACAAGACCATACTATGATGAACTCATGTTTCTCTAACTTTAATATTATAATAAGTCTAAACAGCTTTCCACATGTGAGTTTTCAAGTAAAAATAAAAATATATTGATTTAACAGCTGTTATTGATGACACAATTGGGCCTCATTGCTTGATTTTGTTCTTATTTAAATGATGAACCTACTGGTAAAGAGATGTTGGTTAGGAAGTGTTGAAGTGTTCTCCGCTGGGGATGTGGGTCTAGTGAGCTAGAGCCAAAGATGTGCTTCCTAGATTTCAATACTGAGGTCCCTCTGTGTTCCAAAGCCACCTCATATAGCAGATCTTAAATGCAGACCTCTGTGCTCCGATGCTACCTCACTTTGCTCACTTTTCTCTGGAGTCTAAAGGCATCATGGAAGAGGTCATTCAATACTCTCTTTATCAAAATTTAGAGCACAGCCACCTAATTCCACAGGCCATAAATTTTAGTGCTAAAAAGGCAGCAAAGACAAGAGAGAAAACCCATCCCCTATTCCAGACATGTGTGTCTTCCTCCTTCCTGCACACGTTTCTATAGTTCCATCTTTGTATATCTTTTAACTGGGGCTTGGCAATACAGAGATGGGAAGGTTTACTATGAGAAAAGAAAGAGCTTGCAAACATGCCATAATGGATAGGGTTATGCAATCTTACTGATCTAGACCAGCAACTACAAAGGCTGGAGAGCCTGATCACCATGTCTGGATTAATACGCTTTCAAAGGACTTTCTGGCCTTCTGTCTCATTTATCTGCAGCATTAAGGACTCAGATAAAGGGACTTGTGATTCCTCCCAACTGTGACATGTCAGTCCTGACTGGGGGGGGGGGGTGGAAGGAGTGCTGTATTTGTTCACTCAAAAAAATAAAGGGATGGACAATGGCTGGATTAACCAGAGATTATATGAAGATGACAAGGTAAATGACATTCTCAAATGCTGTCTTTTTCTTTTCAATCTTATACACTCCTATCCAAGATTAGAACTTAACTTTTGATTCATAAACAGGGACTGAGTGCTTACTATATGTCAACGACTTATGTAACCAGAAGAATCCTGTCACACCCAAGATCAGTTTTTTCAAGCTTAAGAAGGTTCAGGAGACCTAAGAGCGTGCCGTACGCACACTCCTGCTCATGCCGCTGTCTACCTTTCCCGTTTTCCATTTTTCCTGCATTTCAGGCATTATTCAGATGACAAATTTGCACGAATTCTTTCCAGATTCACCCCTAAAGGCAGCAGCTCTTCAGCAAACTTTTCAGCTGAATTTCAAGAAGCATTTGCATCTACCATGGAGACAATCTCTTTCATCTTTACCAGCCCTGCCCCTAATGATGAGTACAGGATGGATGAAAGACAGAAGTGTTGAGCCGGAGAAAAGTTACTGAGTTTATGCCTCTACATGCAACACTCGCACCACTCCTATGGACACCCAGCCTGGAACATCACCTGACACCAATCACATTCTCTACAGTCTGCCAAAGCCCCAATATTCAGGTTTGATGAGAACTTGGTCTTTCTCTATTGCCATGAAAGTAGGAAATACCAAATAGCTGATCTAATAAGCTACCAGTAAATAGGAAATTCCTATAGTGTTTGTGACCTCTGAAATCCCATGACCACCATGTACAGTCAGTAGCATATGGCTGTATGAAAATATTCAAGTATTTTCAGTAATGTGCAAGAGTATAGCAGGATCTTGGCAAATGTGTAAGTAAAAAAATAGAGGTGAGCAGCCCTGAGCCTTTTTAGTTAAAATACACAAGACTAACCTGTGTTTTTGTGGGGTTCCACCACTAATAGCTGTCTTTAGCCTTTCACAATAGGTCATAAGAAACAGGCAGAAGTATAGGCTTCAGTCCTAAGGGCCTTGAGCACCAGTTGACGGATATGTGTTGATTATAGTGTTACTGCTGCAAGATCTCAAAAATAGCCTTTAAACCAATAGGAAGTGTTATGAGTGCATGGTTGCTACTTGGTTCAGAGCAGCAGTCAAAACTTTATCATATTGACAGGAGATGTGTCAAGCTGTCCTCCCTCAGTGCTCTGAGTACAACAATTTGGGCAAAATTTTACACACTATAACCATATAACTACCTTTCCTCCGCAATAAAATCATAATAGGTATAGGTGCTTCATTTAAATAATCTCTTGAATCCTTGGTGTTTGCTTCAAGTTTTATAATATATATCACTTAATGTTGATCAGAAGACAGAGAGTATTATTCCAATTTTGCAGATTAGAAAGTGGACACTAACGATATAGAGTAATTTGCCCATAGTCACTGAATTTGTGAATACATGATTCAAACCTCCAGCTTTCTTGAAGTCTGTGCTGCCTCAAGAACTGTGTCTGCCTGAGATTTACATTTAACAAAATTCTTGCGTTTCATCATGAAGCCCATGCTGTGGTCCACACCTTTACAAGTGAAAATTACAGACTGGCCCTATGTCTCTGACATCTTCTCCTTCTTCCTTGTGTAATCAGTATAGACTCCTAGCCCATAAATTGGCTAGAATTTAAGAAAATCTTCATCAACTCAAGCCAAAAACCCCAGGAACAGTACAGAGGGGAAATTTAAAAACCCAACAGTCTAACCACGTCCTTTTAGTCAGGAAGACTGAAGAAATTTTTCACAATAGAGTATCTGGGATTGGGCATCCCTTGAAATTCATATTTGAACAAACAGTTATACAAGGTACTGGCCATGGTATTATAAAGGGAAGTTAGGTCCATGGTGTTTGGGAAATCTTTGGGTTTTAAAGACTTGGTCTTTCTTGCCATGTACAGTATGTCGAAGTATAAATTCTCTTTGTCAGTGAAAAAGCTAATGTACATGAATATGTCTATGATTTAGTCTCTGATCTGTAAATATTTTTTAAACAGGAATCTGACTCAGCATACTGTACATATCTACTGCCTCTGCAACCCTTTCCCAGCTAGTTGAGGCCATTTCCAGCCCATGCCTCCCATTTAAAAATCACAGTTCTAATTGTTGCCTTTTGTAACATACTTCACTTAATAATATGCCTTCCTTGTGGAAAGACCAGAATCCGTGAGCACCTGTGTTAATATGATTTGAGCATTTGACAAGTGCCTGCTAACTGACTGTGTTGTGTGATAAGTTCTGATATCAATCATTAAAGGTCAGTCTTTACAAAGAGGAAATGTTTCAGAGGCAGCCGTAATAGAAACATGGGAGTTTTGCCCGCATTACTTAGGCAGATGGCTAAAAGCAGAGCAGAGAAACATCATTTTTCATAGGATGGGAAATGCAAGGCAATATTATAAAGAGCTTCCTCTACTTCAAAATCTGAGACTTGGAAGTTTAGAAAAGAAGGGTAAGCCCAGTTCTGGTCATCCTGTGACACCCCTTAAAAATAGCAGTAAAGCCAGGTAGTAGTGGCGTATGCCTTTAACCCCAACACATGGGGGGCAGAAGCAGGTGGATCTCTGTGATTTCCAGGCCAGCCTGGTGCACAAGAGCAAGTTCTAGGACAGCTAGGACTGTTACACAGAGAAACCCTGTCTCGAAGAAAACAAATAACAGTAAAACCAAACATGGCAGTGTATTCCCATAACCTCAACATTTGGAAGGCAGAAGTAGGAAAACCAGAATAGTAAGGCCATACTCAGCTAAGTAGCAAGTTCAAGCTAGTTTGTATGTAATACATAAAAACTTTGTCACAGAGAGAGAGAGAAGAGAAGAGGAGGGAAGAAGGGGAGAATGCCTGTGAATGCACAGAGTAATGCAGGTGATTGCAATGGGGAGCAAAGCATGCAGAACACTGGCCTGAGATAGGGGAACCTTCCAAACTGAAGCCTTCAACCGCTTACAAGGACACCTGAGGCTCTGCTCCAGTGTATGCCACCCTGACCCCTGCAGAGCAGCTGAGCTGTGATCTTACAAACCCAGGGCACTCAGACCTCCCAGCAGTGGAGGAAGTGATGCGAGCAGGTGCTGTGCTTCTAAGCAAGAGTAACAGAGACGACAGAGAAAGATGACTCTGCAGGCATTTTCATTCTGATGGACATTTTATTTTCTTCCTTAATGTTCTGGTACTGTCATAATTGGAGTGGTTCCTTGGGACCTGTAAGAATCTGGTTTTAAAGTTAGGTGGGAGGGAGTTCCTGAAGAAGGAAGAAAGGTATTACAATGCAAGTAAAATCCTTTAATTCAGGTCAAGTGAGCAAAAACATAACCTAATCTGTGCCAAAATAGGTGTATATTTTGTAAATTATACATTTGCGTAATTCTGTTTCCATGGATTTGAACTTCTCCTACCCAAGGCATATGCACACACACACACACACACACACACACACACACACACACACACCACCACCACCACCACCACCACCATCACCACCACTTTACTCCACAAGTTTATATAATAAAATCTTATTGATTACTTTCTCTAATGAGAAACTATCATTACTTTCTGTAATGAGAAACTATTTTGTTTATATATAAATTTATATTGAAGCACTAAATCTGGGGAAATAGATAATTGTCTAAACATCAAACACTGCATAGTCAAAACCTAATTCAACTGAGTTCCCCAAACTGTGTGTCTGCCCACAACTGGTCAACCAACCATCCAGTTGGTTGGAAAATCTGGGGGGTGGCACTGAATTCCCCTTCCACTGAGTTTCAGGCACTTGGCTTTCACCTGGTTTCTGTGTCTTTCCCTCTGGTGCCGGCTTCCCACTGCAATCCTGGGTAGAGCCTTTGGGGTCTTTGTTCTGAACTATAACCACCCATCAGCATGTCTATTTCCAACTGAGGCTGCCTGTTTCCATCTGTTTCCCAGACTCCCCTGGCAAATCTGTTTGCAAACGCACAGCTCTGGCCAGTGTGGAAGACTACTTCCTGGTATGGGTCTCCAGAACCATCACAGGGCCACAACCCTTAATCTTCTCTGTCATCTTCCCTTTAGCCTACACTACTGCACCACCACTTTTCATTGTTATCACCTTCTCCAAGAAACAGCTGTCACCCCACCCTAACCCTGCTTGAAAACTCCTTATCCTCCTCCAGGGTGAGGCGGGAGCATGACTTCTGCCACTATTGTTCCAGCCTGGAAACTCTGGTACTGAGTGTGCTCCGCAATTAAGGCATTAGATCACTCAGAGCCTACAGTGAACATAGGGTCACACCCTTCTTGAGGGAACGGGTCTCACCTACAGGTGGAGGTTCTCTGAAGAGAAGTGTGTTTCCATGGCATCCATCTCTAGGGAAGAACAAGAACTTCACACTTGAGGGTAAGACTGGGGGCCAAGGACTTTTTGAGCCTTTGTGTCCTAGAGACTGAGATCTCTCTGATTGATCATTTTGTATAGAGAGGAAAGCACAGAGACCCACAGGGGTGCTAGCAAAATGTCTACGAAGGTGCAGATGCCCTGTGCATCATGAATTTCCTAACTTAGGATCCTTGGACACTATTTCAGAGTCACAGGTAGTGCTTCCTTCAGAATGGAAATTCTCAGGGCTAACCTGTGCAGTACATTTTTCAAGATTCCATCATGTATTTCTTATTCTTAAAGATATTTTAAAGTTTCTATCTTATTTTGTGTGTATGTGTGTGAGTTCACAAAGGTCAAAAGAGACTTTGGCTCCCCTTGGAACTTGAATTACTGGCAGTTATGAGTAACCATGTGGGTGCTGGGAACTGAACTTGGTTCTCTGCAAGAGCAAAAAGTGCTCTTAACTGCTGATCCATCTCTCCAGAGTCAGAAGTAGGTGACTGTGCTCTTAAAAGAAAAATAAAAAAGACATTGGTCAGCCTTTCCTAAGACCAACACTCAATGCAAAATAATCGTGGAAGTTGAGAAAAACTAATGGGGACAATGAGATGTTGAATAGTGAAGGGATAAACCAGACTCAGAAAAGCTGGTATTAAAAGATTACTAACAAGTACAATAAAAATGAAAAGATGCTAGCTGTTAGGCAAAGTACCTGATCTGCTTTGTCTATTGCAGTATTCTGGGTCTCTTCGTCTTGTCTTTGCACATAATATGCATTCAATTAATAATTTCTGACCTCAATAAACTGAATTGAATGTATCAACACCCTTTTTGCCTTTTTTGTTTTCCTCTCCTCTAACAGTATCTCCAATGTTTATATGAAATTACTAAATCAATACCTTCTGCTGAGGACATTCTCCCTAGCTCATCAAGGAGCACACAGAACAACGATATAAGCTCACTACCTGATAGTATTGCTCTGACCCCATTATTGGTTCAGTGGGGAAATTTGTTCAGTCAATAAATGCTCACTGACCACTTACTATGCCTCAGACACTGATGTGGGCAATGGAGATGCTGTACACAACAGAAATCCTGAGGCTTCTATCCCCACTGGAGGCGGTGGTATGAGGAGGAGACCATATCCATGCATACAACTTTGTATATTTCTTCACAGAAGGATACATGTTTGCATGTGATATATATAACTGTGTAGTGTGCATGCCTGTGCATTGTGGCTGTGATATAGGGAGAATGGAAGGAAAAAAACAAGATGGTGTCGGAAGTCCTTCTGACTTTGTGTTGCTTTCATTCGTTAATAAAGAAACTGCTTTGGGCCTCTTGAAAGGGCAGAACTTAGGTAGGTGGGGAAAACTAAATGGCATGCTGGGAGAAAGGAGGCAGAGTCAGGTAGAGGCACCATGGATCCACCGGAGACAGACGCTGGAAATTTTACCACGAAAGCCACTGTCACGTGGTGATATATAGATTAATAGAAATGGGTTAAATTAAAATAAGAGTTAGCCAATAAGAAGCTAGAGCTAATGGGCCAAGCAGTGTTTTAATTAATACAGTTTCTGTGTAGTTATTTCAGGGCTAAGCTATCCTGGTGGTGAGGACAAACAATGAACCCTCCCTGCAACAATTGGCACTCCAACGTGGTTGACTATATCCACATAAAACCTGAGAAAGCTTGAAAAGAAATTCTAGACACAAAAATACAGAGTTTAACACAGCTTCTTGCTGTTTGCTTGCAGCGTGCTGCAGCTCCTTTAAGAGAGGTTTTCTGCTGCACGCACTGGCTTTGTGGGAGCCTAGGCAGTTTGGATGCTCAACTTACTAGACCTGGATGGAGGTGGGGGTTCCTTGGACTTCCCACAGGACAGGGAACCCTGATTGCTTTTCGGGATGAGGGGGGGGGGACTTAATTGGGGGAGGGGAAGGGAAATGGGAGGCGGTGGCAGGGAAGAGACAGAAATCTTTAATAAATAAATAAATTTAAAAAA
Organism: Microtus pennsylvanicus; assembly: GCF_037038515.1. Classification (NCBI taxonomy): domain Eukaryota; kingdom Metazoa; phylum Chordata; class Mammalia; order Rodentia; family Cricetidae; genus Microtus; species Microtus pennsylvanicus. The sequence continues at coordinate 4,902,794 of NC_134588.1, forward strand.
AGAGAGAGGTTTTCTGACTCAACCGCAGCACAAAAAAAAAAAACCCAGCAGTTTTGAAATGGCAACTTTCTGGGTTGTGCTGCCAGTGCAACCTGTGGCTCTTCCAAGCAGGAGGTCAGGCTACAGAGCATTGGATGGGGTTTGTGAGCAGACTGCTGTAGCTTGTTTAATGGTGGTGTTGACTGGCTGTGTGCCTAGAAGCAGGATGGTGCACACAGCTCAGATGCTTGAGTGGCTCCACCATGCTGGACTGGGCAGGGCAAGCAGACACTGACGTATTACCTGAGCAATGACACAGCTTAAGTTTTTTAGTGCTTAGCATTGTAAGAAGTGTTCCTGGACAGTAAAGAATTACAGATTCACAGTAGGACAGATTCAGTCATAAAAGACCTCTAAATGGGTCACAGTGTTGAATAAATGTACATAGGCTTGGGAGAGAGAAGAAAAAAAATAGAGAGAGTCATAAAATAAAGTTAATGCTTTAAACAAAAGGGTAAAGTCTTTGAAGAGACAGAGTGCAGATAATCATAGATTAAAAGGAGTAAAGAGAAATAAGCCATGTGAAAAAATGAAAAATTCACATAGAGTCTGGATTATGTCTGTTATTGTGTTATCTATGAATTTTTTGACCGTGAATGAGCTAAGTACAAAGAGACGTTTCACTGTATGGGCAGCTAAGATAAAACAGCATATATGTTCTAAACGTATCTTGATTCAAAAATTTGAGTCTAAGGATATGGTGCTTTGGAAAAGAAGTTTTTCTTTTGTTTCCACAGAAGATGAGACCCTGTGGAATACTTCCAGACAAATACAGTTTGATAGACCACACCCCTGAAAGGTCAACAGTGAACACCCTCAAAAAATTACTTTGCCCAACTGCTGACTAGGATGAACCTTGCACACAGGATACACCATAAATGACTTGATTAACAGTGCCCCCAAACAGCAGAAAGCAGTATGGACAAAACTATGCCCATATTCCCAAATATTATTTAGAAATGTTCTTTTACATTTAAAGGGGCCTATGATATAGATATGAATAATTTGCATTCGTTCGGATCTTGGTTTATTGATACAAATTTTAGGTCAATTTTGTTATATGTATATGTATTTTTGATCTTGATTAGGGTATTGTGATTGTGTAGTTCATTTAAAAAATGTAATGTATAATTAAGAAATATAGGTTAATAGGTAATCATCTATAATAGTCAAGATTGTAGTCATGTTAGTTAGGTTTTCTAGATGTATAGAGATATATTTCAGTTAGTTAGGTATTCTTCAAATCTTTCAGTGACCTTCAGAATATGGCATTTAAATGTTTTAAAAATTTAGGATTTTTCATGACAATGAGACATATCTGCTCCTGGCAGCACCAATCTACTTCAAAAGGAAGATGGACATCAAAGAGGCTCCTTATGGAGTTGGTTAGCCATTTAGGCAAGAAACTGCTCTTGCCTGGATACGCAGGATCCACAGAGAAATGATTGTTGAACATGCCTAAAGGTGAGATGATCCTTCGGGTTTCCTGCCCCCCTCCCTGCAACAGCAAGATATGAAGCAATTTAAAAATCTGTTTGAGTGACCACAGAATTCAGATAGAGAACTAAGAAATGCAGGAAATTCCACTTACAAACACCCCTAATGTGATGGGCTGGAGAAAGAACTCAGTGAAGTCATGTGCCTGAGTTTGAATACCTATTTCCCACATAAATAAAGGTGTGGCTACCCTCATGTAAAAGAGTAAGTTAAAGACAAGTGGATACCTCACTGGCCAGTCATTCTATCTGATCACTGAGCAGTGGGTTCAGTGAAAAAGCTTTCCAAAAAATAAGGTAAAGAGTGATAGAAAATGATGCCTGGCTTTGACATCTGGCCTTCACATTAATACGTACAGGCATACACACATGCAGAGAGGGAGACTACAGTCATACACACATACAGAGAGGGAGAAAACAGTCATATACACATGCAGAGAGGGAGACTACAGTCATACACACATGCAAAGAGAGAGACCACAGTCATACACACATACAGAGAGAGGGAGACTACAGTAAAACACACATGCAGAGAGGGAGACTACAGTCATACACACATACAGAGAGAGGGAGACTACAGTCATACACACATACAGAGAGAGGGAGACTACAGTCATACACACATACAGAGAGGGAGACTACAGTAAAACACACATGCAGAGAGGGAGACTACAGTCATACACACATACAGAGAGGGAGACTACAGTCATACACACATACAGAGAGGGGGACTACAGTCATACACACATACAGAGAGAGGGGGACTACAGTCATACACACATACAGAGAGGGAGACTACAGTCATACACACATACAGAGAGAGGGAGACTACAGTCATACACACATACAGAGAGAGGGAGACTACAGTCATACACACATACAGAGAGAGGGAGACTACAGTCATACACACATACAGAGAGGGAGACTACAGTCATACACACATACAGAGAGAGGGAGACTACAGTCATACACACATACAGAGAGAGGGAGACTACAGTCATACACACATACAGAGAGGGCGACTACAGTCATACACACATGCAGAGAGAAAGACTACAGTCATACACACATACAGAGAGGGAGACTACAGTAATACACACATACAGAGAGGGAGACTACAGTCATACACACATACAGAGAGGGAGACTACAGTCATACACACATACAGAGAGAGGGAGACTACAGTCATACACACATACAGAGAGAGGGAGACTACAGTCATACACACATACAGAGAGGGAGACTACAGTCATACACACATACAGAGAGGGAGACTACAGTCATACACACATACAGAGAGAGGGAGACTACAGTCATACACACATACAGAGAGGGAGACTACAGTCATACACACATACAGAGAGAGGGAGACTACAGTCATACACACATACAGAGATGGAGACTACATTCATATACACATACAGAGAGTGAGACTACAGTCATACACACATACAGAGAGAGGGAGACTACAGTCATACACACATACAGAGAGAGGGAGACTACAGTCATACACACATACAGAGAGGGAGACTACAGTCATACACACATACAGAGAGGGAGACTACAGTCATACACACATACAGAGAGGGAGACTACAGTCATACACACATACAGAGAGGGAGACTACAGTCATACACACATACAGAGAGAGGGAGACTACAGTCATACACACATACAGAGAGAGGGAGACTACAGTCATACACACATACAGAGAGGGAGACTACAGTCATACACACATGCAGAGAGAAAGACTACAGTCATACACAAATACAGAGAGGGAGACTACAGTCATAAACACATACAGAGAGGGAGACTACAGTCATGCACACATACAGAGAGAGGGAGACTACAGTCATACACACATACAGAGAGGGAGACTACAGTCATACACACATACAGAGAGAGGGAGACTATAGTCATACACATATACAGAGATGGAGACTACATTCATACACACATACAGAGAGGGAGACTATAGTCATACACACATACAGAGAGAGGGAGACTACAGTCATACACACATACAGAGAGGGAGACTACAGTCATACACACATACAGAGAGAGGGAGACTACAGTCATACACACATACAGAGAGGGAGACTACAGTCATACACACATACAGAGAGAGGGAGACTATAGTCATACACATATACAGAGATGGAGACTACATTCATACACACATACAGAGAGGGAGACTATAGTCATACACACATACAGAGAGAGGGAGACTACAGTCATACACACATACAGAGAGGGAGACTACAGTCATACACACATACAGAGAGAGGGAGACTACAGTCATACACACATACAGAGAGAGGGAGACTACAGTCATACACACATGCAGAGATAGGGAGACTACAGTCATACACACATACAGAGAGGGAGACTACAGTCATACACACATACAGAGAGAGGGAGACTACAGTCATACACACATACAGAGAGAGGGAGACTACAGTCATACACACATACAGAGAGGGAGACTACAGTCATACACACATACAGAGAGAGGGAGACTACAGTCATACACACATACAGAGAGAGGGAGACTACAGTCATACACACATACAGAGAGAGGGAGACTACAGTCATACACACATACAGAGAGAGAGACTACAGCCATACACACATACAGAGAGGGAGACCACAGGCACACACACATACTGAGAGGGAGACCACAGGCACACACACACGCAGAGAAGGGGGAGACTACAGTCATACACACATACAGAGAGGGAGACTACAGTCATACACACATACAGTGAGAGGGAGACTACAGTCATACACACATACAGAGAGGGAGACTACAGTCATACACACATACAGAGAGGGAGACTACAGTCATACACACATACAGAGAGAGGGAGACTACAGTCATACACACATACAGAGAGAAAGACTACAGTCATACACACATGCAGAGAGAAAGACTACAGTCATACACACATACAGAGAGGGAGACCACAGGCACACACACATACAGAGAGGGAGACCACAGGCACACACACATACAGAGAGGGAGACTACAGTCATACACACATACAGAGAGGGAGACCACAGGCACACACACATACAGAGAGGGAGACCACAGGCACACACACATACAGAGAGGGAGACCACAGGCACACACACACACAGAGAAGGGGGAGACTACAGGCATCCACACAGGCAGAGAAGGGAAGACTGCAGGCTATACACATGCAGAGGGAGAAGATTTCAGGTGTACACACACGCAGAGAGTGAGGAGATTACAGGCATATACACATGCAAAGCAGAAGATGACTGTGAGATAATATGCTTGTGCACCTTAAGAGTAAAAGCTATTAAAGAAAATGATCGGTACAAGTGGGCATCTGGGTAGCTGATGCTGCCCTATTCAAACAAAGGGAAGTGAGGAGGAGGAGCAAGCATGTGGGAGAGATTATTAATTCAATGTATGTCATATACACAGAAGTCCACAGAGATGCTGAGCACTGCAGAAACTCCAAAGGAACACCTGATGATAAATACGGTGGAGAGGTCATAAAAATCAGGGAGTTAGATCATACAAAAGGTCCCAGTAGTTCAATCACTGAAATATAGAAGAAGCTTCTGCAGCTCAATAGTAATAACAACCTGATTTTAATATGTGCTAATGACTTGAAAAGACATTTCTCCAAATTAGACACACAGATGCCAACAGGTATATGGAAAGTGTCTGACTTCACTAATCAGCAGAAAGTGTCAATCAAAGCCACAGTGGGAGAGCCGCACACCTGCTTGGACAACAAGTAGGTGTGAGGAAGTCGGGAAATTGGAAGCTGTGTGCATAGCTAGTGAGAATGTAAGATAGTGTCATCACGTGGGAACTGTGTTAAGGCATCTCAAAAGATAAAACAGAACTGCACGACCTAGCAATTCCACTTCTGAGTATAGATCTGAAATAACGCAAAGGTTTTCAACCCCAGTGTCCATTGCAGCCCTATCACAATAGCCAAGAAGCTCGGACAACTTGAAAGCTGGGGACAAAAAGAGCTTCAATACAGCCGTACAATATGCTGAGAAGGAGTAGCCAACCGTGTTACAGACTGTCGTAAACCCCTCTACAAGGAGGAATCCATGACTAGTACTGTGGTTGGGGCCAAGAATCTGTGGCTAGATGGATTATAGGCCCCAGGGGAGAACCTAGTGCTTCTCTTTTCTGTAAGTCAGCTTCTGATGACGTATCTCTATGCCCAGATTAGTGCTCATTAGTGAAGCTCTTCCTTTCCTGGCAGAGGGGGATTGACATGGTGCGGAGAATAAGAGACTGTGGAATCTGCAGCTCTAACTGTGATATCTAAATCACACTAGTACTCCAGGGCTTAGGCTTCACTGTGGACGACAAGGCAGAAAGAGTGTAAGGGCCAGGCATTGTGGATAATTACCAGGAAACTGTTTTCTGGACACAATATGGCAGTGACACCCATAAACACACAGTGGCTCTGACAGAATGCGTGAGATCGCTACAAGATCCAGCCAGAGTCCGGTCATGGGGGGGAAGGGGCTCGTGAAGTCCCAGCCCTGGCTGTAAGTTGTTGGCAGGAGATGGCTACAGGTGGAGGTGGAGACAGTTTTATTTAAGGCATGACACTCACCCACCTCTGGCAGGGCAACCACGCTCCAGTGGATGGACCCACATCCGGGATTATGTGGAAACAAAAACTGGACTCAACGTTTTTTGTTTCTTTTAAGGAAAAAAAGAAAGAAAGTAAATGTGAGCTTGGATCTGAAAGAAGATGGAGGAGTGGGAAATTAATATGATCAAAACACATTGTACTAAAATTTCAATGATTAACAATAAAAAAATATTTAAGACGCTCTCAGGATTTTTTTAAAGAAAGGAAATCCTACAGTGCGAATATCACTGAACAAATGACAAAATATAAGTGACAAACCAGCCCAGAAAGACAAATACAGCAGGATTTCACCACCTGCAAATCTAAAACAGCCGAATATAAGGAATCCACATGTGATTCAAAACTACGTGCAATTTCCATGCATAAATGAAAAGTTGGGATCAGCCTTATCAATATCGTGAAATCCTAGATAGTTCTTGTCAGGGGTTGAGGTGGAGGAGGAAAATGCTAAGCTGGTAACCAAGAGGCATGAAAGGTCAACTAGGAAAGAAGGATTCGATCGATAGATCCGCTGAGCAGCGCTGTACTGAGTCCGCGACACCGTACTGTTGCACCCTTGACAATGCTTGAAGATAGAGCTCATGTAGAGACTCGCATGGATTAAAACAGATGCCTAGTATAAAACTTCAAGACGTGTTACCATTTAAGAGAAGGAGCCGCACCATCCGTTTCTTATTTGAAAAAAATAAAAATGTCCTCACAGAAGCAGGGCAGACAGCATAAGGCACTGCAGAGCTGACAGACCTTGAAGGAATTAGGGCGGTTGCGTCAGTGGGCAGCCCATCCATAGCCTGACGAATGTCGCCATCTAGTGGAAGATGAGAAACTGGCAGGTGATGAATATTCTTCATAAGCATAGAGTTCGGGCTGCAACAAACCCTGTGGGGAGAAAACAGGCCACAGAGACAATTTCACAAGTTCCCGGGTTCTCAAATGATAAACTTTGATTAATACCTGGATCCCAAGTACCGGGTCATCGAAGAGGCTGTAAACCCGAAGCCGGCAGAACAGAACGGACTACAGCCTGGATGTGAGCTGTGGTGTCAGACTCCCCGGTGCTTTGTGAGTTAGCTCCTGGACCTCTGTGGCTCAAAGCCCTCCTGCCTTAGCCTGAGCCCCTCCCTTATTCATCCTGACGTCCACACAAATGTGCGGAAACAACCCTTTCTGTTGTGACCTAGCTGAGTAAACAGCCCCAAATAGTTCACATCAGACAAACCGCTTTTGCGGAAGCCGGTACAGCACAAAGGAGTATTTAAAAGCTTTCAGGTTCAATCCAGTGGTCACAGATAACCCTGGCTAAACCAATACAAAACCAAGTCATGAACCTACTAAAGGGACAGGTGGAGATGAAGGGGTGTGGTTGGTAGGGATGGGAAGGAGGTAAGAGTGGGTAATCAGAATACCTTACACGTCTGTGTGGAATTCTCAAATACAAATAAATGAAAAGCCTAGCCCAATTGCCATCAGAGAGGCTTCACCCAGCAGCTGATGGAAATAGATACAGACCCATAACCAAACATTAAAGGCAGGTCAGGGAATTTTTCAGAAGTGGGGGAGGAAGGACCGTAGCAGCCAGTGGAGTCAAGGACACCACAAGAACGTCCACAGTATCAGCTAACCTGGATGCACGGGGGCTCACAGGGACTGAAGCGACAACCAGGGAGCCTGAGGGGACTGACTGACCTCGGCCCTCTGCGTATGTGTTACAGATCTGTAGCTTGGTCTTCCTGTGGGACTCCTAACAATGGGAGCAGGGGCTGACTCTGACTCTTTGGCTGGCTTTTAGGACCCTGTTCCTCATACTGGGTTGGCTTGTTGGGTCTTAATACAAGGGGCCGTGCCAAGTCTTACTGTAACTTGATATGCTATATTTGATTGATTTCTACAGGACACCTGCCCTTTTCTAAGCAGAAACAGAGAAGTAGATGGGGGGAAGAGGGGGCAGAAGGAGGTTGGGGGGAAGGATTAGGAGGGGAGGAGGGGGGAAACTGCTGGGATGTAAAACTAATAGTAATTCATCATCAACCATTGATTAAAATTAAATAAATAAAAGTCCCTTCTTCCCAATAATTTAACATTTCCACCCTATTGCAGAGAATACTTTCTCAAACCAAAATTTCACTCTTTAAAAGAGTGAAGAGTACCAAAGAAATTTAAATTACAGATAAAGGAACACATACAGTGATAAAATATTTTATTGATTGACAATTGATTTGATTTTAGTGGTATAGTTCTACACCAAAAAAGAACATTTTTCAAAAATATTTTTTAAAACCAGCCTGCCTTTGTTTTCACAAGCGAAGTATGAAAAGCACTTAAATTAATCACCTAAATGTTAAAAAATGCACAAACATAAGCAGATGTTATTTAAATATCTTAAATATTATTTAAATATTTTTAAATAATATTTTTAAAATCTGTCTCTAAATAAGTCACTATCATCTTTTAAATGAAATATTAATTTTTAAAAAGTCTCTAGAAGTCCTCTTCAAAGTCACACCACATTTATTTCAAACTTTGAACTTGTTGAAAAGATCGTCTGGAGTCTCTGTGTGCTCAGGGCAAATCCTACCCAGCAGTCCTGCAGCTGATTGTTTCCCTAAGAGAGAAAAAGCCAAGTGAATTATCTTTCTGAGGGGCTGCGGCCTGACAACACTGTGCAGGCAGAGGACGTAAGCCAGGAGCCCCAGAAACACCAGTAAGACCTGCATGCCTGTAACTGCGGGCAGTGGGAAGTGGTGAAGCAGGACACCCTCTTCCTCTTCTAATCTCCTCACACTCACTCACATGTGTGCACACTACGGACCCCCATACAGAAATCACACACACACACACACACACACACACACACACACAAAGAAATTTTTGTGAGCAGGGTCTCACTGTGTAACCTTGGCTACCATGGAACTCACAATATAGAACAAGCTGGTCTCAAAATCCTGGGGCTCCACCTGCCCCTGCCTCCTGAATGCTGAAATTGACCATCACCACCACCATACATACATACATACATACATACATACATACTACATACATACATACATACAACTTTAGGATCTTTTGATTTAAAAAATTGATCAAAATTAATCAGTTAAAGAACATAAAGTATATCAAGAGCTTTCTCATACATTGAGATATTTCCAAAACAAGCTACAGAATTTGAAAAGCGTCTTCTACACATTTGAGGAATTTGTGTTTCTTAATCACACCTCATTTAGTGTGGTGATATTTTGTTTGTAATCTAACAAATAAAGCTTGCCTGGAGATCAGAATGCAGAGCTAAGCCACTAGTTAGCCACAGAGGCCAAGCAGTGGTGGTCCCAGCACTTGTGAAACAGAGGCAGATGGATTTCTGTGAGTTCAAAGTCACCCTGGGCTACACTAGATTGATCCAGTCTCAAAGAGAAACAGAGCCAGTGGTGGTGGCTCACAGCTTTAATCTCAGTACTTGCGAGTCACTTGCCTTTAATCCTAGCACTAGGGAGGTGGAGACAGGAAGGGATACCACTGAGCAAGAGAGGAATGTAAGGCAGGAGGCTGGGCTGCAGTGTGGGGACTGGGTACAGGTAAAAGCCACTCTCTAGTGTCTGGCTGCTCTGCTTCTCTGACCTCTCAGCTTTCACCCCCTAATATCTGCTCTGGGTTTTTATTATTAAGAACATTTATAATTTGTGCTACAATTTAGTTTTCATTAACCATTGTTAATAATATCTTTTTGCCTGTCCACTCTGCTTTTGATAATGACAGTTACCTGATAGTACCTGGTAGGGGGAATCATTAAATGCTTTGGGGCATCTGACATGTGGCCCTCAGGCTAGAAATGAGGCCTGATGCATTTTGTTTGCAGTGAGGATGAATGGCTTTTAGACAATTACAATCAAAATGTAAAGTATTTGCTCAACAAAACATAAGACCTTAGCATAATTATTAAGACCTGAGTCATTTTACAGCATAGTTCTGCAAAGTTTGAGACATTCCTAAAACCCAGTGGAAGATGGTTTCACTAAAACCCTGGAGCTATTTTTATAATCACACCTGCTATTTTGGTGGAATAAAACTGTGTGTGAACATGAATATGCATTTCCAAATGTTGGAAGGCATAATTTCTTCTAGTCTAACGCTGAAGTTATCAAACCCTCTGTATACGCTGGAGCCATAGAAGTATGTGATTTTATCTTCAACAGTGAACTTTTACTGATATGTCCCATTTTCTGGACATTCTAAACGCTTTATGAATCACATGGTTGGAAGCATCTTGAAATGATCTTTAAGTGACTCTATTTGTACCAGCTTGAGGTCCTCAGCTTTTATTCCAGTGGTGTCCCAACGATTACAGCCATTGCTACAAGGCTTCTGTGCAAACTTGGAATTATAAATGAGCTGATTCATTGTTTAAAAATAGTCATATGATCAGAGTTTTAAAGAAAAAAATCACATTTCCCAGGAAGTTGCTTAGGGAGCCCTTCTGCAGCTTTATGGGCAAAATTGTGAAGCCAAAAGAGACTCTTGTGGTTCTTCAAAAAGTTTGTGTCTCTGGCTTCACATGATCAGTGATTTTAGTAAGTCTGCTTTGTGTGGTGTTATGTTCTTGTAGCTTTAGAGTGCTAAGTCTTGCACATGTTAGTCAAATACTCTACCGCTGAGATATACTTATATGGGAAACTTCTGTATAAACTACATGTTAATTCTCAATGTGTTAAATGAAAATTATTGTGGTGATTTGAATAGGAATGGCCCCCATAAGCTCATAGATTTGAATCCTTGGTCACTAGGGAGTAGCACTATTTTAAATGATTGGAAGTGTGACCTTGTTAAAGGAAGTGTGTCACTAGGAGTGGGCTTTGAGGTTTCACTGCTGCCTTTGGCACCAAGTGTAGACCTATTAGCTCCCATGCCTGCTTGCATGCCACCATGCTCCTCCCCATCGTGAGGATAATGAACTAAATTTTTGAATCTGCAAGCAAGACCCAATTAAACACTTCCTTTTCACAAGAGTTGCTATGATCAACTCATGATCATATGCTCTTCCTTCTTGTGCTTCCTGCACATCCCTGAGGCCTGATGGGCATCTCAGACTCAGCCAGTTCTCAAAAGGTCCTTCACACTGAGCAGGGACCTCAAAGACTCAAGTCACATGCTGACTCCTGTCACCAGCCTCAACAGGATTGTGACCTTCATGGCTTATTGCTATCTCACCACAACTTTGACAGAATGGAACACAATAAACTTTTATCCTATGTGCTAATGGATAAATTAATTATCCATATTCATCCTTGGCAGTCTGGCTTGGTGGTTTAACAGTTATGTGGTTGAGCAGCTTCCTAATAGATGTTCTCTTGGATCTTTAACTTCACTGAGTGACAAAATTATTATCATTGAACATAGTGTGCTTAAAACTATTAGATATAGAAGTATGAGTCTCATACCCTGCTAACTATTGGTTCTCACCTAAATAAGTTTTGATAAGGAATAGAACGCTCAGGATAGTTTCTTGTGCAGTAGCTTAAGCAGGCTGACTCTCACACCAGTGATTTTGCAATGATGCCTCCCCAAGGATGGTAAAACCTGTTCACTACATGGAAAAACACTGACCCAATTACCCTGCCCATTGAGTTCTATCTTTCCCATAAGTCAGCAAAGAAGATGAATTAAGAGCCGCAGAAAAGAGCTCATCCTAACTTCCCATGTCCTGCCCTCAAGTAACTGGTCCAATTTAGCAATAACAAACAGGCTTTTGACAAAGGAAAACTGCCTGTTTGCTTGTGTGCCTTACACAAGTACCTCAGCTCTAAGGACACACTCTTGGTTCTTAAGCAAGAAACTCACTTTGAGCAAAAGGCCTTACTAAGGGATGATGGCGTTAGAAAAAGCAATGACTTCTTTTGAACCACAGGTTGAGCAAGTTAGATGAAGGGATAAAAATCAAGCCATTTAGATAGGTCTCAACTGGTCATCACAGCAAATAGGTTGCTGATTGCAACAGTCTCTAATGCTATCAGTGCCCCGTGTGCATAGAGATCTACCCTGTGCTCCTCATTAGTCCTCTGTCTTCAAGGTATGCTTGCCCCCCAAGCACAGGCTATTCCACCTCACCTTATACTCCCCAGACATGCTTACTTCTAGCTAAGCCCATTTTATGTAAAATTTTTTAATTAAAAGTAAATGGTTGAATTGGTGGATATGATGTCAGCTATTATAATTGGTGACATTGATTATGATACAACACTTTCATTACTTTGACCAGTTTTGCTGAATAATAAACAGGTTGTTGCCAGCCTACAAGTGCCTTTCTGTGAATTCAAAAGAGGGAAATCTTTGTTTAAAAGATACAGATCAAAACATGAGAATTAGACACAAGCTTGCTTTCAGCCTCCTTTACCCTTTTTTCTAGAGGATCCACTTTTACAGGGATCATCCTACACAACTGTATGCAGTGGCTCCCACATGAGAAAAAGCACAAAGGAAGAAGGAAAGACTGGTACCTACAGGTGAAGAAACAGATCTGTGCTCATAAATGGGCAGATAAAACAAGTGTGTAGCAGCTGCCAAGAGTTAACTGCAATCCCTTGACTTCCCCCTACCTCAACAACCATTTGGGGCTTACTGGAGAAAAGTCTTTTAACCACTAATGTATGGTTCTAGAACTGGCATAGGGAATCCTTATCATAGGTGCCCAACTTCCTTCTAAAGTGTGAAGGGGTCTCTACAGTAACCAGGCTTCTTCATCTTGGGGACCAGGGACATGCCTAGTATCAAGACTGAATGCTTTGGAAGATGGAGAGGACAGATGTGGGGCTTATATTGGCTCTGTGGTGTACTGGTACCAAGAGGAGCATCAGAGATCACTAAGATAAAAGTCCTTTCCTGTTAAAGTTAAAGCCTTCCTTTTCTTTTTAAACAGAAAAGGGGAAATGGTGTAGGAGGTCCTTCTGTTTGTGTTGCTCTCATTGGTTAATCAATAAAAAAACTCCTTGGCCTAATAGGGCAGAACTTAGGTAGGCAGAAAAGACAGAACTGAATTCTGGGAGGAAAAAAGCAGAGATAGAGAGACTCTTTGGAGACACCAGGTCAGACATGCTGAATCTTTCCTAATAAGCCACGACCTTGTGGTGATATACAGATTATTAGAAATGGGTTAAATCAAGGTGTGAGAGTTAGCCAATAAGAGGCTAAAAGTAATGGGCCAAGCAGTGTTTAAATGTATACAGTTTCTGTGTGATTATTTTGCTGTAAGATAACAGGGCAGCCGGGAGGACAAGCAGCCTGCTCCTCCTGCTACACCTTCCCTCGTCTACATAAAAACCTGAACCCATAACAAAGTGTGTGGTCAGATGTTACAGCCATGTGACAGCCCAGCAAATGTGATTTTTTTTCTCACCAGATCAGTTTCCAGGATAAGCTATCTATGTGTTCCCAAGGCTTGCTGCAATAGATATGAACCCTTCAAGATGCAGTGAGAGTTGCAGGCTTAGAGGTCATTTGACTTCCAGAGGTTCAAAACTACATTACCTTTTTAAAGGTGCTTAACTTTGCTTAACATAAGCTTTCAAGAGGCTTCAACCATTGATTACTGTTTTGTAGAGCAGTGTCTCTTTCCCAGACCTAGAGCTCCTCTAGACAAGCTTTCGAGAACTCTGAACAAATTCTCTGATACACCAGAGAAGCCTTTTTTAGATACAAGAAACAAACAAGAGCACTGAAGCATGGATTCTATTTACAATCCAGCTTCTATTTTCCATCACTCAGAACTGCACTTCAATAGTTATTACTTGCTACAGATGTGGGGCACATAAAGGGCTTACTTAAGACACAGGGTGGGTGTTTGATGGCTGCGAAAGATTCCTAGGAGTGGAAGTTCTGGAACAAACTGTGTCCTTTTCATTGCTAGTGGAGAAGTCCAGATCCTGAGAGGAGCACAGTCACTTGGTGTAAACACTTTATTCTCCTTTTATAAAACTCTCTCCAAAACACAGGAAACCACTGTCAAGGCAGCGGGTGGTGACAGACACAAATTCAACAGTGGGGAGACACTGATGATAAAGAAGGAGTTTCTGGTCCAGGAGTGGAAACTAATAGAGGAAAACTTTAATCTGATGCAAATTGTAATTAGCACAGGCTGCATACAGTCTCTGAGGGCAGGATGAAACTTCTGGCAGTTGTCACATTGAAATATTTGAAAAATCTGCTTACTTAAATATAATTATTTTATTTTTATATGTATTCAATGGTTTTCTATTGAGTTTAAACATAAACAGAGTGAAGAATATCTGTCTTCAAAGGTTTTTTTCACCAAGGAAAAGGTTTATTATCAAATCCTAGTGATTAAAAGTATGGATTGTGGAATGAGAGCCTTGGAGTTTTAGTCCTGATGGGAAAATTTGCTTTCCAGATGTTCTCAGTGGGTTTCCATCTCATTCCAGATGTTCTCAGTGGGTTTCCATCTCATTCCAGTCCTCTTCCTCTCACGCAGGCTGTCTGAATTATAATATACATCTAACTTTACTATAGTATACATCTTTCTTAGCAGAAAGCCTAGCTCTTAATTACTCCAGGAATAAACAGTGATGATAGACATCATGGCTGCAAAAGCAGTGTCTATAAATAAAAATATAATAACAATAACAAACAATAGATAAGCGCTGGTTAAAAAAATGGAAAATTGTCCAAATACCAAAGCTGCATGTTTGTAATGTCTGTGGCTCAATAGGCTGGCCCTCAAGTGTCATATGCATTATTCATGTGATTTATATGCTTTATATGTTACATCTACAAACAGATGCCAACACTGTATACAAAAGGAGAGCTCACAAATCAGGTCAAGGAGAGTGGAGAATTAGTTGAAGTTTGTTAAAAGGCCCAAGCAGCAGAGACTGGCATGCAGGCCAAAGCAGTGGATGCAGGATACTCCAAGCATGAAACAGTGAAGCCCACACTGAGAGCATATCACCCCACTACAATTAAATCAAGTAGGTTTTTTGGGGCCTGGCCTGCAGAGTGGTAGGCCTTTTATTGGCGAAGTCCACGGGCAAACGGGGAGCCTGGTCCTATCCCTGAAGACCCTCCTGAGTGGGGAGAGTGTTCTTGGTCCACAGCAGAGCGGGGGACATTCCCCAACCCCCTTGACCCTCCCCCCGTTAGTCTGCAAGGGCTGGTACCCTCTGCTGGGGCTGCTCCTCCTCTGCTGTGACCTCTCTCTCCCTGGCCCATCCTAGCTTGCTCCCAGGGGCCTCCTTCACTCCCCCTCCCTTCTGCGGGGCCGCGCGCGCGGGATCACCCAGTTTAGCCTGTTCAGGCTCTGGGTTGGGAGCTTGGGGCAGAGGGCAGCAGGAGTTTCTCTGTTTTGGTGGCTGGCCTGCAGAGTGGTAGGCCTTTTGTTGGCGACGTTCCTGGCTAACGGCCTGGTCCTGGTCCTGAAGAGCCTTCTGAGTGGTGAGAGGGATCATAGCCCGTGGAGGGAGCCAGGAAATGGAGCGAGGGCATTTTGTAAGCGGGGCCCCTGGCCAGCAGGGAAACCTGATCCTGTTTTAAAAGACCCATTAGATAGCATCATTAGATAGCATCGATAGGAGGAGATGGGCAAGCACCAAGGCAAGAATTCACCCAACAATCTGAAAAACAACATGAAAACACCAGAACCCAATGATCTTACAACAGAAGGACTTGAACACCCTAGCACAGAAGAAGAGGAAAAAATTGACTTTATGAAAGCAATAGAGTCCCTTAAACAACATGTAAAAAACTCCCTTTATATATAGAAATGGATAAAAAGTATAACAAAAAGTTTGAAGAAATGAGTAAATACGTAAATGATACCCTGGGAAACCAAGAAAAAACAATCAAACAGGTAATGGAAACAGTTCAAGAATTGAAAACTGAAATGGAACCAAGGAAGAAAACACAAACTGAGGACCAGCTGGATATGGAAAATCTAGGTCAATGAGCAGAGACTACAGAAACAAGCATAATCAATAGAATACAAGAGATAGAAGAAAGAATCTCAGATTCTGAAGACACCATAGAGAAAATAAATGCACTGATCAAAGAAAACAGCAAAGCCAACAAATTCTCATCACAAAACATTCAGGAAATATGGGACACAATAAAAAGACCAAACCTAAGAATAATAGGGATAGAAGAAGGAGAAGAATCACAGCTCAAAGGCCCAGAAAATATTTTTTAACAAAATTATGGAAGAAAACTTTCCCAGCATAAAAAAAGATATTCCTTTGAATAGTCAAGAAGCATACAGAACACCAAGCAGACTGGATCAAAAAAATCCCCTTGCCATATAATAATCAAAACACAAAATATACAGATTAAAGAAAGAATATTAAGAGCTGCAAAGGAAAAAGGGCAAGTAACTTATAAAGGTAAACCGATCAGACTTCCACCTGACTTCTCTATGGAAACCATGAAAGCCAGAAGGTCCTGAATAGAGGTACTGGAGAAACTAAGAGACCATGGATGCAAACCCAAACTACTATACCCAGCCAAGCTATCGTTCACTATCAATGGAGAAAACAAGACATTCCAGGATAAGAACAAATTTAAACAATACGTAGCCACAAATCCAGCCTTACAGAAAGTAATAGAAGGAAAATCACAACCCAAGGAATCCAACATTGCCAACACTGCCTACAATAACTCAGGCATCTAGCGACCCTTCACCAGCACAAAGAAGGGAGACACACAAACTCTACTACCAAAAACAATAAGAATAACCGGAGTAAACAACCAATGGTCATTAATATCACTTAATATTAATGGTCTCAATTCACCTATAAAAAGGCACAGGCTAAGATATTGGATATGAAAACAGGATCCAACATTCTGCTGTTTGCAAGAAACACATCTCAGCCACAAAGACAGGCATCTACTCAGAGTAAAGGGTTGGGAAAAGGTCTTTCAAGCAAATGGTCCTAAGA
This sequence comes from Microtus pennsylvanicus, assembly GCF_037038515.1. NCBI lineage: Eukaryota > Metazoa > Chordata > Mammalia > Rodentia > Cricetidae > Microtus > Microtus pennsylvanicus. The sequence continues at coordinate 4,919,918 of NC_134588.1, forward strand.
AAAAAGCAGGTGTGGCCATACTAATTTCTAACAAAACTGACTTCAAACTAAAATCAATCAGAAGAGATCAAGATGGACACTTTATACTCATAACAGGAACAATTCATCAGGATGAAGTCTCAATCCTGAATATCTACGCCCCTAATATAAAAGCACCCACTTATGTAAAAGAAATACTACTAAAACTCAAAACAGACATCAAACCACACACACTAGTAGTAGGAGACTTCAACACACCTCTCTCACCAATGGACAGGTCAATCAGACAGAAACCTAATAGAGAATTAAGAGAATTGTTGGAGGTAATGAAGCAAATGGACTTAACAGACATCTATAGAACATTCCACCCAAATAGGAAAGAATATACCTTCTTCTCTGCAGCTCATGGAACCTTCTCAAAAATTGACCACATACTCGGACACAAAGGAAACCTCCACAGATACAAAAAATAATCAGTGTCCACCTGTGTCTTATCAGATCACCACGGATTAAAGTTAGAAGGCAACAACAACGCTACAAACTCGTGGAAACTGAACAGTCAACTACTGAACCACACCTGGGTCAAGAAAAAAATTAAAGTCTCCCTTGCATTTAATGAAAATAAAGAGTTTGGGCAAACAGACAGACTGGGCAACACACTATGACATACCAAAGCTTCTGTGGAGTGATGCTTTGTGGTTACTGCTTTTAATTTTTATTTTTTACAGTTTTACTTTTTGTTTTCTTTTGTGGGGGAGATTGCAAAGGCAGAGGGCATACATGGAGAGATGGGAAAGATGGGTGGGATCTCAAAGGCAGAGGGCATACATGGAGAGATGGGAAAGATGGGTGGGATCTCAAAGGCAGAGGGCATACATGGAGAGATGGGAAGATGGGTGGGATTGCAGAGGGCATACACAGAGAGATGGGAAGATGAGTGGGATCACAGAGTTCATACATGGAGAGATGGGAAAGATGGGTGGGATCACAGAGGTAGAGAGCATACACAGAGAGATGGAGAGATGGGTGGGATCTCAAAGGCAGAGGGCATACATAGAGAGATGGGAAAGATGGGTGGGATCTCAAAGGCAGAGGGCATACATGGAGAGATGGGGAAATGAGTGGGATTGGGGTGCATGACACAAGATTCACAAAGAATCAATAAAAAGTTTTAAAAATAAAAATTGAGTGATTTGTTGGTGAATAAGAATATTAACAGAATATTAGCAAATACATCCTAGTTCTCCTCACCCCTTAGAAGTGCCAGTGTCCTCTTCAACCCCATTCCCTAGAGGAAACCCTTCACGTCCTAAGCTAAAGTTTCCCCTGCCACTGTCATGTGTCATATGGACAATTCCAGAAATGAACAAGCTTAGGAGCCTACATCACCATCCCTCACAGCTGGGTCTGACTGAAACTTGACTGACAGGGAAAGGCAGTGGGATGGGCCTAGCTCCCACGCTTTGCCACCACACAATTCCGTCCTCTCTACTCCACATGCAACTATAGGGCCATGAGGGAAGCCTTGCTTGATTGGAACCTCTGCGATCTGATATTCGGAACGAGAGGAGCCAAATGTTAGTTCATCAGCACGGCTCCCTCATGGGACTCTAAAGACCATTTAATCTGACTGGGCCCCACACCCCCACAGGAAGGTCCTCCTCCAAGTACAATCTGCCAAAATAAATTGTAGGCCTCTTTATAGATGATGGCAAGCAGACATCCTTCATCCTCTACTAGAATTCCAAACCTTTCTTCTTTCTCTGCCTTGGGATGCTCTCACTGCATCTGTCTTTTAGCAAGTGCCCCAGTAGTGTTGCCCTGGCCCCGTAGGCATGATGAGGTGGATAATACTCCTAAGGAGGAGTGAGAGATTGGTCTTCAAGCCATTGTAAGTACTAATTAACCAGACCAAAATATATTCTCCCAGTAATGAGAACAAAAAGATCCTCTAGAGGGCAGAAGTTCCCCATGATTGGGAAGGACCAGTGTAGAGGATCCCAGGGAAGCACTGACCAAAACAATCAATGTTTTTCAAATTCCTTCCTGGAGACACTGGAAGCTGCCTGAGCCATTGGCCAGGAAGCACCACCCTCTCTCTCCTCTTCCCACTCATTCATCTTTCCCAGAATCATCCTATATTTTATTTGTAGGTTGGGAGGGGGAAATGAACAAGAGTGGTGCTCTTGTACAAGGAGTCATTTTCCTTTTATGAAGTGGGTGTGTTTGGATATTTATTGCAAAAGAAAACACATTCATTTTGTGTGTATTGTGAGGGTGTTGACTATTAGGTTCAAGTACATTATAAGTAATTAGAAAGAAATGGATATGGCGTTGAGAAAAATGCATCAACTAAAGAAACATCATAACCTTATGGGTTTCAGTAAAGTTACGTTTTGGGGAAGGAGCGGAAGAGAAAAGGCAGGAGAGAAGATGCAGGTCCTCCTGGGAGGCTGTGATTTCAAATAACTTGTAAGTGCTTGAATGTTGCTGACACCTTCCTGGTTTTGTCTTTGTTGGAATAACAGAGTGCAAGAGCCAATGGCCAGGGAGAAAGAATAGTATGACTTATTTGTATTCATTTTAGTACACATTAGCGACCTTCCAAAAGATATTTACATGTATAAACAAAATGAAGAAGACAGTAACTCTAAGCCAATAGAGAAAGAACAAGGCACACAATTCAATAATACTTTATTGTCAATAGCACAGAAAAAAAGTCACCACTGAACCTTCAGAAGAAAAAAATTATTTACAATAAACGGCAATGAATTGGAAAAGGAGAGGCATATAAGAAAAACCACAGCAAATATTTCCTTCTGGGGGTGAGTTAAAACATTAGGTTGGGTTGCAACATAACTAATTTATCAGAACCATTAATAAACTATGTGTGTAGATTACAAACTGTTATCCAACAGCCAGATTTTAAAAAAAAGAAACATATTCCAACACATGATGAGTACTTAAATAGTTTTGCTTGTGTTTTCTGGAGGTTTGGGATCCCTTCCTTTTCCCACTACCACATTAGACAAAAAAAAGAAAGTTCCTTAAACAGCCACAAACTCTCTTATCATCAAGAGAATCCCCCTGGAGATCTTAAGACACTGGTGTTGGAGGTGTGAAGAACCTTGTGATCTGGCTAGAAGCCCTGCCAGCAGTCATACCACCCAAATGACCAGATGGGGCAACTAGGAGAAACAAAAGCCAATTTTTATAAAAGCTAAGGTTCCCCCTAGGGTCTTACTCTTCAGCTAAAATGGGCCCAGAACTTTATCCAATACTCCAAAGATCTAGAATGCTCTGCAAAGTGTTTCCATGAGCTGACAACTTATTCACTTTTCAGAAATATTGATCATTTGTGAACTATCCTTATGTACTTGTTTTGTGTGAATAACCTATGCTTTTTAGCAAAAATATTAAAGTATTAATATTCCAGACCCTATTTTTGGAGTTCCATAATATATAGTATTTACAACATGCCATCTTTCTAAAATCTCCCATTAAGATCCTGAAAAAACTTTCTCAGGGTTTAATATGAAGACTTCCAGAACCACAGCATAGTGACAGGGTACTCTCGTGGGCCCCATACTCTAGAGTTCCCAAGGCTTTAAAATGGTGGAAATGTATGGAACATTCTTCATCTCAGTGAAGAAAGGCAAAGTTCTGAGGATAATGTCCTCCACGTCATCCTTACAGGAATTTCTTTGTGGAAGACTACATTTTTGTGAGTGGTTCTAGATCTTTGACAAATGAAAAACACACATTCTTTGCTAAGGTGATTCCCTTTCATTACAAACATGTGCCATTTTCTTTGACAAAGAAAAATAAGGAGGAATTGGAAAAGAAGTGTCTGTTAGTATGAAGGCTACACATGACAAGTACCAGCTGCTTCCTGATTCCGCAAAATTAACAATTTATTGTATAGAAAGTGATTGTCTGCATACAAAGTTTACAGAGATCTGCAACTCCAGACAAGTTACCTGAGACTTAGCGGGACCCTGCCACTTAAGGAGAACAGAATTTGCCAAAGAAAATGATGTTTCGTGTTTTGTTGTGTCTAATGATATAGATAAATGGGTGGTCAGCATTGAATTCATCCTTGTGCTGTAAGATTCGGGATCCTGGCACCTCAATGGACTCGCCACCATCTTCGGTTATTTCTAGGCATACCCTGTGAATCACATTTGATAGGGTCACTCCCTTGGTCTCTGACATGCCAGAGAAATCAGATGTGTTTTCATCGAAGAGACTTTTCAGACCCAGCCTTTCCAGACTAGCCTTGGGATCAATCATCTTTTCCACCTTAAACTTTGGGAGAGAGAGTTTGACTTTGGCGTTGGCCATGGTGCTGGGGTTGGTCCACTGCAACAGTGTGTCTGGGTTGAGCTGCTTTTCAATCTGAAGGACAAAATAGGAAAGAATTTTATTTACTTCTGATTGGAAAGAAAGATAAAGGAAGGAAGATCTACCTTGATTAAAAACAGAAAGTATTACTGTACGACCAGCTTTAAACAATCTAAATCAACTTTGGCTTGGAGATGGCCCAGCAAGTTCCTCATATAGGATCCACCAGCCACCCAGACGTCTCCTCCCCACCCTACAGGAAGGCTCTCTTTTGCTTAAATTATAGAGCAGTTTTGTTTGTTTTTTTATTGCAGAAACAGACACATAGATTATGATGTTACATACAACACAGTAAAATGAATATAAAATTAGAAGTTTTTGTATAGATCCGCTGACTATTTATTATACTTTCTTTACAAAAGAGTTTGCATTATTTATGATCTAGGCATACCACCAAAGTTAATTAAAAGCTATTCCTTTTCTCTTTATGATGGGAACTCAGACTAGCTCTGATCTGCTCCTTAGATTGCAGGTGATGAATACAACCATTTCAACTGGTTGAAAAGATAGATATGCAATGAAGCATAAAATAAGTTAGTCATAAAATTCTTCATGGAACAAATGAAGTCAAATGGCTCCTTGCCCTTCCCACAAGTGCCACTGAGAATGACAGTTCCCTGCTACTAGTGTTACTCTCCTGGTGCAGATAACAGCCAAGGGCATGGCAAAGTCACAAGCTGGTGTGCATGCATTTTCAATAGGGAAGGAGTAATTTAGTCTTCTATTAGTATCCAACAGCTACTTCTCATTAATATTCTCACTTTCACTTGGTACAAATTAATAGGACCAAAAAAATCACTATAATTAACTAGTTTTGCAACTAGTGAGCTAAGGGGCTTATTGATCTGTCCATTTACCACATGAAGTACAGGCCAAGAGCTCTTTTTCCTCTTGAACTCAAACTCTTTATCTTCATGTCATTGACTGATCATGTGGCCATTAGCTACTCGCTTCTGTGACTTCCTCCTTCCTCATTAATAAACAAGAACATGATAATGGCTTCTACTTCGTAGGAATGTTATACAAATTAAATGAGAAAATTATTGAAAGACTTTAGTAGAAACCTTGGCCCATAGATGACAAACAATTGTTGGCTGTTTTCACTTTAAAGAAGAAAAGAACCAGACTGGACCTCAAACCCCTTGAAGATGACTGGGCTAGGATGTGTGGGGAGGGCCGTGCCTGCTCCTCCCTCCTCTCACTTGTTCTCCTGTCTAAGTGCCCAGATGCCTCCTGACCTTTTCTAGGCCTGTGGACTCATCCTCCACATCCTTGGGTAGCACAATGAGCATACTGAGATGCTTATTCTGGAAGGGAAGTTCTATGATCTTAGCGTTGATCTCATCAATGTTGCCCAAACAGAACGTGGCCTCTAGATTCATCATTTGTACTGTTTTGGTGTCTGTCTGTTAGAAGAGAAAGTTTTAAAAGGGTTAATGTTCAATTTATAAAAAAATACATATATATGCATATAAACATATCTATACAAACATAGACAGATTTACATGATGGAGATAGAAATAGAGACAGGAATGATAATAGAGATAGAAATATACCAACTTCTCTTATGCTTTTGGATCACTGTAGCTTAAGCACAGACAAGGGAATCCACACTGCTTGCATGCTTGCATCCTGTGATGACTTTATGACTTCATTTGAAAGTTATTCATGTACTTTACTATCCCATGTGCTCCACATGATAAAAAACTATATTATATTTACACACATAAAAAGGAAAATAGCACAATTTTACTTACATCAAAATACAAGGAATTAATATGAATACGGGAGCAGGCACCTGTAACCCAGCACTCTGTAGGCAGAGGCAGAAGAACCAGGAATTGAAGGCAAGCCTGAGCTACATCGGAAATTCAAAGCCAGTTTGAGCTACATAGAAATACCTTGTCTCAGAATCACACGGACTGAAGATATCGCTCAGGACTTTAGCATTTGCCTACCATGTGCAAAGCTGTGGGTTCAATACCCTAGCAATGTGCGTGCGTGTGTGCACACGCGTGAGCACACACATACACACACACACACACAAAGATAGAGGAAAAAGGAGAAAGAAAAATGTATAAAATTATTTTCAAACTTTTTCTAATATGTATATGAAAAAAAAATTCCTTAGTTAGATTTGGGTTCAACCCCCAAGATAATTCATTAAATAAATGGAAGTATTACAAAATCTGGGGAAAACAATCTAAACCCCAAACCACTTCTTGTCTCAAGCTTTTAAGTACATAACTTGTAGATGTGTACAGAATTTCTCAGAATAAACATCACATTAAGCTCTTACTATAACTTCACCAGTATAGTCTAGCCCTTAAAGGAAACATCAAGGTACATTAGAAACAGTTTAATACCATCACTCAAAACACTCAGTGATTTACAAATGTGGTTAAAAGGACTCAGGAGAGAAGTAATAGGACCTGTATTCAAAAGCAGTGTGCTACCCCATGCAGACAGAGTCAAGTCTAACCGCATGTTGGCAGATACTGAACTACCATGACATCACCCCTAGAACTGCTCAGGGGCTAGGTTTCCAGGCTCTGGTGTCACCAGGCTTTACGACTTCATAGCAAGAAAGAAGGGAGAACACACATTCTCTCTCTCCATTTAGAAACATGCTTTAGCCATTTCACAAATATAAAACCACAGATCCTAATAAGATCAAAGCCCAAGTCCCAGTTCCACCCACTGGCATTCCATGAGTGACCCCAGGGAATCCACAAGAGACCCCCTGAGCCACATGCTCTAGGGCCCATTGCTGACCATCAACCAAATGAGCCATGTCACCCTAACATGACTGGTAGTGGGGTGACCCCACACCCCTGTGAGGGCAGAGGCTGTAAAGTATATGCCGCTCCAGCTCTCAATGGCAGACAGCCTCAAGCATGCCCAGAGCCATGCCAAAGCCTATGTGTGAACTTGCAATGTCTGAGGTGTCTAAAGAGTAACCGCTGTCACCAACACACGTCTGGTGGACAGCCAGCCCTGTACCTAGCAGTCAGTTAAGTCCACTGCAGTCAAAGAACTCAGGAGAGAAAGTGTGAGAAGAATCCCCTGCCCCCTCCTCAACCAGCACCCTGGGAGACTCTGGATCCATAGGAGCAGCTTCTCCCTCCCCAGCACCCTGGGAGACTCTGGGTTCCTCAGGGGCACTAACAGTACTTCTCCCTCCCTAAGAACTATGTGATCACGGACTGTTGTGTTTTATCTGACACTAATTTAGAGCTGAGGATGTGGGTCAGTATGTCAAATGCTTACCTATCATGCACAGAGCTCTGGTTTGAATCCCTGGCAATACATGTACCCACTGTGGAGGTGAGTGGCTCTAATCCTGGCATTGGAGAGGTAGACAGGAGAGTCAGAGGCCAGAGTCAACTGTGGAGGTGAGTGGCTCTAATCCTGGCATCGGAGAGGTAGAGACAGGAGAGTCAGAGGCCAGAGTCAACTGTGGAGGTGAGTGGCTCTAATCCTGGCATCGGAGAGGTAGACAGGAGAGTCAGAGGCCAGAGTCAACTGTGGAGGTGAGTGGCTCTAATCCTGGCATCGGAGAGGTAGAGACAGGAGAGTCAGAGGCCAGAGTCAACTGTGGAGGTGAGTGGCTCTAATCCTGGCATTGGAGAGGTAGAGACAGGAGAGTCAGAAGGCCAGAGTCAACTGTGGAGGTGAGTGGCTCTAATCCTGGCATCGGAGAGGTAGACAGGAGAGTCAGAAGGCCAGAGTCAACTGTGGAGGTGAGTGGCTCTAATCCTGGCATTGGAGAGGTAGAGACAGGAGAGTCAGAGGCCAGAGTCAACTGTGGAGGTGAGTGGCTATAATCCTGGCATCGGAGAGGTAGACAGGAGAGTCAGAAGGCCAGAGTCATTTGAGGATATGTTATATGCTGGAATCTAGTCTGGGTTACATAAGACTGTCTCAAAATTTGGGGTGCTGGTCTTTGAAAATTGATTGATTATTCATCCAAAAGTTTGCAGAGTGCTTAATGTAAGAAACTGTAAACACCGAGGTGAGAAAGGCACCGTCCTTACCCTTATAAAGTTCAGCCACTAACTGAGCAAATAGGAAAGCAAATTTGTCTTAAGAAAAAAATATTTGATGTGAGAGGGATACCCCTCTCACATAAACTCCATGAGGGAACGGGGCAATTACAGAAGCCACTCTAGCTAACCCAGGCCAAGTTGGTATGTGAAAAGGATTTTCTCCTTGATTCTAGCATTAAGAACCTGAGAACCAGACAGGGCTCAGGGGAAAACCTACTACTATTATTCTGCTGAAGGAACATGGCAATAAAATGACTCCTAACAACACCCGGCTATACACATAGCTAAGAGCAGCAGCATCAGAGAACTTTCTTCTTTCAGTAGATGGTAACTAACAAAAAAAAAAAAAAATCCACACTGGACTGTGTGCACAGGGTGAGGGACTTCACAGAGCCCAATTCTAAAAGGAATGTATGTATCTGACTCCTCCCTCAAGGCTCAGAGATCTATGTAGAAGAGGAGGCAGGAAGACTATAAAAGGCAGAGGTGGTGGATGACATCAAGGAATCAGCATTTCTCAAACACAGCAGGACTGATACACGCATGAATTTACGAAGGCTGGGACAGCATGCACAAGACCTGTGACAGTTGGAGCTAGATGGAATCCCTGCACTGAGAAGAGGAAGTAGACACCAAGTCCCACCCTAACCAAAAAGTTCTTTGCCATGGATACCTGCTGGGAAAGGGGAACTCCATTTTCTCCAATGGAGTGTCCCTGGGTTTGTTTATCACCCACACTCTAGGGAAGGCCCATGCTCAAGAGCAGTCGACCAGCACAGACACTACATGGCATTATAGTACATGCACACATGTGGAAGTTAGAACAACAGACGAAAGTTGTCTCTCTTTTTATACCATGTGGATTTGAGGAACCGAACACAAGCCATGAGGGTTGGAAGTAAGTTCCTTTATCTGCTGAGGCATTTTGCTGGCCCAAATATTCATACAAGTCACATTCCTCATACAAAACCAAATCACACACAAATCTCTGAGGTTCCCCAGGATCTTTCAAGATTTTTCTAGTCTTGATTCTTTGGTTTAATATATTTTAAAATGGTCCTTTGTTTACAGATATTAGTTTTTATGCATCCACCTCAATAGCATAAATGATACTGCCCCCCAAAAAATGAGCTTCTAATCCTTTTTGTAATGACTCCTGGGAATAGATGAGTCATGCTATGCTTTGTTCTTCATAATCAACCAGGGCCTCAAAGCATATTATAAATGCTCTAGGCTGGGCTGGGGAGTGGAAGGCTGGGCTGGATGGGAGGAATGGGGTTGGGGCTGCGCTGGGGCTGGGCTGGGGATGGGCTCTACCAAAAGGGGAAAGGAGGAAGGGGTAAGAGATGAATATTAAACCGTGGTTTTTATCACCAGATATGTAAGAAAATGAGATAAAAGTGAGGTGACTGAGTCAGGAGCACAATTCCTAACTGGTCTAACTTTCCTGATAACCCAAAGGCCTCTAACGTGGTTTCTTTGCTTCCTTCCCTTCCTTCCCTCCTTGATTTCAGGAAGTTTTCACATCCACGCTGAGTCCCTGAGCCCTGCTCTGCTGCCACGATTTGAAACCCATTTCCTGCTTCATGCTGTGCATACCTTGTTGACTCTGAACGGACATTCTTTTGTTTCTGATTCAGAAAATTTTTTCATCCACTTTCCAACAAAGTAGGCGGCATTAACCATGAGGATTTTGGTCTGGTCGCTTATACTGTTCTCCGACAAAATGTTCTCAAAATGGCCTGCAAATTATTGTAGAAACCACACATCACGGTTATTCATCGAAGTAGCCTGCTACTGCATGCTTGTTCACTGACTGGATGCCCATCACTCCTTAGCATCACACCTGGAAGGACTGGTAGCCAAGGCTGTCCACTTGAGGTCATCTTTTCTGCCCTCCTCCCCTTCCAGACCAGACATCTCAGAGAGATCTAGGACTGGAAATAAGCCCTTTCTGACTCAGCTTGTACTCCTGCGCTGACTGAGTAGACACCCGCTTTTCACCAGGCCATGTCCACACCTCCACGTATATCACCTCACTGTTTTCCATTTACAGTTGAGGAACCTGAGGTTCAGAAGGGGTCAAGGGCTGCTCTACTGTGCTCAGCTAAGGCTACATCTTCACTCTACGATTCTATGCTCCTTTCCCCAGCTCACTCCTTGGAGGCAGCTGATGGACTGGAGATCAGTTGTAACACTCACAAGTGCAATCACGTCATAATTACCTCAGGCCTTAAGTCCTCCACAGCCCACAGAGCACAACCACGAAACCCCCTTAAGAAAAACACTGCTCTGGTTTGAATGGCACCTGGCATTTTTGCAAAGCACTGTCACTTCCCTAATTTTCATGCTGTGGTCATGCCCAGTGTCCATTTTAAGGAACCGTGCACAGGGTCAGTGTTCTGCCAGCACTGCCTTAAGATGCTAACTAATGAGTGTATAACATACAGCCTGCATTTTCTTTCATGCTCTAGGCCCTTCAACCTGAGTCCAGTCCTGCCGATGCCACCTATGTCGGCTACGTGATGACTTTATTAAAGAAATCCAAAGAGCTAATAAAAATCCAGGTGCCAGCTGACACCTTGCTTCTGTCTCCAAATTCAGAATTCCCCCTAAGTCCCACCATCTCCAGTCAGAAACTGTAAATTTATTGAGATGCCAGGATAGAAAGCTTAGACAGTTTATAAACAAAGCTGCAACAGCGATTTTAAGCCAAAGCTTCTTTCTGCTTATAATGTTCAAAATTGTATTAAACCTGGTGCTGTTTACATCAGCTTTTCCTTCCCATGTAAGGCTAAAGAGATTTTATTTCAGTAACATATATGTGTGTATGCAATATATATATCAACATGCATATATGTTTATGACTACCATATAGTGTATATACACACCATCTATTTGGAGGCCTCACAGCAATCACGTGTGAATTTTATTAAGATATGCCACATTTGACTGTTCTGTAAATTGCAGCTCCATATCTAAACGTGTTGACCATCTATATGTGGTACCTGGATTCGAATCTGGCTTCTAAATGACTCCAGAGTTCCTGTTCTTCCCATGTTGTTAGAGGTGGACATCATTCATGAGGCAGCACTCAAATGGGATGCCATGCTGGTCTCTGACAGTTCTCAAAAGTTCTCACCCCAGCAGCTATCCCTCGGCAGCCGTCAGTGACCGCCAGTCCTTCAAAATTACTTTCTACCTCCCAACAGGCCCCCCTCAACAAACAAATCTCTAGGAAAGGAGAAACAGTCACTGACTGCAATCCAAACCATCTGAGTTCCGATTCTTCCTTGGCAAGTGAGACAACTGACAGGAACTTTTAATGGGGGCGGTGAAGTCAATCCAGAAAGAGGGCTGAAAGGAAGCAGGAATGGACTTGAATGCGGGCAGCCTGAGAACGTGTGAGATTAAGGACAAACTTCCACTCTGGTTGCTAGGTTTGCTTTGTTCTAGATTTGCATTTGCCTAAGACTTTTTGGATTTTTTTTTCATTTTTGGTAAAGTTGTAAAAATTTTTAGTTGGAAGTAGATTCAAGGATTATCTTCCCAATTCAAGACTTTAAAACCTGACTTTGTGACTTGCCAAAAGCCATAGTATAAAGCTGGGCCCCTACCAAGGCATGTGGCAGCTTGTCAGAGAGCAAAGCAAAGCACGCTAAAGAAAAAAAGGCATATAATTTGCCAAGTTATGAGCTGATACAAGAAATGCCAGAAACTGGAGTTGTTGACATGACTTGATGGGCAAAGAACTTAGCTTGCGCACTAAAATTACCCGAAGAAGCTTCCAGATGTTTAATACTTTTAGGCTTGAAGCAAGCATTGTTAATCAGGGAGACCTCTTTGCTCAGCTGTTTACAGAACATTAAAGGGTACTTGCCATCTGTGAGCTCCTTAACAGAGCTGTTAATTTGACCTTTCGTTTCTTCCAGTTTATCTTTGAAGTCGACAGTTTCCAATTCTTTTGCATATGGCCTTTTTGTAGAACTGATAAATTCCTGAAAAACATCCAATTCACAGAATCACAAAGCTCTTAGCATCTGTAGGTGGAGCTAATGCTAAGAAATGAATTCCTTAAATATCTATTACTATGCATATATTTTCAAAAATTGGTCACACCATATGAAGCCTCATGTAGAAATAAGTATTTTCTTTGTATTAGATGTTTTATGTATTCAGTTATAAGACATAACAATTATTAAATTATCAATTGATTATCAGGTCTGTCAAAAACAAAAGAAACACTATATTAAATATGTATAGTTAAAGTATAAATCTCAATATTTCAAAAATATTTACTTATATTATTACATACATAGTAAAAATATGCAGTTGTGATTTTAAACTAATATATGCCTCAGACACTTAAGGTTTGAACTTTTAGTTCTCAATTTCTGGTGCTATTTTGAGACTTCCTATAAACTTTGAGAAATACAGCCTAACTGGAAAAAAAAAGGTCACTGAGGTCCTTGGAGATAATATTCTCACTGTCACTTCCTGTCACTCTCTACTCCCTGTTCCTTCATGATGTGAGCAGCTGTCTTCCGATACCTGCTCCTACTGACATTTCTGCCCAAACAGCCATGGACTTTGGAAACTTAGAGCCAAAATAATTTTTTCTTCCATTAATTTGCCTCTAGAAAGTATTTTATTACTGCAACAAGAACAAATAATGAATACAACATATATATATATATATATATATATATATGATGTATGTCAAAAATAAGAATCAGAAATGAAAACAATGAGCAAAAACCCTTATCTCCACTAAAATAAATGAATATTCTTTAGAGTCCTGACACTCAAAATATGGTCCAAAGATCAGAAGTCAAGCATCACCTAAGAGCTTGTTAGAATGAGCTCTCCGGCCCCTTGACTGACTAAGACTACGCATTTTAGCATGATTTCCATGAGTTGCACATTGAAATGTGAAGTATGGGACTGTGGAGAACATAGTGCTGTGTCTAACTCTAATTCTTGTTTAAAATGCAAATCCTAGCCACACTGATCTTGATACAAGAGATAGGAGGCCATGAACATAGGCTTTCAACAAATACTTGAAAGGTTTAAATTCAGGGGCCACTCCTCAGGGTACCAGCTGGTAAATTTGCAGGTATTTCGTGGTAGGAGAATCAATGAAAAACAGAGAAAAAGGAAGAGACGGGGAAAGGAGAAAAGAAGGGGAGGGAGGGAGGGGAAGGGAAGAAATAGAGGGAAGAAAAGGAAAGGAAAGAGAAGGGCAAGGAGAAAGAAAAAGGGAGAAAATGTCAAGGAAAAGGAGGGGATAGAAAGGGAAAAGAGAAAAGAAAAGAAATGAAGGAAAGGATGGGGAGAAAGGAAGGGAAGAGAAGAAAAGAAAAGTTTTGTAGAAATGATTCTAAATACAGAAGGGAAGTCCAAGCAAGCTAACAGAGTTGGATGCCGTGTCACTCTGTTCTTGGATTCCTTCAGAGTAACAACAGTCTCACCCAACTAACTTAGCTCCACTTAGCTAAAAGTCAACCGTGGAGTGGTGGGAGCAGCCAGCACTCCTAAGAACATCAAAAGACTGCAAGTGAAGAGCCCCCACTGTCATTGCCAATGACAAGTCTTTAAACATCACTTGGGGAGTTTTTAACATGCTCCCATACTCAGATGAAATGCACATCTCAATTTTCTTTCATTTCCCAGGCGACAGCTGGAATAAAAATAGTTGTGCATATGTGTCTTCGTGCCATAAGGGTAAACTCACAACAATATCTAATAACTTATTTCTCAACTGTCTCTCACAAAAGCAAGCATGGAATGCAGAACGCTGCCATGCCATAGTGGGACATTTGGCTTGGCAATCTAGAAGCTTGAAATTGTGACCAGAGAAACAAAAGCTAAGTCAGTTCTACATTACCAGAGAAGGGAAAGTCCTATAATCGAGAATGTTAGTTATGAGTTAGAATAGAGATCTTAAAAATATTGCGCTACACTCTAGGATCTAACAGGAGGGGATCACAGTGTTCTTCATATGACTGCTTCAAGAAATGCCTTGGCTTAAATGGCTACGGCAGCTTTGTACAACGTCTTTCTGAGTGGCCTAGGAAAATAGTACGGGCTCACATCTGATGACAACGAGTCATTTATGTTGGTTATTTTCTACTGATTCTAAATGCTATCTGGACAAATTTAAAAAAAGAGTTGGGGAGTTTAAGACAACCTCAAGCAGTGTGTGCCCTCACTGTTTAAGGAGAGAGTTTCTTGCAAGTCATTTTGAGTCCTTATGAAGATCTGTTTACTAGATAGTTGGTCCTTCCATGATCCCTTCTTTCCAAAGGAACTGAGGGTGGGGAAGGATTGGTTAAAGTTCATAGGAAAAGGGGACAAGGTTCTCTGTATTCCAAGCCAGAAGTGACTGCTGTTTCATCCCGCATCATCTGCAGTAAGGTCGCTTTCGTTTTCTAAGCTTTAAACCATAGCTGGCCTATGAAAGGAGGTGTCCTGGAACAAGCTGTGGGCCCACAAAGTGACATGCCTTTCCTGGGATGGAGCACAACCAAGCTGTGAAAAACCACTTACTGTAGAAGGGTTCAGAGATTTGTCTATGTAAAGTCGCTTGATTAGCTTCAAAGAGTAAAAGGAACTGAGCTTATTTACATCCGAAGTGACTGTTTGAAACCCAAAGGGTACATCTTTGACGTTCTCAAAATGAAGAACCTGTTTAAAAGAAAAAAAAAAAGAGCATTCCATTATCAAAAAATAAAATAAAACAAAACATTGTTCTGGGAGTTGAGGAGATAAAGTGTTTGCACTGCAAGAATGAGGACCTGAACCAGATCCCAAGATCCCACGTTCTAAGAGAGAGAGAGAAACAGAGACAGAGAGACAGAGACAGAGATGGAGAGACAGAAAGAATGAAAGAGAAGAGAAAGGTAGGAAGGGAGGGAGGAAGGAAGAAGGAAGGAATCCGGGCATCAGTAGCTCCTCAGTAAGGTATGAGGCATAAAGAGCACCTCCCTGGCTCTCTGTCTGTGTCCGGCTCAGGTCTTGTGGTGCAGATAACCATAGCTGCTGGGAGCTGATGGGTGCTGTGACCCTGTCAGGCCCAGGAGTTTGCATCTCACAGCACTTCCCCACATCCTCCATGCCCTACGTTCTTACTGCCTCCGCTTCCACATTTCACAAGCCTTCGTGTTGTGAGGGAAAGAGAGGTCAAAAAAGATGGCCCATTGTGGCTGAGTGCTCATTCTCTTATTTCAGAACTTAGACCAGTTATGCATGTCAGTGTTGACTGCTGCCCATGGCAAAAAGGGGGCTTCTCCAGAACTCAGAAAATGCACAGCCACTGGCACATTTCCCGTGCCTCGGGGGATGACCTCTCACCTCTACACATATAGGCAGCACCAATTGGACTAAGCAGGTTGGCAGGGGGAAAAAGGCATGAAGCTTGGAAAAAGCCATGTTGGGGGGTTGAAGGGAGTTAGAAAAGTTAAATGAGGATGAACATTATCATTTCATTGTGTGTGTGTGTGTGTGTGTGTGTGTGTGTGTGTGTGTGTGTGTGTGCGTGCGTGTATTCCCAAGAATTAAGAAAAAATAATATTTAAAAAGACCAGAAGTTTTGGTAAAACCAGATATGTCACATGCACTGAAATACTTTTCCTTTGGTCGAGGAATGGACAGGCCCCATAGCCCTTCTGGAAAAAGGAATGAAAAGTAAAAAGTGGAGGCTGGGTTGGAGCATTTGGAGAGGAGTTCATAGCAGCTCTCCCTAGGACTCAAGTAGCTGCCTCTGCCTCTCTTGGTCTCTCATCCTAACCTGGGCAACATTTATGAGTCATGATTTTATGGATACTTGTGATTTTAAATACCGATGAGCTTGTGAAAAGAAAGGGTTTTTTTTAACCTTACATCAATCTACATAAAAAAATAATAGAATGGGATTGGAATTACTGTACTGTCTAAGAGATTGTGAGGCCTCAAAACAGCAATCAAGAAAATCAACTCATTTAAGAACTTTACCAAGCTAATCAAGCACAGCCCCAAAGAAACTCTGAAACATCTATATAATTACGTATATATTTACATGGGAAAATTTGCTTTAGTCCATGCCTCTCAAATGAGATAACCAAACCCCCAGTGTTCTAAAACATATGTGCATGCCATTTATTTTATCTATCCCAACTTGGAGATGGATAATTTAAAATGTTACTTCTGAAATTGGAAATACTCTAGAGTAGAATGTGATTGAGCTCATATCTTAATATTAAGTTCTAAATAAATTGTCTGTTGAGAGCAGTTCTTGTTCTCTGAATGTAGGGCAGGGGGCAGGGGACAGATTTTTCCCATTTACCAAGAGTGTGTGCAGTGGAGTATTAACAAGTCATGGACTGATCTTCAGAAATGTCAGGTGAGGGATGTCATGTGACTTGCTGACAGTCACTGGGAAATGGAACATCTGTCAGACCCCCATATTCTACATCCTAACCTGCTACCCGTTCTAAATATAGATCATGCTACCCATAAGTGAAGTTCACATTTAGAAGAGACTAAGGGAGCCTTGGAGATGTCTACATGTCTTTTATCTTAGGCCCTGACTATGAATTCTAGTAACTATCCCCATTCAAAATCAAAACAAGGTTTGGGTGGCTTACCTGTTCAATTTCATTTGCTGTGTCACCTTTGGCACCTACTTGAGCAAGTGACAGGGAAGTAGAGAGACATATTGGAGAGAAGAGAATGTTTCCCGTGGGCTCCTTTTCACATAGCTGTTTGAACAAGTCAACAGCGAAAGCAGAATTTGCCAGTCTCAGGGAGTCCATCGTGGGCCTGGAACCAAGCACAAAACTTAATTTCCAACATAAAATGTGTTCTCAGCTACATCCTGCCAACAGCAGTAAGAAATCTACTTCAGTGAAGCAATGATCTAGGGCAGGAGACAAGAAGAAACTTTCGGTAAATTCCCAAAGAACGGCAGACATGAAGAAACTCGGGGCAAATGTCTGGAGGTGCATGATGTCTTCTGTGTGTGCTGTTCTCACTGTGGCCAGCATCTGATGCCCAGCCCTGGTGCCACTTCCTCAGCAAGCAGTCAGAGCAACTGATGCCATTAGAAAAACTCAGTCCGCTTATTTCAGTTACTTTTTTGGTTAAATTAGACAAAATATCTATTTGTATATCAAAAAGTAATTGTAACAGTTTTATGATGTTCTATTTAATAAGTGTATAATTTTGTTCTCAAAAATACACTAGATTCCTAAATTTTTTCTTTTTGGTTTTTCAAGGCAGTGCTTCTCTGTGTAGCTTTGGAGATTGTCCTGGAACTCGCTCAGTAGACTAGGATGACCTCAAACACACAGAGATCTGCCTGACTCTGCCTCCCAATGCTGGGATTAAAGGCGTACACCACCACTGCCCAGCAAATTCCTAATTCTTAATATCTATGAATTTAGCTTTGTTTGGAAGGAGGGTCTCTGCAGTTTAAATTAGTTAAAATGAGGTCATACTGGAGTCAGGTGGAGGCTAATCCAATGTGACAAGTGTCTTTCTGAGAATAGGAAAGAAAATATAGATACGGAGACACAGAAATGAAAGATAACCTGTATACATACAGGGAGAGCAAACTGCTACATAGCTTAGACAGGATGTGTATGCTGAGGTCAGAGAGACAGTTTTAGTTCCCAGGGTCAAAGGCTTCCTTAGCCAGGACCCATAAATGTCTTAGAGTCAAGTACAAGGACAGAATCACAATTTTCATCTTAGACCTAAACAGATTACAGATGCAAAGACAAGAGAATAAATCAAAAAGTGGATTCCGGGTTCAAATAGATCATAATATTCCTGAGAATCTGAAAATCACAGTTATTAGCAAAAGAAAGCCAAAGTTGAGCCCACTGGTGACCACCAGTCACATTCCCTGACCTCCTGACCTCCCCCACTGGTGACCACCAACCACCCTCTGCCCCCCTCTTCTCACTCGCTCGCGCGCGCGCGCGCGCGCACACACACACACACACACACACACACACACACACACACACACCCTGCACTGGTGACCACCAGCCATTCTCCCTGACATTGCCCTTCTGCTTATGCCTATGGTAAGTATAGCAAGAGCAGACAGACTTGTGTGCCTATTACAAATCTATCACAAGGCACCAAAAACTTGTGGTGAGCGTTTATGCGTTTTTAAAAAGCCATTAGTCCTGTTCCTGCTCTCGGGTGGGACCATGACATCGTCACCCTGCATAAAGGCTGACCAGTGTGAAGTGAACGGAAATCAGCAGAATCCCCTGCTGTGTGTCTGTGGAGGGCTTGGAGCCATCTGCCCACCACGGGGAGCATATGAGAGACTTGGAGAACAGAATTCAGGCTTCCTCTAGCAGCATGTTTAACCCTGACAATTCTGAGTTGAGCACAACCACAGCTTAACCTGAGTTGTGTGGGAAATGAGGAACTGTGTCCTCACCAAACAAAGAAACCTAAAGTCAGATCCCCGCAAACTGTTCAATACTTCCTCCAGGAAGCATGTCAGAGTGTAAGGAGACATTCACTCTGCCGTTCCTTAGTTCCAGCATGCTGAGATCCATTCAGCCTAAATAACTGTGTGCATAGACTCACTCAACTTTCAATGAGTCTAGTTACAATATTAATACAAGTGCTGTATTACAGTGTGAGGCTTGGATCCAGGTTGTGGTTGGAAGCTATAAATGCATGCACACTTGACACATGGCATGGCTCCCATCAGCACAGAGAACCTTCCTCTGCATGGTGGGCTTTGAAGTCCAAACCCACATGTCTGCCTGACAACTGGCTCCTTGTTCAGAAAATCCTCCTTGGCTGTGAAGAAAGGGAGCAGTCTCTACAGCGCCACCATCCGATGCAGCCCAAAGGTATCAGTGCAAGGTCTGCATATGTATGGAGAGCGTTGTAGTGGTGTGATGGTTCATCTTCACTGTGAACTAGTGTAATTTAGAGCCCCATGGAAGCAAATCTCTGCACATGCCTGTGAGGTAGTCTCCAGGGTAATTACGATAAAGGACCACTCTAACCACGGGTGGCATTATTCTAGGGGCCAGGGTCCCAGACTGAATGGGAAACAGAAAGCAAGCTGGGCACAAGCGTCAGTCATGCTGTTTCCTGACTGTGGATTCACAGTGCGACTAGTCCCCCACTCGTCCCACCCCTGTCCCCTCCCTGTCACGAGGGACTGTGTCTTCTGCAACTGACAGACAAAGGAAGCACACCCTGCCTTCAGCTGTTCGCCTCACATATGTTGTCACAGCGAAAAGAAAAGTGGCACACCGCCACCAGTTAGGAAATCAAATAATTATCTAATGAAAATCACACCAGTGGCTGTGCAATTGGTCCTGAGTGACCTGAGAAACAATGCAAAGCTGCTGTCCTCTGAGGGAGCTGGAGAGACGACAGAGTACACCAACTGGCGACTCCCTGTGTGGTAAGACTACGAATTTAAGCAAATCTCAGACATGTGGACAGTAACACCCAGAAAAAAGTGTGAAGTTCCTACATAGGTCGTTTTGCACACGCAAATTCTATTTTAAAACGTGTAAATTTCAAATCCAGATGAATAAGCCCCATACAATAAGTTTACATGACTAAAAATTTGCATTCGAAATGCTAAAACCATTTCAATTGTTTCCACCTTTTCATCGCCTCTGTACAGGATTGTCTTCTTCGATTTTCATGAAAATCCAAGAATCAGTCTTTTTAAAAATACTATTCAGGCTGGAGAGATGGCTCAGTCATTAAAGGTTGGGCTCACAACCCAAGTTTTTTTTTTTTTAAACTCAAGAACAATGGCAATGGGTTTTTGATCCTACTGCAAGTACTGGCTTTGTGGGAGCCTAGGCAGTTTGGATGCTCACCTTACTAGACCTGGATGGAGGTGGGTGGTCCTTGGACTTCCCACAGGGCAGGGAACCCTGATAGCTCTATGGGCTGACAAGGGAGGGGAACTTGATTAGGGGAGGGGGAGGGAAATGGGAGGCAGTGGCAGGGAAGAGACAGAAATCTTTAATAAATAAATAAACGGAAAAAAAAATTTAAAAAAACATTATTCTATTTGATTCTAACCCAGAAAAAAACCTTCACCTTTCATACCCACATTGGAGTAACTTTCATCTTGACAGGAGAAAGTCGGATGACTCCACAAGCAGTAACACAAATACAGTTTTCAAGAATTTATAGCCCTTTGGCTAAGGGTGAACCCCTACCTAGTGAAACAACACCAGCCTGGTCAGTCCTGAAAGCATAAGCATCCGAGCAGCACTGAGGACTATTCGGTAGGCTGTACTTAGATGTTTATGTGTTTATAAAAATACGGGACAATAATAATCACAGAAAAAGAGGTTGTGAATTTGAGGGGCTGGCAGGGGTGGGACAGAGGAGGAGAGGAAAACGGTGTGATTAGGTTTTATCTTAATTAGTTTTTTCAGTCGTTAAGGAAAATGAGAACTGAAAGTCAAGAGCCTTGTTTCTGCAGTTCTGTGGTGAGGTATTGTACAATCATAAACCTTTATCGTGAGATAAGATCTACCCTGGCCCCACCTCTTCATTTAGAGAACGAGTGAAGATGGAGAGATTCTCCCAGGCCTCCCACACAGGGAATGAGTTGTTACTAGGCCAATCCTAGAATTCATTCCTTCAGGATCCCAGCCCAGCTCCTCCCCACCACACCGCCTCACCTTCTTTCTTCATAATTGGGTTTTTGCTCACATTTAACTTTTTCTGAAGTTTCTCAAGTTCAAAAAATACTGTATTCTTAATGATCCCCTTCAAAGATACCAAGATTTCCTCTGTGTGTAGAAGGGATGTTGTTTTTGTTTGGGTCTTGTGGTTGTTTCTTCGGTTGCTTGATTTTCCTACTTGAGGGAATTCTGGCTCGTTTTGCATTTGATGTTTCAAGCTCTCTATGTTTTGATTATTTCATTCTATAAGCTGTAAGCACCTAACTCAAGCCAGGCAGAAGTAGGCATTAAGAATCCCAAGATGGGGGCTGGAAAGATGACTCAGTGGTTAAGAGCACTGGTTGCTCTTCTAGAGGACCAGGGTGGCTCACAACCATCTGTGATTCCAGTTCCAGAAGATCTAATGGCCTCTGTGGGCACTGCATTTATGTGGTACACAGGCATACATGCAGGCAAAACACATAAAATGAAAACAATTGAAAAAAAAAACAAAGGCATCCCAAGGTGCATACATCCTAGCTTCTGCCTCCACCAAGCATCAGATAGTGCCCAAGTGTGATGATAGCAAGTATCAGTTACCATGGGAACCCTGAGAAGCACCTCACCCCTAACGGAAATCTCAGAGACACTTCAGAGAAGCACTGACAACAAAGTGAGTCACCCTAAAAGGATAAGATGGACTTAATCAGACAAAAGGAGACCAGAGACAACTGAAGCAAATGAGCAGAATAACACTTAGCTGTAGGTGTGAGGATATAAGAAGGTTTAGAAAGCAGTAAGGATTTATGTAAAGCAGGGTTAGTAGATCCTTTTCTAAGGTCCATGACCTCACTGGTCCTAGAAGCTGGCTGGGTTTCCAGGACCAGGCATAGCTTCTCTCCTCTTGAGTGGGCCGTATGTCCAATTAGACAACTGTTGGTTGTCACTAGACGTGAGTGCCACCGACTGCACCTTTTGCACACCTTGCCATGGTGGTAATTGTCGCAGTTCATAGGTGTTACAGCTGGGTAGGGTTGTTTAACAGCTTCCCTCCCTTGGCAGCTTGCATAGTATTTCTGGAGCCATGGAAGCTAGACCGCAGGAAAGAGACTTTCAGGTCAGACCCAGCTAGAGTCTTCTGAGTCCTGTGTCTTAAGTGTGTAGTGCCTGCAGCAATAGGGATCCATTCTCAACCCTCCTAGGCAACAAAGGGCTATGCCAATTATCTATATTGTTCTGGAAATTGCTTGGCCTACACTGGCCAACCCTCTGAAAGGGTTCTTGTGTCTGGCACTGGACTTTTTGTCCTTTTTGTTAGTTTGTGGTTCTTATAGGGAGCATTGGCAGCCCAAGAGGTTTAACTTCCTTTAAAATAGAGAGATGATTCATAAACAGACAGAACGTAGGTGGTAGATAAATGATAGATAGATAGATAGATAGATAGATAGATAGATAGATAGATAGATTACCTTATATGCTCTGTATATAATTTTAAGTAAATAAAAAATAATATAATTCCTTGAGGCCTATCAAATAACCTTGGTATTATTTGTCCCTTGTCTCTCTTTTCTGTATTAATCTTCATCTTTCCTCCCTACTACAGCCTCCTCCTCATTATTCTCTCTCATCAAAAAAAAAAATCTTCTCTTAGAGCAAATGGAGGGTATACCACAGAAAACCACAACTGGATATAAGGTAGAGATCGACAGACTTAACCCAGCACCAACAGACATCTACAACACATCCATGACTCAGGGAACATTTTGGAAGAAGGGATGGAAAAATTTTAAGTTTCAAAATACCAGGAAATCTATTGTGAAACAGTCTTTCCTAGAAATGGCTGCATAAACAGGACCAGAACAATGGCAATATCAATGGATACATTTTCATGGAAGAGTGGAAAGTCTGAGGGCCCAACACCTAGACACAGAACTAGAAGCAACTCTGGATGGCTGGGAGAAGAACTCATCCTTCCCAGCGATGAGCCCCTTATTGACTGTTCAACGTTGAATGCTCAGCTTGTAACCATACGAGCAAAACAACAAAAACAGATTCAGCAGGCTCTATTTAAATATATCTGCACACACACACACACAACACACGTAAAGGGCTATAACACATACAATCAAAGAAATAGCGGCTATCACCTTGTTGAGGAAATGGGGAGAATTAAGGAGGAATAACTAGGAGGGGCTGCAGGGAGGCAAGGGAAGAGATATGATGTAATTCATTCTATTTCAATTAAAAACAAAATAAAATAAATGAATGGAGCCATATGCACTAGGATGAGAGAGGAGAACTCACTTCTCTGGACGAATAGTTTATGATGCCCCCTTTGCAAAGATTTCCCAAGGGTGTAAAGCATCCAAGCCAGTGATCTTCAAATGTGCTCATCTTGAAGCTGTCTGGAGAGATAAAGCTCCCTGCAGGAAGGAGATTATGCACCCGACTTTTCCTGAGACTGTCTTAGCATATGGCTGTTGTCCTGCATGCCCACAGTCAAATGATATAGGTCATCCTATCTATACACTGTCTTCCACGCTCATTTGATTCACACACATGTGTACATACACACGTGTACACACACATGTGGAGAGAGGGGGGGGCGGACTACGTGCATACTTTTTCTTCATTTCTTAATAACTAATTTTTTGCCAGGCCTGAGAGCTCATACTGTAATACCAAGAAGGCTGAGGCAGAAGGATTGCCATGGGTTGTGAGTTTATAAGAGTCTGTCCTACATAGTATATGCCATCTCGGGGGGTGGGGGGTGTACATAGGGAGATCCTGTCTAAAGAAGAAAATGCAGTTTTCCACACCAGAGTATTACAACTATCCTTTAGCCTGATTTGCCTCATTGCACAGACAGGAGAGTTGGTGAAGAACCTCTCTTAGGTATTATTTATCTACTCACCCATTGCTGAATTGAAGGCTGAACCTTATGCATACCAGGCAAATGCTCTACCACTGAGCTATGACCCCCGTCCATTTTTTTAATCTTTTAATTTAAAATACGGTTTTCCTACGTTACCCAGTCTGACCTTAAATTCCCTCTCACCCAAGTGGGCCTTTAATTTGGCCATTCTCCTGCCTCAGCCTCTCAGGAGGCTAGGATCACAGGCTTCTGCCACCAAGCCCATCCCTCTTGGAGCTTTGATATGACTGGTCCTTGGGCAATAATTTGACCTGAAGCATAAGAACAGAACACTGCCTCTATGGTTCACTTTCTGACTCGAGGAGGAGAAAACAGTACCAGATTAAGAAAAAGTATGAGACTCTCTAGCTTCCTTATGTGACGCCGCACTATGAGAACTGAATGAAGTGATTGGGTCAAAAAGTGCCTTCATGTCAGGAAAGTAGAGTGCAGGCCTAGGTAATGAGGACAATCTGTCATTTCCAACCTCGGAGGAGCCCGCCAATCTTAACTGCTGGCCCACTACATGGCTGCCAGACAATGCCAGACTAACCCTGCCACACCTGGATGACCCAACCTGCTGAGACTGCATGCTCCAAAGTCAAACCCAGAGCGACTGAAGCTCATCCTGAGGGCGTTAGGAGGCAGGGGTGCGAAGCTGCTGACTCACTTGCTAGAGTCCTGTTCTGCTAGGCTTTCTCCTCTCCACCCATCCGGGAGCTCATCAAGGCCTGCACTTACTTTAAGGTGACTGATGCTTGTAACACAATTTTGTTAAAGATTCTCTTGAGATGGAAAAGATAAAGGAAAGTTTTTACCAGAACTTATGTCATAAAACATGCCTGACTGTCAGTCTGAAGCCTTCTGCTGTGTGACTGTAGACATCACTTTACCGCTGAACCTTTCTTCAGCCTGAGTAGCTGAGCAAAAATTGGTCAAGGTCCCCGAGTTCTGAGATCCGGTTTTGGCAAATGAAATTGCCAAAATTGCATTAAATCAAGTTTTCAGTATGAAATGTTTGAACGAAACCATAAAACTTCTGTATTATTATCATTATTGTTACCCATGAGGAAGAGACAGCACATCTCAAAGTTCAGAAATTTATGTGAAAATACACGATTTTTTTTTCAAGTTTGCTGAATCTAATAGGACCGAGAGAGAATGATTCTGCCCAGAACACAGTTGTCAGACAAGGAACACTGATCTAACGTGTAAAATGACAAAGCAGTCTTCATTTCGACCCCACACGGCTCACTAGGAAGGTTGCCCCCAATTCTCTTCCTCTCAACTTTCTCTAGGCCTTAAATACCACACCCTGCATCACAAATCCGCCCTGTATTCCACGGTAGGTCTGGAAACAATCTCAGTCTCCCCAAAATCACTGCTGCTCCCCACACCATCATCACCCAAACTTCGTGTCCTTTGCTTTCTTCATATTCTGAGCATAGGTGGCTATGTGGAGTGGAGATGGTTCTCCCAGAGCCACGCACAAACAACGCCTTAGGAGCTGGGACTGCAACCCATCACACTGAAGGCCGGCTACCCTTGATGAAATCTGTTCACTTTCTTCACCGTTTGGAGTCAATCCCCTAACTATTTCATTACTTGTCCTGAAGAGGGAAGTCACCAGCCCTGTTGCCCCACTATGCTTACCTTGAGCAGCTGGTATCCTGGGAAATGCTTTGCAAGGGAAACAGGAGGAGGTAGGCTCTCAGTGGCAGTGAAAGCAGTGCTCTGGGGCCTGGGGAGCTGGCTCACCTGCGGCCACGCCCTCGCCTCCCACTCCGGCCACGCCCACAGCTCACTCTTACTCATAACTCTTGGCAGCCTGAACAAAATTGGAAGACGTGATTCAGGCCGAACTTGCTGTTGCAGTCTGCACAGCTTCAGATGGCCTGCGACAAGCTCGGGCAGGAAGAGTCTGTAGGTGGAGCCAGCCCTGAACTAAGTGAAAACCTGTAAGACAGAATAAAGGCAGGCCTACCTGCCGAGCCAGCAACAGAAGGTGAATGGAGGAAAGTAAGAATAGAATGGGTGGTGATAGAAAAAACTTCTACGAACTCCTAACTTGACCTCCATCTTTTCCACGTAGAGTGCCGCTGCTCGTTCTCAAAACATGCATAGCGTTGCAGACAAAACATGCAATATCAAATTGATTAGCAGAAATAGTTTGATAGAATTGCAAAGTAGCTGTGTCCCAGTAGAGGACACAGCCTTGCTCTGAAACGTTTGGGGGAAGCCTGATTTCACAAATCCAGGTCTCCTGCAGCTCCTTGACATGTGGGATACGTTCTTTTCCTACCCTGCTTTCTGGGAGGCACCCAAAAGTGAGCCAGCTGTTTTTCCGGAGCTATCACCTACGCTCCTTAATCTTAGGGTAGTTTGTCTCACCATAACCTTCTCCTTCACCATCCTCCACAATGACTACTAGAATTTGAAAGATAAGGGTCAGCCTCACTCATTCCTTGGCATCTCCAGGATTTGTTATAAGCAGTTAATGAAGGATTGTTGACTGACTGAAGGAAGGTGACTTGATAGCTTCTCCTCTCCCTTATCCTGAGTCTTGTTATAATCAGAATCAAACTCATGAATGAAAATGAGTTCAACTCTGAAAGCACCATCCCGGGCCTCAGTGTAGCATATAAAGTAAGATCATAAAGACAGGGAAATGGCCAATGCACCTCATAAAATACCCCAATGTCTAGCTGTAGTGGGCAAATGTGGATTCGAGGGCAAAGTCATAAGTTTGCAAACTGTCTCAACCACTTATTGTTGGAGAAATCCTAAGCAAAGTGTTTAATCTCGCTAGCCCTAGATTCTTCAGTTGTAAAGTGAAATATACAACATTAACATACATGTGGAGACTTTAGTAGCGCTTTGCTTGTTTCTCAGAATAAGCGCAGTGGCCCAAAACCTGGAACGGGATATCAACAGCTAATTCACCACACTATTTGTTCAACACTGGACTGTTCTCTCCTTGTTACTGCGATCCGAAGATCTTAAGAGATCTGAAATCTGAAATCTTAGTGTCTGGTCGGCTGCCCTTTTCATGTCTTAATTCCCTCTGCTACATTCTTGTTAGCTCTTTGCCCATCCTGGAGGGAACTAATTCCACTGGAGGAGTTCAGCAGCTCCTGGGGAGCCTGAGCACAGCCTGGCTCTGATGGTTTGAAAGCTAGAGGGGCCACATACTTAGGGATGTGCTGTGCTCCCTGTCCCCAAGGGGCTTACAAATAACACAGTAGGGAGAGAAGACACGAGTGAGTTAGAGCATCTGATGGCACACATTAACACATAGTAAGCTTGGCGTGTGACTGCACACTCAAGTGTAGTTCACAGATGAGCACAACTCTTTCTGTTTTACAGTTGATGCTGGAGAGGCATCAAAGCAGGGCTCTTGGGCTTCAGAGGACCAGGAAGGTCTGGAAACAAGGAAGGAGCAGGGCATAATTAGACTGCAGAAGACAAATTAGATGGGCCTGGCAGCAAATGGCTAAACAGAGCTCTCCCGGACAAGATCGCTCACTTGCTGAAGTGCTCTGGACAATGTATCTGAGTGTCCGTGTCTTCTAGTTAAAGCTGATGTTCAGGGTAACAGCGCAACAAGCACAATTACTGACTGAGGAAAAGGTGATTTCCCTTCATGAGTAGAAATGAAAATCTGGGTTTTATTTGACTGGAAAGAACTATTTCCGTGGGATATCTTTCTCTGTGGTGGCCATACATTTAAATATTATTATATTCCCCATTAGAAGACATGAAGCTGAAAGGTGGGGAGGGATAGAGTTCTACAAGTATCTCATATGTGTAAACTCACACATTTTCAAACTAGTCTCTAGAAAACACAACAGATCAATTACGGGAGAGAACGGCCTAGAGAGAATTCCTGCCATTGGCATGGCAGTTCCTATTGTGTCCCATCTCTCCCATGGGTCCCTCTTGGTAGGAGCCTTTGGTTGATGAAATATGTCTCTCTTTTTGGTAGTGAGCCTAGAATGGGTCTGCACCAGGTCCTCTGATATATACTGTGGTTCTTTAGCTTGGGTTTTGGGGGGACTCCTAATAGTGGGGGTGCCTCTGACTCTTTTACCTGCTCACAGGACCTTATTTCCTACTACTGGGTTGCCTCGTCCAGCCTTGATATGCGGGTATATGCCCAGTCTTATTGCATCTTGTTATGTCGAGTTTGTTTGATATCCTTAGGAGGCCTGCTCTTTTCTGAAAGGAAACAGAGGAACAGTGAATCTGAGGGAGAGGAGAAGTTAAGAGGGACTGGGGGCAGTAAAATGAGGGGAAACTATGGCCAGGGTGTAATATATGAGAGAAGAATAAATATAATAAAGTAAATAAAAACTAAGCCCTTTTCAAGTGTGTCAGACCTGATTAAGTCTCTAGGGCATCGAGACACCAAGAAGAAGACCCAGATATGGCTCTTAAGAACGCTGTAGCTTGGTTTTCAATGTCAAGTCTGACATCTATGATAATTATTATAGTGTGAAAATACACAGCCTGGAGGGAAATCCTGGAAAGGACAATGTTGTCAGTTAGAGGAATGGGAGTGTTAAAAAAATCCTATATTTTAATAGCAACATAAAACCATTTATATGAAAACAGAAGACAGAAAGAGAGGGGAAAACTAGAGGGGTGTGGGAAGGAGAGGGGATGACGGTGAATACGGCCCCAGCACACACACTCTTGGGAGGCCGTCTTCAGGAAACCCAGCACTGTGTTTTGGGAAAGGGTTGCAGTTCCGTTCTTATTACAATGGTTAACCCTTTGCCATGCGGCCTCATGAAAATCCAACTCTTGAGCAGTTTTAGTATTCTTAGCTCTTAATAAAATTTGAACCTGTAAAGAATAAAACAAACAAACAGAACAAAAATCAAATTTGACAGTTTTCCATATACCATACCATACTCCATAACCCTATACTATATGATTAAGTCAGTGTGCACTGGCATGTGCTTCCCGCTGTTAAAATGTAACAGGGTTCACTGTTCCCGAGAACTCTGAATGGTCTCTGGCACGGTGGGTGTGGGATTAATGAGTAGGAAATCGCCTCTTTGTGGAAGGGTATGCTGCATAGACACAACTATTTCAAACAAAAATGAATCCTACCATAAATTTGAAATCAGGTATTCCCTTAAACCTTTCCCTCAGTTCTCTTTATAGATTCTTAAGGCCACCTCATCTTATTCATCCAACCATGTTCCATTTCTTTAAGGAAGTTCGGTGGGAAAGGATATAATTGTAGAAAAAGTTATTTGCTCTATAACTGCCCAAACAATCCCTAATGGTGTCTGTCTTGTAAAACACACCATCATTTTACAGACCATGTGCATCAAAACAGTGGGTGGGCTTTGGGGTGGCGGGAAGAACTATGGCGTAAAGAATGAATTATCTATTCTTAACGCACTTTCATCAGACGGCAATTTCCTTTAGTTCAACAAAAGTAGTCTGTGGACCAAATATTTAATAACCTTGGTGACTGTTTTGTTGGTGGTTTTTCTTGCCTGGGTTTAAACATTACAGACATTATGACGGGATTACATACACAGCGTTCTGGTGAGGAATGACTAGACACACCCAGCCACTCCCAGCAGCAACTCAAAGGAGCTTTGTTAGGACATGATCTCAGTGTGCTTCTCTCTCTCTCTCTCTCTCTCTCTCTCTCTCTCTCTCTCTCTCTCTCTCTCTCATCTGTCTGTCTGTCTCTCTCATCTGTCTCTCTCTCTCCTCTCTTCCTTTCCTCTGTCTTTCCCCCTCCTTTTCTTTTCCTCACTCTCTCTCTCTTTTCCAAGAAAAGATGTTTCAGCCTTACGTTCTTAAGCACTCTACCGAGACACCCATAAACCATCAAGTGTTTGAACTCCACTGGTAAATATGATTCCCATTGGTTCCTATGACCTCTGCCCAGCAGGAAAGAGGAATGGTGTTAGCCTTACACTTTCCAACAGTTCACAGGAAGTTTACAAGGCTCATGCCTACTCACAGAGGACTATTATCTCTCTTTTTCATGAGAAGAAACTGAGCCAAGTAAGAAAAGGAAATAGTAATTGTCATGAAGTTTATGACTAAGACAGAAAAATATATCTATAATACACATACACACTCACCTAGTTGGTTTTTATTTTTGTTTTATTTGTTACACTTTTTGAAATGGATCTCATATAATTCAGGTTGACTGGGACATTCTATGTAACAGAGGTTGGTCTTGAACTCCTGATTATCCTGCCTTTACCTACTGGCTGCTGGGTTTACCAACATATGCTGCTCTGTTTGACTAAGCTTTAGATCTCTAACTAATACATCCATACTCCATTGTGGGCAGTGATTTTTTTTTCCTTGCTGCATGAAGTATCTGCTCCACTGTGAGAATCCAAGTTCTGTGCTGTTTCTACTAACAAGTCCTAGGTTTTTCCTGGGAGAATAAATCTTACTTTGTAGCGAGTCCCAGAAAAAAATAAATGTGTGAAATTTTTCACTAAGATTCATACATAAAACACAAACTGAAAATGGATAAAACAACAGCTAACTCAGCTCCTAAGCTTGACCTCCAGCTTCTCCCATCCTGCAATGAAAGCACAGGGAAGCAAGATTTGCCTCAAAAGGACCCATGGCCATCATTAAGTTTACTAAGTTCAATGCAAAAGGTGTTTCTAAGTGATGAAAGGGCCACTCCCAGTGCCCTGTGTGAGAACATATTAATAAGGACTTTTATACATACCTTTCAAGAGCTTCTTGCATAAGATTTTTTGTTATATTTGTTTTGTTTTGCTTTGCTTATTGAGACAGGGTCTCTAGATGTAGCCCTGACTGTCCTAGAACTCACTATGTAGACCAGGCTGGCTTCCAACGCACAAAGATCTGTCTCCCTCTGCCTCCGAAGTGCTGGAATTAAAGGTGTGAGCCACCACTCCAGGCTTAGAAGGTTTATTTTTATAAAATTATCTAGATAAAGAGGAAAGCAGCACAGTGTGCCTGAGTAACTCCTTCCATGTCACAATATAGGGAAAGGTAGAAATACATTGAAACCAGCACATCCAAACGAACACACAATGCTCTGTTGTGCAATTCTCTGGTCATTAATCTTAGATTTAAGGTGTCTATTTCTTTATTAATTGAAAGAAGGCCATTTTATTTTAAGGATCATTTCTTACCATGTGATGAAAGGATCAATTTTATGAGATAGAAAGTATAGAATTTCACAGATCTCAGAACTCTGATCTCGGTAGCTGGAAAAGAAAGACATTTTTACAAAACATCAAAGGAATTTGTATCTAGAGAAGGTGTGAATCTACTTAGCTCAGACATATGTCTCCAGGAGAGACTTTTAGGTTAGAACTCTAAACCCTGGCTCTCCCTCCTGTCCAACACCCTCAATTTCCTCCATCCAGAGGGATTTTTTTACTTGCTCGAACTACAAGTGCTGAGGTCAGACACTTTGCTGGGCCCCATTCTGTAATTCTGTCCTCTAATTCATGTGTGTTGGAGTCCAGTCCCTTCCTAAACCAAAACCACATGAAAGGGAGGGCCCAGAGTTTATGTGTTCTTAGGGCCTGGCTATACAGTGTCCTCAGAAAGGTTCATATTTGACATCCTTGTTGAAAGATGGATTCTGATGGCTCTGAGGCTCCTTCCTCCTCAGTGGAGCATCTAATAGTCACAGACGAATAGACTGCTGAGCTGGGAAGTAAGAACTGATTGAAGGCAACGGAGTGTGGGTGCATGCAATAAGTTTGTCTTGCTTTCCTCCTCCTCTTTTTCCCCTCTCTTCTCTCTCTCTCTCTCTCTCTCTCTCTCTCTCTCTCTCTCTCTCTCTCTCTCTCTCTCTCTCTCTCTCTCTCTGTCTCCACACCTCCTTTGTCTTAATATTCTATCTCTCTATATGCCAAATCATTTTAGACTGAAATCATAAGAGAAAAATATTTCTTTCCTTGGTAGAAGAGCTGGTTCAAGTGGTTAAGCAAACTGGCTGCTCTTCCAGAGGACCGGGTTTGATTCCTAGCACCTAAATGGCAGCTCACAAGCACCTGTATCTCTACCTCCAAGGAATCCAACTTCTTCTTCTGATCTTCATGTGTCCCAGGCATGCCTATGGCTCGTAGACGTCCATGCATGCAAGACTTCATGCACATGTTCTAACATTTTAAAAGAAGAAAGAAAGGAAAATTTTTAAAAAGGTTTCTTGCCTTCAAGGCCAACCTGAGCTACATAGTGGGTTCTAGACCAACCTGGACTACAATACAAGCTCCTTCCTCAAAAAAAAAACAAAAACTAAAAACCAAAAATACTTAGGTAGTGAAGGAGAATAGAGGACATGACACTAAAAATATTGTGGAAATCTACTACTGTGCACACTTCCTAAAAAAGAAAAAAAAAGGCACTTAAGTTAATAATACATATAGATATATATATATTAAGTTAGTGCATATATATTACATATTAAATTAATATGGATATATACATAAATATGTACGTTTATATATAGATTATATTAAAAAGGCAAAATGGAGCTACAGTGGGGATAACTGTGCTTCTACTAGCCACCAGAGTCTAACCAATAAAATTCCCAGTGCCAAGGAAGAGTTACTTATTTTGGAGTCACTAACCAGAGAAGTACCAAAGACTTCCAAAAATCACAGATCTCTGCCATTTCTCTTTGCTCTTGATTACCTTCCAGGACTTGATGGTAAGCTCCTGTTGTTGCAGAAACCACATACACAAGCCATTCAGTATGGTAGATCAAGTTGGTACTGACCTGAAAGCTTCATACTGACTGGGTCACTTTCATAGTTCTGGGTGATGCTGTGAAAAATACTGTTGTGCTTTCCAGTCGCTTTAAGGGACAAGCCACGCCCACTCCCATTACCTCTGCCGTTCCCATCACCATCTCGCACCTCCCTTTTCTGCTTCCTTGGCATACGCACGTGTTCTCTCTCTGTCTCTCTCTCTTTTTATCTCCTCTCTCTCTCTCTCTCTCTCTCTCTCTCTCTCTCTCTCTCTCTCTCTCACCTTCTCTCCCTCTCTCCCTCAATAAATGCTTTTATGGCTACTTTCTGTGTCCATGGGTCTGCTCACAACTGCCGCGCATTGGGAATTCTGCTGCGTGGCTTCCCGCTGATGGGAACTCTACCACCGCTCGGGTGCCGGACTCTGGAGCCTGCGCCCAGCACCACTGGGGACCCGCCGGATCTTGCTGCTGCTCTGTGAGCCCACCGGACAGGGTGAGGGGAAGCCCTGCATTTTTAAGAATAACAAATGGTGCCGTGACTCAGATGATTCGTGTACCCCAGACTTCCACCTGGGCCGGAGTTCCAGCTTTAGGCACCATCCGGGACTCCGAGCTCCCTCTCGGGGCAAAATCAGGACCCGAGGACCTTCTCTACAACGACCCACATGTTCCATCTGCCTGGACACGGCTCCTCCAAACAACACTGGCTTCTAATCGTGAGTGTCTCTATTTCGGCCAGCTTAACCATCTCTTTTAACCCAAGGGATAGACCGTTGAGCTCCCAGCAACCCTTTGTGGTTTCTAGGGATGGGGGGATCTCCAACCACGGGCCTTCGGGGCCTCCATTGTTCCTTTCGCTGGCATTCAATTCAGCTTGGCTCCTGTGCAAAGCCCGTGCCTGGGATGGCGTGGCCTTAGCCAGCCCCTCAGCTCACCCATGCCTGGAGGCCCGGGGTCTCCAGTTCTCCCTCTTCTTTCTGATCTTTTTCTGTCCTCTTTACGTACGGGCTCATTATGGTATGAGCACCTCGGCTGCAATGGGCGGCCTTCTAGCCTGACTGTGTCCCCCCTGTCCGGGACTTGGTCTCCCATCAGAGGCTAGGGTCAGTTCAGTCAGGCTATTAACACTGCCCTCTGGTTACTCAGACTCCTGTGTCCAGAGTTTGCCAGTGTTCGTGGCATCTTCTGGGTGCCTCTTGCGGGCATTTTCACGGCCTTGACCCTGGGAGCCAAGCCATCCAGACCTATCACTCCGGCCTCATGCTTTAATACCTTACATTTATCCGTCTCTATTCAAATAAATGGCCCCATTAAAACTATAGACGGCCATTTTGGGGTTCCGCCTTTTGCCCTTCCCCTCTGCGGCTTTTGTTATGGCATGGCGGCTCTCCAACAGAGCAGACTACACGTGGTGGTCGCCATCTTGGCTGAAGGCCAGGTCATGTGACCACACTCTCCGGATTTTACTGCTTTCATTTCAGACTTCAAAACCATTATCGGTCCCGCCACTAACCTTATATTACAAACAGTTTTTTGCACTCAACTGCTCAGAGATCTGGAGAATGTGATATTTAAATATTTAATTATTAAAAAACTTTTCGCAACAACAACAACAAAAAAAGAGACAGGTTGGCTCCTAGCAGCAGCAATCTGCTCCCTCCAAAGAAGACAGAAGACAGACACATACAGAACAAAAATCCTTCTGCATTTCGCTTTGACTGCAGAGCGCTGACCATTGGGAAAAACTGCCTTTCGTCTAAACTAAAGACCTCCAGATGTGGACGAAATCGCTGGAATTGACAGCCTAGCTGCTCAGGCCAAGGTAGGCCTGTCTTCCTACAGATTTCTTAGCCCACAGGGTCTTCTGGAGCCTGCATTAATCAGCAAAGGTCAAGTGCAACCTTCAACAACCATGGGGGATCCAAAAGGAGTAGCTCTGGGTGCCAACCAAGTAAGTTCTCTGTCATTTTTAAATCAGTAACTCAAGTAAAATCTTATTCTTCTCAAAGATCTCTGACAGTTTGACAGCTGAGAGGCTTTGCCTGGTTGAGGTTTTGCAAAGTGACCTCACCAAACAAATTTCAAATCAAATTTATCTCTTATGCCACAGTCATTATATGTCTAAAACTTCTGTTTTCACAAACCCAAGGAGTTCTCGTGAGTTCCAGGGAGCCGAATTAAGAAATCCATCTTAAACAGGTCAGATACCCCCTCAATTCCCTGGTCCTAAAATTTTTTTCCTTAATTTAACTTTGTTTTTGTTCTGCCAATACCTTAGGGACACCAGACAATTCCCATGCCACAGACACCGGTCAAAGGCAAAGTGACCAGCTATGACAGGATGTGACCAGCACCCAGCCTTCTCTTGCGCCCCGCCCCAAAGACGAAGCCCACAATCAGCCGGGAGCAGTCTTGAGAGTTCCTTTGGGCTGTGGTGTCTGGTCTCCTGCTTTTTATTATAAGGAAGACCTGGGAATGTTGTGCTTTCCCATCACATTAAGGGACAAGCCACGCCCACTCCCATTACCTCTGACCTTCCCATCACCATCTCGCACCTCCCTTTTCTGCTTCCTTGGAGTGTGCACGTGTTCTCTCTGTCTCTCTCTCTCTCTTTTTATCTCCCCCCCCTCTCCTTCTCTCCCTCTCTCCCTCAATAAATGCTTTTATGGCTACTTTCTGTGTCCATGGGTCTGCTCACAACTGCCGCGCATTGGGAATTCTGCTGCGTGGCTTCCCGCTGATGGGAACTCTACCACCGCTCGGGTGCCGGACTCTGGAGCCGGCACCGCTGGGGACCCGCCAGAGCTTGCTGCTGCTCTTTGAGCCCGCCGGGTGGGGAGGGGGACCCAGCATTTTAAGAATAACAAATACTAGAGGAGAGAAGTAATCAATTTTAGCTAGCTGTGAAACCTTCAAGCTACAAGAATGACTTGCCTGTCAAGACATGCCCATTGATATAATAGTGGCACAAAGGTCATGGTATTTATCAACCATTTTCTGATTGGATTTAAGTCCCATTCTACACAATGAAACATATATCTAGTATGCTTACCAAGCCAAGAACTTATGGCTAGACAGGTCATAGGCCCGAGAGGGGAATCTTCTACTGTTATTCTGCTATATGTATGGATTATTAATCTAATGACTTATCATTATACCCATAGATCAATTCATGCCCATACCCTTATCTGAGAAGACTCTGTTTTCAGTCACAGAAACCCACAGCTGGCCAAGGTGCAGAGAATTGTAGACTGCAGAATGTCCAGCCACAAATGAAACATCCATATTACACACCCTTCTAGAGTTCAGAAATCATTGATGAAGAGAAGATGGAAAAATATAAGAGACAGAGGCAGTAGGCGAATACAAGCAAACTGTGTTCTGTGTTGCACTATGAACTCACATTGATTTCAAAAGCATTTGCATGGCCTTTGCAAGTCCAAGACAGAGCAAATCTCAGCATGAAGATGGGTTTCGGATGCAAAGTCTCCCCTCTAGCCATGGAGCTAGAGGCACCCACTAGCTGCGAAGGGAAGGAAAGAACGTTCTCTCCAAGAGTTGACCACATTTGGGTGCGAAATCTTACATCTAAGAATATTGGGCAGCAGAAACTGGCGTTGGTGTTTTTGTTTGTTTTATTTTGTTTGTTTGTGGATTTTTGTTTTGTTTAAGTACACAAAGCTGGGTAGGGAAAAGTGGAGAGATATGGGAGGAGCTGGGGCTAAGACTGAACTTAATCAAACACATTGTTCAAAACTCTCAAAGAATTCAAAATAATGCTTAAATTATTTTAAGTGTTTAGTCACAGAAATAAAAAGCTTACCAACACACGTATATCTGTACTCCCTTTCCTAGAACTCACACAGTAAACTTTAAATAAACTTCTTAGATCTCTAAAGGACCACAGGACGAAATACCTAGCACAGACTGAGTCTCCTTCATCTAAAATTCTTAAAACCAAAATCTTTTTAATTTTATGGTTTCTTTTCAAAATTTTATATTCCCGTATAAAGAATGGGTTATCTTGGGACTAGAACCCAAGTTTAAACATAGAATTCATATATTTTCATGAACAGCTTATACAACAAGCCTGAAGGTAATTTTGTGTAATATTTTAGTGTATGCCTTTTAACTTAATCCCATTTCCACTTATGGTATGTCAACATTCAAAATTTTTCAGATTTGAGGCATTTCAGATATTGAATTTTCAGGTTTGGGTGCTCAAGCTACAGTGGAAACCAGTAAATTATGGAGCTATGGCCTGGTGGAGACAGAGATTGTTATGAAAGGCAGTAGGTCCCCAAAGAGGAAGCGTTATTTTAATTGTGTGTGAGTGTGCATATACAAGCATGCATACATGTCCATGGGAACTCAGAAGAGGACACTGGATGGCCTGCTCCATCATACATGTCCATGGGAACTCAGAAGAGGACACTGGATGGCCTGCTCCATCATACATGTCCATGGAACTCAGAAGAGGACACTGGATGGCCTGCTCCATCATACATGTCCATGGAACTCAGAAGAGGACACTGGATGGCCTGCTCCATCATACATGTCCATGGAACTCAGAAGAGGACACTGGATGGCCTGCTCCATCATACATGTCCATGGAACTCAGAAGAGGACACTGGATGGCCTGCTCCATCATACATGTCCATGGGAACTCAGAAGAGGACACTGGATGGCCTGCTCCATCATACATGTCCATGGAACTCAGAAGAGGACACTGGATGGCCTGCTCCATCATACATGTCCATGGAACTCAGAAGAGGACACTGGATGGCCTGCTCCATCATACATGTCCATGGAACTCAGAAGAGGACACTGGATGGCCTGCTCCATCACACTCTGATTTTTCCTTAGAAAGAGGTCTCTGGCTGAACCCAAACCTTCTGTTTTGACTGAGTGGGTTGACCAGCTAAATTCTGGGATCTGCCTGTGTCTGGATCACAAAGGAAGATGGAGAGGGTGCAGGACAAAGGAGAAAGTGCATACAAACTCTTAGTCCTGAACCCAAACTTCCAGCAACTGCAATTGCAGAGGTTTTGGGTCAAGCCAAGACATAGAATTATTTACAAACTATCACATTTAAAAGCTCAGGCCACTGGAGTGTTCTGCGCTGCTCTAGGTTGCCCATAACTTTTGTTGATTCCAGCATGAGACTATCTGGTTCCCAATACCTCATTTAGTCTGTGCCCAATAAAAGAAAGACTAACTCACTTTGACTCAGCTTCTGCATTTGTAAAACCAGGAATTACATTAGCATCTCTCTATTACAGGGCAAGAATGAGGGACATCTGAAGTGCTTAGAACCCATTCTATGGAAATGTCAACAGACAGAAGTTATAGTGAGTTTCTGCTCTCTAAGGCTGTCGTGGAGTTACAAATCTCGGAAAGGCTCATCTTACTTCTTTAGGAGGCATAGAGAGGAAAAGGTCATTTGCTTTTAATTATGAAAAGAGAGATTCATCTGTAAAGCCTGGTTTAATATTACACATGAGCACATGCATACATACACAAGTATATGTGTATCTGTGTACACATGTACACATATTGTAGGAGAGGCCACTGATTCCCAAAGTTATCACACAGAAACTGTATTATTTAAAACACTGTTTGGCCAATGACTCTAGCATATTCCAAGCAAGCTCTTACATATTAAATTAAGCGATTTCTATTCATCTATGTATTGTCACGTGGCAGAGGCTTACTGGCAAGTTTCCAGCATCTGTCTCTGGTGGGGCTACATGGCTTCTCCCAGACTCTGTCTCCTTTCTCCCAGCATTCAGTTTCGTTTTCCCCTCCTAGCTCTACTCTGTCCTATCAGGTCAAGTCAGTTTCTTTATTAACCAATGGTATTCACAACATACAGAAAGGAATCCCACATCATACACATGCACACATACACATGCATGCATGCACACATACATACATGCACACGTGCACATGTGTACATGCATGCACATGGATACACATGTATACATGCATACATACACAATTCATGTGGCAGTTTTACTTTCTGACTTTAGGTCATGGTGTCTTATAAACAAAATGAGTAAGAATTAAAAGAAAACAGGATTGATATTTCAAGGAGAAGCAACCACATGGGGCCACGTTGATGTCCAAGGGCCACACTGTTGCTGAGGCCATGCCAATTTGAGTGGCTTGTGCTGCTACCTGGGACTATGGTGACATCTACACAGATACGTAGGGTCTAGGTGGCAACCTGTAGCCATACTGGAATCCCAGAGTTATGCCGTCACCAGGGCCATGCTAATTGAAGTGACCTGCACTGCTACATGGGACAATGGTGATGCCCAAGCCCCAAGCTACTATTTAGGGTTGTGTCTGGATTCATGACCCTACAACAACCAGGGTCTGAGTTAATGTCCATGGCTCCTGTTACTACTAAAGGCTATGCAGATGCCCGGGGTCTGGTCAATCACCTGAAACCATATTTGTGTCCGAGAGCCATACTAATCTGGGTGATATGCACTGCCACCAGGGCCATGATGACATCCAGGCCTGAACTTCTGCCAAGGGCCTTGTCTGGTTCTGTGTCACCAGAAGGGACCATAAGAACCATGTGTGCTAAAATATGGGGGCCGTGCTGAGTCAACCCCACCCTTCACTGACTGGCCGAGATAGCTGGCCCTGCCCCTCGCTCAAATGGGGTCTTCTCAGGGGCCAGGACTGATCAGCTCAGCTATCACACTGACCTGTGTCTTGAGCCTTTGGGTCGATCCACCCTAATGTCTATTCATCTGTGACCTGCTGGAGCTCCTGAAGGAACTGCTCCTGCAAAACGACAGCCACAGGATTCCTGTAACTCGGGGCAACCACAGCATATCTGAGAGGAGTGTTGATGAAGGGCCAGTGATGATGTGTGCCAGAGGCCGGAGGCCTTAAACCAGACCGATGACTCATTGCAATGAACATTTGAGGATGGGGCTGATTGGACAAAAGGGTACAAAGTGTGACACCCTGCAGCTCCCAGTGCCACTAGGATGAATGAAGAAGTGTTGGAGAGACAAGAAAGACAGAGGAGTGAGGTGGGGTTTTTTGTTTGTTTTGTTTAATTTTTAATTATTTGGGGGGGCTCTTCTTGAGGAGGAACACTGCAGGGGTGAGGGGCGGGAGTAAGAGATGAGCAGAATTGGGGTGGATGATGTGAAATTCCCAAAGCATCAATAAAGAATGGTGATACATATATAAAAAAGAAAATATTTCAAGGAGAATACCATATTTAATATTTCATATTATAATAATAGTCAAATGATGAATATTTATCATCACTGTCATTATAGTAACTTAGCATAATTATGGGACTTTGCAATCTGTAAGTTGTTACTATGTACCCGCCCTTTCGCCCAAAGCAGTAATATAAAATGTATTACCTTTCTCAAATCTCACAGTAACCTTTCAATTATAATTATGCAGCCACTTTACAAATGAGAAAAGTGATATTAGAGGGTTAGGGTGCAACTCAGTGGCAGATTATTTGCTGTGTGTTCAGGGCTCTAGGATCTATCCTCAGCACCAAAAGAAAGTGATATTAGAAATTCAGTAGCAAGTGGCTCACACAGAACTCAATAAAACTACGTGAGTCCTGCACCCACTTTCTCCATTTAAAGGTGGGGATTGATCTGGAGTCCCAACTGCTCAAGAATGAAAAAATATCAAAATTAGTTCCCTTGGTTGGCCTGAATCCCAGCACCCAGGAGACAGAGACAGGAGGCTCTCTGAGTTTGAGACCAACCTAGTCTGTATTGTTAATTACAGGACAGCCAGATTTGCCTAATAAAGACCCTGTCAAAAAAAAAAAGATAGTCTCCTTGAAATTCTTTGTCCACCTACCTCAGGAACTTCTTGTCATTCACCCAAAGTGAAGGCACCCAGCCCCTCTCAATGAACTCTCTCGCATGTTCCTCTTACAGAACAGAAATTCTCATGGCACCTGATATAACCTGGACCTTCAGTCATCCCCAACAGCTTGTGTGTTGCAGCTTAGCTTATAGCTTGGCTCTGTGGGGAAGTGGTGTCATATAAACAAGTGAGGCCTAGTGGGGAGTGTCTAGTCATCGGGGCTGTCCCTCGAATGGTCCATTTCTCTCCTTCATCTCACTGCATTTAAGCCATAGGCCAACAGATCCTTGACTGTACTCTCCAATGTATTTTTTTATTATTTCAAGGACTTGCTAAAATGACAGACAGCTGGCTGACATGACTTTCACATGGTTTATATCATTACCTATCCCAGTTATGTGTGCCTCAAGGATGGCATATTTGCTTTCCTTGCACAATGTGTGTGTGTGTGTTATTAGCTTATGTTGAGTTTTCATAATAGTGCATCTCATTGTGGATTTTCATGTCTACGGCATATTTTAGTCACGTTCATTCTCGGGCAATCCCACTAATCCCCGTGCTCTTCCCACCTTCTCTCTTTTACCTTTACCTTTTTTATTGATTGATTTTGATGATGCAGTGAGCATCATTAGAGCCCCTTGCAGAGTCCTGAGTTTCAGCCTGAGCATCAAGCACTGGAAGTTCACTAGAAAGACTCCAGAGGCATGCAGCAACCACTGAAGATCTGTAGCGTACTGGGAGCAAGTGAGTGCAGAAATATTTCTCCCTCTCAGCAACCATGAGATCTGTATGGATATTCAGGGAGGGTTGGGACCACGTGAGACCCTCCCTCTATCTGCCTGGAGGATCAGGGGGGTTCTTGGTCCCTTCTCACAACACCCATGGCAGGGTGTTGAAAAGCCCAATCTTCTGTAGATCTTGAATCAATAATCCTCTGCTGTGGTATTGAAAACAACAGTAACATCACACACAAAGACAATACTCTCTCCATCTTATGCCATTCCTTCCTCTTTAATTCTTTCTGCTCCATCTTCTGGCTGTTTCCTGAGTCTTGGAGGAGGAGATATTGAAATCCTCTTTATGTCTGACAGTCCCTTATGCACAGGCCTCTGATGAGTAATGACTCTCTGAACTTAACTGCTGTCCACTGCAAAAAGGAACATCTTTGCCCAAAGATGACCACAGCACTAACCTGTGACTATAAACAGAAGTAATTCCATGGGCACGCCTTGTCCATTTAGCAGAACAATATCAGTAAATTCTCTACTCAAGCCTAAAGTGTGTTTTTCACATAAGTACCTTTTGTCCAGATCTTTATGCTTAAGATATTGTTGACCTATTACCAAAACTTAGGAGGCCTGAAAGACGTTTGCAGTCAGGGGAGAAGCCTTAGGGCAATGGGGCAAGCCTCCGAGAGACTGGGGAGGAGAAGACTGTAGGATGACATTAGGATCACTCACCTCTTCCAGTTTACCGTCAGGATGATTAAAAGGATGCCTTTGAACAGCCAAGCCAAGCAGCCCCTACATCAAAATCGCCTTTAAATTGGAGGAAAAGGAAAAATAGGAAGAAGGGAATGTTGCTCCTCGTACACACAGGAAAGTGAGTGAGTATTGTTGCTGGCACCTGAATTAGGGATTAAATGAGTGTGAATCAGCCTAAGACTTCTCTAACCAGTTAGGTCAGACATGTGGGGTTTCCATTGTGAGGTAAGGGTCTGCAGTATGCAGAAGGTATTGGTTCTTCTCCAGATGGCTAAAGGAGATTGTTAGATAACTGAGGAGAATCCACTGTCAGAAGGCTTCTAAGTGTCCCCTCTTTGTCGCCCCTTGTGTTCATTTCTCCTCTCTCACATCACTAACAGCAGGGTTGTGCTGATGAGGCACGCTTACTCAAGGCCACACAATT
Source organism: Microtus pennsylvanicus (assembly GCF_037038515.1). NCBI lineage: Eukaryota > Metazoa > Chordata > Mammalia > Rodentia > Cricetidae > Microtus > Microtus pennsylvanicus. The sequence continues at coordinate 4,962,434 of NC_134588.1, forward strand.
ACAGGGTGCTTCTACAATTAGTCTGGGTGGAGAACATCCATGTAATATATTCAAACTCTAAGATGGATGAAAGTATTTTAACTTAGAAAGTGTTTAACTTTTCTACAATGAAAACACAAGCCCAGAACCAGGTGTGAGGGAAGGCAGCTCCCAAGAAAGTGAAGCTCATATGTCCCAGGTCGCCAGTCACAGGAGACTTCTCAGTAGGAGCTGACTGCATTCAAAGTTTACTAGAAAAAGTATCTGCTTTGCATAAGAGGCATGTGACATCCACTGGGAACCTTTAATTTCCTGGGGGAAAGTGACTGCCATCCCCCATCTGCTTGGCATCAGTAACTGAGTCTGAAGACAAAAGAATTCACAACTACTCTGCCATATAACAGAGATGTGGGTATTTTTTATAGTCACCTGGCATTTTCCTCACCTACATGTGCCAGTCACCATGATGCCAAACACTTATCAATAGCAGTTGTGCCGTAATCTATAGTCAAGTTTCTGCCCACTGAATGATTCATGGTATCAAAACTGAGTCAGAGATTTCTAGCTCTCCTTTTCTCTGGCTCCCTGTGAACCAGCCTTCTTGATGTTGCAATCAAACATTAAACCAAGTATAAATCTCTATCACCTCTCCCAGGGTTGGCGCCCTTACACCTTGGGGCAAGTTACTCTCATGCTTTCTTCAGGTCTCCCCATTCTCTTATCTTTAGAATGAGGTTAATAATACCTACTTCTCAGGGAAAATGAGCCCATAATTAGACTGGATACATAGTCTGAAGATGAAAAGTAGTCTGTAGCTTTCGTGTCTGTTGTTCTGGTGATGAATTCTCCAGGTAAACTGGCATTTTCCTTGAAAAACCAAATAGAAGACTGTCCTGAAAGAGTGTCAGCAAATGAGCAAGCATCATCTGGGTTAGTATTTCATCTACAGCTACTGAAAAGTGTGTTTTTCTCACCAACTTACTGTTTTGAAAACTGATGCAAAGAGAAAAAGCAAACACACTTCTGTTTATTTGTTATGAATCTTAGATAACTAAATCATTGATAAATAAGGGCTTCCACATGACTAATAACACAAAGACTGAAGGAATAGAATCCCTAATTAACTACTGTATCTTGGGTTATGGTTGCTAAGAATTGTCATCATCACAAAAGGAAAACTGGTGAGACTTGCACATTTCCTAACAGACAGCAAACATACCACCTGTAAAGTGGTTTTCCCAAAGTGGTCAGAGCTGAATCTGAGCCTCTATGTCTAACTACAGATTTCAGGAGGTGAAGAGAGACCATAAAATGACACCACACAAATTCAAAATTTGGAAATCAGACTACAAGAAATACCTACAATAATTTCTTCAATGATTAAACTTCAAGGACAAAATAAGGTTGAGAGGAAACCTATAAATTCAAATGAATTTATGAGACATATCAAATAATCATAGATGTTTGCATCTTGTATCAAATAAGCTGTTGAATTAAATAAGGAGAAGGAGGAGGCAGAGGGGAGAAAGCCAGACTTGACCACTCATAGAATATGGATGCTATTAAGAAACTGGTGTAGGACCTGTGCTCAGCTATGTTCATAGCAGCATTGTCTGTCATAGCCAGAACCTGGAAACAACCTAAATGTCCTCAACCAAAGAATGGATAAGAAAAATGTGGTATATTTACACAATGGAGTACTACACAGCAGAAAAAAATAATGGCATCTTGAAATTTGCAGGCAAATAGATGGAGCTAGAAAACATCATATTGAGTGAAATAACCCAGACACAGAAAGACAAGTATCACATGTACTCACTCATAAGTGGTTTTTAAACGTAAAGCAAAGAAAATCAGCCCACAAATCACAATTGTAGAGAACTTAGACAACAAAAAAGGACACTAAGAGAGACATACATAGATCTAACTACATGGGAAATAGAAAAAGACAAGATCTCCTAAGTAAATTGGGATCATGGGGACCTTGGGAGAGAGTTGAATTGGAGGGGAGAGGCAGGGAAGGGAACAGAGAAAAATGCAGAGCTCAATAAAAATCAATGAAAAAATAAAGCTAAAATAAAAGGAAAAAAAAGAAACTAAAACTGGTGTGGGCTTTAGTGGTACAGTGCATGTCTAAGTGTTCAATCCCCAGCACTGTGAAATAGTACAAAGTGAAATGGTTATATCAGGTAACAGTTTCTTAAAACTCTCCTTATGTAGAGATAATCATTATGGCAGGAGATATAGATCGGGAGCAGAACACTTGCACTGCAAGAGCTGGTATTGAACCATCAGCACCGCAAAGAAAGAAGAGAGGACTGAGATTTTACATATAAAATAAGGCTATGATATAGCATTTGTTTCACTTTTGTATATTATTGAAATGTCCTATAATATATGTGTTTAAAACAAAGAACAAAAAGATATAAGTAAGGGAGTGTGATAGATTGGTCTCTTTTGAAATCAGATGTTTTATCAATAAAGCAAGGGCATCAGGGGTGAGGGTGTCCTCTTTTGAGAGGCCAGAGGGCAAGGAGAAGAAAACAGGTCTGAGCAGAGAAGGACTGGAGGCAGCTTACAGTAAGTTCATACTCTCCTAGACACTTTCAAATAAGTCCTAGAAAGGAAGTACGAGCCAGACTCATCCAGGAACTTCACCTCCCCCTCCTAGCTGTGAACTGGAGACTCTGCTCACTGCCCTGTCCCCACCTCTTCGCATGAGGTATGACTTGCAAAGAGACCTACTAGGGTTAGAAGAATGAACTGACTAGGGTAAGCAAGACATTAAAGCGCAGTTTAGCATCATAGCTACATGTGGTAACGTTTATCAATGGGTTTTTAATTCTCATCAGCTGATGCTCAACACCATTAATCATCAAGGAAACATAAAACAAAACCACAATGAGAAATTCCTTTGCATTATGAAGGCTGACTTTAAAGCAACAAGGTACACCGACTGGTGGCAGCAGTGTATAGGAAATGAAAATCTCATACATTGCTGATGGGAATGTAAAATGGTTTCATTGCTTTGGAAATCAATTTGGTGGTTTCATACCAAGAAAAACATTTACTTAGCATATGTTGTAACAGTTCTACACAAGAGGAATAAAAACATATGTCCACATGGAGATTTTCATAAAATATGCATAATCATTTCATGTGTAAAAGCAAAAGAGAAAAAGGAAACAGACCAAATGGCTATCAACAGACAACAGACAAATCATAGCATGTTCATATAACAGAATAGTATTCTACAATTGGCATAGTGGCATATGACCACAATCCAGTACTCAAGAGGTGAAGAGAAAATTATGAGTTTAAAACATACACAGTGAGAACATATCAAGGGAATGGGGAGGGTAGAGAAAGGGGATAGAAAAATGTAAATTGCCTATAAATAATAGCTCACAAGTATTTATTCTATTACTCACTATTATTATTAGTGTAAGCTCACACTAATCTATTATCCAATTCAATTTTCCCTTTTTTTTCCAAAGAGATCCCTGAACTTATATAATTTTCCCCCAATCCTGAACCCTATAACAGTTATAATCACCCCTTAAATGATGTCCCTAACCCTGAAGACAAACTTTGTTGGGAGACTGGACGTCGTCTTCTAGAATTACTTCCAGCTGTCATGGGAGCAATGTACTTTCTATGGTATTCTGTGAAAGTAAAATGATGGTTAAGTTTCAAGATTACTGACTGGTATAATTTCAAATAGTCTCTGAGTATTCGGTAGGGTTTTTCTGAGGTTCCTATTTAGAGTTCTTGCCAGAATGCTGTAAAAAAAAAAAAAAGTACACCATTTCAGCTAACCAAGTTGGAACCATCTTGAGCAGCTGGTACCCAAACCAGGTCTTATAGTAGCACTATCAGCATCATGACATCATATCAACCAGGTGGAGTTGTTGTTGTGGGGCCCTATCTTCTTCCTGGAAACTTCAAAGATTACTATAGGAAAATTCATTATTCATTGTGAAAAACTTAAACATTATTTATACAGATATATATTCAATGAAAGGTATTATGGTAGAGACAAAAATAGGTATAAAGAAAAGTAAAATTTTCTCTAAATTCTTTCATCTTTCTGTCCCATACCATGACTTATGACATGAGACAGAAACTCTGAATTTTTATTTTAACAACATGCTTGGATTTAGAGGATGAAGCCATTGTCCAACTTTAAAGCCAGCTTTGATTTTTTTTTATTAATTTTTATTGAGCTCTACATTTTCTCTGCTCCCCTCCCTGGCTCTCCCCTTTCCTTCAACTCTCTCCCAACATTCCCATGCTCCCAATTTACTCAATAGATCTTGTCTTTTTCTACTTCCCATGTAGATTAGATCTATGTATATCTCTCTTAGGGTCCTCATCATTGTCTAGGTTCTCTGTGATTGTGATTTGTAGGCTGGTTTTCTTTGCATTATGTTTAAAAACCACTTATAAGTGAGTACATATGATAAACAGAGAACTTTAAACAGAGGAATCTAAAATGACTGAAAGACACTTAAGGAAATTCTCAACATTCTTAGTCATCAGAAAAATGCAAGTCAAAACAACTCTGAGATTCCATCTTACACCTGTAAGAATGGCCAAGATTAAAAACACTGATGACAACTTATGCTGGAGAGGTTGTGAGGAAAAGAAAACACTCCTGCATTGTTGGTGGGAATGCAAGCTGGTACAGCCCCTTTGGATGTCAGTATGGCAATTTCTCAGAAAATTATGAACAACCTTTCTCAAGACCCAGTAATACCACTTTTGGGTATATATCAAAAGGATGCTCAATCGTGCCACAAGGACATGTGCTCAACCATGTTCATAGCAGCATTGTTTGTCATAGACAGAACCTGGAAACAACCTAAATGCTCCTTAAGTGAAAAATGGATAAGGAAAATGTGGTACATTTACAAAATGGAGTACTACACAGAGGAAAAAAATAATGACGTCTTGAAATTTGCAGACAAATGGATGGAGCTAGAAAACATCATTTTAAGTGAGGTAACCGAGACCTAGCTTTGATTTTTAAGTGAGTCATGACAATTATTCTAGTTAGTATTCGAGATTCTTACCCTCAGATGACATGTCCTCATAAGTGATAATTCTCTTTTCTTGGTGATCCTATCTGGATAATTATATTTCCCTCTTTAGGTATCTAGATGTCCAGGGTCTCTTGACTTTTTTGAAGATGAGTATTTTCCTGCAAAGACAAAAACAGAATCCTGCCCCAACCTTTATGAGGTTTCCTTGCCACCTGATTGGTTGTCACCTCTGTGGATGAGCTGTCATTTCTTTCTCAAGAGATTTCTCTTTTTCAAACCAAATCTTTATCAATTTTGATGGTATCCATAACTTTTATTCTCTTGTTGAAACAAGAGCAAACCCCATTCCCCAATGTAACACATCTCCTGGCTTTCATTGTGGGATCAACACATCCTTGAAATACACCGGCTGATTTAATTCAGAAGACTTTTCTATTATCCAATGTCTCTCTGCTGCTGCTGTCCCTTTCTCATTAGCATCAAGAAAATTCAAGGTCAATAAAGCATTATGTAAACTATTTCTGGGGGTATCTTCCATCCTTTTCCATTTGTTTAAGATATCTTTTATAGTTCTATATGATTTTTCTATAACTGCCTGACTTGTAGAGTTGTTTGATATACCTGTAATATGCTTTACATTATAATAAGCAAAAAACTGTTTCAATTTCTTAGACACATATGCTGGACCATTATCTGTCTTTACTTGTGCAGGTATATCCATGATGGCCATAACTTCTAATAAATGTATGATTTCTGAATCAGCCTTTTCTGAGCTCAAAGCAATTGACCATTGTATGGTGTACATATTTTAATTTTCCAAAATCTTCAAAGTCGAACACATCCACCCACCAGATTTCATTCCTTTGAGAAACCTTTAGGTTACTCCCTGCAGGTAACAATGTTTGGTTATAAAAAGAGCAAGTAGAACATCTCTTTATAATCTCCTTAGCTTGATTCATGTAATAGAAAACTCTTCTTTAAACCTTTGCTATTGACATGATGTTACTTACAAAATTCTGAGACCTTCAACACACTTCCAATCAATAACTGATTGATTTCTGCATTACATTGTGCTTGAGGACCTGGCAGATCTATATGGAATCGGGTGTGTATTATGTGTATGGAACAAAGCCTATTTCTGATTATATCTTGAACCTGTATGAATAATGAAGTCAATTCTGTATCATCTGGTATAAATTCAGCAGATTCAATATGCAAGGCAACTCTTTCTGCATATTGTAAATCAGTAACTATATTAAGAGGTTCTTTAAAAATCCCTTTGTACCATAAGAATAGCATATAATTCTGCCTTTTGGACAGAATAATAAGGGCTTTGTTCCATCTTGCTTAAATCTCTGATTTGTAACCTACCATTCCTGATTTATTTGCATCCGTATAGAATGTATAGGCTCCAGTTATTGGTGTGTCACGTACAATGCGGGGAAGAATCCAAGTTGTTCTCTTTATAAGGTTAATTCTATCACTCTTGGTATAATTGCTATTAATTTCCCCTAAAAAAAAGCACAAGCTCTTTGCCAAGGTTCATTGTCTTCCCATAATTTTTAATTTTATCAGTGCTAAAAGGCACTATAATTGCTGCAGCATCTATACATGCTAATTGACAAAGTCTCAATTTTCCTTTTATAATTAATTCAGAGACTTTTTCTACATAAGTTTTTAATTTTTTACTTGATTTATGTGGTTAAAAGATCCGTTCTAAGATAATATCTTTCCTTGTCATTAAATTCATGTAGGGGAAACTCCTGAAGGCACTATGACTAGAATGCAGTTAAGATTTGAATTTACCCTATCCACATGTGACTCACATAATTTTTCTTGTTTTTTTTTTGTTTTTGCTTTTTTTGGGTTTTTTTTTTTTGCTTTATAAATAATACCATACAAAATTTCCACCTCCTCCCATTTCCCTCGTACTCCCCCACTCACCCTTCCCCTCCCCCTCCAGTCCTAAGAGAGGGCAGTTCAAGGTCCTCCCTCCTCCATCCAGGCTTAGGAAGGTGTGCATCCAAATAGACTAGGATCCCAAAAAAGCCAGTACATGCAGTATAATCAAATGCCAGTGCCATTATCATTGGCTTCTCAGTCAGCCCCCATTGTCAGCCACATTCAGAAAGTGCAGTTTGATCACATGCTCATTCAGTTCCAGTCCAGCTGGCCTTGGTGAGCTGCCCTTAGATCAGTCACACTGTCTCAGTGAGTGGACGAACCCCTCACGGTCCTGACTTCCTTGCTCATCTTCTCCCTCCTTCTGCTCTTCAACTGGACCTTGAGAACTCAGATTATTGCTCTGATGAGGATCTCTGTCTCTATCTCCATCCATAGCCAGACGAAGATTCTATGGTGATATTCGAGATAATCATCAGTGTGATAGTGAGGCAAGGCCAGTTCAGGCACCTTCTGTACTGCTACCCAAGGACCTAGCTTGGGATATCCCCATGGACACCTGGGATCCTCTCTAAAGCCAAGGCTCTTGACAACCCTAAAATGGCTCTCTTAATGTAGATATCTTCTTCCCTGCTCCTATATCGGCCCTTCCTCCATCTCCACCCTCCAACTCCCCCAGGCTCTCCCCAATCTTTTCCTTCTCCCTTCTCTCTCCCTCTTTCCCCTTCTCCCGCTCCCACCTCCACCCCACCCTCACCCCCATGCTCCCAACTTTTGCCCAGGGATCTTGCTTGCTTCCCATTTCCAGGAGGATCTATGTATGTTTTTCTTTGGCTTCACCTTGTTATTTGGCTTCTCTAGGCTTGTGAACTATAGGCTTACTGTCCTTTGTTTATGGCTAGTCCGCCTTGAGTGAGTACATACCATATTCATCTATTTGGGTCTGGGTTATCTCACTCAGGATAGTGTTTTCTTTTTCCATCCATTTGCATGCAAAATTCAAGATGTTATTTTTTTACCGCTGAGTAGTACTCTAATGTGTATATATTCCACACTTTCTTTACCCATTCTTCCATTGAGGGCATCTAGGTTGTTTCCAGGTTCTAGCTATTACAAATAATGCTGCTATGAACATAGTTGAACAAATGCTTTTGTAGTATGATTGGGCATCTCTTGGGTGTATTCCCCAGAGTGGTATTGCTGGATCCTGAGGTAGGTTGACTCGCAATTTTTCTGAACAACTGCCACACTGATTTCCAAAGTGTTTGCACAAGTTTGCATTCCCACCAGCAATGGATGAGTGTTCCTGTTACTCCACAACCTCTCCAGCAAAGGCTATCAATGGTGTTTTTTTTTTTATTTTAACCATCCTGACAGGTGTAAGATGGTGTCTCAAAGTTGTTTTGATTTGCATTTCCCTGATAGCTAAGAAAATTGAACATGTCCTTAAGTATCTTTTGGCCATTTGAAATTCTTCTGTTGAGAATTCTCTGTTCAGTTCAGTATTCCATTTTTTAATTGGGTTATTTAGAATGTAAATGTCTAGTTTCTTGAGTTCTTTATATATTTTGGAGATCAGACCTTTGTTTAATGTGGGGTAGTATATACTCACTCATTAGTGGATTCTAGCCATAAACAAAAGACATTGAGCCTATAGTTCACGATCCTACAGAAGTAATAATGTGAACCCAAAGAAAAACATATATAGATCCTCCTGGAAATTGGAAGCAGACAAGATTACCAGACAAAAGTTGGGAGCATGGAGGTGAGGGTGGGGTGGGGGGAAGGGGAGAGGGAGAGAGAGAAGGGATAAGGGGGGTTGGGGAGAACTTGGGGGAGCGGGATGGTTGAGATAGAGGAAGAACGGATATGGGAGCAGGGAAGGAGATATCATAATTGAGGGAGTCATTTTAGGGTTGGCAAGAGGCTTGGCTCTGGAGGGGTTCCCAGGACTCCACGGAGATGACCCTGGGCAGTGGAGGAGAGGGTGCCTAAATTGGCCTTGCCCTGTAGTCAGACTGATGACTATCTTGAATATCACCATAGAACCTTCATCCGGCGATAGATGGAGATAGAGACAGAGACCCACATCAGAGCACTGGACTGAGCTCCCAAGGTCCAGTTGAAGAGCAGAAGGAGGGAGAAAATGAGCAAGGAAGTCGGGACCACAAGAGGTTGGTCCACCCACTGAGACAATGGGGCTGATCTAATGGGAGCTCTCCAAAGCCAGCTGGACTGGGACTGAATGAGCATGGGATCAAACTGGACCCTCTGAATGTGGCTGACAATTGGGGCAGACTGAGAAGCCAATGATAATGGCACTGGGTTTTGTCTCTATTGCATGTACTGGCTTTTGGGATTCTATTCTATTTGGATGCATACCTTCCTAAGCCTGGATGGAGGGAGGAGAAGGACCTTGGACTTCCCACAGGGCAGGGTATCCTGCCCTCTCTTAGGACTGGAGGGGAAGGGGGAAAGGGGGAGTGGAAGAGTGGGAGAGAAGTGGGAGGAGGGGAGGAAGTGAAATTTTGATTGGTATTATTTATAAAGTAATAAAAATTAAAATAAATAAATAAAATGTTCTGTTTTGTGACTTGCAGAGGGTTTTCGCCCACACAAACTTTGGTGCAGCTTCAGGAAACAGTTTAGTTTCCTGTAGTTGGCTGAAAGGATTTCTGTCTTAATCCTTGAGTCACTGGAGGAACGGGTGGGCATGGAATGTCAGTGCCCAATCATGGGCGAGGCTAGCCATTGGGTGTGCTCTATGAGTAACCATGAGTAGGCTTGCAGCTGTGTAAGCCACACCTAAGTACTCCATCAGCCAATGGCATCACAGGCAAGGGAAGGAAGGCTGACTAGACTGTTGCCATGGCCCTCCATGGAGGATACTACAAAAAGAACCAGGGAGGGGGGCACTGTAGTAATAAGGGTGGCGGGGCTGCGTCCCCAGCACCCTGGCTGCCTGGCTAGCTTATGCCCGAAATAACAACACACAAACTGTATTCATTTAATCACTGCTTGGCCCATTTCTATCTAGCCTCTTCTAGGCTAATTCTCACATATTAATTTAGCCCATTTCTAATCATCTGTGTAGAGCCCCTAGGTGCACTTACCGGGAAGATTCTAGCCTATGTCCATCCTGGGTCGGAGCTTCATCGCGTGTGTCTGCCTGGGAGCTGGGAGCATGGCGTCTCCCTGAGGCATCTGCTCCTGAGATGAGAGCTGTGGAGTCTGAGCTCACTTCCTCTTCCTCCCAGCGTTCTGCTCTGTTTACTCCTCCCACCTATCTTCTAACCAATGAGGGCCAAGCAGTTTCTTTTTATTTAACCAATGATCTTCCTCCATCAGGGCACTATATCAAATATTCTTTTTCCAATTTTACTAATGAATGAATTCTCACTGAGATGCAAGACATTTAATTGAAACAGGAGAAATGAGAGGTACTTGTCCTGGGAGACCCCTTCCAGGCAAGCACAGACTGGCTTTCATCACTGCAACCTCCAACCTACAAGTGGAAGTCACTAGTGTGGATGCGGGAGACCTAACTTCACTCTCTCCTCATAACCAACATTCCGCAGAAATCATCAAACCTGATTTTACCCACTGGCAAGTTGCATCCAATGCACTGATCATTCAACACATCACAAGCATATAACCTAGGCTACAACGAGAAACAATGTTTGAAACAGGTTTCAAGAGGGGTGCTGCTTTTTAAGGTATTTTGATGAGCAGCAAGCTTGTTTCTCCAGACGACTCTCAGCAGAAGATAGTAGGATGCACAGGAAAGGCATTTGGTCTCCAGAGACCTCAAGCACTACTCCGGAACATATCCTTACACCAATTAGCAACTGATTCCAGCCTGCATTTTTAAAATACCAAACTCATAGAATTATTACAAGGTTTTGATAAACACCTAAAATTTTGTGTAAACATGCATGCAATCAAGCGTCAACATTGTTGTTACCCGGGAGCTTCCCTGTCCTGGCTGCATGCCAGCATGTTTTCAGAGCAGTTAAGCAAATACACTGCCCAAGCTCTTACCTCCCTCAGAACCTTAGCTGGGATGGCATCCAGGCTTCAGTAGTTTTGAAAATGCTTCTGGGCAATTCTGAACAGCTGCCAGGGTTGAAAAGAGCCGGAGAGAAGAGGACTCAAACTGAGACCTGAAAATGGTTTCAATGTAGTCTCCCAGGATGACTGAGATGAGGATTCAGGGCAGGGCCCCACCCAATCTTACTGATTCACAATTTCTGGGAGGAACCCCAAAATCTCCATGAATAACTTTCTGAGGTAATTGGAATTTATTCTAAAATTTAAAAGTAGGGAGAAAGGGAGAAACGGTTGGAAATCAAAAGACAGGTTTCCGAAGGCCATGTCAGGGATGGTCCATCTTTATTAACACCTCTTTGTCATGTGCCCAGCTCAGGAGGACCAGTCACCATGCTTCCCACCAGTGCTACTTGGTTAAGTAGTTACATGCATGATACATGACCAAAAACCAGGATGTAGATGCTCATAAACCAACTTGATTTTCCCAATTCAACAGCCACAAAACAAGATGATGGAAACCCAGCACCCCATTCAATCAGGAAGAAATGTAAGTTAATAATGTCTCTCATCCTCCACCCCCTTTAAACTTCTTCCACAGCTTTGAGGAAGGAAAGGTCAAAGTTTGAAAGAAAGATTCTCATAATGTAAAAAAGTGAAAAAAATTTACTTCAAAGAGCACTGTCCAGAGGGCAGCAGGGGCTTTCAGAGTCCAGAGGGCAGGGCTGAGTTCAGATCAGAGGGCGGGGCTGAGTGTAACTGGGAGGTGAGAGCAGGTGGTGCGGAAAAAGGAGAATCCTGACACAGAAATGGCCCCTTCTGATTTTCAAAAAACAGCACGCAGGCTTCTTCAGATAAGACACTGTGCAGGACTGAGGGGAACTCTGTATGACAATCAGTCAAGACCCTCAGTGAGGTTGTCAACCCAACTCACCTTGTAAAGTTTCTCAAAGGTATTACAGTTCCAAAAATTCTATTTCGACGATGCCATCACTGTTCTCTTTTACTCAGGCTAAGAACCCAGGGTTTCAAATTTACTCCTGTGTTTCTATTTCTAAGAAAAAACTTATATAACCCCCAAGCTTCGCTCACTCTTGGGTAACTCAGAAATAACATGTGAGGTCTTAGGGTATATCTCTGTGGCAAAGCACTTGCCTAGAATGTTTGAGGCCTCGAGTCCATCCTCAGCACCACGAGAAGGCCACACATATGAGTAATGCAGTACTATTCTCCCAGTAACTGTGCTTCAGACAACACCTCTTCCATGTAGGTTATGACTATAACAACTGTCTGGCGTGGTTTCTGAGAAACTTGAAGGCCATTTTTCCAGTTGGTCCGCAGATCCCTGGGGAGGATAAAAAGACTCAACCTCTCTGATTTTCTAGTCTGTCTCCTTCGCTGCCATACATTTCTAGTCAGATTCCACTCAACTCTGCAAGGAACAGGTTAAGCATTTGATAAATGTGTTACCCAAAGCTCTAGCACAGGACACTTAACTTTCAGCCTCCTTCGAGTTGAAGATGCCTTCCTGCCAGGTGCCATGACAGTAAACACCACACACGAAAGGAAAAAGAAGAGGTGATGCGATTTCCTGGATGATCTCTACCTGTTCCCAGAAGACACGTGCATATCCTTCCCCCTAATTTTCTGAGAAGTCTCTTTGTTAGTCTTGATGCATCTATAAGCTATTTAAAGTTCTTGATAAAGAAGAGCTTTATCCATTTGATCCATTTGGACTTTAGTTTTGTGCATGGTGATATATATGGTTCTATTATCATTCTTCTACATGTTGATATCCAGTTATGCCAGAACCTTTTGTTAAATATACTTTCTTTTTTTCATTTAATATTTTTTGCTTCTTTGTCAAAAATCACGTGTTCGAAGGTGTGTGGATTAATATCCGGGTCTTTGATTAGGGATCAAAGACCTCAACATAAAGCCAGCCACACTGAACCTTATAGAAGAGAAAGTGGGAAGTACACTTGAATGCATTAGCACAGGAGACCACTTCCTAAATATAACCCCAGTAGCACAGACACTGAGAGAAACAATTAATAAGTGGTACCTTCTGAAACTGAAAAGCTCTGTAAAGCAAAGGACACAGTCAACAAGACAAAACGACAGCCTACAGAATGGGAAAAGATCATCACCAAATCTCACATCAGACTGAGATCTAATCTCCAAAATATACAAAGAACTCATGAAATTGGTCATCAATAGAACAAATAATCCAATATAAAGTGGAGTGCAGACCTAAACAGAGAACTCTCAACAGAGGAATATAAAATGGCTGAAAGACACTTAAGGAAATGTTCAACATCCTTAGAGAAATGCAAATCAAAAACTCTGAGATTCCATCTTACACTTGTAAGAATGGACAATATCAAAAACACTAGTGACAACTTATGCTGGAGAGGTTGTGGGGAAAAGAGAACACTTATGCACTGATGGATGTCAGTGTGGCAATTTCACAGAAAATTAATAAGCAACCTTCCTCAAGACCTAGGAATACCACTTTTAGGTATATATCCAAAGGATGCTCAATTGTGTCACAAGGACATGTGCTCAACTATGTTCACAGCAGCTTTGCTTGTCATAGCCAGAACCTGGAAACAACCTAAATGCCCTTTGACCTAAGAATGGATAAGAAAAATGTGGCACATTTACACAATGGAATACTACACAGCAGAAAAAAATGATGACATTTTGAATTTTGCAGGAAAATAGATGGAGCTAGACAACATAATTCTGAGTGAGGTAACCCAGACACAGAAAGACAATTATCATATGTACTCACTCTTAAGTGAGTTTTAAACATAAAGCAAAGAAAAACAGCCCACAAATCATAATCCCAGAGAACTTAGACAACAATGAGAACACTAAGAGAGACATATAGATCTAATCTACATGGGAAGTAGAAAAAGACAAGATCTCCTCAGTAAATTGGGAGTATGGGGACCTTTAGGGAGGGTTGAAGGGCAGGTGAGAAGCAGGGAGAAGAGCAGAGAAAAATGTAGAGCTCAATAAAAATCAATTAAAAAAAGAAGAGCTGATTTGTAAGTACAAGCTTCTGCACTTTTGCATTCTTTAGCCATTGAATAAAGCCTTCTTCCTCCAAACATTTGTTTAGGCATCGTTTTTTGTGTTGTTTTATTTGTTTGTTTGTTTGTTTGATTTTTACTTAATCAAAACCTGGGTTTAACAACATGTCCTTCTATTTTGTTATACGTAATGTTACTGTGATAAAGTCAAAACCTCCCTTTTTATTTAGACAGAAAAGAGAAGATGATGTGGATTTCCCTTTGTATGCTGTGAATATGTTTTATTACCATTGATTAATAAAGAATCTACTTCAACCTATGGCAGGACAGAATATAGCCAGTCTGGAAGAGATACAGGGAGAAAGTAGGTGGAGTCAAAGAGATGCCATGTAGCTGCCAAAGGAGGCAGATGCCATGTAGCAGCTCAAGAAGCAAAAAGTAACAAACCATGATCCTCCTAGTAAAATATAAATTAATAGAAATAGGTTAATTTAAGATGTACGAGTTAGTTAATTAAAATCCAGAGCTAATAGGCCAAATAATGTTGTAATTTTTTTTAAAAAAAAATGTTCTTGACCATCCCATTCTTAACAAGTCTCTTACATTCAATTTCTTCCTCCTTGTTCCTCTCTACCGTTTTTGTCTTTTTAAAGATTTTCATTATTATTTTTATTTGTGTGTATGTGTGTGTGTGTGTGTGTGTGTGTGTGTGTAAGTAAATTCCATATGTATGCGAATACCCACAGAGGCCAAAACAGGGCATCAGATCCCATGGAGCTGGAGTTCCAGGAAGATCAACATGGGTTGTGGAAACTGAACTCAGGGCCTCTGGAGGAGCGACCAGTGCCCTTAATGACTGAGCAATCATCCTAGTTACAGCATTCCACCGTTTCTTTTGAATCTTCTTGGTGTTGTCAATATTATTTTTATTGCCCTTATGTATATAAAAGGTTTATGCCACTATAAAGGTAATCTTTTTTATTGTTTTTATTAAGCTATATATTTTTCTTCATTCCTTTCCCTTCTTCCCACTAACCTTCTCCCTTCACCCATGATCCCCATGCTCCCAATTTTCTCAGGAGATCTTGTCTTTTTCTACTTCCCAAGTAGATTAAATCCATGTATGTCTCTCTTAGAGTCCTCTTTGTTGTCTAGGTTCTCTGGGATTGTGAATTGTAGGCTGGTTTTTCTTTGTTTTATGTTTAAAGGCCACCTATGAGTAAATACATATTATATTTGTGTTTCTGGGTCTGCATTACCTCACTCAATATGATATTTTAAAGATCCTTTTGAAAGACCCCAGCTTAGCTGCTGTAATGCCATTTTGCAAAGCCTTCACACAAATAAATGTAAGTTCAAGGTAAAGTCAGTACTCCTAGGTGGTCAACCAGGATATATGTGGTCAGATACCAGGCCTAGGAGGGGAACGAACAGTTCTGGGAAAAACTACATGGACCCTAGATAGGGCCAAGTCTGTTATTATTATCAGACCTTCATGTCTCCGGGGAACTTGTCCCCTAAATGAACCCATCGCCTCATTCGAACTGACCAATGAGATCCCTGTAACCATGCATTGCTTCTGTATGCTTGCTTTTGCTACCCTTTTCCTATAAAAAGACCTTCTCCCAGCCAGCAGGCGCGCAAATCCTCCGAAAGGACTTTGCCGCCCACAGGTACCTGTGCCCACCCAATAAACCTCTTGCTAATTGCAACCAGTGGTGTCGACTGTTCCTTGAGTTAGGGGTCTCCTCCTGAGGGAAGGACCACTCTGAGGGTCTTTCACTTTCATTTGCCTGGAAATTTCAAGATGTCATTATTTTTCTCCACTGTGTAGTACTCCCTTGTGTAAATGTACCACATCTTTTTTATCCATTCTTCTGTTGAGGAAAATTTAGGTTGTTTCCAGGTTCTGACTAGTGCAAATACTGATGCTATGAAAATAGTTCAGAAAATGTTCTTGTGGTATGATGGAGCATCCTTTGGTTATATACCCAAAAGTAGTATTGCTGGGTCTTGAGGAAGGTTGTTTCCTAATTTTCTGAGATATCGTCATACTGATATCCAAAGTGGCTGTACCAGTTTTCAGTCCAACATCAATGCAGGAGTGTTCCCTTTACCCCACATCTTCTCCAGCATACGTTTTCATCAGTGCTTTTGATCTTGGTCATTAGAGGTGAAAAGGGCACAGAAGTCAGCACGAAGATGCTCTTCTCAGTTAAGCTGGGAGTAACCTGATCACAAAAATCATCACAATGGATAATCAGACATATTTTAGTAGAGGGTGTTGACCCCACAACATCAGTCTCTCATCATAGCGCCTGTCATCAGAGATACCAAAATGCCATCTTCCAGCTCCAAGCAGAAAGACCTCACAGCATAGTTCTGATTGGTCTGGCTCTGGTGACATCATCAGTTACTATTGTCCAAGTCTATCATCAATAGAGTACATGCTGCAGCTCCTTGAATTCACACAGTTCGGGGCAGATAGGCTGACCCCTCCTGCCCTTTCAGAAACCTTGGGACAACAGCCACTGTACAGTTTAAGCCATAATCACATTAATAATAGGACACAGATTTTCATTTACCACAACTTCACTAAATTAAAATTTATTTGTATGTATCCACAGTACTAATTTGTGTTTGCTTAAGAATCGAAAATATGGGCTGGAGTGAGGACTAAATTGTCAAGAGTGATAACTGCTCCCCCAGAAAACCTCAGTTTGGTTCCCAACACCCACACTGAGCAGCTCACAATCACCTGTAACTCCAGCTCCAAGGGACCTGACACCCTCTTCTGACCTCCATGGACACCTACACTTATTTGTACATACCTACACACAGATACAAACATGCATGCACAAATAAAAATAATTGAAATATTTTTATAAAGGAGTTTAACAGACTTTTTAAAGCCCATTCTCTTTGGAGGGATACCTTGCTCAGCCTAGATACAGGGGACAGGGCCTTGGAGCTGCCTCAAAGTGATATGACAAACTTTGTTGACTCCACATGGAAGCCTTACTCTCTCTGAGGAGTGGATGGGCAAAGAAAAAAAGAGTTCAAATCTTTTTTTTCATTTTTGATTTTACATATATATACATATATGTGATACACACACACACACACACACACACACACACACACACACACACACATATATATATGGTATGGGACTAAGAAAAATACACTTTCATTTAGCTGATGAACCATCATAGGTATTTCAGATTGTTATATATAATAGTTTTTAAGTAACAAATTTTTTAAATACTCCATAGGATATTTTACTTTACCTAAAGATATTTCTTTCTAATAGTTCTAAGCAGTGAGGATTTGTATCTCTCTTTTTCTAGACATTTCTTCCTCTCTCACTCAGTCAAATTCAGCCCCACAAAACTTCTAAAAAGTTCATTGATTTCCTCACCAGACAAGACATTTGGCAGAAAAATACAAATGGAATTGGACAGATTCTCTGCCCAGGGACTGGGCACAGTTCCAAGTGGAGCTTGCCCCCCAAATGGTAAGGCTAACACGCCCCTCCATGCAGTTCTCAGAAGGCTGGTCTCTAGGGGAGAGTTCCTCTGTTACATGAGGCCTGCACTCTATCTTCAAGGAACCTTGATTCAAAAGAGGATGAGCTCACACTTAGAGAAAAATAGAGGAAGGATTGTGGGGGAGCTAAAATGGCTTGTATTGCAGGTCCTTGGGCCACCTCAGGTTACTGAATCGTACCTTTGAGAAATAAATGACAAATACTTGAATCTGTCATCATGATATGGACCCTACCTTAGGGATACATTTTATGTTGCACTAAGTAATAAAGTACAAGTACATGCATTTTCAGAGATACATTTACAGCTCATGGAACTAGAAACAGAACATGTTTCTATGGGGACTCTTTAACTCCTGCTCAGTGATGACTGCCTAGGTATTTATTGCCAGTGAAATAATTGCTATCTCATTCTGACAGCACTTTCAGAGAAATTACTCAGGTTGACCGATCAGACAGGGTGGGGAAGGGTGCAGTAAGATTCTTTTAAGGTACTATGTGCTTTAATTCTTTGTATTACTAAATGTCTAGGCATTTATTCAAAGTTAAAAGAACTACTACTCAGTAATTAAAGTAAATAATGTGTTTTCAATACTCTTTTTTGAGAAATGTATACAAATATCTCTTAAAAATTTGTTCTTCTCTCATACATTATATTCTGTCCAAGTTCCCCCCCTCCTCCCAGCTGCCTCCTATCCTCCTCTCCCCCATATCCACACCTTCCCCTTTTCCCTTCAGAAAAGAGCAAATTTCCCAGGGATATCACCTGATCATACCATATCAAGGCTAGAGTAGGCAACCCAGTACGAGAAGAGTCACAAGAGCAGGCAAAAGGGTCAAAGATGCCCCCACTCCTACTGTTAGGAGTCTCACAAGAACACCCAGATACACAACATGGATGCAGAGGACCTCGCTCAGACCCATATAGGGTCTGTGGTTGTCGCTTCAGTCTCTGTGGCCCTATGAGCCCTGCTTAGTCGATTCTGTGGGCCACATTCTCCTGGTGTCCTCCACCCCTCTGGCTCCTATGATCCCCCTCTCCCCGCATCTGTGGGTTTCCCACGTTGTGCCTAATGTTTGACTGTGGATCTTTGTACCTGCTCTTATTTGTTGCTGGATGAAATTTCCTCTCTGATGACGATTGGAATAGGCTCTGATCTGAGTATACCTGAATATCACTAGAAACCTTTTCATTGATGTTTTCTTTTGACCAGTCATGTTGGGATCTACCTAGGTCTCTGGGCTCTCCGGCCTCTGGTCCCTGGCCATTCAAGCATTGTTAGGCATCTGCTCCCTCTTCTGGTGTGGGCCTCAAGTTGCACCATCACAGATCACAAGGACCAGGTTTCCACATTAACCCCCACCATAGCCCCCAACTCCAGTCATCTCTCTTGGTACTCTCTCCCTCCATTACTCCGCCCTCCTCAATACTCGTAATTGAATAAATGGGAAAACAATAAAAATTAATTTTTATACTTTAATACAAATCACATCCCAGCTCCTTCTCCTGCTGCTGCTGCACCCCACCATCCCTGATGTCACATTCCAACTTCTTCAGCCTTTCACTGGTCCGAAGACTAGAGACTTTCTAGGAAATTTCCAAGCCTTTAGCACACACTGGGACTGCTGACGCACCCAGTAGCTTGATGTACTGAGTATTATTTCTTTCAGCCTTTCCAGCATGCAGGCAGCCATCATTGTTGGACTCCCCATTTCCTATGGATCGTGAGTCCTTGTAATGAATCATATATATATATATATACATATATATATATATATATATATATGTATATGTATATATATGGATACACACACACACACACACACACACACACATCCTTCCAGTTCTCTTTCTCTGGATAGCCTTGCCTAATTCACAGCAGAAGTAAAGACACCCAGTAAAACTTCTGTTCAGGTTTCAGTATCCACGAAGAGGCAAGACCTGAGGCTTAAAAGCTGGAGGAGACCCCAAATGTCACAACCTTCACAAGAACTTCTCCCGGAATGAGGAGTTACAGTCACCCTCCAATGGAAGTAGTAACATCTGACCTTGTCTGGACATGTGTGGGCATTAGATGGAGCTACGGGAGGACCCACCGGGGGGTTTACATTCAGGAAAACAGTGGAATATGATCCTGAATCTGGACCTGAAACTGTAAGTCAGTAACATTCTTCTTATAATGAGATTCACTTAGAAGTACTAGCTCTTTTCTCTGTATCCACAGTTAATTACCAGTAAGCCTCAGTTTTTGCACACCTGGTTTCTGAAATTTATAGCATTCCATGCCTGATGCACTTTGTAAGTTCAAACATCTCCTTACATCCCTTTCTATCACCATGTGTTCCATCACTCAGAGTCTGACTTCCCCTTTGGCAACATATCCCTTACAAGGTTCTCTGATGGAAGGTGGGCTTCGTACAATCTGTCTTCAAGGAAGCATTTCCAGATTACACCTCCTTTGTAGCCTAATGTGTTCATTTTGTCTTTATTATATTCAAAAGAGTTATGATTATCTCATTTACTGGACCACAAGATCCATGTCTTTTTTCCTTCAAAACTCTCAGTTCACACACACAAATAGCTCTGGAAGACGGAGATGTCACATCTAGTCACCAAGTACATTTTGGGCTGGCATTTGCTATAAATGAGGAGTTTACAGCTAAGGAACATGGGTACCTTTTCCTGAGATGTATCCCCTTCTCTCATTCTCAAAGAATTAGTAGCTAGAACATCTTCTGTAAGAATCCTGTCTCCTCCTCTCAGTATCCTCCATGGTCTTTAGGATGCAGCTTTAGCATGTTGAGAGTCTCTGTGTTATTTCAGAAAAAAACTTCACTTCCATCTCAAACAGTTCAAAGAACATTCATCTTAATTTTTTATCTTTTTATTAAGAATTTTTAAACCCTGTCTCAAAAAACAAAAAAAAAAGAATTTTTGTACAGTCTTCTCATTTTACTTAACTATCCCCATTCCTACTCCCTCTTCTCCTCCCTTCCTACCCTTCCCCCACCCCACTCGACCCCATTCACTTCTCAGAAAAGGTAAGCTTCCTATTGGGAGTCAACAAACTTTGACACTTCTCTTCGAGGCAAGACAAAGGCCCTCCCCACTATATCTAGGCAGAGCAAGGTACCCCCCTCCAAAGAGAATGTGGGCCTGTGCACCTAGATGCCAGTTCTAGCAGTAGGGATAAATCCTGGTCCCACTGTCAGTGGCTCCACAGACTGCCCAAGACTCACAACTGTCTCCCACGTTTAGAGGGCCTTGTTTGGTCCTATGCAGGTTCGCCTACTATCAGTCCAGAGTCAGTGAGCTCCCACTAGCTCAGGTCAGCTGTTTCCATGGGTGTCCCCATCATAGCCATAACCCCCTTACTCATATTATCGCTCCCCCTCTCTGGGACTGGTCTCTGGTATCTTGGGCCAACGCTTCGCTGTAGATCTCTATATCTGTTTCCATCCGTTGTTGGAAGAAGGCAGAACACCCATTTTAAACAGCCTTGGCCATGACTTACGTTTGTTCCTCAAAGCATAGGCAGAGCTGTGGGTATGTACACTTAGCAACACTGAGATGGGCAAACAGAGGATGCTCAGCATAGGAGGCTGAGGGGAGTGGGAGGATGGGGAGCATGTTGGCTAAGACACCCAACAATAGCGCCTTACCTCTAGCATCAAGGTAATGGCAGCTTTCTACACTGTTGTAGGAGCTTCTTGGACCCCCTTGACCAACAACTGGAAGGGAGGATTCTCATGCCTGTTATTGGGGGTTTTTTAGATAGCCTATGGCTCTTGGGACAGGGTGCATTATCACACAGTTTGATCCTTTTGAGCTCATGCACATGAGCATATACACACATACATATTACATACACGTGTTTTAAATATTTATTTATTTATTATACACACAATATTCTGTCTGTGTGTATGTCTGCAGGCCAGAAGAGGGCACCAGACCTCATTACAGATGGTTGTGAGCCACCATGTGGTTGCTGGGAATTGAACTTAGGACCTTTGGAAGAGCAGGCAATGCTCTTAACCACTGAGCCATCTCTCCAGCCCCACATACATGTGTTTTAAAGTAAGCTTATAAATTAATTTATTTCCCTATGGCTTTTCAAGCACCCTTAGTGCTGTTTCTCTCTCTCTGGCCCTGAGTTACCCTCCATTTTCCTTTGCCTTCCTATTCCCTTCTCTGGAGCACCTTGTCCCTGCCCACCATGGTCAAGTTCTACCTGCTGGCCTCTTCAGTTACTTCAGGTTATGTCCTCAAGTCTGTGAGGACTCCACATAGTCCCCACAGGCCTTGGGGGCATCGAGCTGGAGCTGTCATGGAAGACTCCTCCCTGAAGGCTTGTTCTCATACATGGGGAAGGCACTGTTCAGACTGCAGAGGAGAGAAGTAATCAATAGTGCTACGCAGTGTAAAGCCCACGAACCATAACAATGACCAGTCTGGCAAGATATCCCCAATGATGCAATTATTGGCACTTTTATCTAGGAGGATAACCAATAGATGTCTAATTGGACTCAACAGGATGTAAATTCATGCCTGGTTCTATAAACCTAGCCACCTACTCATGGTCAGTGAGGCCGTGAATCCCAGGGCCATCTACCAGTTTCCTAAGTCAGCTTGGTTTCTAACTGAACTCTAAATGCTTCTCCTTATACTCACAGAGGTGTGCCTCTCACCTCCAATCAAGGCGCTAGAGAATCCAAAAATGGTGGAAATGCAGAGAACGAGTGACTGGGAGCCCAGACCAAGTTAGTACGTCTGCAATGCTACCCCTATACCTAACGCTCAGGGAAAATGTAGAAGAGGAGTAGAAAAACGGTCAAGGCCAGAAGGCCAGGATGTGTGCTGCTAGATAGTGACCTAGAAGTGAGGGGAATCAGCACCCATGAAACCTCAACACTACAACCTTCTGAACAACACCTGCATAATGACAGCACAGTTAGCAAGCTGATGTGGACAGACCCAACCCTAGGAGAAGAGCTGCTAAGAGGAAGAATCAGACTTCTCCGTGGACAAGTCCCCATAGGCCACTACCTCCCAGAAGGAGTCAGACATAAACACATGTGCAAAAGAGCACACTGCATGGGCTCAGTGTGCGTGTGTGTGTGTGTGTGTACGCGTGTGCCCGTGTGTTCGTGCATGTGTGTGTAGAAGAAGAGGTCATGAACTTGACACTGAGTGAGGAATTAGAGAGAGAAGAGGGGAGTAGAAATTATATAAATATAGTACCCATATATGAAATTCTGAAAAGTGACTCTACTAAGTATGGAGAGGTGATGAACTTGGCTTGGTGGTCTAATGAATTGGGAGGAGTAGCTTTAGCAGTTGCTGGCATTCCATGGTCTGCTTGAAAAAGCAACTACAGATTGTCATATACTGTGCCTAACTTATAATTCCTTAAACACTCATCAGTACAGTCATAAAACAGGGAAGTGAATGTGTGGAAGAGTCAGTCCTGCAGGTCAGGGAGAAGGTGAGGAAGTAGAGTTGAAGCTGGGAAGGGAGAAGGTGAGGAAGTAGAGGTAAAGCTGGGAAGGGAGAAGGTGAGGAAGTAGAGGTAAGGCTGGGAAGGGAGAGGATGAGGAAGTAGAAGAGGTAAGGCTGGGAAGGGAGAGGATGAGGAAGTGGAAGAGGTAAGGCTGGGAAGGGAGAGGATGAGGAAGTGGAAGAGGTGAGACTGGGAAGGAAAGATTCCAAATCCTTCCCTTGCAGAGTGAAGCGCGAATAGATGGTGGCCACAAGCAGAAATGTATGTCCACTGGAGACATGGAAGTCTCACGGCGGCAACTGTTGAAATGTGATGAACGGCATCCAGGGCCGGGGACAGGTGGAGAGGAGGAAATGATTCTTGCCCCAGGAAGCCACACGTCTCAGATGGAACTAGTAGGACCAAAACCAATCCACTACGGTTTTCCATTGAAAGTGGCAAGGCTGCAGAGATAGGTCCGCAGTTAAGAGTGTACACTGCTCTTGCAGAGGACCTAAGCACGCAGCATCCTCATGGGGTGGGGGTGTTGTGGAGGACAGAGGGAAAGTTGGGTGGGTGGGGAAAGGGAAAGAGTGAACAGATCACTAACACCTATAACTCCAGTTAGCTGAAGATGGAGCTTCTGTGTCTCCTGATACACACACATACAAAAACATACATCCATACAAACACAAACACACATACATATATAGAAACACAAACATACATACAAACACACACATACACTCACATACATACACATACACATAAATTAAAAATAAACCTTTGGAAGCAGTATGATAACCATTCTGTGTAGATGGCATACTGTTAGAAAACAACTTTTTATAGCTAGATATGTGTAGTAATAAGGGCGGCGGGGCTGCGTCCCCAACACCCCAGCCACCTGCTCGGCTAGCTTTTGCCCCAAAATAACAACACACAAACTGTATTCATTTAATCACTGCTTGGCTCTTTAGCTCTAGCCCTTACTGGCTAATTCTGATATCCCGATCAACCCATCTCTAATAATCTGTGAGCACCGGTCTTACCGGGAAGATTCTAGCCTATGTCCATCCTGGGTCGGAGCTTCATTTCTTGCGTCTGCCTGGGAGCTGGGAGCATGGCATCTCTCTGAGGCGTCTGCTCCCGAGAGGAGAGTAGTGGAGTCTGAGCTCACTTCCTCTTCCTCCCGGCATTCTGTTCTGTTTACTCCACCTACCTATGTCCTAACCAATAAAATGGGCCAAGGCAGTTCCTTTATTAGCCAATGGCCTTCCTCCATCATTTCCCCTTTTTCTGTTTAAACAAAAAAAAAAACAGGAAGGCTTTAACTTTAACATAGCAAAATTACATATAACAAAACAGTTATCAAGTAAAAATTACAATAATCTTTATCATAACTAAGGAAAACTAACTATAACTAACTATTCTTAACTCCATCAAAGACTCCAGAAAGATACAATACTACCTAAGCAAACAAGAAAAAAGCAACTTTTAAAACTCTAGAAATGACAGAGACATCTCACTGCCTGGACAGTCACCCAAAGATCCTCTCTACCATTGGGGCATCCATCTTCAGCCTTCAGGCCCATGGTATCCAGCAGACATTTCCATAAAGCAGGAAAATTCAAAGTCAGTTCAGTCACTATCTGTTGTGTCCTGCAGAATGTCTCGCAGACTCTTTCATGAATCAGGAACCCCGAAAGATCATCTCACCTTAGGCAAGTTCAGTAGTCCTCTCTCTGTGGGTTCTCTGTGTCCAGTTTATGCAATAGTCCAGGCAAGAGCAGTTTCTTGCCCAAATGGCTATCAAACTCCATAACGAGCCTCTTCGATGCCCATCTTCCTCTTGAAGTAGATTGGTGCTGCCAGGAGCAGAGTGTCTCATTGTCATGAAAAATCCTAAGTTATTAAAACTTTTAAAATGCCATATTCTATAATCTTTGAAAGATATGAAGAATGCCTATCTAAAATATATCTATGTACATCTAGAAAATCTTAACATGACTACAAACTTGACTATTATGATTATCTATTAACTACCTATATACATTACATTTTTAAATGAACTACACAATCACAATACCTTATCAATATCAGAAATATGCATATACATAAAACAAAATTGACCTTAAATCTCTATCAATAAAGCAAAATTTATACTAATACAAATTATTCATATCTATATCATATCCCCCTTTAAATGTAAAAGAACATTTATAAACTATATTTGGGAACATGGGCGCAGTTTTTTCTCTCCAAACTGCTTCCTGCTGAATGGGGGCGTCATTAATTAGGTCTTTCATGGTATAACCTGTGTGCTACTTTCATCTCAGTTGGCAGTTGAGCGAAGCAATTTTCTGAAGGTGTTCACACCAACCCTTCAGGAGGGCGTGGTCTATCATACCATATCGGGATAAATGCGATCTACAAGGTCTGATCCTCTGTGAAAACAAAAGAAGAATCTCTTTTCCAAAGTATCATATCCTGAGATCCAAATTCTGAAATCATACCCTCATGATATCCGTTCTGGTTCCACTTGGCAGCCCATATAATGAAATGTCTCTCTGTACTTAGCTCCTTCAAAGTCATAAATTTTAATGAAAACACAATGTACATAATCCAGACTCTCTGTGAATTTTCCATTTTTACGTGGCTTATTTTTACTCTATCACTTTGCTTTATTCTGTCTCTTTAAAGACTTTACCTTTTTTTTTAACATTAACTTTATTTTCTATATTCTTTTTCTTCTCTCTCCCAAGCCTACATACATTCATCCAACAGTGTGACTCATTTAGTGGTCTGAATCTGTCCTATTGTGAATCTGCAATTTTTTACTATCCAGGAGCACTTTTGATTTGCGCCTTTAAATCACTAGGCGCTTAAGAATCTAAGCTGTGACATTCCTAGGTTAACTTTTTGCTTTTTGAGCGTATATCTTTGACCTGGAATAACTCTGTAGACCAGGCTGTCTTTGAACTCTCAGAGATCCACCTGTCTCTGCCTTCCAGGCATTGGGATTAAAGGTGTGTGCTACCACACCTTGAAGTCACAGAGGTCAATCTCCCTCTGCCTCCCAAGTGTTGGGATTAAAGGTATGTACTACCACACACAACAACTCTCTTCCTTTTTTTTTAAGAACTTCAACTTTTAGGTTGCATATATTTTTAACACACAGTAAACCATTTAGAAATTTTCTCTGTCTTTGAATCTCTCTTTACTGTATATATCTCTTTTTCTGACCACATGAGTCTTTAACTTACCAAGCAATCTCAGTAGGACTAAAGGCGTGGCTTTGCCGGCTAGATGTAGCCCATTCCTTAGCTTTCCAGCCTCATGGCTGAGGTACTGGCTGTAGCCATGTTTATAGAGCCACAACACTATGGCATTTCAAGGTCCCTGCCAGCAAGCGAGCTTCAGCAGCCTATGCTTGCAAACCGCATGAACCGCCTGCATAAAAGAGTCAGAGTTTGCCCTGGCAGGACAGCCCAGAAAGCTAGCATTTTTAAATGGCGCAGCTTTTTTCCTGCTACGGCTGAAAACCGAAAAGCATGCGTTCAGCTTTTCGTCAACACCATTTAAGTGTTTCATTTCATGGCAGGACCTCTTAATGAGCTGCAGGGTTTTGCAGCTAAAGCTGAGTCAGGAAGCCTCTCTTAGATGAGGCGCTTGCTTGCCTCTAGCAAGCAGAGTAGACCCAAGAAATTGTCACTATCAAGAAAACATGCTTTACTCTTTCCCAAGCTTTCTCAGGCTTTCAGTGGGTTCAGTTGTCCACACGTCTGGGCGCCATTTGTAGTAATAGGAGCGGCGGGGCTGCATCCCCAACACCCCAGCTGCCTGCTCGGCTAGCTTTTGCCCTGAAATAACAACACACAAACTGTATTCATTTAATCACTGCTTGGCCCTTTAGCTCTAGCCCTTACTGGCTAATTCTGATATCCCGATCAACCCATCTCTAATAATCTGTGAGCACCGGTCTTACCAGGAAGATTCTAGCCTATGTCCATCCTGGGTCGGAGCTTCATTGCTTGCGTCTGCCTGGGAGCTGGGAGCATGGCATCTCTCTGAGGCGTCTGCTCCCGAGAGGAGAGCTGTGGAGTCTGAGCTCACTTCCTCTTCCTCCCGGCATTCTGTTCTGTTTACTCCACCTACCTATGTCCTAACCAATAAAATGGGCCAAGGCAGTTCCTTTATTAGCCAATGGCCTTCCTCCATCAGATATGTACTATTATTTTTCCTGACATGGGCATAGTCACACTTGTGATTTCCTGCCTAGAGTCTACCTCTGGGTTAGAAGACCCTCCAAAACATCGTACAGTTCCTTCTAATTAGACCCAACAAAAGGTCTTGGGGGAAAAAAGATCTTCATGATCAATAAGAATCATTAGTTTCATGATATATTTATCCTAATTGGCTATATACTTTATTTTATGTATGCATTTGCATGCATCCAGCAAACAGGCACCTGGCAACACCAAGTCCTGATTTTTCTCATGCTCTCATGCTCCAGTTCCCATAAATGTAACTGCTGGTCCAAAGCCGTGGATGTCCCGGACGTGGCTCTGCTGGGATGTGGTGTGGCTCCTCTGTAGAATGCAGGAGGCTCTGAGTTCTCAGCAACATCAGACAAAGCAGAAGCTTGCACACTTGAAAGTCTGAGTGTGTAACATCAAATGCCTTCCAGATTTGTGATCAAACTTGCATTCCACCAGCAATGATACAAGCACACATAAAACAGAAGGTCCTGAGAAGCCAATGTATCAGTGTGTGACGGGCCATTTCTAGATGGATTCTGGGCCGATGTGAGATGTTAGTGGTAAATTGTAAAATTGTGAATGTGATGTGCCTTGCACCCTGCCCTTGTTGTGGTCAGTTCTACACCATCCAACATGACAGCCACTAGCCCTGGGGACTACTGATCATGGATGTAGCTAGTCTTCACTAAGATGAGAAACTATGCACCAGATGTCGGTCTCTAAGCAACATAAGTCATAAAATACCTACCCCTTTTTATGACAAAGCATCGGATGACAGTGTTTGGGAAACATTAGGGGAAATTAGTTTTGTTCATTTGGTTGTTGCCTTGGCCAGGCTGGGGATGGGACCCAGTGCCTTTCAAACGCCAGGGAAACATCCTAGTAGTGAGCTGCACAGTTTCTGGTTCCATTTCCAGTTTATAAAATATGTGGTCATTAGAAAATTTTAATTACACACGTAGTTGACACATTTTTCTATTGAATGTCATTGTACAATGTCTAATACCTTGCAAAGAGCTGTGGGTTCCACTTTCTTCCACTTTGTTTTCTAATCTGCATCTCTCAGTGTTCCTGTCCTGGAACTCATTTTGTACATCATGTTGTCCTAGAACTCAGAGATCAACCTGCCTCTGCCTCCTGAGTCCTGGGATTAAAGGCCTGCACCACTATGCCCAAAAATTTTCATGGAACCACAATTTGAAATCTTGTTTGAATTTAGGAAATAAAAAGTAGAAGTTTCTAAAATTTGCCAGTAGATGGCGATGTTACCATACTCGACTGGAAACCAAAGCAGTCACTTAACACTATTTGGAAGAGGAATTCTGTTTTTAACCAATTTGAGATTGATTGTTTTGTTTTGTTTTATTTTGTTTTTTTAGGATATTTTTTTATTGAGAAAGGGAAAAATAAAGAAAAAAGTTTCCGCCTCCCCCCAGCCTCCCATTTCCCTCCCCCTCCTCCCTTCCTTCTCCCTCTTCCCCCACTCCTCTCCCCCTCCCTCTCCAGTCCAAAGAGCAGTCAGGGTTCCCTGCCCTGTGGAAATTCCAAGGTCCCCCCCCCCCCGTCTAGGAACGTGAACATCCAAACTGCTAGGCTCCCACAAAGCCAGAACATGTAGTAGGATCAAAACCCCGAGCCATTGTCCTTGGCTTCTCATCAGCCCTCATTGTTCGCCATGTTCAGAGAGTCCAGTTTTATCCCATGCTTTTTCAGTCACAGTCCAGCTGGCCTTGGTGAGCTCCCAATAGATCAGCCCCACTGTCTCAGTGTGTGGGTGCACCCCTCGTGGTCTTGACTTCCTTGCTCATGTTCTCCCTCCTTCTGCTCCTCATTGGGACCTTGGGAGCTCAGTCCAGTACTTCAGTGTGGGTCTCTGTCTCTATCTCCATCCAACACCAAATGAAGGTTCTATGGTGATATGCAAAATATTCGTCAGTATTGCTATAGGATAGGGTCATTTCAGGTTCCCTATCCTCAGTTGCCCAAGGAACTAACTGGCGATATTGCCTTGGGCTCCTGGGAGCCACTCTAGGTTCAAGTCCCTAGCCAACCCTAAGGTGGCTCCCTTAACTAAGATTTGTGCTTCCCTGCTGTCCTATCCAACCTTCCTTTATCCCAATCATCCTGTTTCCCCAAGTTCCCCCCATCCTCCCCTTCTCACTATTCTCTCCCTATCTCCCCTAACCCCATCCCACCACACCCCCAAGATCCCAATTTTCTCCCCGGCAATTTTGTCTACTAATAGCCAAGAGGATAACTATATGTTTTTCCTTGGGTTCACTTTCTTATTTAGCTTCTTTATGTTCAGCAATTGTAGACTCCGTGACCCTTATTTATGGCTAGAAACCAATTATGAGTGAGTACATACCATGTTCACCTCTTTGGGTCTGGGTTGCCTCACTCAGGATAGTGATTTCTATTTCCATCCATTTGCATGCAAAATTCGAGAAGTCATTGTTTTTTACTGCAGCATAGCACTCTAATGTGTATATATTCCACACTTTCTTCATCCATTCTTCCATTGAAGGGCATCTAGGTTGTTTCCAGGTTCTGGCTATTACAAATAATACTGCTATGAACATAGTTGAGCAAATGGTTATGTCATATGATAGGGCATCTCTTGGGTATATTCTCAAGAGTGGTATTGCTGGGTCCAGGGGTAGGTTGATCCCGAATTTCCTGAGAAACCGAAACACTGATTTCCAAAGTGGTTGCACAAGATTGCATTCCCACCAGCAATGGATGAGGGTACCCCTTCCTCCACAGACTCTCCAGCAAAGGCTATCATTGGAGTTTTTGATTTTAGCCATTCTGACAGGTGTAAGGTGATATCTCAAAGTTGTTTTAATTTGCATTTCCCTGATTGCTAAGGAGGTTGAGCATGACCTTAAGTGTCTTTTGGCTATTTGAACTTCTTCTTTTGAGAATTCTCTGTTCAGTTCAGTGTCCCATTTTTTAATTGGGTTAATTAGCCTTTTAAAGTCTAGTTTCTTGAGTTCTCTATATATTTTTGAGATCAGACCTTTGTCTGTTGCGGGGTTGGTGAAGATCTTCTCCCAGTCAGTAGGTTGCCATTTTGTCTTAGTGACAGTGTCCTTTGCTTTACAGAAGCTTCTCCGTTTCAGGAGGTCCCATTTATTCAATGTTGCCCTTAATGTCTGTGCTGCTGGGGTTATACATAGGAAGCGATCTCCTGTGCCCATGTGTTGTAGAGTACTTCCCACTTTCTCTTCTATCAGGTTCAGTGTGTTTGGACTGATATTGAGGTCTTTAATCCATTTGGACTTGAGTTTTTGTGCATGGTGATAGATATGGGTCTATTTTCATTCTTCTACAGGTTGACATCCAGTTGTGCCAGCACCATTTGTTGAAGATGCTTTCTTTCTTCCATTGTATACTTTTAGCTCCTTTATCGAAAATGAGGTGTTCATAGGTTTGTGGGTTAAAATCTGGGTCTTCTATACGATTCCATTGGTTGACTTCTCTGTTTTTATGCCAGTACCACACTGTTTTCATGACTGTAGCTCTGTAATGGAGTTTGAAGTCAGGGATGGTAATGCCTCCAGAAGATCCTTTATTGTGTAGGATTGTTTTGGCTCTCTTGGGTTATTTGTTTTTCCATATAAAGTTGATTATTGTCCTCTCAAGATCTGTGAAGAATTTTGATGGGACTTTGATGGGGATTGCATTGAATCTATAAATTTCCTTTGGTAGAATTGCCATTTTTACTATGTTGATCCTCCCAATCCAAGAGCAAGGGAGGTCCTTCCTTTTTCTGGTATCCTCTTCAATTTCTTTCTTCAATGCCTTAAAGTTCTTGTCAAATAGATCTTTCACTTCCTTGGTTAGGGTTACCCCCAGATATTTTATGCTGTTTGTGGCTATTGTGAAAGGTGAAGCTTCTCTGATTTCCCTCTCTGCTTCCATATCCTTTGTGTATAAGAGGGCGACTGATTTTTTGGAGTTGATCTTGTATCCTGCCACATTACTAAAGGTATTTATCAGCTGTAAAAGTTCTTTGGTGGAGTTTTGGGGGTCGCTTATGTATACCCCCAAATATCATCTGCAAATAACGAAATAATATCATCTGCAAATAATGAAAGTTTAACTTCTTCCTTTCCAATTTGAATCCCCTTGATCCCCTTATGTTGGCTTATTGCTATTGCTAGAACTTCAAGCACTATATTGAAGAGGTATGGTGAGAGTGGACAGCCTTGTCGTGTTCCCGAGTTTAGTGGGATGGCTTTGAGTTTCTCCCCATTTAATTTCATGTTAGCTGTCGGCTTGCTGTATATAGCTTTTATTATATTTAGGTATGACCCTTGTATCCCTAATCTCTCCAATACTTTTATCATAAAGGGATGTTGAATTTTGTCAAATGCTTTTTCAGCATCTAATGAAATGATCATATGGTTTTTTTCTTTCAGTTTATTTATATGATGGATTACATTGATAGATTTTCGTATGTTGAACCAGCCCTGCATCTCTGGGATGAATCCTACTTGATCATAATGGATAATTTTTCTAATGTGTTCTTGGATTCGGTTTGCCAGTATTTTGTTGAGAATTTTTGCATCGATGTTCATGAGTGAGATTGGCCTGTAATTCTCTTTCCTAGTTGGGTCTTTGTGTGGTTTTGGTATCAGGGTAACTGTAGCTTCATAAAAGGAACTTGGTAATGACTCTTCTGTTTCTATATTGTGAAATACATTAAGGAGTATAGGTATTAGGTTTTCTTGGAAGTTCTGGTAGAATTCCGCATTGAAACCATCTGGTCCTGGGCTTTTTTTGGTAGGGAGGTTTTTGATAACAGCTTCTAATTCTTCGCGACTACCGGTCTGTTTAGATTGTTCACCTGGTCCTGGTTTAACTTTGCTATATGGTATTTATCTAAAAAAGTGTCCATTTCTTTTACATTTTCCAGTTTTGTGGCATACAGGCTTTTGTAGTAAGATCTAATGATTCTCTGAATTTCCTCTGTGTCTGTGGTTTCCCCCTTTTCATTTCTGATCTTATTAATTTGCATATTCTCTCTCTGCCGTTTGATTAGTTTAGATAGGGGTTTATCAATCTTGTTGATTTTCTCCAGGAACCAGCTTTTTGTTTCATTCATTCTTTGGATTGTATTCTGTGTTTCTATTTTGTTGATTTCAGCCCTCAGTTTGATTATTTCCAGTCTTCTACTCCTCCTAGGTAAGTCTGCTTCTTTTTTTTCTAGAGCTTTCAGGTGGGCTGTTAAGTCTCCAATGTGTGCTTTCTCTGTTTTCTTTAAGTGGGCACTTAGTGCTATGAACTTTCCTCTTAGGACTGATTTCATAGTGTCCCATAAGTTTGAGTATGTTGTTTCTTTATTTTCATTGAATTCAAGGAAGACTTTAATTTCTTTCTTTATTTCTTCCTTAATCCAGGTATGATTCAGTAGTTGACTGTTCAGTTTCCATGAGTTTGTAGGCTTTCTGTGGGTAGCCTTATTTTGAATTCTACCTATAATCCACGGTGATCTGATAAGACACAGGTGGTTACTAATATTTTTTTGTAACTGTGTAAGTTTGCTTTGTTACCGAGTATGTGGTCGATTTTCGAGAAGGTTCCATGAGCTGCAGAGAAGAAGGTATATTCTTTCCTATTTGGGTGGAATATTCTATAGATGTCTGTTAAGTAATTGATTCATTACCTCCATTAATTCTCTAATTTCTCTGTTAGGTTTCTGTCTGATTGACCTGTCCATTGGTGAGAGAGGAATGTTGAGGTCTCCTACTATTAGTGTGTGCGGTTTGATGGCTGCCTTGAGTTTTAGTTATGTTTCTTTTACATACGTGGGTGCTTTTATATTAGGGGCATAGATATTCAGGATTCAGACTTCATCCTGATGAATTGTTCCTGTTATGAGTATAAAATGTCCCTCTCCATCTCTTCTGATTGATTTAAGTTTGAAGTCAACTTTGTTTGAAATTAGTATGGCCACACCCGCTTGTTTCTTAGGTCCATTTGCTTGATAAGCCTTTTCCCAGCCCTTTACTCTGAGTAGGTACCTGTCTTTGTGGTTGAGGTGTGTCTTGTAAACAGCAGAATGTTGGATCCTGTTTTCATATCCAATCTCTTAGCCTGTGCCTTTTTATAGGTGAGTTGAGTCCATTGACATTAAGTGATATTAATGACCAGTGGTTGTTAACTCCAGTCACTATTTTAGTAGTAGAGTTTGTGTGTTTCCCTTCTTTTATTTGCGCTGGTGAAGGGTCTCTAGATGTTTGAGTTATTGTGGTCATTGTTGGACTCCTTGGGTTGTGGTTTTTCTTCTATTACTTTCTGTAAGGCTGGATTTGTGGCTACGTATTGTTTAAATTTATTTTTATCCTGTAAAATTTTGTTTTCTCCATCTATAGTGAATGAAAGCTTTGCTGGGTATAGTAGTCTGGGCTTGCATCCATGGGTCTCTTAGTTTCTGCAGTACATCTATCCAGGACCTTCTGGCTTTCATTGTTTCCATAGAGAAATCAGGTGTAAGTCTGATAGGTTTACCTTTATAAGTAACTTGGCCTTTTTTCTTTGCAGCTCTTAATATTCTTTCTTTATTCTGTATGTTTTGTGTTTTGATTATTATATGGCAAGGAGATGGTTTTTTTTTTTTTTTGGTCCAGTCTATTCGGTGTTCTGTATGCTTCTTGAACCTTCAAAGGAATATCTTTCTTTAGGTTGGGAAAGTTCTCTTCTATAATTTTATTAAATATGTTTTCTGGACCGTTGAGCTTTACTTCTTCTCCTTCTTCTATCCCAATTATTCTTAGGTTTGGTCTTTTTATTGTGTCCCAGATTTCCTGAATGTTTTGTGATGAGAATTTGTTGGTTTTGCTGTTTTCTTTGATCAGTGTGTTTCATTTCTCTATGGTATCTTCAGTGTCTGAAATTCTTTCTTCTATCTCTTGTAATCTGTTGGTATTACTTGTCTCTGTAGTTCCTGTTCATTTACCCAGATTTTCCATCTCCATCCTTCCCTCGGTTTTTGTTTTCTTCATTACTTCCATTTCATTCTTCAAGTCTTGAACTGCTTCCCTTACCTGTTTGATTGCTTTTTCTTGTTTTTCTTGGGTATCTTTGAGCAATTTATTCATTTCCTCTACCTTTTTGTTTGTGATCTCTAATTGCTTATGGCAGTTTTTCACCTCCTGTTTAAGGTCTTCTATTATTTTCATATAATTCACTTCTGAGTCGATTTCTTCTAATTCTTCTAGAGTAGGGTGTGCAATTCTTCATGTTTCGGGATCCCTGGATTCTGGTGATGTCATGTTGCCTTTCAGGTTGTTGGAGTAATTCTTGCATTGGCGCCTTCCCATCTCTTCTTTCAAATGGAGCCAGGAGAGGCCTAATGTCTTGGTCCAGTCTTTGCTGTGACTCTTTGGGTGTATCTCTTCAGTGTAGAAGCAGGAACCGTCCCGTCCAGATGGAAGTCCTCAGCACCGAAACATAGACGCCTGGTAGTTCAATGACCGCCGGACAAAAGGGAGATCTTGGGGGGCAGGGTGGGGATGAGTAGAACACAGGACACCCTGCCGCCAAAGCTGGAGGTGTGCGTGCTCCCTTTCGGGGGTCCCTGAGGCCCGCCCGATAGGCAGGCTCTCACTGCTCTGGATGGGTAGCCCCAGTATAGGAGCAGAAAACTGTTCCCAAGCAAAGGACCCAGCAGAAAACGCAGGCTGGGGGGGGGGGGTGTTGTGTGCAAGGATTGAGATTGATTGTTAACAGATAATTTAATTAAACTGAGAAAATGAAAGTAATTAGTACTTCATGAAAGAATGAATTTCGTTAAAATTTACAGATGGACCCAATATTGGAATATTCTTTTCATAAGCCCATACACGAAATTGAAAACCAATATTTATTTTACTTAGTCCTGTAAAATCCTCTGAACTATGATCTTTAAAAATAATTTGAATGTCTTTTTCTAATCTCTAGACATTGATTGTAGGGTAAAAGGGCCAGCCAAAGAAAACCACCCTCGCCCTGGTCCTGAAACCAGAGTCAAAGGTTAAAAAGGGTCAGTGAATAAAACATTTTGTCTCTGAAATCAGAGCCAAAGAAACAGTCTGCCCGTACCCAATTCAGTATGAAAACCAACCAATCCCTGAACAGGAAAACCAACCAATCCCAGATCACAAAATTGACCAATCCCTGAGCACGAAATCCAGCCAATCTCTGAGCTTGTCTAACCTCAGGGGTTGAAATCTAATCAATTCACACCTTGAAAATCTTCACCCTGAAAAAC
Organism: Microtus pennsylvanicus; assembly: GCF_037038515.1. Taxonomy (NCBI): domain Eukaryota; kingdom Metazoa; phylum Chordata; class Mammalia; order Rodentia; family Cricetidae; genus Microtus; species Microtus pennsylvanicus. The sequence goes on from NC_134588.1 coordinate 4,997,994, forward strand.
TCCACCCCTAAGAAGTCCTGTATAAGCCCTGTACCTGCTCAGTTGGCAGCTGATTTTTCTACCCGGTAAAGGCAACCACTCTCCTGGATTCTTTACTCCTAATAAATCTTGAATGCGGTCTGGGTGAGACCTTCTTTTGCCAGATTCGAGAGGTGCATAGTAGTAACTTTTCACCGGAACCGGAGCAGAGCAGGACTGTAAATTTCCAGGGGCCTGAGCAGAACTGTAACAACTTAGCTGGGGAAGCCCTCCCCTTCTGGGGCAGAGCTGCTGCACTAGTGAAGCCTTTTTCTAGAGCGAGGCCATAAGCTGCTGAGCTTATAGAGACTTTGTAGCACTCTTTGTCCCCTGACTGCCAGGATCCTTTTCCATCCCAGCTGTAATGCTTAAACTAATGAATAAAATTGCAAATTGTCCTGATGTTATTATTTATAAAAGAACTTCACCCTGTCATTTATATAAAATATTTATAGCAAGTAAGACTTGGCAGTCAATATTTAATGAGCTGTCATAGTTAATGGTCTAATAGCAGTTACTTTCATGAAATTAATTGTTTTGAGGTTAGGTTCTTTCTAGATCCTTCTGGAAATATTTGGATGAAAATTTTGTTTTGATATGTTATTGTTAGTCAGAATTTTTGGTCCTGAATGATGTTCCTGTAATACACAGGGGGAATTTGGCACTGAGACCCACACACGGGATGTGGTGGTGATAGAGGCAGAGAGCTACATAGGGGTTTGGGTGGCCATCAGGATGGTCGAGGAGTTGGTGCTTGTCTAAAGCCTTCAGATAGAGTGTGGTCATGTTGACATCAGACATCCATCCTCCACAGTTCTTAGAGAATGTTTCTGTTGTCTAAAGCCACCTCCTGTTTGCAGTAATCTGAGGATGCTGAATTGTGAACACCTTGAGTAAGAAAGGGACTGCTAATGAGTTGAGGAGAGATGGCACACCCCAGACACAGGCTTATCATTTAAGCATCAGTGCGCTTGGCAAACTATCTTCTAAATGTTTTGTTGTTTTGTTTTGTTTTCTGTTTTTCAAGGCAAGGTTTCTTTGTGTGGCTTTGGTGCCTGTCATGGAACTAGCTCTTGTAGACCAGGCTGGCCTCAAACTCATAGAGATCCACCTGCCTCTGTCTCCCTCCCGAGTGCTGGGATTAAAGGTGTGCGCCACCACCCAGTCTAAGTCATTTTTTAAAGTTCTTTTAGGTCTGAGGAGATAATTCAGTGGTTAAGACCACTGGTGGCTCTTCCAGATACCCAGGGTTCCATTTTCAGAACCTCCATGTGGCTTGCCATTGTCCTTAACTCTAGCTTCAGGGGATCTTAACCACATTTAGAAGATAGTTTGCCAAATGCATTGATGCTAAAATTCCAGCATCTTTTCTTTGGTGGGGCTACAAGGCTTCTCTCTAACTCTGCCTTCTTCCTCCCAGCATTCAATTTAGTTTTCCCCACCTACGTTTATTCCGTGTGCAGGCCCAAGACAGTTTCTTTATTAACCAATGGTATTCACAGCATCCAGAGGGGAATCCCACATCTCCATCCTACTGCTCACACTGCTTCTGCTAGTGACCTTCCCTGTTGACAAATCTAGACCAAACATGACTAACCTCTACTCACACTCAGGTGTACGATGCCCAACACTCACTTTTCTTCTTTGTGTTAGCCTTAAACAAAAGAGTATTCTCCAGCAGAGATGAACTTCTGAACTGAGTGAGGAGGACAAAAAAAAAAAACCAAACTTTTGTGAAAGATCTGTAGGAGGAATCTGCACAGCCCATGACCAGCACCCCTCAAGCCGAGTCCTTGAACTCCGGGGCCCATGCCATCCTCTGCTTCAGCCTCCAAATGGGCGAAACTACAGGTGGGCCCAGCCACACCCAGCTATTATTTGGCTTCTTTTGTCTGTGTTTTCCTTACCCATGCTGCCCATCTCTAACAGTGCTTGCTGTTTTAAATCAGCCCCTCAAGCATAACATAACGACAGTGCTTGACATCACTGTGACATCACTGTGGACACTAGAGAGGGGTTTATCATTCACGTTCGACTCCTGCGGAGCTGAGATATGGAAGTCAGTCTTAGTGATTTTGAAGTGAGACCCAAGGATAGCCACATCAATACTCTCAAATTTCATCTTGTTTTCACAATGAGATTCCTCCTTTACAAGGTCGATACAAAGATGAGAAAGATGAGAGACAACTGGCTGGGATCTCTGGCCTGTAGTGGATGCTCAGGGACCGGCGGGGAGTGGGGGCCACTGTGATTTTTACCTCTAGGAAATATTTAATGGCCAAGAATAACATTTTCCCCTAGGAGAAAAATGAAAAAGGCTGTACAGGTATGGGCGTAGGCAGTGCTTCTCAATCTTCCTGATGCTGGGACCCTTTAGTCAATTCCTCAGATAGTGGAGTCCCCCAACTGCAAAATTATTCTATTGCTACTTCATAGCTGTAATCTGGATACTATTATGAATCATAATGTAAATATCTGATATGCGATCCCTTGGGGGTTGAGACCCCCATGTTAAGAACCACTGGCTTAGGGCATCAGAGATAGAACTCTCCTCTGTATTGGAGAATACTGAGCATGAAGGTTTAGGAAAACTCACTAATGAACTCTGTTGGGAGTGCATTACTTTACTTGGGAATATGGAATGTTGCCTTTGTGGTGTATGGCAGTTATTTCTTACATGGAACACCCACGGGTCCCACAGATCCCACGGGTCCCACGGGTCTCCCGGTCCCACGGGTCCTATGGGTCCCACAGGTCCCACGGGTCCCACGGGGTTCAGGCCCATTCCAGGAGGCTCCGAGGTAGAGTCTCATTGCTGACTGAATGAAGGCTTTTCAGCTCACACTTTCTCCTGCCACGTTTCAGGCTCTTCTTTGTCACGATGGCCGCTGGCAGATGGTGGCCCTGCTGCTCTGTGCTTCTGCATTTTTACCACATTGTGAGTACTGTTGGGTGTTTTATCTTTTAGTAAAACAGAACACCACACATGTTTGTGCCAGCCTTGGCTGCTTCCCTTCATCTCCCAAGTACCGCCATGGCTCTCCAAAAGTCCTAGAGCTTCCATGTTTGCCAGCGGGGTTTGTTTCTGGGGACCGACTTCTAGTTGACTTATCAAGCACTGGTCCCTTACTGGTGGGGACAGGATTTACTGTTGACCCAAGGACACTTTCCCGGCACCTCCGAGTCGGCACACCATCCTGCTCTCAGAGTTCCTTTCCGTTCCTGCTGGGAGAAATCCACGTTCTGCAAACGGTGTGTGAAGAGCAAGCAGAGGGGTTCAGGAAATGGTGCTGGGAAGGGCTAGCTACTCAGAGGGACCAACCTATGAGCTACCTTCCCCAGGTGGGAGTGGAGAGGCTGATATTGCTGAGGCTAAAAGAAAACTGGACCCAAGTTCTGAGGTGGTGTCCTTTCATGCAGAGGCCTCTTCTATCTCAAAGGAAGGTTCTGGGCTGGAGTCAAACCTAGAACTTCAAGCTTCTAAGCCTAGAGAGCCTATTCACCGCAACACAGTAAAAAGGCATAGTGTAGTAAAATCACAATATCCTGGTATTTCTAAGATAGATTTGTTGTGATGCCCATGAGTTATAGGATCCATGCACAACAGGCCTCCTTCTTTCTTGAGAAATGTAAAAGTGCCTGGAGTGCTATACGCCTTCTGCATAACAGTCAACCCGTTCAGGTCTCTTGAGTGACATCCTGGCCACGTGGATCATTTACATGATACTTTACATTCCATGGTCTTTGAGGGGATCCCCAGGCCACGTGGATCACTTATGTGATACTTTACACTCTGTGGTCTTTGAGGGGATACCTAGGCCACGTGGATCACTTATGTGATAGTTTACACTCTGGTCTTTGAGGAGATCCCCGGGCCACGTGGATCACTTACATGATACTTTATATTCTGTGGTCTTTGAGGGGATCCACCCAGGCCACTTTGGATCACTTACGTGATACTTTATACTCTGTGGTCTTTGAGGAGATCCCCGGGCCACGCGGATCACTTACATGATACTTTACACTCTGTAGTCTTTGAGGGGATCCCCGGGCCACGCGGATCACTTACATGATACTTTACACTCTGTAGTCTTTGAGGGGATCCCCGGGCCACGCGGATCACTTACATGATACTTTACACTCTGTAGTCTTTGAGGAGATCCCCAGGCCACGTGGATCTCTTATGTGATACTTTATACTCTGTGGTCTTTGAGGGGATCCACCCAGGCCACTTTGGATCACTTACGTGATACTTTACATTCCATGGTCTTTGAGGAGATCCCCGGGCCATGCGGATCACTTACATGATACTTTACACTCTGTAGTCTTTGAGGAGATCCCCGGGCCACGCGGATCACTTACATGATACTTTACACTCTGTAGTCTTTGAGGGGATCCCCGGGCCACGCGGATCTCTTATGTGATACTTTATACTCGGTGGTCTTTGAGGGGATCCACCCAGGCCACTTTGGATCACTTACGTGATACTTTACACTCTGTAGTCTTTGAGGAGATCCCCGGGCCACGTGGATCACTTACGTGATACTTTATACTCTGTGGTCTTTGAGGGGATCCAATTTATGAATAAGCTAATGTCTCCCTCCAAGTTTCTTCTCCTGACCTAAATCTACCATTTGGGGACTCATGACATCCATTTTTTTTAGAGTGTTTCACTTGTCCCTGGCACAATAAAACTGCTTTGTATTGGGATATTTCTTGTCTTAATAGAGACTGTATACTTTCTCTTTTAAGAAGGAGCTTGAAACTTTTGATTCTAAAAAGCACTACCATTGAAAAGATAGGCCCACAAACACGAATGAGAACTGAGCATTGCTGATTTTCATGTCTTTATGTATAATGCTCTCACATGTGGCACCTTAACACTGTACTTTTAATAACTGTGGACACATGGTCAGAATAATATATGGAAATTATCTGTGATTAACTCTAGAAACCTGTGTGTGCCTGTGAATATGTCATATGTGTATGTACAGGATCATGGGAGCAGACCAAAAATCAATATCAGATGTCTTTCTCTATTGATGTCCATTTATTTATTTATTCATTCATTCATTCATTTATTCATTTATTTATTTACTTATTTTTTGAGTCTCTCACTGAACATGAAGCTCAATTCAACATGAGTAGCTGACCAGTAAACTTAAGGGACCCTCCTGTATTTGCATCCTCGGTCCACAGAACCACACCTAGATTTTTATGTCAGTGTTAGGGATCTGGATTTAAGTTCACGGTTTATTGGCCAAGCCATCTCCCTAGCCCCACATAGTATTATAGACCTACGTTCCTCTTCAGAAAACTTGCCACAACATTTTGCTTTGGGCTGCCTCCTACTGCCATCTACAGGTTACAGGTGGGTTGTGTGGGATACCCTTCACTGCTCTAGTTTAGGTAAGCTGTAGAAATACCAAAGAGTACCAGGAGCAGAGCTGAAATTTTCCTATGAAAAACATGGTCATTTTACAGTTTCAAAAACTGCCATTGGCCAGGAATTATCCTTGGGAATAGTTTGCTTGGCACTAGATAGCTTATTTTCCCAGGATGACCTTAGGATATAATTTGGTAATGAGATCATTTGGCAACTTGGGCTCCAATACAGTGAAATTAAATAATTGAATTGGCAGTGGCTTTTAACTTACTCTTAGTTCTCCGATGTGGACTTTGGCCAAGATTATGAATAAATGTTTGGGCCTTTAAAACTTCTATTTTGTAATTATAATTTGAATAATATGCAAACAAAAAAGCTCTGTAGCACTGAGTGCCTTTATACGGGCAAGTAAATTCCTTCACTGTATCCAGTTTCTGCAGCACAGTTCAGGCCCAAATTTGTTGTGCTCTTTGAATCCATGCATTTCTTACTTCTCGTTTTAACTCCTGAAGCACACATTGTGTTTTTTGGTCATTTGAGGGCACAAAGGCTGATTTCTGCTTCATTTTTCCAACTGAATACAGATTTTTCAGGAAGAAAGGACCATGTTATATTTCTCCTTTGAATCTATTTGACATCAGTTTCAAGTGTAGCAGAGCCATCAGAATCCCAGCCAGTACTGGTTGTCTAACTAGTTGAAAAAATGGCATTGGTTCATACATAACTGTGTCACCAAGTCTAATGCCTGTTCTTGGAGTCCTTTCCACACTGAGCATTCTCCCTTGCTGGAATGTTTGCTTATATGTCAGAGTGTGATCACTGTGCCTTCCACTGGAACCCAGTGGAAGGAAAAAACTGACTCCTATAGGAGCAGAAGCATGCACATGCTTACATACCACACACACATGCACAAAAATACATAAATATACACACATACATACATGTAAGCATGTATGCATGCACACACAAATAAAATAAATTTAAAAGAATTCCATATCGCATGTTTTAATCTAAAATTCAGCCTCCTTCCAGCTAGTGCAGGAACAGGAATATGAAATGTCTACCTTAAAATACTCGGAAACATCAGCTCCAAACAGTTCCTGGGTTTGTCAGTTTCTATTTTTTCATCTAACCATTTGAGCCTATCTCTTTTCTAGGTTTTATTTTTATGTATCTATGTGCAAGTATGTACCTGCAAGCACAGGTGCCTGTGGAGGCCAAGAGAAGAAACTGGATCCCTTGGAGCCAGAGTTAACTGGTGGCTTTAGGCTACTTGACATGGGTACAGGGACCTGAACTTAGATCTTCAGCAAGAACACTACTCATTTGCTCAGCCATCTTTCTCGTCCCCCAAATCTATCTTCACATATTACACACAGAAGCTGACCACTCATACAGTATAACATTACCAGACTACTCATTGTAAGACTGCTCAAGCGGACCTTTTCCTCGGGGGGTCACTGCTCAGTCTTCATATACTCTGTCTGGAGTACTGCCTTCACTTAAAAACTCACCAAAGGGCTGATTAATCAATGTTCAGCTAGTGACTGACTCATGAAGTTTCTCCATGTGTTCTACAAACAACTACAACCAATTTGTGCTTTTTCATGGGAAAAATTAAATCATTTAAAAAATATTTATAGTTGAGGATTGCTCAGTGGTTAAGAGCACATTGTTCTTACAGAAGACCCAAGTTAAACTCCCAGTGCCCAGGTCAGGTGACTTAAACCACCTGTATCTGCAGCACCAGTTAAGCTCCCAGTGCCCAGGTCAGGTGACTTAAACCACCTGTATCTGCAGCACCAGTTAAGCTCCCAGTGCCCAGGTCAGGTGACTTAAACCACCTGTATCTGCAGCACCAGTTAAGCTCCCAGTGCCCAGGTCAGGTGACCTATAACCACCTGTAACTGCAGCACCAGGTGATTCACTCCCTTCTGGCAACTGTGTTGTGGGAAGCTGCTTGTTTGTCCTGGCCGCCCAGAACCTAAATAGCCACACAAAACTGTATTAATTAAATCATTGCTTGGCTCTTTAGCTCTAGCTTCTTATTGGCTAACTCTTATATCTTAATTTAACTCATTTCTATCAATCTGTGTATCGCCACATGGCTGTGGCTTATCAGGTAAAATTCCCAGCTTGTCTCTGGTGGCTCCGTGGCATCTCTTTGGCTCCACCCTTCTTTCTCCCAGCATTCAGTTCAGTCCTCCCCACCTACCTAAGTTCTGTCCTATCAACAGGCCAAGGCAGTTTCTTTATTCATTACTGGTAATCACAGCACACAGAGGGGACTCCCACATCACAGCTATACTCACATGCACATTCCCACATGCATAAACCTCATGAAGATGACATTTAAAATTGGTCATCAGATCCTGTTTCAAAAAAGTTGATAGTATCAAGAACTGATATGTGTTGACATATGTTCATGGACTTTGAAAAGCGAAAGGAAGATGTCAGCAAAGCCAAGGTTTGGACAAAGATTTGCTTGACATGGGTACAGATGAGGTAAAGGAGGGCCAAGTGCACTGTTTCCAGAAAGAAAAGCACACTGTGACAAAGTCAGGCTGGCGTCTTCTCTGGTGTGGCGCATGACTGCTGCTCTTATACTGCATTCCCTTTGTGTCTGTTAAACCCTGCTGGGTTGGCTTGATTTAAAAATCAAATGGAAATGCGAACCACTAACATGTACTATATTTCCCAGGAAAATGTTCTCTCAACTCAGAGAACAGCATGCCAAATTGCATTGCTCATGTCGATAGTCACTAGCTTAATGATGACATTGTCACTATTTAGGAGATCATGCTATTCAGTGCTGAGTCATCCTATGACTGAACCTCGGTTCCGCTTCTGAAACTCTTCATTAATAAGTAAATGAAGGATGATTTTGAACTAAAATGATTCCACCCCAATTTCTTCTCTGTTGCTGTGATAAAATATCCAATGAAGCAACTTAAGGGAGAAAGGGTTTATTCCAAAGTTCGAGATACAGCCCATCATGGCAGCAGTGAAGGCAGCAGGAGCTTGAAGCAGCTGGTCACTGTTGTGTACACTCAGGAAGAAGAAACCAATGAATACTTGGTCTCAGCTCACTTTCTCCTTTTAACTGTTCATGCTCTGAGCATAGGAAATGGTGCCACCCAGAGTGGGCAGGTCTCTCCACCTCAGTTAACTTAATAAGACAACCCCCACAGACACACGTGAGGCTATTTTCCAGGTGACTGAGTCTAATCTTTTGAGGTGACAGCTGAGATCAGCCATCCCATGCCCTCAGCCCACATATCTGTGTTAAGATGGTGACAATGATCATAAAGGAGTCTCCTTTCCTAGTAAAAAAGACAGCTGGAAAAGTTACTCTGAAGTTGTGCTCAAAAGAAAAATAAAGCTATTATGTCCTTTATGATCAGGATCGTAGTCCCTGGTAAGGTGCACAAGTGTCTGTATACAAATGCCACCCGTGCTCCTGTAAACAACCCTAATAAACCATAGGCATCTCTCTCTCTCTCTCTCTCTCTCTCTCTCTCTCTCTCTCTCTCTCTCTCTCTCTCTTTCAATACAGAAAAGTAGAAAGAAGGCTAATTTGGAGAAGTAGAAGTGAACATGATAAAATTACACTACATACATATATGAAAATGTCATAGTAAAATTCCTTGTTACTTTAATTAATATGTGCTAATAAAAACATTCAAAATGCTTTTTAAAAAACTTCTGTGAAGGTTGGAGAGGTTGCTCAATCAGTTAAGAATGTTTCCTGCTTTTCCCAAGGACCCAAGTTCAGATCCCAGCATCAAGTGGTTCACAATGACCTGTAACTCTAGCTCCAGAGGATCCAGCGCCCTTTTCTGCCCACCATGGATACCTGTACACACAAACAGAAAGTTGGAGAAGGTGTTATTGAATAAGGGGGTCATGCTCCAGCCCCAGCAGCAGCAGTACTTACCAGTTTTGGCCACATGGTCCTGGCTTTAGAGTCAAAGAAAGAAGAAAGGGGATATGGAATCTCTGTGTGACGAAGGAAAGCTGCAGAAGCCAGGCACATGTCAGGGGTGTCGCTGAATGCAGGCCTAGAGAATTCATTGCATGAAGCTGTAAAGTTGAAGCCTGGATTGCCTTAGAGATCCCAAAATGTTGGAAATGCCAGATCTGCGGGATACCTGATAAGAAATGCTGCTAACAAGGACTAGAACCAGCCCAGGAGGGAGAAGTGATGCAGTCAACGCAACTGAAAGAAGCTGGAAACCTGAAGAGCTCTTTGATATCAGACATGGAGGTGGAGAGTTTGGAGCTTGCCCAGCTAGTTTTTTGGTATTGCTTTGGTCCTGTATTTTCTTACTGTGCCCCCTTTCCTCCATTTATGAATGGTAATAGATATCCTGTGTCATTATGTTGGAAGTACGCGATCTGCTTTTTTTATTTTATAGGGGATTACAGGACCCAGGTTCAATTCCTAGCACCTACATCTTAACTTCAGTTCTGGGAGATTGGATGCCCTCTTCTGACCTCCACAGGCATCAGGCAAGCATGAAGTACACAGAAATACAAAACACCCAAACACATAAATAAAACAAAAATTTAAAAAGAAGTAAAACAAGTACCCTAAGTTGAAAGGGCTTGGTTTTCACAATACTTTAGTATATTCAGAAAGGTGTGCCTCTCTGAGTGGGCCAGCAGGTTTCTAGCCTGAGAATGTGATGGAGGAAGGTCATTGGTTAAATTAAAAGAAACTGCTTGGCTCTCATTGGTTAGGAGATAGGTGGGAGGAGTAAACAGAACAAAACGCTGGGAGGAAGAGGAAGTGAGGTCAGACTCCGCAGCTCTCCTCTCTGGAGCAGAAGCTTCAGAGAGACACCATGCCCAGCTCCCAGGCAGATGCACGTGATGAAGCTCTGACCCAGGATGGGCTTAGGCTAGAACCTTCCCGGTAAGACCGGTGCTATACAGATGATAAGAAATGGGCTAGTCCAGGTGCGAGAGTTAGCCTAGAAGAGGCTAGGTAGAAATGGGCCAAGCAGTGTTTAAATGAATACAGTGTCTGTGTAATTATTTCAGGGCATAAGCTTGCCGGGAAGGCGGCTGGGGTTTTGGGGACACAGCCCCGCCGCCGCTCCCCATATTACTACAAGAATGCCCATGAGTCACCAGTCACAGGACCAGCCCTGCCAGTACTTGGCCTGCTTATCAGTTGTAGTCCAGGTCATGAGAGAGATGGAAACTCAACAAGTAGAGACCTGACTTGTGGGTATGCATGGGTGGCTGTGCAGGGTACAGAGAAGGTTTTACGACTATGCACTTTAAGTCTTCCACTTAAGACTGAGATGGATTCTGTTTATGAAACTGAATTTCATGGAAAACTCTTTGAAAGGCTGAATCCATAAACACCACCCATAAGATCCTTTCATTTCCAAAATTCCTGAAACCAGAAAGTGGTTCCCTGAAAGGTTTCCCTTGAGGAAGGGAAGCTTCTTTGCTCAATTAACTTTGATTGTGTGAAAACACAATCTGTGGGTGTGTGGCAAGGTAAGGGCAGAGGGAGTTATAAGTCCATGTAAGGTTTAGTGCCCAGGGGATTAGTCTAGGAAGGTGAGGCTTTGGAGATCTACCCCTAGGAAGGAAGGATACTAAGCCAATGAGGGTAACAGATTGTTTTCTTATTCATGATTCACAAGCACTCAGCACACATCTAAGGGGAATTCAAGTTCCAAGGTACAGTGAGAATGAAGAAATTTCCAAGACTTCATGAGTAAGTAACATTGGAACAGACACTTGAAGAATTTCTGTGTGTTTATTTAACAGGCTGAGCTAATCAAAAGCAATTGAAGAAAATGATCTACTATTAGCCAAACCCCATGAGGTAAGAAGTAAGCTTTGTGCCCCAGGAACACAAACAGGGAGTGTCCTGTTGGCTCTATGCCCTCTCTCCTGAAGTGTAGAAGCAAGACATCAGGTACTTTATCCTATTACCTGCTTTCTCTTGATCCATTCTACAAGCGATACTCAGATCCTTCTTCATAAAGCCAATATCCCACCAGTCTAGAAAGACCAACAATGCTAGGCTTTCCCAAATCCTACTGGCTGCAGGGAAAGTCTGACACACAAAGCCTTATGCATCCAGAAGCATCTACTGATTCATTTCTAGCGTCATTTCCTTCTTTTCTTTCTCCAAAGTGCTTCTGCTCCCTGCATGCCAACAGCCCATAAATGTGTTGGATGACTTCCATCTGTGCATTTATTCTATCCTGACTGCTGTCTGAAATGGCCTGGTCTGGGGAAATCAATTTAAGAATTTGATATTCTGTTCAAATGACACTTCTCGTAGGTATCCCTACCCAAGTAATCAGAAATGAGCAGCCTCTCTACTGCCGTGGTGCATTCAATCTCTAGTTACCTGTCAGTTCTCAGATGATATTGTCCCTGAAGACAGGTGACCTGGGTTCACTCTCCAGCTCTGCAAAGTGTCTCCTTGATCACTCAATTAGCTTCTTTATTTATAAAAATTGGACACTTACTATCTTAATTAGGGTCTCTATTGACAACAAATATAATGACCAAAAAGGAAAGTTGAGGAGGAAAGGGCTTCTTGAGCTTACACTTCAGCATTGCTGTTCATCACTGAAGGAAGTCAAGACAGGAACTTCAACAGGGCAGGATCCTGGAGGCAGAAGCTGATGCAGAGGCCATGGAAGGGTACTGCTTACTGGTTTGCTTCCCATGGCCTGCTCAGCCTTTCTTATAGATCCTAGGACAACCAGCACAGAATGGCACTGCCTAACATAGGCTGGGCACTCCCTTATTTATCACTAAGAGCCTTTATTTTATAGAAGTTTGCAAACTTGGTCTTTCTGGTGTCCAACATATTGGAATAATTGGAGAGCCCCGAGTTAGTCAGAGTTAGGTTTTTTTTTCCTTTTTTTTAAATTTATTTATTTATTAAAGATTTCTGTCTCTTCCCCGCCACCACCTCCCATTTCCCTCCCCCTCTCCCAATTAAGTCCCCCCCAGCCCGAAAAGCAATCAGGGTTCCCTGTCCTATGGGAAGTCCAAGGAACCCCCACCACCATCCAGGACTAGTAAGTTGAGCATCCAAACTGCTTAGGCTCCCACAAAGCCAGTGCGTGCAGTAGGATCAGAAACCCATTGCCATTGTTGAGTTCTCAGTAGTCCTCATTGTCCGCTATGTTCAGAGAGTCCGGTTTTATCCCAGGCTTTTCCAGACCCAGGCCAGCTGGTCTTGGTGAGTTCCCAGTGGAACATCCCCATTGTCTCAGTGTGTGGGTGCACCCCTCGCGGTCCTGAGTTCCTTGCTCATGCTCTCTCTCCTTATGCTCCTGAATTGGACCTTGAGATTTCAGTCCTGTGCTCCAATTTGGGTCTCTGTCTCCTTTCATCGCTTGCTGAAGGTTAATATTCAGGAGGATGCCTATATGTTTTTCTTTGGGTTCTCCTCTAGCCATAAACCAAGGACATTGAGCTTATAATTAGTGATCCCAGAGTTAGGTTTTTATAGTAGCAAAGGAGATCTACTCTGTTGCGGGAGGTCCTTCCGTTCCTCCAGCCTATAGCCGCTGAGATACCAGCCCATTGGGCCGTGGTCTCTCTCCCTTTAAAAAAGGGGCTACTTCCCTTTTCGCTTCCTGCTCTGTTTCCGGCGACTAGACTCCTTCCTGATTGTGCAGAGGGCTGTTGTCTGGGACGGTTATCTGTAAGTTTTTTCCCCTTTAAATAAATACCACCCTATTAATCATAATTCCAAACTGGTGTGGCATTGTTTGCGACTTACGCCATCACCTGGTGCCCAACGTTTGATCTTAGGACTTCTCCTTCCCCGGCTCGGCTGCCGGCCATGAGTTCGGCTTGGCGCGAGCCCCTCCCTTCCTCAGCCGCAGCCTGTGCCTTGTGCGTGGAGCCAGCAGTTTAATATAAATTACCATGCAGTGGCTTTTCTTGCTGCAGTTCTTTATATTTTCCCATTAGACACCTCAGATTGACTTCAAGTCCCCACACACCCTATCGTCTGCCTCCCCACATGGATTTAAACTCCACAGGCCCGCGTAATCTCTGCCCGCGTGGTTTGCTCTTTTCTGAGTCCTTTTTAAATCTCCCTTGCAAGCACAGCTCTTAAGTGGCGTGAACCAGAGCACGTGGTTGCCGGTTGCCAAAAGCTGCAACCCCTCAGGGTGACTCTGTCACATGTGGAGGCATAAGCGGCTTCTAGGTTGCTCTTATGGGTTTCTGGTTCCATCTATGAAATTGATTTAATTACATTTACTTTGTTGAGAAACTCGCATTTTCCAGTTTTTAACATCTACTAAGGCACTGAAACAGGATCCCGTTTCATTGAGACTCAGCAACAGCGCCACCTGCTGGATAATAGGTAATATGGCAGTTTTCGTTTCTAATGCAAATTTTACTGCTTTGTTTTCACTAATACAATGGATTAGTAAATTTATATTTACTAATACTATGGATTATGTCATACAAGGTTTATATGATTGTGGGGATACCTTAATTTGCTTGTTACGAGGTTTCAGTTTTCTTTTCCATATTCTATCATTAAGGAAGAATATGGCACTCCTAAGAACTATAGAATCTTTACAAACTAATAATGAACAGAAGAATATGGCACTCCTAAGAACGATAGAATCTTTATGAACTAATAATGAACAACTAATTGACAGGATTAAAATTATTGAAAATCAGAGGTTATCTGAACAAGTGGATACTATGACAGACAAAATTGACTGCATATCCAAGGGTATTAGAAAGTTACCTGAAGGGGTTCAGGCTGTTGAATTTGACGTTCAGACTTTATCACAAAGTTTTGATAAGGTAACAGACAGAATGTACCTCCAAGATGGGAATCTACATGATATACAAGAAAAGTTTAAGGAGGACATGTTATCTTTGAAGGAAAAAAATTAAAGCTTTGGAATCACAGGTGCAGAATGTGGACCAAAAAATTGATACCTCAGTGAAATCACTGGAAACATATACAGGTCAAGAGATTCAGGATTTAAGAGAGACAATGATAAAAAGATTTGAAAAGATTGGAGAAATTATTAGAGCTGGTGAACAGAGTAAGGAGGCACAAGGACAGGATACAATGCCTCCACCAGCTATTAGAACTGGCTTACCCAGGGTTCTAGTGGCATACCCTATACTTAATTCTGACAAAGCATTAACTTCTAAAGGCTCAAAGGGAGTCAAAGAAGCTAGATGGACGCCAATAGCAATGAATGATCTGAAAGAAATTAAGCAAGCTGTTGTTAATTTTGGCTTGCACTCTGCATATGTAAAGGAAATGATAAGGACTTGGGCTTCCAATGCTAGAGCTACCCCCCATTGATTTCCATCAGTTAGTGTCTGCAGTTTTAGATAATGGACTTTCCTTGATGTCTGGAATTTATTTCAGAGAAGAATCCAAACATATGGAACAGCAAGGAAGAGAAAAAGGTGTTGAGGTTTCCCAAGATCAAATTCTTGGTGCAGGAGAATATGCTGATCCACAGGTCCAAGCTCCTTATGACGATGAAGTACTGTGTCTATGTCACCAAGCAGCTTTAAATGCTTGGAATAGGATACAAGATCCAGCAAAAAGGGTTGAATCATATACCAGAATTAGGCAGGGAAAGAGAGAACACTTTATTGACTTTTTGCAAAGATTAATTAAGGCTCTGGATATAGGGGTAACAGACCCAGAAGCTAGACGAGTACTTCTTGAATCTCTAGCTTTTGAGAATGCAAACATAGAATGCAAAAACATAATTGGACCTTTAAAGTCTAGATCAGCACCTAGGGATGAATGGATTCAGCATATGATGAATGTTGAGACGTTTAGCTATAATGATGAATCTTGGGTAGGAGAAGCGATTTCCAAAGCGATGAGGAGACATCAAACTGCCAGGTGTTTTAATTGTGGTAAATTAGGACATTTGCAAAGGGATTTCAGGCAAAGAATTTCTAGGAATAATATCTCTTCTGGGAATGACAAAAATAGGAGACCTTGGCCTTCAGGTATATGTAGGAGATGCGGTAAAGGCTGACATTGGTCCAACGAATGCAAGTCAACAACAGACAGACGGGGCAATCCGATATCATCGGGAAACTCCTTGAGGGGCCTCTCGCAGGCTCCCAAGCCAACAGTGGCCCAGTCATTCCCAGTCACAGTGGAGAACGTACCTCACCAAGAAAATTAAAAGATCCAATTTCTGCTGTAAAAAGTAATACTGGTCTAAATGATGAATTATGCGTGGAGGATGAGTCAAAAAACTCAGTAGGACAGAGTAAACATATATTTTGGCAGACTTCTATTAATGATCAAAGACCAAAGTTAAGAGTCTGTATAAATTGCACTTTTATTGAAGGCTTATTAGACACAGGTGCAGATGTAAGTATCATTACCCCAGAATCTTGGCATCCGAATTGGCCTCTTCAAGAGGTAGATGTTCAGTTCCTAGGAACTGAAACCCTATCTCATGTAAAACAAAGCACAAGATGGGTTGAATGCATAGGGCTCGAAGGGCAAATAGGAAGACTAAGGCCATATATAGCCAATAGTGCCATAAATATATGGGGCCGTGACCTGCTACAGCAATGGAATACCCAGATTAAAATTCCCGTACTTCCAGGAACTCATACTTCTGGGAAAGATATGATGAGGTATTATGGAAAAAGGTCACCAGCCATTCAGGTTGTACAAGAACATACAGCAAATACCAAACCTTTAGAGGTACCAATAGCCCTAGCTTTAAAATGGCTAACTGAGAAGCCAATATGGATCAAACAGTGGCCTCTAGCTGAAGATAAATTACAGGCTTTGGAACAGCTGGTGCAAGAGCAACTAGATGCTCACCATATTGAAGAATCAACCAGCCCTTGGAATTCTCCTGTGTTTGTTGTAAAAAAGAAATCTGGTAAATGGAGAAAGGTGACAGATCTAAGAGCTGTCAACAAAGTAATTCAACCTATGGGCATACTACAATCTGGAATTCCTTTGCCTTCGCTGTTACCAAAAGGATGGCCTCTTATAGTTATTGATTTGAAAGATTGTTTTTTCACTATACCATTACAAGAAAAGGATAGAGAAAAATTTGCCTTCACAGTGTCTACTTATAATAATTCTCAGCCTAATAGGAGATATCAATGGACTGTCCTCCCACAGGGTATGCTCAATAGTCCTACACTGTGCCAATATTTTGTAAGTAAGCCATTGGAAATAATTCGTAAACAATTCCCCAAGTCCATAATTTATCATTACATGGATGACATCTTGTTATCTGATTCAAATAAAGATACTTTAGAAAGGATGTTTGAAGAAGTAAAGAAAGTCTTGCCTAGGTGGGGATTACAAATTGCCCCTGAAAAGATTCAAAGAGGAAATTCTATTAATTACCTAGGTTACAGAATAGGGTTAGAGAAAATTAAAACGCAAAAGGCACAAATTAGGAGAGACCGGTTAAAGACTCTTAATGACTTCCAAAGATTGTTAGGAGACATTTCCAGTGTACGACCAGCTGTTGGGATAACACCTGATCTAATAGTTCATTTAAACAAAACCTTAGATGGTGATAAAGATTTGAATAGTCCAAGAAAACTGACAGCTGAAGCAGAAAAGGAACTGACAATGATTGAGGAAAAATTACAGGAGACACATGTGGATAGGGTGAACCCAAATCTTAGCTGCATCCTAGTCATATTGCCTTCCAGAATTTCTCATACAGAGATTCTAATGCAGAGGGAAGATATTATTTTAGAGTGGATATTTATACTTAATAAACCAAGTAAAAAATTAAAAACTTATGTGGAAAAAGTCTCTGAATTAATTATAAAAGGTAAGCTGAGATTTCGTCAACTAGCAGGTATAGACCCAGCAGAAATTACAGTGCCTTTTACTACTGAAGAAATAAAAAAGTTATGGGAAGACAATGAACCGTGGCAAAGAGCTTGTGCTAATTTTTTTGGAGAAATTAATAGCAACTATCCAAAAAGTGGTAGACTTAACCTCATAAAAAGAACTTCTTGGATTCTTCCTAGAATTGTACGTGATGCTCCAATTAATGGAGCCCGTACATTCTATACTGATGCCAATAAATCAGGGAAGGCAGGTTACAAATCAGATGGATTGAGTAAGGTGGAACAAAGCCCTTATAATTCTGTCCAGAAGGCAGAATTATATGCCATTCTTATGGTGCTAAGGGATTTTAAAGAACCTCTTAATATAGTTACAGATTCACAATATGCAGAAAGAGTTATCTTGCATATTGAAACCGCTGAATTTATACCAGATGACACAGAGTTGACTTCATTGTTTATCCAGGTACAAGACATAATCAGGAACAGGCTTTGTCCAATGTACATAAGACACATCCGGTCCCATACAGGTCTGTCTGGTCCTCTAGCCCAAGGCAACGCTGAGATTGATCAATTATTGATTGGAAGTGTGTTGCAGGCCTCGGAATTTCATAAGAAGCACCATGTCAATAGTAAAGGCCTAAAGAAAGAATTTTCCATTACTTGGCAACAAGCTAAGGACATTATAAAGAGATGTCCTACTTGTTCTTTCTATAATCAAACACCGTTGCCTCCAGGGAGTAACCCAAAGGATACTAAGAGAAATGAAATCTGGCAGATGGATGTGTTCCACTTTATGGAATTTGGTAAATTAAAATATGTACACCACACCATAGACACGTATTCAGGTTTTCAATGGGCTACTGCCCTGAGCTCAGAAAAGGCTGATTCAGTAATCACACATTTATTGGAAGTTATGGCCATCATCGGTATACCTGCACAAATAAAGACAGATAATGGTCCAGCATATGTATCTAAGAAAATGAAATGTTTTTTGATTATTATAATATAAAACACATTACAGGTATACCAAATAATCCTACAGGTCAGGCAGTTATAGAAAGATCAAATCGTACTACAAAGGATATGCTGAACAAACAGAAAGGGACCCAAAAATACCCCCAGAAATAGATTACACAATGCTTTATTAACCTTGAATTTTCTTAACGCTAATGAGAAAGGAACGATAGCAGCAGAGAGACATTGGATAATGGAAAAGTCTGCTGAACTAAATCAACCGATTTATTTCAAAGATGTGCTGACCTCTCAATGGAAGCCAGGAGATGTGCTACGTTGGGGAAGGGGTTTTGCTCTTGTTTCCACAGAAGAAAATTTGTGGATACCATCAAAATTAATAAAGTTTTGATTTGAAGAGGAGAAACCTCTTGGAAAGGAGAAATGACAACTCATCCACAATGATGATATTCATACAGATGGTAAGAAAAACATATAGAATGGGGGCAGGGTTCTGTTCTTATCTCCACAGGAAAACACTCATCTTTGAAAAATTCAAGGGACCCTGGATGTTTGGATACTGACAGATGGAAAAATACCTGCCCAATAGGAAATATCAAGAAAACTGAAAGGGTTGTGTAAGTAATATTAAACCATATTTCTAAATTTATAAAGCTGGTTTTGAAGTTGGACTCTGGCTCAGTCCCTCTCCAATTCCAAGCCTGTTAGTAAGAGAAAAACCCAGAGTTTCTGGAGTTTCTGTCTCATGTCAAGAGCCATGATATGGGACAGAAAGAAATATGAGTTTAGAAAACATCTTTGCTTTTCTTCATATCTATCATACTTTTCATTGGATATATCTATCATGCCTTTCATTGAATATATATATATATATATATATATATATATATATATATATATATATATATGATTAATGTTTAAGTTTTTCACAATGAACAATGAGTTTTTTCCTGAAGTGGCATTTGAAGTTTCCAGGAAGAAGATGGGGCTCCATAACAACAACTCCACCTGGTTGATATGACGTCATGATACTGATAGCGCTACTACAAGACCTGCTTTGGGTACCAGCTGCACAAGACAGTTCCAACTTGGTTAGCTGAAATGGTGCACATCTTATACAACATTTTGGCCAGTCCTGCACAAAATACTCAGAGACTATTTGCAATTTTAAAAGACATTGATCTTGAAATTTAACCATCATTTTACTTTCACAGGATCCCCCAGAAAGAACGTCGCCCCCATGACAGCTGGAAGTAATTCTAGAGGACGACGTCCCCTCTCCCAGTAAAGTTTGCCCTTGGGTTTAGGGACATCATTTAGGGGTTGATTATAATTAGTATATGATTGAGGTTTGGGGAAGGAATTTTATAAGCTCAGGGATCATTTTGAAAAAAAAGGGATGATGGGACAATAGATTTATAATTGTGAGTTACTGTTTTTAGACAAATATATTGGTATTGATTCTTGTATATTGATACAAAGTTAAATTATATTGATTATTGTATGCATGCATGTTTCTACCTCTGTTTAAAACATTTTTTATGTATTGACATATATTGTATTGATATATATATTGTATATATTTACCATATTGCAGTGTACATTTCTACCTATGATTAGGATACTTATATAATATTTCTGTATTGATATATATTTACCTACTGCAATGTATATTTGTACATTGTTTATATTTGGAGGTCATTGTCCTCATTTGTTTCACACTCGTTTATTGTCTTAGTCTTTAAGTTAGATAGATATTGAGAATTATATAGATAAATAGTCATCTAAATTTGTCATTTATAATTAGACTAATCAGGTTCCTTAGATATATAGAGATTATACTCAGTATAGATAGATAATCTTCAACTTCTTCAAAGAGCTGTAGAAAATGGCCTTTAATCTAACTCAGAGTTTTGTGGTAGTGAGACACAATTACTCCTGGCAACACCGCTCTATTCCCGAGAGAATGTTGAGCACCAAAGACACTCCACCTGGAGCCTTTCTTTTTGACAGAACTGGCCTTTGGGCAAAGAAATGCCCATACCTCAACCACTGACAGAGATACAGAGCATGCATCAATGGATAAAACAGGACTGTCATATCCTGCCAAGACAGGGTAAGATAGTTTTGAAAAGTTGCTTGCCTTTGAAAATGGTGTGTCAGTTATGTTCGGCCTTAGCTAAAGTTGGTTGCTTCAACGCTGCTAACGTGATTTTGGGTGATTGCCCAGGTAGCTAGTTGTCTCTGTGATCTGTTGCATGTTTTGGAAGTTGTTTTACTGAACTTCCTAATTACCCAGGTAACATTATTTCCCTTCTCAGATCTTTGATGGGGTTGAAGACTATATAAATGTAGTTACTTTCTCTCATGACTTGGCCAAGTTATTTATTATACAAGACCTAAGCTAGTTAGAATAGGATATTTGTACTTATTGTATATAATTTCATAGTAGGTTTAGAACTCTCTTATTTAAACAAAAGGGGGAGGTGTTGCGGGAGGTCCTCCCGCTCCTCCAACCTATATCTGCTGAGATACCAGCCCATTGGGGCGTGGTCTCTCTCCCTTTAAAAAAGCGGCCACTTCCCTCTTCTCTCCTCTCTTCACTTCCTGCTCCACAGGCGACTAGACTCCTTTCCTGGTTGCATAGAGGGCTGTTGCCTGGGACAGTGATCTGTAAGTTTTTTCCCCTTTAAATAAATACCACCCTATTAATCATAATTCCAAACTGGTGTAGCATTGTTTGTGACTTACTCCTTCAGTGTGTTGATGCCTACTTAGCATTTGTATTTAGTTTCACCAGGTATTTAGGAATTGAAAGGCTGAGGGTACAGTTTATTTATGGAGGGCATGCTTAAGGCAAAGGATTCTTGGAGTCAACCTCCATCAGTGCACAAAAGAAAAATATTTCAGAAATGGAACTGATAGGTAAGTTAGAGTCTGGTCATATTTTCAGGAAAAGCCAAGCTTATTTGGCCATCACTGGGAACCAGTAGCTGATTTTAAGCAACAAATTAAGCAGCTTACTAATTATCAAATGCCCTGCATCCTCAGGTTGGGTTTCCATTGTACTTTATTGGGAAAGGAGAAACCAGAAGCAAGAACTAAGTTGCAGGGCAGAGGGGTGAGCTCTGAGCCTTGAGCCTGAATGAGGCAAGTTTGGTGATACCAAACAGAAAGCAAAGAACAAAACTTGTGGTAGAAGGTAATTAATTTGGCTTTGACACAGCAAATAAAACCCTGTGGATGGATCTTGGGAAGGACATAGCAAATGCAAGGCAGAGGACAGAGTGGGCTTCAAAAATTTGATTTTAAGACATTTCTGTGTCCATACACTTTCAGTAAGAGGATGAATGGAGATGGTGTAGCGGGTAGATATGACTTGAGAAAATTCGGCACCTAGAGGAGGGTGAGTAGGAGCCAATAGAAAATGTAGGAGCAACTATAAAAGAGCAACTTCAAGGGTGGTTGAGCACGATATTAAAGACGGAAAGACAGTCCGTATGATACGAAACGGGTAAGCGCATACAGAAGAAGTACAATTTTGGAGCGATAAACACCTATTCTACTCTGCTCTAAGAAGCCTAGCCAGGAACAAAGGAAGAAAATGGGGATTGTGCAGTGAACTGAGGAAAAGAAATATTTCATTTCTGCTTCTAATCCTGATATGTACACCACTGAGGTCGTTACCCTCTGGAGCCAATAACTTACTTTGTATATTATAACTGGTATTTTATATACTCGGTCTGCAAGACAGGTTTCAGCAGACTGCTTCATCGCCAGATCTAAAGAGCAGAGGCAGTGGCTGCGCAGAACGTTTTCACACAAATCTTCCAAAGCTTCCCGAGCCAACAGCGCGACCAGACCCATCACATCCTCACGACGAATAAAAACATTTAAAAGAAGTTTCACACACCCGTGACTGCATTACCCTGTCACTGCAAGTCGCCCCACCCTTCAGGACTGAACTCGCCCTGAGCTGGCATTCGCCCTCACTTCCGCCAGGCTTGGATTGGCATCTTGACTTCCTGTTCTTATCTCGCGCGAGCTCATCTGTGGCGAGATGCATCCTGGGTGACTAGTTAGCGCGCGTGTGGATGACGAAGCGGAAGTGCCGGCCGGGAGGCGGGACCAGAGCCCAAAGGGGCTCGGGATTGCGGAAGTTCTGTAGGGAGGGTCGGGTGGCTGGCGGAGTCCGTCGTAGATTTACAGCTCCAGAGCCGAGGCTGCTGCTCGGGGTCTCAGAGCCACTGCATCCGGCGGAGTGCGACTGTGACCCGAGCGCGACTCGACGGTACCGCTGCCGGTGGTCCTCGGCCCGCGCTCCTCCCCAGGGACCCGCCTCGGAGCTCCACCATGGCGTCCACGAACACCAACCTCCAGGTACTTCGGCCCTCCTCAGCCTCTCTAAATAGCCGGGCCGGGGGCGGTGCGGGGAGGGTGGAGGCGGGGAGCGGCAAACGGCCGCGCCCCTGTCCCGGGCCCAGGCAGGCGGGGACCCTGCTGCGGAGAAGAGGCACTTCCCAAACGGGATGGCCTTGCTGTCTCCCGTGCCTCACCGTGGTCTGTCTGGAGCACTCTTGATTTGCTGGTGACATTGAAAAACAAACCAGCAGAGTTGGGCCGAACTGGGCAGATCTCTCCAATCAGGAAGAGCTCCAGTTTCTCTACCAGGAAGAAAGGAAATGTATAATTTTGGCAAAGCACTACTCTGGACAGTTTGGAATAGGGTCGTCTTGGTTTCTCATGCTGATAAACACAAAGCTCTTCCAGGTCAATGTAAATACGCAAATAGCCCAAGAACCTGAGGTTGGAGCCACCCCCGTGGATTCGTTAAGAATATGTTTTTATGTATGTTCTCCCAGATTGCATTATTTAAGACCGGGGAGTATTTTAATCTGTATCTTCACTTCCTGCCTTCACTGAAAAAAGAAAAAGTGTTTTGTATGTAAATTTTGGATTCCTAAGATAGCTAATGTTAGGAAAAGATTATTGCTCCTTCGTGGGACGGCATTCATTGACAGATGTTTGCGGCACTGTCTGCCAACATGGGATTGTCAGTGGGATTGAATGTGCCTTGGTATCCAAGACTTCTAGCCCAGGAGGTTAGTTATTTGTCAGAGAGTAGAACGAAATACCCTCCAATCGATCTTTTGGTAGTTTCTCCAATAGTTACTTGTTGAGTGTTTTGTATAAGTAGCAATGATAATGTAAACGGAGAATAATTGATTGTGAAGAAATTCCACCTGAAGGAGGGCCCTTTAAACAGAGATCAGTACACACAAAGAATGGGTGGAGAGGCTTGACTGGTGCTCCTGTTGGGAAGTTCAGCCTAAAAGATTATTAAAATGTTTGCTATCTTTAGTAAACTCTAACTGCAAACATGGTTATTTCTGAGAATTGAGTTCACTGTTGATGTGTGTGTTTATCTTTTCTACCAAGTTTTTGTAAATCTATTTTTTTGTAACCCTATTCAGAAAATGTTGTTTGGATCTAGTTTGATTGGTTTGGGGGTTTAGGGGCTTTTTGTTGTTGGTGGTGGTGGTTTCAGCCGGCTTTTCTCCACCAGCCTTTTCAGCTTTCTAGCTGGGAAATTCAGATGGAGAACTGCTAAATGAGCAACCTTCCCAAGGAACAAAGCAAAACATCTTTGTAGACACTTTCAACCTAGTGCAGGATGCAAAGAACTAAAACAAAAAATGGTTCCATAAGTACAGTAACAGGATTAGAGGTTAGTGTGGGTCAGCATCCAGGGAGGTGCAGCTCACTCTCCCAAGGACAAATGAGAAACGTTTCACAGAGAGGTGGTGTGATCTCAGGTAGAGTGAACTAGCTCCTGTCGTCTCAGTGTTGGATGTGATCTCATTAAATCCTCAGGACAGCTCTTCAAGCTGAATGCTACTCCAGTTTCACGGGATTAGAAACTTGAACTTCTCGATCCTGTGGTGCTGAAAGACATGCAGCTAATTAGTGTTGAGGTTAGTTTTGATCCAGGTCTGTGTGCTTACAAGCATGTGGGGTTTTTTCACTGCAAGATTCTGGTTCTTTGAAGAAGAATGGTGAATGCTTTCCAGGTAGAAAAAAAATGCAGAAACATAATTTTTAAAAAAAGTAAAACAAAACAAAAAACCTTGTAGAGAGATGGAGAAAACTCCAAGTAAAAGAACATGAAGTAAAACTCAAAGATGACCCAGTCCTAAATATTTGTTGTCCATATAAAACTGTTAAGATTTGGGGAATTGTGTGTGTGTGTGTGTGTGTGTGTGTGTGTGTGTGTGTGTGTGCCCACATGTGTGTGCAGAAAGCAACTGACAGAACACAGTGTAATCATTAGAAACATGTACAGGCAGTCATAGGAATCTAAACAAGTTGGTTTTGGGGAGTGTGTTGCACCAGGAGGGCCATACTAGCACTGAAACCTTGAGAAGCTGGGGTTTTACAGGGGGACAATGTCAGGATCCTTTGTATGTATGTCTTGTGCCTTGGTTTGGGTTATACCAGCATAACAGGAACTCAGTGTGCAAGGAAGGAGCCAGAATTCCTAACAGTCACCAGGAGTTTGTGCTGCATCTTATGTTGGGTCCTCATTCTGCTGTATGTGGATGAACAGTGGAGAGGCATTTTCATGCTTTTGTTTCAGAATCAAACTTTAATCTGCATACAGTAACATCTGACTGGTAGCCTGAATGAAAGGAGACCAGTTACAAGACAGGGATCTGTGTGGTGGAAGGTGGTGACTGGCCAAATTAGGGTGGTCCCTATTTTAAATACCCAAGAAAGGCTGATGCAGAGAAAATTTTAAGAAAGAAAATAGTTCAGTCTGTGTCTTAAATTAAAAAGTGAGAGAGGAGGAATTAGAATCTGGGTTTTCTATAAACATTCTGGGCTGACTATTAGAATGGATATAAGTTGGTTCTGAAGATAAAGACAAGCATGCATGGAGAGAAGAAAAAGAAATTGAGTTCTGAACTAAGTTTGAAATGTTTGTTGAGACAGCCAGATGGAAATGCCAAGTGAGCATTTCATATATACGTGCTTGGGGACTGCACCAGCAATAAGGATCTGGAAGTTCAGCAGAAAGGTGGTGGACACAGAGAGTCCCATCTTGGAGAATTTACAGAATGAGAAGAATATAGCGTGTATTCTATAGCATATCAGAGACACTGGAAAATAATCACAGCACAGTAAGTATCTGGTGGTGTAATAAAGACCAAGAAAGGAGATACTGTTCAGTATTTGTTACTAGTGCTGTGTCCTATAGAGAGGAAGTTGGATGAGCAAGTGCATTCACAGTCAAAAGACAGCATTTCAGGAATAGGAGCTAAAGAAACTCAAATGAACTTGGGGCTTCCTCTGGGACTTTGTTGTCGAGGTGCTAAGGTGGCAGCTAGAGAGAAGTCTAGGATCCCAAGAAAGCTGGTGTGTTATAGTGGAATATTGTATCTATTGATCTGAGACAGAACTTAAACATGTTTTTCTACAGGGGAGGCCCCAACCAAAAAGGGAAGGGCTGGGCAGAACAGTCCAGTGGTGTGTCACTAATGGAGTGAGTAAACATCAAAGGGTATGATGGAAACGGACTCTTGAGCATAGAGGAAAGTCAGCCTTTGCAGATGGGGTTGGAACGTCTTTGTCCGGATGCTATTTTCTAGGATAGATACTCCATGGTCTACTCAGAAAAAGCCAATCTCGGATCTTCTGGACCTTTGTACTTTATATTGATGGCTAGGACCTGACTGACCCTGGGGCAGTGAAGTCACTCGGTCATATGCCAGCCCTATGCTGATGCATGAAAAAGTGAAGGCATAACCCCTGACTTTGTGAAGCTTTTCATCTAGTGAGGGAGACAGAGAGCAAAGAGACAAATAATTATAGCAACCTGGAACATTTTATTCATAGGAATGATGTGGACATCGTGATCAAAATGGAATAAATTTGGAAATCAACTTCATAAAGATTGTCAGCCCTGAGTCCTTAAAACATTCCATGTAGAGAGGGCATAAATAGAACCGAGGCTCAGACCAAATTCTGAGGGAGGGATGTCAGTCGCAGATGTCAGGGTACAAATCCTGAAGCCAAGCTGCTTGTGTGCTCTCGGAAATACCCAGAGAAGAGGGATTGTTGTTAGGGATGACAGGAATAACCAAAGAGCAGAGATGCCTGGAGTTTCCCCCTCATTGAGCAACTTAACAGTGCGCCCATCATTTACAGTGCCATTCTGGGCTCCAAGGCTCTCAGCAGAGAAGTCTGTCTTCATGGGATTACTGAGGAGGTTGCCTGTGAGTGCAAACAACAGCCGCTGCATCCATAGTGATGGGAGAAAAGCGGGAAAGAAAGCTGACAGAGGAATAGAACCCAGCCTGAGGTTAGAAGGTTCAGGGAGCCTTTTCTGAGGGGTGGCCAGCTGAAGTAGGACTAGAATGATCCAGTACAGAGCTAGGGACTGTGGCATGTAAGGCCATATATATAGACCATGCTCCAGCGTTTATATTCTGCTGCTTGCAGCAAGGAGCCATCAAAGTGTGGCAAGAGCGGAAGCAGGCTGACTGCCCACACCTATGTGGGAGTCACAGCAAAAACGAGTGTGTTGGGGTGACATGGGGGAAATGCAAAGAACAGCTCCCTCTTCAGAGACATGCAGGACAGTTTCACGTGCAGGATGCCACCAAAACGCAGGGCCAAATGGGGCATTCATCACCGATCAGACTTTAAAAGGATTCAACGTGCAAGAGTGTTTTAGACTATGTTTCCATACACTGTTGGACACCAGATACCTAAATAAGAATTGTGCTGTAAGCTAGGCATGGGTGAATGTTACGGGAGGTCCTCCCACTCCTCCAGCCTATCGCCGCTGAGATACCAGCCCCTTGGGGCGTGGTCTCTCTCCCTTTAAAAAAGCGGCCACTTCCCTCTCCTCTCTCTCTTCACTTCCTGCTCCGCCGGTGACTTGACTTCCTTCCTGGTTACGCAGAGGGCTGACAGTGATCTGTAAGTTTTTTCCCCTTTAAATAAATATCACCCTATTAATCATAATCCCACATTGGTGTGGCATTGTTTGTGACTTACGCCTTCATTTGGCGCCTATTTCTAAATTTATAAAGCTGGTTTTGAAGTTGGACTCTGGCTCAGTCCCTCTCCAATTCCAAGCCTGTTAGTAAGAGAAAAACCCAGAGTTTCTGGAGTTTCTGTCTCATGTCAAGAGCCATGATGTGGGACAGAAAGAAATATGAGTTTAGAAAACATCTTTGCTTTTCTTCATATCTATCATACTTTTCATTGAATATATCTATCATGTCTTTCACTGAATATATATATATATATGTGTGTGTCTATATGATTAATGCTTAAGTTTTTCATAATGAACAATGAGTTTTTCCTGAAGTGACATTTGAAGTTTCCAGGAAGAAGATGGGGCCCCATAACAACAACTCCACCTGGTTGATATGATGTCATGATACTGATAGCGCTACAACAAGACCTGCTTTGGGTACCAGCTGCACAAGACAGTTCCAACTTGGTTAGCTGAAATGGTGCACATCTTATACAACATTTTGGCCAGACCTGCACAAAATACTCAGAGACTATTGGCAATATTAAAAGACTTGATCTTGAAATTTAACCATCATTTTACTTTCACAGGATCCCCCAGAAAGAACGTCGCCCCCATGACAGCTGGAAGTAATTCTAGAGGACGACGTCCCCTCTCCCAGTAAAGTTTGCCCTTGGGTTTAGGGACATCATTTAGGGGTTGATTATAATTAGTATACGATTGAGGGTTGGGGGAGGAATTTTATAAGCTCAGGGATCATTTTGAAAAAAAAAAAAAAAAAAGAGGGATGATGGGATAATAGATTTGTAATTGTGAGTTACTGTTTTTAGACAAATATATTGGTATAGATTCTTGTATATTGATACAAAGTTAAATTATATTGACTATTGTATGCATGCATGTTTCTACCTTGTTTAAAACATTTTTATGTATTGACATATATTGTATTGTATATATTTACCATATTGCTGTGTACATTTCTACCTCTGATTAAGATACTTATATAATGTTTGTGTATTGATATATATTTACCTACTGCAATGTATATTTGTACATTGTTTATATTTGGAGGTCATTGTCCTCATTTGTTTCACAGTTGTTTATTGTCTTAATCTTTAAGTTAGATAGATATTGAGAATTATATAGACTAATAGTCATCTAAGTTTGTCATTTATAATTAGACTAATCAGGTTCTTTAGATATATAGAGATTATACTCAGTATAGATAGTCTTCAACTTCTTCAAAGAGCTGTAGAAAATGGCCTTTAATCTAACTCAGAGTTTTGTGGTAGTGAGACACAATTGCTCCTGGCAACACCACTCTATTCCCGAGAGAATGTTGAGCACCAAAGACACTCCACCTGGAGCCTTTCCTTTTGGCAGAACTGGCCTTGGGGCAAAGAAATGCCCATACCTCAACCACTGACAAAGATACAGAGCATGCATCAATGGATAAAACAGGGCTGTCTTATCCTGCCAAGACAGGGTAAGATAGTTTTGAAAAGTTGCTTGCCTTTGAAAATGGTGTGTCAGTTATGTTAGGCCTTAGCCAAAGTTGGTTGCTTCAACACTGCTAATGTGACTTTGGGTGATTGCCTAGGTAGCTAGTTGTCTCTGTGATTTGTTGCATGTTTTGGAAGTTGTTTTACTGAACTTCCTAATTAACCAGGTAACATTATTTCCCTTCTCAGATCTTCGATGGGGTTGAAGACTATATAGATGTAGTTACTTTTCTCTCATGACTTGGCCAATTTATTTATTATACAAGACCTAAGCTAGTTAGAATAGGATATTTGTACTTATTGTATATAATTTCATAGTAGGTTTAGAACTCTCTTATTTAAACAAAAGGGGGAGGTGTTACGGGAGGTCCTCCCACTCCTCCAGCCTATCGCCGCTGAGATACCAGCCCCTTGGGGCGTGGTCTCTCTCCCTTTAAAAAAGCGGCCACTTCCCTCTCCTCTCTCTCTTCACTTCCTGCTCCGCCGGTGACTTGACTTCCTTCCTGGTTACGCAGAGGGCTGACAGTGATCTGTAAGTTTTTTCCCCTTTAAATAAATATCACCCTATTAATCATAATCCCACATTGGTGTGGCATTGTTTGTGACTTACGCCTTCAGGTGAATGTATGTGTTAATCCCAGCAACTCTGGAGTATAAGACTGGAGGATTGCTTGAGTGCATAAGTTTAAGACCAGCTTGAGCAGCATAGCAAAATCTTGTCTTAAAAAAGTGAAATAAGGTTTTAGCATGTCATACTGGGCTTGTAGCAACCCCCAATTGCCCACTGTGGGCTAAGTGACTTAAATGAGTGACTAAAGAAACATAGCATTTCACGATAATCTGCAGAAAATTTTGTCTGAATAAGGACAATATTTATTTCTGCCTTGTGGCCTAAGCACTAAGCCCTTAGAGCATATGGTTGTGTGCGCTGTTGTCCTGAGCACCTGGTAACCATGTCTATGACTTTTACATTTATATCCTGCCTAGTTAAAACATGGGAAAACTTGCCCTCACATTCTCACTGTTTGACCTGTGAAGCATAAAACTAGTTCCTTTTTGTCAGTTCCAAAACATTGTAAGAGAAATGTAGCCCCACCTGCATCTCTACATCAGCACATGCTTCCAAGTCTAATGATATTCCTGCATGTGAGTGGCTGTGGAGTTTTGAGTGATTTTCATATTATTTATGTTCTTATGTTTAGTGTAGCCTAAGAGTATTATTCATATATTCTCATTCCCCATTTGTTCTTATTTCTGTTAGATACAGTTTACTACCTAATTTAACCAAATTAGAATATTTTACTTTGATTTTTTAATTATGGCTTTTGTGTGTGTGTGCCACACAAACATGTGACTTAGGAAAGGTCAGAGGGTGACTTTGAGGAATTTACTCTCATTTTCTATCGTATGGTTCCCAGGAATCAAACTCAAGTCATTAGTGTTGGTGGTAGGCACCCTACCCACTATGCCAGCTCATCAGTTCCATGCCTACACCCCCCACCCATTGGAGTGTTTTAATAATACAGGCTCTTTATTTTCATATGTCTGCAAATGTTTTACATTAGAATTTATTTTATGTGTATGGGAGTATTGCCTGTATTGTGTCTGTGCTTCCTTTGTGTTATTAATGCCCATGAAGACTAGA
This sequence comes from Microtus pennsylvanicus, assembly GCF_037038515.1. Lineage (NCBI taxonomy): Eukaryota > Metazoa > Chordata > Mammalia > Rodentia > Cricetidae > Microtus > Microtus pennsylvanicus. The sequence goes on from NC_134588.1 coordinate 5,028,410, forward strand.
AGAGGGCATTGGATTTCCTGAAAATGAAGTTACAGATGGTTGTGAGCTATGGATGGAGGTTCTGGGAACTGAATGCTGGTCCTCTAGAAGAGCAGCGAGTGCTTTAACGTCCCCCCCTATGTTTCTCCAGCCCCTAAATTACAAAGGTTCGTCGGTGTTATTTTGACCTAATGTGCCATTGTAAGAAGTGTGAAGTATTCAGTGTACTCTTCCCCTAGTTGCATGTTATAAACTAGTACAGTCAGGATATTGATGTTGACACATTGAGTAGCTCTTACTCATTCCCCACTTTAACGTGTGCTTCCACTTCTGTGAGGCCAGTTTTAGGCTCTACACTGATCGTGTGGCCAGCATATAAGCAGGCATCGCACTTTAGAGCAGCTCTGTGGGGCCTCATGCTGCTCTCACGTCACTCTCCGTTGTCTCTTCACTCGCGGTCCAGTTCCCTGGCAGAATTCATTCCTGCTCATCTCAGACTTTGACATTTTGAGAACATTAGTTAAATGGAATCATTAATACGGAACCAGTAGCATTGGCTTTTTGTTTTTTGTTTTTTGAGACAGGTTTTCTCTGTGTTGTTTTGGAACCTGTCCTGGAACTAGTTCTCATAGACCAGGCTGGCTTTGAACTCACAGACATCCGCCTGGCTCTGCCTCTCGAGTGCTGGGATTAAAAAAGTGTCACCACTGCCCTGCAGTATTGGCTTTTTGCAGTAAGCATAATAGCCTCAAGATTCATTCAAATCTTATATAGCAATAGTTCATCGCTTCTTATTGCTGCCTAGTGTTCCTTAGTATTTTTATATAACTGTTTAGCTATGATACCATTGAAGGCTATCTGAAACATTCACTCATACGCAGTCTTTTTTGTGAACACAAATCTTCCTTTCTTTGGGCGATTGTCTAAGAGTGTAGTTGCTTTGTTTATATATTAGCTAAATACTTTGTTCTGTAAATAAAAGCCAGTTTTTCAGAATTTCTAAACCATTATACATGCTCAGCATCCCTTCCAGCGTTGATGTTGTGTTTGTTTTTACTTTTAGCCATTGTGATAGATGTTTGGTCTTTTTCATTGCGGTTTTAATTTGCATTGTTCAAATGTCTAATGATGGTATGCCGTCTACAGTCTCATTGGTGAAATTATGTTTCCCCATTAACTAATTGGATTATTTTTCAAGCTCATGCTACACTGTTTTGGGACAGCTTACAAGAATAGTTCGTTCTCTTCTACTGTGTGGGTCTCTCAAATCAACCAAGCTGGGTAGCAGGACCCCTTATTTCCTGAGCCGTCTCACTGGCCCGTTAAGATTCTTTTTGAACTGTTATGTCTTCAGGATCCCTTTGTGCATTCTACTAGATGTTTCTTTGTCAGGTGTTTCACAGTATTTCGTCCAGTCTGTACTGTCTTTTCATCATTTAGTAGAATCTTTTAGAGAACAAATGTTGTTAAATTGATACGTTTGATGTTAACATCTTTTTATTCTATACACTCTTTTTGATGTTAAATATAAGAATTTTTCTTGTTTTTTTTCGAATAAGTTTTATGTTTAAGTCTCTGCTCATTTTGAGTTAGCTTTTCGAGACAAATGGGATTTAAGTTAATATTCCTCTTTGTTCCCGCATAGCTGTCCACTTGCTACAATGCCATTTTAAAAGCCTACTTTCCTGTTGTTGATTTGGTTCTGCATGACTTTAAATATTCCTTGGCTGTGTTTGTATGGCTCTATTTCTGAGAAGGTCTTCCTTTTTAAATCTTTATGGTAGTTCCCATCATAGATGTGAAAAGGTAGAAAATGAATCTTTGTCAAATCATCAGAAAATGCCCATCAGAAATACTTTTCCTGTCATTGTTTTAATGCTCTTTTAATATTTCTTGATGTGACACTATTTTGGTTTATTTTTCATGGCAGGGTTTCTCTGTGTAGCCCTGGCTGTCCTAGCGTGCTCTGTGGACCAAGCTGGCGTTGAACTCAGAGATCTGCCTGCCTCTATCTCCTTAGTGCTAGGATTAAAGGCGTGCACTGCCATGGCCCAGCGCTAGTTGTTTTTTGTTTTGTTTTTTTTGTTTTGTTTTGGTTTTTGTTGTTGTTTTTAAATGTTTTTGCTCAGTATAGTTTTTGGAAACTTTTCAGAGTCTTGATATCTCATTGTTCCATGGGGGTTTTATCTCTGTGCATTAATGTTTCTGCTTTAGGAAACAGCACTAGGCATTTTCAAATTCTTTAAATTTATTTTATGTGTATGGGTGTTCTGTCTACATGTGTATTTGTGTACCTGGTGCCCACGGAGACCAGAAGAGGTCGGATTCTCTAAACTGGAGTTACAGACATTTGTGATCGGACATGTGGGTGCTAAGAATTGAACCCTGGTCACCTAGAAGACTAGCCAGTGCCCTTAACCTCTGAGCCATGTCTCCAGTCCAGCAGTTACTTAATTTTGAGAATTTCCCTAACCACTCCTTTTTAATTAAATCTCTCTGCCTCCCCCATTATGTGTGTTTGGGGGGGGGGGGCATTGTTTGCTTCAAACTTAAGATTTATGCTTCCATATTAAGTTTATTATTTTGCCTCCCTCAAACAGAAAGCAATAGATCTTGCAAGCAAAGCAGCCCAGGAAGACAAGGCTGGGAACTATGAGGAAGCTCTTCAGCTCTACCAGCATGCTGTTCAGTATTTTCTCCATGTCGTTAAGTGTAAGGCTGCTTTATTTTATTTAAACCTGTGCACTAAAAGGGAAAAAATTGTTACATGTATAAAAATCCAAATCCAAAGCCAAGAGAATTTAAAGATCTAAGGCCACCAAATAAAAATAAAGTCCCCTTTCTCCTGACTTTTAAGTCCTGCTCACACAGGTGACAGCTGTTATAGTTGTTACTTCATACAACCAGTATCTTTTTGTGTATTCAGTGGAGAAACCCTTGTTAGATAACCTATACAGATTACATGATTTGAGCTTAATCATTGCCTGAGCATATGCTGGAAATGATTTTGTTGTAAAAATAAATTGGGAGATACTAAGTGTATCTTACAGATGCTCTATTCTGGGAACTGGAGATTCGGCACTGAGAAACAAGTGCATGAAAACCTGTAAGGTCCATCACTAATCCTACACTCAGTGTTTTGGGTTGTTTTAATTTGTACTTTCCCATTTAAGTGGAGGGGAGGGGTTATGCTAAAGAAAAACTGAAAATGAAATAGAACATATAAGAGACATGAGGATAATACTATGCATTGTCTATATTGTTCAAGTCCACATTTCAAAATAGCCTGATAGAGGCCGTTATGTAATACAGTTACCATGTTGTTGGTCCACATAATGTGTGTGATTTCTGTTACTTAGTATACTTTGAATAAAGCAGACAAAGATGTTAATGAGGTTATTACTGCTTTACTTCTGGTTATCTTTTATATCTTAAAATTTTTATTCACTTGTATTAATTTTATTTATCAACATACGCGTGCAGTGAACAGAGAGCAAACCAGCTCCTGGTTTTCTAACTCCACCTTCCAGCCTTTAGTGATCTCCATGCAGAGTTGTGTGTCGTCTCTCTTGTGATTGATTCTGTGGAAGACACACAGCTTTCAGCTATCTGAAAACTGTAAGGGAAGAATTTGAAATGTATAGACTATTAAATACTTTGCTACTATAGAACATTAACTTAAAATATCTACCGTTTTGCTCTGAGGTTTTTTGTTTGCTTTTAAATTCACACTGTTGGCCTCCAGCCCTGAACAGGAAGGAACAGAAAGGGGTGGTAATCATTGGATACAATGAGTAAGAGATGGAGTTCCTAGTTAAAAGAGTATCTCTAAGTGTGAACCTTTCTCCACTGAGTACTATTATTAGCCTCTTTTCTGATGTCCTGATAGAATACCCTGGGGGAAAACAAGTTAGGAATTCCTGAGAGACTGACTTCATTCTGCTTTATGTACAGTTCCAGAGGGAATCCTGCTTGTCATCACAGGAAAGGCGTGGCAGCAGGGGTGTGGCCAGTCTGGGAGTCAGGAAGCTGACTGATCACAGACCGTCAACACATAGGAAACTAGACAACAGAAAGCAGAGCTAGATCCTAAAACCTTAAGTCCACCCCGGTGACACAGTTCCTCTAGCAAGGCTCTACCTCCGAAATGTTCCATAACCTTCCTAGGCAGCACCAGCCACTGGGGTCCAAGTGTTTGGATACCTGAGCCTGTGGGGAACCACAACAAACGCTAATGAAATAGTTTCTCATTCCCTTCACAGATGAAGCACAAGGCGATAAAGCCAAGCAGAGTATCAGGGCCAAGTGTACCGAATATCTTGATAGAGCAGAAAAACTGAAGGAATATCTGAAGAAAAAAGAGAAGAAACCACAGAAGCCTGTGAAAGAGGAACAGTCAAGTCCAGTTGATGAGAAGGGGTATGTATTCTCAAGTGTTAGGTTTTATATCTCATAACCTTTTATTTGTGTCATGGGTTTCTTTGACTAAGCCAGGTATTTTTCAACCCTGAGTCATAGTCCAGAGGGAGCTTGTTGCCTATTTCAGTCATTAAGTTTTATTGAGACACAGCCTTGCACATCTGTTTATATACCGTCATCTCAGGCAGCTCTTGTACTGTAACGGCAGAGTTGAGTGGTTACAGTAGGGATTGTATGGCCACAAAACCTGAAGTAGTACATGAAGCCTTTCAAAGACCAAAGTTTGCCAGTGTGTGCTTACTGCTTTTTACACCTCCCTGACTGTTTTTGAGTAACTGAGAAAATACTGTGAGCATGGCACTAATACACCCCTGTCAGTTCAAGTGATCTATGAATTAAATCTGACCCTCTGGACAAAATGAACACAAATTCCAATAATGTCATTAATTTTTATTTATGCAAAGTTTTTAAATGTGGATTTGCACTATGTCATTGTGAAGAAGGCAACAGCACAATTTTTAAAAACTGAGCTCAGGTTTTCACTGTCTTCCTAGATGCATGAGGTGTCACAAATATAAAGAGCATTTATTGCACTTTAGTGCATTCATTCCCAGCTCTCCTCAGCGGGAGTGTATACTCTAGCTTGATTTGTTTTCAGTGGTTCTATGAATGAATGTCAATGTGGTTCCAGATGACATACTAGAAAAATGACATTCCAGGTTGATGTGGCCAACTGGATTTGAAGCACTGAGAATCTGGTGAACTCTGGAGCCTATGATGCCCACAGTTTGTGTTCTGCAGGGTACAGGTTTCTTGGATGATGCCCAAGGTCATGAGGGAATGAGGGATGGAGCCCAATAGCCAGTGCTCCCCTCCCATGTTTACTCATGAGGAAATTTTGCCTCTTTACTAGGCATTGCCAAATTTAAGGACAGGAGAAGAATAAAATTTACAGTTGACTGCCTTAACCTGTGTGGCAGAGTTTGAAGAATATGATAAGCTCAGAGTATTATGTTCCTTGTTGAGACATGGTTAGGAAACAGTTTCTGTGGCACACCAAGAGCAGTTTATGCCCTGAAATAGTACAGTAGTTCCCAACATGAAGTGCACAATTCATCATGAGCATATAGCTCACACATTTCTGCCAGCCAGGGACTTTGATTGTCCCTGTCTACTGGGACACATGCTGTGTTAGTGAGGACCTGTTCTGCAATGGCTGCCTGACAGGGAGAGTCAGTCTTTCTTCCCTGCTAAATAACAGTCTTGGTTACAAGTAGCAGGAGTCACTTTGGCTGGTTATATTTTATAAGGGATTACCTTACAGAATTTTGAGGACAGAAAATAAACCTTGAGTTCCCATCATTAAGAAAACTACCCAGAGCCGGGCGGTGGTGGTGCACGCCTTTAATCCCAGCACTTGGGAGGCAGAGGCAGGCGGATCTCTGTGAGTTCGAGACCAGCCTGGTCTACAAGAGCTAGTTCCAGGACAGGCTCCAAAACCACAGAGAAACCCTGTCTCGAAAAACCAAAAAAAAAAAAAAAAAAAAAAGAAGAAAAGAAAAAAGAAAAAAAAAGAAAACTACCCAGGATACCATATGGGGACATAGAATGAATTCATCCCTGTGGGATTTTATGTTCAAGTAGAGATCTTATTGCTGCCACCTCCTCCACCAAATATTCCTAGGGCTCAGAAATACACAGCAAGACCTCTGCCTCGGTTTCCACAGGGCAAACCAGTGGTCTTCCCTGAAGATATGTTCTTCATGTAAGCAGCCCTCACCTTGGCGGATTTCAAGTCTGATGAGAATAAAGGTTGTCTGTAGGAAACTTATGAAACACAGTTGGTTTTCAGTGGTTTTTGCAGCACTAGAATCTTGAATAGGAGACTGAGCTATCAGACTCAGCTCATGGAGTTACTTCATCCATAACCCTGCCATTCTACAGATAACCAAGGCTTTCCCACCCTGGCACAAGTCCTATCAAGTTTTTTAAATCCTCTTTGTATCTCTCTTTGTCTTTTTTGTTTGTTTGATTGTTTTGTTTTGAGACAGGGTTTCTCTGTAGCTTTGGAGACTGTCCTGGAACTAGCTCTTGTAGACCTGGCTGGCCTCGAACTCAGTTATCCAACTTTTCTTCTCTGTCACTTTATCACTCAACATTGTATCAGGAACATTTTCCATTAATTGTTTTTACAACATTGTTTTCAGAGGCTGTAACGTATTCTGTCATAAGGCTCATCTCTATAACTGAACATAGATTCTTTTTTCTCAGTGTACTGTAGATGTAGCTGCCCTTGTAGTGAAAATTTAAAATTATCTCTTCAATATAAATCCCTAGATGTGAAATAGTGCTGTTCTAGTTTGTTTCTCTGTTGCTATGCCAAATACCACGAGCTAAAGCAATATGGGGAGAAAGGGTTTAATGTAGGTAAAGGGTATAGTCTGCCACCAAGGGAAGCAGGAGCTTGAAACAGAGACTAATGGAGGGATGCTGCTTACTGATGACTGATGGGGGATGTTGTCCCTTGCTTGCTTAGTTATTTTTCTTGTATAGCCCAAGCTCACCTGCCCACTGAGGCACTGCCTATAGTGGGCTGGGCCCTCCTACATCAATTAGTAGTAATCAAGGTAGCGTCATACACATGTGCCCACAGTCCGAGGCAATTCCTCAGTGAGATTCCTTCCTGGGTAGGCTAGGTTTGTGTCAAGTTGGCAAAAGCTAACCAGCACAAGTGGGTTGGCCTTTTTTCTTGGCATTCAGAAAATACTCACCAGCAAGCTTTGTCTGTTGGGGGACCTTAGGCTAAGGGTTATAGTGTAGATAATTGTGTATTGTACCTTTTCTTCCTAGCAGTGAGTCTTGTTATATTTGGTCCCGACAGTTTTTTCTATAGTTGCATATAACTTTCCAAACCCTTCATTGAATAGTGTGGGCATACAACCTGCAGGTACATACATGCATGGGTGTGTGTTATGAGGATGGAGGTGTATCTGACTTCATCCTGGTTTTGTCCATTTCCAGTGCATAGTTCCCTATTGATTATCTGCCTGCTTCCTGTTTTAATATATTCTTAAAAGCATCATTTGAAAGGCTTAAAGTAATGTTTAATGTCAATGTCTTTTCTTGCTTAAACACTCCAGGTTATCTTTCCTTCACTGTTGCATTGTTTATTGCAGTGAGTGATCTTGTGCATGTATTCATTTCTTTTCATCAGGAATGAAAGTGATGGAGAAGCAGAGTCTGATGACCCTGAGAAAAAGAAACTACAGAATCAACTTCAAGGTTACTCTGGATTTCATTCTTAAATTTACTTATTGAAAAGACTCATTGCTTGAATTGCTTAGTTTCCCTTTATTTCATTGAGTTTCAAAAAATGGCTTTGGTTGCTCATGGATCACATACTGGCTTGTTTCCAGGCTAGGGTTTACTCTCAAGGCTTTCTAATCTTGTGTTGTTTTTAACGGAGTTTTAAAGAAATGGTTTGTTTATCTACCTTTAAAAGTTGCTTTTTCTTTCATTTTCCCTTGTAAAGTAAGTAGCAATGACACTGTTAATACACCGCAAGGCCCAAGGGCCTGAATGATTAGGAACTACACTGATTCTGCTGCCATGACTGCACTTGATGTGTGCTCCATTTTCTCTCTGTTCTTCTCTTCCACTTTCCAGTGTTGACAGATATGTTTATCTCTTTTATCTGCTACACACGGCAAGGCTCTTTGATTCTGCTGTCCTGGAGTACAATGGCATAATGGCGTGTCCGCTATTATAGATCTCAGTTCCGCTCTGAGGTCTGCCACATAAAAGCATTCAGATTTTGGGCAATTTTCCCAGTCTCTCAGAATCTGAGTCCCCATCTTGAAAGTGGTCATTTCTTTCAGGGCAAGATAATGCAAAAAGATCTTAATAAATTCTAGAGGTTTGATTAATGGTAACTCAGCATATCTAAAATGGCATCTACTTAATTGTTGGTTTCTTTAACTGCTGAGATATGATTGCATTTTTATATGTTAGCTAATGGCTTTTCAAATAAAAGGCTCAGTCATTAGTAGTATGTATTTGTACCTTTGAGTCTTACCTAACAAAATATTTAACAAAAAGATTCCCATTTTGTAGGCTCGGTTTGGTTACTGGATAGTGAAAGTGTGTGTGTGTGTGTGTGTGTGTGTGTGTGTGTGTGAGAGAGAGAGAGAGAGAGAGAGAGAGAGAGAGAGAGAGAGAGAGAGAGAGAGAGAGAGATCTTAGACCTCTAACCTTGCTATACTACTTCCTTCATTTTGGTAATATTTCCATTTTACCCACCTCACTGGAATATGTAAAAGAATACTATAAACCTAGTATGTTGAAAACTGTATAATTATGATAAAAGCAGAGGTTTTTCGTTTTTAGATTTATTCTTTTATTTTTATCTATGTGTCTCTCTGTGTGAGTGGATGCGTCATGTGTGTGGATGCCCATAAAGGCCAGAAGAGGGTGTCACATCTCCCTGGAGTTGGTAGTACCAATAGTTGTAAGTTGCATGGTGTGGGTTCTGGGATCCAAACCTGATTTCTTTGGGAGAACAGTGTGCACTCTTAACCACTGAGCCATTCCTCCAGCTATAACAATAGCGTTATTTTTGTTGTTGGTTGGTTTGGCTTTTATTTATATGCCAAGAACTTTTGTAGCAGATTGGTGCAGCCGCCAGGGAAGGTTGAGTTACCCTGCTGTGCTGCACTGCCTGAAGTGGCAGGACACTCACTGTCCAGACTGCCCATCTGTATTAGGTAGACTTCTGAGTTAGAAGGCAAGGAGCTGTTTGCCCTGCACATTCCCGTACCCCAAGTGAAAGGTACACCATATATTTGGTTTTGAAAATTAGAGTTTTTAACAGATGTTTGTAAATTCCTATCAATTCGAAGTCCTAAAACAACATTTCAATGTAGAAACCTTTGTAGTCTCAGAATGAAATAGAGTGAGTGGAGCTCTAGCCTTTCCTGTGAGGGCTTTATCTGTCTTTTTTCTTTCTTTTTTAAAGACTGTCTCACATAGCCCAGACTAGCCTTACATTTTTGTAAGTGAAAATGACCTGGAATTTCTGATCTTTCTGCCTCCATCTCCCTCCCATGTCCTGGAATTAGAGATATGTGCCACCATGCCTAGCTTTTGTCCATTTTTTTTTAAATTAATGGTTGCTAATAGATTAGTATCTTTATTTATTACAACTGGGAAGATAGTTCAGGCAGTAAAATGCTTGCCACGTAAGCACGAGAGTCTGAGTTCCGACCACCAGAACTCACCCTAAAACCAGACACAGCAGCATACATCCACAATCCTAGTGCTGGGAGGTGAAGCTAGGTAGATTGCTCGGGTATGCTGGCCTGCCAGCCTAGCGTGCCAGGTGAGCTCTGGGCCACTGAGCTCTGTCTCATGAACAAGGAATGAACCTGAAGTTGTCCTCTGACCTCCATACAAGACACACGTGTGACTGCATGCCTACACACACAGTCATTATTTTAATTTTTTATTCCTGAAATAATATTTTAATATCTTACTTGTGTTTTAGATTATGGTATTTAATATATGATTATGAGGATTAAAATGGATTATGGCTTGAATTGTCTGTTATTTTGCTAGCTAATTCGGAAACTTGTAAGGTTAAATGTCCGTTTGATTTTAATTTTTTGAACTTATTTTGTGTGTGCATGTTGTGCGCCATAACACATGTGTGAAGGCAGAGATAACTTTCAGGAATCAGTTTTGTTCTTCCATCATGTCATTTCAGGGAATCAAACTTGGATGCCTTTATCTGCTGAGCCATCTTACCAGCCCCAAATAATATTTAAATATAATATACAGTGCATTAAGAAAAATGGTGCATTTATATTCTTGGCAGTACAGTCAACTTATATTTTTCAGTAATCTTACCTTGCCTTTTTAGGTTTTTTGTTGTTGTTGTTGTTTATTTGTTTGTTTTGTTTTGAGACAGAGTTTCTCTCTGTAACAGCCCTGACTGTCCTGGAATCAGTTCTTGTAGACCAGGCTGGCTTCGAACTCACAGAGATTTGCCAGTCTCTGCCTCCCAAGTGCAGTGACTAAAGTCATGCGCCACCACCACCTTTTTAGTTTTATGAACCATTAAGTTTTGGTACTTAATCTTTCACAACTAAATATTGAAAAGTCACCTTTAAACTTTAATAAAAATATTAGTTAAACGTGGAAATAAGCTGAGCATGGTGTTACATGCCTTTTATCCTGTAGCTCTTGAAAGGCTAAGACGGACAGATCTCTGTGAGTTTCATGGCCAGCCTGATCTACATAGTGAGACCTGCCAACAAAAAAAAGAGTGGAATGTGAGTGGATATATTATGCATGCTTGGTGCAAGAGGGTAGGGTGTGTGTGTGTGTCTGTGTCTGTGTGTGTGTAAATGCATGTTCCTGTGTGTTAGAACTCATAGCATGTTGGGAAGGGTATATGTATGTGTGTATTTGTAGAAGCCAGTGATTGTTGTGTTCTTGAGCTTTCTCTGCCTTGTGTGTTGAGGCAGAGTCTCAGCTGAACCCAGAGTTCACTGATTCAGCTAGTCTCGTTGGCCAACTCGTTCCAGAGATCCTCTCTATCCCCCACATGAAGGAATCACGTTCAGGCACACAGACATGTGGATGCTGGGAATCCTAGCTCCAGTTCTCAACACTTGTTTGGCAAGCCCTTTACCAACTGAATTGTTCTAGCTTCTCGTGGTGTTAGATTAAATGAAAATCTTGCATTAGCCAGATGATATACATGGAGAAAGAGAACTTACCTTCATTTAATGAATGAAGCCCTATCATGTGGTATAGACTTTTTTTTGATGTTACTGATGTTAGTGGAACCTATATAATGCACATTGACTTTCTTGTATCACACTGAACTATTATGAAGCAAAATTTACTTTTATTCAATTTTAGCCTAGTAATTAAAGATTTTTGTACTTTGGAAAAGTTACTAAGTATAGGCTTAGATGCGTAGGTAGTAATTTTAACAATAAGAAATTGGGTTTAAAAGTATTTCATGATTAGTGATTCATGTATGTGAAGGTGTCTGTTCTGTTTGAACAACTACCTGCCATCTTGTTTTGTGTATATTTGTGTGTGTGTGTGTGTGTGTGTGTGTGTGTGTGTGTGTGTGTGTGTGTAGGCCAGAGGTTGACCTCAAGCGCCATCCTAGATCATTCTTCTTTAGTTTTTGCAACAAGCTGTTACTAAACCTGGAGCTCATCTGGTGGGCAGTGAACCCATGGATCTCCCCGTGTCTGCACTCCACATCCCAAGAGCTGGAGTTCAGACATGAGTGCTGGGACATGATGTGGACTTGGATGACTGAGCCGTTCCCCAGCAGAGTGACTGAGCCATTCCCCAGCAGAGCTGGAGTTACAGACATGAGTGCTGGGACATGATGTGGACTTGGATGACTGAGCCGTTCCCCTGCAGAGTGACTGAGCCATTCCCCAGCAGAGCTGGAGTTACAGACATGAGTGCTGGGGACATGATGTGGACTTGGATGACTGAGCCATTCCCCAGCAGAGTGGCTACTTCTCGTCTTTTTAGACTGTTTCGTGATTTAAAGTAAAGCAGTTCCTGTGTACTAGAAAGTTGAAAAGGCTTTTCATGAAAATAACTAGAGGTTTCTTCAAATAATTACAGGATATTTTTCTTGGACTCGTACTGGAACAGTTTCTGTAGTTTTTTAATGCACTACTCTGAGAAACGAAACACTCCTTTAAGTAACTTTGTTAATTGCTTTTTTTTTAATGGTCTTGTTTAAAAGCCAGATAGACAGTTTTGCAAATCTCAAGAAATTGCAGGTCTTTAAGGGCATGCTTGTCTTTTCCATTATCTCTTTCTTTCTCGTTTCCATTCCTTCTGTCTTTCCTCTTATTTTGTCTCCTGTCTTTCTATTTTTAGCTAAAATCACTGAAGCATTCTCTCTGGTATTCTAACGGAGAGTGTTAGTTAACAAGAGAAATAGTAAGCTAGACCCACTGGATGAGTCCATTGATGTCCAGAGCCCACACAGCTCTCATACTCAGTGTCACCTGATCCATGTGCTAACCCGTCTGTGTGGTTTGGCCAGGTAGTTCTATTTTCATTTCACTAATAAGGGAGCAGAAATTTAGGCATTGAGTCCTGTCCATAGCTGCCTAGCAAACTACCTAAGTTCTTGCCTCCTGGTGATTTCTAACAATTTCCTCATGACACTACTTCACAGAGAGTCATAGTACTGAAAACATTGAAGTTTACAGTGTACTTTTTAAATGTGGCTTTCTAACTTTGCTGCACTAGTCTTTCTCAATTTAAAGATGACCCATTATTTTGTAGGTGCCATTGTTATAGAGCGACCAAATGTAAAATGGAGTGATGTTGCTGGTCTTGAAGGAGCCAAAGAAGCACTTAAAGAGGCTGTGATTCTGCCTATTAAATTTCCTCATCTATTTACAGGTAAAATGGCTTCTAACAGTTTTATTTCAAACATATTAGTGATTAAGGTAGAGCATTGTGAATTCATGTCTCCAATATGTGAATTATCTTGAATTGACATTTAGATGTAGTAAACTATTTTTACAAAGATGTTCCTTTCTGTGTCTATATTTCAGGTATACATTGCAGAATAATCTGATTGTCAGTGGGGCTTATGACAAATCATTGGAATACTACAAACACAATACAATGTAGTATATATAGCCCTATTAATAAATGTAAATCTATATGATAGTTTACCAAAAGCTGTCCACATCTATTATAATGATCAGAAAGCAAGTTATAAAAACATAGACTGTGATTCCATATTAAGTAAATATGTTGGCTTTAAAATGCGAGTAAGTGCTAGGGAATATATATATATCTTCTGAGTTTTATCTGAGTTTGTACAGTAGTCACCTGTTAGTTTTTTTAAATGGGGACTTAAGAGTTATGTAACTGCCTGGGATGGTGCACATCCGCTAGGAACAGAGAGCACTTCTTACACTGTGAAGAGGGCTTTGCTGACCACAGCTCCTGGAGCTAGCCCAAGCAGCTCTAGTTTCAGCGTAAGTGATATTTGCTGTGCAGGACGGTTTTACATTGTTCTTTTTGTGACTAATGGTCGTGTCTGTGATGTGACTGTACCCACAGTCTAACACACAGAGGTTTTTCACTTTGAAAACAAGCTGCTTTGTGTAGAAAACACATTGTGATGTTGGCTGCAAACTGAGCAGGTTCAAACAGTGATGTCACAGAAAGGAGGTAGATTAAAGAATCTGTGGGCTGCATCTCACTTCCTTAATTCCAGGGCATTGCTTACAGCCCAATCTCAAGGGTATAAAACAGATACTATAAAAGTTAGCATTGTAGTGCTGTGAAGGCTCAGAAATCTGGTTGAACTCTGGGTGTGACATACATACAGTTCATACACAGAGATGTTGCCTGTATTTGAACTTGAAATTTTCTCATTTACTTTTACTTGATTATAATTATTTTTAAAACTACTTATTGTTTACCATGAGTGAAAAAAAATAGCATCTATTTAACATACATTTAAGAGGTAATCACTTAAATAAAAAGTATACACTACCTAATACCATTTCCTATCCTTCCAGTGTTCTGTGTACCAAGTGCCCCACTCAGGGCACTGCTGCCCTACAGGTGTGTGCGTTTAAAAGTGTAAAGCAGAATAGAAGGGAAAGGCAAGCCTTTCATAATCAAGATGGTATTGTTTAGTTTCTGCATCAGCCGTTCAGGGATGGTTCTGCTGCGGACAGGAGGTGCCCATCTGCAGCTTGTATGTGGATTCTTTTAAAATTCATATTATATAATTCTATGTAGCCCGCTATATTTTAGAAAATACTGTAATTGCTGATTAGCCAAATTAAGGCACAGTAAATTAATCCCCCTACTCTTTGTTTCATTTAAGCAGAAGTAGGATCTACAATGATACCTTCTTATATCATTGCCCAATTATTGAAGCCGCTGATTGTCACAGTAGCCTGTTTCTGGTAAATCACGAATTCCTTAGAACTCATAAGTCCTCCAGACTGAGTGTAGCATATTGTCATCCTCCATAGGTGACGGATACTTAGAAGCCAGGCTTTACAGCTGCCCCTGCTCTGTGGTTGTGATTCTCCTGCATTAGTCTAGTGTTGAACAGGACCTTTAACTGAACTTTCTGTGCCCGGGGAGCAGAGATCCTTTTCTCTATCTGTATCATGCATAGTGGATTTCATACTTCGGTTGAACAGATGAGTGAGGACGTAAATGAACTTCCTATTCGGAGGTCAGTGTTTTTGTAAATGTGTTTTAGATTGATGTCTTTATAAAAGACAGGTCATATACACTCAAGACATACCTTAGACTCATCAGGTTTAAACTGCCTTCTTAATCTTACTGATAGCTCTCAAGTGAAAACCTTTTATAAGATTCTTCAGTGTGGGCAATGTCTGCAGTAACTGAAATGAATAGTCTTGAAATTCTCATGTTATTTTTCTAATACAACATATAGGAAAGAGGACACCGTGGAGAGGAATCCTATTATTTGGACCACCAGGAACAGGGAAATCCTATTTAGCCAAAGCTGTTGCAACGGAAGCAAACAACTCAACATTTTTCTCAATATCTTCCTCTGACCTTGTTTCTAAGTGGCTAGGGGAAAGTGAAAAGTAAGTGGTGCATTGCAAGTTTTTGCTCTGGTTCCTGGTGTCAGTCACTCTGTCAGCCTGCATTAGTAGGTTCCGTATACCACTGCTACAGACTCAGGGAAGGAGTATAATGTAGGTGTCCATTTCTCTGTCAAGCTCAGTACCTAGTCACTCTGTCAGCCTGCATTAGTAGGTTCCGTATACCACTGCTACAGACTCAGGGAAGGAGTATAATGTAGGTGTCCATTTCTCTGTCAAGCTCAGTACCTAGCTGGGAATTTATTTTGTAGGAGAAAAGCTAGCATATATATGTATGTACTTGTAAATGGGTGTGCGTGCACGTGTGCATATGTCTGTGTGTATATATAATTCAGTGAATTATCTAGTATCTGGTTGTAATTTGTGTTTTACCCCTGCAATGTGATTAGGCCTTTAGTCTTTGTGGTTCTTATAATATTGGTATATCTCCTTGTTGTGGTCCTTTTGTATTCTTTAGAAACCAAAAGCTTTTTTTACTCTTATTTTTAGATTGGTTAAGAACTTATTCCAGCTTGCCAGAGAGAATAAGCCTTCCATTATCTTCATTGATGAGATTGATTCTCTGTGTGGTTCGAGGAGTGAAAATGAAAGTGAAGCTGCACGGAGAATTAAGACCGAATTCCTGGTTCAAATGCAAGGTAGTATTACTGGTTTTTAAGGTAGCTTCTGATTCTTGTTTAACCACTAGCAGAAATGAATTTAAGCAGAATTTCTCTAAAATACTGTTATTGCCCTTCTTATTTTTGTTTTGAGACAGGCTCTCAGTATGTATCTCTGGCTGGCCTTTTAACTCCTGACATAGACCAAACTAGCCTCATAGATACCCATGCTTGGCTCTGCCTCCCAAGCACTGAGAGTAAAGCTATGCACCACCACTCCCTGCATGAATGTATCACTTTTGTAATTACCCTGCAGGATTCACATTTTATTAGTAAAGAGATTATATCTCTAGGATAACAAATTATAGACTCACTGACCTTTATTTATGGCTAGAACCCAATTATGAGTGAGTATATCCCTTGTTCATCTTCTTGGGTCTGGGTTACCTCACTCAGGATACTATTTTCTATTTCCATCCATTTGCATGCAAAATTTGAGAAGTCATTATTTTTTATATATTCCACACTTTCTTCATCCATTCTTCCATTGAAGGACATCTAGGTTGTTTCCAGGAGGGCTGCTGAGAAGCCAAGGACAATGGCACTGGGTTTTGATCCTACTTCATGTCCTGGCTTTGTAGGAGCCTAGCCAGTTTGGATGTTCTCCTTCCTAGACCAGGATGGACGGGGGAGGACTTTGGACTTTCTACAGGGCAGGGAACCCTGACTGCTCTTCAGACTGGAGAGGGAGGGGGAGGGGAGGGGGGAGGAGGAAGGAGTAGGAGGCTGGGAGGAGGCGGAAATTTTTTTTTCTCAATAAAAAATAAATAAATAAATAAAGAGCTACTCATGTACCAGGAGCTTTATGAAAGAATATTTTGAAAAGAATATTAATAGTATTTGCCCATAATCTAGGAAATTTGCTTTTTTGGACAGTATGGTTGGTACTTGAGTGGTGTGGTTCTTGATTAGTTGTAGTGTTTGTAAAGATGAAGATGAAGTACTTCAGTATTACATAAAGCACTGGATTTCTTAATGGAACATAAATATGTCATGGAAAGTAGATTAAAAACATTTGATTGTGTGCATGCTTGTACACAATGGAATTTTTAGATGCGTTTACATAACAATGGCTATAACTTAAGCAAACTAAGTCTCAGGAAGACTATCATATTTTCTCATATATGTAGTTAGTAGATTTTATGAGAAATATAAACTTATATGTATCTATATGCTGTGAAAGTAGAAGAAACTGCCTCAGGAAACAAAGGGAACTAATGGGAAGGGGAGAGATGGAACATTGGGAGAGTATACACCAGAGACTTTTAAAACAGAAAGCATCAAATGATTATTTAAAATGTTACCTATTTTAATGCAGGAGTTGGTGTGGACAATGATGGCATTTTAGTTCTGGGAGCTACAAACATACCCTGGGTTCTGGATTCTGCAATTAGGCGGAGGTATGATGATAGAATAAAGATCTTATTTCTAATCATTGATGTAACACTAAGTGATAATATCACTTTCCTTTATAGGAATTTATTCTAATAACTTTTAAAAAATATTTTACTTTTGAATCCTTTTTATTAGTTAATCCTAGCCCTCTTTCTCCCCTTGTGTTGGGGGATGAGGAATGGCCTTGACTTATTTTTTTGCTGGCTATAACAAAGAAGCACTCTATACACTGGAGTCTTCCGCTTTGGAAAGTACATTGCTTGGTGACTATGCTAAACTTTAGATTAAATTTTGGAGGAACGATGCTTCAAAATTGACGAAAACAGTTCTGTATCTCAGTGAAAATTTTTCATATAAAGTTCTGCAAAATGATTTCCTTTTCTTTTTCCAAACAAAGTATTTTTATTGATTATTTGAGAACTTCACATAATGTACCCCAATCACACTCACTTCCCAGTTCT
This sequence comes from Microtus pennsylvanicus, assembly GCF_037038515.1. Taxonomy (NCBI): domain Eukaryota; kingdom Metazoa; phylum Chordata; class Mammalia; order Rodentia; family Cricetidae; genus Microtus; species Microtus pennsylvanicus. The sequence goes on from NC_134588.1 coordinate 5,045,987, forward strand.
TATTTTTTTATTTTTATTTTTTGTTTTTTCAAGACAGGGTTTTGCTGTAGTTTTAGAGCCTGTCCTGGAGCTAGCTCTTGTAGACCAGGCTGGCCTTGAACTCACAGAGATCCCCTGCCTCTGCCTCCTAAGTGCTGGAATTAAAGGTGTGTGCCACCACCACCCTGCTCCTTATCCCTATTTATAAGAGTTCTCTTCTATGGAATCTTGTTTAGGCTGTTACTTTTGGGGGTGGGGGTTTTCATAGAAGCCTTCTATGTCTAATTTCCTTAACAGTGAGTCTGCAGTCATCAATATCACTGCAAAAGGTGCTCCCTTGCCCTTTACAGTAAGCGAGAGCAGGAATCAGAAAGCTTGTTGATGTCTGTGGTCCATGTTACCACCTAAGGCCATGTTGATGTCTGTAGTCTGTACTGCCTTCTGAAGCCATGTTGAAGTCCATGGGCTGGCCTGCCACTGGGGACCATATTGGTGTCCATAGGAAAATGATTTGTTACTGTTACTCATTATTCTGTAGATAAGGCTAGCCTCCACTCATAGCAGCCCTCCTACTTGAGTCTTGTAGGTGCTAAGTTCACAGGCATGAGCTACCATGCTTGGCTAGGAAGACAGTGGTCAGTGGAAAACAAACAAGATTTGTCTGTTACTGGGTGAAGTGGCAGTCATCTGCAATCCTAGCACTTAGAAGAAGGCAGGAGAACTAAGAACTTAAGGTTATCTTCAGCTATGTAGCAAGTTTCAGGCCAGCTTAGACTATATAAACCCTGTTAAAAACAACAGCAAAAGATTTTCTGTCATTTTTTAAAGGTGAAATTGAAACCAGCTCTAGAAACAGTATATAGAGTTTTCACAGCTCTGTAGCTCCCTGTAGCATTCCTTAATTGGTGATTAAAAAGAAGAGCACATGCATGTGTGCTACTGTATCACCTTCATGTGTTGATTTAACAGCATACTAAATTAGCATCCGGTACCACCAGAGGACCTGTGGTAGGCAGGTTTAGAAAGTGGCCTGATTCCAAAAACAAGCCTATGTCAAGGTAAGAGAAACTTTTTAAAACATTGCCACAGTGAGTCTGCAAAAAATTGTCCCTCCTTGCTTCTTCTCTGCTTCCAAATGCCTGAATTTTATGAAGACAAGTGTCTTAGTTAGACTTTTTGTTGCTGTAAAGAGACATCGTGACTTCAGCAACTCTTTATTTTTATTTTATACATTTTTATTGATATTTATTGAGCTCTACATTTTTCTCTGCTCTCTTCCCTGCCTCTCCCCTTCCCTTCAATCCTCCCTAAAGGTCCCCATGCTCCCAATTTATTCAGGAGATTTTTGTCTTTTTCTACTTCCCATGTAGATTAGATCTATGTAAGTCTCTCTTAGTGTCCGCATTGTTGTCTAAGTTCTCTGGGATTGTGCTTTGTAGGCAGGCTTTCTTTGCTTTATGTTTAAAAACCACTTATGAATGAGTATATGTGATAATTGTCTTTTTGTGTCTGGGTTACCTCACTCAAAATTATGTTTTCTAGCTCCATCCATTTTCCTGCAAAATTTAAGATGTCGTTTTTTTTTTTCTGCTATGTAGTATTCCATTGTGTTAATGTACCACATTTTCCTTGTCCATTCTTTGGTCGAGGGGCATTTATGTTGTTTCCAGGTTCTGGCTATGACAAACAATGCTTCTATGAACATAGTTGAGCATATGTCCTTGTGGCATGATTGAGCATCCTTTGAATATATACCTAAAAGTGGTATTACTGGGTCTTGAGGAAGGTTGTTTCCTAATTTTCTGAGAAATCGCCACACTGACATCTAAAGGGGTTGTACCGGCTTGCATTCCCACCAGCAATGCAGAAGTGTTCCCTTTTCCCCCACAACCTCTCCAGCATAAGTTGTCATCAGTGTTTTTGATCTTGGCCATTCTTACAGGTGGAATCTCAGAGTTGTTTTGATTTGCATTTCTCTGATGACTAAGGATTTGAACATTTGCTTAAGTGTCTTTCAGCCATTTTAGATTCCTCTGTTGAAAGTTCTCTGATTAGGTCTGTACTCCATTTTTTTTATTGGATTATGTGATCTTTTGGTGTCTAATTTCTTGAGTTCTTCATAAATTTTGGAGATCAGACCTCTGTCTGTGGGGTTAGTGAAGATCTTTTCCCATTCTGTAGGCTGTCTTTTTGTCTTGTTGACTGTGTCCTTTGCTTTACAGAAGCTTTTCTGTTTCAGGAGGTTCCATTTATTAATTATTTCTCTCAGTGTCTGTGCTGCTGGGGTTATATTTAGGAAGTGGTTCCCTGTGCCAATGTGTTCTAATGTACTTCCCACTTTTTCTTCAATGAGGTTCTGTGTGGCTGGCTTTATGTTGAGGTCTTTGATTCATTTGGACTTGAGTTTTGTGCATGGTGATAGATATGGGTCTATTTTCATTCTTCTACATGTTGATATCCAGTTATGACAGTACCACTTGTTAAATATGCTTTCTTTTTTCCATTTGATATTTTTTGCTACTTTATCAAAGATCAGGTGTTCGAAGATGTCTGGATTGATATCCGGGTCTTCTATTTGGTTCCACTGGTCCTCCTGTCTGTTCTTATGCCATACAGCAACTCTTTAAGGGAAATATTTATTGAGGGAGCTCGCTTACAGTTCAGAGGTTCAGTCCATTGTTATCATGGAGGGACATGGCAGTATGCAGACAGACATGGTGCTAGAGAAATAGCTGAGAGTCCTACATCTTGTAGGCCGCATAAAGTGTGGTCTGTGACACTGGGCAGTATCTTGAGTATATGTGAAACTTCAAAGCCTGCCTCCACAGTGACACACTTCCTCCAACAAGGCCATACCTAATAATGCCACTCCCTCAAGCCACCACAAGTAAAATTATTGACAAACTTCTTATAATGTATAGTACAGGATTATTCAGAATGAACTCATAGTGAAAAGAACATTTTGTGTAATGTTTATGTAATTACATTTATGTAATGTTTAGCCTTAAGATTTTAAGTAGTTTCGTTATTTTGAATTTAGAGAATTATGGTAATCCTTGTTTTATATTATGAATCACTACTCTGTTCATCACAAGTTCAGAGTACAGATCTGTAAGACCTGCCTTTATGCCATAAATTCCATATGCAAGCATTATGGTAATCCTTATTTTATACTATGAATGATTAGTCTGTTTATCACAAGTTCAGAGTACAGATCTGCCTTTATGCCATAAATCCCAGGTGCAAACTGAGCCAGAAATGATCCAAAAGTTGCATGTGAAAGATTAAACCAGTCAAAACATGTTTCCTGATTATTTTGCTTCTAATTTTAGTTTTTGGTATATCATAGTCTCCCCTGACATGTATATACATATGTGTATATATGTACTTGCACTTCAAATACATGGGTATTTCATCCAAGCACTAGGCTAAGCTCTTGGAGTCCAGTTGAAGAGAAGGAGGAGGGATTATATGAGCAAAGAGAGATCAAAATCGTGATGGGGAAACCCACCACAGAGACAGCTGACCTGAGCTTGTGGGAGCTCACAGACTAGACCTAGGCCCTCTGCATCTGAGTGACAGTTTGGTAGGTTGGTCTTTTGTGAGGCCCCGCAGTGGGACTAGGACCTGTCCCTGAGGCATGAGCTGGCTCTTTGGAACCTATTCCCTATAGTGGTATGCCTTGGCCAGCCTTGATACAAGGGAGAGGAACTTGGTCCTGCCTCAACTTGATCTACCAGGCCTTGTGGACTCCCATGGGAGGCCTTACTCCTTCTGAATGGAGACAAAGGAGGAATGGATGGGAGAGTACAAGGGAGGTGGGGGGAGGGGATGGGACAGTGAAGAGAGAGGAGAAACTGTCTGGTATGTAAAAATAAATAATTAATTTTGGAAAGCTTATGGGTGTTTAACTCTGGTGTGGTTTACCCTAACTTGGTACAATTGAGAATATCTAACTAAATGCCTGTGGTTTTTCTAAAAATGCAAATTTTACATTGAAATTAAGCATATATATTTAATGTCACTTGTATAATTTCTTTTAAGATTTGAGAAACGTATTTATATTCCTTTGCCTGAAGCACATGCCCGTGCAGCCATGTTTAAATTGCACTTGGGCAGCACTCAGAACAGCCTCACAGAAGCAGACTTCCAAGAACTTGGAAGGAAGACGGATGGCTATTCAGGAGCAGACATAAGTATCATTGTTCGGGATGCTCTTATGCAGCCTGTTAGAAAAGTTCAGTCAGCCACTCACTTCAAAAAGGTGAGCGACTTCGGTCTACCCTGTCATGTGCTTTGAAAGTAAAGCTCCCAAAGGAGTTGGAATGGCTTCAGTGTTGTATGATAATGTAATAAGTAGGTGTATGTAATACATATATTTCTGATGCATTGAAAATAATTCCTCGCTCTGCGTGGCAGCGTATACACCTCTAATCCCAGCGCTTGGGAGGCAGACAGAGAACTTGTGAGTTCAAGGCCAGCCTGGTCTACAAAGTAAGTTCCAGGACAACCAGGGCTATACACAGAAACCTTGTTTCAAAAGACCAGAGGGGGTGGGGATTTCTCTAGTGGTCCTAAAGTACTGTGTTTTTGTATAGAGCGATTTGAGGCATTTCTAGGTCTTTCAGATGGTTTAGAATCTGCTTTTGTGGTAGCCAGAGCAATCTGGAGAAGAATCTGGTATGTTTGCACCATACCAGATTGTAAACAGAGAAAAACAAACAAAAACTCCTGATCTCATGCAGCTGGGAAGGAAAGATAGGCATAAATACAAATAAACTACGTGTGAGTGTGTTCACAGCAAGCTGAAAAGATGTACTTTACACCTACACCAATCCTGAAATAAAGTTAATAATCATCATGAAATAAATTTGATACAAATGTTTTGCCATTTGAATATTTGTATGCAACTTTGCTGCAAAGGTACTTTTTCTAGAAATTGCTAAAACCTTGTTTTAACTGTGTTATGTTTCATGAAATGACACAGAGATTACTAAGTACTTTATTTTGGTCCTAGTTGACTTTCTGTTGATGTGGTAAACTGTAACTAAAAGCAGTCTGGGGTTGGGAAGGGTGTATTCCTTATGGTTCTGAGTGTAGTCCATGGTGAGAAGTCAGAGCAGGAACCTGAAGAGAGAAATTGATACAGAGGTCATGGAAGAGTGTTGCTTCCTGGCACTCCTTTCTTACATATACCAGGACCATCTGCCCAGAGGTGATACAATCCACTAGGTTCTCCCACACAAATCATTAATCAAGAAAATGGTTGATAGACTTCCTATAAGCCTGTCTGATAAAAGGTTTTTCTCAATTCTTCACAAATGATTCTACCTTGGGTCAAGTTGACAAAAAAAACTACCCAGTGTAGCTCTTACATGTTGTCTTACTTTGTATTACTGTGAACAGACACCATGTCCAAGACCAAAGCAGTTTATAGCAGAGGGCTTGCTCACAGTTTCAGAGGGTGAGTCCATGACCATCATGGCTGCAGGCAAGCCACGTGGCGCTGGGGCAGTAGCTGAGATATTAACATTTCAACTGCAAATTGTAAGCAGAGAGAGACAAACTGGGCTTGTCATGTGCTTTTGAAATCTCAAAGCCCACCCCCAGTGACACACCTCCTCAGCAAGGCCGATCCCCTAACCCTTTCTAAACTGTCTACCATCTGGGAACCACGTACTAAAATGCACAACACTGTGTGGGACAGTCCATTGAAACCACCACACATGAAGTCTTTTTTTTGTTTTAAGTTTTTGTTAAAAGACATAGATACTGAGTAGTTTTAAGGTTAAATAGTCCTGCAAAATGTCACAAGTTTTTCATCCATGGAAAAGAACAATTTAGGGAAATTTTGTAATATGTTTGTTTTGATCTGTAAGGTGACTACTATATAATATGCATTAGATGAAAAGAAGAAAGGGTAGCCAAAAGTAACCGTTTCTCTTTCAGAACTTCTTTTTAATCCCAATAATTGCATAAATTAATGTATAAAATATCAAGCTATAGAAATGCATCAAGAAAAATTGTAAGTCAACCAAAATCTAAAACATTTTAAATCAACTTAATGATAACATCTTTTCCTTATATAGTCTATTTTTCCTGGAGAAAACATTTTAATACAACATAAAAATTAATGTATTTTTAGGTTTTCTGATAATGACCAAACTCTTAATTCTTATTCCATTTATTCAGATAAATTCAAGTTACTGTGATTACAGGTCCGTGGACCCTCAAGAGCTGACCCTAACTGCATTGTAAATGACCTGCTGACCCCCTGCTCTCCAGGAGACGCCGGGGCTGTGGAGATGACGTGGATGGATGTCCCTGGAGATAAACTCTTAGAGCCAGTTGTTTCCATGGTAGGACATTTTAAATCTTTATACACTAATTTGTCAAAGAATAGTTTATTTCTGTAACACCAGCTAAAGATTTTTATCAGGTTCATGTATGTAATACTTGAGGAATTATTAATTGTGCTTAGATATAAAAGTAATAAAGTTGTGAGACTTGTGTTAATTGAAAAGGTATATTTTGAAAGCAAAATTATATGAGTATATAAGTCCACAAAATTCTCATATATATTGAGTAAAATACTATTAGAACTTAAATAAAATTTGAGTTTTGCCCCTGAATCTTACATGTTTAAAAATACCCAAAAATATCAACTCTTGATTGATACTATTCATAAATAGTATTGTGGGTTTTTTTTTTTACTTCTTAAAGCTGCATAGACAGTTTAAATAATGCAGCCCTTAAATTTTTCTGCAGAAATCATTGAACCTTTTTTTCAAATACTATACAAGACTTTTAAAAGATTTTTGGTTTTATGTATGTTTATACTGTAGGAATAAAAGTAACTCACCAAATTTCTTTTTTAAGATATATCTTTAGATTACTGGGGCGCTGGAAAAGTGTTTGGTTGCTGATGAACACTCTGTTTTAAGCTTCTGCTTAAGCTGCCCGTTCAGAGTGTTGGTGGTAGGTTTCCCAGGAGCATCTAGAGAGGAAGCTCTGCATGGCTCCCTAGACAGACAGCAGGCGTAGGTGTGTGTGTATGCCTCTGTTTCATTGCTGCTCATCTGATTATTCAGAAATCTCTTTTGTTGCAGTCCTTGATACATTAGATTATTTTTAAGTTTTTGTGTTATATCCTGCGTTGAAGAATTCACAATAACTTAGAGTGCTTCCTTATTTCATTTGTCATACAATTTTACAGGAACTATTTATTTTTAATGACTTTCTGATATTAGCATATTTTCAGTTTCACTATTAGTTTTAAATTAAAAAATTCTCATTACTCTAAAGCATTGCTTCATTTAAGTAAAACCAAGTGACTTACATAATACATAAATGTGTTTTTTGTAGTAAAAAGGAGTATGGTTAAGTAAGTACAATTCAAAAGGAATATAGTGATGTTACTACAAATGCAGATTTCAGTTTTCATTGGAAGGATTAAAATAATGTAGAGGATTTTCTGTTATTGAAAAGCTAATAGACTTTCAGAATGTGCTGCTTCAGTTACAAATTTCCACAGAGATCATAATAAATTATTAAATTTTTGTACAATTACCATTTTCCTTCTGAGTTGCACTTGATGGGAAACAACCTCTTGTTGAAGGACTGAGGTTATAGCGGGCTGTGAAGGTGTTGGTCCCCAGGCTGCTAGGACTGTGCTTACAGTAGGTAATGAGCGTCAGGAAGGCCACAGGAAGAGTAAGGAAGGGATTTGTTTGCTCTTAGGAATTTGACGCTGCAGACTTTCCTATTCAACTGTAAATTAATAATTAATACTAACAACACAGTCCATTATTAATGCTCTTCTTTTCTCTTAACAGTGGGACATGCTGCGGTCTCTGTCCAGCACGAAACCTACCGTCAATGAGCATGACTTGTTGAAATTAAAAAAGTTTACAGAGGATTTCGGTCAGGAAGGCTAGTGCAAGGCAGCAACAACATGTTTACTCTACACTTCCTCTTTTCTAGGTATTTTGCCTTTCTTGGATAACATTCAGATTATTTCCAGTAAAACTTTCACACAGGAAATCATACATCTCCCTTCAGTGTTTTTTTAGGCTTGTGTTTTACTTTTTCCTACACTACCTGTTAAATTCTCCAGCTAACAAAAACTGTAAGGAAGCGAGCAATGGCATGAAAAACAGCAGAGAACTAAACAGTGAGGAGAGCCTCGAACTTGGCTTGGTGGGCGGCATTTAGGATTTTTAAGAGCGCTCTTTCAAAGAGCAGTGTCTTTCCTTCCTTCCTTCGTTTCTTCCTTTTTTTTCCTTAAGGAAATTGAAATAGGGCTAATGCTAATGATAATTATCTTGAAAAAATCTTTAAGCATTCTTATCAATGTAAAGTTATTGCTTTATTAAAAATTAAAAACGGTAGAATCTTTTCTCTCAGGGATGGGCGGTAAAGCACAGAGCACTATGATGAATTTGGGGGTTTGTGCCACAGCCAGTGCTCCTGTTGACCTTGTGATGGGTTGAGTCTTCCTGTGTAGATAAAGTGATTCCTCTCCAGGCCACAGGCTTTTCTCTCCATGACACCTTTCACTGTGCACTGAGAGACTTTCTAAGCTAGTTATCACCTTCACCTTGAAGCAGAAAGTTCTCTACTTCAATGTCTTTTTGTAGCTAAGATTGACCAAAAGAGGTGGCAAAGAAGTATACTTTTTTTTTTGGAATTGTTATGAAATATTGTAATGGGAACCTTTAATAATAAGAAAATGGCTTCCCTTTGGATTTTAGGATGTTTCCTGTGTATAACGTGTGTGTGTGTATATATATATATATGTAATTTTTTAATATAGGAAAGCAAGAATCTCGTCTTTTACTTTTAAGTTCAGGGAGCAGTTTGTCCTAGCTACACAAACATTATCAGTGTGGTATTTCATGAAACTTTAGCGATAAACTGATGTCTCATTAAACATAGCATCATGTTATTTTAATGTCTTCAAATAAATGATCTGAGTGTATGTGTCACACACTTGTGTACCAACTCTGAGTTGTGCCTTGGACATTTGCATTGACTACATGCAAAAAACTACTAGGATATCTAGAATTGCTATGCAGTTCTACCTTGCGAGTGCTACACAGTAATTGCATTTTAAAGAATATTTGCACATTTTACATGCTATACTATATGATTGCCTTTAGGTTTCCTGTACAGATTTCTTTTTGTTGATATTTGATGAAAATCCTAGGCCTGAGATATACTGTTCTTATGTGAAGTAAATTGCTATAACCTACTTTTGGCTATCTTGTATATTCTTTATTTTGGGGGCCTTCTACATAGGAGACAATGTCTAAATTGGTTAAAAGAATAAATTTATTAAAATAAACACATAGATATCTTTTCGGATAAAAATTTATAATTACTAATAAGTATATGGAAGACTCAAGAGTGGACATGCATACTTACAATCTCATGAGTTCAAAGCCAGCCTGGGCTGCACAGCAAGACCTTGTCTTTAAAAGAAAATTAAAATATGCTCTTCAACAACTACTGTATGAGAGCTGCAATATATTTTGGCAGAAAACACAGAATTCTTTCCAAATGAATTGGTTTGTGTTGTATCTTAGTAGTCTGTTGCTATGAAGAGACACTCTGACTACGGCAACTCTTATAAAGGAAAACATTTGGGACTTGCTTGCAGTTTGAAAAGTTTAGGCCATTGTCATGGTGGGGAGCATGGCTGCATGTTGGTCGATGTGATAGAGAAGTAGCTGAAAGGTCTACATCAGAATCTACGCAGCAGGAAAAGAGAAAGCCACTGGGCATAGTTTAGGGTTTTGAGAACATGAAAGCCCACTCTCAGTGATACACTTCTGCCAGCAAAGCCACACCAACTAATCCTTCTCAAGTAGTGTTACACCCTGATGACTAAGCATTCAAACGTGAGCATTTAGGGGCCATTCTTATTCAAATCACCACATGTAGTTTGTGGGAAAATAATCTATAAATTGTCATGGTCAGTCTCTGAGTAAAAATTAATATAAATTTATTTAAACACTCGAAAGTAAGAAATTTTTTGTGGATCCAAAGTTCAAATTTAAATTCTCTACAAATTCGAATATATCACAAGGTGTTATATACAGTAGTGTTGCTAAGCAGACACTTTAACTGCACTTTACTCTGTATAGGCATCTCACTATGCAGCTCTGGCTGACTTGAAACTCACTCTGTAGACCATGTTGGCCTCGAACTCAGACATCCACCTTCTTCTACTTCCCATGTGCTAAAAGGCATGCACCACTATGCTCAGCCCCTGGCACTGAATTTTTGTATATTCCTTAAGACCTCTGTGTTGCTGTGACTTGGGGTTATTGTTCTATTCCCTAAATCTATTTTTTGGAGTAGATTTATTTGTGAATCTAATTATCTTTACACTTCTGGAATGGTTGGATTTGCTTCATAAACCATTGTCTTGTTTCTGTGTCTGTTCCAATGTGTGGGGCACATATGGGCGTCAGGATGCCTTTGTGGAGCCACTTCTCTCCCTCCACTTACTTTACGTTCAAATTGCCGGGCTTGCCTGGCAAATGCTTCTGTGCACTGAGCTATCTTGCCAGCCCTTCATGTGTTCTTTGTCTAGGAAAGCAAAAGACCTTGTGTGTACCTGCTCTGCTCCAGGTTCTTCACCATTATCTATTTTTAGGTAGACATCATCTGAGCAAATGTGACCCTGTGGCTGCTCATCTTTATGAGCTGCACACCACATGATCAGCAGTGTTTTGCCCAAGTCAGAAGTCAGAGACACTGTGTAATATGCCAACAGAGAATTGACTTCTGAGTTCATTCTCTGCTGGCAGGATGCCAAGATGAATGCAGCTCACACTGAAAAGCACCCTTTGCCACACTGCACCAGGGGCCAAGCATGGGCATAAGTTTCTTTTGGTTGAGCTAAGGCTTGGAAAAAGTAGGACTCTTTATTTTGAGATGAGATCTCATTTCATTGCCCAATCTCAAGTGATCCTCCCATTTCACCTTTTAGGTACCAGAATGATGTGGGATAGCCTTCTGTAAATGTATTGCTTTTATTGGATAGTGAATAAAGTGTTTCGGCCAATGGGTTAGCAGAGTAAAGCTAAGCAGGAAATTAGAACAGAGATATAGAAAGAGAGTAGGTGGAGTCAAGGAGACACCATGTAGCTGCTGAAGGAGAAAGAAGCCAGAACAGAACCTTACCCGGTAAGCCACAGCCTTGGGACAATACACAGAATAATATAAATGGGTTAATTTAAGATGTAAGATTTAGGCCAAACAGTGTTGTAATTAATACAGTTTCTTGTAGTAATATGAGCAGCGGGGCTGTGTCCCCAACACCCCGGCCGCCTGCACGGCTAGCTTTACCCAAAATAATTACCCGGACACTGTATTCTTTTAAAGACTGCTTGGCCCTTTGCTCTAGCCCTTACTGGCTAATTCTGATATCCTGATCAACCCATTTCTAATAAACTGTAGCACCGGTCTTACCGGGAAGATTCTAGCCTAAGTCCATCCTGGGTCAGAGCTTCATGCGTGTATCTTCCCTGGAGCGGGGAGCATGGCGTCTCTCTGAGGTGTCTGCTCCCGAGAGGAGAGCTGTAGAGTCTGAGCTCACTTCCTCTTCCTCCCAGCATTCTGTTCTGTTTACTCCTCCCACCTATCTTCTAACCAATGAGGACCAAGCAGTTTCTTTTTATTTAACCAATGACCTTCCTCCATCAGTTTCTGTGTGATTATTCAGGTCTGGGAAGCCAGGAAATGAAAGAACAGTCTCTGCTTACAAAATGGTACCCATACATTTGGGGTTAAGCCACGTGGCCAGCCACACACTTCAGGTCCAGGTGCTTGTATGCCCACTCTGGGTTATGAGGAAAGTAGCTAAGAGCACACCTGGTGCTTAGCATCCTCACACGGGCAGTGCTGCACAGTACTTCCCAGAGTTGTGGTGAGCACAGCTCCCACTAGCAGTCCAGAACTGGCAGTAAACGTACCTCACCATATTGAAAGACCAGGAGAGGTGGAGTCAGCCTCCAGGGTTTACCACAACCACACTGCTTACAAGTTTAAAATGCTTCTTGTCAGAAAAGAGTTTCAGGTGCACAGTAAGACAGATTAAGACATAAAAGACCTCTAAACAAGACACAGTGTGTTTTAAAATGTACATAGACTTGGGAGAGAGGAAAGAGCATGGATAGTTATAAAAAGAAGCCTTTAAAGAGACAGTAAAAGTAATATAAAAGTAGAGTCATAGATTAAAGAAGTAAAGAAAAATAAGCCACATAAAGCTGGAAAATACAGTCTGGATTATGTATATTCTGTTTTTGAATTATTTGACAACAGTGAAACATTTGTTTCTGGAAACTGCTAAGTTAGATCAACATAAAGTTATCTGACTTCAGAATTTGGGTCTAAGGATATGTTGTTTTGGAAAAGAGGTTCCACTTTTGTTTCCACAGATGAGAATCTGTGGATTCCTTCCAGGTTAATGTGGTTTGATGAAACAAGAACCCCCAAAAGTTCTCCATGAACCCTAAAAAAGCAAGGAGCAGTTTGGAAAATACGACACCCAAATTCCCAAAATGATTGTTAATAAATGTTTGTGTTTTCATTCAAAAGGGTTGGATATAAATTGTTAATGGTCACAGTCAATCTCTTTTTTTAAAAAAAAATAAGGGAGATAAGATATAGAAATGAATACTTTGCATTGGTGTGAATCTTGATCTATTGATACAAATTTAAGGTCAGTTTTGTTACATGTATTTCTGTTATTGTTTAAAGTACTATGGTTAGACAGCTCATTTAAAAATGTAATGGGGAGGGATATGGGAGGTGGTGGCGGGAAAAAGAAATCTTTAATAAATAAAAGAAAATTTTAAAAAATGTAATGTATAATTAAGAATTGCAGATTAATAGGTAGTCATTTATAATAGTCAAACTTGTAGTCATGTTAGTTACACTTTTTAGCTATAGAGAGATATTTTAGTTAATCTTTTACATTTCAAAGACTTATGGAATATGGCATTTAAAATGTTTTAAGAACTTAAAAGTGAGACATTTCTGCTTCTGACAGCACCAATTAGTTCAGAGGTTTATGGGCATTGAAGAAATTTGTTATGGAATTTGCCTTCAGTGTGACAAGGCTAGCCATTTGGGCACTCTTGCCTGGTATGTTGTATGAAATGGACATGCAGGACCTACAGAAAAAAAAAAAATGACTACCGAGCATTGCAAAAGACAGGATGGTCCTTCAGGGTTCTTGCTTCACAGAAGAAACTGCCATACATTCTGTAGGATTCCGAAGAAAATGACTGACATTCCAAAAGACAGGATGGTCCTTCAGAGTTCTTGCTTCACAGAAGAAACTGCCATACATTCTGTAGGATACAGAAGAAAATGACTGACAAACTGCCAAGATAGGCAAAACAGCCTTCAAATTTCTTGCTTCATGAAAAAGTATGCCGGATACTATGGGTTTGTAGGCTGAAGATGGATGCCCCAATGTTACAGAAGAACTTTGGTCCAGGCAGCAAAAGTTCTCTGCCAATTCTAAATTTTTGGAAGTTGTTTACAATGCACTTCCTGTTTACTTAGGTAGTATTATATCCTTCTGGGGTCTTTGAAGAGTTGAAGACAGTAGTTACAATTTTCCTTAGTTATGATAAAAGATAAATTCGATGTGAAACTTTAGTCTCAAAAAGAAAAACGTAGATGATAGTATGTTTCCTTATTTTTTGCCCGATACAAGTAGACTATTGTAACTATAATTATTACTTGATACCTATTATATGTGTTTTTACTATGTTAAAGTTAAAACTTGCTTTTTATTTAGACAGAAAGGGGGAGATGATGTGGGATGTCCTGGAAACGTGTTGCTTTTAGGGATAATAAATAAAGCTGTTTCGGCCAAGGCCTTAGCAGAGTAAAGCCAGGTGGAAAATTGGAACGGAGATAATGAAAGAGAGTAGGTGGAGTAAAGGAGATGCCATCTAGCTGTCGAAGGAGAAAGATGCCAGAACCAGTAACTGCAGCCTTGTGACAATACACAAATGAATAGAAATGGGTTAATTTCAGATATATGAGTTAATAAGAAGCCTGAGCTGATAGGTTAAACAGTGTTATAATTAATATAGTTTCTGTGTGATTATTCATGTCTGGGCACCTGGGAAACAGGTTCTTCTTAGTCTCTGCTTACACTAGAACTGTAGGCACATTGTATCAAGTGCAGCTTATAATGCATGTTGTTCATTGCAGGAGATTTTATTTGTTTTATAAATACTAAATACCAGGTAAAAATATGTGAATTTCAAAAGTAGATAAATAGGGGCTGGAGAGATGGCTCAGTGGTTAAGAGCATTGCCTGCTCTTCCAAAGGTCCTGAGTTCAATTCCCAGCAACCACATGGTGGCTCACAACCATCTGTAATGAGGTCTGGTGCCCTCTTCTAGCCTGCAGACATACACACAGACAGAATATTGTATACATAATAAATAAATAAATATTAAAAAAACAAAAGTAGACAAATAGAATGTTTATTTTGAAATGTATATAAAGTATAAAATGTAGAACATACCACCTGTCTGATAACTCTAGCATACAGCAGACCTAGCTTAAATATAAGCATTTACACACTTGTTCAGTGGAGGAAGAAGCTAACAGTACTTAAGTTTAGTCATAGAAATATCAGGGAGACATATTGAGAGCTGAGAATAGGAATTAGTCTCAAACTCTGAGATATAACTGAAAGTTTTTGTTGTTGTTGTTTTAAGACAGAAAAGCAGAATCACAAAGTTATCAGACAAATGTCCCTTACACAAGTTCTGTCCATCCAAACTGCCTTCCTAGGCTGAGGCAGGTTCTGACCTCCACTTTGAGATCCCAATGGGGAGATCCTGTTTAACTTCATCCATATCCATGATTAGCAGGTACTACCATTCCAGTCCTTCATTTTGAACATCTTAGACAAGTCATTGAAAATAGGATTGCATGTTGGTGGTGGCACACACCTTTAATCCCAGCATTCAGGAAGCAGAAGCAAGTGGATCTCTGAGTTATGCAAGCTGGTCTACAAAGAGTTCCAGAAGTCATGGTCCTAACAACAGGATGTAAACGAGGTGGGAGCCATTTTATTGAAAGTGAATAAATTGTAGGACCAAAGCATAGAGTTGAACCTAAAGACTCAGTTCAAGAGCTTATATGACCAAGTAGTCTGAAGGCTAAGCACGGAAAAGGCTAAGGAAACAGCATGCTGGGTAGAAAGAAGAATGGAGGGCTAGAGAGATGGCTCAGAGGTTAAGAGCACTGACTGCTCTTCCAGAGGTGCTGAGTTCAATTCCCAGAAACCACATGGTGGCTCACAACCATCTGTAATGAGATTGTGTGCCCTTTTCTGGCCTGCAGTTATACATGGAGGCTGAATACTGTGTATATAATAAATAAATAAATCTTTAAAAAAAAGAATGGAGATCCTAATGCATTCATGGTCTACATAATGGCATTGTGATATTTCATAAACAGCATGCCAGATATCTTCAGACATCCATCTTAGAAGTGGTGGTACACACCGGAAACCCACAAACTTAGGCAGAGGCAGGAAGATGGTGTTCTAGACCAGCCTGGGTTAGAAGAAAAATATGTGAAAATATATCACAGAGAGTAAGAAGGAGGGGGAGGGCGAGAAAGAAAAGGAAACACCACACACAAATGTGAAAACTTCATCACCAACTGGGCACCAAGTGTTCAAATACTTTAGCCTATGAGGCACTAATTTATTTAAACCACTTATCATCAAATATGCTTAATTTACCATCAGATATGCTTAATTTAATTACCATCAAAATATACTTAATTTTTTGTTAATTTCTGCAAAGCCAGCTTCCTCCTACCTCAAGGCCTTTGCGCACATGGTCTTACACAGTTCCTTCTGCTGCCACCTTTTCTATCTCCTATGTTAGTCTGACTTCTACAGAGAAATAGAACCTGTGCATTGTTAATATGAGTGTGGGTACCAACAAGCTCAAACTTATAAAGCAAACCAACAGACTAGAAACCTGTGAGAGTTGAGTCTGAAATCTTAAAGGCAAACACTAAAAAGTAAAGTGGAATGTTTATGTTGTAGTCTTAAGAAAAATTCAAATTCCTTCTTTGGTTAGGTAAAAGGATATCTCAGTCTTCGCTCCTAAGGCCATCAGTTTATTGAGGACTAACTACACACTACAGAGAGTAATCTATTTTATTTGAATGAGTCTATTGATTTTATACTAAAGATAGATTTTAAAAATCTCTCTTTTATGGGAATGTCTAGATTGTTTTTGATCCAACTGGGCTTCATAGATTAAACAAATACACACGTAAAAGTGGCCATCACACCTCTTCACATTTCCCCGCCTGTATGCCTGTGGGAGCCCACAGAGGTAGTTCTGTTCCACCTTGACTAAATAAAGGTCAGAGAGCTCAGACCTATTTCTGCTCCTTCAAGGTTGTATGACTGGAACTTTGACCTAAAGGTGTGGCTACTAACAGGATGTTTTGACCTAGGGTGTGGTTACTTAATGTTTGGGGAATTAAGAAGATAATTACTTTCTTTATTCCTTATACCATGGTAAAGAAGTCTTTTACCTTCCTACATTTTGATTTGGGGTCTATAAAGGCTATGAGAAATAAATGTGAGGCTAATCTCAGTATTTACGGGAGTCCCTCCTGACAAGAGACAGACAGACAGACAGAGAGAGAGAGAGAGAGAGAGAGAGAGAGAGAGAGAGAGAGAGAGAGAGATTAGTTAGTTAGTTAGTTAGTTAGTTAGTTAGTTAGTTAGTTAGTTAGTTAGTTCCAGGACAGCCATGGCTGTTGCACAGATGGGAAAGAAGAAAGAAAAATAAGATTGTGGTTGGCAATAGTACTTAATAGGAAACTGGTTAATTGCCAATTTTTGTGTGGAATGAAGTGCTCAGCGAGGGGACATTGAGAAGCTTCTTGGTAGCTGCAATAGAATCAAAATGAAAACTTTTTTAAGAGCAGCTGGTGGCAGTTAAGGCAAGGATAGAAACCCAGGGATCTCCCATGTAAATGTGTTAAACTTTTCTTATAGAAACATTACTAAAGTAATGTAGATAAACTCAGTATTTGATCTTGCAGGTTTTCAGATTGTGTTAGTTGTATATATGTTAAAGGAGGAAAAAGTCGGTAGCAAAAGAACAAGATCCATAAATGTTTGGATATATGTATTTATAACATTTAAAAGAATCTGAGTAAATGCAGATATCAGGAAGATGTGAAAATGGATCATATTGGTGGTCAACCAGGAAGAGGAGTTTCAAATTTCAAATGTAGGGGCACAGAGTTGACTCAGTGGTTGAGATCACTTGCTGTTTTTGCAAAGAAGTGGAGTTTGGCCCCAGCACCCAAATGGTAGCTCATTACCATCAATCCATAGGCACACATGTTGCACATAAATGCATCCATTCAGTATACTCACACAATGCAACAAATCTTCTGAAAAATAAAATTCAAGTGTAATATTTCAAGGTGGGCTAGGTCATCCTGCAGTGTCTGGTGGCTTGAGCTGCTAACAGTTGGAACTGAATTTGGCAGTGGATACTCTAAACTCCAATGACATAATGTAAAAACAAGTACTCAACAACTTTAGGGACTAGAAAGCTGGAGGAAATGTCAATGCCACCCACAAAGGCTTTATGCTCTAGGGAGAAGACTCAGAAACCTAAATCAGAGCTTAGATAGGTAAAAGGAAAAATAAAGTATATGTCTAAGGTCAATAAATCAATTTAGAGTATAAGAAAGTGTATGGTAACTCAGATTATTTCAATATGTATTGTACTTCAAACAGTCCAAAATACTGCAAGCCAGGAACTTCAGACTGGTTTCTCCATGATCACTTGTAGTCCTTATACAGTTGCCTGAAGCAATGGAATAGCCAGAACTGAAATTTGAAGTTGGCTGGACAGCTTTCTCCATGAAGAGATCTCCATGTTGGTGATCTTTCCGAACACTCTGGCCTGAATTTCCACACAGTGGTGGCCCAAGAGAAGTCATTACTAGGTGGTTGCTAGGACTGAAAGTTGCCAAGCAAGTACACCATACAGCAAAGTGGTACTGTACCACCATCACCAGCTAGACTCAAAAGTCACTGTCACCATACTCTTGGTTGAAGTTGTCACAGAAGCTCACCCAGTGTCAAGTGGATAGAATAAGGGTCCCTTCCTCCTATCACCAGAAAGAATCCCAAGGTTACATGAAAAAAATATGGATTGGAAACACTGATGGGCTTCCTAATCACATGTAACATGAAATGTGTTTGTGATGTGTCTTAGCAAAAATATGTAACTGAACCTAATCTTCCAGTAGACCTGATTGCTGAATCTACTGGGAAGAAAACACAAGGAACAAATCAGTCAAAATATGTGGGCTAGTCTACAGAAAATTAGCTTGTTTCTCCAATAAGCCAGTGTTGGGTGTATATGTTGGTGTGGGGTGGGGGGAGTAGTGATTCTTACACTCTTACATTTTAGTTACAATTCAAGACAGCAGAATATTTGAACCTTGAGTGGACCCTAGTTTATAAAATGGGAAGATAGAATTGGAAAGGTCTGAATGTGTTGGTAGGTAACATTACAGAACTGCGAGTTCTGGGATGTGATGATGCTACTGCTCTGGAGGCTGTGCTGGTGAGGGTCCTTTATTTTAAAAGGCTCATGCTGAACTTTGTAGGTGAGGAATGAAACCTGAATTACAATAATATTCTTATTTCAAAGTTTCTATGTAAAAACTACCATCTCAAACATAGACCTCTCTAAAGCAAGTGTGGTTCAACAAGACTGGAAGATTTGAAGAGGGAGCTTGATGCTTGACTGAATGTTGGCATTGCCTATACACTTAGCACCAGGGTGTGAACCATCTGAACAAGTCCATGACTGTCCTCCCCACATGCAACTGAACATCATTCTATTCTGAAAGCCAAGGCTCCGAATACAGAAATTTCTTGGAAGTTGCCATAACTGTAGGATTTAATCTCAATCCAAAGATGTCTGTAAAATTGTCAGTGCATTGTTAAAGGCTTGAGATGGAAATGTGAATACATAAAACATACCCATTTGTGGAAAAGTCTAGAATATTACCAAAAATTCTATAACTGAAAATGTCAAGGCAATAGTTCTATGGGGATGGAGTAATAAAGACACAAGTACAATGGCACTCCTGTCAGCAGCTGTTGATCTCCAAAGGAATGTGTAAACATGCACAAGGAGAAAGTACTAGTTTCCCCAGATTTCTGCTCTATGTTTTTAGTCGAGTACAGAGAATTAACCTTTGACTTTTTTTTTTCTGTAGCTGTTAACTGAATCTTCCATAAGTTGTAGACACTTCTATGGGAAATGCAGGTTCCAATTTTCAAATGGCATAGGGGAAGAATTTACAGTTACATGTAATCACTAAATCCAGGTCTGTTTTGCTGGAGAAAAGTTGTTAGCCTTCTTTAGACCTCTACTCCCTCAAAATACTCTACCAAGTCTGATGTGGGAGGGTCTTCTGTTTTGTGTTGATTTCGTTGGTTAATAAAGAAACTGCCTTGGCCATTTGATAGGCCAGCCCTTAGGTGGGTGGAGTAGACAGAACAGAATGCCGGGAGGAAGAGAGAAGTGAGGCAATCGCCATGCCTCTCCTCTCTGGGTCAGACACAATGGAGCCAGCCACCAGGTCAGACATGCTGAATCTTTACCAGTAAGCCACCACTTCATGGTGCTACACAGATTATTAGAAATCGGTTAAGCAAGATGTGAGAATTAGCCAATAAGAGGCTGAAACTAATGGGCCAGGCAGTGTTTAAATGAATACAATTTGTGTGTTGTTATTTTGGGTGTAAAGCTAACCATGTGGGAACCGGGCAGGACAAAAAGCGGGCCTGCTCGCCCCATCACTACACAAGTCCAAGAGGCAGTGTTAAGAGAAAAACCTCCATCCCTTTTAATACATTGCCACCATTTGAATTGTGTAGATGCACAGATGAAGTTCAGCATTCCTTCACTGTGCCATGAGTAGAGAATAAGTCTTGCTGAGCTGTGTAATCTGCTCACACTTAATCCCAGCACTTGGGAGGTAGAGGCCAGTTTGCTCTACATAGTGAGTTTGGGGCCAGCCAGGGCTACCTTTACTGGGTGGCTCAGTGGCTAAGAATGCTTGCCATGCAAGTATTGAGATCTTAGTTTGAATCCCCAGTATCCACTTAAGTAAACTAGGCGTGGCTGTATATGCCTGTAACCCCAACATTAAGAGGCAAAGGAAGGTGGATTCTGGGAGCTTGCCAGTCAGCCAACCTAGCCAAAATCTATAGCTTTCCGATAATGAGAGACCTTGCTTGAAAGCAATCAGGCAGATAGTGATAGGGGAAGACACTCTTCCTATGGCATTCACTTGTGTGCCTGTGCCCTTGCACACTGCAAACACGTGCATGTATTATACATTAAGAAAAATACTTGCCGAGGAGTGCACTCAGTACTTCCCCAGACTCATGCTTCTACCAGTGCCTCTGAGGCTTAGCCTCTAAGTGCAGGAATACAGCAGCTGAGGCAGAGAGTGGTGACTCCAGCCATCAGACAACCAATACTTCTGTGAGAGGAGACCCACGTCCCCATTTCTGCCTGCAAATTTCCTTCTGTCTTACTGCTCTGGAAGCCACTTAGCTTAATCTCTTCAGTGATCGCTGAGGCAAGAGAGAGCTAAGAGACAGGAGAGTACTTTCTAGACAATTATTCTTTGTCTGTTTATATGAGGCAAGGGAGCATAACAGCCTGGCTGCCTTCATGTGGGGCAAGAAAAATACACAGAGAAAAACAATTATTTTAATAAACCCTACCAAATAAATATTGTGAAGTTATTTCAAGAAAATGTCATGAGGAAAGTCTTGGACCAAAATGTAATGGCAGCTATCTCTGAGTAATAAAATGAATTGATTTGTTTTGTTCTTTGTTTCTAAATTTCATGAAGTATTGTTTATGTTCTTTTTTATTATGGTAAAAAGAATATGTCATGGAATTTACCTTTGCAGTCATTTGGAAGTGTGTGATTCAATAGTGTTATTAATCTTTTCTTGGACTCTCTCATTATCCCCTGCCACTCTCAGCCCCTGGTCACCTTTATTTCACTGTTTTTTTTTTATGAATTTGCATCGTGCTAAATGAAATGAGTCAGACACCTAAGACCACTTGTATATTTGGTGCTTGATGTCCAGCTTGTTTCAGCAAGCACAATGTTTTCAGAATTTCATTCTCTTCTAAGACTCATTAATATTCCACTTAGGGAATAACTGGTTTGTCTGTCATTTGTTTCTAGACTTTCGGAGCTTCTCTAGCTTTGTAGTCAACACTGATGTGTAGGCATCTATCTGAGTTCCTGTTTCAGCTGTTCCATCCCCAGCAGTAGATCATGTGGGTCACTTGGCGATACTCTACGCTGTCATACAGTAGTGACATCATTTTACATTCCAGCCAGCAATGCGTGAGAGTTCTAGTCTCTTCATCCTTGTCAACATGCTATTGTCCTTGTTGCTTTGTTATAGACATCATGATGAGTATGAAGTGAAGTTTTATTTTTAACATCAGAAGAAGCTAATTAATAGTTTACAGCAACCAAGAATGAGGCAGTAACATGTGTCTGGGTAGTGGCAACAGGAACGTAGCCCCTTATGAGCTTCTGCTCTTCCTAGTCCATTTTAAGACAATTTTTACTAGTTTTTTCTTTTGTTTTCCAAGATTTTTAAATGTTTCAAAAAACATTGTCTTAAAATATATGCTGACTGTTTTTTATTGTCTCATTTAATCTTGTGCCAAAGCTAGATGCTGACCTCCTCAGTCAGCCTAGATGGGTCTTGCAGCTCTTTCTAAACTGGAAGTATGTACAGCGCTGGCACAGCCCAGCGTGTGCCTGCGGCTTCTGTAGGCCAGATTCATGGAACCACTACCCATACACATTTCTGTCCTGTCTTTCAGAAAAGAACCTGCAGGCTGTGTGCAAGGCAGGGCAGTTTAGGACTCATTGAAACTAAGAAGACATTTTTTAAAATTGTTCTTGAATTTAAGAGTAAGTGCACATGCTCACCGCTTCACACCTTCTGTAATTGGGTCTAGAATCCGACCATGTTTTTTTTATATAATTCAAATGGTGAAATTTGAGGACAATACAAATCATACCTGGATTTCAAAATACCTAAGAAGAGAAGCAAGCCATCAGGAATCTGGAGGGAGGAAAGATGTTTGCT
Organism: Microtus pennsylvanicus; assembly: GCF_037038515.1. Classification (NCBI taxonomy): domain Eukaryota; kingdom Metazoa; phylum Chordata; class Mammalia; order Rodentia; family Cricetidae; genus Microtus; species Microtus pennsylvanicus. The sequence goes on from NC_134588.1 coordinate 5,068,221, forward strand.
GTCAAAGACAAGGAGTGTATCCAGCTATCAATACCTTCATTTGGCAACCAAAACAAGGAATCATTCTTGGTAGACTGCTAAACTGCAACTCCTTATACATGTCATCAAATTTCCCCAAAATTTCATTATTCGATTCTGGGGTCTGACCTGATGCCCCAGAACTTAATATATTTAGACACTGAGTATTTTATTATTTTCTTAGGTTAATTATATTAGAGCCAGGACGAGGGAAGACCATTTTCTGGCTGTAGAAAGTGAAAGGACCATAGGGACCAGGGATGTTTCCTCTCTGTTCTCTGACTTTCCAGTGAATAAACTGACAAAAAGTAAGGACAGGGGGGCTGGAGAGATGGCTCAGTGGTTAAGAGCATTGCCTGCTCTTCCAAAGGTTCTGAGTTCAACTCCCAGCAACCACATGGTGGCTCACAACCATCTGTAATGAGGTCTGGTGTTTCTCTTCTAGCCTGCAGACATACACACAGACAGAATAATGTATACATAATAAATAAATATTAAAAAAAAGTAAGGACAGTGCACAGGGGAGAGCATCAACCCGTCAGCGTGGGAGCCAGGCCCAGGGATGTGGTTGCCCACTAGCCCCTGGGAGGGAAGGGAGGGACAGAGGTTTTGAGGAGCTGTGAATTATTACTGGGCAAATAAGACCTTGAATGAGCCCAAAGAGACGCATACTGTCCTGTAATGGAAGTCTATCCAGGTAGGGTTATAATCCTCAGCCTTTCCCAGAGTCAAAAAGATTATGTTCCTTTCTGCAGTCTGTTCTAAACACAGATAAAGTCCCAGGGGCTCTTCTTCCTTGTGGGTAAGCAGACAATAAGCTTCTCTTTACGGCAAATGGAGACCATCACAGAAAACTACACACAATGTAGAGATCAATACCATGGGGAGCCCATCCCAATTGATACATGTACATTACAGCTCCTGCAACATCAGGGAGCATCATGGGAGAGGGGGCAGGAAGATTATAAGAGCCATAATACCAGGAAGTGTGCTGTGAAACAGACTAGCATAGGAAGGATTGCATAAACAAGACCTGGGCAACGGCAGTGTTGATCGGCATGCCAGTGAGGAAGTGGGGACGTCTAAGGGGTCATCCCCACCCTGGACAAAGAGCTACAGGCAACTAGTGACTGCTGAGAGAGGGTGAGTTCTCATATCCCAGGGATGGACCCCCCAGTTAGTTGTCCAATTCAAAATCGGCTTGAAACCACAAACAACAAAAATGGCCTCAGCAGGTTGTGTTTATAGATCTGTAAATACATAATGTATAACTAATAATCAGAGAAGAAGCTATTAATCTGAGAGGGGGAATAGGGAAGGAACTGGGGGGGGGAAGGGACTTGAGAGGGGCTGGAGGGATAAAAGGGAAGGGGAAAGTGATATGTTTTAATTAAAAATCTATTTTAAAAATCCTTTCATTGAATACCATACAAAAAACTGCCGTGACATTTTTTCAAGTATGTTCTACACCCCAGAACAGTCTGGTGGGAACCTGTCAACCCACAGTGGTATAATCCTGCCAGTTATTTTGGTCATGTGGTCATGATGGCCTGTAACTGGATATAGCAAGAGCCCAACTTTGGATCATGCATTACCAGTTTGCTTAAAGAGGGAGTTCCGCCATATTGACATCTTTCAGTCAAGGCTAATGGTGAGGTCCCAGTCAAAATTCTGGATATGGATGTGCAGGTGAGTTTGCTTGGTTGGTAACACTCTAAGCACATTGCCAGCATTGGACTCCTCTCTCAGGAAAACAAAACAATAGCAACAACAGAAGAGTCAAAAGTCATTGCTGGATTCTGGCTCTGTCATGACCAAAGGTAGCTGGCAGAACATACCTAGCCTTAGGCTGGCAGGTACCCTTTGGAGTATTTCTGGGTCTCCAAGGGAGGCTGGTTATAGCAATACACCTAGCCAGGAACTACAACAGCAGCTTTGTGTTTGAGTATCTAGACTTCCCTGGACTCTGCCTGGCAGATTCTGCTGTGTCCCCTGAGCCTGTGATAAACATAGCCACAAGTGTAACAGTTTCCTGAGCTCTGGAGGTTGTCCAGGAGGCTTCCCTTCAGTCGAAGGGTTTGGGCACTCTTCAGCTTACAACTAGTTTTGGAAATTCAGGGGACTACTGTGTCCTCAAATCTATCAGGTTAATACTGGGCACTGAGATCAATGAGAGAAAAAGATCAATTCCTTTTGCTGTTTGTAAACACAACTGGATTTCTCTTTAAAAACAAAGTAAGGAAACAAAAATATGTACCTTACTCCCTTTCCCCAAAAGAAGTATCCAGCGGAAAGATTTTAGTAATACAGAGGAGTGTAGGGTGGGAAAGTCTGGAACTCAGAGCTTAAGAAGACTTGCATGGAGCCAGCAATTGACCTGGGTCTCAACACAAGAGAAACAAAAATGTGCGTGCGCACCCACACACAAACATTCACACACGTGCTGTATATGAAGTTACACCCTGCCGTAGAGTTTACTAAATTAATTCAGTGAGTGTGATGGTGGTAGTGAGTGCCACGCACACTAGTGGAGGCCAGAGGACAACCTCCAGGAGTCTTCTCTCTTGCGGGCCGCTGGGTGGTCACATATCTTCAGGCTTCATAGCCAGAGCCCTGACCTGTTGAGCCCAGGAGCAGGGTTGTTTGTTTGTACGTTTGTTTTGGGAGGGGGGGTGGTGAGCAAAAGATGATGAATGAAAAAAATGTGATCCAGCCTACAGTAGGATACTACCGGCAGTAAAAAGAAATTAAATTCTGTTAGGCATACTAAGGAAGAAACTTTAAAGCTTTATGCTAAGTCAAAGAAGCCAGCACAACAGATGGCATATTTTTAGAACTCCATTTGTATTAATAGGCGATTGCAGAGACAGCCTCGTGATTGCCTATGACTGGGCACGATTTAAGAGAAAATGGGGTGGGTGTAACTGCTAATGATTGATTACAGGAGTTCTGTGACGGTCGACAAACTGATTGTGGCGATAGTTAGACACTCTCTATACTAAAACCACTTTAAATCGGTGAATCGTATGTTCTGGTACGCGAATTAAATCTCCGCCACCACGGCTTGTTTTTGATTGTATCTGCCTTGGTAACAAGGTGAACACTGTCCTTATTGAAATACAGTCAGCACAACCCCAAGTCAAGGCGCACAGCGAAAGTAAACCCTGACCGTTTTCTCAGTGCTCCAGGAATTTACGAACTGGAACCTCGGATTTCAGAGTAGAATCGCGGGACTTTGGCACGAAACAAGATCCGGAGATCCGAAAACCGCCGTTTGCAAACCTCCCACGACGTTGGCGGGAGGGCCCACGGTACCCACACGGAGCCTGCGCAGCCGAGTCCGGACGCTGGGGGGCGCGGACCCAGAAGCCAGTCCGACGGCGGAGGCCGCCCCGCCCCGCCCCGGCTCCTCCTCTTCCCCTCGCCGCCGTCCCGCCCTCGCCCGCAAACCCAAACACTCCGGGTGCTAGTGCGCGTGATCTGTCTGTGGTCGTTTGGCCGAGAGATGCTGCTGCTGGCGGCCGCCGGCCTCGTGGCCTTCGTGCTGCTCCTCTACATGGTGTCGCCGCTCATCAGCCCCAAGCCCCTCGCGCTGCCCGGTGCGCACGTAGTGGTGAGTGGCCTCCTGTTGCTCTTGATCGGGGCTGCTTGGCGAACTTGGGCCACCGAGGCCACGGTCCTTGGAAGGGGTAGTCGAGTGGGAAGGCTCACCTGCCGCCGCCACCCCGGCACTGCCCTGCCCTTCCTGGCCTCAGGAACCCGCCCACGGCGGCGCCTGGCTCCTCCCTGGGCTGCAGAGCAGTGCCACGGAGAAGGTGCCCGCCGAGTTCCCAGGGCTCCCGGGCTCTGTGCTGCTCGCTCATCAGCGGAACTGTTTGGGTCTTCAGTTCTCCCGACGAGTCAGTCCACAGAGAGTCTGAAACTTTGCCAAGGACACAGCGGTCTGTGGCTGGCAGGATGAGGGCGCGAATCCGAGTGGGAGCAGCCACTGCCAGGGAGTCCTAAGGAGCCCGCAGCAAGGAAGGGCCCAGGCCTCTGGGACTGGGCCAGGAAGCTGAGACTGGAGGGTGGCATGTGCAGGTGACCAAGGGCCAGAGGGTTCTAGGAAGTGACACACCTGAGGGTGGCCTGGCAGCTTGGGCCAGCAGGCTTGTCTCTGAGATCAGCTGCGGGAGTCTTGCTGATTGCTGCTCCGATGTAATCCTTTACAGCCTTTCCGGAGTCGGAAGGATGAGCTAACCAGCTTAGTTAGGGCCTTAAGATGGAAGGAGACATACATGAGTAGTTCGGTTTGTTTCTGGCCGGAAGCTCGCACATTGCTAATGTGCAGGCTTAGTTATGCCTCTTCCCCCAAGTTGAGGGCTTCAACCCTGGCCATGTCTTGTATAGACCGCAAAACCTGAGGCACACTGAAGCAAGGAGTTGTGAATAAGAGCAGGTAGTTTCTAAACTGGCACCATGCATCCCCTGAGTGCCCATAGATGGCTTATGTGAATGTAGCCAAGTGAGTTCTCACTCCACTGATACGGTGGCTATTTATTTTAGTGTGCTTTATCCCATACACGGGTTTGTGGGTAACAACATGTGTTTCCATTCATTTACCCTTTGTAAAATTATTAGTTTTTCCCGGCTGCTGTTGTGTGTGATGTGGAAGGAGTTATTAAAAAGAAAAAGCCAGACTTTATAATCATGCCAAGTTTTGAAGTTTTACATCCACAGGAGAACTGCCCTCAAAATCATGGCTAAAGAGGCCAGGAAAATGGCGCAGTTGGTGCTCCCAGCGGCAGGCGAGCTCGTAGTGCCCATAGTGGAAGTATAACCCTTCCTTCTTGCACTATTCCAAATGATACATCTGGTAAAGAGGTTGTAGTTCTTGCAGGTTTTGTGGTTTGTTTTGTTTCTGACACAGGACCTCACGTAGTCCTCGTATCTTGAAACTGCCCATGCAAAGGGTGTCAACCTTAAACTCATGATCACCTGTGAATACTGAGTGCTAGGCTTGTGGGTGAGTGCCACCACATCCAGCTTGTAGATGAGTTTTTAAAACCCCTAACTAGGTTATGTGATATATGTTCCATGGAGCTCAGACCCAGGGCCTCATGAATAGGCCTGCAGCTGAGCTACACTCCTACTAAAACCCCTAACTAGGTTATGTGATATATGTTCCATGGAGCTCAGACCCAGGGCCTCATGAGTAGGGCCTGCAGCTGAGCTACACTCTCATGAACAGGGCCTGCAGCTGAGCTACACTCTCATGAGTAGGGCCTGCAGCTGAGCTACACTCTCATGAACAGGGCCTGCAGCTGAGCTACACTCTCATGAACAGGGCCTGCAGCTGAGCTACACTCTCATGAACAGGGCCTGCAGCTGAGCTACACTCTCATGAACAGGGCCTGCAGCTGAGCTACACTCTCATGAGTAGGGCCTGCAGCTGAGCTACACTCTCATGAACAGGGCCTGCAGCTGAGCTACACTCTCATGAACAGGGCCTGCAGCTGAGCTACACTCTCATGAACAGGGCCTGCAGCTGAGCTACACTCTCATGAACAGGGCCTGCAGCTGAGCTACACTCTCATGAACAGGGCCTGCAGCTGAGCTACACTCTCATGAGTAGGGCCTGCAGCTGAGCTACACTCTCATGAACAGGGCCTGCAGCTGAGCTACACTCTCATGAACAGGGCCTGCAGCTGAGCTACACTCTCATGAACAGGGCCTGCAGCTGAGCTACACTCTCATGAACAGGGCCTGCAGCTGAGCTACACTCTCATGAACAGGGCCTGCAGCTGAGCTACACTCCTACTATTCCCATCACAGATGTTTTAAGTAGACTTTGCGCAGGTGCTAAGATGGTCTCATGGGTGTTCTTTGTAGGTCACAGGAGGTTCCAGTGGCATCGGAAAGTGCATTGCTATTGAGTGCTTCAAACAAGGAGCGTTTATAACTCTGGTTGCACGAAATGAGGTAAGTGGTATAAGGTCCTACTGACTAACTTACTAACACAGTAAGTTCAAGAGACTGTCTTGGTGCTCACACCTGTGCTGAGACGCCTTCTTCCCGATCTAAGGTGTGACTTTGGCACTGTTGCTTCTTTCTTGTATTGAGGCCAAGGACTTCTCTGCTGAAGTTCTCAGCTCAGCAAGGATTTATTACTGCTGTTGACATCCCAGGCACTATCATTCCAGGTAGTCCTGAACTTGAGGGGAGAATGAAGGCATTGATAAGAAGCCATCTGGCCCAAGGCAAACAGGTGTGCTGGTGGTGGCAGCTTAGAAGGTGGTATGTAGGTGCTTATCTATCGTTTCTCTCTGTAATTTGCTTATGACATGATAGGCATCTTTGGTGGAGTCCACGTGCCCCAGGTGAGTTTCATCCCTCCAATGTGTATAGCAATGTAGTTTTTCCTGTGTCTAACCAATTCAGGGGGCTACTTTTCTTTTCTTTTTTTTTTAAGATTTATTTATTTATTATGTATACAACGTTCTGCCTCCATGTATGCCTGCAAGCCAGAAGAGGGCGCCAGATCTCATTACAGATGGTTGGGAGCCACCATGTGGTTGCTGGGAATTGAACTCAGGACCTCTGGAAGAGCAGACAGTGCTCTTTAACCTCTGAGCCATCTCTCCAGCCCTGGGGGGGGGGGGGCTGTTTTTCTTTATATGGGAGGTCCGTAGTCTTGCCAAAGCAGTGACTGAAACCCATCTGTTCCTCTTCAGGGTCTGGGGATGGGGCAGTGGCATGGCTGTATGGTCGCTGCTCTGCCTGGCTTGTAGAAGACATAGACAGTTCTGTTGAACAGGGAAATGAAAGGAGGGGCTTGGCGCCTGGTTGCCTGAATGCTTCCCTGGGGTGTGTGTCAACTCCAGGTAGAACTCAGTGTGACTGCAGGCCCTGCTGCAGAAGGAACAGAAGTTCAAGGTCACCTTCATCTAGATAGCTAATTAGAGGCTAGCCTGGCCTCCAGGAGACCCTTTAGGGAGAGGGAAGAGAAAGAAAATGAGCTGTGGTGCCTCTGCCTGGGCGATCAGCTGCCTAGGTAGGGGTGCTTAGTTGAAAAGGCCTGGTGGGGAAGGCCGGCCAGACAGGATCTCTGGAGAAAATACATGAAACTAATGACCCAGAATTAAGCTAAAATATCAAGTTTCTTTTTAAAAAGAAGAAAGTGCTTTGCTTAGTTATACACACTTTAGAGACCCCTAACATGAATGGAAACACGGGTGTAGTGCAATGCCACTTGATGGGTTTTAGTTTTAGCAAGGCTGTAATTTGGCATGAGAACAGCGAAGGAGCAGGTGGGAGGCCGGCACCCAAGCTAGCAAGTGGGAGGCCGGTACTTCAGCTAGCAAGTGGGAGGCCGGTACCTCAGCTAGCCAGTGGGAGGCTGGTACCTCAGCTAGCGGGTGGGAGGCCGGCACCCCAGCTAGCAAGTGGGAGGCCGGTACCTCAGCTAGCCAGTGGGAGGCCGGTACCCCAGCTAGCGGGTGGGAGGCCGGCACCCCAGTTAGCGGGTGGGAGGCTGGTACCCCAGTTAGCGGGTGGGAGGCCGGCACCCCAGTTAGCGGGTGGGAGGCTGGTACCCCAGTTAGCGGGTGGGAGGTTCGTACCCTAGTTAGCGGGTGGGAGGCCGGCACCCCAGTTAGCGGGTGGGAGGTTCATACCCTAGTTAGCGGGTGGGAGGCCGGCACCCCAGTTAGCGGGTGGGAGGCCGGCACCCCAGCTAGCGGGTGGGAGGCCAGTACTCCAGCTAGCAGGTGGGAGGCCGGTACCCCAGCTAGCGGGTGGGAGGCCGGCACCCCAGTTAGCGGGTGGGAGGCCGGGTTCCCAGCTAGCAGGAACTCACACGGGGCCATGTTTGACTGAGCACACGAGCGAGAGCTTTCTGACATGAAGACGTTCATTAGTTTTGCATATCATCTCTCCAGGAAGTATGTACTGTCTGTAATCAGTCCCCAGCATTCAATAGGATGTATGATTTTGTTGTGACATTTGTGTTTGTAAACTTTGCTTGTCCCTTGAAGATGCCCCCCTACCCCTTCATGAGACAGTCTCTTGTGTCCCGCTAGCAGATTGTGGCCGTGTCCGACTTCTGATTGGCCCACCTCTGTATCCTCTGGTCCTGTGTTATTCCAGGCTTGGTTTTAGCCTTGCTGGGTATTAATCCCAGGGCTTCCTGCGTGCTGGGACCTTACCCCTTTGTTCTGTTACAGCTCTCAAATTATATTTAAATCTATGAAAAATTAAGGTTCTGTAAGCTCAGTTCTGTTTTTTTAAAAATAACAAAACAAAATGGAGGACTTGGAAAAACTTCACAATGTTCTGAGTAACTCTGTAGCTTTGAGGAGTATTTTTGAAAGTACCCAGACATGTATTATCCAGACCTTTAAAAGAGTAATTGCTTCTTACTCTGTTCTTAAGGAGAGGAGGAAAATACTGATTTACCGTACATAAGTCGTCACACACCTTTAACTTCCAGAACATCGTGTTGCTGTGTCTCTGCTCTCTGTGTCCCTGTGTCCCTGCCAACTGCTGTTAGCAGCCATGGACCGACCATCGACATGAGTACTGTTAATTCGGATCTGACTTCATTTACTTTTCTTTCATCTCAGGCTGTGACTTATCCATAGCGTCACATATTTTTCCTTTCTTTCTCAAGCTCATCTCTAGCTACTCTGGGTTATAGTATCTGTTCCAACAGTTACCTTTTCTTTCCTTTTTAGCAAATGCAGGCAGCATAATTTTTTCTGTATTGCTTTTAGGACAAGCTGCTGCAGGCGAAGAAAGAAATTGAAAAGCACTCTATTAATGATAAACAGGTAAGGTGAGCCTTAGGATTCATTTTCTATCCTGATTGACAGTTGTCTAAAGGGGAGAAAGGGTACTTCTTTTGCAAGTAGATCACTGGAGGCTTTTTTGACTTTCCCAGTTAAAATACATTTTAGGCTGCCTTTTAAGGAGGTAAAATTATTTACAATGGCTAGGATTTGGGTTCGTACAGAAACCAAATGATAAAAAACAAACAAACAAAAATAGCTTGAACAACTGCTTAGGTGGACATATGAAAAAATTAGTTGTGTAATTTGGGGTGCCAAAATGATATGCACTGCATGTATAACTTTATGTGTAGCTCAGTGATGGGCTAACTACTGCACAACCATCATCTGGTTTAAAGAAGGGGGATACAAAGGAGTTTCTGACCCCTTCTCCCCCAGCCTTGTGCCCAGTTCCAGCCAGCCTCTTCTTCTTAGAGACCACTTCAAACTCGGCTTTGATGTTGTTCACTCTTTGCTTTTCTTTAAAATTTTGTCATCTTTGGTAGTGTGTGTTTAAGGGTCTTTCGGTGAGCCTGGAGCACATGAATTCACTAGACTGGCTGGCCAGCAGGCTTGGTTGTCTCTACAGCCCCAGCACTGAGACTCCATGGGGGCTGAGGATCCAGGACTCAAGACCTTACTCTTGCATAACTAGCATCTTGACAACTAGCCATCTCAACCCCTAAAAAGTAAACATATATATGTAGTTATATTTTTATATATTTATATTTTAAAGTTCTTTATCTTTTAGACCTTTGGCATTGTTCTTGTTTTCTTATCTTGCTTTCATGAGACTGTTCACACAGTGTGCAGTTGCAATGTTTAAGACACACGTTTCCTGAGTTTTTATACAGAGTTGTGCAACTATACCCACAATCAGTTTTGGAATGTTCCCAGCACTGAAGTCTCCATTCCACTGTTAGTAGTCACTCCCTATTCCTGCCCTACTCCTACTAGGCAAGTGCCAATAAACTTTATAGTTTAAAAGATTGATATGATATTGTAACATTTTTATGCAGTGTTATGCAACTTTATTTCTTCGTTCTATATTATTTTTAAAATTCATCTGTGCTGCTGGATAAAATAGCTCATGTGTTATCTTCTTTTTTTGAGATGGCTCTTTCTTTGGCTATGCTGTCCAGGCTAGTCTCAAATCCCAAGGCTCAAATGATTCTCCAATCTCTGCCTCCTAACTATATATAATGATAGGCATGCATCATTATACCCACTGTCACTAGAATGTATTGTTATTGTCATATAACATGTAATTGTATGCACAAACCATTTTTACTTATCTGTTTGTAATAGGTGACTAAGATGCTTCCACATTTTTGTGTTTGTTGCTGTCAGGCAGCTTTTCAGTGTGGTCTCCTTGTGCACATGCTCAAAAATGACTATTGCTTTGGGGTGTGTAACAAGGCAAAAAAGCAAAGTTGCTCATCTCTTAATGACTGGGACATGGGGGAAGTGGTCCTCAGTATCCTCTCTACCCTTCAAGGGCACACTTCAGTGGTCTAAATTCTTTGTGTTAGGGCCTGCCTTTTAAAAGTTCTGCCAGCTGCCAATAACAACACAGACCAAGCACCAGGGATACAAATTTAGAACCAGACTTCCCAAATGCCTGCCTGTTTGCTGTGGCACCCGTCATCATCTCTCTTGCCACAGCCCCATACCAGCGTATTATTCCGTAGATGTGTTTTTCCATGAATGGCACTGACAGGAGATTTCAGACACTGAGATTTTATGTCCAGATTTGACCTTCATTATTGGAAAGAGTTGGTTTTATTTTAAAAGATATCTTTTACAGACAGTTTTGATAGACCAACTGTGTGGTGTACCCTTACAGCCTTATAATCTCAATATTTGAAAGGCTGAAACAGGAGGATCGCTGTGAGGATCAAGCTATGTTGGGCTATATGCTAAGTTTAAGACTAGCTCACACTATGCAGCCAGACCCTGTGACAGAGGTTTCTGTCCTGCCTGGTCCTGCAGCCATTCAGTACTAAAGAAATGCACAGAGGTCTACATTAATTATAAATAGGTTGGCCTATTAGCTCAGGCTTCTCATTAATTCTTACATCTTAAAGTAACGCATAATTTTTGTTTGTGTTAGCCATGTGGCTGGTACCTTTTATCAATGAGGCATTCTCATCTTGCTTCCTCTGCATCTAGATGACAACTGCAGACTGAGAAAGCCTTTTCCCAGAATTCTCCTGTCCTGGTTGCCCCGCCTATACTTCCTGCCTGGCTACTGGCCACTTAGCATTTTATTAAACCAATACAAGTGACAGATCTTTGCGGGGTACAAGACCATTATCCCACAGCACTCCCCCCCCCCACTTTTTTTCAAAACAAGAACTCTGAATCTAATCTACTTTGCTTAGCTTTCTCCCTGATCATTCTCTCTCTCTCTCTCTCCCTCTCTCCCTCTCTCTCTCTCTCTCTCTCTCTCTCTCTCTCTCTCTCTCTCTTTCTCTTTCTCTCTCTCTGGTTTTTTTCAAGACAAGGTTTCTTTGTAGCTTTGGTGGCTGTCCTGGAAATAGCTCTTGTAGACCAGGCTCGCCTCGAACTCACAGAGATCTGCCTGCCTCTGCCTCCCAAGTGCTGGGATTAAAGGTGTGCGCCACCACTGCCCAGCTTCTGATCATTCTCTATAACAACTTGTAATCAATACTGTAAACAAAGATAAACATCCATAATCCATTTTTTGGGAATGTGGGCATAGTTTTCTAGGCTACTTCCTGATGATTGGAGGTACTGATAATTTTATGGGGACCTAAAGAAAATTTAGGATTATAGTCAAGTCCTGACGAGAATTTTCTGTGATGCTTGATTATCTCAGCCAGCAATCTTGAGGCTGTTCTGGATGTAGAACTCAGAGGAAACTCCAACAGAGGTCCTCTGAAACGTTGGATCATCTGGACCATCTGCTTCTATTGGAGATTTCTCAGGGGGTCTTCCTTGATCAAACCTGATTTTTATTAACCCAGAATGAATCCACAGCCTCTCATTTCCTGTGAAAACAAAAGCAAAAATCTCTTCTCCAAAGTAACATATCTTTTGACTTAAATTCTGAAGTCAAGACATTTTCAAAATATATGTGTTGGATTAATCCAGCAGCATTTGTAATCAAATGTCTTTTAGCAGCTGTTGTTCCTTCCTCAGCCATCAAACAATTCAAAGACAACACAATAACATACAGTATCCAGATTCTCTGTGTATTTTCCATCTTTATGTGGCTTTATTTTAAACTCAATTTCTTTTATTTTTACTTTTAATTTTTGTTTTTTTAAGACAGGATTGCTCAGTGTATCTTTGGTTGTCCTAGAACTCACTCTGTAGATCAGGCTATCCTTGAATTCATAGAGATGCTTGCCTCTGCCTCCCAAGTGCTTGGATTAAAGATGCGAGCCACCTGTTGGAACTTTGTTGGTAGGCCATGACCGTGTGGTGATACACAGATTAATGGAGATGGGTTAGTTTAGGATATAAGAGCTAGTTAGAAATACACTTAAGCTATTGGCCAAACAGTATTGCAAACAATATGGTTTTTGTGTGATTATTTCAGTTCCAGGCAGATGGAATGAACAAGCAGCCTTCGCCAACAAATTGGCATACCAATGTGGTCTGAAATACGTAAGGCTGATGCCCACCACCCACTTCAGGTCTAGATGCTTGTGTGCTTAATAGGGGTTGGGGAGAAAGTAACTGATACCACTCTGCCTACATTGGTGCCATGGTTCCTTATGAGAGTTGCAGTAAAAACTGTGTGGCATCTTTAAAAACTATAGCTTCCTGGTTCGCCAGAACAAACGGCTTTGGCTCTTTTAGGAGGTCCAGCTACAGAGCATTTTAATGGGGTTTGTGAATAGAGTGCTACAATTTGCTTAATGGTAACAGAGACCCACTGTGTGCTTGAAAATGGGGCAATGTTCATGGCTCTCAGAGACAGGGAACATGCCACTGCCATGTTGGAGTGGGTGGAGCCAAAAGTCCAAGCGGCCTTAGTCCTAACCATGCTGCTTTGCACTTTAAGAAGTGGTCCTAATCAGAAAAGGATTGCAGACACACAATAAAGACAAATCTAGATGGAAAAGACCTCTAAATAGGTCAAAGTGTTGGATAAATGTACCTAGGCTTGAGAGAGAGGAAAAAGAGACTAGACAGTTATAAAAGAGTACAAACAGCCATAGGTTAAAGGAGTAAAGATAATAAAATAAATATTAAACTTTTAAAAAAGTAATAGAGTAAGAAAAATAAGCCACCTAAAATGGAATATATGCAAAGAGTCTGGGTTATGTATATTATTGTGCTTTCTTTGAATTTTTTGACTGGGAAGGAGCTACGTACAGAGAGACATTTCATTGTATGGACTGCTAAGGTAAACCAACATATATTCTTTAAATGTATCTTGATTTCAAAATTTGAGTCCAAGGATTTGTTGTTTTGGAAAAGAGGTTCTTCTTTTGTTTCCACAGAGGATGAGAACCTATGGATTTCCTCCAGGCTAATGTGGTGTGATGGACCAAGACCCCCCCCCCCGAAAGGTCACTGTGAACACCCCCCAAAATTACTTTGCCCAACATAAAGCAGGAAGCAGTTTGGAGAGAACTATGCCCAAATTTCCCAAATATTGCTTATAAGTGTTCGTTTACATTTAAAGGGGAGATATGCTATAAAGGTTTTTATTGGTATGGATCTTGGTCTCTTGATACAAATTTTAGGTCAATTTTTGGATGTTTATTTCTGTTCTTGATTAAGGTATTTTGTTTGTGCAGTTCATTTAAAAATACAATGTATAGTTAAGAAATATAGGTTAATAGATAATCTATAATAGTCAAACTTATAGTCATGTTAGGTTTTCTAGCTATATAGAGATCTATTTCAGATAGATAGGTATTCTTCAGATATTTCAGAGACCTTCAGAATATGGCATTTAAAATGTTTTAAGAGCTTAGGACTTTTCATGACAATGAAACATGTCTGCTCCTGGCAATACCAATAACTTCAAGAGGAAGATGGGCATTGAAGATGCTCTTTATAGATGGAGTAGGTTATCCATTTGGACAAGAAACTTCTCTTGCCTGGACTGCTTGATGTTATTTTTTTATGAACTGGACATGCAGGGCCCACAGAAAAATGAATGCTGAACTTGCCTAAAGGTGAGATGGTCAGGGTTGCTGCTTCATGAAAGATTCTGCAAGACATTCTGTAGAACACAGAAGAAAGTGACTGACAAACTGCCAATATAGGTGGAACTGTCTGAAATTTCCTGTTTTATGAAAAAGTCTGGGATATTATGGGCCTGTAGGCTGAAGATGGATGCTCCAATGATACAGAAGAACTTTGGGTGACTGTCCAGGCATCAAGATGTCTCTGTCAATTGTAGAGTTTTGGAAGTTGATTACAATGTACTTCCTGTTAACTTAGGTAATATTATATCCTTCTGGAGTCTTTGATGGAGTTGAAGAATAGACAGTTCTAGTTTTCCTTAGTTATGATAAAAGATAAAGTAGATATAAATATTGTAGCTGTAATTCTTGCTTGCTTGTTTTGTTATATGTAATCTTGCTATGTTAAAGTTAAAATCTTCCTTTTAATTTAGACAGAAAGAGGACGTGATATATGTTGTGAACATGTTTTATTGCCATTGGTTAATAAAGAAGCTGCTTTCAACTAATGGCTTAACAGAATTTAGCCAGGCTGGAAGAGATATATAGGCAGAGAGTAGGCAGAGTCAGGGAGAAGCCATGTAGCCGCCAGAGGAGAAAGACATGAGCTGTTAGTTGGAACCTTGCCGGTAGGCCACAAACATCATGGTAAAATATAAAATAATGGAAATAGGTTAATTTCAGATGTAAGAGCTAGCCAATAAGAAGCTAGAGCTAATAGGCCAAGCACTGATTTAATTAATACAATTTCTATGTGGTTATTTTGGGTCGGGAAACAGGGAACAAACAAGCAGCCTCTGCCAATAAGTCCCTGTCTCAAACACAAGTTTTGACACCACTGTATCCAATATTATTTTTTACACTTATTGTGTGTGAGAGCAAGAGAGGGGGAAGAGAGAGAGAGAGAGAGAGAGAAAGAGAGAGAGAGAGAGAGAGAGAGAGAGAGAGAGAGAGAGAGAGAGAGAGAGAGAATAACTCGAAGGTGTCAGTTCTCCCTTTCCACCATGTGGGTCCCAGGAATAGGATTCAAGTCATCAAACTTGGTGGCGAGCAACCTTACTGATAAGCCTCCTGGCAGGCCCTGAACCCTTCCCTCTTTTTCCTTTTTTTTTTTTAACAGGTGGTTCTTTGTATCTCAGTCGATGTGTCTCAAGACTATAACCAAGTGGAGAATGTCATAAAACAGGTAAGAGGCTATTCGGGTGATTCCAGTTCAGTCCTTGACTTCTGAGTACTTCTTACATTTTGGTGACTTGGAGCTAGCAACTCTTTCTGCAGGTTCAGTGGTTCAGTGGATTTTATTTGTTGACCTTGTTTTTCTACACAGTGACTCTTTCATTCTGTCATGTAATGTTTGAAGCAGTATGTAATGTTCTGGACTGTTCTTCCAGGCACAAGAGAAGCTGGGTCCTGTGGACATGTTGGTTAACTGTGCAGGAACATCTCTGTCAGGAAAGTTTGAAGAGCTTGAAGTTAGTAGTTTTGAGGTAAGTGGCAGGTATTTGTTTACCTGGAGTCAAGATGATGTAGCTTCTGTTTTAAAATAGGCCCACCAAGAATCTCAACTACTAATTTACTTTAGTACCGAAGAAATGGACATTAGATTTGAAACCTAAGTACAAAACATTTTGTGGTTGGCAATCCATCAGTCTTGTTTTTAGTGTTCTCTAAGCTTCCATTAGGGTAATGGGGCTTGAAATCTTGACTCTGTTAAGTTAAATTACTCTCCTTTCTTAAAGAGAATGAGACTGTTAGACCAGCAGTAAGGCTATTTTTTCATGGGCTCTAGGAAGTACTGTGCACTCACAGATGCACTCAAGACTTGCAGGACAATCAGAGGGTAGCAATAAGCGGAAAGGTAGGACCTGCATTTCTGAGGTACCATTATCAGCTTGGCATACAGGAGAGTTGTTTATACTTATGTACGTTCATCTGGGAACAATGACAGTGAGATTTGAAAGATGACATCATCAGCTATGTAAATAATCAATTTGGGAAAATCATTGTTGTTGTCTAAATATGAAATAGTAAAGCAAAAGACTTGGGGATACCCAGAAAAAGAGGAATGAGTGTGTGGATATGTATATATCTGTGTGTTTATCTGATTTGTGTGTGCGTGTGTGCGCACATGTGCATAAGATGATGCCGTAAGAATATTCAGACTCTACTGCGAACAGGGATTAAAAACTGGATGGAGGAATAAATAGTTACTAAATTGAATGCTGAGACACCAGGAAGTAAGTGTGTGTGTGTGTGTGTGTGTGTGTGTGTGTGTGTGTGTGTGTATAGCAAGGGGGATGGGCGTGTTTACATTTATGTCTCAGATAGCCATGCCAGTGAAATCACATGGGTGTTTTATGAAGCTTTGAATGGAAATAGAAGCAACTGAGTGTGCAAATCTCACACACTCGATGTATTTGATGTTGTCACTGAAGAGACACAGCTCATGACTGGGGTGATTCAGTTGGTCCCATGTGGCTCCTTTGGGTGACATTTCTGATACTCCACCCACTTCATTCTGGCCTTCACTCTGATGCCTTTTTCCTCTGCAATTTTGCCTGTAATCCTTCCCTGTAATAAATCCTCTATTGCTATATGCTGAGGACTTTAAGACTTCAGTGAATGACCAAATCTGGCTTGGTCTCAAGGACCCCTATACCCTTCTCTTTATTCTCTTTTTAATGATTTCCTTCTGAGTTTCCTGGAGGTGTATCTTATCTTTACCTGTGCTGTGAATGTTGGATCATCTTTTGTTCTACCAGAACCACTCTTTCATGTATGTGTTTGTTTCTTTGGAGAGGCTGGTGTTGTGTTTTGTGTTGGAGGCTTCCCTGGGTGTCTGTTGACCCTTGCCTGTGTTTTCATATTGTACTGGATGGAGAGTTCTGTGTCCATGGGTGGAGCCCTCTGTAGGGTGATGGTTTGTCCATGTCTTAGGGGTGCTTGGAGTCTGATGTGGGATGTCCTTGTGTATATTTGTTGCTTTTATTGGTTGATAAATAAAGCTATTTTGGCCAATGACTTAGCAGGGTAAAACCAGGTGTGAAATCCAAACAGAGATAGAGAGAGTAGGCAGAGTCAAGGAGATGCCATGTAGCTGCCAAAGGAGAAAGATGCCAGAACCTTACCAATAAGCCACAGCCTCATGACTATACACAGATTAATAGATATGGGTTAATATAAGATATAAGAGCTAGCTAGAAATACGCCTCTTGGCCAAAGTGTTGTAATTAATATAGTTTTACTGTGATTATTTGGGTCTGGGCAGCTGAGAAATGAAAGTACAGTCTCTGTTTACAAATGGTACCCAGTGCTTGATCAAGGAAGACCCCCTGAAAAATCTCCAATGGAAACAGATGGTCCAGATGATCCAGCATTTCAGTGCACCTCTGTTACAGTTTCCTATGAGTTCTACATCCAGAACAGCCTCAAGACTGCTGGCTGAGATCATCCAGGCTCACAGAATACTCCAGTTAGGACTTGACCATAATCCTAAATTTTCTTTAGGTCCCCATAAGATTATCAGCACACCCAGTCATCAGGAAGTAGCCTAAAAATCTATGTCAGCATTCCCAAAAAATGGATTATGGATGCTTGTCTTTGTTTAGAGTGTTGGTTACAAGTTGTTATAATGGTCAGGAAGAAAGCTAAACAAAGGAGATTAGAGTCAGAGTTCTTGTTTTGAAAGGAGAAAAGGGGAAGTGCTATGGGATAATGCGTTTGTGCCCTGTGAAAATTTGTCACTCATACTGGTTTAATAAAACACTGATTTGCCAGTATCCAGGCAGGAAGTATAGATGGGACAATCAGACCAGGAGAATTCTGGGAAGAAGAAAGGTTTAGTCTGCAGTTGTCACCCCGACACAGAGGAAGCAAGATGAAAATAATGCACTGAGAAAAGGTACCAAGCCATATGGCTAAACATAGATAAGAATTATGGGTTAATTTAAGTTGTAAGAGCTAGTTCATAATAAGTCTGAGCTAATAGGCCAAACAGTTTATAATTAATTTAACCCTCTGTGTGTTTCTTTGGGACTGAAAGGCTATGGAACAAGGCGGGAAAGAAACTTATATCTACAGGGGTCAGTATCTGTAGGTCTTTCTCTCTAATTTATCCAAAGCCCCAGAGAAGTGACCTAGGCCTGGGAAAAAACTGCATGCCCCACTGTTAGAATGGAGTTTGCATTCAGTGTCTACAGAGATGTTCTAGGTACATTGAAGTCTAACTCACTTAATGTATGTCAGTCCTTTCTAGAAAGTTTGTCTTCTGCCAGCAGGATACCACTAAAATTTAACTGGTTTTTTTGTTGTTATGTCAGTTTTCAAAAAGTGAACTGAAACACTTATAAATCACTGAGGTATGTTTGTTTAAGACACCATGTCACTGTGCACACCAGGCTGGCCTCTTGCACTTCTGCCTCAGCTTCCTAAACGCTGTTAGCATGGCTCTTTGTCAACTGTCGCCTGGCAAATTTGGCTATTTGAGAGTCAACAATTTGAAGGCGTTTATCATATTGTGATGTTGTTTAGCCATCTAATGCCAAGACATTTTTGTCTCCCCAAAGGATACCCTGCACTGTAGTCAGTATTTCTCATTGCCCCAGACCCTGGCTACTGCTAACCTGTGTGTGTCTTGCTGACTAGTAGAAAATGTGATGTATCCCTCTGGCGTCTGGCTTCCTTCACATAGCATAACGTTCTCAAGGTCCCTTCATGCTGTAGTATATATCAGTGTGTCATTCGATTTTCTGGGTTGGTAATGGTCCCATTGTGTGGCATACTGCAATGTACTTGCTTGTTTATCATCAGTGAAAATTTGGAATCTTTTTACCTGGCCTAGCTCCATCCCAGAAGCCTTTGGGGTTTGTGTTGTACAATCCTGCGTTTTTAGTTTCTCTGTTCAACATCCAGTGTCTAGTCTTGCCACTTGTCATTCTGATCTCCAGATTTCAAGATGCCGTTGCTTTTCCTTTCATTTTTTTTTTTTGTTCTCTTAAAAAGGTGGGGGTTGAGCTGTTAGCTGGGCCTAATGGCTCTTACCTATAAGCCCAGCTCTTGGGAAGCTGAAACAGGATAATAATCATGACTTTGAGGCCAGCCTGGGCTATGAAGTAAGTTTCAGGACAGTCTAAGCTACAGTGTAAGACCCTGTCTCCAAAACAGACAGACAAATTAGCATACTGTTTACTGCTGTTTTAGTGGGTTCTCTAGAAAGAGCGGAGGTGAGCACATGCTCTTATTCTTTCTCAGGTAGCTTTTGGGGCGTGGGGCTGCAGGAATGGCTCGGTGGTTAGTGTGCTTGCTGATCTTGCAGAGGACTCAGGTTCCATTCTCAACACTCACCCGATAGTTCACATCTGCAACTCCAGTGCCAAAGAATCCAGTGCCCACCAGGCACACACATATATGCACACAAGACACCTTATATATATATATATAAAACTTTTAAGATGAAAACAATACTGTGATAATAAAGCATATTCTGGAAACAAGCAGAAATCCTAATTTCTGAACACAGTAAATATTTTTTGTTTTTCTTGGCATTTGCAAAATAAAATAGTGAGAATTATGGTCTACATAGCTCCTGCCTTATACTTTTTAAAAATTATTTATTTATTTAATTTTATTTTACATTCCAACCACAGTTTTCCCTCTCACACCTCCACCTCCCACCCCGTTCTCCCCACTTCGCCCTTAAATTACCCCTGATGCACTTCTGCCGAAGGGTAAAGCCTCCAATAGGGAGTCAGCAAAGCCTGACACATTAAGTTGAGGCAGGACCAAGTCGCTCTCCCTGCATCAAGGTTGAGCAAGGTATCCCATCATAGGAATGGGTTCCAAAAAGCCAGCTCAGGGGTACATGCACCAGGGATAGAACCTGGTCCCACTGCCAGGGGTCCCTCAGACCAAGCTACACAACTGTCTCCCACAGGCAGAGGGTCCACAGCTGTCGGTCTAGAGTTTGTGAGTTCCCATGAGTTTGGTTTATCTGTCTCTGTAGATTTCCCTGTCATGATCTTGACCCACCCACCTTGCTCATACATTCTCTCCTTCCTCTCTTCAACTGGAATCCTGGAACTTGACCTGGTCCTTGGCTGTGGATCAGTGCATCTGCTTCTATCAGTTACTGAATGAAATTTGCTCTATTGTGACAATTAGGGTAGTCACTAATCTGATGACAGGGGAAGACCAGTTCAGGCTCCCTCTTCCACTATTGCCAGGAGTCTTAGCTGGGGTCATCCTTGTGGGTTTCTGGGAATTTCCCTAGCATTGGGTTTCTCCTTAACCCCATAATGGCTCCCTCTATCAAGATGTGATGGAGGAAGGTCATTGGTTAAAAAATAAACTGCTTGGCTGGCCCTCATAGGTTAAAACATAGGTGGGAGGAGTAGACAGAACGGAATGCTGGGAGGAAGAGGAAGTGAGCTAAAAGATGCCATGCTCTCCTTGCCCGGCCAGACGCGATGAAACTCCGACCCAGGATGGACGTAGGCTAGAATCTCCCTGGTAAGCCACCTCGTGGGCTACACAGATTATAAGAAATGGGCTAGTCCAGGTGCGAGAGTTAGCCGAGAAGAGGCTAGATAGAAATGGGCCAAGCAGTGTTTAAATGAATACAGTTTGTGTGTTGTTATTTTGGGCATAAGCTAGCAGGTGGCCGGGGTGCTGGGGACGCAGCCCTGCCGCTCCTATTACTACAAAGATGTCTCTTTTATTATTCTTCCACTCTGTCCCTCACCCAAGTCAACCATCCCCTTCCCTCATGTTCTCATTCCCCAATCCCCTCCCCTGTACTGACCCCCCCACCCTTAGTTTACCCAGGAGATCTCATCTAATTCCCCTTCACAGGGCAATCATATAACCCTCTTAGGGTCTTATTATCTAGCTTCTCTGGAGCTATGGATTATAGTCTGGTTATCCTTTGCTTTATGTCTAATACTCACTTATGAGTGAGTGCACACTATGTTTGTCTTTCTGGGTCTGGGTTACCTCACTCAGGATGATTTTCTTCTAGTTCCATCCATTTGCCTGCAGATTTCATAATGTCACTTTTTTTTTTTACAGTTGAGTAATACTCCCTTGTGTAAATATATCACATTTTCTTTATCCATTCTTCAGTTGAGGGTCATGTAGGTTGTTTCCAGGTTCTGACCATTACAAATAGTGCTGCTATGAACATAATTGAGGAAGGGTCTTTGTGGTATGATTTTGTGTCCTTTGGGCATATGCCCAAGAGTGGTATCACTGAGTCTTGAAGTAAGTTGATTCCCAATTTTCTGAGAAAACGCAAAACTGATTTCCAAAGCGGCTGTAAAAACTTGGACTACCACCAGCAGTGGAAGAGTGTTCCCCTTACTCCACATCCTCCTCAACATAAGTGGCCCTCAGTATTTTTTATCTTAGTCATTCTGACAGGTCTAAGATTAGGTATCTCAATTGTTTTGATTTGCATTTCCCTATTGATTAAGGATGTTGAGCAATTCCTTAAATGTCCTTTGGCCATTTGAGATTCTTCTGTTGAGAATTCTCTGTTTAGCTCTGCACCCCATTTTTAATTTGATGATTTTGTATTTTGATGTCTAGTTTCTTGAGTTCTTTATATATTTATATGTGGGGTTCATAAAGATATTTTCCCATTCTGTAGGTTGTCATTTTGTCTTATTGACAAAATTGTCTTGCCTTACAGAAGCTTTTCAGTTATTGATTCACTTATTGATTGCTCTCAGTGTCTGTGCTACTGCTGTTATATTTAGGAAGTGGTCTCCTGTTCCAGTGCATTCAAGGCTACTTCCCACTTTCTCTTCTGTCAAGTTCAATGTAACTGGATTTATGTTGAGGTCTTTGATCAACTTAGACTTCAGTTTTTTGCATGGCAATAGATATGGATCTATTTGCAATCATCTTCATGTTGACATCCAGTTATGCCAGCACCATTTATTGAAGATGCTTTCCTTTTTCCATTGAATAATGTTAGTTTCTTTGTCAAAAATCAGATGTTCATAGGTGTGTGGATTAATGTCAGGGTCTTTGATTCAATTTCATTGGTCCACATGTCTGTTGTTATGCCAATACCAGCTTGTTTTCAGTACTATAGCCCTGTAGTAGAGTTTGAAGTTAGGGATGGTGATTCCTCCAGAAATTACTTTATTGTATATGACTGTTTTGGCCATTCTGGATTTTTTGTTTTTCCATATGAAGTTGAGCGTGGTTCTTTTGAGGTCTGTGAAGAATTTTGCTGGGCATTGCATTGAATCTGTAGATTGCTTTTGGTAAGATTGCCATTTTTACTATGTTAATTCTACCTATCCAAGAGCATGGTAGATCTTTACATTTTTTGGTATCTTCTTCAATTTCTTTCTTAAAAGATTTAAACTTCTTGTTAAACAGGTCCTTCACTTGTTTGGTAGAATTACCCCCAAGATATTTTATGTTATTTGTGGCTATTGTAAAGGGTGATTTTTTTTCTCAACCCATTTATCATCTGTATATAGGAAGGTTACTGATTTTTTTTGAGTTAATCTTGTATCCTTCCACGATTAAAAAAGGTGTTTATGAGTTATAGAAGTTCCCTGGTAGAATTTTTGGGGTCACTTATGTATACTCTCATATCATCAGCAAATAGTGAAAATTTGACTTCTTTTTTTCCTATTTGTATCCCTTTATTTCCTTTTGTTTTCTTATTGCTCTAGCTAGGATCTCAAGAACTATACTGAATAGCTATGGAGAGAGTGAACACCTTTTCTTATTCCTAATTTCAGTGGCATCACTGTGAGTTTCTCTCCATTTAGCTTGATGTTGGCTGTTGGCTTGCTGTATATTTAGATTTTTTCTCTCACTTCTTTATCCCCACTTCCTGATGGACAGCCAACTTAAAGGACTACAGCCCAGTCACCCCAGGGTGTCATTGTGGTTTATGTTTAGGTGTCCAACTGGGCTGTTTAGTTTTGCAAGATGACAGAGAGTAAGACTTCGTTGTATAAAGGCAATACCGTGAGCATTGTCACACCCTCAAGTGAGCAAAGGTTTTAAGAGTGATGAGAAGCTGTGAGTGCCAATGTGGGCTCTTACCTGTCCCAGCACACAAGCTGGTGCATACTGAGTTCTTACTGTCCACCAGGATCTGTGCTAGTGCTTAGCTTGTGTTTCCCTCTTCATCCCTGATTCCAAGATTAACCCCGTTTTCAGCTGAGAAAATGCAGTGTCTGTTTCTCATGTGACAGTGGCACCCAGACTACAGCTCACATCTGTACCGTTAGCTGGTGCCATTTTCTCTGTTATCTTTTCTTAGCTTGGAACTGATAGGGCTACAAATACTTAGAAGCTTTCTCCTAAAACTGTCTTTCAAAAAGTATTACCTTCAAGGACCTGGAAAAAAGCTTAGGGGGTCAAGGATGTTTACCACTCTAGAATACCTCGGTTTGATTCCCAGCATCTTACACCTGTCTTTAAGCTGTAGAAGATCCGGTGCCCCTTTGTGGCCTTTGTGGGTACTGGACACATGTGATATACATACTTATTTGGAGACAAGATACCCATACCTAAAAGTATCACTATAAAATGTTACCTACAATACAAAGGGTACATTTTCTAAGGAGAAAGCTGGTTTTGAGCATGTGTATTTGTGCACGGTGAGGGCAAAGGTTGATGTTCACGATCCTCCTCCGTCTCTTTCCACCTTATTCGGGTCTCACCAAGAATGGAGTTCACCACACTGGCTGGGACTGTCCAACCAGCCTCCGGGATCTGCCTGCTTCCGCCTTCCTCTTCCTCCCAGTGCTTGGTTACAGATGTGTGCCCGATGCCCAGCCCATCTTTTGTGAGGGTCCTGGGCATCCAAACGCAAGTCCTAGTGCTTGCATGGAAAACACTTTCCGAATTGAATCCTGTGACCAGCCCTAATTTTGACTGTCACTCTGAGAATGGAAAACTAGGCCAGACTAGTCTTCAAAGGGTAGGTCCCCAGTGTTGCATGGTCTGCAGCGTCATTCGCTGACTCATGCACCAGTCTCTTTGGCTTTGTCTTAGTCACTGTTCTATGGCTGTGAAGAGACACCATGACCAAACAATTATTTCAAAGGAAAATTTAACTGGGACTGGCTCTTGGTTCAGAGGTTTATTCCGTTTTCATCATGGCGGGAACCAGACAGGGTATAGTTCTAGAGCAGTGCTGAGAGCTTTACATCCTGGGACACATACACAAACACTCAGAGAGAGAGAGAGAGAGAGAGAGAGAGAGACTGGACAGACCGGATCGACGGGACCAACCGGTCAGACGGGACAGACCAGTCAGACAGGACAGACCGGACCGACCGGTCAGACAGGACCGACCGGTCAGACATGACAGATAGGACCGACCGGTCAGACCGGACCAACTGGTTAGACCAGTCAGACGGGACAGAACGGACCGACCTGTCAGACCAGACCAACTGGTTAGACCAGTCAGACGGGACAAACCGGACCGACCAGTCAGACGGGACTGGTCGGACAGGACGGACCGGTCAGACAGGACAGACCGGACCGACCGGACAGACAGGACCGACCGGACAGACAGGACCGACCGGTCAGACCGGACAGACAGGACCGACCAGTCAGACCGGACAGACAGGACCGACCGGACAGACAGGACAGACCGGACAGACAGGACCGACCGGTCAGACCGGACCGACTGGTCAGACCGGTCAGACAGGACAAACCGGACCGACCAGTCAGACCGGACCGGTCGGACAGGACGGACCGGTCAGACAGGACAGACCGGACCGACCGGACAGACAGGACCGACCGGACAGACAGGACCGACCGGTCAGACCGGACAGACAGGACCGACCGGTCAGACCGGACCGACTGGTCAGACCGGTCAGACAGGACAAACCGGACCGACCAGTCAGACCGGACAGGACGGACCGGTCAGACAGGACAGACCGGACCGACCGGTCAGACCGGACAGACAGGACCGACCGGATAGACAGGACCGACCCGTCAGACCGGACAGACAGGACCGACCGGTCAGACCGGACAGACAGGACCGACCGGACAGACAGGACCGACCGGACCGACTGGTCAGACCGGTCAGACAGGACAAACCGGACCGACCAGTCAGACCGGACCGGTCGGACAGGACGGACCGGTCAGACAGGACAGACCGGACCGACCGGTCAGACGGGACAGACAGGACCGACCGGACAGACAGGACAGACCGGACAGACAGGACCGACCGGTCAGACCGGACCGACTGGTCATACCGGTCAGACAGGACAAACCGGACCGACCAGTCAGACCGGACCGGTCGGACAGGATGGACCGGTCAGACAGGACAGACTGGACCGACCGGTCAGACCGGACAGACAGGACCGACCGGATAGACAGGACCGACCGGTCAGACCAGACAGACAGGACCGACCGGTCAGACAGGACCGACCGGTCAGACCGGACAGACAGGATCGACCGGTCAGACCGGACAGACAGGACCGACCGGTCAGACCGGACAAACCGGACCGACCGGTCAGACCGGACCGGTCGGACAGGACGGACCGGTCAGACAGGACAGACCGGACCGACCGGACAGACAGGACCGACCGGACAGACAGGACCGACCGGTCAGACCGGACAGACAGGATCGACCGGTCAGACCGGACAGACAGGACCGACCGGTCAGACCGGACAGACAGGACCGACCGGTCAGACCGGACAGACAGGACCGACCGGTCAGACCGGACAGACAGGACCGAGCGGTCAGACCGGACAGACAGGACCGACCGGTCAGACCGGACAGACAGGACCGACCGGTCAGACCGGACAGACAGGACCGACCGGTCAGACCAAACAGACAGGACAGACCGGTCAGACTGGACCGACTGGTCAGACCGGTCAGACAGGACCGACCGGACAGACAGGACCGACCGGTCAGACCGGACAGGACAGACCGGTCAGACCGGACAGACCGGTCAGACCGGACAGACAGGACCGACCGGTCAGACCGGACAGACAGGACCGACCGGTCAGACCGGACAGACAGGACCGACCGGTCAGACCGGACAGACAGGACCGACCGGTCAGACCGGACAGACAGGACCGACCGGACAGACCGGACCGACCGGTCAGACCGGACAGACAGGACCGACCGGTCAGACCGGACAGACAGGACCGACTGGTCAGACCGGTCAGACAGGACAAACCGGACCGACCGGTCAGACCGGACAGGACGGACCGGTCAGACAGGACAGACCGGTCAGACCGGACAGACAGGACCGACCGGATAGACAGGACCGACCCGTCAGACCGGACCGACCGGTCAGACCGGACAGACAGGACCGACCGGTCAGACCGGACAGACAGGACCGACCGGACAGACAGGACCGACCGGTCAGACCGGACAGACAGGACCGACCGGACCGACTGGTCAGACCGGTCAGACAGGACAAACCGGACCGACCAGTCAGACCGGACCGGTCGGACAGGACGGACCGGTCAGACAGGACAGACCGGACCGACCGGACAGACAGGACCGACCGGACAGACAGGACCGACCGGTCAGACCGGACAGACAGGACCGACCGGTCAGACCGGACAGACAGGACCGACCGGTCAGACGGGACAGACAGGACCGACCGGACAGACAGGACCGACCGGTCAGACCGGACAGACAGGACCGACCGGTCAGACCGGACCGACTGGTCAGACCGGTCAGACAGGACAAACCGGACCGACCAGTCAGACCGGACAGGACGGACCGGTCAGACAGGACAGACCGGACCGACCGGTCAGACCGGACAGACAGGACCGACCGGATAGACAGGACCGACCCGTCAGACCGGACAGACAGGACCGACCGGTCAGACCGGACAGACAGGACCGACCGGTCAGACCGGACAGACAGGACCGACCGGACAGACAGGACCGACCGGTGAGACCGGACAGACAGGACCGACCGGACCGACTGGTCAGACCGGTCAGACAGGACAAACCGGACCGACCAGTCAGACCGGACCGGTCGGACAGGACGGACCGGTCAGACAGGACAGACCGGACCGACCGGTCAGACCGGACAGACAGGACCGACCGGACAGACAGGACAGACCGGACAGACAGGACCGACCGGTCAGACCGGACCGACTGGTCATACCGGTCAGACAGGACAAACCGGACCGACCAGTCAGACCGGACCGGTCGGACAGGATGGACCGGTCAGACAGGACAGACCGGACCGACCGGTCAGACCGGACAGACAGGACC
Source organism: Microtus pennsylvanicus (assembly GCF_037038515.1). Lineage (NCBI taxonomy): Eukaryota > Metazoa > Chordata > Mammalia > Rodentia > Cricetidae > Microtus > Microtus pennsylvanicus. The sequence goes on from NC_134588.1 coordinate 5,095,447, forward strand.
GACCGGATAGACAGGACCGACCGGTCAGACCAGACAGACAGGACCGACCGGTCAGACAGGACCGACCGGTCAGACCGGACAGACAGGATCGACCGGTCAGACCGGACAGACAGGACCGACCGGTCAGACCAGACAGACAGGACCGACCGGTCAGACAGGACCGACCGGTCAGACCGGACAGACAGGACCGACCGGTCAGACCGGACAGACAGGACCGACCGGTCAGACCGGACAGACAGGACCGACCGGTCAGACCGGACAGACAGGACCGACCGGTCAGACCAAACAGACAGGACCGACCGGTCAGACTGGACCGACCGGACAGACAGGACCGACCGGTCAGACCGGACAGACAGGACAGACCGGTCAGACCGGACAGACCGGACAGACAGGACCGACTGGACAGACAGGACCGACCCGTCAGACCGGACAGACCGGTCAGACTGGACCGACCGGTCAGACCGGTCAGACAGGACCGACCGGTCAGACCGGACAGACAGGACCGACCGGTCAGACTGGACCGACCGGTCAGACCGGACAGACAGGACCGACCGGTCAGACCGGACAGACAGGACAGACCGGTCAGACAGGACCGACCGGACAGACAGGACCGACCGGTCAGACCGGACAGACAGGACAGACCGGACAGACAGGACCGACCGGTCAGACCGGACCGACTGGTCAGACCGGTCAGACAGGACAAACCGGACCGACCAGTCAGACCGGACCGGTCGGACAGGATGGACCGGTCAGACAGGACGGACCGGACCGACCGGTCAGACCGGACAGACAGGACCGACCGGATAGACAGGACCGACCGGTCAGACCAGACAGACAGGACCGACCGGTCAGACCGGACCAACTGGTCAGACCGGTCAGACAGGACCGACCAGACAGACAGGACCGACCGGATAGACAGGACCGACCGGTCAGACCGGACAGACAGGACCGACCGGACAGACAGGACCGACCGGTCAGACCGGACCAACTGGTCAGACCGGTCAGACAGGACCGACCAGACAGACAGGACCGACCGGATAGACAGGACCGACCGGTCAGACCGGACAGACAGGACCGACCGGACAGACAGGACCGACCGGTCAGACCGGACCGACTGGTCAGACCGGTCAGACAGGACAAACCGGACCGACCAGTCAGACCGGACCGGTCGGACAGGACGGACCGGTCAGACAGGACAGACCGGACCGACCGGTCAGACCGGACAGACAGGACCGACCGGACAGACAGGACCGACCGGTCAGACCGGACAGACAGGACCGACCGGTCAGACCGGACAGACAGGACCGACCGGTCAGACCGGACAGACAGGACCGACCGGTCAGACCGGACAGACAGGACAGACCGGTCAGACTGGACCGACTGGTCAGACTGGTCAGACCGGTCAGACAGGACCGACCGGACCGACAGGACCGACCGGTCAGACCGGACAGACAGGACAGACCGGTCAGACCGGACAGACCGGACAGACAGGACCGACCGGACAGACCGGACAGACCGGACAGACAGAGACTGAGCCCTGTGCGAACTTTTGAAACATCAGAGCACACCCCAGAGATACACCTCCAACAAGGTCAGACCTATTAATTCTTCCTGACTATTCAACTAGGAACCAATTCTACAAACAGATGAGTCTGTGAGGCCATTCTCATTCAAACCACCACTGTCTCTGTTAAAGAACTTATCCTGGAAAGTGACAGAACTGCCCTTGAGAAGGACATAGGCTGTTGACCTTGTTCCCACCTCACATGGCCTCTGTTCCTTGCAGAAATTGATGAGCATCAACTACCTGGGCAGCGTGTACCCCAGCAGAGCAGTGATCACCACCATGAAGGAGCGGCGGGTGGGCAGAATCGTGTTCGTGTCCTCTCAGGCAGGACAGCTGGGGCTGTTCGGTTTCACAGCCTATTCTTCGTCCAAGTTTGCCATAAGAGGATTGGCAGAAGCTCTGCAGATGGAGGTAAACGTATTTATGTTTGTATGTCTCCCTTGCAGATCAGTGTAAGCACTGTAGTTTGTTTAGCATCTTTGCCTGTGTTTGAATTTCACTAAAGATCTGGAAATCTGATACTAGTGTAAAGAAAACTAATTCAGTTGTAAGTTCTGGGTTTAACAGATCTTATTGCATAAAAATAATCCTCAGGACAGAGACAAAATGATTCTGAGTGCAGGGAGTTGTCTGCTGCATAGAGTCCTGGAGATGCCTTCCTGATACTGCTTGGCCTCTGCTTCAGTAAGCCAGGGATACCGTTAGATAGACCATTTTCTTAAAGATCCATGCCGGGCTAGGGAACTGGCTGAAAGGGTGAAATGCTTGGTACAGTGTGAGTACCAGAGTTTGGCTCTCCATTTGGACATGCTGGGTGGTTGTGACAGTCTGCCTGTAATTCTTATAGATAGAAGGTGAAGACAAGGGCGCAAAGCAAGCTGGCTAGCCTAGTCTTATCAGTGTGAGTGCAATTGAGAGATCCCACCTCAAAGCATGAGATAGAGAATCATCCAGAAAAACTCAGCATTAGCCTCAGGCTTCTGCACACACAGTCTTAGTCAACAGAGCATGCATAACTGTGAAATTGCAGCCATCACTCTTAAGGACTCTAAAATAACCATTCTTCTTTCTTTCTTTTTTCTGTGTGTGTCTGTGTGTGTGTGTGTGTGTGTGTGTGTGTGTGTGTGAGTGTGAAGTATGTGCAGGAAGTTTCTTCAGGTCACTTTTTGGAAGGGAAGTTGAGTTTTTAGTGAATTCGGTGAGTTTGTCAGATTCACATGGTCACTTGGTAACAGGGATAATACAAGGTTGACCCTGTGACTGCAAGCTTCCAGGTCCTGCCGCAGAGGATGTCTGTCATTCAGGGCATCTGGCGGCTGCCTCATCCAGTCATTTCGGTTCTGGTCTCAGGATCCATTTGGCATACGAGTTTGGGAGATAAAAATATATGCCCATATTTCCCCCATGTCTGACAATTCACTCCCGAGGGGACAGTAACACCGCAGCTGGTCCAGTCCTCTCACCTTCCTGATGACAAGAGCGATTGTCCGCACTGCTGGTGGCTGGATGGCGCTGTCTCCTTGACTCCTGTACATTAAGAGTGCTATTACTTAAATAAGCAAACAAAACAAAGAAGACTGCGATTTTATTTGGCGAAAATAAATTCAGTCTTTTGAATCCAATTTGTTCATAGTAAAACTTGCATCAAAAGATTTCCTTAAGATCTGTTTTTTGAAATCTGGATAACTTGGTCAGTTTTTATGAATAGTTGCTAAAGTGCTTAATGCTCTGAGTAAATTTTTCAGTTCAATTAATATTTTAAGTCTTCAGTTTATCTCCCTGTTCCCCAAACTGAAGTAAGCCCCTGGAAATCTGGGCATGGTGTGTTTAATCGGATGCTTTGTTGGTATTTGGGATTGAATTTTCTTTTCCAGTCTTTTAGATACAAATATATTATTTAAAGATCTTTTTAAAACTTGATCTTTTGGCAAGTATATTTATGAAATGGGTTATAGTCAGAGTTGTATTCAAGATTCAACCAAAACAACACAACAGCAAACCCCAACCCAGGTGCTTTTCCTGCTTGCCCTCCTGAGAATGTACAGCCCCTTCCCCATCTCTTTCCACCAGAGTGGAGCAGTAAGCTGAAGGCTAGAGTGTCTGCTTGGATGAATTCTTGTTTTAATAGAACCAGGAAGAACAGCTCTTAAGTGGATTTTTTTTTTTAATGATAAACTTGTTCTTAGGCAAGCCACCCATTGCCAAGTAGAAGAGAGAAAATGGAACAGGATGGGGGAGAGACAGAGCAGAAGGGGAGAAAATGGCCATTCCATAGGGGCAGGGAGAAAGAATAGCTAGGCAGGCATCACACTTGTCATGGCTCAGAACTGAGTGTAAGCTAATCTTTCCTTTTGGTTGGGTTATGATATTGACAGTTAAAGAAAAATGTGGGCATAAATTTGTATGGACTGATTTTTTTTTTTGCAATTTTGTGAACAAGAATATCAGGAGACCAGGAACTATATAAGATACAGAGAGCTGTCCATTCAGTTCATACCCATTCTTAGGGCTGTGTTGACACATCGTAGTAATTTAGTAAGACTTTGCTGGGTAAACAAACCAAAGACTGCATAAATGTCAAGTTGTTTGTCACTGGAAGCATCCAGCCATAGACTGGATTGCAGAGAGAATGCTAGCTTGAAATGGGATTGTCTGATTCTTTTCCATCTTGGTATTTACAGTTCCTTCCCATGAGAGAACAGTTCTAACTTTTGGTGACTCATTCATGGCCTTGAGTTGGAGAACCATTACTTTGAAAATCGTTTTGATTTTCATAAACACTACAATTCTTACTGTGGCATTTTGGGGCGGGGGCACAGAGTAAGTTTGAGAAGGCACTGTCGGTCTTGATGAATTGGGGGGCACAGAGTAGGTCTGAGAAGCCAGTGTCTGTCTTGATGAACTGGGGGGACACAGAGTAGGTCTGAGGAGCTTCTGTTGGTCTTGGTGGATTTGGGGGCACAGAGTAGGTCTGAGAAGCTTCTGTTGGTCTTGGTGGATTTGGGGGCACAGAGTAGGTCTGAGGAGCCTCTGTTGGTCTTTGTGAGTTACCTAATTATCATTTACTCACTTTTTTTTTGAGCCATTTTTCTCTAGTCCTAATACAGGACCAAGCGAGACTACTAGAGAAAATGTTTTATTTTATTTTATTAAGTTCCCAACTGAAAAGCAGGTGTGAGAGAAATCACTTGTCATTGTCACAGCTGGTCCACTGTCTGGTCTGGAAGGGAGTCCTGGCTGTCAAGGCCAAGCCACGAACCCTCTTTCCCTGGCCGCACTGGCTAGGGGCCAGCTTTCACTCTTGCACCTACTCGACTGGCTGGCCAGCAACTGCTCTTTCTTTCTCTTGACCCGTGTACTTCCCCTGAGGCCACACAGCTGTGTCACTAAGGGAACCTAGGAGATAAAGGGCAGGCTTCCTGTCCGTGGCTAGCCTTGTTGTCCCCGCTTCACCCCAGATGTCTTTATGAGGACAGAGACATAAGTCAACAGCAAACAAAAGGATCATGCCAAAATGAACTTGATGGTCTGAGCCTTTGGATTACTAATTACCAGGGTAAGAGGACAGGTAACAAGGTTGATGTTGGACAGTATTCGGAAGACTGTCCCCCGAAAAGAAGGTCCACTGGGATTGTTGGAGTGTGTTCATCAGTAGAGAAGTTGAATGGAAAGAGAAAGTAGGGGACAGAAAAGCTTTGGAAGAGCCAGAGGGAGGTTGGGATTAGGCAGAATAGCTGTAGAGCTGATAGAGAAATTATCTGGAACCGGGCATGGTGCTGCACACCTGTACCGCAGGCATTTGGGACATCTTGGCAGAAAGCTCACCAGTTGATAGCCTGGCCTTATGCAACGAGAGATCTTAGTGTCAAAGGGCAGAGGGGAGTTTCTCTATGTAAATACTGCCGAGGATGTTTGCAGTAGCGTTGCTTGACTGGTCCTACTTTGGGGATCCACCTGACACTCCATGGGTGGTGGTACAGGACCTCGCCACACCTGGGTTCCCATGCAGCAGTGGGCAGCAGGGAAGGCAATGAGACTCACAGTCTCCTGCAAGTGAAGTGAACCTAACAGTGTAGTATTGGAAGCAGTTTGAAAGGCAAAAAGGCTATGACCTTGTAGATAAGGGTGTAGACCTGTTCCTCCTATTCCTGCCTTGAAACTCTGCTCAGTTCATGGTGGAGTCTGAGTGAGCACACTGGTTAAACATGATCTGTCCACACTGGGCAGCTCCCGGCCTTTGCCTGGTCAGCAGGCAGGGAGAACCTTAGTAGGAGTTGGCTTGATGTACTTTAGAGTCGGGAATTCTTGCTAACCATTCCAAGTCATCATGGAGAGGTGTCCTCAGTGCTTTTGGTGGCAGTTGATTGGCAGTCCCCTCATGAGCCTAAGACTCAGCACAGCTCACACAAGTTAATGGATGAATACAAATGGTCTATTTATTGACAGTGCAAACCTTGTTTGTGACCAGGTGAAGCCTTACAATGTGTATGTCACTGTGGCCTACCCACCAGACACGGACACCCCGGGGCTGGCGGAAGAAAACAAAACGAAGGTCAGTACTCCTACATAGTTGTTTGCCTTCTGTGTCGTATGCTTGTATATGGGATGTGTTTTGTGGGGGGGATGTGTGTTGTGTGTGGGACATGTGTGTGTGATATGTGTTATAGTGTTTGGTGTGTGGTATGTGGTGTCCATGTGATGTATGTTGTGTGAGTGGTAGATGTGTATGGTGTGCACTGTGAGTTTGTGTGTTATCTGTATTGTGTGATATGTGTAATGTATATTATGTGTGATGTATATTGTGTGTGATGTGTATCATGTGTATGTGTTATGTGGGTGTAGTGTGTGTGTCTGCATGTGACTGTGTGTGGGGTTATGCATGTTTGTGTGTGTGTGTTCTGTGATATATATATATGTGATATGTGTGTGTATATATGGGTGTGCTTGTTTAGGTTTGTGTGTCTATGTATTGTACTGTGCATGTTTATGTGTGGGGGCTATACATATTTGAGTTTGATGTGTGTATATGTATAAATTGTGCATGTTTGTGTGTGGGGATTGTGTGTGTTTGGATGTGTATTTGTGTGTGCACTGTGCATGTTTGTGGGGGATTGTGCATGCTATGATGTATGCCGGTGTGTTTGTGTTTATGTCAGTGTGCATGTTGGTGTATGGGGAGTGTGCATGTTTAGATGTGTGTGTTGTGTATATGCATTTGTGTTTATGTCTGTATATGGGATTGTTCATGTTAGGGTATGTATGTTATGTGTGTGTGCACTGTACATGTTTGCATATGGGGATTGTACTTGTTTGGATGTGTGTGTAGTGTGTGTACATGTTTGCATATGGAGATTGTACTTGTTTGGATGTGTGTGTAGTGTGTGTACATGTTTGCATATGGAGATTGTACTTGTTTGAATGTGTGCATTGCGTGTATGTGCTTATATGTATGTCTGTGTGTCCACTATGCATGTGTTTGTGTGTGGGAACTGTTCATGTTAGGATAGGATGTGTGTGTGTATGTGTGTCCACTGTGCCTGTGTTATGATGTGTGTGTATTGTGCATGTTTAAGTGTGGGGTTTGTACATGTTGGGATGTGTGTTTCATGCATGTTTGTGTGGGAGGATTGTGTGTGTTTGATTGTGCAGGTGCATATGGACACCAGAGACCTGCGTGGGTGTTCTTCCTCAGATGGTGTCCACCTTGATCTTGAGCTTTCACTGTCCTGGAACTGTTACATAGGCTGAGCTGACTACCCTGTAAGCCTTGGGGTCCTTCTGTCTCTGTTTCTGAGGGCTAGCTTTGCAAGGCTATGCCCATCCAGGGACAAGGCAAGCCCTTTCTCTCCCCAGCCCTGTTCTGGTTTTTATGCTGCTTCAGCTCCTGATGTTTACCTGTTAGTGGTTCCTATTGGGTCTTTTGGTTGCAGGGTGCTGAGCCAGGACTTGACTTCCCTAGGGTTCTCTAGGCAGATCTTTCTTCCTTCCTCTGCAACGCACCCCCCTCTTTTAAAAAATGTTTAACTTAATTTTTTTCAGCTTTATTCTCTCATACATTACAGTTGTCCAGCACTGCTTGTGGTCTTGTCTCTCCCCACTTGGGATTTATGTTCCCCAGATGAAGCCATTTTATCCATGTGTTTAAAATCAATACTTACATACATGTATCCATACACTCATGCATATGTTATACATATTACTTTTTGCTGGGGAAGCTAATATGGAAGCCTCAGATCTACTCCCTCCTCCCTGTGTTATCTGTGATGGGCAGATTCTGTGTTTATATGTAACTATGAATATTAGCAAAGCCTGAGCTTCTCTAATGACACTTCCTTTCTTGCATGTGGTCATTTAACTTGTGTGCATCTGCAGCCCGCTCACTGGGGATAACTGAATGTCCTTGGATCTGAACACATGGGGTTTCTTTTACTTTCATTGTCTTTCCTCACTGCCCCTTCACTGGGACTTCCTGGCGAGACACAGGCCGAAGCTCGCCATTCTCAACACTCCACCCTTTCTGTCCCTTTCGCTTTTGTTGTTTATCTGCTCCTTGTGGTGGCCTTTCTGTCATCCTAGAGAAAAGCCCATGGTAGGTAACATTGGCTGAGAATTTGCCTTAATGAAAATGCTTCCTTCCTTTTCTTTCTTGGTGCGTGTGTGTTTGTGGTTGTTGCGTTTGATAGGTTGTTTTATTGGGCACAAAATTTTAAGTTGAAAATTGTGATTCTCAAAGTTTTGCAGGCATTTCTCACTGAGTTCTAGCTCCTAGTGTCTCTGTGGGGGACCTTGTGACTAAACACCTCAGGAAAGCATCCTGACGGGGAAAGGTTTGCTTTGGCTCCATGTTCATGGTTTCAGAGTCGTCAGTGCATCAGGACAGGGAGGACTCTGGGCAGAGCAGTTCAGCTTGCAGGAAGCAGAGGAAAGGGGAGAACTGTAGCCTCGGGAACACTTCCTCCAACAGGCCCCACCTCTTACCTTTCACCTCCTTCCAGTGCGCCATCAGAATGCGCCTTCCTCCTGACTAAGCAGCCCTCTGTCACACGCCCTGCCTCGCCCCGCCCGAGGTGTGCCTCCTTCTCCCAAGGCTTCTCTAGTTTGTTTTAGTGTTTTAGTGGTGGTCTGTGTTTTTGAACCCTCTTCCCTTTTTATCTTTTTAAAATATCATTTGATGTGAAATGCTCTTATTTCATACACTAGACAGTCATGGTAGCCCCTTTATTCTGTCAACTCATGAACTTCGTTCAATAATTTTCCCATGCAGAATATTTCAGTGCATTCTTTCTGGACTCTTGTCCACTTTCTGGTCTGATGGTCCCACTTCCTTCTCTTATCCTCGTTTTCTTTCTCCTTCCATTTTTCTGTTGAAATTTTTATTTCTACTGATTTATTTTTTAAAAAAGCTTATATCTTCTTCCTATCATGGGGTTTGTCTTAGCATTCTGTTCTATGGCTGTGAAGAAACACCAAGACCAGCATAACTCTTATAAAAGAGAAAATTTAATTGGGGCTTTCTTACAGTTTCGTAGAGTTAGTCCATTAACGTCACAGAGGGAGCTTGGTGCCACAAAGGCAGGCGTGGTGCTGGAGAGTGGCCGGGAGCTAAATCCTGGCCCATAGATAGAGAGACCCTGGGCCTGGTGTGAGCATTTGAAACCTCACAGTGAGCCCTTTCTTTATTCCTGAGGAGCTTTAGTCTGGACAGTGGTTGGTTTTGTTCTTTCCATTTTACTCTCCCTTATCTGTTTCTTTACTTGGTTGCTACAGGCATGTGGCACTGCACGTTAGTGATTGCATTGAGTGTGATGCTGCAAGGCACTACAGGCATGCAGCGCTGCACGTTAGTGATTGCATTGAGTGTGATGCTGAAAGACTGGTTATAAACCCTGGAGCCTCCTCCACTTTCTGCTTTTCCTAGAGGTGACAGGGTGGGGCATTCATTTCCTTAGATTCCCTTACATGGACATCTACTCTCTTTTCTCATCCTTTCCCCAATGAGGAGTCTTGTGGTTAAGGCTTCACCTCAGCCCCTGGCACCCCTATACCTACAGAGTCTGGAATGTTTGGGTGGGAGGTTCCATTCTAAGCCAACTCACCTGGGAGTTGCCTCAGTCCAAACTCCACCTCCGAGAAAGCCAGCCAAATGATGACCGCTTCTCAGAGATGCTCAAGACCATGCCCACAGTGTATTTAAACTGTCCCCCAGAGAACAAACACATGGTTTCCTGGTCTTTCTTCCCCATCTCCTCTCTGAGGGCCTAGAGGCCACACGGGAGCCTTAGTATCTGTTACACCTGGGCTTTTTCTAATTCGGTTTGATTTGGTCTGATTCAAATTGTTGTGTCAGCTGAGAAGTTTATCGGTGCGTGAGAACTTTTCAGTGGTCTCCTGCCATCAGAACAGTTGAGACCCTCTGTTTGATCTCTGAGGCCCAATCAAAGCAGGAGGTCTGGGGAACTCACCATTCCACACCGGATTTTGCTGCATTGTTCTGTTCCTGTAAGGCATCGTGTGTGTGTGTGTGTGTGTGTGTGTGTGTGTGTGTGTGTGTGCGTGCGCGCGCGCGGAGGCTGTTCTAGAACCAAGGCAGTATACAAATACTGCTGCTCTGCTGCCCTCTGCGGGCGAAGGCTTGGATCTGGTTCTTCAGCCTCCACATCGTCTATCCCATGTGGACATGCAGGTTCTATGGAAAGAGCTCAGGCTATCCTGAGCTGAGAGCAGGTGTTGTTCATCTGGCTCCTCCTCTCCGTCTTCCCTTTGCCTTGACACAGAGCAAGCAGATGAAGTGGTTGGAAGAAACCAATCAGAACATGCCAGCTCACCACAAGGGTGATTTTAGTTTTAGACAATTATTTTATATTTTCATTTTTTCCTCTAATATTGTATGTGGATTTCTGCAGCATAAAATTTGGATGTTTTTATAGTCTATTTCCTGTTTTTGTTTGGTTAAAAAAATTTTTTTGAGATAGAAACCCACCCCATTTTCTTTTAAATTCAGCCATGTTTACAATTTCTTTGTTTTTAAAAAATAAATTGAAACTTCTGCCTCGGAGATCTGCTCAGCAAATTTTCAGTACTTGCTGCAGAGTCCTTTAGTTTGAAGCTAAAGCTAAAGAAAGTAGTAATTTCTCTGAGATTTGGTTCTAATGTTGTCTATTGGTTGTGAGCTTCCATTTTAGCTCCGTTAGAATTCTGCAGAGATTTCTGGTGACTGGATCCTGCTCTGGTCTGTGACCGTGTGGGAGTGGTGAACACCGTCTCACTCAGTGCGTGTCCTCACCCACCTGGCAGGCCGGAAGAGCAAATGATGACACCATCAGAAGGAAAAACTGACTTTTAGGAAGCATTTGTTCTTCTGTTTTAAGAAGAATAGACAGAGCACGGTGGCACATGCCTGCAATCCCAGTATTCAGGAGGCTGAGGGACGAGGATCAAAAGTCACAAGCCAGCTTAGCCTTGTCTCACAAAACCAGGCACGGACGAGAAAATATATGCTAGATTTTCCCCCTCAAGCCTAGGTAAAGAGTCAAAATTACAGTCTCCTTTGTATTAACACTTCAGTTGAAAGCTTTTTTGAAGACTGTTTAGATGTGTGTAAAGTGCTATTAAGAAAGGCTGATGAAAAGAGAAAAAACTACTGCTCACAGTGAATTAGGACAAGCATGAGTACAGAGGTAGCCGCGATGTAGATGAGTGAAGAGGGGGAGAGGGGGGAGGGGGAGAGGGGGGAGGGAGGGAGGGAGAGAGAGGGAGAGAGGAGGAAGGGAGGGAGGGAGAGAGGGAGGGAGAGAGGGAGAGGAGGAAGGGAGGGGGGGAGAAATGGAGGGAGAGAGAGGAGGAAGGGAGGGAGGAAAAAGGGAAAGGGAGAGGGAGGGAGGGGAGAGAAAGAAGGAGAAATGGAGGGAGAGAGGGAGGGAAGGATGGCGGGAGAAGGGGGAGGGAGAGAGGAGGAAAGGAGGGAGAGGGAGGGAGAGAGAGAGGGAGAGAGGAGGAAGGGAGGGAGGGAAAAGGGAAAGGGGAGGGAGGGAGGGGAAAGAAGGAGGGGGAGAGGGAGGGAGGGATGGAGGGAGGGAAAGATAGGGGGGAGGCGGAGGGAGAGAGAAAGGGAGGGAGGGAAACGGAAGGAGGAAAAGAGAGGAGGGAAGGAGGGGAGGAAGGAAAGAGGAAGGAGAGAGAGAAAGGGGGGAAGGGAAGGAGATAGAGAGAGACAGAGAGAGAGGGAGGAAAGGTGTTCTGAGCCAGGTCAAGACAAGTAGACCTTCATCTGTCTTTTGTGGAACAGGTACTGGAGTCCCAGTTCTGTAACTGTCCCTCAGACAAACTAGGGGCTACACCGTGTTGATTCTCAGATGGCTCGCTAGTCTCTCCACTGGTCCTTGAGGAAACAGTTATAGTTCTTACTCAGGGTTTGTGTCTGTCCCCAGCATCGTCATTTGCTCAGGGGGATCTAGTCAGAAGGGAGGCACTGTGGTGGGCTCAATCACTCAGGCAGGGACCAGCCTCTGTGTCCACACTGTCAGTCACTCCAGCCTTGACAGTCCTCATTGGAGCCGCAGAACAGCAGGGGCCTCCTTGCCCCGCTTCCCGCATGGAGGTATTCCACGGATAGAAACTGATTGAGAATCTAACCTGATTTTTGCCTAAAACATATGAATTTGTTTGAAGGTAGGAAATGGTAATTATTTGTAAATCAGGGCCTCTAAGACTTATAATGCAACAGGCATTGATTTGTGTGTTTCTCCACTTCCAGCCCCTGGAGACCCGGCTCATTTCAGAGACAACAGCTGTTTGCAAACCAGAGCAGGTGGCCAAACAAATTGTCAAAGATGCTGTGGTGAGTAAAGCCCTGTGCTGTTTGTGTGTGTGTTGTATTTCTGGAAAACACAGAGAGACTTAATTCAAACGAGAGCATCCAGCTTTTGGTCGGATTTGTCTACTCTTGGCCCCCACTGTCCTCCCCTTAGACTTTCTGTGGATTCCATATTAGCCCGAGGATGGGAGTCACCCGAGAACGTCAGCTTCTGGGAAGCGTGTGAACACAGCAGAAGCGTGTCGCCACCCTTTTATTTGTGAATTCAGTGTTGCTTAGCATGCATGCGTGTGTGTGTGTGTGTGTGTGCATGTGTGTGAATGTCACCTTCATACAGGGAGGGCTCTCCCTCCACCACACGGGTTCAGGGGCTGAACTCAGGTCGTCAGTCTTGGTGCCCACCTTTGCCCAGTGAGCCTTGTCCTGGCTTTCTTTCCCTACCCCACAGTTTGAGATCTTCTAAGGCTGTGGCCAGGCTCACAATGCTTGCTTCTTTCTCCTCTTCTGGTACCACGTTCCTCATGGTCATGATAAGAAACCGTGTCAGGCTGCTGGGCCCACTACCCCCTTACTGTACCTCCTTACCCAATCAGTGTAAAGCCTTGTAGAACACCATGTGGGCCACAGGTCGTTTGACAACATTCCCATTAATCCACCTATGAGAAAAGGTTCATCTGAGGGATGCGCTTGAACCCAGGAGGCCTACATGACTTTGGAAAATCTAGGGTTCGTTGCCATGAGGGGCATCCAGATAACCCGGGGCAGCTTCTAAGAGGTGAAAGGACTGCTGTGCCAGCTGAGTGGGACAGAGTATCAGCAGCCTCAGCCAGCAGACCAGAGCACTGAGGCAGCTCAGTGGGGAAAGGTGCCTGCCACCAGGCCTAATAACCTGAGTTCTTCAAAACCCAGTAGCGGAAGCAGAGAACTGACTCCTCAAGCCATCCTCTGGCTTCCACATACATGCTTCGGTGCACACACACACACACACACACACACACACACACAGAATGGGGCTGGAGAGATGGCCCAGAAAGTTGTACAAACAAAGAACCTGAGTTCAGATCCCCAGCACTGACATTAAAAGGCCAGTGTGGTTACACCTGTTTGTAACCCAAGCCCTGTGTTGGCAGAGTTTGCAGGCTAGCCAGCCTAGCTGGTTGTTGAGCCTACCCATGGTCATTTAGAGACCCTGAGGTAGACACCCAATATTCACCTCTAATTCCTACACATAGGCACACATCCCATACACACACAGAGCGGGTAAAATAGTTGCCTTGGTTGCCTTCAGAGGCACAGAGCAGTGGAATAGGAAGCATGACTAGGATAAACTAGTTTGATTTTCTCTCAAGCCAAAACAAATACTCTCAAGGTATTTCCCCCCAAGATGAAAAAGAAAGTGAGTGCCTGCAAGTGTGCATGTGTACCGTGTGTGTGTGTGCTGTGCAGTGCCTGCAAGTGTGCATGTGTACCGTGTGTGTGCCGTGCAGTGCCTGCAAGTGTGCATGTGTACCGTGTGTGTGTGTGCTGTGCAGTGCGTGCCTGCAAGTGTGCATGTGTACTGTGTGTGTGTGTGTGCTGTGCAGTGCCTGCAAGTGTGCATGTGTGCCACGTGTTTGTGTGTGCTGTGCAGTGCCTGCAAGTGTGCATGTGTACCATGTGTGTGTGTGCTGTGCAGTGCCTGCAAGTGTGCATGTGTACCGTGTATGTGTGTGCTGTGCAGTGCCTGCAAGTGTGCATGTGTGCCACGTGTTTGTGTGTGCTGTGCAGTGCCTGCAAGTGTGCATGTGTACCATGTGTGTGTGCTGTGCAGTGCGTGCCTGCAAGTGTGCATGTGTACCGTGTGTGTGCCGTTCATGCTTGCAAGTGTGCATGTGTACCGTGTATGTGTGTGCTGTGCAGTGCGTGCCTGCAAGTGTGCATGTGTACTGTGTGTGTGTGCTGTGCAGTGCCTGCAAGTGTGCATGTGTACCGTGTGTGTGTGTGCTGTGCAGTGCGTGCCTGCAAGTGTGCATGTGTACTGTGTGTGTGTGTGTGTGCTGTGCAGTGCCTGCAAGTGTGCATGTGTGCCACGTGTTTGTGTGTGCTGTGCAGTGCCTGCAAGTGTGCATGTGTACCATGTGTGTGTGTGCTGTGCAGTGCCTGCAAGTGTGCATGTGTACCGTGTATGTGTGTGCTGTGCAGTGCCTGCAAGTGTGCATGTGTGCCACGTGTTTGTGTGTGCTGTGCAGTGCCTGCAAGTGTGCATGTGTACCATGTGTGTGTGTGCAGTGCGTGCCTGCAAGTGTGCATGTGTACCGTGTGTGTGCCGTTCATGCTTGCAAGTGTGCATGTGTACCGTGTGTGTGTGTGCTGTGCAGTGCGTGCCTGCAAGTGTGCATGTGTACTGTGTGTGTGTGTGTGTGCTGTGCAGTGCCTGCAAGTGTGCATGTGTGCCACGTGTTTGTGTGTGCTGTGCAGTGCCTGCAAGTGTGCATGTGTACCGTGTGTGTGTGTGCTGTGCAGTGCCTGCAAGTGTGCATGTGTACCATGTGTGTGTGTGCTGTGCAGTGCCTGCAAGTGTGCATGTGTACCATGTGTGTGTGTGTGCAGTGCGTGCCTGCAAGTGTGCATGTGTACCGTGTATGTGTGTGCTGTGCAATGCGTGCCTGCAAGTGTGCATGTGTACTGTGTGTGTGTGTGTGCTGTGCAGTGCCTGCAAGTGTGCATGTGTGCCACGTGTTTGTGTGTGCTGTGCAGTGCATGCCTGCAAGTGTGCATGTGTACCATGTGTGTGTGTGCAGTGCGTGCCTGCAAGTGTGCATGTGTACCGTGTGTGCTGTGCAGTGCGTGCCTGCAAGTGTGCATGTGTACTGTGTGTGTGTGTGTGCTGTGATGCAAGTGTGCATGTGTGCCACGTGTTTGTGTGTGCTGTGCAGTGCCTGCAAGTGTGCATGTGTACCATGTGTGTGTGTGCTGTGTGTGCCTGCAAGTGTGCATGTGTACCATGTGTGTGTGTGCTGTGCGTGCCTGCAAGTGTGCATGTGTACCGTGTATGTGTGTGCTGTGCAGTGCGTGCCTGCAAGTGTGCATGTGTACTGTGTATGTGTGCTGTGCAGTGCCTGCAAGTGTGCATGTGTACCATGTGTGTGTGCTGTGCAGTGCGTGCCTGCAAGTGTGCATGTGTACCGTGTATGTGTGTGCTGTGCAGTGCGTGCCTGCAAGTGTGCATGTGTACTGTGTATGTGTGCTGTGCAGTGCCTGTAAGTGTGCATGTGTACCATGTGTGTGTGCCATGCATGCCTGCAAGTGTGCATGTGTACTGTGTGTGTACCGTGTGTGTGTGCTGCCCAGTGCCTGCAAGTGTGCATGTGTACCATGTGTGTGTGCTGTGCAGTGCGTGCCTGCAAGTGTGCATGTGTACCGTGTGTGCTGTGCAGTGCCTGCATGTGTGCATGTGTACTGTGTGTGTGTGTGCTGTGCAGTGCGTGCCTGCAAGTGTGCATGTGTACTGTGTGTGTGTGCTGCCCAGTGCCTGCAAGTGTGCATGTGTACTGTGTGTGTGTGCTGTGCAGTGCCTGCAAGTGTGCATGTGTACCGTGTGTGCTGTGCAGTGCCTGCAGGTGTGCATGTGTACTGTGTGTGTGTGTGCTGTGCAGTGCGTGCCTGCAAGTGTGCATGTGTACTGTGTGTGTGTGCTGTGTGTGCCTGCAAGTGTGCATGTGTACCGTGTGTGTGTGCTGCCCAGTGCCTGCAAGTGTGCATGTGTACTGTGTGTGTGTGCTGTGCAGTGCCTGCAGGTGTGCATGTGTACCGTGTGTGTGTGCTGCCCAGTGCCTGCAAGTGTGCATGTGTACTGTGTGTGTGTGCTGCCCAGTGCCTGCAAGTGTGCATGTGTGCCGTGCGTGCCTGCAAGTGTTGTAATAGGAGCAGCGGGGCTGCGTCCCCAGCATCTCGGCTGCCTGGCTAGCTTATGCCCCGAAATAACAACACACAAACTGTAATCATTTAAACACTGCTTGGCCCATTTCTATCTAGCCTCTTCTAGGCTAATTCTCACATATTAATTTAGCCCATTTCTAATCATCTGTGTAGCAACGCTAGGTGCGCTTACCAGGAAGATTCTAGCCTACGTCCATCCTGGGTCGGAGCTTCATCGTGCGTGCCTCAGAGAGCAGAGCTATTGCTTCTGTCCGGGAGAGGGGAGCATGGCGTCTCTGAGCTCACTTCCTCTTCCTCCCAGCATTCTGTTCTGTTTACTCCTCCCACCTATTTTAATCTATCAGGGCCAAGCAGTTTCTTTATTGCTTAACCAATGAAATCAACAGATTGATATATGACACTCCCACATCACTTCCCCTTTTTCTGTTTAAACAAAAAAAGGAAGGCTTTAACTTTAACATAGCAAAATTACATATAACAAAACAGTTATCAAGTAAAAGTTACAATATTTACATCTATTTTATCTTTTTTCATAACTAAGGAAAACTATATCTATATATTCTTTAACTCCATCAAAGACTCCAGAAGGATATAATATTACCTAAGCAAACAAAAAGTAAGCAATTTTCAAAACTCTAGAAATGACAGAGACATCTCGCTGCCTGGACAGTCACCCAAAGTTCCTCTGTACCGTTGGGGCATCCATCTTCGGCCTACAGGCCCATAGTTTCCAGCAGACATTTCCACAAAGCAGGGAATTTCAAAGGCAGTCACTATCTGCTTGTCCTGAAGAATGTCTTGCAGACTCTTTCATGAATCAGGAACCCCGAAAGACCATCTCACCTTTAGGCAAGTTTAGCAGTCCTCTCTCTGCGGGTTCTCTGTTTCCTGTTTATGCAATAGTCCAGGCAAGAGCAGTTTCTTGCCCAAATGACTATCAAACTCCATAAGGATCCTCTTCGATGCCCATCTTCCTCTTGAAGTAGATTGGTGCTGCCAGGAACAGAGTGTCTCACTGTCATGAAAAACCCTAAGTTTTTTTTTTTTTCTTTTTCGAGACAGGGTTTCTCTGTGGCTTTGGAGCCTGTCCTGGAACTAGCTCTGTAGACCAGGCTGGTCTCGAACTCACAGAGATCCGCCTGCATCTGCCTCCCGAGTGCTGGAATTAAAGGCATGAGCCACCATCGCCCGGCCTAACCCTAAGTTATTAAAACATTTAAAATGCCATATTCTATAATCTTTGAAAAATATGAAGAATGCCTATCTAAAATATATCTATGTACATCTAGAAAATCTTAACTAACATGACTACAAGCTTGACTATTATGATTATCTATTAACAAGCTATATATATTACATTTTAAGTGAACGACACAATCACAATACCTTAATCAATATCAGAAATACATATACATATAATAAAATTGACCTTAAATCTCTATCAATAAAGCAAAATCTATATTAATGCAAATTATTCATATCTATATCATATCCCCCTTTAAATGTTAAAGAACGTTTATAAACCATATTTGGGAACATGGGTGCAGTGTTTTCTCTCCAAACTGCTTCCTTCTGAATGGGGGTGTCGTTAATTAGGTCTTTCATGGTATAACCTGTGTGCTAGTTTCATCTCAGTTGGCAGTTGAGCGAAGCAATTTTCTGAAGATGTTCACAGCAAGCCTTCAGGAGGGTGTGGTCCATCTTACCATATCAGAATAGAAGAAATGAACAAGGTCTCATCCTCTGTGAAAACAAAATAAGAAACTCCTTTCCAAAGCATCATGTCCTTAGATCCAAATTTCAAAGTCAAGGCATTTTCAAAATATCTATGTTGAATTAGTTCAGCAGCATTTATAAACAAATATCTTTTAGCAGCTGTTGCTCCTTCCTCAGCATTCAAATAATTCAAAGAGAGCATAATAGCATACAGTATCAAAATTCTCTGTGTATTTTCCATCTTTGTGCACTTTATTTTAACCTCTATTGTTGATTTTTACTTTTATTTTTTGCTTTTTGAGACAGATTCTCTGTATCTTTGACCTGGAATAACTCTGTAGACCAGGCTGTCCTTGAACTCTCAGAGATCTGCCTGTCTCTGCCTCCCAGGCATTGGGATTAAAGGTGTACACTACTACACCTTGAACTTACAGAGATCTGTTTGTCTTTGCCTTCTAGGCACTGGGATTAAAGGACACTCCCACATCATGCAAGTGTGCATGTGTACTATGTGTGTGCCGTGCATGCCTGCAAATGTGCATATGTACCGTGTGTGTGCCGTGCATGCCTGCAAGTGTGCATGTGTACCATGTGTGTGCCGTGCATGCCTGCAAGTGTGTATGTGTACCGTGTGTGTGTGTGCTGTGCAGTGT
The DNA here is from genome assembly GCF_037038515.1 of Microtus pennsylvanicus. Lineage (NCBI taxonomy): Eukaryota > Metazoa > Chordata > Mammalia > Rodentia > Cricetidae > Microtus > Microtus pennsylvanicus. The sequence goes on from NC_134588.1 coordinate 5,114,114, forward strand.
CTGCAAGTGTGCATGTGTACCATGTGTGTGTGCTGTGCAGTGTCTGCAAGTGTGTATGTGTACCATGTGTGTGTGTGCTGTGCAGTGTCTGCAAGTGTGCATGTGTACCATGTGTGTGCCGTGCATGCCTGCAAGTGTGTATGTGTACCGTGTGTGTGCCGTGCATGCCTGCAAGTGTGCATGTGTACCGTGTGCGTGCCATTCATGCCTGCAAGTGTGCATGTGTACCATGTGTGTGCTGTGCAGTGCCTGCATGTGTGCATGTGTACCGTGTGTGTGTGCTGTGCAGTGTCTGCAAGTGTGCATGTGTGCTGTGTGTGTGCTGTGTGTGCCTGCAAGTGTGCATGTGTACCGTGTGTGTGTGCTGTGCAGTGCCTGCAAGTGTGCATGTGTACCGTCTGTGTGTGTGCTGTGCAGTGTCTGCAAGTGTGCATGTGTGCTGTGTGTGTGCTGTGTGTGCCTGCAAGTGTGCATGTGTACCGTGTGTGTGTGCTGTGCAGTGCCTGCAAGTGTGCATGTGTACCGTGTGTGTGTGCTGTGCAGTGCGTGCCTGCAAGTGTGCATGTGTACCGTGTGTGTGTGTGCTGTGCAGTGTCTGCAAGTGTGCATGTGTGCTGTGTGTGTGCTGTGTGTTCCTGCAAGTGTGCATGTGTACCGTGTGTGTGCTGTGAGTGCCTGCAAGTATGCATGTGTACCGTGTGTGTGCTGTGCAGTGCGTGCCTGCAAGTGTGCATGTGTACCGTGTGTGTGTGCTGTGCAGTGCCTGCAAGTGTGCATGTGTACCGTGTGTGCTGTGCAGTGCCTGCAAGTGTGCATGTGTACCATGTGTGTGTGCTGTGCAGTGCCCAAATGGTCAGAAGAGGGCGTTGGTTTCCCTGTAACCAGAGTTACGGGAGCTTGTGTTGGTGCTGGAAGCTAAGGGATCTTATCCTCTTTAAGAGCAGCAAATGCTCTCTACCATTGAGCAAGCTTCCTCCCTTGCTCCACCACCTGTGCTTTTAATGACCCCAAATCGTGCTTCCAGTTTTGGCAAGATTCATCTTGTGAGGTAGATTTCAAACTTGGTCTTCTTGACCCCATTATAGTTTATAAATTATTGACACCAAAAAAACCATATAAACATATGTCTTTTTCGTTTGTTGTTTTGAGACGGGTCTCACTGCATAGCTCTGGCTGTCCTAGAACTCACTATGTGAAACAGGCTGGCCTTGGATTCAGATATGCTTGCCTCCCACGTGCTGGGATTACAAGTGCTGGCATGCACCATCATACCCGAGAGGCCTGTGTTTCTCAATATTTGCCATAATAGATACTGAAAGTATAGTTTTTCAAATATTTAGTTGCAGGGCTGTGAAGAGAGATTCAAGGGTAAGTTCTTGCTTTGCATATGCGAAGCCCTGGATTCCATCACCAGCACCACTAGAGGATGATGGGAGAGATTTAATGATGAGATGAAATCCTTTAAAATCAAGTAAATGTGGAATGGAGAGTTGGCTCAGTGGTTAAGAGCACTTGTTCCTGCAAAGGACCTGGGTTGATTCCCTCCATTCACATGGAAGCTCACCACTTCCTAGATCACATGTGATACACAGACATACATGCAGGCAAAACACACACACCAAATAAAACAGAATGTAAAGGAAAAGAGAAAGAATAATAGACTGCAACAGACATTAAATTCATTACATTTTTAAACAGATTTATTTATGCGCAGTGCCTGCTATGGCCAGGAGAGAGCGCCATATCCCCTGGAACTGGAGTTCAGGCAGCTGTGTGCCTCCTTTTCCTTCAGTTTTATTTTGTGTGTGTGTGTCTGTGTGCACACGCATGTGGGTGTGCACATGTGAGTATGGAGGTCAGAGAACAACTTTGGGGAGTCAGTTCTTTTTTTACACAGAGTTCTGGGGTGGAGCTTACATTACCAGACTCAACGTGCAAGAGCTTTTGTCCTCGGAGCTGTCCCTGTTCTTAATTTCTTAAATACAGGGTTCCCGTGGCTCTCTGGCTTCAGACTCAGTCTTCAACTGAGAATGACCTTGAACTGCTGACCCTTCTCCCATTTCTCAAGTGCTGATGTTACAGGCATGCACTGCCATGCCTGGCTCAAAAATAACTGTTTTCAAACAAAAATTCAGTGCCAAGTGTGGTATTGTGTTTTCACGAGCCTGTACAAGGTCTGCATTAATAAATGCCAGCTGGATTCTGGTGTCTGCTTCTGTGGCCAATCTGTTAAAATACATTCTTTTTGAAACGTTTGAAGAAAACCTGACTTTTAACAGATAGGTAGTTGGGAGACAACAAAGTCTTCACTAAGTTTTTCAAATAATTATGGGCATAATTTTCTCTTTTTATATTTAACCCACAACTTGACAAAGAGCAGTTTCTTAAAGGTTGCAGTGAGAAGTCAGACGCTGCACCAATGAACTTTTTGTTCTCCTGGCGTTGACATCAGTCTCTGGTTTGTGCTTTGAATCTCATCATTGTCATTTGGAAGATATGAAATCACTAGGTTATCAAAAGTCACATTCATCGGAGATCTGGAAATATTAGGAACCCAGCAGTCTCACACTGGTTGGTAAAATTTTCCCAAATTTTAATTTTTCCTTAAAAGCTCAGATTTTACCGCCCACATGTGTACCCTATGGTTTTCCTGCAAGCCCCAAATTCACTTTGTTCTCTGCTCCGTTTGTGCCATAAACCTGAGTCCAAATGCAGCCGCTGGTCAACCCATTGTCAAATAGGAGAGTAGTCTTTAGTCAGGAAGTTCATCTCCGAGCCGTGGCAAGAGGGCTTTTCTTCAAGGTGTCAGCCATCCTTACTATTCCCAGTTTAAGCATTTACCACATGCAGAGTGGTGTGTGGTAAATGTATTCCTTGTCCTCTAGGGGATGATCCAAGACCAGCCAATGTCAGATGGTACTGATTGCTGTGTCTGCTGTGTGTCCCCATACACTCCCATGCAGAAGCTTAGCTGGGGATTGTAGCTCAGTTGGCAGAGTGGTAACCTCGCATGCATGAAGCCTTGCTTCATCACCCACATAACCTGAGGGTGATGATACACATCTGCAATCCCAGTATTTGGGAGGTAGAGGCAAGAGGATCAGAGATTCAAGGTCATCCTCAGTTACATTGTGAGCTCACAGGGCAGCCTGAGACTTAATGGATTAAGCCCTTGACTATACCGATGAAAAAGAAGTGACACATATTCCAGGTGGGACAGAGCCGAACAGCCCAAGGTGCCAGTGTGCCATGCAGACAGCATGCAGTTTAACACTTAGGAATCTCTTTCTGGGATTTCCACTTGGCTTTTTCTGACCTTGGGTAACTGTCAGTACAGGAAGCTGGGGGCACAGGGCTTGTATGGAAGAGAGCTGTCTCCAAAGGTTACTGTTTAATAAGATGCTGAACTTTCTTGTTTTATCAAGTGTTTTTAAGTACGATGCCTCTTTCTGGTTCTTAAAGACTTTTTTCTGTTGTGTTTTCTTTGTCTGTGTCTTTGTCCCTGTAGTGGACTGGCAGTGACTGAATTAAAGCCATTAGCCCACACTCACAGAAACCACGGGGTTGTCCTGTGGCAGATTGCCCTTCAGTACAAACGTCAGTGGTGGAGACCAGCTAAATGTCCAAATATTATTTGACAGTTGCATTGTCCCTAGACCCTTTCAGGGTCTGTGGACTTACATGCACTGAGTCTGTGTGTCCATTCTTTAGTTCTGGTTTTCTAAGTCACTATCCTACCCCACATAAGCGAGGGGCAGACTTCATTGCTTCTCCAGCACTGAACTGATTCCTTTAACTTACTCCATACCCCTCATTTTCTCTTGCTTCTTTTTTTAGCAGGGAAATTTTAATAGTTCCATTGGCTCCGATGGGTATATGCTCTCTTCCCTGACCTGTGGAATGGCCCCAGTGACTTCCATCACTGAAGGACTCCAGCAGGTAAGCCCTTCCTTAGCCAGCAACCAGACAGACACCCAGCCAGGTAGACTGACTGACAGCACAGATGAACGGACAATACAAGGATTACCTCTCCAGCTTCCGTGAGCAGAGTGCAATAGTTTTAATGCAAAGTTTTGTTTTCTTTCTCTGCCAACTGTAAGTAAACAGGAAGTAGGGTAGGGGTATATATTGGTTAAAGTGAGGTACTGGGCCCCGCAGGTGGCTGAAGGATTGCCTCTGTTGAGTGGTCACCTGTGTTTTCAGTAACGAGCCCTTGCTCTACTGTGTTTGAAAAGGGGTACTTGGTCTAGGATTGTATAGAGCAGCACTGTCCACAATGAGATGCTAGCTTAGAATCCCTCTTCTAGTGATCTAGCCACTGGTGGCTGAAGGAGATTCTAGGAGAGCATTCGACACACTGTGCCCTGACGGAGTTTATAGTTTCATCCAGGATACATGAAAATTCCAACTCTTAGTATTTAATTTTTAAATTTTAAGTGTGCATAAGTGGTTCACTTACATGTATGTCTGCACCACATGTATGCAGTGCCCATGGAGCTTCCCTGAAACAAGTGGAGTTATAAGCTGCCATCTAGGTGCTGAGAATCAGGGAGAGCAGCACTGCAGTCCGTCTCTCCAGGGCTGAAAGTTCGCTTCTGTTGACAAAGCTCTGTCTTCCCCAGATGGCAAGGTATAAGAGAGTCATAACCTTTACAGAGTTTGCCATGTTGCGGGTGTGACTTCTGCGTGATGTAATGGTGACCGCAGACGTGTGGTTAGAGCTCTAACTGGAGGGATGTGTGGGGCACAGAACTAAGCATCTCTGTCAACAAAGCATTGGATCTGTAGGCGTTTGAGTAAGGTGCATTCATTAGCTCCCTAGTTTTCCCTCAGGCATTTCCATCCCTTCTGTCTATCACACTCTGAACTGCACCAGCTGTCATAGGATTGCCTGACAGTGAACATTGTTAGGTAGAAGATCTGCAGGGACAGGGCCTACGTCGCTCTTGTTTGGCATTGTACCCCAGCATCTAGGACCACAGAAACAGGGTTCAAGGACGCCCTAAATAAATGGGAACGCAAAGTCTGCAGTAGTTCATCTGTCTGCAGGTAGTCTAGTCTCACCCTGTACTTCTGCACCTGTCTGCAGGTAGTCTAGTCTCACCCTGCATTACTGCACCTGTCTGCAGGTAGTCTAGTCTCACCCTGCACTTCTGCACCTGTCTGCAGGTAGTCTAGTCTCACCCTGCATTACTGCACCTGTCTGCAGGTAGTCTAGTCTCACCCTGCACTTCTGCACCTGTCTGCAGATAGTCTAGTCTCACGCTGTGGGTACTGCACCTGTCTGCAGGTAGTCTAGTCTCAGGCTGCACTTCTGCACCTGTCTGCAGGTAGTCTAGTCTCACGCTGTGGGTACTGCACCTGTCTGCAGGTAGTCTAGTCTCACCCTGCACTTCTGCACCTGTCTGCAGGTAGTCTAGTCTCAGGCTGCACTTCTGCACCTGTCTGCAGGTAGTCTAGTCTCACCCTGCACTACTGCAGCTGTCTGCAGGTAGTCTAGTCTCAGGCTGCATCACGTTCACATTCCAACCTTTCATTTGTTTGTTTTTGTTTGTTGAGACTAGCTGTCCTGGCCCTCGCTCAGTAGACTAGGCTGGCCTTGAACTCACAGAGATCCTGAGTGCTGGGATTAAAGGCGTGTGCCACCACCACCAGCCCAACTTTTTTAAAAATCGATTTCTTTTACAAATTCTCCCTGGCAAATAACTAGACATTCCAGTTTGACAAGCCCTTCAGATTCCTGCACCTCATCTCCGGCCTCATCTGTCTCCAGTGTGCTCACGCTGATGGCTGCTCATGCCCTCGTGCCCAGCCAGAGACTGGGCTGTGACCCACGACTCCTCTGCTTCTGCCTTTCCCGTCAGGGTCCCTGTCATCACCTCAGCACTGTCCTACCTTCTGCAGCTCTGATGGTCCCAGAGCTGAGACCAAGATCACTGCCTCTGACCTGAGTCAGGTTTGGAGTGAGCTGGAATGTGTACATGGGAGCCTGTGGGCATGGAAAGGGATGCTGTAGTCCATCTGATGAAGTGTGGACTCCCCTGTCCTGGCTAGCCTGGAACTGCTATGTAGTCTAAACAGGCATTAGGCTCACACTGACCCCCAGCCCATCCGTCTATGCTCCCTAGACTAGGATTATGGGTGTAAGGCACCACACTCCAAGAGTGTGTATATTTAAATAAAATTATTTCAAAATCAGATATCGGAAAATAGAAATTCCAGATTTGAGACGTTTCTTGGGACATTAAGAGGTCTACAGCAGCAGACTACTTTCCCTGTGGGAAAAGATGGCAGTCACGCCCAGAGCACAGAGCACAGCCCTGCCCTAACCCCTGCCACCTCAGCACCTTGCCCAGGCCACTGGAATACATACCAGTGATGTCACAGTTTCTCCGCTGTGCTTGCACAATGCGGCCCTGCTGTTGGGCTGCTCACCTGCGTTCCCGGATGAAGCCTGCCAGCGAGCTGACCGAGTTCTCCCTTTCCTAAGTCTCTTGTTCTCTCTGTTCGCACCCTCAAGTTTCCGTTGGCTCAGATCTTGAGGTTCCCTTTGACTAGAGAACTAACTGCAGGCCTGTGTTGGAGCCTGGATCTACTCTTGTTTCAGCCTTATGGGTTGCGTTGTAGATTTTTTTTTTTTGAGGTCTCTTCCCTGGCCTTTAGTTTGGTGTCTTTATTTTAAATAACAGACCTTGGTTCCTGGCCTCCAGAGCCCATGTCCCCACGTCCTCACGTTAGTGGGGCACCCTTGTTTCAGGCTCACAGTTCACACTCTGCTTCTATGAGGCATGTATCTACCACCCAGGGTCACATGGGATCATTTCACTGTCCTGAAATTCTCCTGAGAGATACCTATTTTATCCTCCTGAGCCCTGGCTGCTGGTCATGGTTTTACTTGGGTTTCCCTTTACCAGCTTCCTTGGTTTTTCAACAGTCGGCCTTGCCTGCACTCACTCAGAGACTCAGATACCAAGGCTTTGGGAGACAATTGCTCCTCGCAGCTTCTCTTTGTGCCTGGCTCTGAGGCAGTCGCTCCTCTCAGCAAAGCCTGCACTGTGTCCCGCTGTTTGGTTCAGCTGCTGCTGCTTTTCTTACTTGGTGCATCCTGTTGTTGTGATTAGCATGGAGGAGGTGCTAGTTCTCCCGCATGTTCCTCCTCCCCACGCTCATTCCATTAGATTAGCTGTGCTCATTATGGTTAGGTTTGTATCTGAGAAAAAATTTTGTCTTGGTATTTTTTGTCTTTTTCTGTTATTCCCTCCTATACACTAGGATTCTTGAAATGATGACCTGGAGCTTCTGGTCCTCTTGCCTCTTCTGCAAGTGTTCTGATTGCAGGTGGATACCACCAGGCCCATTTTATGTGGTGCGGGGGATGGGAGCCAGAGCTTCATACATGCAGGAACACACTTCACTGGCTGGACCACATCCCCAGTCTGCGGATTCATTGCTGGCCTTGAGATATTTACAAATTCACCAGGTCACATGACACTCCTTACTGTGATGACCCTCACTTTCTGTATCTCATTCTTCTCGGAAAAGGATACCTGTGAGACAATGGTTATAGTCCTTGCGTATCTGAAAATGTGTGTCTTTCTGCAATGGAGTTGTGTTAGCAAGAGGTCATGGATAATTGCAGTCTTGCCCCTGAGACAGTGATTGCTATCTTACTTGACTGTGTTTCCCTCACAAGCCGGGTGTGTGCCCACCCCACCTGTGGTCACAGCAACTTAGAAGGCTGAAGCCAGAGGATCACTGGAGACCAGGAGCTGGGACCAGTCTACCCAACATGGCAAGACTTTGTCTCCAAACATGCCAGTTCAGAGAGTAGAGGACTCCGTATTTCTCCCACTAGCGTCCTCAGCACCCAGCCAAAGGGCTTAGTACTTACAACCTAAGTCCTAGCCAAAGCGGTTTGATGTGGGGTGTCTGCCGAAGAGCTGGAGAGCGCCGTGCCTAGGACTGACAACCCTGTCTTCTGAGAGAACCTGTTTCATTCTCTTCATGGTTTCAGTTTGTTAATTCAGACAAATATTGCTGTTTATCTAGCAGGTTCGATACCATCTGGTACACAAAGTGTTCTGTTCTTGAAAATCACTGGCATTTACGAAGTTTTCATTATACTTGTTCTTGGAGCAGATTGGATGTGTCCTAGAAACTGTTTGGTAGAGACATAACTACTTTAAAATGGGCTATTGTGCTGTCCTGTTGGGTGAGCTGAAAGGTCTCCTTTATCTTGCAGGTGGTCACCATGGGCCTTTTCCGAACCATTGCTTTATTTTACCTTGGAAGTTTTGATAACATAGTTCGCCGCTGCATGGTGCAGAAGGCAGAATCCGAAACTGTAGACAAAACTGCCTAATTCTTGCCCCTCGGACAAGAGACTGTATCCAGTGATTTGACAGCTTGCTGCTAATGGAACTCGATCTTTGGCCTCCGGACTCTTGTGTCTTGTTTTTGAATGTGTGAGACTAGACCCAGTGCTCTTCAGACATCTGACTACAGGCAAAGGGACAGAGTTCGTCTCTACACTATTACTGTTAACACTATGCAAATATGGACCAGGGCACCACTTGGTTTCTGGGCTTTGAGGCCAAGTGGTGGTCGCGTGGGCAGTAGTGTCAGGAGAACAGGGTAAAGGACAGAACCCCAGAACGGGAAATCCGGTTTTTCATTGATCCTCCCCTCATGCCCATAGAGATTAAGAAATGTACTTGGTGGCACACAAGGACTTTTGAGGGTTTCTTTTGATTTTTGGTTTTATTTTTTCATGAAAAATGGTGTCTGGGTTTTTATTAGTTTTTTTTTGTTTGGTTTTTGGTTTTTGATTTTTTTCAGTGTATGTTATTCAAGGTGTGTCTTCCTCAAAGCTGTGAGCCTGACCGTCAGCTCCTCTGTGCCTGTTGGGAACTCCTGCTCGTGAAGCTGGCTTCTCTCTCTCTCTTTGATCCCTACGATATGGGGGATGAGAGAGCGGTGCAGAGGAAGGCAAGAGGCTGAGCCCTTCGCATAGGCAGATGGGGCTTTCTTGTCTTCCGAAGACTAATACGTAGAACATTTTCATTTTTATTCATGGAGAAACACAGCCTTCTTACATGTTTTCTGAATAGAAATAAAATCTCCTAGAAGCTTGAAAGTTTACAGTTTCTTCAGTAGCCGTGTTGACGTGGAGTTCACAGTTCCATACAGCGAGTCTCCAAAGCATGATCTTCTTACCCTGTCGGCAGACATGTAGCTTTTAGGGAAGGCAGCTGGTTGCAGATTTGCAGTCTAGCTACTCGTAAAAGCTGACTGATTTTGAAGACCCTCTTAGAAGTAAGATGTGCAGCTGCTCTGTCTTGCACTGACTCGACAGTGTCCCCAGTGTGTAAGGAGACCTTTGCTCCTCAGTGCAGCCTGTGTCCCTGCTCACTCTGTTCACGGTGCAGCTCCAGGACTGTTGTCTTTGCCTTCATGTCTTGTCCTGTTCTCCTGTGTATGAAGTTGAGCATTCCAGTTCATTCCACTGGGAAAATACCTCTACTTTCAAAGAAAAAAAAACTTTTTAAGTGTTAAAAAAAGGCAAACACAACAAAAATCTATTGAAAACCTAGAAATTATTGCCATGGCAAACATTTGGTTTTTGCTTTTCTCTCTTTTCCTTCTCCCTCTCTCTTTTCTTAAACTGGCTTTTGTTTTTGGCCTGGTCTCCTGCCGCAGCCCCCGAGTGCCGGCAGTACAGCCCTGCACCACTATAGCCAATGGGCCACACATTTTATTTTCTCTTTGAATTTTTCAAGCTCTTTACTTTATGGTGGCTTATGTTTTAATTAATAAGATATCTAGTGGCTCCATCTTTATCGAGACCTAGAAGAATGTATTTTAAATGCCATTACAGAGATGACTTTGTTCTGTGTGTAGCCGTAGGTGGACCGTGTCAGAACGGTTCCAAGGCTCCTCCAAGGCTGATCTAGCCAAAGTTTGCGACTTATGTCCTGTTGGACAGCTGGTGGAGTGGACGGTGGCGACAGGTTCCTCATTCACAGGAACTGCATCCCTGTCTGCACAGCTTCCAATTTTATTTTCTTATAAATGTTCCCAGACGGTTGGCACCTCCTACTAGTATCTGTTAAAATGTAGTCCAAGGTGGAGTCTGAGAAAGGACAATTAACTTTTTCATTATACCATTTCCAGACAGTCTTTGGGTAGAGGCTGGCTCTGTGGATAATGCCTGAAATACAGGGAAGAGCCTTGTTTCATGGGAGGAGATGCCACCCTACCCCAGCTTAAACTCAGGTCTGCAGCCCATGATGCCACGGCATGAGCCTTATTGTCCACTGTTAGAGGCCCCAACACCCTCACTCAGAAAGCCTCAGAAAAATCTTCTAAAGTTGATACCGTAATTCATTTGTCATCAAGACTTGAACCTGTTTTGAGAGTATTGTAGTTGTTAATTTTACCAGACTCCACGCAAATGTCCTGTGCATCAGTATGTGTCCCCGGTACCTTTGAGAAGTCCGGCCGGCATGAACTCTGACACACAGGCGTCCCACAAGACTGATTTTATCCCAGGTGTGGAAACACTAATGGCTTGGTGGGGGACAGCTCGGTTGTTAGGGAGATTATCAACTTTCTCTTCTTCCTGACAGTTGACCGCAGGGCATTCTTTACCACTGAGTTCCTAAGCCCAGCTGTAAGTTCTGCTGTAGTGTTTCCTCTGAGTGACCGGGAGCTTGTGGGCTTTCAGTTTTGAATGCCTGCTCTGCTAGCTTGGGTTGTATTATTAGAATATATACTATCTTTATTTGAAAATTAACATCACTCTCCTATGTAAACTCCAACATAAATTTAGGGACCATTCATAATTGAGAATGAATAGGAAATATTCTTCATTTAACTTGTTTTTTAAAAAGGGTGCCAGACTAGGAAGTGACTCAGTGGGAGAACCCTTGCCTGCCCGTGTGAAGGCCTGGGACTCACTTCAGGTCACTCCAGAAACATCTTTTTCTTAAGGTTATTCTCTCCTATGGCTTTACGATTTAACAATTTACACAGTTGATTATTTAGAATGTTGTGCTCTCTTTTAATTAATACTTACATATAATTTAGTGGTATATATTTATCTGGACCTGTTAAATCATATATTGATTCCTGAAAGCAGGATTTGTAGTTGGCTTTTGACAGTTAGCAGGTGAGAACATTTCTGTCACAGCTGCTTTAACGCAGACAGCTGTACGCATTTGCCTCAGTGAATTAGATCACCATATTTAAGTTTTTATATTGTGTTCTGATTGAAACATGTCTTACTGCAGGCAGAGTTAATATTTACTCTTTTTGCTTGAGGATGCATTGTGTCTTTCTCGTTTTCCTTAGTCCTTGGGACCCCAGCTTTCAAAGCCCCCGCTGACCACCACCCTCAGGTTCTGGACTGGGCCTCGCTGCTCTGAATGTGGTCATTATATTTTATACTTGTTTGTGGTGAGAACTCGACATTTTTACACTGACAAAGAACACATGGCTGTTTTGATATTTAGAAAGGGCTGTATTTAGGAGCTTTTGTGGCATTACTGTAACAGTTTTCATACCTTGTATTTCTGAACTACACACACAAAATAAATGGGAACAAGCTTTACTGCTCTGAGAATTTATTTTTCTAGAAATTTGACTCGTTCAAGATACTACTATTCAAAATATAAGTCTTTTATAGTGATGTTTCTCCTGGGCTTCCTAAGCTTTTCATAAGGCCTGATTTTTACTACTTTTAGGAAATACTGTAACAATATACACTTCGGAGTCCAGAGTTTCAATTATGCTCAGTCTATGGGAGTAAAATCTTAAGAAACAAAGAATTTAAAACTTTTTGAGCAGTTACATTTCATATGCAAATAGAGTTCCTGGCCTTTGTGCCTGCATATTCTGTGACCTGTCTGGGCTTGGCGTTAGCAAGCTGTGAGTAACTCGCAGATGTAGGTAGAAACATTTACCCACACTGAGTGGACATCTTTGGACACCTTTGGAATTGTATGTTACCCTTTGCTTCTTTTTCTCACTCTTGGAGGGAAAAAAAAGTGCAACAGTCGCACATATATATATATATACATATGTGTATATATACATACACACATACACATACATACATATATGTGTATATATATACACACACATACACACACAACCTATATATAATGTTTCTTGTAAGACTATCATAGATACATTTCTTATGTTGACAATATCTCATTTCCTGTTTGCTGAGGGTTCTTTCATTTTATTAATCGTTCTCTATTAAATTTTATTATATACATTTTCTGCATCTATATGTTGATTATATGATTATCTTGTTTATACTTTTACTTTTATTTGCTGTACACAATGATGGGTTTTATTTTTGAACTTATACAGTATATTTACATTTATTTATCTACATTTAATACTTACATATTTATGTTTTTTTCATGTGTTGTGTCCTGGTATTTTCTTCTTTTTATTTCTTTTTTAAAAATTGTTTTTATTGAGCTATATATTTTTCTCTGCTCCCCACTTCATCTCCCCTTCCCTTCTACCTTCTCCCATGGACCCCAAGCTTCCAATTTACTCAGGAAATCTTGTATTTCTCTACTTCCCATGTAGATTAGATCCATGTATGTCTCTCTTAGTGTCCTCATTGTTGTCTAGGTTTTCTGGGATTGTGAATTGTAGGCTGGTTTTTGTTTGCTTTATGTCTAAAAGCCACGTATGAATGAGTATATATGATATTTGTCTTTCTGGGTCTGGGTTACCTCACTCAGTATGGTGTTTTCTAGATCCATCCATTTGCCTGCAAATTTCAAGATGTCATTTTTTTTCTGCTGTGTAGTACTACATTGTGTAAATGTACCACATTTTCCTTATCCATTCTTTGGTCCAGGGGCATTTAGGTTGTTTTCAGGCTCTGCCTATAACAAACAACACTGCTGTGAACATAGTTGAGGACATGTCCTTATGGCATGATTGAGCATCCTTTGGATATATACCCAAAAGTGGTATTGCCGGATCTTGAGGTAGGTTGTTTCTTAATTTTTCTGAGAAATTGCCATACTGATATCCAAAGTAACTATATCAACTTGCAATCCCACCAGTAGTGCAGGAGTGTTCCCTTTACCCCACAACTTCTCCAACATAAGTTATCGGTGTTTTTGATCTTGGCCATCCTTACAGGTGTAAGATGCAATCTCAGAGTTGTTTTGATTTGCATTTCTTTGGTGGCTAGGAATGTTGAGCATTTCCTTAAGTGTCTTTCAGATTCCTCTGTTTAGGTCTGTACCTCACTTTTTTTTTTATTGGATTATTTGTTCTTCTGATGACCAGTTTCTTGAGTTCTTTTTATATTTTGGAGATCAGACCTCTTTCTGATGTGGGGTTAGTGAAGATCTTTTCCCATTCTGTAGGCTGTCGTTTCGTCTTGTTGACCGTGTCCTTTGCTGTGGCTATATTTAGGAAGTGGTCTCCTGTGCCAGTGCATTCAAATGTACTTCCCACTTTCTCTTCTGTGAGGTTCAGTGTGGTTGGTTTTATGTTTGATCCATTTGGATTTGAGTTTTGTGCATGTGGATAGATATGGATCTATTTTCATTCTTCTACATCTTGATATCTATAAACAAACTGAAAAATAAAAACTACATGGTCTTCTCATTAGATGCTGAAAAAGCCTTCAACAAAATACAGCATCCCTTCATGATAATGATGAGTTTTATAAATACATTTCACTAAGTATAATATTTTGGGGACATATTGAATTGCAAGCTGAACTTTTCTTTATATTTGAAAAATTCATATTCAAATAGCATATAATTTGTATTTTGGATGTTTAAAAGAAAGTTATTACTTGATTTCTATATTACTAATGATTTTATGTAAACCCCCATTTTTTCCCTCTTTTTGCATATAACGGTTAACTTGCTCCAGAGATAAAGACTTGTGTACGTTTCCTCTCCCTCCTGGTGACTTCATCCCTGTCTTCTTCCTTCCCAGCCCTCACCCCTCCACCCTTCTGCTATGTTTGCTATACATCCTACCCATCTTCCTGGAGAAAGAGAAGTCGCCACCACTCCTATCCCCCTGCATCCACTCACTTCTCTGACACAAAGATCTGAATGCCAAGTGCCTTTGTAGGCAAGGACCCAAGACAAATGTAGTCTCGTTGCTCACATGGTTTTTAATCTGGTGGGAAATAGCCAGAAAGTGTAAGTGTACTGGGATTGACAAGAGGTGTGAATGAGCCATGTTGACGAATACAGGGCTGATTGGTTCAAGGCACCGCTGGGCATTTCACATGTTTTAACTCAATGAAACCAAACATGCATACTGTGAACATCAGTCTTTATACCTGACGGATAAGGGAACAGGCACAGAGAGGTTATTAACCAGCTCAAGGTCACACAGCTGTCAAATTAATGGAGTCAGGATTCTACTCAGGCTTCCGGTTTTTCATCTCTTAGCCTTCAAAACAAGCCACGTCTAAGGAGTACAATGGAATCTGAAGGCTTCCTGGAGAAGTAGGGGCAGGTCTTACAGAAAGAACAACTAGGAATTGCCTGGATGGAAAGGTGGTTATGTTTTAGAGAAAGGAACAGAATGTGAGGGCAAAAGATGTTAAGAAACCCGGTCCAGACACAGCGCAGTGGGAGAGGAGCAAAGAGACCAAGGGAGGCACCAGAAGGCAATGCAGCTGTGATAAGAGCAAGTGGAAGGGCTGGGCAGGGCTTGGCCAGATTGTGTCAGGAATGAGTGTCTGGCCTTTGGATTCCCATGAAATAGTAAGATTTAAATTTCAGAAAGGTGTGGTATCTCTTGGAATTCAGTTTTAATGTTGCCCCAGACCTTGGAGATTGCAGCAAATAATCTCCCCAAATTAGCAAATCAGGTACCCCGTTAGCGAATCAGGTACCCGGTTAGTAAATCAGGTACCCCGTTAGCGAATCGGGTACCCCGTTAGCGAATCGGGTACCCGGTTAGCAAATCGGGTACCTGGTTAGCGAATCAGGTACCCGGTTAGCACATCAGGTACCCGGTTAGACATACTGGCAGAAATGTCACTTCAAAGGATTTTGAAGTGCTTGGCTTTGGGAAATAGGGTTGTATTGGTGTCGTGAAGGTAAGACCAGGATGACCCATGACCTTGTCTGGATAGGAGGGAAGGGTACCGCACAGATGGCAGAGATGGAGGAGCAGCAGCTCAAGTCTAGGAGCGTCAGGGACTGTGGGCCACGGCAGACTGAGGGCAGGCCTTGCTGTCTGGACTTCCGCCTTCCAGACCACAGGAATACTCAGAGCTAAGTCACACCGCTTGCGGCGTCTGGACACAGAAGCCCTGGGACACAAGCATTCTAACTCTGGATAGTCTGATTACTTTCATTTGCAGTTAATATCCTGGAGACACTGTGAGCTCTGCTAAGCAGTGTAGTTTGTAATTGCATGCAGGAATATAAATTCTTCTCACCCCTCGGTATGAATGGTGAGTTCCCACTTGTTTGTTCAACTGTGGCAGTTTCTATCCAAAAAGTAAGCAGGCTTTGAAAGTGTCAAGACTAGCTCCTCTCCTCGGCCTGCCTCCATTCGGAAGCCAAGGAAAAGGCAGTTCTCTTTTCTTTCTTTTGTAAACCAAAAGTGAGACCCTTTGGCCCCTGTTTCTACATTGCTGCTCTGGAGCTGGGCACTGAACCCAGAGCCTCGCCAAGTCAAGGCCCTCTCACCCCAGGCCCTTGCTCACTGTTAACTTTGCACTCCACTGTGACTTATTTCTAGTTCGTGCCTAGTTGTGGAGGTTGTGGCTTCATATTGTAATGTGTTTTTGAGGCTTGGGTGAAGACGTAAGTCATAAACAATGTGACACCAGTTTGGAATTATGATTAATAGGGTGGTATTTATTTAAAGGGGAAAAAACTTACAGATCACTGTCAGCCCTCTGCATAACCAGGAAGGAAGTCTAGTCGCCGGAGCAGGAAGTGAAGAGAGAGAGGAGAGGGAAGAGGCCGCTTTTTTAAAGGGAGAGAGACCACGCCCCAATGGGCTGGTATCTCAGCGGGGATAGGCTGGAGGAGTGGGAGGACCTCCCATAACACCTCCCCCTTTTGTTTAAATAAGAGAGCTCTAAACCTACTATGAAATTATATACAATAAGTACAAATATCCTATTCTAACTAGCTTAGGTCTTGTATAATAAATAACTTGGCCAAGTCATGAGAGAAAGTAACTACATTTATATAGTCTTCAACCCCATCGAAGATCTGAGAAGGGAAATAATGTTACCTGGTTAATTAGGAAGTTCAGTAAAACAACTTCCAAAACATGCAACAAATCATAGAGACAACTAGCTACCTAGGCAATCACCCAAAGTCACATTAGCAGCGTTGAAGCAACCAACTTTGGCTAAGGCCTAACATAACTGACACACCATTTTCAAAGGCAAGCAACTTTTCAAAACTATCTTACCCTGTCTTGGCAGGATAAGACAGCCCTGTTTTATCCATTGATGCACGCTCTGTATCTTTCTCAGTGGTTGAGGTATGGGCATTTCTTTGCCCCAAGGCCAGTTCTGCCAAAAAGAAAGGCTCCAGGTGGAGTGTCTTTGGTGCTCAACATTCTCTCGGGAACAGAGTGGTGTTGCCAGGAGCAATTGTGTCTCACTACCACAAAACTCTGAGTTAGATTAAAGGCTATTTTCTACAGCTCTTTGAAGAAGTTGAATATTATCTATCTATACTGAGTATAATTTCTATATATCTAAAGAACCTGATTAGTCTAATTATAAATGACAAACTTAGATGACTATTATTCTATATAATTCTCAATATCTATCTAACTTAAAGACTAAGACAATAAACGAGTCTGGAACAAATGAGGACAATGACCTCCAAATATAAACAATGTACAAATATACATTGCAGTAGGTAAATATATATCAATACACAAACATTATATAAGTATCTTAATCAGAGGTAGAAATGTACACTGCAATATGGTAAATATATACAATAAATATATCAATACAATATATGTCAATACATAAGAATGTTTTAAACAGAGGTAGAAACATGCATGCATACAATAGTCAATATAATTTAACTTTGTATCAATATACAAGAACCTATAACAATATATTTGTCTAAAAACAGTAACTCACAATTACAAATCTATTATCCCATCATCCCTCTTTTTTTTTTCAAAATGATCCCTGAGCTTATAAAATTCCTCCCCCAACCCTCAATCATATACTAATTATAATCAACCCCTAAATGATGTCCCTAAACCCAAGGGCAAACTTTACTGGGAGAGGGGATGTTGTCCTCTAGAATTACTTCCAGCTGTCATGGGGGTGACGTTCTTTCTGGGGGATCCTGTGAAAGTAAAATGATGGTTAAATTTCAAGATCAATGTCTTTTAATATTGCCAATAGTCTCTGAGTATTTTGTGCAGGTCTGACCAAAATGTTGTATAAGATGTGCACCATTTCAGCTAACCAAGTTGGAACTGTCTTATGCAGCTGGTACCCAAAGCAGGTCTTGTAGTAGCGCTATCAGTATCATGACGTCATATCAACCAGGTGGAGTTGTTGTTATGGGGCCCCATCTTCTTCCTGGAAACTTCAAATGTCACTTCAGGAAAAACTCATTGTTCATTATGAAAAACTTAAACATTAATCATATAGACATATATAGACATATATATATATATTCAATGAAAGACATGATAGATATATTCAATGAAAAGTATGATAGATATGAAGAAAAGCAAAGATGTTTTATAAACTCATATTTCTTTCTGTCCCACATCAAGGCTCTTGACATGAGACAGAAACTCCAGAAACTCTGGGTTTTTCTCTTACTAACAGGCTTGGAATTGGAGAGGGACTGAGCCAGAGTCCAACTTCAAAACCAGCTTTATAAATTTAGAAATATGGTTTAATATTACTTACACAACCCTTTCAGTTTTCTTGATATTTCCTATTGGGCAGGTATTTTTCCATCTGTCAGTATCCAAATATCCAGGGTCCCTTGAATTTTTCAAAGATGAGTGTTTTCCTGTGGAGATAAGAACAGAACCCTGCCCCCATTCTATATGTTTTTCTTACCACCTGTATGAATATCATCATTGTGGATGAGTTGTCATTTCTCCTTTCCAAGAGGTTTCTCCTCTTCAAATCAAAACTTTATTAATTTTGATGGTATCCACAATTTTTCTTCTCCTGTGGAAACAAGAGCAAAACCCCTTCCCCAACGTAGCACATCTCCTGGCTTCCATTGAGAGGTCAGCACATCTTTGAAATAAATCGGTTGATTTAGTTCAGCAGACTTTTCCATTATCCAATGTCTTTCTGCTGCTGTCGTTCCTTTCTCATTAGCGTTAAGAAAATTCAAGGTTAATAAAGCATTATGTAATCTATTTCTGGGGGTATTTTTGGGTCCCTTTCTGTTTGTTCAGCATATCCTTTATAGTACGATTTGATCTTTCTATAACTGCCTGACCTGTAGGATTATTTGGTATACCTGTAATGTGTTTTATATTATAATAATCAAAAAAGCGTTTCATTTTCTTAGATATATATGCTGGACCATTATCTGTCTTTATTTGCGCAGGTATACCGATGATGGCCATAACTTCCAATAAATGTGTGATTACTGAATCAGCCTTTTCTGAGCTCAGGGCAGTAGCCCATTGAAAACCTGAATACGTGTCTATGGTGTGGTGTACATATTTTAATTTACCAAATTCCATAAAGTGGAACACATCCATCTGCCAGATTTCATTTCTCTTAGTACCCATTGGGTTACTCCCTGCAGGCAACAGTGTTTGATTATAGAAAGAACAAGTAGGACATCTCTTTATAATGTCCTTAGCTTGTTGCCAAGTAATGGAAAATTCTTTCTTTAGGCCTTTACTATTGACATGATGCTTCTTATGAAATTCCGAGGCCTGCAACACACTTCCAACCAATAATTGATCAACCTCAGCGTTGCCTTGGGCTAGAGGACCAGGCAGACCTGTATGGGAACGGATGTGTCTTATGTACATTGGACAAAGCCTGTTCCTGATTATGTCTTGTACCTGGATAGACAATGAAGTCAACTCTGTGTCATCTGGTATAAATTCAGCGGTTTCAATATGCAAGATAACTCTTTCTGCATATTGTGAATCTGTAACTATATTAAGAGGTTCTTTAAAATCCCTTAGCACCATAAGAATGGCATATAATTCTGCCTTCTGGACAGAATTATAAGGGCTTTGTTCCACCTTACTCAATTCATCTGACTTGTAATCTGCTTTCCCTGATTTATTTGCATCAGTATAGAACGTACGGGCTCCAGTTATTGGAGCATCACGTACAATTCTAGGAAGAATCCAAGAAGTTCTTTTTATGAGGTTAAGTCTACCACTTTTAGGATAGTTGCTATTAATTTCTCCCAAAAAATTAGCACAAGCTCTTTGCCACGGTTCATTGTCTTCCCATAACTTTTTTATTTCTTCAGTAGTAAAAGGCACTATAATTTCTGCTGGGTCTATACCTGCTAGTTGATGAAGTCTCAGCTTACCTTTTATAATTAATTCAGAGACTTTTTCCACATAAGTTTTTAATTTTTTACTTGGTTTATTAGGTATAAATATCCACTCTAAAATAATATCTTCCCTCTGCATTAGAATCCCTGTAGGAGAAATTCTGGAAGGCAATATGACTAGGATGCAGCTAAGATTTGGGTTCACCCTATCCACATGTGCCTCCTGTAATTTTTCCTCAATCATTGTCAGTTCCTTTTCTGCTTCAGCTGTCAGTTTTCTTGGACTATTCAAATCTTTATCACCATCTAAGGTTTTGTTTAAATGAACTATTAGATCAGGTGTTATCCCAACAGCTGGTCGTACACTGGAAATGTCTCCTAATAATCTTTGGAAGTCATTAAGAGTCTTTAACCGGTCTCTCCTAATTTGTGCCTTTTGCGTTTTAATTTTCTCTAATCCTATTCTGTAACCTAGGTAATTAATAGAATTTCCTCTTTGAATCTTTTCAGGGGCAATTTGTAATCCCCACCTAGGCAAGACTTTCTTTACTTCTTCAAACATCCTTTCTAAAGTATCTTTATTTGAATCAGATAACAAGATGTCATCCATGTAATGATAAATTATGGACTTGGGGAATTGTTTACGAATTATTTCCAATGGCTTACTTACAAAATATTGGCACAATGTAGGACTATTGAGCATACCCTGTGGGAGGACAGTCCATTGATATCTCCTATTAGGCTGAGAATTATTATAAGTAGGCACCGTGAAGGCAAATTTTTCTCTATCCTTTTCTTGTAACGATATAGTGAAAAAACAATCTTTCAAATCAATAACTATAAGAGGCCATCCTTTTGGTAACAGAGAAGGCAAAGGAATTCCAGACTGTAGTGGGCCCATAGGTTGAATTACTTTGTTGACAGCTCTTAGATCTGTCACCATTCTCCATTTACCAGATTTCTTTTTTACAACAAACACAGGAGAATTCCAAGGGCTGGTTGATTCTTCAATGTGGTGAGCATCTAGTTGCTCCTGCACCAGCTGTTCCAATGCCTGTAGTTTATCTTCAGCTAGAGGCCACTGTTTGATCCATATTGGCTTCTCAGTTAGCCATTTTAAAGGTAGGGCTGTTGGTACTACTAAAGGTTTGGTATTTGCTGTATGTTCTTGTACAGCCTGAATGGCTAGTGACCTTTTTCCATAATACCTCATCATATCCTTCCCAGAATTATGAGTTCCTGGAACTACAGGAATGTTAATCTGGGTATTCCATTGTTGTAGCAGGTCACGGCCCCATAAATTTATGGCAATATTGGCTATATATGGCCTTAGTCTTCCTATTTGCCCTTCAAGCCCTATGCATTCAACCCATCTTGTGCTTTGTTTTACACGAGATAGGGTTCCAATTCCCAGGAACTGAACATCTACCTCTTGAAGAGGCCAATTCGGATGCCAAGATTCTGGCGTAATGATACTTACATCCACACCTGTGTCTAATAAGCCTTCAATAAAAGTGCCATTTATACAGACTCTTAGCTTTGGTCTTTGATCATTAATAGAAGTCTGCCAAAATATACGTTTACTCTGTCCAACTGGGTTTTTTGACTCATCCTCCACACGGATTTCATCATTTAGACCAGTATTGCTTTTTACAGCAGAAATTGGAGCTTTTAATTTTCTTGGTGAGGCACGTTCTCCACTGTGACTGGGAATGGCTGGGCCACTGTTGGCTTGGGGGCCTGCGAGAGGCCCCTCAAGGAGTTTCCCGACGGTATCGGGTTGCCTTGTTTGTTGTTGACCTGCATTCATTGGACCAATGTCGGCCTTTACCGCATCTCCTACATATACCTGACGGCTTAGGTCTCCTACTTTTGTCATTCCCAGAGGAGATATTATTCCTAGAAATTCTTTGCCTGCAATCCCTTTTCAGATGTCCTAATTTACCACAATTAAAACACCTGGCAGTTTGATGTCTCCTCATTGCTGTGGAAATCGCTTCTCCTACCCAAGATTCATCGTTATAGCTAAACGTCTCAACATTCATCGTATGCTGAATCCATTCATCCATAGGTGCTGATCTAGACTTTAAAGGCCCAATTATCTTTTTGCATTCTATGTTTGCATTCTCAAAAGCTAGAGATTCAAGAAGTATTCGTTTAGCTTCTAGGTCTGTTACCCCTATGTCCAGAGCCTTAATTAATCTTTGCAAAAAGTCAATAAAGGGTTCTCTGTCCCTGCCTAATTCTGGTATATGATTCAACCCTTTTTGCTGGATCTTGTATCCTATTCCAAGCATTTAAAGCTGCTTGGTGACATAGACACAGTACTTCATCATCATAAAGAGCTTGGACCTGTGGATCAGCATATTCTCCTGCACCAAGAATTTGATCTTGGGAAACCTCAATACCTTTTGCTCTTCCTTGCTGTTCCATATGTTTGGATTCTTCTCTGAAATAAATTCCAAACATCAAGGAAGGTCCATTATCTAAAACTGCAGACACTAACTGATGGAAATCATGGGGGTAGCTCTAGCATTAGAAGCCCAAGTCCTTATCATTTCTTTTAAGTATGCAGAGTGCAAGCCAAAATTAACAATAGCTTGCTTAATTTCTTTTAGATCATTCATTGCTATTGGCGTCCATCTAGCTTCTCTGACTCCCTTTGAGCCTTTAGAAGTTGACGCTTTGTCAGAATTAAGTATAGGGTATGCCGCTAAAACCTTGGGTAAGCCAGTTCTAATAGCTGGTGTTGGCATTGTATCCTGTCCTTGTGCCTTATTACTCTGTTCACCAGCTCCAATCATTTCTTCAATCATTTCAAGTCTTCTTATTATTGTCTTTATTATTGTCTCTTTTGAATCCTGAATCTCCTGACCTGCATGAGTTTCTAGTAAAGATTGTATGGTTCTTAGGAGTGCCATGATCTTCCTAAATGATAGAATATTCAAAAGAATACTGAAACCTAGTACCCAGTAAATTAAGTTATCCCCATAGTCATATAAAACTTGCATGATATAACCCATTGTATTGGTAACCAGAACAGTAAAATTCGCGTTGGAAACGAGAACTGCCATATTACCTATTATCCAGCAGGTGGCACTGTTGCCAAGTCTCGACGAAAACAAGGTCCTGTTTCAGAGTCCGCCTAGTATTTGTTAAAAACTGGAAAATGTAAGTTGCTCAACAAAGTAGATGTAATTAAATCAATTCCAGAGATGGAACCAGAAACCAGAATCCAGGGGTAGAGAAGAGCAACCTGGAAGCCGCTTATGCCTCCATGTGACAGAGTCACCCTGAGGGGTTGCAGCTTTCAGCAACCGTGTGTTCTGGTTCACGCCACTTAAGAGCTGTGCTTGCAAGGGAGATTTAAAAACGACTCAGAAAAGAGCAAACCACGCGGGCAGAGACTACGCGGGCCTGTGGAGTTTAAATCCACGTGGGGAGGCCAAGGCTGCCGCAGCAAGGCACAGGCGGCGACTGAGGAAGGGAGGGCTCCTGCCAAGCCGTGGCCAGCAGCCGAGCGGGGAAAGGAGAGGTTCTAAAACCAAACGTTGGGTGCCAATTGAAGACGTAAGTCATAAACAATGCCACACCAGTTTGGAATTATGATTAATAGGGTGGTATTTATTTAAAGGGGAAAAAACTTACAGATCACTGTCAGCCCTCTGCATAACCAGGAAGGAAGTCTAGTCGCCGGAGCAGGAAGTGAAGAGAGAGAGGAGAGGGAAGAGGCCGCTTTTTTAAAGGGAGAGAGACCACGCCCCAATGGGCTGGTATCTCAGCGGGGATAGGCTGGAGGAGTGGGAGGACCTCCCGTAACACTTGGGGGCCACCATGCCTAGAGAGGTGAGTTTCTTGGTTAAGTCTAATTTGTTTAGATCTCATAAAAGTGACAAGAATGACTGGCCAGCAGAGAACACACAAACACATGGCTATGGGAAGAAAGGTCTGGAAACACCACCACCGGAGCGTGCAATGCTTGCACACCCATGCCATTGCACGCTCTGCACAAGAGTCCGCGATGCCTGTGAAATTAAAAGCTGCACTTCAACCTTCATTCCAGGCCTGAGAAATGGTAGTTTTTTAAGTAGATCATTTTATTTAGGTTCTATGGAGTACCAACCGGTCTTCGCCTCTCTCTGTCTCTGTCTTCCTCATTCATTCATTTTGTTTACAGATTTATTTCTACTCCACTTGTGGTTATAGTTTTTAACCTGAAATATCCCAAATGATTACTTTTAAAAATTCATCTTTCTATTTTTAATTATTCTCTCAGTGAAGGGTCTCTCCCCTCACTGTCAATTAAAGGTTGCATAGCTGGAAAGATTTGATATAGACTTACATTAATCAGTGTTATATCCATTCTAGAATGTTCTTTTTCAGTTTCATACACTTGGGGAACTTTCACATTGATCCTCAAGAGACCTTCCTGGGCAATGCGGTGAAGCGCCAAGCAGCAGGTGGTGAGCCTGGCAGTGCAGAGAATGGCGAAGGGAAATTAGACGCTTGCTACAGCCCCATTCTCTGTCTTGGTCCCTTTTCCTTCTGGTAAGATGCAACCAGGCAGACATGGTAAAGGTTGGTCCCTGAACTCCTAGGAGGTAGAATCCACCTTGAGAAGTAAAAAAGCCATGATACATTCGTCTAGAATGTCTCAGTCACTTGTCCCCAGGTGTTGGTCAAGGCCAAGATGCCATAGAAGGACCCAGTCTGGGGAAACCCTTAGGTGAAAGTTTCTTTCTCTGGGAATAGAGATCCCTTTGTCCTGGCTGTCCCCTCTGCAGAAGTACAGCCCCCACGCCCTGAGCCGTGTCCTCTCGATTCCTCACTCCAGCGTGAGGTAGGAAGAGTGCAAACGCTTTCGATTCCTCTTAAGTAATTTGGGGGGTTAAGGCGTGAGGCCCCCTGAACTATTTTCATAGAATAGCACCATTTCTCCTGTTTCGGTGAGAAAACATACCTCAGTGCCTCACTCCAGCACACGCCTCGTTTTCCGCCGTGCTGCTCCAAATCCCCCTTCATCCCTGAGGAACAGACACGTGAGGGCGCCTGTTCTCACAGGACAGAGGGTGTCTGGTGGCTAACAGGGTGAGACAAGTGACCCCCCCCAAAATGTGATGGACTATATATAAAATACACACACACACACACACGTGCGCGTGCGCGCGGCTTTGGGGGCTAAGGTACAGTGCTTGCCTAACGTACATGAAGCCCAAATTTTCACCCCAACATCACACAAATGGGTCATTGTACGTACCTGTAATCTTAACACCTGTAGGTGGAGGCAGGGAAATTGTTAAGTTCAGATTTATCCTTTGTGACGTAGCAAATGCAAGGCCCACCTGGGCTGTCTGAGCCAAGAAGCACCAGTGACCATCTGCTACCGGTAGACTTCAGCCTCTGAGGAGCATGCCCTGCTGGTTCTGGACTTCTGCCCTCCAATGGGTCTGAGATACTCAGGCAGAAATTACACTGCTTTTGGTACCTGGACACAGAAGCTCTAGGAAACAATCTAACTTTGATTATTCTGATTATTTCATTTGCAATTAATATATGGGAGATTGTACTAGGGATCACCTCTCTTCGCCCGAGGGCAGCACACTGGTAGGTACCACTGTTCTGGGACCAGTAATCTCTGACCATTGAGAGCTGATGTTTTTGTTTGTGTACACTACACCCATGGTTAGCTGAGGGTCTGGATGATTTTATACACATACTACACATAGTTGTGTACACTATAAATAGTTTAATTG
Source organism: Microtus pennsylvanicus (assembly GCF_037038515.1). NCBI lineage: Eukaryota > Metazoa > Chordata > Mammalia > Rodentia > Cricetidae > Microtus > Microtus pennsylvanicus. The sequence continues at coordinate 5,139,375 of NC_134588.1, forward strand.
TAAATACACTACACACACGCTTAGAGTTGGCACCTGTGCACACACAAGGGTCCATGCATTTGTGCCCATAGAGCTTATGCAGTTAGAAAGGGTCCGGTATAGTGTGTGCACACTATTGGGGCTGCCTACACATCACACACAGAAAAGGGCCATGTGACTGCACATATTACACAGGCAGTTAGAAAAGGTCTATTTGATTGTGCACATGTACACAGATGATTAGAAAGGGTTCCTGGGACTGCACACAGAAAGGTCCGTTGGACTGTACACTCACCACACACAGAAAGGGGGCCATGTGACTTGCATTACACATGCATTCACAAAAGGTCCAAGCAGTTGTGCACACAGTCCACATTAGAAAAGATTCATCCAATTGTGCACACCCCACATTGGGTTAGAAAGGGTCCACACGAGTTGCCACTTGCCCGGCCCTTGCTATGGGCGCGCCCACCCAGCAGTCAGTCCCACAGACCCGAAGAGGCCCCTCGCACACCCACCAAGCCGGCAGCACGGGAGGCCCGCACCACCCACTGTCCCGAATCCAGCGTAGCCCGCGGGTGGCCGCCACCTAGGCTAGTGTCCGCGCCTGGCGCGCGCTCCCCCGGGCGGCCGCGGCGCCTTTAACCCGGGAGGCGGGCGGAGGCGGCGGGCGGGCGCTCAGAGGAGGGCTCTTTCTTTCTTCTTTTTTTGAATGAACATGACGTACTACAGGAAACCAAGCGCTCCAGCGGAGAATGAAGTAAGAGGCCGGGCCCCCAGCCCCGCGCCCGCCCCCTTCCTCCCCGGACCGCCCTCCCGCCCAGCGTCCGGGTCCCCGCCGAGCGGCCGCGGCCGCCACCGAGGTTCCCGGGCCCTCCCCGGCCGCAGCAGTCACCGCAGAGCCGGGTTCGCCGAGTGAGCGCGAGGACGCAGCCGCCAGCGCCGCACGGAGCAGAGGAGAAAGGGTGCGCAACCCGGAGGCGGGGTGCGCCGGTGGGGTGCAGCGGAAGAAGGGGCGGGGGGGGGAACTTCGTAGCAGTCATCCTTTTTAGGAAAAAGAGGGGGGGGCAAACCCTCCCCCACTACCTCTTCTCCCGCAGCGCACCACACACAGCGCGCGGGCTGCTCACTCGGCAACGGCGGCCCGGCGCGTCCCTGCTTGTATTTATCAAGCTGCTCCCACCCCCCACCCCATTTTTCGGAAAACGTATTGGCCTTTCGGAGTTTAATCAGAAGAGGATTCTCGTCCCCGTTCCTCCCCGCTCTTCCATCGTCCCCCTCGCGTGTCTCTGTCGTGGAGGGCTGAAGCAATCCGGTGGCTACCGATCCATGCCTGCGCTGGAGCGTGTGTGTGCGAGTGTAAATTGCCGAGAAGAGGGGGAAATCACAGGACTTCTGCAAATGCTGGACTGAAAATTGTAATTCATCTGCTGCCGCTGCTGCTTTTTTGGCAACGCTGTCGTGCTCTTGAAATCTCCGGTTGGAATTCCTACGGGTTAACATTTTCAGTGAAGCTGAAGTGTGGGGACGCAATCTGGAAACCCTCTTGATTTTTACTCCACCTAGCCCCCCACCTCCAACTACTGATTCATTGCAAGTTTCAAAGAAGCTTATACAAGGAGACTTTTGAAGATCAATGGTGTCGTTGCCTTATGTATTTGTTTGGGTTTTACCAAAAAAAAAAAAAAACTTGACAGAAGATCATGCCGTCCTTAAAAAATACAGTAAGTTTTTTTGCACAGGAATTTGGTTTAATGTAACTTTCAACGGACGAATTTCAATTTTTCTTTTCTTTCTTTTTCTTTTTTTTACTTTAAATGCATTCGAATAAATTCAGTTTCCAGACAGTTTAATTCGTTCTCTTTAGCGTGTAACTTGTAGCGGATATGCCCTTCCTCCCCTGAGAATATAAAGGAGAACACACCTGATTTTAACTTGCTAGGTCGTCCCGCCCCTCACCTTTCAGCATTGCGGAGGAAGTAGAAGGATATTAACGCAGCTTAATAAATAATGTGCCTCATGAAATAAAGAGCCAAAAGGAATTTGAATAAAAATTTCCTGCATCTCATGCCAAGGGGGAAACACCAGAATCAAGTGTTCCGCGTGACTGAAGACACCCCCTCATCCAGGAATGCAAAAGCACATCCAATAAAAGAACTGGATTATAACTATCCTTTTTTTCTTTAGGGGCCGTGGGGCGGGAGTCGGGACTAGAAGTGCTGTTGGTACCTGCAGCTTTTTTGGGGAAAGGATGGCGCAAGCCGGGAGAACAGGGTATGATAACCGGGAGATCGTGATGAAGTATATCCATTATAAACTGTCACAGAGGGGCTACGAGTGGGATGCGGGAGATGTGGACGCCATGCCCCCGGGGACCGCCCCCACCGCTGGCATCTTCTCCTTTCAGCCTGAGAGCAACCCCACGCCCGCTGTGCACCGGGACATGGCTGCCAGGACGTCGCCACTAAGGCCCATAGTCGCCACCGCTGGGCCTGCGCTCAGCCCGGTGCCACCTGTGGTCCACCTGACCCTCCGCCAGGCTGGGGATGACTTCTCCCGTCGCTACCGTCGCGACTTCGCGGAGATGTCCAGTCAGCTGCACCTGACGCCCTTCACCGCGAGGGGACGCTTTGCTACGGTGGTGGAGGAACTCTTCAGGGATGGGGTGAACTGGGGGAGGATTGTGGCCTTCTTTGAGTTCGGTGGGGTCATGTGTGTGGAGAGCGTCAACAGGGAGATGTCACCCCTGGTGGACAACATCGCCCTGTGGATGACTGAGTACCTGAACCGGCATCTGCACAACTGGATCCAGGATAACGGAGGCTGGGTAGGTGCATGTCTGGCTGAAACTAGTCGGGGCTTCTCTTAAGACTGAGATGTGGAGGTTGGGGGTGAGTGGATCCTGGGTCAAAGTAAGCTATGGAGCGAATGAAATAAAATCAAGTTTGTAGCTTTGCTCCTCGAGCCCCTGCCTCTGGTTAGATCCCACCCTGCCAACACTATGCTAGCTCCTGCTCGCAGGCTGTGAAAGAGCAAAGGTCCAGCTTTTTTGATCCCCTAGGATTTGGAGCTAAAGGGTACCCCTTCACTGACTCCCAGTGTTACTTAAAGTCGGAGTAGCTTGTTGCAGATGTGTGGGGTCCTGTGTAGGAACCAGACCTCCGGCCTTCTCCCTTGACCTGCATATCCTTAGCTCCTCTGGCGAACTAATGACTGAGAGGGTCCAACTAGTCAAACAGGCTCCACCAGAGGACGCAGGCATACCTTTTCTGACTCACTTGGGAACATTTTCCCAAAGAAAAACAATACAGCCCCCTTTCCTGGAAATTATAACTAAGCTTGTAACAAGGTAAGCTGGCATGCATGGATGTTTGTGGACTCCAGTCTGCGCCAGAGTCCCACTGGGCATGGTGTGTGTGCTCCCTGGAGGACAGGCTGTGGGTGTTCTTTCCATCGGCTAGTCTGCAGGGGCTCCAGACTGCGCGCTGTAACTCACACATGATTCGGAAGCTAACATCCATTTTAATATCCTTTACTTATCTCTACATACAATCTACATTGTTTTGTGATCTCCACTGCTTAGTGGACTTGCATCTAGGGTGTCTGCGGAAGAAATAATAACACCTAGCTGTGGAGTGTCTGGCCCTGACTTAAGTTGAAATTATTAGTATCCATAGCTTTGATGAGCATCTATGGAGTGATAATTTTCTGATATCTTGGGAAATCAAACTTCCATTATTTTACCATGAGATTTAAGCTTTTTCCTGGTTCCGGACAGGGGCAAAGGGAGCAGACTCAGGCTTGTTATACCTAAAATAATTAAGTTACAAAAAAAGTCAGCAATCATTGTCTGACATTTTTTAAAGACTTTGTTTTAATGAAAAAGATTTTCATTTTAGTCTTGCCTTGGATAGTCTCAGGAGAACGACTAACTTTTTATAGCACCTAACAGGAGCAAAAAGTCTATAATTGACTACAGGTGAATCAAATATCTAGAAATACATTATGTTTTTACTACAGTTTGCAAGGTGTGCTAATATTTATGGGCTCCAAACAGAAAAAGCCAAGAAAAATAGATAATTGATGTGAACATCTGACCTTATTTGGCCAAAGTTGACAAAATATTGTTGGCACGGTTCAAGATTTAAAAGTAAAATTAACTGAAATATCCAAGTTTACGTGCCTGAAATTCACATGTCCTTTGTGAATCGCTCGTTTGTTGGCATCCCACGTGATCAGATTGTTGGCTGAAGGATGGAAACTGAGCTTGTTAGATGTTTAGTTAAGTAGGTGGCTGGTAGTTCAGCCTCTGTAATGGGGACTTCAGGCTCCAGAAGAAGCCTTCTAAAGCCAAAGTAAAACAATTTAATGGTTTTGTTATTTCATATTTTTATGAAAAAAAATCAATCTGTTTCTCTCTTCTTGAAGGAAACTCAAGGCAGTAAGTGTGTGGTCTTGACTATCAGAAAGATGTGGGAAGCAGGACCGTCTGCTTCTGGGGGAGCTTCAGATGCAGCCTGACCTCTGTTGTCAGGTTGCAGTGTGTTGATGAGGCAGACGACTGAGGTTTCTTTTTAAATGAAGCATCTCCTTTTTCTGTGTTCATCATCAAGTTTTTGTTGTAGGGCCTATCTTTGTGGTCCACAGGTATCTGGGGTTGATAAATGCATAGACTTCATGTTATGAAGCCAAACCACAATGGCATACTGGAAGAGATGATAAAAACTTTTTTTGACAAAGCCTCTTATAGCAAACATAAGTCACAAAGAACCACAAATGGCTGATGGTAAAAGAAAATGTCTAATAGTTTCCAGAGCAACCATAAATGGATGACTATGCTGGAAAAGAACGGAATTGGCAAGAAAAGACTGTGTATCAGAAAATAGAATCATATGTAAACATTTTGGAATAAAAGTGGTAGCAATTGAGAGTTTTTAGTGATTGGTCTATCAGCCTATGGTTTCAAATGTGTCTTATTAACTTGAATTTTTGTTTTAGGCATTTAGCATATAGATTTCCCTTTTACCTTAAGCTAGGATTGTATCTCTAGTATGTTGCACATTGCGGTGATGTTTTAATAACAATAGCTAAGTTTCAGCAGACAGCCTGTTGATATGAGAAAATGATGGGAATGGTGGGAATAACTTCCCGTGGTCATTTACAGACACTTTAGACTTGAAATTACTTTTTGTCTTCTGCTTCAAAGACAGAGTGCTCCAATGCTGGGGAAGACTGTGTTTCATGTTCCATTACAGAGAAAACAGTCCTTGGAAGGACCAGCTCCTGCTAGAGAATCCCAGAACCTGCAAATTAAGTAAAGAGTAAAGAAATAATTGGATATAAGTCAGAATATGGCTTATACCCAGGTCTGAATAAGGCTTGCATGCTGTCCAGAGAAAGGCAAGAAAGTTAGAAAAAGGAGCTGGCAACTATTCTAGAAAATGAGACCTGGGACCTTCTTGGTGGAGACTCTCGGGCTCCAGCCTAGGGCCACTGAGTCAGAACCTTGGGTTTCTCTGTGCATTAAAGTCAGAGCTGCTGGCTGCCATGCCTGATGCTTTCCAGATGTGGGTGGGTTTTTTGTTTCTTTGTTTGTTTTTGTTTTGTTTTTTGAAGGATCAATCTTGTGACAGATTCTGTAGACCTCTTTCCCGTGGTCCACGTGCAGAGTGTTGCCTGGAATCTTGTTTCCCAGATGCCCACTGCAGCAGTCTGACCCCCAGAAGAAGCAGAGAATGGGGGTGGGGGTTAAAAAATGGCAGCTCTGCTGCTCTCAAGAATGTTCATCACGGTGATGAACGCAATGAGTTTGCGTTGGCATTTGCATTGGCCTCGTTAAAGTGAGGTAGCTTTTCTTTGCCAACTAAAGGGAAACTCATTTCTATGTACCCAGTAGGTATCAGCTTCCTTTTTATTAGGTAGTTAGTAAGAAGTTTCCCCTTTCTGAATACAGTTCACATCTACCAAAACATTTGACTAACTGAAAGCATTGCCTTTCTCATGACAGTGGGTGAACTACATGAAAGAACACCATTTTTCTCGTGGCCACTATCAACTGCCATGGCCAATTTTGGCAGCAAAATAATAGGATTAAAAATAGCATTGTGATGATCCAGTCTTAAATAATACATTCCCTGATGAACTTTCCTTGGGAAACTGTGTATCTCTGACTGCTAGGAATCCCATGACCACTTTCAATAATTTATTTTGTACAAAAAAAAACCCTCATGTTATTGGTCTTAGAGTTTTGGGTCATGTGCTGTTTCTGGAACTTCATACACAAGAGTTCACTCAGTTCTCTTTTCTGTGTTGGAGTTTTTGTTGCTATTCAGTATCCACTGAAAACATTTCTTCTGTGTGTCCTGTTCTTTTAGTTGTGCTTTCTAAAAGGAGCAGATTGTTCATTTTAACAACCCTTGATTGAACTGGTACATGTCATATTGTTTAAACTCCATAGGCCATAGTTAGCTATCACATAACAGAAATCCACAGACGGGGTGGGGTGAAGCAAACCCAATTCTTGTCGTTCTTTTTTTAATTTTTCCTCTTCTTCTTGTCCTTGTCCTGTTTTGTGTCTTGGAGGGATGATGAATCCACACAAGAAATGCACGGGTGGGTCTTTGAGTTGTCACTGCAGAGGGTCTCCCCCACGGTGCAGCACCTCACTTAGCAGGTGCATTTGTACAGGAAAGCAAGACTGTCTTTGTTGTATACAAGTATGAAGTCCCCCCACCCCAGAGGTTTCTTGGGAGTCAAAGATTCTGCTCAGCCTTTTTAAGGTAATCTGATATATTACCTTTTTCAGGTATGGCAGTGACCTTCCAATCTGGTCACCCTGGCTCCTCAGACGACTCAGTGAGACCACTCAGTGAGTTCAGATCCCTATGAAGTGTGTCTTTCGTAATTACATTAGTCTTAGCGTAATTCAAACATGTGTACTTAACGGCTAAGCAGGTGAAAAACTGTTCAAGGACTGGGTTTCCAGCAGACAAGATGTCAAGTTTCATGTATGCCAGGCCCTAGATTAGGTTGGGCATCGGGGAAGGGAAGCTAACCTAACCTGTATAAATCACAGGCTAGGTATTTCTGTGTCTTAGTGAACGTGTAGTGACCAGGAGCAAGAACCTGGACTTAGAAAGAAAAAGACAAATATGTTGTTTTTCATGTGCTTCAGCTTGAACTTAAAGTTGTTTCTAGTTACATGCTTGTTCATGTGTGCTTTGGGCTGATTTAAATAAGGGACCAAATGCAGATAATTAAAGAAACTATTCCACATAGATATAGGATTAAGAGAACTGAAAGGTTAGGGAGGTCCCTTTTTAAGCAGTAATCCACTAAACACTGTTTATGAACATTGAGTAGACTACAGCGTTAAAGAATTTCATTAAAGTGTTTTAAGGAAAAGACAATCAAAGATTGCTCTAATTAGAACACAGTATTTTGAAGAGATGTCTTCAATAATTCTTTCTCATACACAGAAAGATAGAAGAACATTTTGAACCAGACTAGAGACTCCCTCCCACCCCCAACCCCAGCCTTTTTGCTTTGGTTTCAGTCCTAGTACTATGCTGTTATCAGATGTTTCTCTTCTGAAACGTGATGTGCAGTTTACAGGAATTTGTACTCCACTCTCACTGCGTTCCTTAGCAACAACAAATGGTACCCGTGGGCCTCTTTCTTTAAATGCATATGGGGAAAGTTTTAACATGAAATGGTTCTTTTCCTTCTCATAAGGTCTTCTGTAGGTGACGCTTCTGAAGGGGCCAGTTGTGTATAGTACCAGCACTGACCTCCAGTGGGGTTCTGTGTCTTCTCACAGGGACCCCGGGTATAGCTTCTTGTCACCAAGGGTTGAAGGGTAGAATCACATGGAGAATATGGCATTGCATCTAGAGTCTTCCAGGAGGTAGAAGTAGTAAAATTTTCCTAAAGCCACTGTACAGTTCACCAGAGCCTGATCTTGCCACAGGCAGCGAGGCAGGCAAGGATTCTGTTTGACAGTGCTGTTCCTCCCCTCCAGAGATCATGACATCCACCTCCAAGCAGAGAAGAGCATCAGCTGCCATAGTTCTAACTTGCTGGGATTGTTGTGGGCAATTCCAGTGGACTATTGAGCTTTTCATATGCCTTGACTACCCAAAGTAGGTTACCTATTGTAAAGACTACTTCCTCAAACCCACCCTCCAATGTGTTTGAAAGGGAACCTCGCTGCCGTGCTGCCATAGCCACTTGGTTGGCTCCGTGGGTGCTGTGCTTGGGTGATCTGGCACATTCCCTGAGGATGTTGACCATGGAAGTGAGCCCCACTGCCTTTGCACATCGCATGTGGAGCACAGACTTCAACAGCGAATGATGAGGAAGCGTTGCATTTCTCTTCTGCTGTTTGTTTTGCCTTTTAGATTCTGGGACTAGAAAGTATTCCCTTTTTAGTTAATAATCTGCTCTCTGGGGTTTCAGCACATGAGTCAGAAGCTTATGACTGACTCCCTCCGCTCTTTATTACGTCTCCTGAAAACAACTGGAGAGCCCACTGTGTCAGGAGCAGCTTTAATTCTTCAAAGGGGGATTTTTTCCCATTGAGGCCAATATGTCTTTTCTTGTGATGGTTCCAATTACTATATTTCTCTATTTTAAGCTATCAAAAACGCAGTTAGGCTGTAAAGAATGCTGGAAAGTTTCCAGGTGTTAACGGATAGTGCCCCACACAGGTCTGCGCTGCAGTGTGTTTTGTTGTCTCTGTCCAGCTTTCATAATAGACAGCCAAGACTTGCGCTTTGCAGCATGGTGAATTTTATATCTATGTTATGAAGTCTGAAATTGAATTGCAGCCAACCCTTCCCCTCTCAGCTACATCTGAAATTTTCAAAGGAAGATGGGAGAAATTGTTAGTTCTCTTAATTCCGTACTTATCTAGTATATAATACACATCCTTATTACCATTAGGACAGAAATAATGTCAACTGAGTATTGTATCATCAACGTACATGCTGATTTATCACTTAGTGGTGGGGCAAATAGTTCCATACAGGATGGTAGCTTTGGCACTTCTAAGTTTAAAGCTCCAGAGCTATCTCTAGGTATTTCCTTTCTGGATTCTTGCCGGCATTTCTTCTTCTTCTTCTTCTTCTTCTTCTTCTTCTTCTTCTTCTTCTTCTTCTTCTTCTTCTTCTTCTTCTTCTTCTTCTTCTTCTTCTTCTTCTTCTTCTTCTTTGTTCAGTAAGTGTCTCTGCTTCTATATACTTATAATTTTGTTATAAAATACTTTCAAACCTCTTCTCTGTGTTTTCAGCGAAAAAGAGACACTTACTGAACATTGAAATGCCAACAGCACAAGAGTACTTACCTGAGAAAACATTAAGAGCAATGAATGGCTGCCCATGAACTGTAATGTTACGTTCCCGGTATCTGGGATAATGGTGGGCGTTCAAGGATTTAAAGGATGCTGTTATTTAGAAGAACATGCATACTAACCTCTTTGTTTTCACAGAGAAAACATTTATTGGACTCTAAATATAAAAAAGCTCAGTGCTAGGTGTCTGTTTAGTAAGTGTTTTAAAGAACAGACATTCAGGCTGGGGCAAATCTGAAGTAGCCGCATTCCTTGCCATTTTAGCTGACAGAGTTAGAAGGAACCTCATGGGACATAGAGGGTTCCATGTGGGGGACAGTTTTGAAACAGAGAGATGGGGAAGGAATGTTTAAGGCAGTGGGACCCGGAGCTGTCAAGTGGGTGGATGTGTGAGGCCTCTAGAGAACTGGGAGACCTGGCTCGATTCAAGCATCACGAGCATCGCAGGAAGAGCTTATCTTCCCAAACGAAGAGAGTTGTAGTTAACTTGACAGATGTTGAAAGGATCCTGAGACAGAGCAGGATGTGTATGTTGAAAAGACTGATGATGGTTGAGGCTAGACCAGAGAGACCAGGTAGGAGTATGAACCACATTAATGGGAATGGGGGTGTGTAAAAGGCTGAGTAGATGGGAATTGTGAAGACAGGACAAAAACTTGGGATTCTGTGAAGAATGAAGGACAGAAAGAATTAGGGGACTTGAGGTGTATACCCCTGGCTAAAACAAAACAAAACAAAAGCCAGTCTTCTAATGAATAGCAGCCTGCTTGTCATGACAGGTAAATGTAATGAGTTTGATTTTAGCCTCTTTTATCTTGGGCCCTCATGAGGCTGTTCAAGTGGAAGAGCCAAGTAAGCAGAGAGACCTAAGGATCAGACACTCAATGGAAAAATTACCTGCCTTTATGCCTAAGCTATGTGGTTTAAGGGAGCCCCATTGCTTCCCTCATTCACCAAAGTGGCCCTGAGTACTACGCTGCATCCACCATCTTTGGTTACTGGTGCTCACACACCAGCTTTTCCCAGCAGTCTTCAGGATCAGCCCAAAGGTTTGCTTTTCTGAGTTTGCCTTCCCACTCACAAACAGTAATTGAACATGAGCTTAACTAGTGTTGCCTGCTGGCTGCGTAGGCCTCCATTTGTGATCTAAATTCAAGGGACTTTGGGAGTCTCTGGAACTCCTGTGTGATCTGATTTATCCTATTAAATTCAAGATGGAATCTTGCATATATAAGCAATGTGTTTTCTAATAAAGAGTCGGTTTATGAAATGAATGAATTAATAAAATTATATGTTAAGGGCACTTTGGGTGTTTAAGTTATTCTAATCAGATAGTGTTGTCTTAGCCTCTTAATGAGTGATCTATGCCCAACTGTCACATTCTACTTGTTAATTAATATTTATTAGACACAAAAGAAGAAAGCATACTAATGGTTTCCTTGTTATTTTTTCTTCAAATTAAGAGAGTATATCATAAAGATAGAATTTCTTGATTTTGCATTATATGTTGCTGGTGGTCACATTCTGTTTATACAAAGTGTTGTGCACACAGAATACAGGCCTGTACCTTCTTTCCTTGTCCTCTCATGTTTCAGATCTACCCCAGACTTGAAGCTCTTGATGTATGAGATTATTCATCACCTTATCATTAAAGGAAGCAAGGATTGAGCAAGGTTCTCACAGAAGGAGCAAGGTGGATTTTAGCTCTATCAGTGTGTAGCTCAGATATTAAGAGAATTGGAACGAAGCCATGAAGATAAATGATCTTCTCCGATAAAATCAAGCAGCATGCTGAAGCTGGAAGTCAGTTCAGGTCAAGGAAGATGAGAGACTTAAGATTTCATTTCTAAAGACACTGACCAATAGGAAGAGCAACAGGGCAGTCACTAATAACACGGTTAGCCCAGTAGCTTTGGCTACATTTGTGTTCTGGTTCCAACAGTCTCACAGCCTATCTGTGGTTCTGAGAGCCCTCATCTCTGGTATAATGCCAGCGTAAAGCCTTGCTGCTCATGGTGTGTCGTCCGTTTGAGAAAGATCATATGATTTGTTTACTTGTAATGAAGGTTGACCATGCTCCTCCAAGGGCTTTTAAAGCGATGGATGTGTCAACTTGCAGATTTGTCCCCATGAATGAAACCACAAACAAATTCTCTTCTGTCTCCCCACTCCCTCCCTGCCTTCTTCTATGTCCATCTGTGCCTCGTTTTCATTGCCAGCCCCTCTTCAAGTGGCTTATCTTTGAGTGAATTCAGAAACTTCAAATTATAAAGGACACCCAGATAATTGGCCTGGTCTCCAAACTATCTGTCCCCTGAACAGCTGCCAGATTCCTTCTTAATGAATACATCCACTGACAGAGAGATGTGGAGCTTGCCCACATCCGTGAGAAAATGAGCTCCCCTGCTCTGCAACAGCTTGCAGCACAGGGGAAGCAATGACAGCCATTGCAAAAGTTCTCTTTGAATGTAGTTTTCTTTCCCATAAATGATACTTTGAGAATACAGTTAAGGGTTATTAGTTTTCTGTTTCATGCTTGGCCTGTGTGTGAGAATAACACAAGCTGTCACTGCAAATCAGTAGCTTTATCTGGTTAATGTGAGTGTTTAATATTTGGCTTGATTAAAAATTAACTGATAAAAGTCCGTGTCATTGGAATCTGAAAATGCCTTTTGTAAGGAATATTTCAAGGGCATGACCAATGAGTAAATTACATTTAAAACATGGGGAATTGAGGGGAGGGGTAATGTGGATGGAAACATCTGACTTTGTTTTAAAACCTCTGCATGTTTGGTACGGCAAAATGTTGGAAAGGACTGCCATGGTTGTTGTTGTTAAGGACCAACTTGCAGTTTTACATTTGGCTGTAAGTGTGTAGTAATAAGGGGAGCGGCGGCAGGACTGCGTCCCCAACACCCCAAGCCGCCTGCCCTGCCCGGCTAGCTTACGCCCCGAAATAATTACACGGACACTGTATTCTTTTAAACACTGCTCTGGCTCATTTCTAATCATCTGTGTAGCGCCCCTAGGTGCGCTTACCGGGAAGATTCTAGCCTAAGTCCATCCTGGGTCGGAGCTGGGGCATGGTGTGCGTCTTCCCTGGAGCAGGTAGCATGGCGTCTCTCTCTTGCGTCTGCTCCCGAGAGGAGAGCTGTGGAGTCTGACCTCACTTCCTCTTCCTCCCAGCCTTCCCTTCTGTTTACTCCACCCACCTAAGGGTGGGCCTATCAAATGGGCCTAGCAGTTTCTTTATTGCTTAAACAATGAAATCAACAGATTGATATATGACACTCCCACATCACTTCCCCTTTTTCTGTTTAAACAAAAAAAGGAAGGCTTTAACCTTAATATAACAAAACAGTTATCAAGTAAAAGTTACATCAGAAACATTTATACATATAACAAAATTGACCTTAAATCTCTATAAATAAAGCAAAATCTATACTAATGCAAATTATTCATACCTATATCATATCCCCCTTTAAATGTAAAAGAACATTTATAAACCATATTTGGGAACATGGGCGCAGTTTTTTCTCTCCAAACTGCTTCCTGCTGAATGGGGGCGTCGTTAATTAGGTCTTTCTTGGTATAACCTGTTTGCTAGTTTCATCTCAGTTGGCAGTTGAGCAAAGCAATTTTCTGAAGATGTTCACAGCAACCCTTCAGGAGGACGTGGTCCATCATACCAAATCGGGATAAATGCAATCCACAAGGTCTGATCCTCTGTGAAAACAAAAGCAGAATCTCTTTTCCAAAGTATCATGTCCTTAGATCCAAATTTTGAAATCATACCCTCATGATATCCATTCTGGTTCCACTTGGCAGCCCATATAATGAAATGTCTCTCTGTACTTAGCTCCTTCACAGTCAAAAATTTTAAAGAAAACACAATGTACATAATCCAGACTCTCTGTGAATTTTCCATCTTTACGCGGCTTATTTTTATTTATATCTATAACTATCTGTACTCTGTCTCTTTAAAGACTTTACTTTTACTTTTTTCTTTTTAAACCATTAACTTTATTCTCCATATTCTTTTTCTTCTCTCTCCCAAGCCTACGTACATTCATCCAACAGTGTTACTCGTTTAGTGGTCTGAATCTGTCCTATTGTGAATCTGCAATTTTTTACTATCCAGGAGCACTTTTGATTTGCGCCTTTAAATCACTAGGCGCTTAAGAATCTAAGCTGCGACATTTCTAGATTAACTTTTTGCTTTTTGAGTGTATATCTTTGACCTGTAGACCAGGCTGTCTTTGAACTCTCAGAGATCTGCCTGTCTCTGCCTCCCAGGCATTGGGATTAAAGGCGTGTGCTACCATACCTTGAAGTCACAGAGGTCTATCTCCCTCTGCCTCCCAAGTGTTGGGATTAAAGGTGTGTACTAGGACACACAACAACTCTCTTCCTTTTTCTGTTTTTTGCTTTAAGAACTTCAACTTTCAGCTTGCATATATTTTTAACACACTTTAAACCATTCAGAAATTTTATCTGTCTTTGAATCTCTCTTTACTGTATATCTCTCTTTTTCTGACCACAAGAGCCTTTACTTTACCAAGCAATATCAGTAGGACTAAAGGCGTGGCTTTGCCAGCTAGATCCAGTCCATTCCTTAGCTTTCCAGCCTCATGGCGGATATACAGGCTGCAGCCATGTTTATAGCCACACCTGGCATTTCAAGGTCCCTGCCAGCCAGCGAGCTACAACAGACAATACTCAAGTCCTCTCTCGGTAGCCGGCCCTCCTGCCTCAAACAGTCAGAGTTTGCCCTGGCAGGATGGCCCAGAAAGCCGGCATTTTTAAACGGCACAGCTTTTTTCCTGCTACGGCTGTAAACCGAAAAGCATTTGTTCAGCTTTTCATCAACACTGTTTAAGTGTTTTGTGGCAGGACCTCTTAATGAGCTGCAGGCTTTGCAGCTAAAGCTGAGTCAGGAAGCCTCTCTTATATGAGAGCACTTGCTTGCCTCTAGCAAGCAGAGTAGACCCAAGAAATCGCTACTATCAATAAAACATGCTTTACTCTTTCCCAAGCTTTTTCAGGCTTTCTGTGGATTCAGTTGGCCACACGTCTGGGCGTCATCTGTAGTAATAAGGGGAGCGGCGGCAGGACTGCGTCCCCAACACCCCAAGCCGCCTGCCCTGCCCGGCTAGCTTACGCCCCGAAATAATTACACGGACACTGTATTCTTTTAAACACTGCTCTGGCCCATTTCTAATCATCTGTGTAGCGCCCCTAGGTGCGCTTACCGGGAAGATTCTAGCCTAAGTCCATCCTGGGTCGGAGCTGGGGCATGGTGTGCGTCTTCCCTGGAGCAGGTAGCATGGCGTCTCTCTCCACGAGTTCGAGGCCAGCCCTCTACGCGACCAGGAGTCTAGTCGCCGGCGGAGCAGGAAGTGAAAAGAGAGAGAGGAGAGGGAAGTGGCCGCTTTTTTAAAGGGAGAGAGATCACGCCCCAAGGGGCTGGTATCTCAGCGGCGATAGGCTGGAGGAGTGGGAGGACCTCCCGCAACATAAGTGAACAATTTTTAATTGGTCATACAATTACTGGAACACAGAACAGTAAATTGACTATTAATTTATATGACTTCTTCACAATGTACTGTATTAATTATGTTTGTATAACAGAAATGATACAGGGAGGCAGATTTTTGGAGCTCATGGTTTGAGAGGGTTTGGTTTGTGATTGCTTGGCCCCAGGTGCTTGGGTAGAGCATCATGGTGTGGAGAGTATGTGGTGGATGCTAGTCTTAACCAATGGGGGTGTGGGCAGGGATGAGCTAACCCCAAGAGCTGGCCCATATTGTCGACTTCCTCTAACTAGGGTCCACCTGCTCAAGTTTTCAGATAGGGACTAAGCCTTTAAAATGTGAGCCTGAGACTGAAGAGACGACTTTGTGGTTAAGAGCACTAGCTTACTCTTCCAGAAGAACTTGGCTTGATTCTTAGCACCCACATGGTGGCCAACAACTGTCTGTATTTCCAGTTCCAGTCGGTCTGATGGCTCTCTGGGCTTCCTTCAGAACTAGGCATGCAGGTGGTACACAAACATACAGACAGGCAAAGCATTCATACACACATCAAATAATAAAGTAAAAAATGTGGGCCTATGGGGAATGTGTCATATTGATGTAAATGATAGCACGAATATATAGGCCGGGTCTGGAGCAAGGTGGTCTGAAGTTCAGTCGCGTCTTGTAGGGCTCCAGAATCTGCCAGAGCTGAGGGAGGAGAGGGCCGGCACGGCAGAGGCATTTGTTAGGCCAGGAAAAGGTTCCCAGCCTGAAGGAAAAGCATAGTTAGCCTGATGAAGAGGGCAGTGTGTGAGCAGCTGACACAGGGTGTGGGGACTCAAGAGTACAGCCTGGCTGGAGCAGAGAACACCAGTCAGTGCGATCAGGGAGAATGCTGGGAACGCGCCACACTGGCCAGTCTGAGACCTTCCGGCAGCTGGTGCTGCTGAGACCGGGCAGGAATGAATGGGCAGTGAGAGACCTAGGGAACGGCAGTGTGGATGCCAGGAACGGACTGTTTTGTGTTAGGAGTGGGATAGGAGGCAGGGGTTATCTAGGAAGATGTGGTGGTGTGCTAAACATTTCAAGTATCACTCATTTTCTTTTTGCGCTGTTGTGGCTTCCCCCGTAACTATTTCCAGAACACTGTGGTGAGTTAGTTGTTTATGAGTTCACCCGCCCCCCAGCTCACTCTCTTAAACCGAAATTGTCTTCTATGACTACAATTCACAATGGAATAACCCTTAAAACGCCAGTTAATAAACTTTTCTTTGAAGAAAGTTCAGTTATGAGAGGCAGCTGTCATAGAATCTTTCCTCAGGTGAAACAGGGACCAAAACTGTTCTGTAGAGTCCTTGTGTGGGCCTGAGAAAGGCAGGTACAGCAGACTGCCTTCCCTGTGGATTCCAGACCCACACTTCCTGCATCTCCACAGATACCTTCCAGTAGTGCTTTAGAAGCAGGAAGCTAGGGAGGTGGATGGAGCTCTTGGCATCCAGGAGATCCACCTGCCTCCTAAGACACCAGATTGCTCAACAGGAATTAGGTCAAACCTATTTAATTCTGAAATTTTGTATTCTCTACTGCTCTCTATTGAGAAAAATTTAAAAAAATTAAAATGTGGCTTAATGATATCATGTATGCCAAACACACACACACACACACACACAAGCACACAATAAAATTCAGTCTCTTGCTTCTGGTTATTTCCCCTCCCATGATTCTGTGCTTGTAAAGTATGTTTTGTGCTTGCTGCAGAAGGAAAGCTATGTGTTTCCCATTTGATATTCATACATGAACTCAAGACCCTGTGAGGACTTATGAGCCAGGCGGTCTTGGACATGTAGCTCCTAAAAGAACAGTCCTGCCGGGCAGTGGTGGCGCACGCCTTTAATCCCCACCTCAGAAGGCAGAGGCAGGTGGATCTCTGTGAAGTGGAAGCCAGCCTGGTCTGCAGAGCTAGATCCAGGACAAGCTCCAAAGCTACAGAGAAACCCTGTCTCAAAACAAAAACAAAAAGAACAGTCCTAAAAGACTAATTGGAGACATCTGCAATACTCCATGATACAATACTGTAAACCACCCACCCTGTCAACAATACCCCATGATACAATACTGTAAACTACCCACCCTGTCAACAATACCCCATGATACAATACTGTAAACCACCCACCCACCCTGTCAACAATACCCCATGATACAATACTGTAAACCACCCACCCTGTCAACAATACCCCATGATACAATACTGTAAACTACCCACCCTGTGGACACAGAGTGGAACCCGGTGATTACTAAGATGACAGCTCCTGGTTGTCACTACATAACCAGCAATTGTGCTCTTTTATTTACTTTTAAAAATGGGCTCCTTCTAGGTAAATAGTAAAAAATGGGCAAACATTCATTAAATTACAAAAAAAATTGGTGGCGCTTTTATCCTTAGGGTCACGCTGAAGTGCACGCTGACCGCTCACTCAGCAAGCATGCATGGGCTTAGTGTAGGACGGGAGTGCTTGCCCAGTGACTTGAGGGTTCTCGCCAGAGTGTGGCAAACAGTTCTTACTGCTGGGTGTGGTAACTCATGTCTGCAATCCCAGCACCCAAGAGCCTGGGACTGGAGGATTGAAGGCAGTTAAAGGTCAGCCTGGTCTTGTGGTACAGATCTTTAATCCCAGTACTTGAGAGAAGCAAAGGCATACAGGTCTCTTTTGATTTGAGGTTGGCCAGCCCAGAACAGCCAGGGAGTCACACAGTGAGACCTTGGTCTCAAACGACAAAGCAAAACAAATTGTGTACCAGGCAGAGCTGTCACAGAAAACACAGTAGTCCTAGCGCGTGGGGCCATCCGAGCAGTAACTGGGGAGCTAGCAGAACAGACGGAGGGCTGCAGAGGACAGAGGCTGTGTGAGGGTGAACTCGGGTGTCGTGGGGCGTTGCTGCAGCGCACACAGCAAAGGAGGAAGGCTTTTGTTCACCAGCACCAGATTTAGTGCGCTGTCCGTACATCTACCGTCAGTTTGAAGCCAGTTGCTCTGCGGCATTAATTAGAGATACTATTTTTGGGTCAGGTACTTCTAGCACCTCTCCACTTAGGAATCTCCGATTCCTCTCTCCCCTTTGTATTTGTTGCAACACTGGCCAATGGCCTGGACTTTCAGAAGCAGGAAGGAAGGAGACAAGCATTTATTGAACCCCCTTAAGTGCCAGACTCCAGGTTTAACTTCAGACACCCCCCAGAGTGGGAAGCAGCATCATACCCACAGAAAGCCAAGTGACTTCTCCTACTTCTCAGCAAGCCCAGCTCTTACATTTAGGCAACCCCACTGGTAATTAATGTCCTGGAACATAAAGAAAAATTTAGACGTTTAAACAGAGACCAATTAAAATGAAAGATTGATACATGTAGGGTTTTGTTTGTGTTTTATTTTCTTTAGGAAGCCACTCAGTTACAAGAAGATGTAATCTTTCTCACATTCTGGGTTCTAAACAGTCTTTCATAGCTAAGAAAATTGAAGCTTTTAAAGGAATCTTTCCTGTTTCTCCTCTGGCTCCAGTATCTGTGTAGCTTTTGGAAAAATGTGTGGTCCCCATTGCTTTGACTGCTGCATGCTTCCAAGGTAGCGTATTCAAAATGAGAACGCCCCCAGTACTGTTCCTGATCCAGGCAGTGACTCACCAGCCCATTGTAACCTGCCTAATGCCTTTAATAGAAAGGTGGGAAAGTCTGTGGCCGCACATCCACTGTGCTCCTGACTCCCCGGTCGTTCCTATTTTAGGCCTGACCTTTGTAGTTTTTTCCAGAGTTCAGGGATGGAATGATACATTGCTCAAGTTTACAGGATGATGTTGTATCTCTTTTTAATGTGGGTGTTTCAGCCCAGAACAGGACAGTTTTCCATAGTAACTCTTGAGCAGGATACGCGGTGTGTGTTGACTTACAGGGCTAAGGGGGATCCAACATGAGTCAGGAAACTCCTTTCTTCAAAGAAATGTAGACAACAAATTCTGACTAGAAAGGAAACTCTTCCTACTTCCTTATTAAATGTTTTTGCTATTGTTTGTTTTGTTTGAGATGAGGTCTTGATGTACAGCTGTTAGTCTGAACCTTGTCATGTAGACCAGGCTGGCCTCAGACTCACAGAGATCTGCCTGCCTCTGCCTCCAAGGTACTGGGATTAAAGGTATGAGCCACCATACCTGGCCAAATGTCTCTTTTCTTCTCTATTTTTATTAGTTGATATATTTCTTCATTATTGAGCATAGATGAGTGAAATATTTAAACAACTTCAAGCTCACATGCAGATTGTAAAACTCGAGTCACAGGGAAGAATCACATGTGTTGAGCATTTTAGAAAAGAATAGATGAATACAAACTTACATATTTTTCCAGGTATAACATATTAACAACCTTTGAGAGCAGACAGCATACTTCTATTTCATAAGAAGTAAAAAAAATGGGGAAGAGAAAGCGTTTCTCAGGTCCAGGGAAAATAGTAACCTTTCATTAGGCAAGACAGCTCAGCGCGACCTCTGGGGTAAACGACTGAACAAGCCAACTGTTTATTCTTGTTTACTGACCAGCGCTTAATTTATGAGGAACAACCCAACACTGTAGTTGAAAAGGCTGCTGTATTTTTAACCCCTAATATCCTAGTGAATTCACACCATCAGTATCTTTGTGCTTTTAGGAGATTTTGTGTAACAAGTGTAGCTTTAAGACAGAGGAAGAGTTTAGTTTTTGTGTGAGAAAGAGAAGCCCTGCCCCTTTGACCTCAATTCTCGGGGTTCTTCCTAATGACCCCGAGAAGTAGCAGCTTTTGGTCACAAAATGTAATTTGTGAGTACAAGACTTTCCCAACTACAAAACGCGTCCACGATCTCTGCTGACTGGCGGCCATTCCACACGACAGTGGGGTTTGTTGCTAACATTTATGGCTCGGGCTACCAAGGACTCAGCCACTATTTCCCAGTCAACTTGCTAAGAAATAGGCGTGTGTGTACACAACATTTACCAATTTCACCACTTTTTGTTGTTTGGAGACAGGTTTTTACTCTGTACCTTAGGCTGTTCTAGAACTTACCTGGTATTCAAGACTGTGCTTCATGTACTTCAGGTAACAGGCATGACTCACCATGCCTAGCTAAAATCATATTTTACTTGTTTGTGTGGTCATGCATATTGAACCAGAAGCTTCAAGTACACGAAGTGTCTTGGTGACTGTTGTACTGTTGTGATCGACACCACTACACAGCAACCCTTAGAAATGAAATAATTTAAATGGAATCTTGCTTACACTTCTAGAGAGTCCATTATCATCATGGCAGGGAGTGTAGCGGCAGCAGACAGGCATAGAGCTGGAGCAGTAGCTGGGAGCTTACATCTGGATCCTCCAACAAGGCCACACCTACTACAGCTAGACCATACCGCCGAATCCTTCTAATCCTTCTCAAATAGTTCCACTCCCTGGTAGCTAATGAACCACTGGGAAATGTTC
The DNA here is from genome assembly GCF_037038515.1 of Microtus pennsylvanicus. Classification (NCBI taxonomy): domain Eukaryota; kingdom Metazoa; phylum Chordata; class Mammalia; order Rodentia; family Cricetidae; genus Microtus; species Microtus pennsylvanicus. The sequence continues at coordinate 5,159,714 of NC_134588.1, forward strand.
TCATCCAAAGCACCACACTGAGCAAGGCCCTCCCGCTGAGCTGTATCCCCTGCCCATTTTAACAGTAGTGTTTTCAGTGGTGCATAGTTGTCACCATTATCCATCACTAGAACCTCCATGGTCCCCAGATGACCCCTCCTTCCTTCCCTCCCTCTCAGGGGCTACTCTTCCAGCTCTGTACACAGTGGAATCACACAACCCTTGTCCTTCTATGCACAACATGTTTTGCTTACCCATAATGCAGCACATATCAGAATACCAGTTCTTGCCAAGGCAGAATAATGTTTTAACCGATTTGTACTTAAAAGACATTTCTTTCAAGATTAAGTGTTGATTTTTTTCCATTAGCGAATTATGACAGCAAATATATCACATTAAAACTGAGTTAAATAATGGAGGCCTGAAAATTATTAGAACAGTTGTTCTAAAATCTGATGGTGTTTTTTCCGTCAGTGTGGCCAGCTGTCTAACAGAAATAACTAAAGGTGGAGGGGTAGATAGTTTTATTTGTCAGGTTCAGAGAATTGAGGTTCTTGTTCTTAACCCCTCTGGTTCTGGGTTGATGGAGAGATAGGACATCATGGCAGCAGGAGAGAGGAGGATAAAGCTATTTACCATGTGACAGGAAGCAGAATAGAAACACGAAGAGGTTCTGGCAAGCTATCCTTTCAAAGACATGCCCTTAGTGATCTGCTTCCTTTAGCCAAACCAACCTTTCACTACCTTCCAACAGCATGTTCAAGGCTTGAACCCATCAATGGATATAAACACTGGTGAGGTCAGAACCCTCATGCTAAGATTGTTTGTGGAAATGCTAGAGGTGAGCTTTAATAAACACCTAGGCACTTCTCAACACAAGCAAGTTGTCAATCAAGACTTATGTCTGTAGGCAGGGGCTGCTCATTCATTCCTGACTGTCCAGACTTGAAATAATCACACAGAAACTATACAATGCTGTTTGGCCAAAAGCTTAAGTGTATTTCTAGCTAGCTCTTACATTTTAATTAACCCATTTTTATTATTTTATATTTTACCATGAGACTCATGGTTTGCCGGCAAGGTTCTGGCACGTCGGTCTCCTTCGGCATAAATTACATGGCGTCACCTGACTCCACCTACTCTCTCTCTTTCTCTTTCTCTCTCTCTCTCTCTTCCCCCTCCCCCACCTCTCTCGACATCTCTGTTTGGACTTCCTATCTGGCTTTACTCTGTTCAGCCATTGGCCGAAAGCAGCTTTTTTATTAACCAATGGCAATAAAACATATTCATGGCATACAGAGAGGAACCCCACATCAGATATCTCTGTGCTGTGAAGAGCAAACTGGACCTGAACAGCATGGTCTTCTGCAGCTCTCTGTGTGGAGCAGACTCCAGGGCCTCAGGGGTCCTTTTTGTCCCAGACAGGGGACACTTAGAGAATCCAGGAGAAGTGGGTAATGATTTGCAGAAAGCTCCATTCTCAATGGTTAGCATTTTTTGAAAGTTTAGACTTCAGCCATCTGAAAAATTCACTTAGTAAAATGATTCCAACTCTCCATGAAAAAGAAGGAAAGCAATAACAGGGTTAAGGCAGCGCTGGCTGGCCAGATCTAGTCTTCCTCTTTCCTACCTCACTCTGGAGAGTGGAGAGTTGGTATGAACAGAACGGCCATATGACCTGGGGTTTGGTGGGTAAATATTTTTTTTTTTAATAAATGGAGTTTGCCATGTAAGAATGCAAAAAGACACCACATGTAGATAGACATTTGGAGGTTCCTGTCAAGCTTAGGAAGGGCAAACAGTCAGAGTGACCAGAATATGGTGGAACTGAAAGGTCACAAAATTAAAAACAAGATGACCCAAATAACTGTCACACTAAGTTCTTGCTGCGCACCATGGACAGCGAGGTAGGGAGCCACCAGCCACACTTCCCTGAGGACAGTATTGCTGACTTCACTGTTTGGTGGGTAAAGGAAAGCAGGAAGGACACAGAAGGGGGACAAGTGTCCAGATTCAGGTGCTGAACAGCCTGACCAGTGTGAGGAATTAAGAACAGCTGTTCATAGCAAATAGCCTAAAAGGTGTTTCCAAGGCATGCTCACAAAGGTTGCGCACGGCATTTGAGGGAAGTGGGCATGCATGACCAGCACTGGGCGGACATGTTTAGCACAGGCACATTTAGAGCAGATGCCCAATAAACATCGAAAGGCAGCTGGCTGTGTAGACATTGCAGGTCTATATGCAAGTGTCATAGGGACACCCCCAGCTGCCTATGTGGCAGTGACAGAGTAGATGCTCTTGATACATCTTCGGTCCCCATTACTGCATTTCTTTCTCGCAGCAGTCTGGGCACGTTGGAGTGGGTCATATATCTGCCTGGCAGTGATGACAGTCCTGAGGCGTGGAGAAGGGACTAGCAGTGCTGATCGTGTGGTAAAGCTGGGTTTGAACTCAGCCAGTATCAGAATAGTTGGCGTTCTTGAAGACAGCTCAACTGCCTCCCCAGTTTTGGAGTTTCCAGGCAGCTGCTTCTCTCAAGGTCCTGGATGTGATGACTCGGGCAAACATGAACAGCCTCAGGATGTTGGGAAGGTTGTTAGGAAACCATTTATCTCACATAGACAGAACATCTGAGATGACCTTAGCAGAATTAACAATGGTAGTGATAGCAACAGCACAGCCTTTTCCCCGGCACAAGAAACCAGTTCTGTCATGAAATGGGATTTCCCTGGGAATAGCCTTAGAGAGAAATGGGCGGGTGAGATAAAAATAACAAAAGATAAACAAGCAGCTGATTGTGTTCTGTTCTCTTGCACACTTGGCCATGAGTGATTTACTTCTTGCAGCTGTCATGTTGAGAGTCACCTCATTTACTCATGTGTCCCTTGGTTCAAAGGAAGAAAGATAAATGTCTGGGTTCAGAGGACTTTAGTGGAGTGTTACCTTGAATCTTCACCTCCATACACCTGGCAAAGAGGGAAAGTGTCTCTTAGGGTAAATGTTGACTTGGGAATGGAAGCCAAGGGTTTTGTGGAATGGGGGTAGTGGCCTTGGTTTCCCACGGTAAGCACTCATGCACTCAGGTGTGTGTACAGTCATGGGTCATTAACACCTTAGCTGAAGTTGTGTTTTCTTGCCGTAGGTCAGAGTCTTGTAAATAAACTCTTGTCATAACAAAGGATGCAGCAGCCAGATGACATGGCTGTGCCCCCACTCCATTGCCAATTTCTAAGTGGGCATGGGAGGATTCCATTTTTTGCTTCACTACCCTGGTAGATGGTAATAAACAGTGGTGGCCATAGCATCGTGCAGGAAAGAGCGAGGCTTGCAAACCCAGTCAAGCTCTCTTGGCTCCAATTCTATGCAAATTTTTCTAACAGAATGCAAATGATTTCTCAGTAATTCGGGACCCAGGAACCCATGCTCATCTGTTTTCAGCTGTCTTTCTGGGTTTGAGTGCAGCTACTTTGGAGGCAGGAGGCACATGCTGTGAAGCATGTTAAAGGAGGCTGGGAGGATCTGCGTGCCCCCGTACCCCCCCCCCCAGCAGATACCATGTCTGGGAATGCATCCTGGAGCAGCAGCTTCTCCATCGGTGGCCACAGGTCATGCCCCACATGACTGGGGAACAGGACAAGGTCAACACAGAGTAATGCATTTTCAAAGTCCTTTATTTCTGCTCCTAGCCCCAACATGTCTCAGTGCCACGAGTATGTCGCTTATTCATCACATACGCAATGACTATTTATCTGCTCTAAGCAGTGCAGTAGATACTGGAAAGAAATTCATGTGTCTTCCTAACTGTGAAGTTGTTACACTCTGTAGCTCCTCCACTGGCCAGCGTGGTAACTGACCCCTGTACATGTTACAGGGTGTGTGAAAGTTTGGAGTCTCATTGCAGATGTGTTGAGGATATAAACCATATGCCATGATTCAAAGGCTCTTGGTATCAATAAATGAATTCAGAAATGTTTTCTCAGTAATTTTCTTATTAACTGCATTTTTAAAAGATGATATTTTGGAGACTGCATTGCATTCCATGGGACCACTAGAAGGATTGCAGTGGCAAGCATGGCTCCCACTGAGTTTCTGGTGGGCAGCCCTGGTGGAGGAGTCTAGCATGATATCACCTTTTCATTTTGTGTTAGGAGTTACAGAGAAAGGTAAAAGAAACCCTTTCTTTTCCCCACAGATGTGCTAGTTTAGATATTTTGTAGCATCCTGTATAACCCACAGTAGACTATGTTCTATCTTTATTTATCCCACTGTCCACGGAAGTAATCAGGCAAGCTCTGCCTTACCTTTATAGAGGAAGATGTGGCATACGGATGACTTGCCAATCTGTAAGATTAGAGCTGAGTTGGGAATAGAATTCCAGCCTTTAAACCACTATCTCTGTTGGATAGAAGATGGTTGGAATTATCCCAAAACTTCTCCATATGGATATTTTTATTTCTCTACCAAAGACAATAAAACACAGTCCATTCTGAAGAGTGTATGCCAGTTCACATTTAGCTAACATATATCAGACACCATATATATACATATATATGGATACATACACACATGTATAAACATGTATATGTATATGTAAACTTGTCTACTGATAGCTGATATGACATATTCATCAAGGTTGTAGCTGATGCCCAGTGTCAAGGTACAACTCGTGTTGGGTTTTTGGGCCCATCGGGGAAGAGCAAAGGCAGGTTAGCAGGGTCACTGTTATTATCAGCGTGGGAAGGTTAGCAGGTCAGGTGAGCAGAGTTATTGTTACTATTAACAGGCATTTGCTTCTGTTGGAAATTATGACTCTTGTGTCAAGTTCTTGCCATTATAAAGCAAAACTGAGAAGTTCCGATCAGGATTCAGTCATCCATGAGATAGAACAACAAAGCAAGTTGTCTGAAACTTCAGGGTAGAGTGTTGTAACCAGAAAGTCATTTGACATGGGAGGTGTGGCTTAAACATGGAAAGGTGTGGCCTGGGGAAGACAAAGGCTGTAGGTAGGGCAGGTGAATGTGGCAGGGGAGATGCGTGTAGTTGGTGAGGGTACCACGGGCCAGGAGATTGGGATGTCTTCCTATCCTCAGCAAGTCCATGCTATGGAAGCATGTCACAGACTTGGGTTAGAGTCTCTCATTATCGTTTTAGGTGCATGATTTTTGAAGGTTAGAGAATTCACAAGGAGAGTTCTAACAAGCTGTCAATCACAGCAGAGAGCTTCTGGCTTTTACCTCCCTCCTTTCTGCCATCTAACAGAGAGGTGTGTCATGTGACCATAGGCTCAGACTGTGCACATGACCCAACGGACCACAAGCGTATGTAGAATTACTTTATGGCTGTGACCCAAACATAGCAGTTGTAGGTGAGACCTAAAAGCATGTTTCCCTGCCTGTCTTTCTGAACTCACTCTGATCTTTCTTATCCTGGCTCTTTCTAAGTTCTCGTTACTTCTTCCGCATCTCATTAGTCTGCTGTAAAGCAGGTTCTAACCCTCCCCACGATGCACATTGATCATAAGCTTTAGGAAATCACTGCTGTTCTTTGTCTAAAACCATTTTTCCTACCCTCTACTTCCTACAGATTAAAGAGTTTCCCAACCAGAGATGAACAGCAGAAGTTTTTTTTAACTACTCTTCCTTCTTAATTACAGTATTTTAACTGCTTTTCCTGTGTTTGGGCCAACAAAAGCCCTTGGATTGTAGAGTAGTTTTGTGCTGCGGAGAGAGAGTCATCTCTGGAGCACATTCCCTCAGTGAGGGCCCCAGTTACCTCTTCTGCCTCATTATACTTTGCTTAGCACTGAGAGCCCTGGTGTGCTTTCTGTTGGAATGAAGAGATTGGCAGAACCACCCTAGACAACAGCACCGCAAAACACTGTGGCAGAAGGTTTGGTCTACATACCAAGGCAGCCAGAGTATTAATTGCATTCTGTGATCACAGAAAAGGCGCTGAATTATGCTCTCTGTGGTGTAAGAATGACAGGTGTTTGCTTTGCCGTCTCTGTACACACTCCATCACATGGAACAGAGAAGCCAGAGTTCAGAAAAATAAATAAATAAATAAATAAATGCAAGGCATCTAAGCAAAGATCTCTGGTAGTCAGCTGGCTCTTTAAAAGAATCTAGAGGTGAACTGTTTCATGACTGGAGCCTGGAAAGATCAGATTTAGGGCAAGGAAATATTTATAGAAATTTCCATAGTCCATATTTCCATATATTTCCATTTGGAAATCTAATTTCTAGTTTGAAATTAAATGTCGAGTTGCCCACTAACATTTGATTTCCTTCCCTTTTGTGTTAGGATGTATATTAGAGAAAAATTGATTCTTCTGGTCATGTATGTGTGTTTTTTCCATAGCCCCCGATAAAGATGGCCTCCAAGTGTCCTGGGCATTCCAGATTCTTCTTGTTGCCTTTCCCTGGAGCCTGTTGTTCTTCCTCTCAACTGTGTACACTCTTCACAGCCCACAGTCATGTCATATATCACCCAGTATAATGCCTTTTCTTCCTGGCCACTCCTTCTATCTCTTTTCATCTGTATAGGGTGGTCCCGAAAGAATTCTGTGTGTTTACTTGACTTGCTTGGGAAAATAGATGAAGCAGATGTCAGCCCCTAGGGATTCTCCTGCCCTTGATGTCAGCCCCTAGGGATTCTCCTGCCCTCGACGTTGCAATTCTGTGCTGCTCCACCCTTCCTTCACAAGGCTGAAAAGAAGAAGTATTGCTGCTTGCTGCTACTGTGCAGGATTTGAGCTGAGGAAATTTTGTTTTAAAATGTTTAATGACTCAGAGAAAATTTCATTCTGGACAGGCGTTCCCTGCTGGAGGAGAGTTTGACTCGCTGTTCGGCCTCAGTCCCTGTCACTGTTTACTCCGGGGCTCTGGCTGGAGTGCCCAGATGCTTCTCTAAATGCCTTCCTCAATGCTAGGAGTATGAAGATGCTTCAGTTAGTGAGCTCTAGGCATCAGTTACCCTTCCCAACAGCCCTGCCCCCACGCCTGTTGCCCCTGCACACTTAAGGTGAAATGCTGTATACTTTTCCTCTTCTGTTGTTGGTTGTGAGCATAGCCTTTATCTGCGGAGGCATCTCTCCAGTCCTCTATGTTGTATCTCATAGCTGAAGAAACCTCTCTGCCAGATGTGGGTTCATTTAGAGAGCACCCGGTTGGGGTCACACACTACTTACTCTTTACCCTAGGTGTGGAAGCCCCTCCTCTTTGTTATCACAATGCAACTCCTAATCTAAGCTACTCACAATGGAAGCTCTTCTGACAATGTTTTGATTGATATTTCCCTTAATCTATTAGATTGACCATCTTTGTTACCAGAATGATTGTGTATTTTACCATGTAGAATGGACTGTGAGCCTAAGCCTGCTCAGAAGTTCCTAGCCTTCTTGGACTCTGTCAGAGCTTCCTTTCTAACAAGTGTCTATTGCTCTAGGCTATCATCTTTTAAGTATAATTTTATGTGTGGGTATGTGTATGTGTGTGTCTGTATGTGTGGGTATGTGCATGTGTGTGTGTCTGTACGTGTGGGTATGTATATGTGTGTGTCTGTACGTGTGGGTATGTATATGTGTGTGTCTGTATGTGTGGGTATGTATATGTGTGTCTGTGTGCGTGGATATATGCATGTGTGTCTGTATGTGTGGATACGTGTATGTGTGTGTCTGTATGTGTGAATATATATGTACATGTCTGTATGTGTGGGTATGTGCATGTGTGTGTCTGTATGTGTGGGTATGTACATGTGTGTGTCTGTACATGTGTGTGTCTGTACGTGTGAGTACATGCATGTGTGTGTCTGTATGTGTGAGTACGTGCATGTGTGTGTCTGTATGTGTGAGTACATGCATGTGTGTGTCTGTATGTGTGAGTACATGCATGTGTGTGTGAGTACATGCATGTGTGTGTGTCTGTATGTGTGAGTACATGCGTGTGTGTGTGTGTGTGTGTGTGTGTGTACATGTGAGTGCAGTGTGCATGGGGGCCAGAAGCTTGGGATGCCTCTGGCTCTGCAGTTACAGGAGCTCTGAGCTACCTGCTGTGAGTGCTGGAGACTGAACTTGGGTCTTCTGCAAGGTGCTTAGTCTTACCTGCTGAGCCATCTCTCCAACATCCTCACAAGCCATCTTCTAAACACGTTTTTGTCTAAGAATGTAATGTCTCGGGGAAAAGGCACAACTCAGTGCTGGTCCTGTCTCCACCTTCCTGACGAAAGAAAGGAATGCATTGAAAATATTCTTTCTGCAAGTATTTCCATTTTATTGAGAAAAACAAACCAACAAAACCCCAGAGAACACTCCTGGGCACACAGGGCCATGTTTGGTGGTGTGACAGGTAGCCAGTTGTAACTGGATAAGTAGTTCCATGTAGCTTTACCTCTGAATGCCCAGGAGCAGTCCAGGGTCTACTTCTCGATCAGATCAGTGCTTCTTCCTCTAACCAGCAAACCCCAGTGACAGCTCTGCTCTGTTGACTTTCTCTGCACCGTTCAAGGGTGGATGCTTGCTGCCTCCTAGCTTTCAGCGCTCATGGTGTTTTTCTCTTGGAGAGCAAAAGGTGCGATCGGTGAGGGCAGACCCAGTAGATAATGTTCCCATGTACTCCACATTAGCAAGAAGACTGATAACTTTTGAAAAAGAAAAATGCAGCTTTTCTTAAAAAGTTGTTTGTTTTTACTTCAACCTTGAACTTGAATCGCCCCCAGTCAAAAGAACAATCCATTCTGGAAATATTTTAGAAATTTACAGACATACAACAGTGCAAACCAAACATGCCTGCTTGTCTCGACGACTTGATATTAGAAGAAAATTAGCTTAGCTTCCTCTAGCTAAGCAACTCTTGTGAAAACCTTATCCATTTTTGCTATTTTGCACTTTTCAATTGAAACTGAATTAGGCCACAGGAAAAGGATTGTGTACCTTCAAAGACTGGCTGTGTTCTTTCTGCTCCTGGCAAACAGCTGTGGGTGCTGGGTGCAAAAGTGAAGCTTTTGTTCCATGCAGAGGTGGGAAGGGGGGTGTTGAGACCTCTCTGCTGTGTGTTCGGTTTGCGGATGTGAGGAACTTCATCTGCACCTCAGAGCATTTGAACCGTGTCTCTAATGAACTGGGAAAAGAGCTGTCGGGGTGAGGGTGGGAGGAGGAAGCCCCCACTTACCCAGAACCATGCTTGGCTCTTGTTTGTGTCTGTGCTGACTTGGGTTACTTTCTTCTGTTGCCTTCTATGAAACAGGCTCACCTTGAAGCCCTTGGTTGTTTTTCTCTGCTCAGTGAAGCACAACCTGGATTTAGGAAAGGAGAGCCGTGCCTACAGGCCATGTTCCCTTTCTGGATGCTGCTGGCTCTCACAGGACGTTCTCACAGTGGGATGGCGCCCACACACCTTTACTGCCACTGTCTTTATTGTGGGTGACCCAAAGCTGTGCCTTAGGCATTCTCTTTTGCATGAAAAAATATGGGAAAGAGACTCGCCTTCTTTCTATTTGAAAAATATATGTCATTATTTTTCTTATTGTTAAGAGGTGGGGGAGACCACACATGGGGCAGGAAGTGGCCGTATCATGGCATGCATGTGGAGATCAGATGAAGGTTTTGTGGAATCTGTTATCTCCTCCCTTTATACGGGTTCTGGGATTGAAATCAGGCCATCAAGCTGACTCAACATCTCACTGGCCCCATCATTTCCATTTTTATATAAGTTGAGTAAATGATTTGGAAGTTTCCTGCATAGTGCTTATTTGGACTCGTTCTCCCTGCTGCCCACATTTTCCCCCTGATTCTCTTGTGAACGACCTCCTCCACTTCCACAGCTTCATTGTCCCCTGTTTGCAGCTGATATTGCAAACTCTAGTTCATACTCTTTCCTGGTGATTCTTCCCATCTGGAGTTCTTTTTGGCAACTGGAGTTAAGCATGCTACCGACCTCCTCAGCCCAGCCCTAAACTCATCCTTTTCTCCCCAAAGCCTTTCTTGGACTCAGCACCTTCTCTTCACATTACTGCCATGTTCCTAATTTCCCACACTCAACAATGACCCATGCGTTTTTCTAAGGCTTACGTGAGTCAGGAAGGGATGCTCACTGGCATCCCTTGGCACTCCTTCCTCGCTGTCTGGCTGCCACCACTCCTAGCTTGTGCTTGTATCTTCATAAGCCACTCCACTTACATTCCGTTATTCTGTGCTGATTTGTTAAACATTCTTCTGTGGTTTGGAGGAAGCTCTCACCTACAGTGTCAAAACTGCATCACCTGTAGTGTGCTGCTCAAGCCTGCCTTCTTCCTGCCTCTCATTTTAACACGCCGTTCCCTACTCCTGAGCCAGGTGGCCCTTTCTTGAACCCGCCTTGTCAACTCGGGAGATTTTATCTCCTATTTTTTTTTTTATTCGAGAACACTCTGCTTCTGTCTAGATGTTCTAAAATTCCCAACCCTTCTGACTTGGCACACGAAAACGTGGGATAGGTCTCAAAATCAGGGACTTCCAACCTTTTCATGTTACCCTGCCAAGTGCGGTCACATGCTGAGTGATATATGCAAATGCTTTCTATACTTTTCCTTCCACCTCCTCTAGGTGTGAAAGTGTTGGATGCTGTGTCTTATGTGTTTGCACATCTGTTACCATGCTTAAAATACAGATCTGGACACTAAGTGCTCAGGGGTGTCTGCCGAGTGAAGTACAGAGACTTCCAACTTTCCCTTTGTGTCCCTTCTTCTTTCCTTCCTTCTTCCCTCCCTCCCTTTTTTCTCTCCCTATCTCCCTCCCTCCTTCCTTCCCTTGCTCCCTTATGTAGTTATACACTATAATCCTGCATGTGTCTTGTACTCTGCTGAGCATGTGAATCTATCCATTTGCACGCTGACTTTTTTTTTAATCATCTGAAGACTCTCTGTATTTTCCACAGACTCTGCTCAGCTCTTAAAGAAATAATAGGCAGTTATTTTAAATGCTGTCTGTGTTGTAGCTCTGTATCTTATATCTGTGATTAACTTTGCTTACATATCCAGTGAGTAGCTGGAGGATATGGGAGACTGTACTCTGCTTTTGTGTTAATGACTACTAAATGAACCAGCTTTCCAAGTTTCTCTGAAATATAGACGGTCTCCTGATTCCAACCCAAAATGCAACATAGAAACATCAATTAACAGCTAGCAAATCAATGTCTGTATTCCTTTGATGATTGCTTTATTATAAAATAAAATCACAGAAAAAACAGCAGTGGGTTGTAACTGCCATCAATAAGAACAGAAAGCAATTATTTTTCAAAGTTGGATATTGACAAGGAGGAAAATCTTTTGTATAGATACGTGAAGTCTGGGAGAGTTGGTGGCGAGGGCATCAGTGGAGAGCACATGGGGGTCGCTCCTGGCTCAGCATCAGTCTCCACAGCATCCTTGCAGCTTTGGGTGGCTGTCAGTCACAAAACAGAGACAACATAGAGTAGTCTCGTGTGCCATCCTCATGCAGGACTGTTCACTGCAGCCCCAGAGAGCCCATGTCTATGGAAAGAGGCCTCTTTCAATGCCAAAACCCAACAATTTTGTTTTCAAATTCCTCAAAACTAAAATAAGAAACCTTTGATGACATAAATGTTCCAAATTCAAAATATCCAGAAGTGAACTCATCAACTTCCTGTTTGAGCCTGCTCCTCCTTGTCTGTCTGTCTGGCTAATGACATCATCATCCAGGGACAAAGCCACTGTTTTCCACTGGTTTTTGCTGCCAGATGAAGCATTCCTGGATGAATTGTACAGTCCTGTTTGACACCAAGCTTCTGATTGCTCAGTCCTTCACCCTTGCTCCTCATTTCAACCCCACTTCCAAAACGTCCAAGCTTGATCCCTGTTTCTTTTTTTTTTTTTTTCTTGTCACAGGTTAATCATTTATTATCTGGGTAAAACAGTTCACAAGAAGTATAAAGATTCTTTGAAATCAGAACATCATGATTCATCATGATATTTCCCCAGTTCCCAAGCCCCATGCCAGCCACTATATTCTTTTTTTTTTTTAACATTTTTTATTGATAAAAGAAGAATAAAGAAAAAAAAACAAATTTCCACCTCCTCCCAGCCTCCCCTTTCCCTCCCCCTCCTCCCACTCTTCTCCCTCTCCTCCCACTCTTCTCCCCCTCCTCCCACCCCTCTCCCCTTTCCCCCACTCCTCTCCCCCTCTCTCTCCAGTCCAAAGAGCAGTCAGGGTTCCCTGCCCTGTGGTAAGTCCTAGGTCCTCCCCCCTCCGTCCATATCTAGGAAGGTGAACATCCAAACTGGCTAGGCTCCCACCAAGCCAGCAGATTGCGTAGGATCAAAACTGCGTGCCATTGTCCTTGGCGTCTCATCAGCCCTCATTGTTCGACATGCTCAGAGAGTTCAGTTTTATCCCCTGCTTTTTTTGGTAATAGTCCAGCTGGCCTTGGTGAGCTCCCAGTAGATCAGCTCCACTGTCTCAGTGGGTGGGTGCACCCCTCGTGGTCCCGACTTCTTTGCTCATGTTCTCCCTCCTTCTGCTCCTCATTGGGACCTTGGGAGCTCAGTCCAGTGCTCCAGTGTGGGTCTCTGTCTCTATCTCCATCCCTCGCCAGATGAAAGTTCTAAGATGATATGCAAGATATTCGTCAGTATTGCGCTAGGATGGGGTCATTTCAGGTTCCCTATCCTCAGCTGCCCAAGGAACTAACTGGGGACCTCAGCTTGGGCACCTGGGAGCCCCTCTAGGGTCAATTCTCCTGCCCACCCTAAAGTGGGTCCCTTAACTAAGGATTGTGGTTCCGTGCTCCCCTATCCAACCTTCCTTTATCCCGATCCTCCTATTTCCCCAAGTCCCCCCTCCTTGCCTTCTACCTTTTCTCTCCCCATCTCCCCTTACCCCCTTCCCACCCCACCCCCAAGATCCCACTCTTCTCCCCGGCAATTTTGTCTACTTCCCTTATCCAAGAGGATAACGATATGTTTTTCCTTGTGTTCACCTTCTTACTTAGCTTCTTTAGGTTCGCCAATTGTAGATTCTGTGACCCCTATTTATGGCTAGAAACCAATTATGAGTGAGTACATCCCATGTTCTTCTTTTTGGGTCTGGGATACCTCACTCAGGATAGTGTTTTCTATTTCCATCCATTTGCATGCAAAATTCGAGAAGTCATTGTTTTTTACCGCAGCATAGTACTCTAGTGTGTATATATTCCATACTTTCTTCATCCATTCTTCCATTGAAGGGCATCTAGGTTGTTTCCAGGTTCTGGCTATTACAAACAATGCTGCTATGAACATAGTTGAACAAATGCTTTTGACATGTGATAGAGCATCTCTTGGGTAAATTCCCAAGAGTGGTATTGCTGGGTCCAGGGGTAGGTTGATCCCGAATTTCCTGAGAAACCGAAACACTGACTTCCACAGTGGTTGCACAAGATTGCATTCCCACCAGCAATGGATGAGGGTACCCCTTCCTCCACAGCCTCTCCAGCAAAGGCTATCCTTGTTGTTGTTGACTTTAGCCATTCTGACAGGTGTAAGATGGTATCTCAAAGTTGTTTTGATTTGCATTTCCCTGATTGCTAAGGAAATTGAGCACGACCTTAAGTATCTTTTGGCCATTTGAAGTTCTTCTGTTGAGAATTCTCTGTTCAGTTCAGTGCCCCATTTTTTAATTGGGTTAATTAGCATTTTAAAGTCTAGTTTCTTGAGTTCTCTATATATTTTGGAGATCAGACCTTTGTCTGTTGCGGGGTTGGTGAAGATCTTCTCCCAGTCAGTAGGTTCCCTTTGTGTCTTAGTGACAGTGTCCTTTGCTTTACAGAAGCTTCTCAGTTTTAGTAGGTCCCATTTATTCAATGTTGCCCTTAATGCCTGTGCTTCTGGGGTTATACCTAAGAAGCGATCACCTGTGCCCATCTGTTGTAGGGTATTTCCCACTTTCTCTTCTATCAGGTTCAGTGTTTTCGTGCTGATAATGAGGTCTTTAATCCACTTGGACTTGAGTTTTGTGCACGGTGATAGATATGGGTCTATTTTCATTCTTCTACAGGTTGACATCCAGTTGTGCCAGCACCATTTGTTGAAGATGCTTTCTTTCTTCCATTGTATACTTTTAGCTCCTTTATCGAAAATGAGGTGTTCATAGGTTTGTGGGGTAAAATCCGGGTCTTCTATACGATTCCATTGGTCGACTTCTCTGTTTTTATGCCAGTACCACCCTGTTTTCATTACTGTAGCTCTGTAATAGAGTTTGAAGTCAGGGATGGTAATGCCTCCAGAAGATCCTTTATTGTATAGGATTGTTTTGGCTATCCTGGGTTTTTTGTTTTTCCATATAAAGTTGATTATTGTCCTCTCCAGATCTGTAAAGAATTTTGATGGGATCTTGATGGGGATTGCATTGAATCTATAAATTGCCTTAGGTAGAATTGCCATTTTTACTATGTTGATCCTCCCAATCCAAGAGCAAGGGATGTCCATCCATTTTTTGGTATCCTCTTCAATTTCTTTCTTCAATGCCTTAAAGTTCTTGTCAAATAGATCTTTCACTTCCTTGGTTAGGTTTACCCCAAGATATTTTATGCTGTTTGTGGCTATCGTGAATGGAGAAGCTTCTCTGATTTCCCTCTCTGCTTCCATATCCTTTGTGTATAAGAGGGCGACTGATTTTTTGGAGTTGATCTTGTATCCTGCCACATTACTAAAGCTGTTTATCAGCTGTAAAAGTTCTTTGGTGGAGTTTTGGGGGTCGCTTATGTACACTATCATATCATCTGCGAATAACGAAAGTTTAACTTCTTCATTTCCAATTCGAATCCCCTTGATCCCATTATGCTGTCTTATTGCTATTGCTAGAACTTCCAGCACTATATTGAAGAGGTATGGCGAAAGTGGACAGCCTTGTCGTGTTCCTGAGTTAAGCGGGATGGCTTTGAGTTTCTCTCCGTTTAATTTGATGTTAGCTGTCGGCTTGCTGTATATAGCTTTTATTATATTTAGGTATGACCCTTGTATCCCTAATCTCTCCAAGACTTTTAACATAAATGGATGTTGAATTTTGTCGAATGCTTTTTCAGCATCTAATGAAATGATCATATGGTTTTTTTCTTTCAGTTTATTTATATGCTGGATTACATTGATAGATTTTCGTATGTTGAACCAGCCCTGCATCTCAGGAATGAAGCCTACTTGATCATAGTGGATAATTTTTCGGATGTGTTCTTGGATTCGGTTTGCCAGTATTTTGTTGAGGATTTTTGCATCGATATTCATGAGTGAGATAGGCCTGTAATTCTCTTTCCTGGTTGAGTCTTTGTGTGGTTTTGGTATCAGAGTAACTGTAGCTTCATAAAAGGAATTTGGTAATGACCCTTCTGTTTCTATATTGTGAAATACATTAAGGAGTATAGGTATTAGGTCTTCTTGGAAGTTCTGGTAGAATTCCGCGTTGAAACCATCTGGTCCTGGGCTTTTTTTGGTAGGGAGGTTTTTGATGACCTCTTCTAATTCTTCGCGACTAACAGGTCTATTTAGATTGTTCACCTGGTCCTGATTTAACTTTGGTAAATGATATTTATCTAAGAAAGTATCCATTTCCTTTACATTTTCCAGTTTTGTGGCATATAGGCTTTTGTAGTAAGATCTAATGATTCTCTGAATTTCCTCTGTGTCTGTGGTTATGTCCCCCTTTTCATTTCTGATCTTATTAATTTGCAAATTCTCTCTCTGACGTTTGATTAGTTTGGATAGGGGTTTGTCAATCTTATTGATTTTCTCCAGGAACCAGCTTTTTGTTTCATTGATTCTTTGGATTGTTCTCTGTGTTTCTATTTTATTGATTTCAGCCCTCAGTTTGATTATTTCCAGTCTCCTACTCCTCCTAGGTGAGTCTGCTTCTTTTTTTTCTAGAGCTTTCAGGTGGGCTGTTAAGTCTCCAATGTGAGCTTTCTCTGTTTTCTTTAAGTGGGCACTAAGTGCTATGAACTTTCCTCTTAGGACTGCTTTCATAGTGTCCCATAAATTTGAGTATGTTGTTTCTTTATTTTCATTGAATTCCAGGAAGACTTTAATTTCTTTCTTTATTTCTTCCTTAATCCAGGTATGGTTCAGTAGTTGGCTGTTCAGTTTCCATGACTTTGTGGGCTTTCCGGGGGTAGCCTTGTTGTTGAATTCTAACTTTAATCCATGGTGATCTGATAAGACACAGGTGGTTAGTAATACTTTTTTGTAACTGTGGATGTTTGCTTTGTTACCGACTATGTGGTCGATTTTCGAGAAGGTTCCATGAGCTGCAGAGAAGAAGGTGTATTCTTTCCTATTTGGGTGGAATGTTCTATAGATGTCTGTTAAGTCCATTTGTTTCATTACCTCCATTAATTGTCTTATTTCTCTGCTAGGTTTCTGTCTGATTGACCTGTCCATTGGTGAGAGAGGAGTGTTGAAGTCTCCTACTATTAGTGTGTGCGCTTTGATGGCTGCCTTGAATTTTAGCAATGTTTCTTTTATGTACGTGGGTGCTTTTATATTAGGGGCATAGATGTTCAGGATTGAGACTTCATCCTGATGAACTGTTCCTGTTATGAATATAAAATGCCCCTCTCCATCTCTTCTGATTGATTTAAGTTTGAAGTCAACTTTGTTAGAGATTAGTATGGCCACACCTGCTTGTTTCTTAGGTCCATTTGCTTGATAGGCCTTTTCCCAACCCTTTACTCTGAGTAGGTGCCTGTCTTTGTGGTTGAGGTGTGTTTCTTGTAAACAGCAGAATGTTGGATCCTGTTTTCTTATCCAATCTCTTAGCCTGTGCCTTTTTATAGGTGAGTTGAGACCATTGACATTAAGTGATATTAATGACCAGTGGTTGTTAACTCCGGTCATTTTTTTTATTCGTAGAGTTTGTGTGTATCCCTTCCTTGGTTTGTGTTGATGAAGGGTCTCTAGATGCCTGAGTTATTGTGGTCATTATTGGACTCCTTGGTTAGTGATTTTCCTTCTATTACTTTCTGTAAGGCTGGATTTGTGGCTGCATATTGTTTGAATTTGTTTTTATCCTGGAAAATTTTATTTTCTCCATTTATAGTGAACGAAAGCTTGGCTGGGTATAGTAATCTGGGCTTGCATCCATGGTCTCTCAGTTTCTGCAGTACATCTATCCAGGACCTTCTGGCTTTCATGGTTTCCATGGAAAAGTCAGGTGTAAGTCTGATAGGTTTACCTTTGTAAGTAATTTGGCCTTTTTCCTTTGCCGCTCTTAATATTTTTTCCTTATTCTGAATGCTTTGTGTTTTGATAATTATATGTCGAGGGGATGTTTTTTTTTGATCCAGCCTATTTGGTGTTCTGTATGCTTCTTGCACCTTCATAGGTATATCTTTCTTTAGTTTGGGAAAGTTTTCTTCTATAATTTTATTAAATATATTTTCTGGACCATTGAGCTGCACTTCTTCTCCTTCTTCTACTCCTATTATTCTTAGGTTTGGTCTTTTTATTGTGTCCCATATTTCCTGAATGTTTTGTGATGAGAGTTTGTTGGACTTGCTGTTTTCTTTGATCAGTGTGTTTATTTTCTCTATGGTATCTTCAGAATCTGAGAGTCTTTCTTCTATCTCTTGTATTCTGCTGGTTATGCTTGTTTCTGTAGTCTCTATTCGTTTACCTAGATTTTCCATGTCCAGCCGGCCCTCTGTTTGTGTTTTCTTCTTTGCCTCTATTTCAGTTTTCAAGTCTTGAACTGTTTCCATTATCTGTTTGATTGTTTTTCCTTGGTTTTCTAGGGTATCATTCACTGATTTATTCAATTCTTCAAACTTTCTGTCATATTTCTCATCCATTTCTATAAGGGCGTTTTTTACATGCTGTTTAAGGGCGTCAATAACTTTCATGAAGTCGATCTTTTCTCCTTCTTGATTAAGGTGTTCATGTCCTTCCGTTGTGAGGTCGCTGGTTTCTGGTGGCTTCATGTTGCTTTTCAGTTTGTTGGGCGAATTCTTGCCTTGGCGTCTGCCCATCTCTTCTTCCAAATACTCCCTTATGGATCTTCTTTTACCAGATCAGGTCTCCTTGCCCCAACGCTGGTTCTCCTGGGGCCGAGAGATCAGGCCTCCGTGCTGGTTGGGCAGCTCAAAGCGCCTACCCTCCTTGGTGCAGGCAGGCCACAGAAACAAAGGAAGTGCAGCCCGCCCGGGCGCCCGGAGGACTGGGATCCAGCTCCCAATGCCACGCGCCAAAAGAGGGGGGGGGCAAGTGGGGAGGGCTCTGGACGGAAGCTGGGTGGGCCAGGAAGAAAGAGGCAGTACCCAGGGAATAGAGGTCCTGCAGAGAGCCCAAGAAAGACAGGAGGCCAAGGGACCCCCGAGATCCCTGTCCCTGGCTGGCGCTGCGGCCAGAAACTCACCCCAACACTGGTTCTCCTGGGGCCGAGAGATCAGGCCTCCGTGTTGGTTGGGCAGCTCGCAAACAAAGCGCCTACCCTCCTTGGTGCAGGCAGGCCACAGAAACAAAGGAAGAGCAGCCCGCCCGGGCGCCCGGAGGACTGGGATCCAGCTCCCAATGCCACGCGCCAAAAGAGGGCGGGGGGGGGGGGCAAGTGGGGAGGGCTCTGGATGGAAGCTGGGTGGGCCAGGAAGAAAGAGGCAGTAACCAGGGAATAGAGGTCCTGCAGAGAGCCCAAGAAAGACAGGAGGCCAAGGGACCCCCGAGATCCCTGTCCCTGGCTGGCGCCGCGGCCAGAAACTCACCTGATCCCTGTTTCTTACTATTTTTTAACTGTTATGGCATTAACTTCTCATTTGTTCTTGACTATTGTGTAGATCCCTAGCTCCTCTCTCCCCCTATTTATTCATTGATCTATGTGTGTGCGTGCACATGCATGCATGTGTGTGCAAGCGTGTGTTTATATGTGTATGTATGCCTGCACATTGTGTGTACACATGCGTGTGTGTGTGTGCGCACTAGAGAGTGTGTGTTTATATGTGTGTGTGTGCATGCATGCCTGCACAGTGTATGTACGTGCATGCATGTGTGTGTGAGCATGTTTATATGTGTATGTGTGCACGCATGCCTGCCTGCACAGTGTGTGTGCACATGTGCGTGCACACACACTCATGCTCTATGCATGCACACATAAAGGCTTGTTTGTTAAGACAGGCCCTCTCAACCTGGAGACTGCTGATTTGGCTGAGCTGACTAATGAATGGAGTTGACCTGTCTGCACCTCCCCAGCACTAAGAAAACAAGTACACACTGCAATGCTAGGCTTTTGAATGTGAGCTCTACATCAATCTAGGCACTTGTGTCTGTAAAGAAGTATTTACCAGCCGAACTATCTTCCTAACACCAGCCCCAGCTTCTAAAAATTATTTTAAAATTGATATACAGTCAAATGCACCATTTTTGTGGGTTTGAGAAATAACCATGAGCAGACTCAGGAGAGTCTTATCTGCCACTTCTTAAATTCCTCTGGTTGTTCTGTGCTCCTGTGCTGCCTTGTCCTGTGAGTGCTGGTCTCCTCTCAGCCACGACTGTTTGTATTTACCACTGTGTCATAAACTGGCCTCCTTGTCTTGGAATATCTGTCTCCCACCCACATAGCCTCTTTATCAGTACTGTAGAATGCTATTAACACATCTCTATTGCGTGCATTGGGACATGTACAGTGTCTCCTTAGTATTATGTAACCTAGCAAGACTATAAAACTAAGAACATAAAGAATTCTGACACCTTGTAAGGGAGGTTGGTTCTTGAGGAAGAACACCTTTTCTTGCTAGTTGAGGTGACTGATAGAGTGACCAGAAAAGCAGTCACTCTGAGGGAAAACAGTGGCTTGGAATTATTGTGAAGGAAAAAGATCCAGAAATGGGTAGGAGAGAAAAAAGAAAAGGAAAGAATCTGTGAAGATGCTGTGGGGTGATGGTATGCAATTGTCTGTCATCCTTATCAGTGGCCTCAGGACAGTGTCTTTTGAATAATCCTCCGTGTTGAGAAGGATGTCAGAGAAGCCAGGCCTGAGAGGGGGATAGTAACGCCATTTGTGCCGCCTATCACACAGATACTATGAGGCATTGCTAACTCCTGGTGTGCCTGGTGGAGTTTGGGAACAAAGGACATGTTGACTTCTTGCTCAAGCTGCCCTGACTCTTCAGGTTGATCTCTTCTAGTCCTCTTGGCACCTCTAGTAGGCTCTGTCCCCTTCTCATCCTGCCCCTGCCCCACAGTATCCCGGCACAGTCTCCTTTCAAATGCATTCAGCTCTCCTTCAATCAGAATTAACTTCTGTCAACATTCTTTGTGCACTTTTAAGAAGTGCAATGGGTTTTAAAATTGTTTATTATTGTTTTTGAGACAGAGGCTCAGGTAGCCAAAGCTGGACTCAAAACTCATTATATAGCCTAGGGCAAATTTGAACTTCTGATCCTCCGGTCTCTGCCTCCATGTGCTGGGATTACAGGGATGTGCCACTGTCCCTGGTTCAGTGCTCAAATCAAACTCACAGACTTCTGCATGCTAGGCAAGGACTCTACTGATGGGGAAGCCTTGTTAACCAATTATCTTTAAGAGGTGGGACCAAGTTAGGGTGTGGCGTTCTGGGACCCAGAGAAAAAACCAAGGTCATGGCCCAGGTGTATTCTGTCTGTGGTTCCCTCACTGCACAGCTGAGCATGGACTTCTCGTTCCATTTTCGTGAGTTTTCCCCTTATAATAAATAAAAATATAATTTGTTTATCTTTTAGCTAGCCTGGTTATTTCCCGAATGAAGTTAGCTTCTATACTCTACCAATTGGACTACACCCCCAGGCCCACAAAATAGGTTTGTACTGTAACTATTTATACATGTCTCTAATGTCCGCTGACTAGTGAAAAGGGTGCTTAATTTATATCTGATGACGTGAACTTCCTAAGTCATCATGGCAATTTTGAGGACAGTGAGAGGGAAAAGGCATTTCTCTTAGGTGGTGCTTGCCCTTGTATGTGCATATAGTTTTCACTCTACAGGTTTCCTCCACTTGTGAGTGTTCCCAGATAACTGTCACATGATCAAAATTCCCTTGGTGGTGTTTTGATGAACACAGGATTAGAAGCCAGGCAAGACATGGAGGGAGGGCACGGGAAGCCTGGTTGACTGCTAAGGCAGAGAGTGAGAGGCGAGAGAGGCCACCTGCATCTTCAGGCGGGGAACTCCATCATCGTCACAGGATGGGTGCTGCCAACAAGGCTGGAACCTGAAGCCATGCTCACTAAGCTGAGTGGACATCACTTCCAAGGTTTCCCCACCTGCTCTGTGATACAGAGCGCCCCTCCCCTGCGCCCCCACCTTCCCGCCTTCAATCAGCATGTCCCACGCAAATCCTGAGATGAGAGCAGCTGGGTGTGTTTGTGAAACTCAAACTTGGCATTCCATTCTTGTGTAAGAAGTGTGCCACGTGGCTGACATATGTTCGATCTGTGGCCACTCAGAACATGTCCGGTGCAATATCTCAGCAGTGTTTACTCATCTTGTATTTGCATATGTTCCCCTTTCTCAGGCTGAGGGGTTGCAGTCCCAGCTGCCTCAAATACAGCTCCTTCACAGGCCACACATTCTTGTGGAGGTGTCAGAAAAACCCACGGGCTCCTTCCACCCCCTGCAAGCATGGGGCCATGGGTCAGACAGAGAAAGGACCAGTAAGGACCAAACAAGGCTCCCATTGATGATTTCTTCCCATGTATCTGGTCTCCAGGGTAACGGTTCTGAGTGGGAATGGCATCTCCTCATTCTGTATGGACAGAGCAAGCGCACACAGCTGACTCTTTCATGAGCTTTGTTCTCCTTTTTGGTGGACTCCTTCCTACAGTTCCGCTTTCATCCTGTGCTTCACACAAACCCGTCCCCCAATCCTTGTCCATGTGGGTGAAGAGCTGTGGATGGGACCCCGATGGCTTGATCTCTGCTCCCTGAGATGCTCTGACCCTCTGGCCAACGAATCTGACACCTTACTTGTCTGGCTCACTTTCTGACACCCATACTTGAGAAAAACCAATGAGAGCCAGGCCCTGTGGCACTACAGGGCTCTCTTCTGGGGACAGAGTTATGTGGGTCCAACCTGGTCCTGGGGAGAAGTTAGCTTTGAGTAAAGCACCAACAACCCCTCAATATATTTATTGCATCCAAAAATGTATTCAAAATGTTCTCCTACCACTGTGTGTGCATGCATGTGCACATGCCCGAGCATGTGTGTGTCTGTCCACACGCGTATGTTTGCATGCATATGTGGAGCCAGGGGCCATTGCTCTACACTTTAGTATTTGAAACAGGGCTGCTCATTGAACATGAAGTTCACCAATTCGGAAGGGCAGCAAGCCCTGGACTCTTGTATCTGCCTCCCCAGTGCTAGAATTACAGGTGTGTGCCACCACACTTGGGTTTTGGGTAGGTGTTAGCAATTAGAACTCAGGTCCTCTCATGATGTGTAGCAGCTCCCCACTACCTGAGTGAAGTCCCCAGTACCCTTATGCATTTAAAAAACGATCCTGGAGGTTTGATTGCTTCACTCCCCACTCCACCCCTGGAAATCCCTTTGAAGGGGAGGAAGGTTATTTGTGCTCCCACTCAGCCTTCCTTGTGCTGTCTCCAAGGGTTTCTATTAAATCCACTGAAGCCATGTTATAAATCCCATATCCAGAACAATTTAATCAAGATATCCAGGAAGAGGGAGACCCATAAAATGTCCTCCAGGTCATGGGATACCAGTACCGTGTTTATCAGAGAACTCTTGTGTGGTCCCAGTGAAGTTAGGCAGTCAATACTAGATTCTGTTTGTCCAGAAGAGTCAGACTGGAACTTGGAGTCTGAGGTCAGATTTTCCCTTGGAACAGGAAGCAAATGCCAAGTTTATTTTAAAAGTGTTCTTGGTCTACCTAAAACTAGGGGTCATGAAGAATCCTTTGAGGGTAACATACTCTCACAATATAATGTGTCCTTGCTTCCTTCAAAATAAACCTTTAGTTTGAATCTGTGTCTCTTAGGTCCTCCGCCTCCATTTGACAGAAACTGGAGACATCTGTGTTGAGTGAGCCTCAGTTGAGAAATTGCCTTTATCAGATTGGCCTGTGGGCATGTCTGGGGAGCATTTTCTTGATCAACTGATGTGGACAGTGCCACCCCTGGGCAGCTAGAACTGGATTGAACAAGAAAGCAAGCTGATCAGGCTACTAAGCAGTACTCCTCCATGGTCTCTGTTTCAGTCCTGCCTTGAGTGTCTTCCATGGCTTCCCTCAATAATGGATGTTAACTGAGCATATAAGACAAAATAAACCCTTTCTTCTCTTAGTTTCTTTCATCCAGTGTTTATTACAGCAATGGAAAGCGAATTGGAACTAATCCCATGATATAAAGGTGCCCCACTGACTTATTAGGACGATATCTGAATTTAAAATTCTGTGGTCATGTATGGGAAGGGGTTTAACCAGTTGTAGCAACATGGGAAATAGTGATTTGGACAAGGGCTGGATCTCGCTAGGCTTTAGTGCTCTGAGGGGAGAGTCCCCGCTGATTTGTTAGGTGGTGATTTGTTTAGGACTTGAAATGGGAAAAGCAGCTATAACAGTTTTGAACTCAGCGAGCCATGCAAACATTTTAGGTTAGGAGATAAACAGCTAAGTTATGTTTGCTTTATTGTCAGAATGGCAGAGTCTCACAGCCAGGGAAGTGTCTGTCTCCCACACAGGAAAGAGTTAAGTGTTTATCGAGAAAGTTTAAAAACTCAGAAACCTCGTCTGAGATTGGAAAGCTCCATTTGATGGAGTGACCAAAGACCCCTAGAGGTGACATGGCGTAGCTTTGACTCTGAGGGCGGGGCTCCCAGGACTGGACAGATGATATTTGTTTTGGCATTCGGTCCCTTTTTTGTCACATTTATTACTGCTAGTTCCTGGTGGGAGTGTGTGCCTGCTCCTAATTAGCCAAAAGGCAAGAAGAAAAAAACGAGTTGAATTTAAAACTAAAGGGGAGAGAGAAAATGTGTCTTGAAAGTGTCATTAATTGCAAAATGATGCTAAATGGAACATTCAATAAAAGTACTTCTCGGAACCAATAGTCATCCTCAGGAAGGAGTGGTCAAAGCTGGGCTCCAAAACCTAAGGGGATCCCAGGAACAACAACAAATGCTTGGGGAGCTGAGCTGCAAAAGAATTTTTGAGTTGGTCCTTCTTAGTAACTTACAAAGTGGGATGGAATCACTGAGTCGTCTAAAACTCTGTTTAGCTGAAATGCAACAGTAAGTTCAGTATTCCATAAGCCATGTCTATTCAATTGTCTATTGTTATACTCAGTATTCCATAAGCCATGTCTATTCAATTGTCTATTGTTATACTCAGTATTCCATAAGCCATGTCTATTCAACTTGTCTATTGTTATACTCTGTATTCCATAAGCCATGTCTATTCAACTTGTCTATTGTTATACTCAGTATTCCACTGTCTATTCAACTTGTCTATTGTTATACTCAGTATTCCATAAGCCATGTCTATTCAACTTGTCTATTGTTAGACTCAGTATTCCATAAGCCATGTCTATTCAACTTGTCTATTGTTATACTCTGTATTCCATAAGCCATGTCTATTCAATTGTCTATTGTTATACTCTGTATTCCATAAGCCATGTCTATTCAACTTGTCTATTGTTATACTCTGTATTCCATAAGCCATGTCTATTCAACTTGTCTATTGTTATACTCAGTATTCCATAAGCCATGTCTATTCAATTGTCTATTGTTAGACTCTGTATTCCATAAGCCATGTCTATTCAATTGTCTATTGTTATACTCTGTATTCCATAAGCCATGTCTATTCAACTTGTCTATTGTTAGACTCTGTATTCCATAAGCCATGTCTATTCAATTGTCTATTGTTATACTCAGTATTCCATAAGCCATGTCTATTCAATTGTCTATTGTTATACTCTGTATTCCATAAGCCATGTCTATTCAATTGTCTATTGTTATACTCAGTATTCCATAAGCCATGTCTATTCAATTGTCTATTGTTATACTCTGTATTCCATAAGCCATGTCTATTCAACTTGTCTATTGTTATACGCAGTATTCCATAAGACATGTCTATTCAATTGTCTATTGTTATACTCTGTATTCCATAAGCCATGTCTATTCAACTTGTCTATTGTTAGACTCTGTATTCCATAAGCCATGTCTATTCAATTGTCTATTGTTATACTCAGTATTCCATAAGCCATGTCTATTCAATTGTCTATTGTTATACTCTGTATTCCATAAGCCATGTCTATTCAACTTGTCTATTGTTATACTCTGTATTCCATAAGCCATGTCTATTCAATTGTCTATTGTTATACTCTGTATTCCATAAGCCATGTCTATTCAATTGTCTATTGTTATACTCTGTATTCCATAAGCCATGTCTATTCAACTTGTCTATTGTTATACGCAGTATTCCATAAGACATGTCTATTCAACTTGTCTATTGTTATACTCTGTATTCCATAAGCCATGTCTATTCAATTGTCTATTGTTAGACTTTTTAGTACCATGTATTAAGCCTTTTTCTGTAATCATGGGCCCAGGTTTTTGACATCCATAATATAGCTTTGGATAATGACAAGGATTTGAAGCTTTTACTGAAATTGCTAGGATGTTATGGGAGAGCCTGGTGCCGACTACTGTTTCAAGGAGGGAAGGACTTGTAATAGCACTTGAAACATTATTGAGACATATTTTAAAGTCAACTGTTGACTGAGGTTTTCTGTCCTTCCTGGTTCCAGCAGTTGTTAAGTCCCAAAGAAATCACACAGAGATCTACATTAATGATAAACTGATTTGCCCATTAGCTCAGGCTTCTTATTAACTCTTATAACTTATATTAACCCATTATTCTTGTCTATGCTAGCCATATGGCTTGGTACCTTATTCAGTGAGGCAGTCACATTTTGCTTCTTCTGTGGCTGGATCAGGACTGCATCCTCTCCCTAGAATTCTCCTGTTCTCATTGACCTGCTTCTACTTCCTGTCTGGTTGTCCCGCCTATACTTTCTGCCTGGCTACTGGTCAACCAGCATTTATTTAAAATATAATTGACAGAATAGAGACAATTGTCCCACACCAGCCAACCTTGAAGATAAGATTTCCATTCCATTGAGATTACTTAAAAATTGGATTCAGTGGGGGGGGGGGGGAAGAAAAGTAAACGAAATCAACTTCCCTTGTTGCTGAAACTGTGGCTAAGTTAGTGAGTGGACAGAAAGTATATTGCCTACAAATAAGCATTTTTGAAACAGGGTAGAATTTCTGATGAGGGTAAATTTGATCCTTTGGTAAATGAGAGAGGTAATTACTAGCTGCAGTTAGTTCATGCATTGGAGTTGATGTTGAAAAAACACAATCTGAAGTAGTGCTAAGGCATCAAAGGGCGACCTGTAGCTTAACTTTCTTAATTGTGTAGGTCAAGAACTTCAGAAGACAGTCAGTCCTGACTAAAATGAGTGATTGAGTCAGGTAATATCAGTGCCTTGTTAATCAGTTATAGTCTCTACCTGATCAGCCTTAAAGCTTGTTTTGATTTGCAAGACTATGGGCTATTGTCAAAACACCTACAAGTTTGATAGTACTGGTTAACTACTATGAGATAATTATAGCTAATTTTACTGTACAATATTACTATTGGTATGTATTTTTGAAAGATGAAATAACTAAGGGAAATTACTCATGGAATATCAGAAATATGATTCCATGACAATAACAAAAATATCAATAATAATTAAACTACAAACAGCCAAACAAATTATCAGTCTACAGTGGACACATTGTCTTCCCTGTATTCTAAGCACGCTATAATTAAGTCTGTAAAAGCACCTTAAAATATTGATCACTGCTATATTTTTTGTTATTTGCTTGTTTGTTTTTTCCAAACAAGATTTCTCTGTAGCATTGGAGCCTGTCCTGGAACTAACTCTTGTAGACAAGGCTGGCCTTGAACTCACAGAGATCCACCTGCCTCTGCCTCCTGAATGCTAGATTTAAAGGCATGCGCCACCACTGCCTGGCTTATTACTGATATATTATAAAGTATTTTTAAATTGTGATAAAATTAAGTAACATCCAGTTTACTGCTGTGAGCATTTTCAGGTGCTCAGTGGCAGTCAGTGCTGCACAATCTATCTTCAGATTGCTTTTCATCTTTCCATACAGGAGCTCAGCACTGTTCCCATTCCCCTACCGCAGCTGCGAGCTGCTGGCAACCCCCATGCTGTCTCTGTGAATCTGACTAGTCTAAGTGACCCATGTAAGCCAAGCCACACTGTGGATGTCTCAAGGTTCATTCATGTTGTGGCATGTGTCAGCATTTCCTTCCTTAAAACCAAGCCATATTCCTCTGTATGCGTATGTCTCAGACTGCCAATGAGTCCTTCACCTGGACTACTTGTAACTTTTTGTTATTGGAAATAGGCTTTGGTGAAGGTGCTCAGAATCTTACCAAGCCCCGACTTCCAGGTCTTCAGGATCTGTACCCAGAAGTGGGGCTATTTTTTTAACCTTTTTGAGGAACACCATTCTGTTTCTCACAGCAGCTGCACCATTTATGTCTCCAATGGGTCTCAAGAGTGTCAGCTTCTTCACCTCCACACTAACTCTCACTGCTTCCTGTTTTTTAAGTTTATTTTAGATTTCAAATAATATGTTTAGTTGAAAAGAGTTCTTTTATATACCTAAATTTTCCAATTTATTAATGATGGAAGCAAATTTACATACTGATGGGATGAATGTGTTTGTCCTTACATAAAGAATTAAATTTTGATTCAGTATTTGGTAAGAAGGACACAACACCTTCAAAAATTTTCAAATTTTTTGATATTTTTGATGTGTTAATGCTGAGAATGCCACTTCTTATTTTTTTTAATACTGAGTTTCCTATTGGGTATGGGTGACATAATTATGCCCAATTCACATTCAAACACCTTTTAACATGATTTTTGGTCTTTTGTTTACCATTTTTTTGAGAAATTGTTACTCAGGCTTTGTTCACTTTTAAAAACCAGGTTCTTTATTTTGCCATATAATAGGAGTTCTTTATGTTCTTGGGTGTTAAGCCCTTACCAGCAATGCGGTTTGCAGATTCTGCCATTTCTTAAGGCATGACAGGCCAGGTGTTCCACTAAGTGCTTTGTGTACAGGCCTTCAGTCCTTTCCATAGCTCTGATAGGTAGGTATTACCACCTTAGTCAACATGTGTGGAAAACAAGGCTTTGGAGTTTAAGTAACGTACTCAAGATCAAGGCAGGGCTGGAAACTAAGATGGGCTTTATTGCAAAGCCTGTAATCTCTTGCAATTCAGTGTGGCTATTCCGCATTTTAGATATAGTTCTCCATCACTAACATTTTTAAAATTAGAAGTATAATAAATTGACATGATATTATAAAAAATAATCACTCCATCAAGTTATTATTTTTGTTTGAGAATTTTATACATGAATATAATGTGTTTTCATCGAATCCT
This sequence comes from Microtus pennsylvanicus, assembly GCF_037038515.1. NCBI lineage: Eukaryota > Metazoa > Chordata > Mammalia > Rodentia > Cricetidae > Microtus > Microtus pennsylvanicus. The sequence continues at coordinate 5,188,166 of NC_134588.1, forward strand.
CCCTATTCCTTCTCTTCTACTTCCTTTCTTACCTCCCTCCGACCATCCTGTGCTCTGGTTTTAAACCCACTGAGGCCACTGCCAGGGATCATAGCCCTCCCGTACACACACTACAGCCATTCATTGTCAACAGCTACTCACTAGAGGTGGCTCTTCAGTGAAAGCCTTCCTCATCCACACGAGATCTTGGCTGGCTCAGCCTCGTGCGGGTCCTGTGCATCTAGTGTAGCCATTGTAAGTGCATGTGTATCCGGGTCCTGTCGTGTCCAGCCAGTGCTGTCTGCTGCAGACTTCACTCTCGTCCTTAGGACCGTTCTTTCTGCTCTTCTGTGACGATCCCTGAGCCTGGAAAGAAGGTGTGATATAAGTGCCACATTTAAGGATGAACACTCCATAGTCTCTTTCTTGTTCCCCCAGAATATGATTTTAAAGAAAACACCTTGCAAGCATTATCTCTGTGAAAGAAAGAGCATCAGCAGCTTCACGAACCCACCCACATGTCCCTTGACAATCACAGCCTCTCACCAAAGGGAAAAATTCCAGTGCTTTCATGGGCAGCCGGTTCCTTTCCTTATACTTTTGCCTCCTAAACGTGACATTGTTAAGTGACCTAAAGAGTTGTGCTTATATCTCACCTTAAATACATGACATAAGTATTTATATTTTGTGTGTTTGGATTCTTTTGTTCACGGGTAAGTTTGTAAGTACTGGTGTGGACGAATTTTTCCACTTTCCTTCTTGAATTCTGTTGTGACTTCATCCTGTTCTCGCTACCATGTATAATGCTTGTGGGAACGTTATTATTGCTGTCCTCCTGTACCTAATGCATGTATTTATGTTAGGTCGCTGTTATAGATATGTCACCACCATCTAAAATGGTTGTGTCCATTTACACGCACACTGGCATGCGCACGTTGGTTGTTTTGTATATATTCCAGATTAAGAATTATAAATTTCTTTCATTTTAGTCATTGTTTTGAGTTTATTGTGGGGTTAACTTGTATTTTCCTGTTTCTAATTACCACACTGGCCTCCTTTAGTTATTTATTGGTTGTCTTCTTTGATGGCCTATTCACGTCTCTGTCATGGTTTTTAGACAGCTGTCTTTTTCTTTATGGATTCATAAGAGTTATTTATGTTTTTTATCTATAAGAGCTTCATGAATCCAGTGTTTTGCAAGCATCTTTTGCCTGTCTGTATTTTGCCTTTGTTACCCTTTGGAGAGGAACCTTTTGATGAAAAAGATTTAATTTGAGTGTAGTCTGATTTGTCACCTTCTCATTTAATCCCTGTCTCATTTCCTGCCCTAAGGTCGTTACTTTTCTCCTATGTTAACTCCTGAAAGCTGTACCGTTGGCCTGTCATGTTTATGTCCATGAAATGCACCTGGGCTTGAGTTAGGTGAATGTTGTGAACTGAGGTCAGGTCACATTTTCCTTTTTCATGTATGGATATTCTGTTGACTCAGCCACATCTCTTGGGGGGAAATGTCTTTTTTTCTAAGGTTCTGACATGTTAGATTTAAAAGAAATTAAGTCTCTCTCTCTCTCTCTCTCTCTCTCTGTGTGTGTGTGTGTGTGTGTGTGTGTGTGTGTGTGTGTGTGTGTGTGTGTGTGGTGGCAGGCATGGGGAGGGGGCTCTTCTCACAGATTCTCTTTTCTGCTCCATTAATTTCTAAGTCTACCTGTCACAGCGCCACTCTCTACAATGGCTTTATAATAAGTATTGTTATATTGCTAAACAAAGAGTAACTTATTATGTGTGCTAAAGATGTTAGGGAAGGGTCTGTTCAGTGAGAGGCCATTGATTGTAGTAGGTCCAAGGACAACCACAAAAGAACCTTGCAATGAGGGAGAGAAAATTAGCTAGATTCTGACTCCAAGGGTAAACGGTGATTCATGGCCAGGGAGCAGGGTGGAGTCAGTGGACAAAAAATAAATAAGAGACATCAGAGTTCTTGTTAAATCCATTCAGGAGAATTCTTGTCAAAGGCATGCCAAGATGATAAGATAATGAATATGTGGGGGACCAGATAAGGGCAGGAGGTTTGGATTCAAGTGATTTAGTGGAATTCTTGCTCAAACTGGATTCTCTAGGACCGAGAAGGAAGCAGAAGGCAGTAACTACTCAGAAAGAAGAATCAGAGGAGTCTGATTCTATTTCGGCCCAGAAGAATCAGAGGAGTCTGATTCTATTTCGGCCCAGAGAGAGCATCTTTGTTAATATGGAGTGAGTCCTTCATTGCATCTTCATTTCAAACATGGAGTCTGATTCCATTTCGGCCCAGAGAGAGCATCTTTGTTAATATGTCCTTTGTTAATATGTCCTTTTAAATATGGCTTAGCTGGACTTGGCCTTCTGGGTCTCCATGTCACTTTTTGAGTTAGTTTATCAAAACTGACAAATAGTGTTTCTTGAGATGTGCATTTGAATAGCATTTCTTCCTCCTGACTTGTGCATAAAATTTATTTTGAGGAAGAGAGGCAATGGCGTAATTTAAAACAATAGGAAATGATAGTAAAGACACACTTCTGTCAACAGCAGCCAGTGTTTAGTGATTTCTAAATATGTGTGGTCCTAACTGAACATGAAATTATTGAAGCTGGCTTTTTTCTAAGGGACTGTACCTTCCAGATTCAAGCCACAGCCTTTGCTAATGGGGCAGAAAGAACAAAAAGAGTGAAGCTGGACCAAAACCAGAATACTGCTGAGTGTCCACACAGCTGGTTCTGAGGACACACTCCTTTTCACATGTACCTCTGCCCTTCATGAGTCTCTCCTTCTTAGGTAACTGTCTTGTTACCTGGGAAGGGAGATGGAAGAAAAGGTGGTGATCAGAAGAGATGGCAAACTGTGACCCGAGGAAAGCCCACTCTGCTGCAGGCCTCACAGGAAGAGGGTGGAGATGTTGGTTCCCTGGGAAGCTGGACTCTTTCGAAGGACCAAAGAGTAGTGTGTCTCTTTGACTGTACCTTTATTCAGCACTAAATGTTGGTAAACACCTTTGTGTGTGAGACTCTTTCCTGGTGCTAGGAAAACAGGAAGATCCAGTCCTTATGCAACATGACTCTAGTCAGGAAGTTGTAGTCGGAGGGCACTTGTTCGTTTCCTGGCAGCCCAGACCTGAGATAATCGCAAGGAAACTATATTAATTGCCATACTGTTTGGCTGAAGCATATTGCTAGCTAGCTCTTATATCTTAAACTAACCCATTTCTATTATTTTATATTCTACGACGAGGGTTGTGGTTTACCAGGAAAGTTCTGGCTGGCGGCTCATGTCTTTCTCCTCTGGTGGCTGGCTCCATGGCATCTCTGTGGCTCTGTCTACTCTATCTTCTATATCTTTTCCAGCCTGGCTTTACTCTGTTCAGCCATTGACTGAAAGCAGCTTCTTTATTAACCAAAGGCAATAAAACATATTCATAGCATACAGAGGGGAATCCTACATCATGAAGCTAGTAACTAAAGTATAATGAATCCTAGACAATGATACATTCAATATAAGAAAATGGAGAACCAGAGATGCGGAAGGGAAACAAGGAAGGAAGTGTGTGGATGTCTCGAAGACAGAGGGCGAGCAGGAGGTCTCAGAGCAGGAGGCGGGTGGTGGAAGGAGGATCAGAGGTTGGTTGGATCACCCACCAAAGTGCCTCTAAATGGTAGGACATCCCTTTGGTGTCCTTTTACTGTGCCCCGTATCTGTCACAAGACAGGTGTTAGCTGTCACCTCAAGCAGGTTTCAGCCACCATCTCCCCCCCCCCAGGACATACTCCCAATCTGTTTTGACTCCCCTTCCTGTAATAAATGACAGATTTATGTAAAATGGCTAGAAGCAGTTTCACAGTTAAACTTCACACTTTGGATATTTTGCCAAGAGGCCTCCCCCTAGAACATAGCCCTGTTGGATCGGCTGTCATCTGCTCCAGGCTCTGCTGGGGCCTGCAGGGCCTACAGGTTACAAGTATTTCCTGTAACTGGGATCTTCTGTGCCTCGCCTTCCAGACATCGACAGATAAGTGGATGAAGCCTCGGCCTCACACAGTGAGGAATGCTTGCTGCTCCCCAGTCACGCAGCACATCGATAAAGGCACTGCAGCTTGTCCCTTAGTTTATGACAGCGGGTGAAGCTCATGGTCAGAATGGCTTCAGGGAAGGGTAAGGCCTGATGTGTGTTTCAATGCAAAATGAGAATTCGGATTCCAAGATCTCCTACCCTGTAGCCACCAATAAGTTTAGGAGAGAAGACCGTTGGGGGTGGGGGTGCAGCTGTAGTGCACCGTGGCTCGCCGCAGGAGGGAGAGTGTTAGAGTTGCAGTGGTGATTTTATTGTCCTCCCTCCTGTCACTAATTCCCCACCCAGGGCTGGGGAGGTGGCTCAGTGGGTGCTCACCAAGAAGGGTGAGTGCCCGAGTGTGTATTCCCAAGCATTGACATAAAAGCACCAACTACATGCTGTGATCCCGGTACTGGGGAGACAAGACAGGAGGGTTGCTCGGGGACTTACAGTCAGCCAGTTCTAGCTGACCAGCAGGCCCAAGGTTCACTAAGTGATGAGTAGGGACTGAGGAGCCACACACAACGCAGTGAAGGTGGAATCTGTTTCTGACCTCATGTGCTCAATGTGATATTCAACTATAGCACCGCAGCCAAAGTACTGTTCTTGCGAGAGTGTCTGATCTTTTGCACTGAAAGTTAATATTGTCATTGCAAACATGTTGGCTCACTTTCTTAGTTATCCTGAGGTGCATGTGGCCTGAAGTTACAACACGAGCATAGCAAGACAGAATTTTATGTTTTAAAAATTAAATTTTCATCTGTATTTCCCAATGTAGATTATGGCTAAAGGGCTTGTCCTTTGGGGACACGGGCAGGAGGCAAAAGGTCCTACAAGCACATCTCGATGCTTTGCTCCTGTGTGGCAAAGGGGAAGAAAACCATGTCGCACCACATTGTGTCTTTTGCTTAAGAGTGAGTGAGAGGAGCTCAGAAGATCTTTGTGCAGCTGGTGTGGGGAAAGTGTTACTTCAGGTCAACTCCTAAGGTACATGGACGTACCTTGCTTCCCAGGAAGTCTCAAACGCTAGTCTCTGCATCACTGTAGGAGTGATCAGCATTAGAGGCTAGAGAGGAAGCCCTTCACTCCTTTACAGTATCCAGGAGGATGGGGAAAGACCATGCAGGAATGAGGGTGGCGAGAGTGGAGTGCAGACTTCATTGGATCCTGTGTAAGATGTCCAGAGAGAGGAATCCCATCTAGCAGTGCAGGTTCATTCTTCTCTTCCTGTCTTTCTCCTCATTGCCTGAGATGTTCTAGAATTACCAGGAAACATCCAATGCAGGTCTTGTGTCTTTTGTAAAATTTATTTTTATTAAAAAAAACAAACAAAAAATTTATTTTTATTATTTTAAATTATGTATATATGTGTAATATGTGTGGGGGTTTGTGTGAATGAAAGTATCAGAAAACCCTAGGGGCTGGAGTTCCAGGTGGTTGTAAGTCACTCAACGTGAGTGATGGGACTCCAATTCCGGTCTTCTGCAGGAACAGTGCCTGTATCACCAACTGTGCACCTCTTCCGCCTTCTCATCTTATACACACATGCAGCGCTTGATAAGATAATGGGTAAAATTAATTAGCTTGACTGAACTGAATCGTTCTATAGTGTACAAGTAGACCAAAGTATTGCATTTACCTTAAAAAGAGACATAATTGTTTGACAAATAAAATATATAAAAATACAAATAAAATTAGAATACCCTATTCTTTAGAGATAAAACCTTGAACTTCTCTCTTCTCTCTAATAATGAGTTACATGAGTGTATTTAAAAATCCTTCATCAAAACCTCTCTGTTGCTTCTCATCCTCCAGATAACTGAAGAACCTTAGTCATCTCGTTTGGCACTTTGACCAGAGTTTTATCAGCTATGAAGTGAGAATTGACTAAGGGACTGTGTGGTTACTTCCAGCTCTAAGTACCCATGGTTTATGAACAAAGCTGTGGCTACTCTGACTTCTAGGGCACTTGGGTGAATACCCAGTACCCACATGGCTGTTCCAGTTCTGGAAGATCCAATGTCTTCTTCTGGCTTCCATGGGCATCAGGCATGCAATGGTGTATAGACACATATGTAGGCATTATGGTGGTCTGGATGAGAATAGCCCCCATAGGCTCAGATGTTTGGTCCCCAGTTGCTGGCATTGCTTGGGAAGGAGTAGGAGGTGTGGCTTTGTTGAAGGAGGAGGGTCACTGGGGGGTGATCAAGGTTTCAAACATTCAACCATTGTCAACGTACCTCTCTTTACTTTCTGTTTGTGGAGTGGATATGCACTCCCAGCAACTCCAGTTGCCAAGCCTTTGTTCTGCTGCAATGGACTCTAATACTCAGAAACCATAAACCCAATTAAATACCTTATTTTATAAGCTGATTTGATCATGGTGTTTTGCCACATCAACAGAAAATAACTAATAGACAAAAGTTCTTTGTGTAATCCTTCAGTAATTTTGAGATATACAACACAACACTGTAAAGGTGGTCACCATCCAGTGCAGTGGTATCTAAAACATATCCATCCAGGCTGAGACTTTGGGCTGTTCCATTATCATCTTCCTGGCCCCCTTTCCTCCTTGACCTTGGTCATCATGGTTTTACTTTCCATAGCTGGAGGGACAGCTTAAGCTACATATAATTGTGCTTGTTACAGAATAGTGGATATTATGTGTCTGACTTGTGTCACTTAGTGTAATTTCCTTTTTATAAAGTCATGTGAAATTCTGCTGTGTGCACACACACTGTGCTTTTGTTATCTGTCTATGCATGTATCTTGGGTTATTCCATACCTTAATTAAGATGAAGGTACTGGAAAGAACATAGGAGTGCAAGCATCTCTTTGACATATGGATTTCATTTGTGTTGAATATATGCTTAGGTTTTCTTTTCCAAAGTGGCCATTCCAGTGTGTGTTGTCACCATCAGCGTGCAGAGGTTCCTTTTCTCCGTTCCCTCACAGGCACTTGCTGCCATTTGTCTTTCAGGCAGGAACCCTCTAAAATGTTTGCACGGCTATCTCATTGTTCATTTAATGATTAGAGATGCTGAACATTATTGCCATGCATCTATTGCATCTCGCCTCTTCAGAAATGACCATGGAGATCCTTTGCATGTTTTTAAAAATGGGGTTGTTTTCTTGCTATTGAGTTATTTGGGTTGCTGGTGCATTCTTAAAGCAGTCCCTCATCAGGTATATGACTTGCAAATATTTATCAAGGTCAGTTTATTTTTACTTGCCTTTGACCTTCACCACCCCAGCTGGAGAGCATAAATCTTAGATGATAATTTGCTTTTCTTGACACGTTGTAAAGGGCTTTTTTTTTTATAAAGGAGTCAGTGGGGTTTTTAGGAGGTAGGAGCATTTTTTGTACTCCAAGACTCAATCCAAGAAGTCTTGAAATTCTTGGAAATTCTCAGTTGACTGAAACAGGCTTTGTATTTGAAAAGTTCACATCATGTAATTTCCATGTGCATTGACCGATTAGTTTTCTAACAGAAATATATATTCTGAAGTAAACTTCATCAGGTACTATCCACATTCTATCCATATTGCCCCTTCGGAGCTCTTCTGTCATGCAGAACAGCCTCAATGGCACTGTTACTACATTATCAAACCCAAACGGGTGAAAGCATACTCTTATTTGTTTCCTGTCTTTCCTGTGCTTTTAGGCTGGGTTGTAAATAAGCTTTAATGCAAAGCGATGTACAACAGAAGCTGCCTTGGAAAGAGAAATTGAATTTATAGGCAGCTAGGTAGGATAATTAGTTTTTATATTTAAAAATATCCTCCATCCAGAGAACTCTGCTGTGTCCAGTAGAGAATGGCATTAATTCTGAATCCCAGGACCTTGAATAATTTCAAATAACTTAGTGGCAACCGCTAGCTCTGTATAGATCATACACATAAATCTATGTGTAAAATCACAGAAAATATGCATGCACATGACATGTATGTGAATTAAAGTGCCAATTCAAGTTCAACAGCTCAGATTGTTCTAATCCTGTATTCTTAGCATTCCCTGGCTTACGTGTTATTGACATAAAAATAATTCAATTGGCCCTATATCTGCCCTTTTTTCTTTCAGTAGTTATTTGGAGTTCAAAAATTAAACAAGAACTTCATACCCTCTTATGTGGAAAGCAACAACTGTAACTAGCCCTTATGTTTTGATGAAGTTCATTCACCATAATTGTGTATTTAAAATCTCGGTGTAGGGAAGACAAGGGCACAAGAGCATTATCTCTGACAGCCAGCTTCTAGCTCTCAGTCTATCGTTCTCAACAGGCAGAGACCAGGTGGTGGTCTTAGATCTTGAGGGGTCTTTCGGAGGATAGGGGTTGTGTAGCCACTCTTGGGAGGGCATCCTGTTTGAGATGTGCTGTCTGCCCAATTTGGGTCTTTGAGGACAAAGAGGAAAAGCATCTGTCAGCTGTTCCGAAGTCTCTACTTCTGGATTCAGTTACTGGGTTTGTGCTTAGGGTTCAACTGTCAAGACTGCTGTCCTCTTACATCCTTGTTTGCAGAGAAAAGCTAAAAATAGGATGAACCTGAAGATCAGAGCAAATGGGTTCCTCCCTCAGCTTTTTCCTCCATCCTTGAGGGAAGCAGACTCATGAGAAGGAGCCCCATGCCTGCACTGCAGATCATACGTGGCTTCATTGACTCTACAACCTTGTCCAGGTTCTCTGCCTCCTCTTCTCAGTCTCTATTTCACAAGTAATGAAAAGAGACTGTTGTTAAATCATAAACCTGCAGATCCGCTTTGCTTCGGCATGTTCCAAGATCATGGCCAAAACCTTTTGTTGAACTGAAATGCTAGTTTGGTTTGGTTTGAAATAACTGAGCTATTTGTGGCCTAGGATAGGAAAACTTTCTGTTGTCCAGAGGTGGTTTGTGGTGTATGGGTACATTTGTTTACTTGGAAAAGTGGGATGGATTTAGAACAGCATTTGTGTTGTGGGGGCAGAACAAAGAAAACAGAGATACCAAAGCACCTAAGACTAAAAAAGTTACACAGGCCAGCTTACCTATGCTCTTCAGATCACCCCATGGAGAAGCCATTTTATCCACCCACTTGAAGCTTGCTGAGCCAGATCAAGTTTTGTTCCTTGTACCCCAATACCTTACTCTTGTTGGCCATGTGCTCGTTTCCATTGCTGACTGTTGCTTACCAGCAACTCAGTGTAAATTAGGGTGTGTGTCTCTCTGTCATTCATCTGGGGAAGAGGCTAATGGTGATTTATGTCCTTTTAACTGGTTTCCCTCCAGATGGCTATATTTCATTTATAATCACTATTTTCAAAGATTTATTCATTATTTATTTATTTTATTTATTTATTTATGTGTTTGTGAACTGTGTACATTTTTGGCACCTAAGGAGGCATTGGAACTAGAGTTATAGACAGTCATAAACCATCATGTAGGTGCTGGGTCCTCTGGAAAGTCATGCAGTGCTCTTAACTGCTGAGCAATCTCACTACCACCCCACTTTTAAAGATTTATTATTACTATTTTAAAAATTGTGTGTCTGTGTGCTACCTGTGTGCCTGGTGTCCACAGAGGCACAGGAGGCATCAGATCCCTGGAACTGGAGTTACTGATGGTTGGATGTTACCATGTGGGTGCTTAGAATTGAATCCGGGTCCTTTGCAAGAGCAGCCAGTGCTCTTAACCACTGATCTATCTCTCCAGCTCCTTCATTTTATTTACAAGAACTCCAAGAGACTTGGAAAGAAGTAAAGGCTTGTTCTTATTCTTTATACTTTTACTTAACTGTATTGCTTTAAAGTAAAACTCACTTTAAATGTTTAAGATATTATTCTTTCAATTTATCTGTAAAAGCAATACATTTGAAATGAGCTTACTATTAAAAAACAATTCATTAGTTACTGTAGTTACTTTTTAATAAGTGATATGTTTCTGAGTTCAGTATGCAAAAAGTTTCAACATGAGTGTGGTGATGCACACCTGTGACCCCTGAGTGTGGTGATGCACACCTGTAACCCCTGAGTGTGGTGATGCACACCTGTAACCCCTGAGTGTGCTGATGCACACCTGTAACCCCTGAGTGTGGTGATGCACACCTGTGACCCCTGAGTGTGCTGATGCACACCTGTGACCCCTGAGTGTGGTGATGCACACCTGTAACCCCTGAGTGTGGTGATGCACACCTGTAACCCTTGAGTGTGGTGATGCACACCTGTAACCCTTGAGTGTGGTGATGCACACCTGTAACCCCTGAGTGTGGTGATGCACACCTGTAACCCCTGAGTGTGGTGATGCACACCTGTAACCCTGAGTGTGGTGATGCACACCTGTAACCCTTGAGTGTGGTGATGCACACCTGTAACCCTTGAGTGTGGTGATGCACACCTGTAACCCCTGAGTGTGGTGATGCACACCTGTAACCCCTGAGTGTGGTGATGCACACCTGTAACCCTGAGTGTGGTGATGCACACCTGTAACCCCTGAGTGTGGTGATGCACACCTGTAACCCCTGAGTGTGGTGATGCACACCTGTAACCCCTGAGTGTGGTGATGCACACCTGTGACCCCTGAGTGTGGTGATGCACACCTGTGACCCCTGAGTGTGGTGATGCACACCTGTAACCCCTGAGTGTGGTGATGCACACCTGTAACCCCTGAGTGTGGTGATGCACACCTGTAACCCCTGAGTGTGGTGATGCACACCTGTAACCCCTGAGTGTGGTGATGCACACCTGTAACCCTTGAGTGTGGTGATGCACACCTGTGACCCCTGAGTGTGGTGATGCACACCTGTAACCCCTGAGTGTGGTGATGCAGACCTGTAACCCCTGAGTGTGGTGATGCACACCTGTAACCCCTGAGTGTGGTGATGCACACCTGTAACCCCTGAGTGTGGTGATGCACACCTGTGACCCCTGAGTGTGGTGATGCACACCTGTGACCCCTGAGTGTGGTGATGCAGACCTGTAACCCCTGATTGTGGTGATGCACACCTGTGACCCCTGAGTGTGGTGATGCACACCTGTGACCCCTGAGTGTGGTGATGCACACCTGTAACCCCTGAGTGTGGTGATGCACACCTGTAACCCCTGAGTGTGGTGATGCACACCTGTAACCCCTGAGTGTGGTGATGCACACCTGTGACCCCTGAGTGTGGTGATGCACACCTGTGACCCCTGAGTGTGGTGATGCAGACCTGTAACCCCTGATTGTGGTGATGCACACCTGTAACCCTTGAGTGTGGTGATGCACACCTGTAACCCCTGAGTGTGGTGATGCACACCTGTAACCCCTGAGTGTGGTGATGCACACCTGTAACCCCTGAGTGTGGTGATGCACACCTGTAACCCCTGAGTGTGGTGATGCACACCTGTAACCCCTGAGTGTGGTGATGCACACCTGTAACCCCTGATTGTGGTGATGCACACCTGTAACCCTTGAGTGTGGTGATGCACACCTGTGACCCCTGAGTGTGGTGATGCACACCTGTGACCCCTGAGTGTGGTGATGCACATCTGTAACCCTTGAGTGTGGTGATGCACACCTGTAACCCCTGAGTGTGGTGATGCACACCTGTAACCCCTGAGTGTGGTGATGCACACCTGTGACCCCTGAGTGTGGTGATGCACACCTGTAACCCCTGAGTGTGGTGATGCACACCTGTAACCCTTGAGTGTGGTGATGCACACCTGTAACCCCTGATTGTGGTGATGCACACCTGTAACCCTTGAGTGTGGTGATGCACACCTGTAACCCCTGAGTGTGGTGATGCACACCTGTAACCCCTGAGTGTGGTGATGCACACCTGTAACCCCTGAGTGTGGTGATGCACACCTGTAACCCCTGAGTGTGGTGATGCACACCTGTAACCCTTGAGTGTGGTGATGCACACCTGTAACCCCTGAGTGTGGTGATGCACACCTGTGACCCCTGAGTGTGGTGATGCACACCTGTAACCCTTGAGTGTGGTGATGCACACCTGTAACCCCTGAGTGTGGTGATGCACACCTGTAACCCTTGAGTGTGGTGATGCACACCTGTAACCCCTGAGTGTGGTGATGCACACCTGTGACCCCTGAGTGTGGTGATGCACACCTGTAACCCCTGAGTGTGGTGATGCACACCTGTAACCCCTGAGTGTGGTGATGCACACCTGTGACCCCTGAGTGTGGTGATGGACACCTGTAACCCCTGAGTGTGGTGATGCACACCTGTGACCCCTGAGTGTGGTGATGCACATCTGTAACCCTTGAGTGTGGTGATGCACACCTGTAACCCTTGAGTGTGGTGATGCACACCTGTAACCCCTGAGTGTGGTGATGCACACCTGTAACCCTTGAGTGTGGTGATGCACACCTGTAACCCTGAGTGTGGTGATGCACACCTGTAACCCCTAAGTGTGCTGATGCACACCTGTAACCCCTGAGTGTGGTGATGCACACCTGTAACCCTTGAGTGTGGTGATGCACACCTGTGACCCCTGTGCTCACAAAGCTGAGGCAGAGGCATTAAGAGTTTGAGGGCAGCTTGTTTCAATAAACAATGATAAAAAATTCAAGAGGACCCACAGAACATGTAGTAAGGCCTTTTGCCTAATATGGTTTCCAGACCTAGGCCCCCACCAGGATCTGTGCAATCAGGATCCTGTGGCACACCACACACATGCACACATGCACGCGCGCAAGCGCACGCACACACACACACACACACTTTATATAGAGATGATCGATACAGCTGAATATATGCACATGTATACATAGGGCTGTATGTATGTATACAGCGGTCCACTTTTGTGCAGAACATAGTGTCCTTAAATTCATGTCATAGTACACTTCACTCCAGCTTCCTCTCTCTTTCTAAGGAGAAACTGTGTCAGCTATTCTATGGCTTATACCTTCCTGACTGACATTTAGGCTGTTTCCACCCTGTGCCAGGATGAAAATCAGTGTGACGAACAGCACTGTGTTTCCTTATTTTGTATAACTCCAGGAAAAAGATCACTGAAGCCAAAAATGAGTCCATTCATTATTTTGATTGACTCTGTCAAGTTGCCCTGACTAGAAGTTAACAACTCCCAGTTCCACCAGCAGCACGATACCTGTCCTTTCATACTTGTGAAAATAACAACTGAGGTGTCGGCCTCAGCTTATGGGTAGTTTGCCCATTCTTTATTCCAAGTTATGCTGAATATAACAAACAATTTAAAGTGTAAAGATATATTCTTATAGTTAGAGACAAAAATATAGCTATATTTCAAAGCTTTTTCTATTTGTGTTGCCCTCTACTTCTTCAAAATACTGGCAATTCCATCTGCCTTCTAGAAAACTGGATAGCTAGTTTCTATATGGCTGTTTCACTAAAGTAAGTTGGCTTCAGATGCTGGGAGCCCTGTCACATGCTGACCAAACAGACTGCTGAAATCTGATTTCAACTGAAGTTTTTTGAAATAATGCATTTCAGATTGACCTAATCAGGTTTTGATTTGTAAGGGTGCATCACATGATATGTTCTGAGAGACGATAAGTCAATTACACTCTGACATATGTTGCCTTTAAAAAAAAAGTACACGGAAATCACATTTTGACTAAGATGATGGACAGAAGTTAGATAAAATAACTATCTTCCGGCCATTTATCTTTGCGTTGAGCATTAGATGAGCGTTATTGGTGACTGGTTGTGTTTTCTGTTTTGCTGTGTGTGGTGTATGTTCTTGTGCATGTAGAGGCTGACATGAGCAGGGGGGGTTTTCCTCAGTAGATCCCTGCCTGTTCAGCAGAGACTCCCAGAAACAGTGAGTGTGCGTCGGAGGCTTGCTCCTGGACTCAGAGTCCGTCTTTTGAGTGTTCACTTTTCTCACCTAGCTCTTCTGTGGGCCTTGGAGGCCTCAGAACTCTCCTCTGCACACCTGCATAGCAAACACGTTAACCACTGAGCCATCTCTATACGCCTCTTATCCTTCATCTGAGTGATCTCATGGCCCTGTTAGAAATGGGTAGCAGAGGATGTCTTGCATATATTGATTGGGTATCTTTGTTCATATTCTTTGCCTGCTCTGGCAGCAGTCACATGAGTCTCTAGAAGCGGGAAAATGTATTGTTCATGTTGTGGGAGACTGAACTTTCTATCTCCTACTCTTTAAACATAAGCCTGTCACTTGCATCCTGAAAGGCAGAGTGACGGCTCCGGGACTCGATTGACATTTCTTCCCCCTATGGACCTCCACCTATAATTTCTTCACGCCATGAACAAAAGGGGGACTCCTTGGCAGATATGAAATTGGAAAACTGAGAATCTGCTACATTGTAATAGTAGATATTTCCTTTAATGCTAAATATACTTATCATAGTAACAAGTTTGTGACTGATACATGGATTCCATTTCTATTGTCTAGTTAAAATAGTCACCAATTTCCAAAAGGAAATTGCCCTGTATTGCCAAAGATAGTTTTAAATCTTTGAACTATTCTTTCCTAAAACTGATCTTAAACAACTTTAGTGCCAGAAGATTTGGAGATGAGCCTGTTAGCAGTTAATCCTGATTTTATAGGTGAGAAACTGAAGATGAGAGAGCCGTTGTCATGAGGAAGAGAGCTGGTCTTTTGTTAAAATTCTTTCAGAGATCTTGCTTACATATGATTTTGTTTGTTTTTAATTCTAGAAGGGAAAATTGTATGTTCTTTTAGGAAGTCAAGTTCTGGGGTCTTAAAGCCCTCCTTGGCAGTTCATTCTTAGTGAAAAATTGGTTTGTTGACAATTCTCAGGAAACTGCACAAACCTGAGAAAAACTTCAACAATCTGTGCAGGCAAGCGCTTCCTTCTGTATTTAACTGTTCTAAGTTAACCCCTTTCTAATGTAAGGGCTTCCAGCACCACCAGTGCTGAGCTAAAGCTACAATCATCTCCAAGTAGCCTCTCCACCACCTACTTTTATTTTCCCAACTTGCCCTCCACACTAGCCAGATGAATTGTTCGAGAAAAGTATGTCCAATCTCAGAGTCCTCCTTGCCTAAATTGTCCACCCATAACAGAAACTGCTAGGCTGATTTTTTTTACTTATTTATATTTTTAATGTTTTAATTTTTGAAGATTTTTTTTAGAATATATTTCCCCTCTTCCGACTCCTCCCAAATCCTCCTTCTCTACCCATCTGTCTTCATGCAGTTCACTCCACCCAAGACAAGTGACTTGCCCGCTCCCAGCAGCTGTCATTGCAAATAGCTTGGCTGGGAGCAGACATTGTGTCTACTTTCCTTTCTCCATGCTGGGACTTTGTCTGGATTGGTTTTGTAGAGGTCTTGTGTATGTATTCTTTTTGTTTGTTTGTTTTGTTTCGTTTTTCGAGACAGGGTTTTTCTGTAACTTTGGAGCCTGTCCTGGAACTAGCTCTTGTAGACCAGGCTGGCCTTGAACTCACAGAGATCCCTCTGCCTCTGCCTCCTGAGTGCTGGGATTAAAGGCGTGTGACACCACCACCTGGCTTATATATGCATTTTCCCCATTTTTTAAATTGATTTTATTGAGTTATACATTTGTCTCTGCCCCCTCTCTACCCCTCCCCTCCCCCTCAACCCTCTCCCATGGTCGCCATGCTCCCAATTTACTCAGGAGATCTTGTCTTTTACTACTTCCCATGTAGATTAGATCCATGTATGTCTCTCTTAGTATCCTCATCATTGTCTAGGTTCTCTAGGATTGTGATTTGTAGGCTGGTTTTCTTTGTTTTATGTCTAAATCCACTTATGAGTGAGTACACATGATATTTGTCATTCTGGGTCTAGGTTACCTCACTCAATGTGATGTTTTCTAGATTCATCCATTTGCCTGCAAATTTCAAGGTGTCATTTTTTTCTGCTGTGTAGTACTCCATTGTGTAAATGTACCACATGTAAATATACCCTTATCCATTTTTTGGTTGAGGGGCATTTAGGTTGTTTCCAGGTTCTGGCTATGACAAACAATGCTGCTATGAATGTAGTTGAGCACATGTCCTTATGGTACAATTGAGCATCTTTGGATATATACCCAAAGATGGTATTACTGGGTCTTACTGGAATTGTTTCTTAATTTTCTGAGAAGTTGCCATACAGATAATCAAAGGGGCTGTACCAGCTTGCATTCCCACCAGCAATGCAGGAGTGTTCCCTTTACCCCACAACTTCTCCAGCATAAGTTGTCATCAGTGTTTTTGATCTTGGCCATTCTTACAGATGTAAGATGGAATCTCAGAGTTGTTTTGATTTGCATTTCTCTGATGACTAAGGATGTTGAGAATTTCCTTAAGTGTCTTTCAGACATTTTAGATTCCTCTGTTGAGAGTTCTCTGTTTAGGTCTGTACTCCATTTTTTTAAATTGAGTTATTTGTTCTCTTGATGACCAAGTTCTTGAGTTCTTTGTCTATTTTGGAGCTCAGACCTCTGTCTGATGTGGGGTTGGTGAAGATCTTTTCCATTCTGTAGGCTGTCATTTTGTCTTGTTGACCATGTCCCTTGCTTTACAGAAGCTTTTTAGTTTCAGGAGGTCCCATTTATTAATTTTTTCTCTGAGTGTCTGTGCTACTGGGGTTATATTTAGGAAGTGGTCTCCTGTGCCAATGTGTTCAAGTGTACTTCCCACTTTCTCTTCTATGAGGTTCAGTGTGGCTGGCTTTTTGTTGAGGTCTTTGATCCATTTGGACTTGAGTTTTGTGCACGTGGATAGATATAGACTATTTTATTCTGCTACATGTTGATATCCAGTTATGCCAGGACCATTTATTAAATATGCGTTCTTCTTTCCATTTTATATTTTTTGCTTCTTTGTCAAAAATCAGGTGTTCGTAGGTATGTGGATTAATATCTGGGTCTTCAATTCAGTTCTGTTGGTCCTCCTGTCTGTTTTTATGCCAGTACCAGGCTGTTTTAAGTACTGCAGCTCTGTAATGGAGTTTGAAGTCAGGGATTATGATGCCTTCAGAAGTTCTTTTATTGTACAGGATTGTTTTGGATATCCTGGGTTTTTGCTTTTCTATATGAAGTTGAGTATTGTTCTTTCGAGGTCTGTGAAGAATTTTGCTGAGTTTTTCCTGGGCATTGCATTGAATCTGTAGATTCCTTTGGTAAGATTGCCATTTTTACTATGTTAATTCTACCTACCCAAGAGCATGGGAGATCTTTTCACTTTCTGGTGTCTTCTTCAATTTCTTTCTTCAAAGATTTAAAGTTCTTGTCATACAAGCTTTCCGCTTGTTTGGATATAGTTACTTCAAGATATTTTATGCTATTTGTGGCTACTGTGAAGGGTGATGTATCTATGATTTCTTTCTTAGCTCATTTATCATCTGTGTAAAGGAGGGCTTATATTTTTTGAGTCAATCTCATATCCTGCTACATTACTGAAGGTGTTTATGAGTTGTAGAAGTTCCTTGCTAGAATTTTTGGGATCGCTTAAGTAAACTATCATATCATCAGCAAATAGTGAGAGTTTGACTTCTTTTCTGATTTGTATCCCTTTATTTCCTTTTGTTGTCTTATTGCTCTAGGTAGGACCTCAAGTACTATACTGAATAGCTATGGGGAGAGTGAAAGTTTTTTCTTATTCTTAATTTCAGTGGGATCGCTGTGAGTTTCTCTCCATTTAGTTTGATGTTGGCTGTTGGCTTGCTGTATATTGAGGGTTATTTTTTCTCACTTCTTTATCCCCAGGGTGTCACTGGGTCCAGGATGGCTGCCCATTCCCTGACTTCTGCAGCTGCCAGTTCTGCTTCCTTACCCTCTTTTCTCTTTCAATTCCGACTTAGCCTCGCAGGGTCAGCTTCCCCGCTGACCACTTAACAAGCATGTGCTTTGGTCACTCTGTGCTTTATTCTAGGATGCTCAATACCGCCCCTCTCACCCTTCAAAACCCCGAGGAGAAGGGAGGACCATTATCCTGATTGGACGCACAGGAGAGCTGCAATCTAAGGCCCCACAGCCTGAGGACCAGAAGTCACTTTCTACTTGTCACTTGATGTTTATCTGCAGTTGTGTGTGTATATGTGTATGCATATATATGCACATAAACACATTACATGCATGTGTATATATATAATCTATTTTTAAATAAGCATATATTATAAAATGTAAAAGACACAGAAAATGAGAACATTTCCCTCATAACTTTACCTCCCAGCTAATTCTTGCTAATCCTTTGTGTATCTTTCTTTTTGTGGGTGCATACAAGCATATAGAATTTTCTTTTTCCATTTGTAATGACATTTCCCATTTCCATCTCTCATTGGCTTTGTTTCCTTAACGGTATGCCTTGGGGCTTATTCCATGTCAATGTACCGAGAGCTTCCTCTTTTCTTTCATGCCTAAATAATAGGCCATGATAGTGATACACTATAATTTATTTATTAGCACCTTTTTGTTAGAAACTTAAATTGCTATCGAACTTTTGCTGGTACAAACAATGTTCAAACAGCAGGTTTCCTTCAGACATAATTGTACACACATGAGTTTACTTGCAGGATAAAGTACTGGAATTAGAGTTTTGCATTCAAGCGAGTATATGCTTATGATTTTTATACATATTGATGATTTGTCCTTCATAGAGGATGCATGCATTTCTTCTTCCCAGAGGAACTCAGGAGAGTGCCTTGTCCTGCATACCCATGTATTGTCTGTATATGAAAATATTTCATGTCTGTTGTTCGGATGCGTGTAATATATAGTTCTCTTACGACCACGGTGCCTCTCAATTTGTTTCTGAAGTATTTGGATTCTTTCTCTATTAGCTGATTGTCCTTTGGGCTTTGTTGGCTTCTTTTTGGTATTGATTTATAGGCATTCTTTACAGATTAAGGAAATTTGCCTGTTGTCTGTGATTTATGTTCCAAATAGTTTCCAGATTTGTCATTGGCCTTTTGTCTTTGTTTATGGTGTTTCCCATGCAGAAAATTGTTATGTTCATGTAATTGGATTTATCAGGTTTCTCATTTTATGGCCTCTAGGGTTTGAGTCATTGTAACTGACCTTCCCCACTCCTAGACTATAAAATCCTGCTCTCTCTGCTTGCCTGGCTGTGTGAGGTAGTTTCAAGAAGAGAATCAGCCGAGTGTTGTAGCTCAGAAAACACACTGTGGAGTCAGACTGACCCAGCTGCCCTGGGTTCATCTTGAACTCATTCTGTAATCTTGGAGAATTCGACCATCAGTTGGTAATAGTTATATTCTAGGGATGCAGGTTTCTATGGAGATCAAACATGGCAATGTAGGGAAATGGCTGGTACCTACTTGTGTTAGGATCCCTCTCTGCACTCATTGCTTCAGGAGAACAGAGCAGTTTCTTCTTTTGCCCCTGATACCTTGGCTGACCTCCACGTCCTCTAGAGGAGCCCTTGGTAAGGTACCCTGCAGGTAGCGCTTGACTGCTCATTTGGTTTGCTTCGCTGCTTATGTTGAGTGGAAAGGAAAAGGCCGGAGTCTGGCTGGAGCCACCTGGAGTGCCACAGGTGTTTCTCTCCCCACAGCTGTGTCCCAGCCTCTCGAGGACCCTGGTGTCTTGAAGCATCCTGACCTCTGTTTCGTCTTTCCCCTGCCTCCGAGCATCCTGCTCTGTGCATGTTGCTACTCCTGTCATGCAGAGTGCTGCCCTTGCTTTCCTGCTGCGTCTCTGCCTGTTCCCTTTCCTGTGGATGCCCAGTATGCTCCCTTCCAAAGATGAACTGGGAGAAGAGGATTGTTTGTTGTGTTGACTGTAAGAGCCCCAGATTGCTTGGCTCTTGCCTCGTTCTTGTTGACTATGTTGAAAAGAATTATTCATAGTGATGCTTTTTAGTAGATGATTGCCCTGAAAATTTCTTCTGAGCCATCTGTTGAGACTTATTAAAGTTTTGGGTGCCATGATTTGAACTCCTTCAAAATGTTTCATAGTAACTACACAATTTAGAAACAGTGGAAATCTGAAGCCAGCTGAGAATGTGACCTTTGTTTCTGTCCTGGGTGCTCTCTTCTGTTCTCCAGTCCTCTTTAACTATTTTATTTCTGTTTTATTCTTTCTCTCTATCTCTCTCACCTCCTCTTTCTTAACAAAAGCACTTTGAAATCCCAGAGGTAGGAGATACAGTAGTGTTATGCAAAAGGTCACTTCGGATTTAACTTTGCCACTACCTGACCATTAATTAAAATAATGCTTGGGGCATGAATGTCTTGTTTATAGGTAGCTATCACGTCAATTGTGACTTATCTAAAGCATGCTAGTCTAGTGCAAGGCAGAGCATTTAGGGATAAAAAAAGGACATATCATTGGAGAGATAATTTTGTCGTAGATGGTAATTAATGGGCCCACAATTGGTCAGTGTCCAGAGGACATGACTGTGGAGTGATCAGCTCTAACAGGGACATACATATCATACACCACCGCCTGTCCCTCCTACACCAAGGTTCAAGGATCCTTACAGAAGGGAAGACAGAAATATTATAAGATCCAGGAGTGGACATCTTCACTAAAACTTTACTTGCTCAACATAACAGGGCCCCTGACTAGGTCAATGCACAGCAGCTGTGACTGCATGCTCAAAACCTACACAAGATGGAGCCAGCCAAAATCAGAACATTGATGGGGGAGGGGCTAATGAAGTTCCACCATTATGAGAAGCTACAGCCAGTTGATGGCTGGGGAAGGGAGAGTCTGTTCCTTCGGGCAGTGGTGACTGAGGGGCTGCCTACACATATGGCTAGCACTAAGTAGACTCCTTGGTTTAAAAGGTAGAGCACATGAAGTCTGAAGGGAGAAGTGGGAGAAAGGAGAGGAATTGGACAAGAGCGGGCTGGAGGTAGATTTGGTCAACACACATTACATGCTTATATGAAATTCTCAAACAATTAAAAACCTAGACAGATGAAATTCTTTTATTTTGTTAACTTGACGCATCTTTCCTAGAGGCAAGTAGACTAAAAAGCAGAAAGAATAAGGCAAGGTCTGTTGAACACAAAGGAAGGACATACTGGGTGTCAAGCATTTCACTTGTATTATGTCATGTCATTTGTGAGAATCATAAATGCATCTTTGTTGTGTACTCATAATGATAAAATTGAGTTGAAGAGAAGTGGAGAGGTTAGACATTGTTCGCAGTGCTGCTAGGATTTGATGGCATGAACCTTGTTTGAGAACATGGAGTCTCCAGCTGAATTGCTCACCTTCTAGATACTTCCAGTCCATAAAGGGAGCAGGTGAGGAAAAGAGACACAACTGTTTTCAGTGAAAAGAGACAAATGATGAACATATTAGAAAGAGAAAGATATTAACACTCTTGAATTTTCTCTCTGGTTGAGAGTTTTGGTTCTGTGTTCTACACAGGTCAATATGGTGGATGAGAGGGTGAGAGGGAGGGGGAAAGGGAAGAGAGAAGAGAGAATAGTTTCTAGCCCTGTACACACACACCCGGCTCTACTAGATGAAAGATCCCGTCTTAGGACAGGGCCATACAGCTCTGGAACAGTTTGAGGAGTTCCTTGTGAAGGAAAGATGCTTTCTCAATGCTGGCAAAAGCACAGTGGATAGAAGACCGCACCGGAGTCATGAGCCCAAGGGCTTGGCTGTTTCAAAGTGCCCACAGCTCCTGAAATCCCATGGTGGATTACTAGAACAATCTGCAGCTCCAAAGCCTCTTCAGCTTGGTTTCCTGCTGCTCATAGTATTCTTCAGATGGGGAAATGTGTGTGCTCACTCCCCACTCTCTGCCCATTACCAGACATTCAGTCAGGAGCAGTAGGTTTTCTCCAAGGCATGTCAGCCCCTCTGTGAAAGATTTTAGCTCTCCCTCTCATTTGTTTCTAGAAGGAACTGCTTTGCCCAACTTGAAATCTTGTTGTATTCCTTAATGTTTTGAAAGCAAAGTGTGCAGTGGGTGAATTCTGGCTTTGTGGGGATTGGGTAGTTTTGTTCGCTGGCGTAGCAATTTTTTCTTTCTATTAAACATCTGAAAACAGAAGTTCTAAATAACATTTTTATATTTCCTCTTGAGATTGTTTTTATTTTACTTTTTTTATTTGAGGACAACAGTCCTTGCTTTTCTATTGAATTCAGATGTACTTTCTTTGATAACAACGATACCGTTAGCCCGAGACTGTCCATGTGCTATGGGTGTGGGCTGCCCCTTCCCTTTGGGAACTTCTTGGATTCCTTAGGCTATAGTTAGTGGCTTCCATTACAGTGGGGTGACCAGCCAGTCAGAGCCAGAGTACCTAATCTACTGACTTATTGTGAGCTGAGTGGCTGAACTAGCTAGCCACAAAGAGAAAACATGGACAGACAGACCACCTACCTCCTTTCTGGAAAGGCAGAGGGCTGCACAGAGGTCCAAGAAGACCTAATTGGGTGGGAAAATGAGCACTGACTCCAGCAGAGTGGAATCCTGGCCCTGGAACGAGCTCCAGCCTTCTGGCTTTTGCATTTCTTAGCAGTCACGTTTACACATCGTGGGGCTGCAGACAGGTCAGTCACAGGTGACCACTAACTTGGTAGCGAATACCCTTATGCCGAAATCCCTTCTTGCTCATAATTGTTTTAATGTGGAGTTTTATTACAAGGAAAGCAAATGAATGCACTCTCGTGTCAGCAAATGCATTATTATGAAAATCCAATTCTGTATGACAAAATAGAACATTTTTATTTTTCAAAAAACTCATAAGTCCTTTCCTTCAAAGATATAGGTAGTATAATCTATAGTATAATAATACAATATTATACTATATACTGTAGTAAATATAATTGATCCTCTGAGACATAGGTAGTATAATCTATAGTATAATAATGCAATATTATACTATATACTGTAGTAAATATAATTGATCCTCTGAGACATAGGTAGTATAATCTATAGTATAATAATCAATATTATACTATATACTGTAGTAAATATAATTGATCCTCTAAGACATAGGTAGTATAATCTATAGTATAATAATCAATATTATACTATATACTGTAGTAAATATAATTGATCCTCTAAGACATAGGTAGTATAATCTATAGTATAATAATGCAATATTATACTATATAATGTAGTAAATATAATTGATCCTCTAAGACATAGGTAGTATAATAATCAATATTATACTATATACTGTAGTAAATATAATTGATCCTCTGAGACATAGGTAGTATAATCTATAGTATAATAATCAATATTATACTATATACTGTAGTAAATATAATTGATCCTCTAAGACATAGGTAGTATAATCTATAGTATAATAATGCAATATTATACTATATAATGTAGTAAATATAATTGATCCTCTGAGACTATTTTTGTTTCCTCTTTGCTATTCACTTATCAGATGCGCACAGCTGAGTTGTTCTAAGAGGCAGAGGTGCCCACCCAGCTGTCTTTTGACCAGCGAGAAGGCGGGAACCCATCCCTTGGATTAGCTACTTCTTTTCCTTGGTCCTGGGCAAGCATTCACATTGGGTCCATCTGTGCCCAGAGCTGTCCTGGCTCTTCCAGCTGTGCTCGCTATGATGTCTCTCTGGCAGAGGGGACAATTATCTGTCTCCTACACCTGATCATCAGGTTCTCGACGTCACTGGCCCTGGACTCCTGGGCAGCTAACGGGCTAGCAGGAGTTTCAGTGAGGGCTGGGCACTGGGGTGGCTTGGACTGTTTTCTGTAGAAGAGCCTGAGTCAGCTGGTGCCTGGAGCTGAGGAACCCGATGAGCCCCCTCTGGGCTTCCTCGATCGCCCTTTGCGTGTGTGCTCGCACTTGTGCATGACTAGACAGTACAAGTCTCATCAGAGGGGCGTTTCTGCCTGGTTCTGTCCTCCCCACCCACCCTGTCATGTTTGGTTTTATTCGGAACTTTGTTTCTTGCTTAGGCATTTTTTTTTCTTATTTCTCTCCTGAGTTCCTGTTTGCAGGAGAAGGACATTTTGGATCAACTGGCTGCACCTTTTCCTAGTTTGTTAGGCTACCAGAGTTCTCACTCTAACCCAAGTCTTGAGAAGTTGAGTTCTGTTCTATTCCTGAGTTCAAAGGAACTGTCCCACCCCGCTGTCTGTTACTGACTTAGGCTGACATCCAGCCCTGCTGATCAATGTGACCCGAACAGGCATCCCCGGACATCGGTGCCCTACTGTGTCCAAAGCTCTACAGATTAGCAGCTACTCAGATCTCCTTGGGTAAAATAATGCCTTGAAGTCTTAAATTATATGCCTCAAACAATTTACATAATAGATGAAGAATTTGGAGATTCAAGGAGTATTAGAATGTTTTGGGTTTTGTTGCTAGGCAACTCTGCCTCAGACTTCAAATGATATATTTCTATTGCTTACCCTCTGAAGACAAATGAGCTCTTTCACGTTTGGGACCATAGTAAAGGGCTTAGTAGATTTATCCAGTGGACAACTTAACTGAGCATACTTTGTTTATGGTGGTGTAATAGGACCAAAAAAACCCAAAAACCAAAAACCAAAGACCAAAAACCAGATGAGTAATAGCCAGGCATGTACAAAGCACAACTAACACAACAGGTTTCTGAAACATCTGAGTTCAAAGGTTTGGTTTTCATCACAATACTCTGAGAGGTAAATTTTTCTAATAGACGTGAGAAGGCCCCTGTATAGCAGGGTAACAGACAACTTGCTCCCAGATTGTGTGACTGAATACAACTTTAACTGGGAGTACAATCTCTCCTAGTGAGAGACGAGATAGAACAGTCTGCTAAAGGTCGCACAACCAAACTGAGTAGAGCTTCATATAGACAGTGAATTTTAAACTGTGACTCTATTGGTCTAAGTGCCACCTGCCTTGGGCGTCTTTGTCAGGGTGACCTAGCCCCTGCAGCTGGAGTGGAAAACTCTGGCTGAGTCTGGTCCACTGCTAAACAAGGAGGATAATCACCAGCCTGGCGGATGGCTGGAAGGGATTGGGGAAGTGGAGGCCAGAGCACAAAAAAAAAAAAAAAAAAAAAAAAAAAAAAAAAAAAAAAAAAAAAGCAGACAGTTGCACCAGGTGAAGGCAGAAGCTGGGAGTCTACAGCTGATAAATGTCACCCTTTGTTCCATTTCCTGCATGTTCCTATGTGATTCCCCAAGGCGTTTCATTCAGGTTTCACCCACCTGGCAATGCGTCAGTGCCAGGAGCTGGCAAGGGGCACCCCATCTGTCCCAAGGCTATGTGCAAACAGTTCTCAGCAGAGCCCACTCTGTGTATTTGTCTCAGGCAGCTGGCTCTCTCTCCAGGCCACACAATAGCAGGCTGTCCCTGTGCTAAGCCACCCTTGCACAGTCATCCACAGTCTGTGGAAGGTGACAACATTTTGCCACAACATTCTGAGTGGCTGGGTTCAATGTGAGCATTCTTCTTAGAGGCATAATGGGCAAGAGACTGTTGACAGCCAGAAAGTCATAGCCTCTCTGTATTACACAGTGAAGACCCTTCGCCCTGGCCATGAAAGACCATTAGAATTTCGTCTTGTGGATTTGATAAATATGATGAGCAAATGTCTGTGAGGAAGCCTGTTTGTGAGGTTTTCTGATAATGGATGCTAAATGATTGAGCTTTTGGCTGGGCCATGTTTTCCATTATTAATCTATTAAAGGAATTCACCGATGAGTCCTCTGCTGTTCTGTGTTCGTTATAGTCGATTCTTAGTCATCCAAGTCAGTAGAGAAAATCATCCGTGATACAAACTTAGAAAAGGTCCCAAGATAATTTGTATTTGATTTTGACCTGGAGCCAGCAGGCATGTGAGCATCCACAGACACAAACATTAGTCTACTGTGAGGTCCAGCTGATGCTCTCCCTCCTGCTTCCTTTCTTCATGAGGACAGGGACAGGGTCTGAGGAACTGATACATTTATGGTGCAGCTGCAGGCACAGGTGGGGACCAGGGTAGCAGGTGGAAGAAGTGACAATCAACCCTCACGGTGTACTTAGGTGTGGAAATAACTGGCCAGCTTCATCCTGGTAATATCACACAGGCATTTATGGGTGCTTCTTTAAAGATCAGAGTAATACCTGTGTGTGATTAAAACAACAACCTGGAAGACTTTGAATAAAACAAATCACTGTGCCTCGCCCTGCTGCTCCAAGCTTACTTCCCTCAGATACCCTTTACCTTGCTGTGCCTGTTTATAGTTCTTCGGGGAGTTGCCTTCCTTCATCTCTGTAAATGGCACAAGACTGTCCTTCACTCTCATCTCCCGGAGATGCCATAACTAAGTAAAATGGGTGCACAGCACAAAAAAACAGGTGTTTGGTCTCCTATCCTGAAGGCTGGGAGTCCAGAGTCATGGGTGAGCGAGGCCGTGCTGGCTGAAGGTTCCAGAAAGGACTCTCCGATGCCTCTCTCAGCCCCTGCTGGTGACCTCTTTATCTGTCACATTTCACTTGCTTGCCCTTCAAGTCTCTGTCATCTTAAGTTAAAAAATTGGACCAAACTAGGCCCTCTGAGTGTGGGTGACAGTTGTATGGTTGAGGCAGACTGCAGGGCCTCTGGCAGTGGGACCAGGATTTATCTCTAGGGCTTGAACTGGCTTTCTGGAGTCCATTCTCTTTGGAGGGATACCTTGCTCAGCCTAGAGACAGTGGAGAGAACCTTGGTCCTGCCTCTAAGTGATGTGCTAGACTTTGTTGACTCCCTCATAGGAAGCCTTATCATCTCTGAGGAGTGGATGGGGGGTGAGGGGTGTAGAAGGTGGGAGAGGTGGAGAAGGGAGTAGGAAATGGGATTTGTATGTAAAAAGAGAAAAGATTGTTTAAAAAAATAAACAAATTTAGTTAAATGATAAAAATTGTGTGTCTGTGTCCATGTTTGTATGTGTGTGTCGTTGCACAGGTATGTGTGTGTGTACATGCATGTGGAGGTCAGAGGTCAAGATCATGTCTCTCTCTCTCTCAATTGTTCTTCACATTATTTTTGAGACAGGGTCACTTAGTAGCCTGTCTCCACCCCCCAAGCACTAGAGTTAGCCCAGTTTCCACAGGGATGCTAGGGATCAGAACTCAGTGCCTCATGCTTGCGAGGCGGGCACTTTACTGCTTCCCCGTGTGTTATTCTTGAAATGCTGTTTTCCTCCTCTTGTAAGGACTCCGTGATCCTAAATTAGAACATTGTAGTTAACATCTGCAAGGGCTTTTCTTCCAAATCAAGTCAAGAGCTTAGTTCCCAGGGTTCATAATCAAACCGTGACACCACTGTTTATCACCCCACAGCCATTTGACTGTGCTGTCTTCCATGTAAGGTAAATGGATCTCTCTCCCTTATTCTGTCCCATCTTTCCAAGCCGTCCATTGCTTCACCCAAATCCTTGAAGCCTCACTTCTTATTCTGTGGCCCATGTAGAGCATAATCCATTAAAAGCACATAAGCATTTGTTTCTCTGTCTCCTGCGCCCACCCCCGCCAGTCCCTGGCAGGCAATGCCACAGTGGGTAACGCCTGTTACTTTCCTCACATGTATGGTTCCCTCCTCTGTCATCTGCTGTTCAGTGCAGAATCACTCACTGTTGCCCAGCACTGATGTGGATAACATATAGAATTTGAAGACCAATAAGGTTTTGTTCCTCAGCGGTATGGCTATGGGTGCTGAGTTTTAGTTGAAACACTTAGTACTGTTTGCAGAGTGACAACATAATTTCTGTTTGCATTGTACTTTAGACTACATTTTATTTGATGTTAGATGGTGGCATAGTTCTCTAGCTGGGATTTGGAAGCATCATTTATTAGTACGTTGAGATCTTCCTGTAGTACAAACTGAAAAGAGACTGTCATCGTATGAAACATGTGGTCACATAGGATCGCAGCCACGTGGACCTCGGGTGTTTGTATCTTTGTGAGGGTCTAGCATCAGGTGACTGAAATAGATAGTGGGAACCAAACTTTTAGATTTCAAAACTCCTTTTAAAAATTCGAATATAGAGATACTGAATTCTTATGTTGCCCAGTTGGGAAATTAATAGATCAGCAATTACTCACTTTCACTAACAAATAAGGAATACTTAACATCTCCACCAAATGGAAATCGCTTATCTTGGAATATGTTCTATAATTTTAAAACTGAATGAATTTAACTTTTAAAAAATCCTTTTCTGGCCGGGCGATGGTGGCGCACGCCTTTAATCCCAGCACTCGGGAGGCAGAGGTAGGCGGATCTCTGTGAGTTCGAGACCAGCCTGGTCTACAGAGCTAGTTCCAGGACAGGCTCCAAAGCCACAGAGAAACTCTGTCTCGAAAAACCAAAAAAAAAAAAAAAATCCTTTTCTTTTCCTCAAGTTTTTCCATTTGGGATAGACTGGTAGAGTCTCGAAGACCACCCGTGATTCCTTGGAACCTCCTTTCCTATTCTGTTCCTCATGCAAATTTACACTGGACATGCATCTTATTTTAGTAGATGCAGAGCATAATTGTTAACTACTTCCCCTCTTCTGTGCATTGAGAGTTGGTTCTTCCTGGAAACAACCTAAATGCCCCTTGGCCGAAGAATGGATCAGGAAAATGTGGTACATTTACACAATGGAGTACTACACAGCAGAAAAAGTAATGACATCTTGAAATTTGTGGACAAATGGATGATCTAGAAAACATCATATTGAGTCAGGTAACCCAGACCCAGAGAGACAAGTATCATATGTACTCACTAATAAGTGGCTTTAGACATAAAACAAAGAAAAAACAACCTACAATTCACAATCCTAGAGAACCTAGACAGCAAAGAGGACCCTAAGAGAGTCATACATCGATCTAATCTACATAGGAAGTAGAAAAAGACAAGATCTCCTGAGTAAATTGGGGACCATAGGGTGCATGGGAGAGGGTAGAAGGGGAGGGAAGAAGCAGGGAGGAGAGCAGAGAAAAATATATAGCTCAATAAAAACAATAAAAAAATAAAAAAGAAAGTTCTTCTTTAGGCCCTAATGTTGAGAATGCACAGGACAAGGGTAAGCTTGGATCATATTATTTTATGCCTCACCCAAAATTAAAAACACTGGTAGAGCCTTATACACACCCTGTCGAAGGTTGACTCAGCATCTCCCGATGGGGGTATCAGCCACCCTACATGTGAGCCCTTCAATGAGTCACACTTGCCAGTGTGTATTTCTTTTTTCTTTTTCCGTAAAATGATAAGCTTGGGCATATCTTACCAGAGTCATTTTTGTATCTTAAGTTGATGTGGATAATAAAATGTAAGTGTTCAACCTGTGCACAGTGGCAGCCATTTTATAGACTCTCCAGACTCAAAAAGCAGAATGAGTCTACTGAGGGCATCTGATGATTAATCAGCCAGTAGGGCAGCTCCTTTCCTTAATGCTTAGATTGGGACAATACCATTACTAAGGCTTAATGTATTCCATTGACACTTTCAGTTAAATTTAGTTTTAGAAAGTCAATGTTTTTAACTGTGACATTTGTGAACCAGCCCCAAATAAGAAGAAAGTTAATTTCCTACTTTTGTGGGGGCAGCAGCAGGAAATGTTGATGGGTGCCTGCTGCCGAAGGGGGCTGTAGTGATGGTGTCCTCTAGCAACTGAGCTTTTGTACGACATGGACTTTAGCACATTATTGAGGTAATTGCCACAGCATCTCTAAGAGGTAGTTAACTGTGTTCTTACCATGTTCTTCACGCAGGAGAGACCCAGGCTAGTGAACTTTCCAAAGTGAGAAATGGAAGTCAAGACTCCTTCATACGAGCTGTAGCCCCCGCTCAGACTGACAAACGGTGTCTCTCAGTTTATGCTCTCTGCTTTGAAAAGTGGAAACTGAAGCCTTTCAGCTTTTCTTTTCTTTGTGTGTTTGTTTTTTAAGACATGGTGTTGAATGACTTCAAGCGGCTTTCTAATAAGGAACATTTAGAAGTCTGGTCTGTAGGGTATTGGTAGTGACAGCATTTGGATCTCGGGACACAGGCCTGTTCCTGTCAAGCAAGAAGGAGGCGCTGGGCTGTGGTATCACCAAGCTCTGTTATTCTGTCAGCTGCTTCTCTATCACTTTTCATTGGTGACTGGTAACATACAGCACAGCAAAGGTCTGGTCAGAGTTCCTGAAGGTGGAAAATTGGCCAGTGCTAAGCCATACTGATCTGTTCAGTTCTTTGGGGGTCTCAACCCTTCTGTCAGTAAAGGTGAAATCGTGATATGAGCTTCCAGGCTCTTCCCTCTATGTGTTGTCTTCCATATGACTTTGCTAGGAGTAAGCCTGCAACCCCATGACCTTGAAGTCATTGTACCCAACAATTGGGTTCCACCAGACGCCCAGCCTCAGGTCCAGGCAGAGCCTGTGTTTCTAACTCTCTTTACATTTCACCTCTGCCTCATTCCCACAGGACCTTGGATGTCTTCACTCCTTGGTCTTTATGTTTCTTCCAGATCAGTATTGCAGGGATCTGGGGAGCATGCTGCCCGTGGACTGCCAGGACAGTGTCTGTGACACTCTCCTGAAGATCTGGTCTTTATGTTAGTTGAAATCCAATACTTGGTGTGACAAACAAGGGCAGGACAACCCTCCCCCCGACACACACACAGTCAGTACCTTCCCTGTGCTCAGAGTTTGGATACATGTATTAATTCAGAACACAAACATTTAGAAGTTTCACCAACACTGGACTTTAAAGAGCCAGCAATGGTGATCACGACCCAGTTCCAAGGAGCTTCCTTCAGAGGAAGCTGGTTTCCATCGAAGCATGCCCTGGCCTTTGTTCAGTCCTGTTCTACATGGCCATTGTTGTAAACCAGAAAAGCCAGCAGGCAGGCATCCCTTTATCTCCCCGAGCAAACGTGCTCCATTGTTGGGAGTTTACTGTACATTAAAGCCTTTCTGTCAGGCCAAGGCTGTCAGGGGAGCTGAGACTCCTGAAAGGAAGAGCCATATGAGAAAGCTCTGGTGAGCTCTCAGTGGGTGGGGATAAACAGTGACTTTGTATGTACTTCCCGAAGGCCCGTGAGGCGCTGGTGGAGACTGACCCTGACAGGAGAGAACCAGGCAGAAAAGAAAGCAACAGCAGCTTTTGGAACATGAAATCTTAAGCGTGTCTTTCCCTTCTTCCCGGTTAGGTCCTCACAGCCCCAAGCATGTACATTATTTCCATCTTGCCCACAGTTTACTGAGAATTATCTTTCTAATATGCTAGGGAATCCCAAATTTAAAAAAATTTTGTTTTCCTAAAAGCAAACAAGATTTTTTAACTCTAGCAATTAAATCATTCTTATTTACATTGTAAGAGGAACTAAAAAAGTTTATAATGTTCATCTAAAATAGTTTCCCTTTACTCAATATTGCCAATATTTCAAGTTTTCATGGAGAGATTTTTGCCCTGATGTTTGAAGTCAGGATTCAGAAACCTTGTAAAGACTCCCTGATAAGGATGTTTTAGGATCACAGATTGTGAGAATTCTTTTCTGGAATGTTGCAATGCGTCCTTCTGGGAGGATACAGAAGGATGATGGAGTGCTTTGAATATGCATTGTAGCCCAGCACAGCAGGTGCTCATCAGTGTCAGGCATTGGTGTGGACTGAGCCGTTGTCTGAACTCAAACCCCAGCTTTGCTCTTTGCTACCTGAGGTTTGCGGTGGCCCCCTTTCTCACTTGCACACTCTCAGGTGAAACAGTGTCTTCCTCGTGCAGTTGTTCAGAGCTTGGAGTAGTACCTGGTACATAATAAATGTACCAGGGGTCAAAGGGCCCCTAAACACCCAAACTGACTGCATCCTGGAAATAATTTTAGCTGCCATTGAGCTGTGTCCTTGTCTAGGGTTGGTGTCTGTGTGGGTCCATTCCCTTACAGCAATCAGGGGTGACAAGGCAGGTGGTGGGATGCTACTGACTTCCTGATCCTCTTTACTTTCTGGGACTGCTCCTATTCCAGATCCAGAACCTGACATTTGTATCTCTACAGAATGTCTCCCACATAGAGACCCAGAACCAGCACACAACTGACTCTATAATATTTACTTGCATGCAAACGTAAAACACCATGAGTGGTTTTTTTTTTTTTAAAAAAATCCCTTTTTGAAGACAGCATCCTCTTTAGTTCAGGCTAACCTTGAACTTGCTATGTAGCCACGAATGTCCATCAGAACTTCCTGCTTCCACCTCCCAAATACTGGCATTATAGGCTGCACCATCATGACACCATTTGTATAAGAATTTTCTGACTCTGAGACATGAAGATATATGCAGAAAGTGAGTAAGTAAAGGAAAAATTTATATTAATAAGCAAGCACTAAACCAAGCAATGCTGGCTGTTGGTGTGTTTTCAGCTAACTTGAAAGCAAATTCTATGTCCAATAAATAATGACGTATTTCAGATTTAATAAGTTGTGTGAGAATATTCTCTCCTCCATTATACCTAATAATCTTTGTGTTAAAATCTCAGTGATATTTTTGAGACACTCGGAACACAGCATCTTGTGTTTCTTAGCGAAAGGCTGATGCAGACAACATGTCCTTGTGACTCGCTGTGGTAACTTCTGGACAGGAAGGCTGACCCTGCAGTCCATGCTCCAAGGCTCACAGAGCACAAAATTTCTAACACCCTTTCAGAACCAATCATTCTTTACTACCTTAGGTTGTAAATGGCTGACTTTTAAATGATGGAATTTTAAAACTTTCCCTCTACAGATACTGAAAGTGCATGGTATCTTTAGTTCATGGTAATGTAATTTACCTTCACGTTAATTACTGCAATGAGCAGTATGCAATCCTTTTACGCTTCAGAGTTAGGCATTCCCCTCATAGTCATGCTCAGAGTACCTAAAGACATCTGAGCTTTTAGGTTTGCAGTATGGAAAGACTGATATGAAAAAGAATATTCACATAGTTAATCAACTGACTATCCTAGGTGACATTTTCATTCCTTGGTTGTAGCACGATTTTTAATTGGTCTTAATAATAAAAACCAGGAATCGGATATTAGGGGGTAAAAGCTAGAAGATCAGAGAAGCAGAGCAGTCAGCCACTGGTTCTTACCTCTATGAAATCCTCAGACCAAATGGGGTATCCTGTCTCTACAAGTTCTCAGACTGAATGCCATCCCTACAAAACCTCAGACTGAATCCTGAGCTCCTGTCTCCTCCTGCCTTATATGCTTCTCTCTGTCCAGCCATATCACTTCCTGTCTCCCCCTCCCTAGTGCTGGGATTGAAGGTGTGTGCCACCACAGCTTGACTTTGTTTCTCTTTTAGACTGATTGAATCTCGTGTAGCCTAGGATGGCCTTGAACTCACAGAGATCCATCTGCCTCTGTCTCCCTAGCTGGGATTAAAGGTGTGCGCCATCACTGCCTGGCCTCTATGGTTAACTAGTGTGGCTAGCTCCACACTCTGATCCTCAGGCCAGCTTTATTTGTTAAAGCATAAACAAAATATCAGCACATCCGGTAAGACTATACTTTTGAGATCTATATTTGCATAGGATAAAAATACACTATAGCCACTGTCAACATCCTAACACTCACTACATTTCTCCCATTGTATAAATAACCAAAAGAATTTACATTTAATCAGAGAAGTCAATAATCTCTTACACTAAATGTCTTGAATAACTTTGCAGATGTATCATTTATGATCGTCAGCAGTACCATCGTTTAGCTCCCACTACTGCATGGATGATTCAGTTTTCATTACCAGTACAAATTCGGTACCATCCCCACATCCAGGAGTGACAGAATGCTTTGACCTTCCTTGCAGTGGACTCGTACACTGCTACCAACTTCAAATATGTCGACTCCTAACTTAACCCAATTAAGCCTGCTTTTGTCAAGTCCTTCTGTGGTGAGAGGAAGTATACACACCAGCGAGAGTATTTGCTTAGGGTCAAATGGCTCTTGGTTCAAGTCCTGGCCCAGCTACTTAGTTGTTCTGTGGTTTGACATGAAGAGCTGTTAATGTGTTAAGTATGGGAATGTTCATAATTGATGGATGCTTTGGTAACCTTGGTTTCCTCATCTTTTTCCCTTCTGGGACCCCTGCTGCAATTCCTGCCTTCAGAGAAACAGCAGGTCCTTGAAATTACCATTGTACACAGTGAGCCAAACATTGCTTTGTGGAGGCCTGTTCCTCCACTGTAGGCTTTGGTTAACTACCCTCTGTTGAACGTGGTGTTGACCTTTAGTGTGTGATTATTTCTAAGAGCACTTTGAGGTCTGACCTTCTGAGAATCTGTGATGTTATGAAGCCTCGTGGGAAGTGTCCCTCACAGTTATATGAAGGGAGGATCAACGGAACTTAGTGACGCATTCAATAAGATGGTTAGACACAAAGGCAGAGCTGTTCTAACTTCTAATGCTAAGTACATCCTTCATAACACACTAGCTCCCGAGGACTCTGCAGGCATTCAGTGCCGAAGATTTCTGAAAACCTCTTGGGAAATGCTTGTCTGACAGGTTTCGTGGCTGCATTTCCAAGTCAATGACATGCTCCTGTGTACACTGATTATGAGATGAATATAGTGATAGCCTGAGATGTTTCCAAAATGTAGCACACTTTGTAGGGAGAGAGCATGAGTTTGTCCCCAGCTAGCATCTTGCTGGACTTGTCGGACTAGTTCATGAGAATAGTATGCAAAATTCTTCCCTGTTGTCAGAAACAAGAAATTTAGTAGAACATGGATGCCATTTGATTCAACCCAAATTAGGAAGCCAGAGATGAATAAGAGAAAGTCATATTTTCAACAAGTCTGGGAACTTGCCGTCAAGTGTTACACTGTCTCAGTGACTGAGGGCTGGGGTACAAGTCCTGAAGGCACAAGTCCCAGTTTTTGCCATAGATATGCTCAGTCTCTGTCTTGCTGAAAAGCTCTTGTATTCAGGATCCCATTCTCTTGGGCAAAGCTCTGTAGATAAAAGAAATGTGTGGTATCCAGCTGTGGGTGCTTCCGTTGAACTCTCTGTAGGTTCTTTGAGCCCACAGTCGTCTGCCCACTGCCTTCACTCTTGAAGTCAAAATAAAACTGAAGGAAAGAACCTGGAAAATTTAACTACAGTCACAGGCGACCTTCTTTATGAAGGATGTGGCACCCTGGCACTGGTTAAAGCTCATCTTCATGTTTGTTTCTTGTTGATGTCGTAAGGGCTAGAGGCCTAGTGGCAGACTTCACTGGGAAATGCCTCCTCCTTCTCTGCTCAGACTTTGGACTTCTCCCATCCGGTCTTTCTGCCTGGTAAGCCTTCAGAAACATTCTGGCAGGTTGAGCAGTGATTTTGCTCTTGTTGTAAGTAGCATTTCTCTGACCTTTTGTTATTTACTGAAACAGTCCACCCTGTTTTCTCTTTAGAGGAGCGTGAAATGAAGGGGAGTCAGTCAGAACGCACTGACTCTGGTGTTAGAAGACTTCTTGCAGGCTGCTTGGCTTATGCACCCTTTTAAAGTCTTGGGGTCACTGGCCTCCTTGTTTCTTAGTCTTAGGATTTTTATGGAGTTTTCCAGAGAATTTGTTTTCTTCACTAAAGCAGAGCATGTAAGGCAGTAATTCTTTAGGCCACTTCACTAAATTTAGCCCCTGCAAGCTGTTAGGATGCTATACAACATGGTTGCTTATCCACGTCTCACCTTTTGTAAGCAGTGACTGACATGTGTGTTCTGGGATGGATAGCTGAGCCCTGGACAGCTCAGTGATCACGCTGTCCTCACTCCCAACCCCCTGAGTCTAGGTGGATGGAGTGATGACAAGATAGGTCCAACAGGCCATGATGGTACCTTAGAAGCCATTTCTTTCCCATTATCTATTTTCTTTGTCTCCTTTACAGGGCACAGTGTCCCCTTCTTGCCCATTACAAGTTGACTTATAAGGTAAAGAAGCACCAAGATTGGATTTCATCTTTGAGGATGAAAACTGAGCCCCATGTATGTCTTGGAGCTGTCTGCCTCCCCATCTCCACTTTTCTATGTACCTACACTGTCTTTACTGATTACTGTCTTTCTCGTTGAGACAGAAACATTCAACAGGAATCACTTCTTTTTGCTGGGAACCTTACAGGAGGTAAACTCAGCTACTCACCTTGAAGACACCACTCAGATTGTCATGTTCATTCTCTTAGCCAAACAAAATTAGCAACACTTCAAACTTGATGATAATTAGTGCTATGTGTGAATTCATAATCATCAGTGTTTTTGAGAATTACCATTATCTGATAATGGACCATGGCTTTGGAGGACTTCTTTTCCTCTTTTACATCATTGAACCAACAAATGCCAGTCTTTTGTCAATGTGGGAGGGCAGTTATGAGGCAATGACAAAATTCTCATGGTTCTCACATCAGAATACAGAAATACAGACAATACTACATAAAATGAAAAATAAGGTCTTGGTAGACAGAATAGGTAATGGGGGAAACACAGGGAAGGGAAAGACCAACTTAGATTGCAGTCTATAAACTGGCACTCAGAGGATGCAGCCATGAGCAGTCTCTGGGATAAGCTTGGGCACAGGAGGAAGAACAAAGCCTTGACTATTTTAGGGTACTTTTCCTCCCTGTCGCTCTATATGTTTTCCACTTGGGGTTTTGATTTGATTATTCCTTCAGCCACTGAAGAACATCGTTATTGAGAACATTCTCGCAGCAAAAGATACTGTAGTTAGCATGCGGGTAGAGAGGCAGGGATGCTGGCGAGCCCAAGATGGACCTTTCTGAAACCCAATTATGGCTTGTTACTCTATCTCCATAACTCTCATGTTCAAAGAGCATACATTTTGT
This sequence comes from Microtus pennsylvanicus, assembly GCF_037038515.1. NCBI lineage: Eukaryota > Metazoa > Chordata > Mammalia > Rodentia > Cricetidae > Microtus > Microtus pennsylvanicus. The sequence goes on from NC_134588.1 coordinate 5,224,857, forward strand.
GAGTCCAAACGTAACTTGACTTTATTTCTTAGAGAAATACCTTAGAAAACACTTGATGTGACAGACTGAAGAGGTGACTCAGCAGTTAAAAGCACCTGCTGCTCTTCAGTTCCTTGTACTACAATCACGTGGCTCACAACTGTCTGTAACTCTAGATCCAGGCGATCAGACATCCCTAGCCTCCTTGGACATCTTCACTCGTGCAAACATTCACATGTACACACATACTGACACACTTGAATTAAAGTAATCAAAATAAATACATTTGAAAAATTTTTCTAAAACTCACATGACTAGTAGAAAGCAGTATACAGCTTCAGATGCAGCTAAGGCAGGCTGAGCAAGTTCCTGCCAGACACATGACACCATCTCCACAGATTTTTCAGATACTTAAAATATCTTTCATTTTTAAATAATTGAAACCCATGGGAAGCTGCAAAGATGATATAGAGAGTCCCATGTCTCTCCTTTTCTGTTTCCCCTGTGCTAACATCTTGGTGAACTGGAATGTATAGATAGGATCATGTATGTAACACATGTACTATCATACCAACATCAGGAAACTGATAGCATGATCTCTAAACCTTACCTAAACTCCAGTTGGTTCAGCACGTGCTGTGTGTGTGTGTGGTGTTTCTTCAGGTCTAGTCTCCTATAGCCACACGGCCCCCAGGATAGAGAGCTCTTTCATCACCGACAGAGTTTCCTTGGCTAGTGGTAGCTCTGTGTATGAGCAATAGCAGCAGATGTCAGCTTCCTTTTAGTCTGGACTGTTGTGAGGCAATCTGTAGGGAAAGGATTCCGAACTTTCCTGAGGCATTTGGCTGCCATGGACTCTACTTAGCTGATATACAAGTGCAATTCCTTGCTGTAATTTATACAGAGATACGTGTGAGCCCAGAACAAAAAAAGAAACAAAGGAAAAACATGGATTTGGGCTGAGGAGATGGCTTGTTCTGAATAGTGCATCAAGGTCACCAGGTAGTCCAGCGTTGGGGAGCCCGAGAGTGGTGATCCTCGAAGCTCAGTGGTCAGTCTCCCTGGGCTAATTGCTGAGTTCCAGACCGATGATAGGCTCTGTAGCAAAAGGACAAGGTGGATAGCACCTGAGGAGTGATTCAGTTGTTCTCTGTCCGCACATGAATGCACACATACATACCTCACATATACCTACACTTGCACACGTGTACACCTGCAAACACACACACATGTGCATTCACCTGCATATATGTGCATCCACCCCCAAACCAAACAAGTTTGAGTCTGTCACCCTGACTGGCTATGGGGGCCCATCAGCTGCTACCCAGTTGGTTCAAGATGCTAACAGTACCAGTTCTGTGACCTTAATAGGTGACTCTTGAGAGGAACCAAGCGCTATGGTATATAGAACGTGAAGGCTTTGCGATTTCGATGGGGCATTTGCTATAGCACCTTCTGAAGGTGAATGAGAAAGCAAGCATGTTTGGAAGAGGTTAATGGGTCACTTGAAGAGTGGGTGTATCTCTTACAGAAATCAGAACAAATGATAAACCCCCCTTTGTGCGTGGAAGCAGGAAACCCTCTGGACATGCAGCAAGCAGTGAGAACCCAAGGTGCAGGCTGAAATGGAAACATGCAATAAACAGACCGAGGAGACAGCAGACTTAAGGAAAACATCTGTCTCGGGATCTGACATCCAAAAGCCACACCTGTGGCCTGGGATCAATCTTGCAATGCTTAAAAGAGGAAAGTGGAGTGGCCCGGTGCAGGCTCTGTGAGACCCCGTGCAGGCTCTGTGAGACCCGGTGCAGGCTCTGCGAGGCCCCTTGCAGGCTCTGAAAATTTCTCACTTTTGTTTCCTCGAGAGATTCTCTGTGTGTTCTGCCCAGAATGCTGCCAGGGACTGGTGGAACAAACTCATATTGTCCTGTTTCTGAAGTAACAGGACTCAAAAGTTAACTTTAGAATGATGTGTGGAAAAGGTGTTTCACCTGTTTTGTTCTAAAAAAAAAACAAGACAAAACCCCACTTGTCATAGGAGATGTTTGCTTTGTCAAATGAAACTTCTGGAAATCTCAAGATAGACTCTTCAAACATCTCCTATTTCAGACACGTGTTAGGGCTGGGGAATTAGTTAAGTGGATAACACGCTTGGCACCTGAGTACGAGGATGTGAGTTTCTACCCTAGAAATGTCTAATCCTGGGCACAGGAGCGTGTGTCTGTAATTCTAGTACTCCTAGGGTGAGCTGAAGGGAACGAAGACTTCCTGAAAGCCTGGGCTAGCCTGGCCTACAAAGGAATAAGTAAGAGACCCTGACTCAAGGTGAAGACTGATACCTGAGATTGTTCTGTGACCTCCACATGTGTGCCTGCACACACACACACACACACACACACACACACACGCACGCACGCACGCACGTGTATTTGCACGTGTGTGTGTAACTTGTAAGCTAAAAGTAGGTCAGGTTCTCATAAAGTCGCAAGGAAATGGCAAGCATCTGTTGCAGTCCTAGCGCAAGTGTGTTTCCTCTTTATGCCTTCAGTTCAAAACCTGGCATGTATTGTAAGAGGCTGATTAAAGGAAGCGGATCAAGTGTGTTGTAGTTACGTCAGTGCTCTATTTCTTTTAGTAGAAACCGAAGAGAATAAAGAGTAGAGCTCACCTGCCACCCTTGGCATCCTCCTTCCTCCCCACGGTCTTTACAGTGTGCTGTGGATACTTCCGGTTCTTCTCCAGTGACTTGGTCGTGTCACCTGAAGGCTGCCATGACTGGTGTGAAACTTGGCCTAGGGGACTGGAAATAATCCCTTGAGGAACTCCATTCTGTCCTTCTTACTCCTTTTCATTCTCCACTCCATAAAATTCCTCTTTCTAACTCATCTCTGTTTTGCAGCCCATACTACAATAAGAATCTTATGTGCATGATCACATACATTTGAGCAGTTTGAAATTTTACCCAATATAAACTAGCCCTCTATAAATGATAGTGCTTTGGCTACAGGATCTGGTTGAATAATGGTGACAATGCCCTTGTTTTGTGGGGAGGAAAGGTGTTTAAATAAGGGATCCTGGGTAATCAGGAACTGTAGTACGACTAGACAGGTAGAAAATTCAGCAAAAGGGAGCAAAGGGTGGTTAAACCCTGGACCGCTCGGGAAAGCAGTGTGGGTCGACCCACTGAGAAAACGTCCATCTAGTCTCTGCTCACAGTCTGTGGCTCAGTCCTCTCACAATGGCCACTGGAGAGACTCTAGTCAGCTGGGACCTAAATCATGTGCCTGATTTATTTTCATCTCCTTCCTTCCTTCCTTCCTTCCTTCCTTCCTTCCTTCCTTCCTTCCTTCCTTCCATCCATCCTCTCCCCTCCCCTTTCCTTCCCTTCCTTTCTTCTTTGTCTTCATGGTGTTCTTCTTCTCTTAACAAGACAGGGGTTTTTTTTTTAATATACCCTGGCTGTCCTGGAACTCAGTGTGTAGACCACTGGCCTCTGCCTCCCAAGTGCTGTGATTGAAGGTGTATGCCACCATTGCCACTGGCTGTATTTCCTTTTCTTGTAATGTAGAGGTGTTGGGTCATATCAAAGTCAGTTATCCCTTCAAGTCACACAGGTAAATGTGCTAGATGTGAGCTCAGGTGTTGTATACTATGTCTCCCCTTCTGTCCCCCTCTCCTCTCCCTCATCCCTCATCCCTTTCTCTTCTTTCTGTTTCTTTCCCTCCTTGCCTTCCTCCTCTCAATTCCCAATTTATGATTCTCCTGCCTCCTCCGTCCTTTCAGGTGCTGGAATCACCAATATTTGCAAACATACCCAACCACTTCCATTTTCTTAAGACAGATTCTTTCTAACTTTTTAAATATTGTCTGGTGTTGAAGAGAAACTTGCTGCAAAGGAAGGGCTCAAATTATATCATTCTTTCTTAGAAGAACTATCTAAAACTGCTTGATCACAATCTGGAAAAGGCAAATGGATTTTAGTTTGACTACCTGAGAATCATCAGATAGAAAAAGTATACTCTGGGTGCTCACTTGTTTGTAGATTGCTGATATGTCTCCTTATATCACAAAAGAGACTAGTTGTATCTTCTTAAAACAAATAGTTGGCCTAATGACTTTGCCTCATTTTAGTATACACACAATTAAAATTCAACTCCCTTTTCAAATTTTTTTTTCACAAAAAAATGACCTGATAGTGAAACAAAGATACATGTTAGGCCAGATTTCTCCCACCTGTCTAGGTGGTGACCTGGTGGACATCTTGCCTTTCCCAAGTGCCCATGGCATCCTTTAATAGTCCGTGTTTGGGGAGCATTGGAGATGCTCATAGCTCCTTTTAGTAATCTGCATTTGTGGGACATTGGGGTGCTCAAATCTTCTTTGTGGCAGGTGTTTTTCATGGGTTATCATGGCAAGAGTTTTCCATTGGGTTATCAAATGAGAGAGTTTCTTCGTTAAGGACCTTGGGAAGGGGTTAACAGTCAAACCAGAGACAAGATGACCTGCTGGAGGGTAGAATGGAAGAATTTTCTGGGGAAGTGTCAAATTATCCATGAACTAGCCCCAAATGCAGTAACTGTGAGGTCCAGTCAACCCCACTGTCTCAAGAATGATGGTGTAGAAGGTGAACTGCTACCTTTACTTTTTGAGGTGAGAGTTATTTTTTAAGCATATAGTACACAAATTAGTCAAACATGAAAGATGTTTGATTGGGTAACTAATTTCTATGTGTGTTTTGTTTTACTGAATTTATTGCTATTTCAAAACAACTATTTGCCATTTATATATTCTGAACCCTAAAAATCCAGTATTCTGGGACTGTGAAAAGAGAGTGGATCAGAGTCAGAAAACTGGTGTTTTGCCCAAATGTTGCTCACCAGCTTTTGTTTTTGTTTTTTTTTTTTAAAAACACACAGTTTCAGATCTCATTATGATATTTTCAGAATTATGAACATTATATTTGAATCGTATTCACCCCCATTGTCTTCTCTTGGCTCTCTACTCCTCCTGATCCTCTTCCTCTTCTGGATATTTCCCCCTTTCCCCTCATGTCTTTTTTGTATGGAAGGTAATGCATTTAATCGGGGCTGCTTCCAGACGCAGGGGTGAGTGCTGTTTACAGGAGCATGAGCCTCTTACCAGTGGAAGAGAACTCTCTGCCAGCCAATATTAACCACCTGTTGCCCTCGGGGAGAGGTGGGGGCTTTACGATCCCTTCCTACCTCAGGACAGGATGCTGATGGTCCTGAGATGGTCCTGTGAACTCAAGTTGGACATGACTGTGTTGTTCCTAGAAGACAGCATTCCACAGCAACTTCCTCTTCCTTCGGCTCCCACCTTCTTGATGGACCCTGACCATTGAAGGGAATGAAAAACATGTCATACTTATGGATTGGTGGTCAACACTCACTTATTCTCAGCTCTCTATCAGTTGGGAGCCTCTGATAGTACTGCTGCCCACAGCAAAAAGAATCTTCCTTGATCAAATCCAAAACAATAATCCATCCACATAAATAGACACATGGGGCCGTGGTTCTCAACCTTCCCAATACCACAACCCTTTACCAAAGTTCCTCATGTTGTGGGGACCCCCAACCACAAGTTTATTTTCATTGCTACTTCATAACTGTAATTTTGCTACTGTTATGAATGGTAATGTAAATATCTGCTATGCAGGATATCTGATATGTGACCCCTCTCAATTTCCAAAGGGGTTGTGACCCACAGGTTGAGAACCACTGATTTAGAAGGAACCTTGATAGGTAAATTCTCATGTCTACTTGGCAAAACAACAGCATAGTTTATCCACAAATACCTCTGCCCTCCAGAGCCATAGGCGTTTGACCATTATAATAACAGATGTTAAGTTCCGTCCTGTAGAGTAGGCCTCCAAGCCAACTGGAGGGCAGTTGTCACCATCCCTCCCAACAAGCTTGCCACTATTGTACCAGTGAACACATTTTCCCTGGCATATTGGTATTATAGTGTAGTAATAAGGGGAGCGGCGGCGGGGCTATGTCCCCAAAACCCCAGCCACCTGCCTGGCTCGGCTAGCTTATGCCCCGAAATAATTACACAGACACTGTATTCATTTAAACACTGCTTTGGCCCATTCCTATCTAGCCTCTTCTAGGCTAATTCTCACATATTAATTTAGCCCATTTCTAATCATCTGTGTAGCGCCCCTAGGTGCGCTTACCGGGAAGATTCTAGCCTAAGTCCATCCTGGGTCGGAGCTTCATCACGTGCGTCTGCCTGGGAGCTGGGCATGGCGTCTCTCTGAAGGCGTCTGCTCCGGAGAGGAGAGCTGTCGAGTCTGACCTCACTTCCTCTTCCTCCCAGCGTTCTGTTCTGTTTACTCCACCCACCTAAGGGTGGGCCTATCCAATGGGCCTAGCAGTTTCTTTATTGCTTAGCCAATGAAATCAACAGATTGATATATGACACTCCCACATCATTATAGTATGCAGGGTTTTCATTGACTAAGATTCAGCAGTTGTTCTTGTAAATAAAGCTTTATTAGAACATAGCTATGCTCATTTATTTATGTCTTCCTTCTCACTGTAACTGCAGTGATGAATAATCATGATAGAGACCATATGGCTTGAAACATCTATTCTCTGGTCCTTTATTAAAAGATCCAACAGTTTCATGAAATTACTCCCTCATTCATTTATCCAGTATTTTATGAGTCTCTGACTCTGCTAATGAGACCGGGGAGTGTAAAGATGAATGTAGCTATCCCTGATACCAAGGACTTACACTCTAACATGGTCAGATCGGCCATCATCTGACAAGGCAGAGTGTAGCAGGTACTATCAAAGAGAAATAACTAAGTTGTCGTGGTAGCTCAGAGATGGCGAGGGCTCCTGATGAAGAGAGGAAATTGAGCTATGTACAGATATTGCTTCCATAACTGCGACTTTCAGTCATTTCCCAATAGGAACTTCCCAAGAAATAAAAGTCATTTCTTTTATGGAATTTTATAAATTGTAGTATTCAAAGGATGGAAATGATTTCAGATATTACATTGTGTGCAAATGTCTTTATCTGGATGCAAGCTTCCTGTCTGGGGATGATCATACTTATAAAAATGTTGAAGGTTTGAAGGAAGGCTGCAGATAGAAGGAATCCATTTTCACTTTTTACTGACTGTTCACTCAACAAAATAAAAATAAATGCTATCAATTGCAAAAAATTTTAAAGGAGAGCCATTCAGACATCCAAGAAAGTTTTGAAAACAAGATACAATTATAGAATAGTAGTCACGTAATCCTGTTGCTCACTGGCGATTGCTCCTCTTCCTTCTGCAGAGTGTGCTTGTGTCTAAGTGTAAGTGAGCTTTTGGTAAACCCTTACTGGCTTGTTGACACCCTTTAAGGATTCAGCTACCTCCTTCTGGGGAGAGCCCCGCATGAAATGAGCCCTGTCAAGATTGAGACTGTTGAGATTCGTCTACCTTTTCCCTGAACACCTGCTCCAGGATTTGTGCTTTTCTTATTTGTGTGTAATGCTGTTTGTCTGATTCAGCCTGTTCCTCCCTTTCTTGAAACAGGGGACACACGTCCCAACCGTCCATAACTCACTGTAAAGTTGAGGATGGTGAACTTTTGATCTTCCTGCCTCCAAAATGCTGGGGTTGCTGGTATATAACACTACTCAGTTTATATGATTGGTACCGAGTATCAAACCCAAGACTTTGTGTATGCTGCCAACATTCTTCCAACTGAGCTACACCGCTGGCTCGCACTGTGTGCTTTGGAAACGCTTATGACAGTGACATGGATATAGAGAGACACCATGCTTTCAAAGGATTCTAGAATTTCAGGTTTCTTTAAAAGTGAGATTCCTTCAGTTCTGCTTCCAGCAGGGTATCAAGATTGTTGGTTAAATCCCTGCCACTCATTCTTTATATTCTGAGCACCAAGGGAACCAGAGCTAATGCAATGCAGTCTTGACTTAGGATAGAGCTGGGAAGTACTACGGTGCAAAACATATTTTCACAGGAAAAGTGAACGTCTTTAGTGAGAAATCTGCTGAAAGAAACTCTCAGACACTCAGTAAGGTAACAGAAATGTTTTAAAAAGCACCAAGCCTACAAAGTTCAAATTCCTCCTAGCCCCATCCGAGACCCCTGCAGTTAGCCATCTAACAGGCTGACTGGGAGCCCCTCTTGGCCCCAGTGCTTTCCCATACTCTCCAGAACCTGGTTGCCAGGGGAGCAGAAGCTGCTCAGGTCGGGTGCAGAGGAGGAAGCGCATTTCTGGGTATTTACTGACAGCATGCGCACATGAGGGCTGCAGGATATCAAAACTGTCTAAATAAACAGAGACTCCACTGTCTCCTGCAAGCCCCACTGCGCATTTCTCAGTGGGATTGCTTCCTCATTTTCCTCCCATGTCAGTAGCAGGGAAGTCAGAAAGCATTGCCTCCCAAATGCGCATATCTGCAGCCAGCTGCAGCAGTAATCCTGCAGGTTGGCTTTCTGGATCACCCTCCCATTGCCACCCCGCCCCCCCACACACACACTGACTGGCCTTCTGGCTCACCCCCCCCCCCCCCCCACACACACACACTGGCTGGCTTCCTCCCTCACCCTCCCATTGCCACCCCGTCTACACACACACACACACACACACACTGACTGGCTTTCTCGCTCACCCTCCCATTGCCACCCCCTACACACACACACACACACACACACTGACTGGATTTCTCTCTCACCTCCCCCCCCCCCACACACACACACTGACTGGTTTCCTTGCTCACCCTCCCATTGCCACCCCCTACATACACACACACACACACACACACACACACACACTGACTGGATTTCTCTCTCACCCCCCCCCCACACACACACACTGACTGGCTTCCTTGCTCACCCTCTCGTTGCCACCCCCTACACACACACACACACACACACACTGACTGGCTTTCTCGCTCACCCTCCCATTGCCACCCCCTACACACACACACACACACACACACACACTGACTGGTTTCCTTGCTCACCCTCCCATTGCCACCCCGTCTACACACACAGACACACACACACACACACACACACTGACTGGATTTCTCTCTCACCTCCCCCCCCACACACACACACACTGACTGGTTTCCTTGTTCACCCTCCCATTGCCACCCCCTACACACACACACACACACACACACACACACTGACTGGCTTCCTTGTTCACCCTCCCATTACCACCCCCGCTCCACATACACACACACACACACACACACACATACACACACACACATACACACACACTGACTGGCTTCCTTGTTCACCCTCCCATTACCACCCCCGCTCCACATACACACACACACACACACACACACACACACACATACACACACACTGACTGGCTTCCTTGCTCACCCTCCCATTACCACCCCAGCTCCACACACACACTGAGTCCCTGTGGGAGCTGTTCTGAGTTTCTGGTTTCCAGGGATCACTTCTGAAGATCCAGCAATGCTTAGGTGATATTGAATTACTGATTACCCTCAGGTTCTGTTCCCACTGAAGGCATTCTGGACAGCCACTGATTTGTCCCATGTTAAACCTTTGGTGGCATGAACTCCCTGGGTTTCTGCCCACATCACTGCATTCCTGGGATGCCATTCGCAGGCCTTAGCAGATCATCTGACAGCCCTGCGAGGTCAACTAACTTGATACAGAACTAAACTCTCACAGGCAGGAGAAATCCTTTTTTTTTTTTTTTTTTTTTTTTTTTTTTGCTGCCTCTCTCCTTGGGCAAAGAATACACATTCTGCTGTCCCCTGGTTCCTTGGTCAGGAGTCTGTGAGCCCCACTTAGTTTCACATGATTTAATGCTGAGCGGAGTAGGAAAGTGATTGCATCCTCTACTGGGCCCCACGGAACAGTCACCACCCACACTGTTTATCCAGACTGGGATCTTGGCCATTTGGGGTTTAAGCCAGAAGAAAAGGGGGGGGGACCAACCTTGGAATGAACACTTGAAACTCTATTCAGGATGAAATGTGGCCAAGGATTCTTTTTAAAAATCTTTGAAAAATCAATTAGTGGAATCCTATTTTCATTTACAGTGGATTGTTAGCAAAAGCTAATAGTCTCTGTTCTCACCCAGGGTTTGAGCTCGTAGTGGATGCACTGACATTAGAATCAACCCTCTGTTTTGCCCCAGTGTCTGATGCTACGACCAAACTATGTGTGGGCAGTTGGGTAACCCTGACCTTTGACCAGCTTTCCTTCCATATGAGAACAAGGAGAGAGGTGTGAGGAGGACAGACTGATGTAAACAAGCCTGCTAGGCCGCCTCAGAGCGTCTCAGGGGGAAGAGAACCACAGGAGCTTAGCCCAAAGTGAAGAGTAGCTCTCAGATCTGGGGAGGAGCCTCCATGAGGCACCTCGTCCATCTGTCTCTAGTCAGGACTGCAAAAAATTAGCGCAGACATGGGAGATTGTATCGTAGTTTCACAGATCTTGAGAGGAGATTCCGGAACCTCCCTTGGTTACCCACCCTGCTATTTAGCAGTTCTTCCAGCCAGGAAATTCTTTCTGATTTGCAGCCTCAAATGTGCATGTGGTACTGCTCTGTGGAGAAGATCCGGGTCCAGACCACACCCACAGCGTGTTTACTCCTCGAGGGGATGGAGCCCATTACTGGCGTCTCCTTTAAAACTGCAGGGGCTGAGCGTATAGAGGACCCAAGATGGAACAGGGTTGAGGGTAGACTGGAGGGTGAGGAATGACGTTGAAGAGGATCTAACAGGCAATGGACACTCCTGGCCGTTTTGTCTGTTTACCGAACTAAAGAACAAAATTACGAGACCAGAGAACGAGTGTTAGACATATGCACATCTGAAGCTCCTGCTGCAGATTATAAAAGAAAAGGGAAAAGAATCCCCACTTGAGCGGAGATGGCTCAGTGCTTAAAAACGCTACTGCTCTTCCAGAGGACCCAGGTTCAATTCCCAGCACCTGCCTGGTCACTCACAGCTGTCTGTAACTCGTTCCAGGAGTCCTGACGCTCTCACCCAGACATACATGCAGGCAAAACACTAATGCACATAAAAAACAAAAAATAACCTAGAAGCCCCCCAAACATAGAGGCTGGGATTTCACCTGACCAGGTCGAAGATGGGACTGAGCTGGTGTGCTTGCCCTACTATGACAAGGCCCTGGCTTCACTCACCAGTAAACTGAGTGCGCTGTATGCTTCTTCTAATCCTAGCATTTGCAAGGAAAAGGTAGGAGAACCGTAAATTCAAGGTCATCTTCGGCTACATAGCGAGTTTGAGAGTAGCCAGTGATGCAAAGAATCCAAACAAGGGGGCTGTAGAGGGCTCAGCGGGTTTGGGGTGCACTCCCAGTTCCCAGCATCTGTGTAAGAACTCAAACTACTTGTACCTCTAGACCCGGGGCCTGATACCCTTGTCTGGCCCTTGCAAGCACCACACACGTGTAACTCACACTCATACATGCAGGTACAGATAAAGTCTAAACAAAAGAAATAAGTAAGAACTAAAAGTAAGATCTGCCCAGATGGTTGTGGGGTACTCCTGACTTTGGCTCTACTGAATGGTGCTCTTCTCTCACTTCCTGCATCCTCCGCTCCTCCTCAGCGGATGTAGTGAAGACTCAGCTTCTCCATAGTGAGTTACAGGCCCACTGAGAAGACATCAGATGACTGAGCGGCTGCCTAGTTCCCTTTTATCAGATTGATGTCATTGCCTCTCCTTAGGCAGAGGTTTGTCTCCTCCGCCCAGTTCCTTGTGCTAAATGAATGACTCATTGAGTGGCATGGTGTTCCTTGTGTGATGAGTGAGGCTCTGCCCGCTGAAACAGTCAGCCACATAGCCACGGTGGGGCCACCGCCTCCAGCGTCATCACCTGTCTCCTGATGACAATGCTCAGCATGAGACTGTCCTGTGTCCCTCAACAGTGTGAGTAGTCTCAGATGGCATGTGAATATCATATACACACAGCCTCTTAAAACCTAACCTTCGACTCCAGCACTCGGGAGGCAGAGGCAGGCTGACCTCTGAGTTCAAGGCCAGCCTGGTCTACAGAGGGAGTTCCAGGATAGCCAGGGCTACACAGAGAAACTCTGTCTCAGAAAACGAAGCCAAACCAAACTAAAAAACAATAAAAAACAAACAAACAAAAAAACCAAGCAGAAAGGCGTTACCTTCAAAACTATGAATGTAAAAATGCAAAGCAGTACAGAGAATGATGTAAATATTGGGCACCCACAGTTCATTTAATAACCATTATTTCTTTTGTTTTTATGTAGCCCAGTCTGGCATGGAAATCACTAGTAGTTCAGAGTGACCTCAAACTCACAGAAGTCCTCCTGCCTCAGCCCCCCTTGTACTGGGATTACAGTTGTATGCCCACTACACCAAGTTTCAGCCACAGTTTAGAAAAGACTTAAAAAGAAACTACCTCTTCACTACTCCTCAGTGCTGCCTGTAATGGTGTCCTACCCCAGTACCCTCAGATAGGATCCGTTCAGCCCTCATGGTGGTCGTGTGTGTTGATGATGGATTCTGTTACGCAGTTCCGTAGTGTAAGTGATGCCTAGTATTGTTTTTTTACTTTAAAATACGCAGTTATAGTCTTTCCAGATAATCTTTTTGCAACTTGTATTATTACTTGAAATGTTATTTTTGTAACTTATCCTAAGTTATGCTATCTCGTTCCTTTAGCTGCTTGGCTGCTGTGAACTGAATATTTATATTGTTCTCAGATCCAGATGTTGAGTCCTAACTCCACGGTGGCGTCATGAGGAGGAGGGTCTGATGAACAGGGTTCGTGACTTTATAAGGAATGCTCTTGTGCTCTTGCTCACTCCTTTTAGCACGGAGGTGCCTTATGAGGGAGGCTGTGAGTGGGAAAGCCAATCCAGCACCTTGGTGTTGGGTTCTCAGCCACCAGAACTGAGAAATTAATCGCTATTGTTTTATAGTAGGCTCTCCAAACACTTTTCCCACGAATGCACCACCGTGCACCCATTCCCTCATCATGGGGCCTTAGAGGGTTTCTGGAGTTTGCTTTTGCTAAGTCGTGACTGTCATGAGTTTTTCTGGATGCATTTCCAAGTGGGCATGTTGAATTTTCAGACATAGAAGGTAATGGGGAGATGCCAACAACTGGAGCTGCCATAGCGTTCCCAGCTCATCCTGCTGCAGTCATGGGAGGGCCTGACTGCTTGCATCTTCTGCAGGTCTTCGCAGGGCCAGGTTTTCAGGTTTCCGGATCCAATGGGTTAAGGGGCATCTTGCCATAGTTCTAATTTTTGGTTATTCCTGACCATGGACTGTCTTCCTTGTAGTCTTTTTCTTTGTAGTACCTATTTGTGGATTCACTGTGGGACGAGGACTGGATTATTTTTTGTTTTCTTATAGTTGACTAACTGTTCACTATCCATTATGGGTGCTTACAAGAAATGTCTACCTCCTTTCTGTGTCTTGCTTTTAAGTGCCATTTTTGATTTTCAGCATCTTTTGTCATGTAAGGAAGTTTGAAATCAGTTATGCCATTTTTTTTGCTTTATGGTTTATATATTCATGTAAATCTCTAACCTAAATTTAAGTTGAAAACATTTTTTTCTAGATGTTTTAAAAGTCCACTGGCTCTGGTATTTGAAGCTTATTTGGGAGATAATGTAAATTAAAGATGGTTTTCTCTACATATCTGTTAAAAAAATCAGTCTCCCCCTTTTTCAGTTTTGTGTTATTATCTCTCACATGTGAAGATCTCTCTCATAGGTTTAGTCATCTTTGTCTGAACTATATCGTCTTAATTAGAAAATATATGCATCTATCAATATCTTAGTCCGTATCTTATTCTTTTCCAACTATCTTCACTATTTTGGATTTTCACCTTTTCTGTATATTCAAATCAACTAAGCATGACCATAAAAAAAAAACCCCTTTCTGGGATTTGAGTATGAATTTTATTTGGCTTGTGCATTAGCCTGGGGCTATTCATGCTGGTGTTGACCCTGCCGCTTCTGAGGATGACGGACCTCCATTTGTTTAGGCCTCAAAACTCTCAGCCAAGCCATGTGTAATCAATCATACATGCGCAATATTTCATATGTATTGCATCTTTTTCTATATGTTTACTAGTAGGCACTTGATAGTTTCTTGCTATTGCTGATGGAACTTCATGAAAATTGCATTTTCTAAAATGTTCATACTAACATATAAGGATGTATTGATCTTCTTCCCAGAATTGTGGCCAAACTCCTGTAACCGTGTGTAGTTTATCATGGCTCTCTACGTGGACAACCACCTGTGGACAGTGCCATTTGTCCTCCACTCCTCGTCCTGGTGTCTCTTATTCCCTCTCTAATGGATTGCACTGCTGATGTGTCTCAGACGGTGACAATGGGGTGGTAGGAGAGAGGCCATGTTTGTGTAGTTCCTGACTCTACAGTGGCTGTTCCTTCAGTGCATTGTAGGCTTTTAGTGCAGGGTTTTCCAGACAGCCGGCTGTCTGTGCCTTGGTCCTGCTGCTATCCTGGCCCTGCTCTCGCCCCAGGCATCCCTCTACTTTAATCTTACAGTTGGTCTATAAAATTCTATTGTTTTTTTACGCTCATTTTTGGAGCACAAGCCTATCAAAACTGAATCCATAAGAGACACATTCCCAGTTTGGTTGCTTGAAAAGGGCGTTTTCTCTGCCACCTCACATGATGGCTTTAAAATGTATGCCGAGAGTCCACTGTCCTGAGGCTTGAAGACATGGCTCTAGGTGCTGTCTGCTGGGGCTGCTGCTCGGAGGGTGGTCCACCCTGATGCCTCATGCCTTGCATTGCTGCTGTTCGGAGGGCGGTCCCTGCTGATGCCTCACGCCTTGCATTGCACTCCTTTACTCTCAGCCTAAAACTGCACAGCCTACACATTTCCCTTGTGTTCTCAATTTCACATTGACTTTTCTCACGTGTGGGTCAGTTTTCACCTCCTTTGCTGAGCAATCGCTGAGTTTTTCTGCTCTGTCCCATACTCTCTTCTCCCTGTGGTCTCTACTCTCCTTCCTAATGTCTTCATTTAGGTATTGTCTCTAATCTTCTCATGTTTTCCCCTCCTGTTTTCCATCTATTTGTCATTTTGCAGTGTTTTTAGATAATCTCTCTAATTTCAATTTCTAACCCACCTATTTGGTTTTCATTTCTGTAATCTTAAATTTCCTCTTTTCATCTATAAATAGGTTTTTAACGCATTCTGTTCTGTTTTCAGAACATGTGAGCTTTCTGCAATTAGTTTTCATTTCAGAAGTTTTTTTTCTTCTTCTGTTTTGCTGTCTGTCTGTGTCTTGAGTTCTAGCTCTTGTCTAGAAGTCTTTCTGGTATGTCTGACCATCTTGGCTATGCTACCTGGTCACTATTAGGAAGGGATAATTATTGAATGTATTGGAAACTATGGGGCTGCACAAGGAGAATGTCAACTTTGAGCATTGCTGTAGAATGACACATTGTTGCCATTTGCTCAGGTAACTCATGATGTTAGCCCTAGAGACTCTTTGTGAGGGGTCCTCGAGAATACTCTACAGGTGAAGTAGGAACATCTCAGTGTCTAGGAACTTTCTCTTCATGGGCCAAACCTCTGACATCACCAAGTGGGATGAGTAGATGAGGATAAGAATAAAATCTACAGACTAGGGATCTAACTGGTCCTTAAACAACATTCTTCTCTTCTTCTGGTGGCTCCCTGCTCTTCTCTCAGCTGCAGCTGCAGAGGTGACTAGTGATGCTTCTGAGCCTGGTACCTGCCAGCCCTTCCCAACAACCTCACTCCTGTCTCAAGACTCTGCTTCTTTTGGTCTGTTGGCAGTATGATCACTTATCCATCTCTTCTATCTTCTAGAATATTATCACTCCTCAATGGACCCAGATACGTCTGCTTGTAGCATGTGGGCCACATTTACTGCCTGAATCTCAGGATGGCTATGAATGCAGCCCAATGTAAAACTGCAACCGTATTTATGACGTTGCTTCTTGGGCATCAGAATGCGAGCACCATTCCAAGCCTCAAGAATATGGACGGTTAGAGGTCAAAGGGTTCTTTAGGGGCTGGAGAGATGGATCACGGTTAAAGTGCTCGCTTTGTAATTATGAGAACCTAAATTTGAATTCTCAACATTCACATAAAATGCAAATATGGTGACATCACACTCATGAAACCCCAGGGCTAAGGGAATAGAGAAAGAAAAGCTCTGGAGTTTGTTGGGACCAAATTAGTGAAAAGCCTATCTCAAAAACAAAGAGAAAGGTAGAGAAAGACTCCTGATGTCAACCTCTGAAATCCCCTCCACTGCCACCACCATGCAAACATGAGTGTACATGCATGTGCACACAGAGAGAGGGGGGGGGAGGGAGAGAGAGGGGGAGGGAGAGAGTGAGAGAGAGAGAACATCTCTCTTACCATCCCACCCCTCCACAGCCAGTTAGCAGGAAGCTGGGAAGAATTAGAAAGATGGCCGCTGTTTTCTTAGCATACCACAGGAACACTGTTGTATAGCCACCAGCTCTTGGCTGGCTGTCCAGTTGCTTGGATCTGACGGTTGTGGAGCCTAAATCACTGTGACATTTTGGGAAAACCACAAACTGTTTGTATTTTGTTTTTATTTTTCTCTTTTGCCGTATATGGTAATGATACTTATGGGATCATTTAGGTAATTTATGACAATCCATTTTTTTCTCTTTTTAAGTAGGATGGGGTAGGGTGTGGGGGTGGGTGGGGCTTAGGGGTGGATGGGGATGATGTGTTGGAATATTGTGGGGGGGGTAGGTAGAGTGTGTGTGTGTAGGCAGTGTGTGTGTGTGTGTGTAAGTGGTGTGTGTGTGTAATTGGTGTGTGTGTGTGTCAGTGGTGTGTGTGTGTGTGTAGGCAGTGTGGGGGGGTAGGCAGAGTGTGTGTGTGTGTGTGTAGGCAGTGTGTGTGTGTAAGTGGTGTGTGTGTGTAAGTGTGTGTCAGTGGTGTGTGTGTGTGGGTGGGTAGGCGGTGTGTGTGTGTGTGTGTAGGCAGTGTGTGTGTGTGTGTAAGTGGTGTGTGTGTGTGTCAGTGGTGTGTGTGTGTGTAGGCAGTGTGGGGGGGTAGGCGGAGTGTGTGTGTGTAAGTGGTGTGTGTGTGTAAGTGGTAGGTGTGTGTGTGTCAGTAGTGTGTGTGTGTGTGTAGGCAGTGTGTGTGTGGGGTAGGCGGAGTGTGTGTGTGTAGGCAGTGTGTGTGTGTAAGTGGTGTGTGTGTGTGTAAGTGGTGTGTGTGTGTGTCAGTGGTGTGTGTGTGTGTAGGCAGTGGGGGGGGGTAGGCGGAGTGTGTGTGTGTAGGCAGTGTGTGTGTGTGTCAGTGGTGTGTGTGTGTAGGCAGTGTGTGTGTGTAGGCAGTGTACGTGTTTGTGTAGGCCGTGTGTGTGTGTGTGTGTGGGTGGGTGGGTGGGTGGGTGGGTGGGTGAGTGCACATGTCCACATAGAGACCTGCTTGTCTTTTTCCTTCCTTTTCTCCCTCCTCCCCCCACCTTTTTTTTTTTTTTTTCTATTTGAGACAATCTCTAACTGAACCTGGAAGCTGATATTTGGGATAGATTAACTGGTCAGCAAGTCTCATCCCACCCTGTGGCCGTTTCCCCAAGTCCTGGGTACTGGCTCACAGTGTTGTGCCTGGTTTTCACATGGGTTCTGGGATCAGAAGGTAGGTTCTCCTGTTTGCCCAGCAAGCATGTTACCTGCGGAGCCATCTCCATAAAACCTCCACTCCCTGCCTGGGAGACAAACACTCTTTCCTTCCTTCCCCTCCCCTCCCTTTCCCTTCCTTTCTTTCTCCTTCCTTTTTCTCTTTCCCTTCCAGTTTAGGGCCCATCACCTTCCAAATCATTCTCTAAAGACTGGAACCAATCACCTTCTTTCTGCCTTTAGCTCCTCTGCTATCCCAACCTTCTTCACTAGCGTGCTTGTGTTTTAGCTGCACCCTGAAACTGAAAGGGCCAGGCCTGCAGGCCACGGTTTGTTAGCATTACCACTTCCCCAGTGTGTTCTAGCAGACTAGTTGGTGAAGAAACAGCCCAAAGGAAATATGTTCTCTCAGATAGCACCAGCTTGGTGTGAGGAAGCGGGGATCCTGGCCCTTTGCTGCTGTGTGTCCTGAGCAGACCACTGTCCCTTGCATGTCTGATGGCCTCAAAGATGTGGGCTCATGCAGTCTGCCACTCAAACTGGGCCTGTTCTGAGAGTGAAAGGGGCACTATTAATAGCTTTGCAGGAACAACAGGTGTGCACTGGGACTCTCCCTGACAAGCCAGGACATATGGCCACCTTATGTCATAGATCACCTTGAGTGCTTCAGGGAAATTTGCACAGCTGCTCTTGAGATACTGATCTTTGAAACAAAATTATCGTCCCATACAAAGACTTTCTTCCACCAGATTAACTTCACAGGTAATAAAATGGTGAGTTTTTATTTTTTTATTTTTCATTATTTTTAGACATTCTTGTTTTTTTTTTTCAGCTACATTTGTGGCTCTGATCTCTTGTTGTAAGTGGGTTAAAGTAGGTGGAAGATCTGGGGATTAGGACTGGCGAGTGACAAATGTCTTCATTTTGTGTAAACCCACTGCATCCCAGAGGCGACACATATCCTTGTCTTCTAGAATTCTCCGGTGTTTTTGCAGCACAGCGGTCCTACTCCCAACGTGCTCAGCAAGGCGGGCAGGCCTGTGAATGGTGATGGACAGACAGTACTATGTTTTCATAGCTGTGGATCTCTGGTGCTGGATTAACACTGTGATAGGCTTTCAGTAGACAAACCCATCGCCTCCTAACTCCCTTGCCCCTGGAACCCCGGCTGGCATGTTCTGATGTGATCATCACAGATACTTGTTGGCTGTAAATTCTGTGGCAGACAATACTGGCTGGTAAAATCATCATGAGGCTGACAGCTCCCTTGGTGTTTGATTGTGTTTGTGGAGAGCTGGCATGGTTGGAACACAGTGTTGGAATGCAAAGGAAAGTGGACAGGAATTGATGGTCCAGGAGTAGCTCCAGGATGGCAGGTGACTAAGGCATGGCAGTTCCAGAGGAGCAATGACCAACTTGACTTGGCTGAGATGCTGGCATTTGGTCTGGGTTCGAAAGGTAGGCTTTTTCTCTGTGGTCGATGTGGCAGAAGATCATCTCACACAGTAAGAATGGCATAAAGACAAACCTCGAGTGAAATTGTGTCGAAGACGTAGGAGAGTCTTGTGTGCATAGAAGATAGACATCTCTCAGTGGTGAGTGAAGTAAGTCAGTTTATATTATACAGACATGGATATTGGATAAGATTCAGTTGAGTGGAGTCACATCAAATGGCTCATGATTTAGAATGGCAGTCAGTTGCCATGAGACCAGAGCAGGGAGACCAGGTCTGAAAAAGTCTTGATGTAAGGAGAGATGGAAAAACAAGAGTAGAAAAGATGAGCCAGATAGGAGATTCAGAGCTGCAGCTGATTGGATGGAGGTCACAAGCAGACACGACAGTAATGGGACTCTAGGGGCTGAGTGGGGGGCAATGAAGAAGAGATGAGTGCCACTGACATAATGTCTCTGGAGGCTTGTAGAAAAACCTCAGCATGGCTTTGCAAAGAAGGTCCTTGGTGAACAGTGAGGGAAAGGAAGGAAAGGGAAGAAAAGTAGGAAAAAGGAGGTGGAGCTTCACCTTCTGTTCCTCTTCTACAGCTGGGGGCAGAGCTTTGCAGAAAAAAAAAAGCTTTAGGCTACATGAGAAGGAAGAGGGAGAGATGGGTTGGTGAGGAGGCTGGACCTAAACAGTAGGAGTGCCCTTCCATAGCAGGAACAGACATTTCATCAAAGAGAAAAAAGAGGAGCTTCTTGCTAGGGGAAGTGTTCCTGCGTGAGGAGAAATGTCCTGCTTGGGGTCCTCAGGCCATCACCAAGAACACAATGCCTACCTCCTTACCAGTCTACATAGAGAATCCCATTCCTCACCAGACTACACAGAGAATCCCATTCCTCACCAGACTACACAGAGAATCCCATTCCTCACCAGTCTACACAGAGAATCCCATTCCTTACCAGACTACACAGAGAATCCCATTCCTCACCAGACTACACAGAGAATCCCATTCCTCACCAGACTACACAGAGAATCCCATTCCTCACCAGTCTACACAGAGAATCCCATTCCTCACTAGACTACACAGAGAATCCCATTCCTCACCAGTCTACATAGAGAATCCCATTCCTCACCAGTCTACATAGAGAATCCCATTCCTCACCAGTCTACATAGAGAATCCCATTCCTCACCAGTCTACATAGAGAATCCCATTCCTCACCAGTCTACATAGAGAATCCCATTCCTCACCAGTCTACACAGAGAATCCCATTCCTCACCAGTCTACACAGAGAATCCCATTCCTCACCAGTCTACATAGAGAATCCCATTCCTCACCAGTCTACATAGAGAATCCCATTCCTCACCAGACTACACAGAGAATCCCATTCCTCACCAGACTACACAGAGAATCCCATTCCTCACCAGTCTACATAGAGAATCCCATTCCTCACCAGACTACACAGAGAATCCCGTTTCTCATGAAGAATGCTCTTTCATTCTTTTCCAGGTGTTGAAAATGGCAGCTAAGTGATCCTTTCTTGGGAGAAGCCAAGTCACATCACATTTTCCTGAGGGATACCCACAAACCAACTCATTTAAACAATTTCATTACGTGTGTGTGTGTGTGTGTGTGTGTAAAACAACTTGTATGAGTCTAGCTTCTTCTTCCAACATGGGATATCTTAGCTCAAACTCAAGGTCTCAGTCTCAGTGACAAATGCTTTTACCCTCTGAGCCACCTCAAAATTCATCAAGTAATTTTAGTCCATTCTTTTATTGGAAACTGCTCAGAACTTGTCTTGCAAACATGCCTCTTGTTTTCTTTGTCTCAGCCTTTGATTATTTAGTGAATGTTTCAGTTTCATGATGGCATGCTGTTGGGAAGGGTTGCATTGCTGAAATGATCTGCCTCTGTTGTGTTTCATCAGCTTCAAGGCTGTCAGGAAACAGACACAGTTCATTTAGTGACCACTGTGGTTGATGCATCTGAGAGAAAGAAGGCAGAAGGGCTGATGGCTGGCATGGCATTTCATCTTGAGTCAGAATCCGGAAGGTGGGAGGCTCTTTGAAGCCATCTCCTTCCACCATCTTCAGTACAGCCCTGTGATCCTTTCTCTGACGACTTCTAAGGAAAGGGCAGAGGGTTCCCAGAATGTGCAAACTGTTAGAAACGAGCAGACCACAACTGCATCAAAGTGTCTCTGCTGATTTCTCCTTATGCTGATGAGAAACCTGCTGTGTTGACTTGAACAGAAAGTGAGCCAAGGCCAAAGTTACCCAGGAACCGTTTTTATGTGATCTGTGAGTCCCTTTGTTTGTCCCAGGCAATGCTTTCCACAACTGTGTGTGGGGACAAAGTATCTCAGGTCCTAAGTGTGGGCTTCTGGAGTTTCTGTCACACATCATCCTTCCTGTTGGCTTATGCTTACCTTCTATGTGGGTTTCAAGATGGGGATACATTTAGAGACTAAATACACTTTTGTATTTAATCACACGGCTTTGACATTTTCTGAATGTCAAAGTTTCTGTAGGCACCAGCGAAACTTCACTAGGGCCGCTTGCCAGTTCTTCAACCATACACCACTCATGTATTCAGTTCCTTAGAGGACATTTCAGGCTTACAAGAGCCCGCTCTTGTAAGCTCTTTGTACCATCTCTACCAGAGCCCTCATCAACTACATTGGTGCCCCCGCTGCACGTGGGGCTTAAACCCCACTTTTTGAGAGCCACCATGGTTAATATCCGAAGGCATCACTTTGATGGTTCAAGGTTCTACTCAGGAGTATGCACTGCAGTATGTTTGACAGGATAAGCAAAATAGGATTTTATAGAAAAATCTGAAAATATAGAAAATAAATAAGAAATATCATTGGTAGTTTGCCAACAAACAAACAAAGCACAACCTACTGCTATTGAGCAGCACTTTGTATAGCTGTCTCATTGACATTGCCTGAAACTTACAGTCTTATGTTAGTCATATAACTTGGCTTTACAAGCTCACCTTGCTACCTTCTTCTTTGGAAACTATATTGCCCCACATATAACTTTTGCATTTTGCCCTTAATAAGTCTTTTTTTTTCACTCATAGTTGATGGGGCTATAAGTACTTCAATACACGTACAAGAATAACACACAAATTCTTCAAAGGCATCTCACCTGCTGAAAAGAAAAGCACGGACATCGTGGAGGCCCATGGCTCTCGCCCAGCCACCTGTGTTTCCCTTACACACATTGTTTCCCTCAAGGGGCCTCCCAGCTCACAAGCATGTTTCCTAGTCACCATCTTTCATTTTCCACTTCTCTCCTCCTCCTCTGTATTCCTCCTTTTCTCTCTCTGTCCTGAGCGCTCGTGTTTGAGATGTGTCCACATCCTTCCATGTGTTACTCAGCTCACACAACCACACTGAACAATTTTGGATCCATGCAAACATATCATAAATTTTGTTGTCATCTTATAAAAATCAGATTGAAAATATACCTTTTCTCCTTCTCGCTCTACAAGACAATATTGAAATGCCCCTGCTGGTTTTTATATTGTTATATTTGATTCCTGGATGTCACCAATATTTGTTTTTATTCAATACCAATGTGAATTTATTTAAGGGTTGGAGACATGGCTCAGTTGGTAAAGCACAAAGACCAGAGTTCTGATGCCCAGCAGCCACACAGAAGCTAGGCACAGAGTTGCTAACAGGATACAGTTCTCAGAAAGAGATTGGTGGATCACAACGCTTGCTGGCCTGGCAGTCTATTCAAATGACGCACTTCAGGTTTAGACAGACCCTGTCACAAAACTTGAGGTGAAGAATAATTGAGGAAGATTCTGTATGTCAGCCTCTGGCCTCCAGGTCCATGTATATGCACATTCATGCACACGTGTAGATGGAAGTTTCTGTCCTGCCTGATCCCACAGATGTTCAGTCCCAACAACACACACAGATGCTTATATTGATTATAAACTGGTTGGCCTGTTAGCTCAGGTTTATTATTTTTTTTAAATATAAGGCTTTTATTAATCTTTAGAAGAATTTCTTCACACATACAGGATATTTGGATCATGGGGGGAGGGAAATGGGAGGAGGTGGCGGGGAAGAGACGGAAATCTTAAATAAATAAATAAATATTTCAGGGGAGTAGGGGTAGATATGGGAGGGGTTATGGGGAGAAGTAGGAGTCGAACATGATCAACTAGCTCTTACAACTTAAATTAGCCCATGATTCTTATCTATGTTTAGCCATATGTCATTCTCGTCTTGCTTCCTCTTCATCTGGCTGGTGACTACAGACTGAGCCTTTCCTCTTCCCAGAATTCTCCTAGTCTGGTCACCCCTCCTATACTTCCTGTCTGGCTTGAATCAATACAAGCAACAAATCTTTACAGAGTACAAAAGCATTATCCCACAGCACATGTGTGTACACATCCATGCACACATGCATATATACAAATGCATCACAAACACACTATGTGTGCTTATTTGTCCTCTAAATTTTAGTGAACTTTCTAAGGTTAAAATATATTGCGGGAGTGATGAAGAGGTGGCCCAGCCCCAGCTGCTCTTGCAGAAGATTTGGCTTTGTTTCTCGGCACCCACATCAAATCACTTACAACTGCCTATACTCCAGTTCCAGGGGACACAATACTCTCTTCTGGGCTTTGTGCGTACCTGCCTGCATGTAGTCTACATACATATACTCTCAGCCACATGCACACACATGTATATATATATATATATATATATATATATATATATATATATATATGTATATGTATGTATATATATAGTGTGTATATATAAACACTAAAACTCTTCTGTGTGTGTGTGTGTGTGTGTGTGTGTATGATTGAACCATATAAATTGGGAAGACTAACTAGGACTCTGATCAAATAGTTGACCAAATTACTTTTAAAAAGAGTCATAAATGTTGACTTATAAGTAAATTTTAGATATCCCTTCAACTCACCAATGAGAACAATAATATAGATCAAGTGAAACAAGAAATAAATTTACCCTCTCTATTAGAAAATATTTTTCAAATAATCTCAAATGTAAAATGTAGCATGATTTGTTGAACTGCAGTTTTGTGGTAAACGTACCTGTGCCCATAAATGTGTGTGTGTGTGTGTGTGTGTGTGTGTGGCTTGATCAATGACAGCACATTTTTCTGAACAGGTGTAGATATTCCCAGGCTGTGTTCTGAATGGGACACCAATTGACAGTTCCTCCAGCAGAATGTGGCTGTTCCTCTTCCTGGTTCCTACCAGGAGCAGAAGCCCCTAGATTATAGGAAAGGAGGTCTCTCAGGTCCCTTGGAAATACAGACATCTAGACAGACGAGGAGCCACACCAGACCCTCCCAATGCCTTATGTGCGAGAAGTCACTAAGAGATGACTACAGTTTACTATGTGACTTCTGGGGAATGTTATTTATAGGAATGTACCCTAGAGCCTAAAGTATAATTTTATTTTTAGTGGGATTAAAAAAAAAAGAAACAAAACAAACAAACAAAAAAAACCCTGGCATTGTTTGGATACAGGGGTACTAGAAATTTCCGTCTGAACTTTAGTTTGCTCCTTTGCAGTTCTTGTCACAAAGCTTTGGTTTTTTTCCTGACATCTCTGGAATATGCAACTCTGACTTGAACCACCAAGATGTCCAGGTGAGAGTCAGCTCCATTTGCTCTTTCAAAGCTTTGAAACCTTGCATATGACAGAGAAAAACCCAGAAATGGGGGGGGGGGAGGTCAGAGCTCACGGAGGACTCTTGAGCTGCTGGGATGCTCGTCTCTGTAATGCACTGTTCTTGTCCATGTCTCCAGCTGTCGGGTCCTCCTTTACTGCCATCAACCTGATCGCTCCTCTTCTTCCTTGTTTCTCTGACTGCTCTCCCTCTTCCCGTATCCCTCAGCTTTCCAACACTGCCAAGTGTGGGTCTTCAATCGTTACCTCTGAGATCACAGGCTTTGGTTGCTGACCCACCTGTCCACATCCTTCTAGAAGCATCCTCCATGGCTGATCGCAGATCTTTTCACGGTTGCTTTTTCTGTTGATAGACTTTCTGCCTAACAGAACTGCTTTGCCCCTGCCTCCCCTTAGTATTTTTCTCTGATATCATTCTGAGACCTTGAGGTCCCTGAGGGTGAGAGGCCCCTCGCACTGTGAGATAGGTCACATAGATTCTGTCACTGAGAGGCATCTCAGTGATCCATCCTGTGAAAGAACGCCTACAGTCATGGCTTAGCAGATGGAATCCCTGGGTGGCAGCCGGCCCCAGAGCAGAAAGGATAGCCGATGGGAATGTTGAAACGCCTTCAGGAAGCATCAGACTTAGTGTAAAAGTCTTGCTCCTTAGTTCTGAGTTGACTGACGTCTTGGATGAGACAGTCTAAGCATCATTTTGGTATGAATGTGGTTTAATGTGTACAACCCGCCTTGAACACAGTAGCCTTGTGGTTTATCTTTTACCGAGAATTGCTTCTTTTTTCTTCCTTTTCTAAGAAAAGGTTAGGCTCCTGCACTAAGGTCGTTCTTGTGAGTTTATCAGCAGTGGGTATGTGTGGGACTTACTGTCTTCCAGCCCAGGTGATTTGGTCACCAGTGATTGACTGCAGTTGTATTGAGCACACAATGCTAGGAGATATTGGGATATTAGCCAATAAAAGCACCCGTGTGGCTGCCACTCCCTTTTACTTTAAGAAATTTGCCTGTTGTCATGTTTTTGTTTGAGAATCTGAGACCAACCTTGGCAGTATGGCAGAGAAATGGCATATGCAGATACTTGGCCAGTTGGCCTGTTGTTTGCTTTCCCTATCTTGGCATTCCTGCCACTTCCAGCTTCAGCATTTACTCCTAACTGAGAGAAAGCAAATGGATTCACAAAGTTGACCTTTCTCTGTGTCCTTTCTTTCTCCCACTTCCTTCCTGCAGTTCATTCTCATGCAAAGAGTAGAAACCTTTATTTAAAAAAGGTTTGAATTCTGACCAAAGATACTGAGACTGGGGTCCCAGGAAGTTTGTGATCAGTGACCAGGAGGATCATGATTTTAGACTTTCTAAAGTGCGACACCCTGTTTCATGTGACTTTTGGGGGGCATCATCACTTCTTTATTCTTTTGGAGAAACTTAGGGTTATTTTTTGTTTGTTTTTTAAATTAAATGCAGTGTTAGGCATTGGAAGTTCTCTCTGCTAACAGAAGATCTCTAGAAATGTCATGTACCCCTATCCATTAAGAGCCCTCTCCCCAAAGAACAAAGAGAGGGGTCACAGGTTGGCATTTCTAGCCCAGTAGATTGCAGTCTGATAAAGCCAGACAGGAAGGTCATGGAGAACTTGGCTTTCGGGATGAGACAATCTCACTCCAGCACTGCCATCAAGTTACAGTGGCACAGTGTAGCTCCAAGATGTTGGCAAGGAGGTTACCAGCTGTGTGAAAAGAGAGGCTGCATCCAGGCTAGCACAGGGCCAGATACCATGCCGTGTAGCATTCTGAAGGAAGAGAAATAGGAAGGACTGCCCCACAAAAATCAAATGTAAATGGTTATTGATTGCTACCCAAACCTCACTGTTCCTCCAAGGAATTCTGGTCAAGGTTGAAAGGTGAAAACTTAAAATATAGATATCAACACTGGGCTCATAAAATAGAGAGTTGGGTCAGGAGACAATGAGGCCAGCTGTCATCAGCGATGAAGAAATGGTGACTGGATAGATTAAGGACAGCCAGAGAGAATAGGCTTAGTCCTTGGTACCAGGAGGAATGAAAGGAAAGGTGCCAGAGCATAGAAATGGGTTCGAAAACAATCGAAGGACGGGATGGAGCCTGCAGGAGGAACTGTGCTGGAGCAGGGCAGAGCATGGAGCTCACCCTGCTGAGTAGAGCCCTGCAGAGGAGACCCAAGAAGACTGAAGAACTGCGTGGTTGCTCTGCAGAAGATGGAAGGAAAGCAGACTCATAGGCAGCATAAGCTCATTCTAAGGCATGTGACCGAACTGAACACATGAAAAAATGTTATCTCTTAATCCACAGTCTTTCAGTAGGCAGAAGTTCAGCTCCTTTAAACCTCATTCATCAAAGCAATACAGATTTAAATTAATAAATTTCCTCACAGAGGTTTAGATACAGACTCATGGCTGATTAGACTACTTCAGATCAAAGATTTCAGTAAAACATATGTGGAGCATGTAATACAGGGCTAACATTTTAAGACACTGATAAGATTATCTCAGTGCTAATGCAGCGCTCACCGTTTTCCAAAGAATGGCAGCTCCCCTTAGTCAGGCCTGGTGCCATCACCACCCACGTCACCCCGATCCTAGCCCTTCAAGGCCCTAGAACATTCACTTCCTGCTTCCTGCTTCTCCTAGCTGCTGTTCAAACAGTCCAGGACATCCTAGCACGTTATCTCTGTCCCCTTTACTGCCTGTGAGTGCCCAACAGCTCCCCAGTTCTGGAGAACAGTGGTCTTAAAACTGTCCCTTTATTCATTTCTTTCATGTGTATATGGTGTGTGCATGTGTGTGTATACATGTTTTTTTTTGCATGCATGAGTATGCAAACACATGCATTCTGTGACTGTGCCTGTGGAGGCCTGAGGATGGTGTCAGGAATCATCCGTGGTTGCTTTTCTACCTTAATTATTGAAGCAGTTGCTCAATCAAAATCAAAGCTTAGCCATGTGCCTATGCCTGCTAGCCAGCTTGACATGGGGATCCCTGTGTCTGCCTTCCAAGGCTGAGGTTACAGGTAACCCCCAAGCCCTCCTGGTATTTAAGTGGATTTCTGCAGATCCAAGTTCTTTTTTTTTTAATTTATTTATTTATTAAGGATTTCTGCCTCCTCCCCGCCACCGCCTCCCATTTCCCTCCCCCTCCCCCGATCAAGTCACCCTCCCTCATTTGCTCGAAGAGCAATCAGGGTTCCCTGACCTGTGGGAAGCCCAAGGACCGCCCACCTCTTTCCAGGTCTCATAAGGTGAGCATCCAAACTGCCTAGGTTCCCCCAAAGCCGGTACGTGCAGTAGGATCAAAAACCCACTGCGATTGTTCTTGAGTTCCCATTCTTCCTTATTGTCCGCTATGTTCAGCTAGTCCAAATTTATCCCATGCTTTTTCAGATCCAGGCCAGCTGGCCAAGTTCTGATCCTCCTGTTTGCAGGGTGTGATGGTTTGAATGAGAAAGGATCCTGCTGGCTCATCTGTTTGAATGCTTGATCGCCAGTTGGTGGAACTGTTTGAAAAGGATTAGGAGGTGTAGCCTTGTTGGAGGAGGTGTGTCACTGGGGGCGGGCTTTGAGGTTTCACAAGCTCATGCCATTTCCCGTTAGGTCTCTCGGCTTCCTCCTTGCTGACCAAGATGTAAGATCTCAGCTGCTGCTCCAATATCACGCCTGCTGGTATGCTCTCCGCTAGGATGGTCATGGACTATAGTCCCCTGAAACAATAAACCACAAATTAAATGCTTTCTAGCACATGAAGCAAGTTCTTCAACTGCTAAGCTGTCTCCTCAGGCCTCTTTTCTTTGTCCAGCAATGTGCTCCTCCTTATATTTGTAAAGTTTCTCAAGCTGTAGCATAATGTTCTGAGTCTACAGCTTGACATATCTGGTCCACTTTCTCCATGCCTGTTGACCTCTCCAGATCTGTGCCAAGCATGCCAGTGAAGCTCTTGTCTGGGAAGGGAGATATGGGGCTTTTTGAGCTGACATCCAGTATGCCCCTCTTCTTCTCCAAAGTAGCTGGACGCCGGGGAAAGTCTTCTGTGCTGCACCTTCTTACTGCTACCACAGTGCATCCCCCTACCTACTGAGCAGCCACCTCTGCAACGGTCCTGCTCTCCTTTGTCTCAGTTGGAGAAATTAGAGTGTTTGCCTCGACCCAGGCCTTTGTACACTCCTCTGTTTTTTTTCTTTTAGGTAGTTCATTTTCTCCTATAATTGTTTCATGCAAGGCATGCAAGTCCTTCTGTCTATGTGTTGCTTTTATTGGTTAATGAATAACGAAACCGCTTTGACCTGTGATTGGGTAGGATAGAGTGAGGTGGGAAAACAAATGAATGCTGGGAGAAAGTAGGTGGAATCTGTGAGCAGCCATGTAGCTGCCACAGGAGACAGATGCCTCTCAGAGTCCACTGAAGCTTTGCAGGTAGGTCATGACCTCATGGTGATGCACAGATTAATGGAGATGCAAATATTTTCTCACTGTATTTCTTCCATTTCAAAATTTATTCCCATGGTGTCGCAGAAGTTAAATAGATGGGTAATCTACAGAACACTCACTTTGCCTGTGGGAGCAGAAGCCCCTGGGCCAGGAGCATGAAAGTCTAACATGAGTATTAAAAGTGAGTATCTCCATCCATCCCTAAACCTAATCTAATTCATAGACATGGTGCTCCTTGAGTGAAGGGGAGGCAGAAACAACCCCACAGCATTGCCCACATTGTATGCTGTTGCTCTCTCCTCTTCTAGCGTCCTCCAAGTGATCTATTATAATTTACCATGGTAACGCTGAACTGGAATAATGTAAGTAATCACACACTGGCTTGAGTTGACACTAATTCTAGGAGATCCAAAACATTCCTGTAACACAGCTGACAGAGCAAGGCCTTGTGGGAGTCATTCCAGTTGAGGACAGCCATGATAGAGTCACCTGACAGAGCAAGGCCTTGTGGGAGTCATCCCACTCAGAGGGCAGCCATGATAGAGTCACCTGACAGAGCAAGGCCTTGTGGGAGTCATCCCAGTGAGACGAAGGCTCTGATGGAGTCACACTAAGCGAATCAAGTCCCTTTGGAGATCAAGTGGCTGTTGGAGTTTACTTCCCTTTTGTGTCTATTCCCATAGATGCTGCAGGTCCACAGAGCCAAGAGGTTTCTTACGTGTTATTCAGCCAAACTTCTCTGCAACTTAAAAATTCCCTGCCTGAGAGCTTCCACACTACAGGTGAAAGGAAAACGCCCACTTTCCTCAGCCTGCATACTGTAGACTCCTCAGAGTGGCCTTCCCTCTTTCCAGCCTTCCTGGCTTCAAATCCTCACTCGGCACTCGTCCCCTCCCTCACAGTACCATCCCCAGACAGGCACATTCTCCGCCTTATTTTTGCTTGTGCCCATGCTTCCTTGTGCCTGGTATTTATTTTTGGATCCCTTCTCTGGTTTTCTGTGGTGCCTGTTTTTAGCACAAATATACCATGTTCCCTTGTAAAGTGTTTTTCCTCCACTGCAGCCTCTAACAGCCAGGGAAATGACCGAAATGTGTGTATGGATTAATTCCCCACTGTTGGGGAGGGAGAGGGTGTCTTTCTATGGATAGGCCATTAACAGACTTCATAAACAGAAGAATGCCTTGTTTATACCTTTTGTTAGAGTCAGCATTTCTTAAATCTGCTTAAGGAGAAATAAGTGCTTTTTGTTTAAGGAAATCATATGGGAAACACAGAAATATGAAATGTTCACTTTGTTTAATGTATAAGTCTATTCCCCGACAGGTGGCCTCTCAAAGCGCACAAATAAAACAAAATTGCTTGGCTCGAACCTATCAGAGAAAGAATAGGAGCCAGGTGGTGAGGCCAGGAGCAGATGGGCAATATTTACTTAGAGCTTCATGTTTTTTTCTTGCTAAGTGTCCCCCTGATCAAATACTTTCCTTCAGAGATCAAGTAAACCTCCATGTCTTTGAATAGACTTTAACTGCAAAAGTATATTTCTACACCGGCTTTCTCCTTTTTCCAAAGTCAGGGGTAGAAAAACCATATTGTGCCCATAGTGTGTGAAGTCTGGGCTAGCTTAAACATTCCAAGTCTCCTTCCAGATTTTTCTTTGAAGTTTCCCAATTTCACAGTCAAAATTAAAATAGCATAAAAATTAAATTGAAACTAGCATGAGTCCCAGGATTTTTTTCTATACAAAATATGAAGGTGTGAACCTGGTACAGTAAAGTCAGAACTTCATCATCAGCTTCTCAGGCCCCTGCAGATCTCTGTCCCAGGTGGTCAAGCTGCCCTCTGCAGCAGGTGGTCCAGCCCCTGCAGCCCTCTGCCCCAGGTGGTCAAGCCCCTGCAGACCTCTGCCCCAGGTGGTCCAGCCCCTGCAGCCCTCTGCCCCAGGTGGTCAAGCCCCTGCAGACCTCTGCCACAGGTGGTCCAGCCCCTGCTGCCCTCTGCCCCAGGTGGTCCAGCCCCTGCAGCCCTCTGCCCCAGGTGGTGCAGCCCCTGCAGCCCTCTGCCCCAGGTGGTCCAGCCTCTGCAGCCCTCTGCCCTAGGTGGTCTAGACAGTTCAGAGCCATTTAGGCCTTCAGGAACTATTGTGACCAGCAACC
The DNA here is from genome assembly GCF_037038515.1 of Microtus pennsylvanicus. Classification (NCBI taxonomy): domain Eukaryota; kingdom Metazoa; phylum Chordata; class Mammalia; order Rodentia; family Cricetidae; genus Microtus; species Microtus pennsylvanicus. The sequence continues at coordinate 5,256,257 of NC_134588.1, forward strand.
ACGAGAGAAGCATGTCTCGGTACTACAGCACTAACCCCTGACCATCTTTGAAGTTTTCTCTTCCTCAGGCTTGTGCACAATGACTCTGATGTTTGCTTTCTTCCCATTGCTCAGATTGCTGCATTTATGTTTTCTCCAACAAGCATTTATGAAGCTTATATGGAGAAGACAAATGACCCATCTCTCTTGAGACAATTGGAAACACAGCGTTAGTTCCTACTCTTTTTTATACATACATCTCTAGCGTATCTATAATACTTGGCAATTGCCCATCACTGTCCAGATATAGTATCAATGCTACATGGTGCTATTTCTTGGTGTGGTCACATTGTGTAAGGGTTGAGACCATAATCAAGAGAAAAGTGTAATTTCAAGCATGTAGGTGCCCCAGACTTCCTTCTCAAAGGAGTGTCTTCTACCTTCATGGGCTTAGGACACATAGCAGTGGACTCTGATAGAAGAGAAACTCTAAGACCTACTAGGAAAGGTACATCTTCAAAGGAAGTAGAGGTTTCCAGTGAGAGTTGTCAACCCTTGAAAAGGTTTACAGAGAAAGCTGTGGTCTCCCCTTTCCTAGAAGCATTAAAGTCAATAGGCTCTCCACAGTGGTTGAGTGGTGCCTTCTGTAGAGGTGGGGCGGAGCCTTGCAGCTCGGCATTCAACATTCCACTATTGCTTGAGTTTGACACAGTCAGTCCACAGGAGTCAGTTTGTGACTTATGAGAAATAATAAGACAGATATATCTTTTTCCATTTTTCTAAACTTCCTTTTTGTTAATTTTTAAAATATAAGAGCTGTTTTGAATTTTGCCTTTTGTGGCATTCAAATTTAACTGTTGTATAGTTCACCCTCCCCTGGTAGTTCAGAATACATTTGACAGTTGAGAGGTGTGTCTCAACCCAGGAGGAAGGCATACCTTTGTTCCTGGAAGATTGTGTGCATTTGCAGCCTGAGTATTGCAGAAGAAATCAAGCTGTCAATTTTCTAGGACTTACCAGCGTTCCGAGGACATTTCTTCTCTTATGTGTATGGCAACATACACACACATATATGTGCATACTGCACACATGTGCTGATCTCTCCTATCCTGTGGGTCCTAGAGATTGGACACGGGTTGGCATTCCCTCTGAGCTGTCTCACAGACCCAAAAGATTTTGAAAGTTTCTCCTCAGAGCCCTTTAGTGAGCAGCCACTTGCTCTGCATAGCGCTCGTGGATTGCTGAAGCGACCGAGATGTCTGAGAAGTGGTCCCTGCTCCAAAATATGCTCATAACCTTGCATAGCGGAGAAGAAGCATTCAAATAGCACACGTGGTATGAGGGAATGTGGTCTGCTTCACAGGAAGGCCATGAGAGAAGGAATAGCTTCTCTGTGGAATTGTGCTTGTTGGTTGGAATTCTGCCTTTCATGGTATGGCATTCACTTTTAAACACTGTTTCTGGATGGGTAATGAATTCTCATGCTTTACACACTGTAATAATTTAGATATTTATTAGATATTTATTGGTAAGTTTATCCACCCATCCTCAGTTATCCAATTTGTTGTCTTCTTTCTCCATTGATAGAGATAGTAACATGTACTTTCTTAAGTACATGTCCAGTGTCTCTTTGTGCTCTGTTTGTTATTCACATAGTCTGTTAATTTAGCACTGTATTCTTGTTATAGGATGTCCCTTCTTCTCTTCATGTTTAGTATGTTGCCTTCATTGTATGGGACTGCTGAGAGATATCACTTGTGTCAGTTAACTCCATAGTATGGTGGCTTCAGCAACAGCTGTTTCATTGCTTCCTAGTTCTGTGGGTCATCTGTTCGATTGGGGTCATCCAGTGGTTTTTCTGCAGGCCTTGCCGAAGTTTACTTGTGTAGATACAGTCATAAGGCTATGTAACCCTACAGCCTCATTCCATGGTTACCAGTGGACTCTTCCAGCACCTGCAATCAATTCTCTCAGCAAATTCACATGGAACACTTCATGTGGTCCCAGAAACAAAAACAGGCTGTGCTCTACGTGGACATGCTGAGCAAGTTTCTGCATACCTTAGATTTGCTAACATCTCATTAGTTTAGTAAAAACAGAACTAACCTCGGAGTCAGAGGCAACAGAACTGCAGAATGAGCAATTCCCCGGAAGCAAGCGGGGATGCTTAACCAGTCCTCACGGACACCTGGCTATTTCAGTCTCTTGGTGTTGCAAGTGCTGCTCAGTAGACAGCTTTGTCCATAATTCAGTTCGTATGTGAGCATGACCAATCACAGGAATGGGTCTGCTGGGTTAAAGGGCAAATACATTGAGACTTATCTGTGTATTCCACTTATGTGGTGATGTGTTTTCTGTCACTAATTTAGGAACTTTGAAACCATTAGAAAAGTTTTAAATTATTTAATTAAAAACTTATCTTTAGTGAGTGAGTGTGTGTGTGCATTTGGAGGCTTGATGATCACCATGACTGTCCCAGATAACATGCTATATCCAGGACATACACCTAACAAACTGTGTGGAAGTTTGTGTTGTTTCTGGCGTAGCTTCAGATGGTGTCCATTTGCTTGACTCGTTCACTGGCACATTCGCGCATTACTGGTAGCCCCGTGGGACTGTTCCTCAAGCGACTCTATTTGCTTTTGATTGAATGTAGTTTATTTCTGATTTCTGAATACTGGAGCATATCCTGGAGGGTTTTTTATTTGTTTGTTTGTTTGTTTTTCATACAACCTCATGTCTGCTAGGTCTTAGGCTGTCCAAATATCCAGAAATGAGCTCAATCTGGATTATAAGAAGATTCCTAACAGATAAATGCCAGCATTCCTCAGGAACTGGTGAAACCAGTTCCCACCTGCCAAACCAGCCAATTTTCTTACCTCTGGCAGAAGAGACACAGGGCTTCGTTGCTTCCAGACTCTGTCAGGCCCTAGTCACAAATATTTATGATACACTTCAAAGTCCTGGCAGCACCCTAGCCCTCTCACCTCCTGGGCTACCCTAATATCCCTCCAATTCGTGGACTTCCCTCCGCTTCCCTACAGGCCCTCCCTAGAACCCGATGCTCTTTCCGTTCTGTCGCTTGCTCTCTTGCTGTCCTCTGTGATCGCCCTCTTCTCTGCTCTTCCCCGTTTTCTCGAAGATAGCCCTGGCCATGTCCAGCTTGCTTCTTTTTCTCTTTGATCTCTCTTATTCACAATGAAAATCTTAACCATACAGCAGAGTGACCATGTCGGCAGTTTCTGTACTGTGTCCCTTGCATGTGGTGTCTAAGATGAGACTTCATCTCTGTCAGCAGTAAACCTTGAGCGGAATTCTATCTGTTGGTGTGCTTGCTTTGAGCCTTCAGGAGGGAAACGTCCTGGCTTTCCTGCAGCAGACATGGAAAGTACTGTTTCCCCTCGACGTTTTCATAGGCGTCCCGTGTACAAACCGCCCACTCTCTGAAGCATGATTGATTAGCAAAGCTGTTCTGCTCAAGGGCAGCCTGTTTTCCTGAGCCTGGATGTTGACAGGTCCGACATGCACAGATTTTAAAACAGGTCGCTCGTCCAGGCTGCAGGCTGTGGGCCAAGATGCTGGTTCTTGGGGGAGAAAAAAGGGGGACTCAGTTTGGGGAGCAGAAGAAACTATGAATCTGGACCTAGAAAAAAATCAACCCAGGCATGCCCACTCCTCACTGCAAAGGCAGCTCGGCATGCCCACTCTTCATCAGCTGCTTACTGGTGTTTGGTGCCCAGAAAACCCTAGCTACAGAAGAAATGCAAAGGAAAGGTGAAGACAGGGATGCGTGGGCAGAGCCTGTGCGAATAGGCATAAGCCCTATTTGACTAGGAATCTCTAAACATCAAAGAGAGGCAAACACTTAAAGAGAAACTCAAGACTGAATCAAAGCAGCTATGATGGAAGTTTGGAAACACAGCCAAGCAATGACACCATAAACAGGAAGAGGCATGGATCCGGTCGTGTCTCTGCTTGCTCACTTACGGCATGGCATCTAGCAGGGTGCCTTTTACAGGGTAGAGCCCACGTTAATATTTAGTCATAAAATGATGGGGCTGAAACTAATTAAGAAATTATTTTGGTCAGGTCTCACTATTCCATACATAAGTAAGTGGAGGCTAGGACAGTTTAGTGACAGTCTCAGGCGTTTTCTCAAGGCACAACGGGCTTTGAACCCCAGTGAAGTTACCTTTCATAGGCCAGCGATGTCAGTATTTGAATGGTTGAGTGAATGAATGAGCTGTGGGTTTTGGTGCCCCCCAAAGGCCCATATTCAAGGCTTGGTCGCCAGCCTGTGGCACTGTCAGGAGATGGTAGAACCTTTAATTTGGGGCACAGTAGGAGGAAGTGAGGTCACTGGAGGTTTGTCCTTGAATAGGATATTGGGCCCCAAGGCATCCTCTCCATTTCTTTGTTTCCTGGTCCCCATAGGTGAACAGACCTTCCCTCACATGGCATATTGCGATGCCACAGTCCCACAGAAACGGGCCAAGCGCTAGGAGCCAAAATAAACCTTCCCTCCTACTAAGTTCGTTTATTTCGGGTATTTCCACAGTAGCAGAAAGCTGACTAATAAATAAAGTAGCTTCTTTTCTTTTTTGTTATGTAGCTCTAGCTGACCTTGAACTCACAGAGATCCACCTGCCTCTGCCTCCAGAGTCCTGGGATTAAAGGTGTGTGTCACCACAGTTGACCTTTAATTTTCTGTGTAATGAGACTTACTTAAAGCTATGCATTCTGTAACAGTATTGTGAGAGTCTGTTGAATTTAGCTATGTATTGTCATCATTCACCCCAGGTATACCTTTGGGGTCAACGGGCAGGGCATTTGTGAGGATGAATTGATCTTTTGAAAGACTTTTGAGAATCTGACTAAGTTTCAAGACATTCTGGCCCTATTACAGAAAGTCTTAAATGTCAGCATTGGATGCAAATGTGGGCTTTTCTTAGAACAATGTGTCATATGCTTAAGATGTAAGTAGCCTGGGGAGGCATGGGGCTGTCAGTGGTCTTTTAGTATGCTGTACTCAGCTGGGTATCAGTGTACCAGAGGGGCAGTAACCACAAAGAAAAAACACTTTGTACTTCTCAAGATTGCTTCTCCTTGGTGGCACACCTGTCCTGAGTGGCCCAGACTGTCCAGGTACACCTCACAGCAGGCTCCACAGCCTCGTACGATGCCATTCGGTGACCTGCTATCCCATCTCTGCCATTTCAGCCGTTGACTCTCCTACTGCCTAGGAGGGTGAGGATGCATCGTCATGAGCCCCTTCAGAATGTATTTATTGTCCTGAATCAGTTTCGACTCACGACAAGTGCATCTATGATCTTACTTTCCTCTACAAGGTATCAAGGGTCAGATAATATCATCCCTTTGGGGACAGAAATCAATTACTGTTCTACTTGTCACAGAGAAGACTTTAGAAGTCCATTTATTGGGACCTTCACTGGGGCTCCCTGTTTGGTTTCCTGTGTCATAAAGAAAAACCTGCATGAACTAAAAGCAGGGATTCTAATGCGATGTGGGTTCAGTTTAATTGTTTGGTGTGAGGAGCTGTGTTACCCCAGCTCTAGCTCTAAGAATACCGGTAGTGGTGTCTGCCTACATTCTAAGAATTGAAGGAGGCGAGGTTTCTACAGAGTGAAATCACCCAACATATCTGTGAGGCTTCTGCAGAGCAAAGACAAAAATAAACTCAAACAAACAAAACAGGAAGCGTCTGAAAACACAAGGTGTGTGCTCCTCAGACACTGAGGACCTTTGAAGCTTAGGTGCATTTCTGCCTGCTTCAAAGGTGTGTGTGTGTGTGTGTGTGTGTGTGTGTGTGTGTGTGTGTGTGCGTGCAGTAAGAGGGCATGTATGTAGATTGTCAGGGTGTGAAGTGTGGGGTTGGTGTGTGTGTGTGTGTGTCCAGTATGAGGGCATGTATGTAGATTGTCAGGGTGTGAAGTGTGGGGTTGGTGTGTGTGTGTGTGTGTGTGTGTGTGTCCAGTATGAGGGCATGTATATAGATTGTCAGGTTGTGAAGTGTGGGGTTTGTGTATGTGCAGAGTGGATGTGTGTAGTCTAGGGGTTGTGGAGTGTGGAGGAGTATGTGTGTGTATGTATGTGTGTGTGTTGCAGTGTGGGGTACATGTGAAGCTTATCTATGGGGAGTGTGTGTGTGGAGTGTGGAGCACACATAGAGGGCATGTGTGGAGAGAGTGTGTGTATGTAATGTAGAGTGTGTATATGGAGTGTGTTGTTATGTGTATGTATGTAGAGTATGAAAGTGTGTGCCTGTGTGAGTGTGTGCATGTGTGTGTAGGTGTATGTGAAGTATGGAGTGCACGTGGAGGAAAAGTGTGTGAAGTGTATGTGAGTGTGTGTGTGTGTGTGTGTGTGTGCGTGCGTGCGTGTGTGCGTAGAGTGTAATGGATATGAATGTGTGACTGTTTTGTCTTGTTTGGTCTTTTATCGTTGCACAAGGCTTCCTGAGGTGGCCATGTCTATAAACTCTACTTGCAGCACCCCACTTCTTTTCTTAAACCTGCTGCTACTTTGTTGAGCTACAAAAGCAAATATAACTTTCCATAAAATAAGGACCAGATAACCTACAAAGATCAAATGGAATCTACTTTTAGAGCAATATTATAACAATATTAAATACATAAAATTTTCCATAGATTATTCCACCCCAGACTAAGGAATACAGCTCTGCTTAACCAGAGACTTTGGCTGGTTTGATAGTTTTCTACCTTCCACCCGCTTTTACCAACAAAAGAATACTTTCTCTAGCTGTATACCTCACCTCTCCACGTATAGCTAACTGGTTTTCCCATTGCATTTAAAATACTTGGTGATAGCTTGACAAGGATAGGATAGGAGATTGAATACTGCATTATCTTATACAAGGTTTTCTTCTGCTCTTTTTACCCCTTCTTCCTTCCCTCCTCTTTTCCTCTCTGATATTCTTCCTGTGAAGATACGAAAAGTCAGCTGTAACCCTAACACCTCCAGATGTCTTTCCAGCTGTAGTCCTGTCTAACACCTCCAGATGTCATTCCAACTGTAGCCCTGTCTAACACCTCTAGATGTTATTTTAGCTGTCGTCCTGTCTAAGAGCTCCAGATGTCATTCCAGCTGTAGCCCTGTCTAACACCTCCAGATGTTATTCCAGCTGTAACCCTAACACCTCCAGATGTCATTCCAGCTGTGGTCCTGTCTATCACCTCCAGACATTATTCCAGCTGTAGCCTCATCCATCAGCTCCAGATGTCATTCCAGCTGTAGTCCTAACACCTCCAGATGTCATTCCAGCTGTAGTCCTAACACCTCCAGATGTCATTCCAGCTGTGGTCCTGTCTATCACCTCCAGATATCATTCTAGCTGTAGCCCTATCTAACACCTCCAGATGTCATTCCAGCTGTAGCCCTAACACCTCCAGATGTTATTTTAGCTGTAGCCCTATCTAACACCTCCAGATGTCATTCCAGCTGTAGCCCTAACACCTCCAGATGTTATTTTAGTTGTAGCCCTATCTAACACCTCCAGATGTCATTCCAGCTGTAGTCCTGTCTAACACCTCCAGATGTTATTTTAGCTGTAGCCCTGTCTAACACCTCCAGATGTCATTCCAGCTGTAGCCCTGTCTAACACCTCCAGATGTCATTCCAGCTGTAGCCCTGCCTAACACCTCCAGATGCTATTCCGTTGAAGAATCTGCCAAGCCTGGAATTTTACTTTTGAAAACTCTGGTTTGCATCGGGCTGCAGGTAACCACAGCAGGTGACAAAAGAGCCACCTGAGCTCAGTCCTAAAATTCTCTCTAACCAGGAGTTCATTTCCCTCTGTTCAAACCCGAAGACAGAATCTGGAAGGCTGAGAACCAGTGATCGCTGAGAATGCCCAGCTCAGGAGGACTAGCTGAGAACATCCTGATTGAGAAGGTGGCATGAGCCGGGAAGGATTCTAAAGCCAGGTTCTAGTATTTTAGCAATCTCACAGGTTCTCCAGTCCTTTTGTAAATATCAGAATCCATCTCAACCTGTGAGTGTTTGACGGCCATTTGTCAACAAGCTATGGCTTTCTACTGCTTCAGGAAAACATGATTTTTGTCTCCCATGCATAAGTCATTTTCCCATTCTAAGAAATCAAAATATGGGTAGAAGATAAATTTGAAGAAAACTTGCCACTTCTGGTGGCTAAATGCAATCAAAGACATACGGTCTTGATGCTAAAATCCTGATACATATTTATAATTCTAAAGGGAAAGTAAGATTCAGTGCAAAACTGAGATACAAAAAATAAGAGAAATTCAAGCCTAGGAGTCCACACAGCCAGGATGCTCTCAGGTCTGGAAACCCCCAAGTAGCTCTTAGCCCTGGGCCTGCATGCTAGGCTTCTTTTTTAATTAAAAATTAAATATATTTTAAATTTTAATTTATTTTTAAGTAACAAATAAAAATCATGCATAGAGTCTTTCATATTTCGTCCCGTGCAATAAGGGGCTGCCTGAGTTAACTCAGCGTATTCACTGCACGCAGTGAGCCGCTCTCATTAATTTCCACACATCGCTTGGCTTTGATCTTCCCATTTCAAAGCCAAGAAGACCGTCCAGGGAGAGAAATGATCACACTGTGTGTCCTTTTCCCCAGTGTGGGCAGCCTTTTTGTCAGGAAGCTCCTCTGGGTACCCCAGTGACTAAATAAGACAACCAGGCTCCCCACCCCTTCATCAATAGTTAATTAATATTGATTCTTTGCTTAGCTTCGTCTCATCTCAGAACCTTCACAGATGAGCCTTTTAAAGTATGTGTTTGAAATATCTTTAAGCCTCAGAGAGCAGTTTTAAAACAGCTTGTGCATTGATTTCCTCTGACTCCAACATATTTCTTGAGTGATTTTCCTGAAAGATGTTTTCGGTTCATTGAACATAAAAACAAACCCTGTCCCGAGTGAGTCGAGGCTATAGGGATCTAGGTACCATGGTGTTTTTTTCTCAAGGATTTCAGTTTCCCTAAAGGATATAAGACACTCCAACAAATAGACCAAAGAGAAAATTACACAGTGCTGACTCCTGTCTACCTCTAAGCTGGTTAGATTACAGTTTTATTGAACGCAAATGAACTCTCACCGCTCTCCCGCATAGAATTAGAAAAGGTCTTTACTTTCTAGGGTTATAATTATGGTGACTGAATTTTTCCATACCAAAAATTAAAACCCATGGCCTGACAAAGGGTTCTTGTGCCACTTCTAGGTGTGAGACCACCCATAGTTCAGCTTTGTAAAGTGGGCGTTTTCAGGCAGGCCCCATAAAAGTAGAGGTCCGTTAAATAGGCATGTTTTTAGACTTTTCATTTAAAGTAGAGATCCGTTAAATAGGCATGTTTTTAGACTTTTCATTTAAAGCCTAGAATGCACACAGTATTTTATTTTGTATCTGAATCAACACATTCTATCCTAAAGCACTATTTTATAGCCTTAAGGTATGTGTTAGCCTATTCATAAAACATAACAAAACATAGCACTTCGTAGAGTAATAACACCCACCATTATCCAGCTGGGGTAAAAGGGTCCCAAGGGGTTTACTCCAGGCCTTTAATTTTCCTTTTGAAGATAAAAGTTCCCTATTTTACTTTCAAGGTTCAAAGTTTTTTGAGCCATGCAAGTGATTGCCATTGAAGCATGCCAGATGTGAACAGTTGTGAACAGCCACTCTTGAAAAGAGGGGAAGGAGTGACTTTTTCTTCCTTATTTTCTCCCCGTACTATCATCTGTGCTTTCTACACGTGTAGTTTCTTCAGACCATCAAGGTCATGGGGATGGATACTGGCCAGATTGCTATAGCCTAGGCAGGAGTTCCTGAACTGGGGGAGTAAGAGCATAAAACAGGCTAGTGTTGACAGTTTAAAGATGCTGAGGTCAGAGCCTGCTTGACCAGACACTAAGTGACTTACCCAAAGCCACACTGTCTTGGTGAGCAAGCTTCCTGGATGACACAGTCCCCTTTCCCAAACTGTGAGGGCTGTCCTCTTGCCCAGAGTCATCCCAGTGTATCCCCAACACTGAAGTTTGGGACAGCAGCGCAGTGTGATTACGTCATTCTAAAGCCTGTGCTTGATGACTGGACCAGCCCAAATTGAAAAGTTTGAAAAGCTGATGTCTTCAACCAATGACTCTTCAGTGAGGCAGCTTACTCACTGAACTGACTCTTAGCGAGGCTTGAATTCAAGGAAAGTCTTAAGTACATTATGCTTCCTTCTGTCCTAGGACCACTTCTTGGAACCAGACTTTTATCATAGTATAGAGTTGATACATTACACTTTTTAGTAGACAATAGCCATCATTTATCTTTCAAGAGGGCTGCATTTATGAACTGCTGATCTGCATACACTTTCTGAACGTACTCCTTCTACTAAAGCATACCAGGTGGGGGCTGCAGTGCTGGGGGGTCGGCAGCTTTGTGCTTTTCTGGAGTTCTGCTTCCAACACCCAAAGCAGGCAGCTAACAACCACATGTAGTCTCATCATCTGACACCCTCTTCAGGCCTCCATGTGCACACACACACACACACAAGTTAAAATAAAAACCAGTCTTAAGAAAATATATACCAGGTTATCCATTCAAGTAACCTCCAAATTCAACTTCATTTCCCTATCCAACTGTTCATTCAATGAATATTTTTGTTTTGTTTTAACATTTATTTACCTGCATGTGCACATATGTGTGTGCCATAACATGCAAGTGGAGGTTTGAGGACAAGCTGTGGGAGTCAGCTGTCACCTTCTACCATGTGAATTCCAGGGAGTGAACTCAGATCACTGGGCTTTAGAGCGAGTGCGCCAGCACCTAAGGCTAAGGCGTGACTATTTCCTGAGTACAGGCTGTGTGTGAAGGGCACTCTTCTGGCTGTCAAAGATACTCACTTCAGTGAACAACAACAACAACAACAACAAATAAACAAAGTCATAGTTGTATTAACAAATGTACCAGTTTTTGGCCATTTTTATACTATATTAGTAAGACTTTTGTATCCTATGTCAAAATACCTTACAGAAACTGAAAGGGCAAAGGGCTTGTTTTGCTGTTCCCTCAGTGTTTAGTACTCCACGACAGCCAGGGGGCGTGCTGCAGAGCATAGGGAAGTTCCTAGTCTTTCTCTTTTTTCTTCCTTGAGGGTCCTCAGCCTATGGAATAGTCATTTATATTTAAAGTGGGTCTTCCACACTTAGTTAATCCTTCCTGGAAATTCCTCAAATTCTTCTCAGTGAAGAGGTGTGCTTACTAAATCTCCTGGGTGCCTCCACGTCCAGTCAAGTCAGCTCTCAAGATTGACCCTCACAGGTGTTATGAGGTCACTGCTTTGTGTTGTTCATTTAGCCCCGTGAAAGCAGAGAGCCTTCAATCTGACTTTCCTCGGGGACCCAGATAAGCCTGGAGCGCCTGGACACTGAATGCAGGGCCGTGAGAGGGCGAAGCGCTTGAATGACAAGAAGTTAAACGCCTCTAGTACATGTCTGGATTATTTTTAATAATGCAAAAGAAATGAAAACCAGGACATTTTAAAAATTTTTATTCCACATTTTCCTTTGAGGCAGTTAGGTATTTCTCATTGGCCAAAAGTCAATCATGGGCAGCAGCGGAGCTAAATGAACCCACCGTGCTGCTCCTTTCCAGTGTGCTTTGATGCCCACATCTTATTTGCTGGCAACGTTTCAGAGGCTCCACAGAATGCATCAGGAACCTTCAGAATGTGTCCTGAACCACAGGCAGCTTTAATTCCTCAGCAAACACTGCTCATGCTGATACCCACAACGAGTGTGCGCACCAGAACACCCTTCTCATGGTTCACGTGGACCGAATGGCAGTTCACATATGTAAGAAGACATTTTCATTTGAGGAGGTTGGGCTCCGTGTTGAGTGCAAATATTCTGCCCTTGAAAAGACACACAAGGGAAACTCTGGCTAGAAAATGGGGTGTGCTTGACAATAGATCTGTCCTTGCAGCCCAGGGTGATGTAGCCTTACTAAGGTACAGATTCTCCAGGGTGGTTTGTTTTGTTTACTTGGGCAGCCCTATGGCTTCCAGGGTGCAGGACAGTATCCTGGGGTTTAACCTTCAGAAAAGAAGGGAGGATCTTTCCCTCTTTACAGGGTTGTGTTCGTGGTCTCTGGAATATAGATATAGACTTTGATAAGTGTCTCAATAACGCAGCTGTGGGCGCTGTGCGGAGCATGCGTGTGGGCGGGGCGTTCTCCTCTAACTAATTAGGGTGGGTGGTGTAGACTGTGCTCCAAAACCTACCTGTTACAATAGAGGAGAGACTGGTTCCATATTAGTAAATCACAGAGAATAAATCATGGTATAAAATCACTGATTAAGTTTGCATTCCAAACTTGCTTTAATCTTGTTGATGCAATTGCTAATTTGGAAATTATTATGAAGAGTGGCATTAACAGTCTTACACTTGACTCCTTTTAGGGTGAATGTTGAGAAATAGCTCCTTTTCACATATTAACTGGGGAGAAAACAGCTGTGCCTTTGCCCAGCTCCTCAGTAAGACTGAACTTAGCATGAGGACCTATGGTGTGAGAACCAAGCTAACATACAGCAGAGCCCCAATTTAACTGCAATCCAGTTAGTACTCACTTTAATGAAGACTGGGGTGTTCTGTCCAGTTCAATATTGTTTAATCTTAGCTATCCAGCAGACCACTTCTCTATGACCAATCTTTATAGAACTCAAACACTATAAATATAGTTGACTATGTACTATACTATACTATACAATACTATACTATACTGTACTATACTATACTCAACACATCTTTTATCAGTGTGAAGCAGTGCTCTCAACCTGTGTGCCATGGGGGGGGTTCAAACAATCCTTTTACTAGGGTCACCTTAGACCATCAGAAAACATGAATATTGTATTACGATTCATAACAGTTGCAAAAGCAGTTATAAGTAGCGGCAAAAATAATTTTGTATTGGGATCAAAAAAAACATGATGAACTGTATTAAAGGGTCACAGCATTAGGAAGGGTGAGAACCACTGATGTAAAAGATCTTTGTTGATCTCACCAAGTTCCTGGGCCATCATGAAGAATATCAGACATCCAAGAAATGGCTGTTGATCGGGGACAGGGACTGATCACAGATTGACTGAGTTGCTGACTGAAAGTGGCACTTTGCTGGGTGTGGGAGTATGTGTGTATGTGTGGTGGTGGTGGGGTGGGATGCCAGGTCTTCTTTCCCAGGTACCAGCAGGCCATCACCACACAGAGCTCTGAGAGCTGGGCCCAACGGGGAAACGATTTGTTAAATATAGTAACTCCCATTTACTCGTCTGAGATCAGCTTGGCTTAGTCCCACGTTTTCTTTTCTTTTTGGAGTAGGGACTTCCTACAGCCCTCGGTGTCTCAGTGACAGAAACCTGTTGTCTCTAACTCAGGACAAGTAGAAACTTTTGACTTTTGGCAGTGCTTACAATTTTGATATATTTGCTTTGATGGATGTATATGACTTGCATGCACATGTTTGTGTCGGGGATCATGCCCAACACTTGTGAAGAGGTCTTAGGACATCCTCAGGTATCTGTCTTTACCTTCTACCTGTGTCTCTTGTTCACCGCTGTGCTGTGTACTCAGCTTGTCCTTGAACACTTCTGTCTTCATGCCCACTCCCCCCAGAAGGGCGCTGAGATTGTAATCGTACACCTCTGTGCTCAGCTTTCACGAGGGAACCTTGGCTCAAGCTTGGCAGGCTTGCATGGCAAGTGTTGTCACCCACTGCACCACCTCCTCAGCCCTTGCTTATGTTTTAAGTTGAGCATCCACAGGAGATAATGGCAAGCAACTATTGCTAACAAAGAGTTAATGTCACACTGCACAGCATACCCGCTGGGACAAGTCTGGGAAGACAGACAATCAGAAGCAGATTTGAAAGCCCTCGGTGACTTCCCTCCACACTAGTAATGAGTGGGAGTACTTAAAATGCTTTTGTGATGCATTTTGATCCCAATTTTGAAAATACAAACTCCACATATTTTTGACATCCAAGAAGTCGTCCTGTGCCTATGTAAAGCTGTCCGTTATTGATTTTTCTCTCTCAGCAAAGACAAAACAAACTAGGAAAACTGAAAATATCTATGTGGAAGACTGTTCAGTTGGTAAATTGATATAAAATAAAATGCAATATTAGGATCTATTATGTATACATACACCCATATAGAGAGAGGAATACATATATGCACTTACATAATCATGTGTGTAAACTCACACAGAATAATGTCTGTGATTTGTGATATGAAAAAAATTAGATGCAGGTCTACAACTAGCATCTTCTGGAAAGATGTATAGTATACTCTCTGGTTATATAGATTCTGAGTATTATAAATTAAAAATAATACTTAACAATTAATGAAAATTATGATCATGTACATATTGCTTACAGTAAAGTGCACCTGATTAAATTAGGTAAGTTTGGACTGTCAGATTAGCTAAATAGTTGCCAGTTTACACCTTCATTTGCTTATTCAAACATTTATTCCCATCACCCATACAGCTAAACATCGGTCTGTCTTAGCCATTCAGTAATTTCTAAACGAATGCATTGTTTTGCCAACAGTACTGACCATAGCAGTGATCACCTGGTCGCTGTACACTCCAGCCCTGCCCTGCTTTGTCCTACTTTCTCTGAATCTCACAAATCCTGAAAGAAGAACAGGAAAGAGAGTTTTCCACCATCTTCCGGAGCTCACCAAAGCTACACGGCCGGAAGTGTCTGGAACTAGTTCCCATATGGGTTCTATTTCCATACGTCATCCGCCTGAGATAAGGCCCTAGTCAGTTTTTTAGAGTCTGCTTTTTTGATTAAGACAGATCATTTCAGCATGAAGAGTTACCAGAAAATACTCTTGGGATTCTTTACTATTGTTGTTGCTTTTGGAATCTTCCTGTCATTATTGTTAACTGTCTCATACTTGATACTCATCTAAATGTTTGATCACATACATAGAAAAGTTTCCAGACACTTCCTGGATATATTGATTTATCTCTGTTGGAGTTCCCATGGTGTGAACACCAGCTTTATTTGTGGGGCCAGGTGGAGCTTGCCGTCTGACAACTGTGCAGGCCTTCAGGGCAGGACTGGGTCCAGCCGAGCGATGCTGAACTGTTGTTTATTTTCCTGATATAAAGAACAAAGACAAACAAAAGAGCAAAGTCTGCTTTCAGAAACAGTCAAGTGATGTAATTTTTATTAGTAGAACTAATGCTCGATGTGGCCTGGTTTTGATTTAAGAGATTTCTATTGTTCGATAGGGTGGGCACACCCAGGGAGGTTGGGGAGGAGTTACAAAAATGATCCGAAGAAGCCATTCCATGCCTCGTCTTTCTTTTCTGTTGGCATACTCCTTATACTGTCTATGGAGGCCGGACTCTGTCCGAGCTCCTCCTGGTCTTCTCGCCTGAGGAGGTTAAGCA
Source organism: Microtus pennsylvanicus (assembly GCF_037038515.1). NCBI lineage: Eukaryota > Metazoa > Chordata > Mammalia > Rodentia > Cricetidae > Microtus > Microtus pennsylvanicus. The sequence continues at coordinate 5,271,707 of NC_134588.1, forward strand.
GGCGGGGCCAAGGGGACACAAGCATAAAGTAGGTCTCCACCCCAGGCTTAGCAGTGGCTTTTCGCAGAAAATAATAACTAATCTGAGCCTTAGAGCAGAAGTGACAAAGGTACCTGGCTCCCTACAGTGGGGACAATGAGTAGGGGTGGACATACAGAGCAAGGCAGTTCTGTGGAACTCAGAGTCTCTGGTGTGGCCTTTCTCTTTCTTGGGGATATTGACCACAAACAGCCTAGCGGCTCATCCTTTTATGTGTGCCAGAACAAAAACATTTCTAGAACAAATGGTTTTGCTCCCAAACACCCTCCAATGTGTTAATGCTACTGTGTGTGAACCCTTTTGAAGATCTCCCTTCTCCTTCAGTACCTGTACCTGCCCCTTTCTCCTAAGTTCACACCTGAGCACGAGGACATCTTTAGAGGCTTGTGTAAAATACAGTGCTAACTACTAGGCTTGAAGCAGACTGTTAGTGCAATGCCCATTTTGCAAAAACAGGAAAATGCTTAGGGCTAGAGTTTCTGTTTTCAGTAATGAAAAGGGATATTCATAGGAGAAGACAAAGGAAGACAGAAGGCCCCTGCCATAGGCTAAACAGTTTGGCTGTTTTTATTTGTCACCAACAGAAACCCCAATTGACAAATATTCCTTTCATCCTCTTTCTGTCTCCTAAGGCATTCAACTGAATCTTGGGTTGTGTTAGCTCTTGACAGGGTAAACTTAGTTTTCCAGTTTATGAACACACATTTCAGGGGCACCGTGTATCCTCTAGCTGCACAAGACAGGTTGTTGTTGTTTTTGAAAGGATCTTTCTCTAGATGTACTTTTTGCCTGTGAAAACTGAAATGGTAAAGATGGACTTTGGAGACCTATATGTCCTAGAACATAGGTCTCTGCGGAAAAGAAGGAAGGAAGGAAGGAAGGAAGGAAGGAAGGAAGGAAGGAAGGAAGGAAGGAAGAAAGGAAAGAAGGAAGGAAAAAAGCCAATGTTTCAGACTTTTATAAAGTAAAATAACAGGTCAACAAACATGTATGAGGACTGAGGAGATCATTCTGTGTGGAAGAACACTTGCAACACAAGCATGAGGGCCCAAGTTTTGGTCCCCAGCACTTGGTAAAAATGGGGTGTGGCAGCATGTATTTATAAACCCCGTGTTGGGGGCCAGAAACAGATGGCTATGGGGGCTCTCTGGCCATCCAGCTGGTTCCTCACTTCAGGTTCAGTGAGATACTTTATCTCACAAAACAAGATGGAGGGAGATAGGAAGAAAGAGATGTAGACCCCCGGCCTTCACACATAAGAAAATATACCCACACACATACATGTACACATATGTATACAATGTATATGCAAACAGAATCACATATGATTAATGTTCAGTAGTGGGAGTAATAATCATATCACAGCTAAAGCTAAACAGTGGAGTCCAACTCTTCATCGTCAGCCCGCTCCCGCCAATTAGAGACTAAAGGCAGTCTGTGCCGTAGATTCAAAAGCTTGATGGAAACTGAGCGTCCCATGGTAAACGGTAGGCAGGGCAGAGTGTATTAGACACATGTGTATAATAAAGATGATAAATCTGCACAAGTATAGCTGTGATGAAATGTGTATAAAGACTTTGAACTCCAGAGAAGTAAGCAAAGCATAAATAGCTAGCATGCTCAGGCGGAGAGAAACCAAGCGCTATTTTAGCACTCGGGCCAGTGATAATTTATTGTGCAGCCTCTCCTGTTGAGTCAGTCTTTATGCAGTGCTATATATTAACTGAGACCAAAATAGTCTGTGCACATCACAGTCTTGGATAGATTACTGAGCCATCAGCAGAAGCTGCACCAAACAACCACTCCCCACGAGAAATGGATTTATAATATTTAAAATATTCATCTTTAAAAGCCCAAGCTGTTTTGACAATTTTTGTCTATTAATCAGTATGGTTCAGAAAGAGGTGGTGTGGCATATGTTACAGAAAAAGATGGCTAAGTGGTTTAGAAGCCAAACTGAAGGTCGAGACTCTGGATTGAGATTCCGGCTTACTAGCTAGGCTGGTCCCTAAGCCATAGTCAGTGGCATTAGTGAGTTCACCTACCTCTTACAGTTGGTGTGGAGATGAAATGAATTCATTTGAGACCGTATGTAAGTGAGATGGGGTGCGTTCAGAGTGATGTGGCCTAGACCTGAAAAAACCCGGGCAAGCACTAACTGCCGAGATAGCACACAGGCCTGGGAAGTGACTAGGTCAGTTACCTAGCCATTTTTAATTTTGCTGATAGCATAGACTCAGAGAATCAGAGCAAAGGCCTGAAGAGAGTGGACCAGAGTGAAGATTATGTCACATACATGCTCCCCAAACCACTGTGGTTAGGTGAGGTGACACTTATATCTGTCATGTTGGTTAGAGTTAGAGTCAACCAGAAGATGGATGAAGTGAAGGGTTTAAGTATAAGAGCATTTCTAGAGAGGACTGACCCACTGTGGGGAGTACTCAGACTGTGGTTCAGGTCTAATGGGGTAGGGGGAGTTCGGGAAAACTCCAATCACATGCTGGTATTTCTCTCTCCCCTTTCTTAGCTTCCTAGCCACCTCGACATGAACTACTGGCCTGTGGCACACCCGTGATTCCTATGAGGGGTTGACGCCTTTGAAATAGTGAACCACAACAAATAATTCCTCCTATCAGGTTATTGGCCACAGTCGTGTAAAAGCAGTGAATATGGGTAGCTACTGTTTCTCCAAGGTGTCCTTTTCTTGGTTCTGACTGACTGGCACATGTCTGCATCTGTGTGGTTCTGGAGCAGTCGGTCCTTGTAGGGGCAGGGCCATAGCTCCTTGCTGTGTGGCATGGCGTGTTGGTGCTCTACAGCAAACTGTCTCCAGAAAAAGCTGACCTTGAGAGGCGCATGGTTATCCATCTAAAATAAACTGTGCTGGGTAATGTACACAAGAGATGGGACACAGAGAGAGCAGAGCCTCCTCTCCAGGCAAGTGTTTACTCCGGAGACTGTGTGATTACAGACGTCCAAATGCCTTTCACAGACACGTTTGTCCACGGCCCCCACGCCTTGCAGAGGGTGCTGCCGTGACTTCTTGTCCTGCATTCAGTGGTTTAGAAGCAGTCTAGGACAAATCCTTCAACAAGGCCCCAGTAGGAGGGTCTGCGAGGGGCAGACACATTGCCTCTGTCCTTCTTTTCCTTGTTCTTGGCCAGGGGTAGGTTCTGGTCTGGAAAGTTTAGTTCCTGATTTCTCTAATGGCTTACCCTGGGAGTAAGTGAATTCTACCTTCCACACTGCAATCTGCCATGTTTTTATCTGTCTTAAATTGTTCATGGCCCATGGCAAGTAGCAGGTCAAAGGTCAGACCCCACCTTCAGTGTGATGGGTGTTTGCTCATTTAAGGACCAGCAGAGTTTCACACTCCAGGAAACATCACCATTCCAGCCATAGATGCCTCTAGGAGCTTAGGACGCCTGCTCTCAAGTCCCATCTCCCCTGAAACCCATGGTCTGCATCATATAAGGGATGGTTTTGCAGTGAGTTGTTCTTGTCTACAGGCAATTGCCCCAGGTAGGCACATGAGTTGTATTGTATTGCACTCTGCAATATTTCCTTAAGGAGACCAGTGTGAAGCAGAGTTCTATGCAAACTTTTCTGTCCTTCTCAGGGTATGAGCATTGTGTGAGTAATAAAACCGGGGAGCTGGTGCAGAATGAGCCAATGAAGCTGGTTTATAGTCTGGTTTATAGTACGGATCTCCCTGGGAGAGTGCTGTTTGCACAGCCACTCCTTGTTTCAGACCATTCAATGTATAGGGCAGCTGTAGTAGCTGCTCCCCTTTCTGGAACCCACCCTGGGTATTCCTATGATCCCAAGAGAGCAGTGTATGTTCTCCCAAGTCCCTTAGCAAGGCCAGCCTATAATGGCATGCTCTACCTACCAGCTGTTAGGAACTCTTGCTCCCTGCAGTCAGATTGTGGTAGCTGGTTGGTTGGTTGGTTGGTTTTGCACTTTTCCCTGCATGTGGATGATGTGGCTGGGCTATCTCTGGCACTATGTGCATCTTTTTGAATCCAGATTATATGAGTATGCTGGTGGCCAGCCTCCTTGTTAATTTGGTAATTCACCTGGTGAATCTCCTTCTGCAGGCTGTAGCTGATCAGTGTTGGTATGACAGCTCCCAACTTCAGTTGTACAATAAAAATGTTCCAGAGTTCCAAAAAACATTCCTAATGCCCAAGCCATAGCCCAAACCAGTTGCCACTCTCCCTATGCATATGACTCAGACCCCACTGAGTGACTTCACAGTTAGCAATACCAGGTATGACTGCTCTATAGGAGAGAAGTTAGGGAGCAAAGCATGGTAAGAGAAAAGAATACTCAGAAAACAGAGAACAAAGGCCAGAGCTGGAGGAGATACATAAGGGAGATGGTTGGTGTACCCTGGAAAACAGTCACCCACCAGCCGCCTCATTCCTGCCCTGACTCAGAATCCAGGGTGGCTCTGGAGGAAGATTAGGATCCTTGCAGAATCTTCTGAGTGCAGCACTTGATCTTTTGAAACATCACAGGGACTACTTTTTAGCTGAGGACCCCTAATATAGGGTCCATTTGAATTTCTCTCCAATGTTGGTTTCTCAAAAAAAAAAAAGAAGAGGAAGAGGAAGAGGAAGAGGAAGAAGAAGAAGAAGAAGAAGAAGAAGAAGAAGAAGAAGAAGAAGAAGAAGAAGAAGAAGAAGAAGAAGAAAAGCCAGTTTATCATGAGGATTTGGTAGAAGGGTAATGAAGGTGAGAAGGAGGCAGGCATTCTGCAATGGTCGCTTACTAATCATGAGCATTAGTAGGAATCCACACTTCTGTTTCAGTAGAAACCCTCCACTCTCCTTAGTTGTTTCTGCTTTCCCAAAAGCAATTTTGAGACACTGATTTAGGAGAATAACCTTTTTTGGTTTTGTTTTGTTTGTTTTGTTTTTGGGAGAATAACTTTTTAAAAAATCTTGATTTATGTCTGTTATTTCTCCAAGCTCCCTGTAGTTCTGAGACCGCCAGTGCTTGAGGCTGTGTCTACTGATAAGGACTCAAGGGCTGTGGACCACAGAGCCCAGCACACACTTTGCTTCCCCATACTCTATCCTCTCTGTGCTTCTTCTTCTCTTTCTAATGACTTCAGCCATCTGGTCTACCTCAGCATGACAAGGAGTGTTGAGCAAGATGGGCTGGGGACAGCAACCACCCAGTAACATAATTTTAACAAGGTTCCACTTTTCATTTACAAGTCAAACTGAGACGAATTCTAAACATGGCATCTTCTAATTTAGTAACTCCACCAAAGGAGGCGACAGTGTTTGCACTTCTGAGTGTAGAGGCAGAAATGAGGTGTTCCCTCCCTTACCATACTCACTCTGAAAGCCCAGAGTTAACGGCTCTGGGGCACCTAATGGAACAACACCTTCTCAGCTTCTGTTTGTGTTGGAAAACATGAAAAGTCCCTTGGAAATCAGTGAGCCAAAAGGACTGCTCATGGACATATTTCCACTGGGTGCTGTGGGAATGCTGGCCTGCAGGAGCCCACAGATCCAAAAGTGGGTCTTTTGCTTCTTCTTTTTGCTATACTTATAATAAGAAAAAAGACGAAACTGCCTGTATCTACAGCAGGAGCCGCCGGAGTTGAGAGTCAGGGAACTCCATCACTAGTAGAGGGCAAGGAGTGTTATTGGAGATACACTCACCCAGCAGTGTAGCTTGAGTCCTCATGCTGCTCCTGGCAAAGTTCCCACCAAGGACAGCCCCTGTTGCCTGGCAGGGAACCACTCCTGTTGCGGTGGTGGGCCTGGGAAAGTAGAAAACACCATGGAGAGTAAGCCTGGGGTGCAGTGGGCAGACAGTCCTTGCCTCCTCCTCTCTCTAGGGAGATCAGTGTGGCCACAGGAGGCCCTGTGGAGTCAGAGAGCTGAAGCCCTTTATTTCCCACTTCACAAAGGAGTAGGAGAATTCCTGCTGCAATTTTTGCTTAAGAACCAGAATTCCTAGCAACACCAAGAGCTTCTCTTGATTATGGAATTTGAACCTCTCTTTCTCTTCCCTGCTCTTAGCTGTGTGACTGGGGTACCATGCTGTGATCGATTCAGAAAGCAACTTTACCAAGTGGTATTTATCTTCATAATATTAAGACTCCTTTTTCATAGCCTATCTATGGTTCCAAAAATATCTGCCATGAATCTTAAGGAATTTGGAGAGAAGAAAGGGGAGAAGAAAAAGGGAGTATGCCTAAATGATGGCACAGACTTCTCCAGCCTTATTTAACTGGGGCCCGCAGTCTTTCATGAATGAATAGAATTCATCCCAGCACCTTTTTGACACATGCTGACATACAGAAGTCTCAGTGAGAAAGGAAAGAAGAAACTAAGTGATTGGCCAACCAGAGCGTAAGGACGGTGATGAGAGGTAGCATCTCCTTCACTGTGCGCTCCTTTATGCACTGAACACCATCTATGTTGTCCACTCTTCTTCACTAGATTCCTTGCTGAGGAGCCAGGGCCTGTGGTTGTCTCCCATTCTAGAAATGTGCTAGACCTGTCTTGATGGGACTCTGTTGACTAAATACTTGTTCTTTGCTCCTGAGTGCTTGAGCCAGTGAGGGGCAGGACTGATTCTGTACAGCCCTGTTGTCTCCTCTTTTGGTGGTTTCAGGGTCCGGGGACACCAACAGAGACCATGGTTGTGTCAAGCCAGGAACCCAGATGTGGGTCTCAACAGCAGCCCAGGCCCAGACAACATCCTGGCCCTGGATGGCAATCAAGCTACTCACCTCAACCCGCTCCCTCTTCTCTTGCCTCTTCAGCCATGTCTCTGTCCACAGGACAGAAACCACTCCATCTCTCTTTCTCCCGGAACCAAACCAATGACCCTTTGCAATGAACACTTGCAAGTAAAGACACATAGACAAAGGGGTTTACTGTGTGACTCACTATATCATATTACAGCTTCCATAACGAGGTTTTTAATTTTTTCATTTTTTTCTTAAATTTTGTTTTATTTGGAGAGGCAGTTTGCAGGGGTGGATGGTGGATGCGAAGGGATGAGAAATGAATGGGATCAAGATGCATGATATGAAAGACACAATGAATAAATAAAAAGAAAGGAAAAAGGAAAAAGAAAGTTAAAAAAAATAGACTAGTTCTTTAGCCCACCCAAAGACCACTGTTGATAGTCATGTGGTGTGTGATCTGGGACCTGTGCTGAAGCACCCCAGCGTGTGCTTCTGTGGGCACCGCATCATGAATTAGAACTGCCAGGGTCTCCCTCTTTCCAGGAAAGCATGGGAGGGGTTTCTGCTTGTTCAGGCATAGACAGCACCAACGAGCTGGAACAAACAAGCAGCCTGTGATTCCAGAGGGGCCCAGGCTGCCTTTTTGAAAACTGGGGTGCTCTGTGGGTCTGAGAACCTGGGAATGCTATAACCACAGCAGCCTGCATGTGACGCAGTGCAAACTGTGGATTTTCTGCCCATGCTTTGCGATTCTTCCTACCCTCTTACCCGTACTTCAGAGCCCTTGTGGGCACCGCTGGGCTTTCAGGACTCGGTCACCCTTGCCTGCTCTCTGAGGCAAAACTTTTTTGTGTTAAGAGCTGGAGACTAGGTAACACAGCCATGACATCTGTGCCGGGCTTTGGGAAGTCTGCACAGATTACAAAACAGGCTCACGAATGGAGTATCCCGCTGCATTCTAAGATGATTTAAAACTGCGCTGGTGCCTTTCCACTTTAATTGAATCAGATCCCATGGCTTCTGTGATTCCCAAATCCTCCATAAAGTCTCTGCAACTGGCTCCCTGATCCCACCCTCTAAAGCCCCCTCATCTCCCCTGCCTGGGAACCTGCCCTTTAAATTTGACATGGCTGGGATTTTAATCGCTTCTCAAAGGCACAGTGACAATTTCACAACAAAGCAGGGAAGGGGGGGAGTTTTGTTTTCTGCTCTGATTAAGAGAGCAACTGTTCTCTCCTTGTCCCCCAGGGCCAAGTCTTGGCACCAGGCTGGGGAGACCTCGAACTTAGAGTTGCAACATCTATCCGATGCAATGATTCTGGGGCCCTCAAAGGTGAATTGCAGCTGTTTGAAGAAAACTCTACAGTCTTGTTTAGAAGATTCTCAGCCCTTGTTTTATGTCTTTTCTTCCTGGCAGAGAAACCAGGAAGTTTTTTTCCCCAGGATCCCAGGCAGGTAATGTTCTTCCCCAAACTCTACTTTAATCTGATGCAAATGGCCATTCTTTGCTTTGAGAACATTTGCCCACGTCCATAAACTGTTTCCACCTTGCACATTGGAGATGTGACTGCAGAATTTCCCCCTCCTCCCAGACACATTTCCAACTCCAGTTACAATTCAAGGTCACTTTCACTTCTCAACAGCCCTTATAGACCTTTGGTCTTTTAGCACCATGGAACGGCTTCCTGTCATGTGACTGGCCATGACCAGGTAGTGGCTAATGTTTTGATGATGACAATTGGCAAGGCCTCTTATTCAGTGCCATTATTTATTCATTATTTTATTTATTTTTATGTGTATGTGTGTTTCGCCTGTGTGTGTGTAGCTAGATTATGTCCATGCTCAGGGCCATGGAGGCCAGGACTCCTGGGACTGGAATTTACTGACAGTTGTGAACTTGAACTGTAACTAGCTAATAATTTTGCTCACAACCAAGCTTGTGTGACTCCTGGCCTTTGATTTTTTCTCACAAGGGATCTTGGCCTGGGTGTTGTTGGCTCACTGGGACTTTGCATTTAGGGAAGTGGCTGATGAGCAAGTGTCTTTTCCTGTTGTGCCTATTTTACAGTCCCATGCTGACTGTCTTGGAGAGAGTGTGGTTGAATTCATTCTTTGATATGAAGATGAGAATATACAAGGAGCACTTTCCCAATACTTTCCCAAGTTATTGAAGTGAATCTCAGAGATTGGCTTAGAAGCCAACAAGGCCCTAACTAAACCTCCTTAAAAGACCCTCATTACTTTCTTCTTGCTCCAGATTTGGGGTTCTGTATTTTCTGGTGGTCCCTAAAAATACTAAAGCCCAGACATTTAAAGGGAAAAAGTCTAACTTGCTAAAATGTCTTTGTTCTACATCAACAATACTAATTTATTAATACTTATGCTAGGTTCCCTGACTCTGGAAAAGTAACTGTCAATTTAAACATGGACAAAGATTCCGATTAAAGGCATCAGTTGTCATTAAATATGGGGGTGGCTACTGAGGTGTGAGTGGGTCTCCCAGGAGTCTGTGGGGTGGTCTCTGGAGCGACAGTATGAAGGGGAAGGGTCTTTAAGATGAAGGGTGCATGGAAGGCCATTGTACCACTGGAAGCCTTGCCTCTAGAAGTGAGCTAGTTCTCATGAGAGTGGGTTATTATAAAAACAGAAAGTGACTTCCTCTTTGCCATGTTATCCCACTCTCAAATGTGACACTACCAATGTCCCGACACCCACCATACCCTCGTCACTGGAGGCCAAACTGAAAAGAATGCCCATGTCATGGAGTTTTAACCTCAGAACCTGGCCCTTCGAGGAGCCTTCATCTTAGCAGCAGAAAACAGTGATAGGGTTGTGAACAGCACCCAGGTGACCTGTCGTAGGAGGCCGCTTGTCTGTTCCCGGCTGCTCAGCCCCGAAATAATCACACAGAAACCATATTATTTGCAATACTGTTTGGCCAATAGCTTAAGATAGCTTAAGTGTATTTCTGGCTAACTCATATCTTAAATTAACCCATCTCCATTAATCTGTGTATCACCACGAGGCTGTGACTTACTGGGTAAAGTTCTGGCATCTGTCTTTGGCGGGGCTATGTGGCATCTCACTGACTCCACCTTTTTTCTTCCAGCATTTGGGTTAGTCCCCCGCAACCTATATTCTGCCCTGTGCAGGCCTAACACAGTTTCTTCATTAACCAATGGTATTCACAGCATACAGAGGGGAATCCCACATCAGTGACCCAAGAGGAACATCCTCCCAGATCAGCCTAGATTTGGCTGAAGTTAATCTCATGGCAGGCATACAGAGTGCTACAGTGAAACCCTTGATGGAGCACCCTGTAGAAGACTTGTCTCTTTAGCCAGATGTTTTGTGTTTTAAGAATTCCTTCTGTTGTTTTCCTTTTGTAGAGTTAACTTCATAGCCTGCACAGAGGCTTGGTTGCATAGTTTGCCCTTCCCCTGGTCTTAGGAAAGGTAAGATGATTGTAATTGCTCATGTCTACCTCATCACACTCCTGCTCCTCGCTCACTCATCTCCCTTATCCACTAACTTGTTCAGTCATTGCTTTATTTCTTCATCCATTCACTCATCAACTAGGGAAGGGTTTATCAACAAGCGCTGATGGTCCACTGGAGAGCGCCAAGCAGCTGAGCATCTGTCTTGAATGCACAGCAAGAGGGTGTGGTTCCCCAGTGCTGCCCAGGAACCTGACCACATGCATTGACTTTCCTGTGCTTGTTGCCTCCTGCCCAGTGCATCCCTAGACTCCAAACCGAGGAGAGAGGGAGGGAGAGAGAGAGAGAGAGGGAGGGAGGGAGGGAGGGAGGGAGGGAGGGAGGGAGGGAGGGAGGGGGAGAGGGAGAGGAAGAGGGAGGGAGAGGGAGGAAGAGGGAGGGAGAGGGAGGGAAAGGGAGGGAGGGGGAGAGGGAGAGGAAGAGAGAGAGAGAGAGAGAGAGAGAGAGAGAGAGAGAGAGAGAGAGAGAGAGAGAGAGAGACTAGTTTCTCGGGCCAGGTCTCATCATTGTAGAAAACGCTTGGCTAGTCTGCAAATGAACTTATCCCATGGGTTCCCAAACGCTAATTTCCACCCTGCCCTTACTCCCTGACTTAATAAAATCCTAGCCTGTCAGTAGCCTATGCAGAATACTGACTGGTGATCTTCTAGGTAATGCACAACCAATTGCATGGGTAGGAGCTTGAGTTGAGACCATTTCTTGGATTTAGCTTGGTGCCAGAAGCGTCCATCCTACAGGTTGCCTTGAATCTTTTTTTTTTCTTGCTTGCATGTATGTAAGTGCGCTGTATGCATGTCTGGTGCCTGTGGAGGCCAGAAGATGTCACCAGATCTCTGGAACCAAATTTACAGAGGGCCATAAGTCAGCATATGGGTGCCAGGAACTGAACATTGGTCTTTTGCAAGAACATCAAGTTCTTTTAATGGCTGAGCCGTCTCTCTAGCCTCAAGGTTGCTGTACTTTTAGACAGGTCTCAGATTAACTCTGGGATCCTAATAGCTTTACTGCCTGATGTAAGTAGGGGCTCTGAGTTGCATTTTGGATACCAGGGTAGTGGGAAGAAGAGCCAGAGGGATTAGAAAACCTGAATCTCACACCTCGCCAACACCAGTTTCCTAGACCAGACCACCTATCAAGCTTCCTCACCTTAGAATTGCTGCTTCTGTCCATGGGTGACACAAGGCCACCAACCTACTGCTGGCTAGCACACTTGCTGTGCCAGCTTTTACTGCAGTACAAATATAGTCTGCTTGGCCTGGAGGCATGCCATGCTGGTTTTAAATATTTTGAGTATGACTCTTGGAAATAATATAAGGCGTTTGCTGATGAAACAACACACCATTAGACATTTGAGTAACTGCAACCCCCACGTCAGACTGAAAGTATGTTTCTTATATATATTTTTTATCAACTAATAAGTGAAGTTAGTTCTCAAATATACTTATATGTTCAAAGTTCAGCAAAGGATAGATAGTCCCAAATTGTGTCTCACCATCACTGATATTTAGCACCCTGAGTTTCTGGAGAATGAACTATATCTGGACCTTACAAAATGACTAAAGGACCACACATGGTGGCCTTGTTAAGGAAGATAATATTTAAGGAAGGTAACTTTTAGCAAAATATTAATCTCATGGCAGATGTCCTTCAACTTCTTTGTGGGATGCGTGAAAGGACAGCCTAGGTGACAGCACTCATCAGTGTTTCTAAAGGGTGTGCTGTATGCTCTTAGAGAGGTTCACCAACACCAGTGTTTGGGTGCAGACAGCAGAGATGCATTTGTGCTGAGGAAGGACCACAGAGCCTCTCTAAGCTTTTTGTGATGGGAGCATGAGTGTCCTCATTCTTAAGTAGAACCTGGGGAAAGAAAAGCCGGAGGCTATGAAATGACAGGAAATCCAGACACATGCGGAAGAGTAGGGAGGCTAAAACCAAAAGCAAGTCCAGACATCCTCACATCGCCTGCTGGGAGTTCCACTTCCGTTTCTCAGTGAGCTTCATGGTCTCAGCTTGGTCCTCAGCATTTAGTAAATAATTGCTGACCTAGGAAATAAGTGACTTGATCCCTAGCTACTGAATGACATATATCCCTTTTAGACCTCAAAGTATAAAATGGGAATCAAAATAATCCTTATTTCAAAGATTTATTTGATTACATATGAATTACAAGAACTACATGATTGTACAAAAATACACATCTATGTACATATATGATCTATATTAACATATATAATCTATATTAACATATAAGATTAACAAACATATAGTATGTCTTTGGGGAATGAAAATGGCATACCTCCATCCCAGAAAAATTCATAAGCATAATATACCTAGCCTAATATTGTTAGAGAATTTATGAATTACCCAAACCAAATACAGAATTTTTTTATTCAAGAGGAAAACCCTTTCTATGACAAAATATTATGCTTATGTTTTTCCTTTAAAAGAACTGAAAGCCAAATTTAGCCACATTCAGTATTCTACAGTAAATGGCTCTTAATACTTACCAGTCCCTAAGACTTCTAAGCTCAGTCATGTCAGGAATATGCCTGATGAGAAGCCTGCTGCAAACAGGGGGTCTTATATGATTATTATAACTCTCAGTAATGGAATTGGGCCCATAACAGTTGGAAATGGCTATGTGATCATATTAACTCATTTCTAAGCTTAGCTCCTCATGGGGAGTAACTTGCTACTCCTCACTTGTGTGGACTAAAAATGTACCTTTCTCTTCCACTTTGCTCGCCTAACTCTATTTAGAACAACCGACTACATGGGTTCTGAGACACACTCCTCCTTCCATTTTCTGGGCTCTGCTTTGGATCCCAGGACTCTAACTTGTTAAACATATCATTTATTTTTTATTTTAGTTTAAATGTCCCCTTCAAAAGCACCAGGGGAAAACATTTTTAGCCTCACTGAGAAAACAAACATGTTTAAACAAATAACATTCAAAATGTTCAGGTAGAGTTGGGGTTTTCTGACATGGTCCAGGAATATGCACCCCGGAAACAGATTCTTTTTCTTCATCTTCACTGTTTCAGTCTTTCTGGAATAAAACAAAGATGTTCAAAGAACACAGCTTCTACACCAGAGTTTTTTTGCTAGTCTCTGAGGTTATCCCAAAGTAGGCAAGGTAGTGCTACTGCTGTTTCTAACCGCTGCTCCTAGACATGCTGTGCAGAGTCTGTGGAAATGCCGATAGCAGTTTGTTATAGCGTGGTCTCTTTGTCTCTGCACAACACTTTCACTCAAGCAGTGAGTGCCTTGGCCCAGCGGCTGTAGCTATTAACCACTCTGATGGTCGCGCCTATGGTAAAAGGAAGAGGAAATGGTCATAGAATCCACACCTGGGATTTGGGCCACTACCTCCTATCCCCTGCAAAGCCACAGTGATCTTAGTAGGTGCTAGAAGGAATATAAGACATGGAAGGTGAGCTTGAATGGGAACTCCATGATGGAATAAGGCTTTGTGGTGATGTAACTGTTTGGTGTCACCCACGCTCCTGTAAGTAACCCCTCAAGCACGAGCTGTACAAGTAACCCCGAGAAGCTTGGTTTGCCAATCTGGACTTCAGTGGAATGCTATGTTGACCTACTGTCGCCCTACGGGTGAACAGACGTTTGTTCGTGGCTCTTCAGAAAAAGTGCATACAGCATAGTCCAGGGCAGAAAGGTCGGCTGTGAAGGGGAATGAATCCTGACTAGAGACTCGGTAGTTCCCTTAGGCATGAGGGTTTTCCTACTCTCAAGACCATTTTAGATTGAATTTGGTCATTTTAAGTGCATTGCTTCCTTTTTTGATCTTTGATTCCTCAAAGATCCAAGGTGGGGAAATAGATTTTGATTTAGAAGCAAGATTTATCTCATGAGTTCTTCAGGGCCAAGCGTGCATTATTCTTGCTCACAGGTGGGGAGTGTTAGGAGGGAATTGCCATCTGATGCGTGAGTTAATGCTGGTAGGACCCAGAAGCAATGCCACGCTACTGCTCTACCCATCTCTGGAATTGTTCTCCAGCCTCCGGCAACGCTTTCCTTCACTGGGCTTCTGCCTCGCTGACTTCAGGATTCCAGTGTGCACTGCATTTTGGAAATCAGCTTGAACAGCCTGTACCTTCTGTTTATTATTAAGCCAGGCATGTATCAAGTGGATGCTTCATCCCTAACAAATAATGCCTTTATCTACTATGGCGTGAGGCATGTTTACCATACAGAATCGGCCAGTTTTCTTCCTCAAGGCTCTCCAGTTTCACTTTACCCTTGGTGTGGCAAGGCTGTCTCGTAGTTTCACTTAACAGAATCTTAGAAGACCAAATGTTATCACTTGGTTGGTTATCATCACTTACATCCCTTCTCATCTTCTACCTGCAAGTACTCTGTGCTCTCAAGCCTCCTGCACCCTTAGGCTATCAGTCTAAGCATTTTATTTATGCTTCATGTGAATTTATTAGGATCTCCTAGCCTCTCTGCTTCCCAAAGAGAACTGCCTTTATTCACTCTGTGCTAGTAGAAGCCAAACGGTAGACACTTGGGATGTGACTATTGGCTATGTAAATCCTCTCATTTCCTAAAAGGTTTAGGGTCAGAGAGTAGAAGAGAAGGCTTGGAATCTCCTCTTTTTACCTACCAAGCTTGTTTCAAACTTCAGGGATTTACAGTAAACTCTGACATCACCAGATGAGAAACGCACATTACATATGGCTTGCGAGTACTTAGGGAAATGCTTATCTTATTCAGTGTAGAATAAAATATTAATAATTATTATGAGAAAACTCCACTCAAACCCAGTTTATAATATTCCACTAACATAATTTCAAATATGACTCTTTCCAGTCTTCGAAAAGTGTCTACTTACTAAGCGTCCTAGTGAAAGGATGTTTTCCTAGCGTCTCTGGCAGAAGGCCTCACCTTGCTATAATTGCCTTGTTGGTAGTTGGCAGCCAGTTACCAAAACAGCAGGAGGAAGGCCTGTGCCATGAGCTCTGCAACTGCCAATGAGCAGCCAGTTAATGCCGTCATTGTCTCGCTATTTACACCCTCGTCCTACCTCATGTGTGCTCTGAAGTAATTCCTAGGATTAAAAACATTTTAGATGTGTTTGATTTTCGAAATGTTTGCATACTCATAAAAATTACATATCTTGGGTATCTGACATAATTCTGAAGATAAAATTCATCATGGTTTCATACACAGCTTATACATCTGAGTTGAAGTTAATATCATGTGTTGACTATGAGCCATCCCATGAGGTCAGTACTAGTGGTGTCTTGTTGATGCTCAGATGCTCTTGGATTCAGGGTAGTTTAGACTTGAGGTCTTCACACTTTCAACTTGTACTAGGGGATGACATTCTAAGGGTTATATATGACCCCAAAATTTAAACATTCAACTATAAAGAGAAATGGAGAAGGTAAATAAGAAAGGGAAGTTGAATGGGAAAACTTAAATGTGAGCAACCTACTAGCCATGTGTCCAAACGACCTGCGAACTACCATGGAGACAGGTATTGGGTCTTTTTTTCCTGCCTGACAAAAGTGAAGAAGTCAAGGTCAGTTAAAAACTGGCATCCCAGTTATTACTTGCTAGCAATGAACACTTGTTATGAACCAGAAAACATTCAGACATCTCTGCTGTGTCCGTGTAAACCTGAAGTTCCCAGAGGCTGCCTTGTCTGCATGGTGTGAACTAATGATTTATTCATTTATTGTTACGAAAGCTGGCAGAGTATTGACCATGAGCATTCACTCTGTTAAGCATATCACATTTAGTAATTCATTTAGCCCTTGTAAGAACCAACTGTGGCATATGCTATCACTATCCCATTTTATCAATGAAGAAATTAAGGCTCAGAAATATCAAGCAAATTGTCCATTATCACACAGTGGTAAGTGACCAAACCAAGGTCGAATGGCTTGGTCTTGGAGCCAGATGTCCTCTCATGCAGGAGCCACTCAGATGCAGTGGTCCTCATGGAGATGCTGATACTATCAGTCTAGTTGTTTTATTACAATTTTAAAAAAACACAAAACTACATACGTGGAACATCTCATTTCTTCTCCCTAAATTAAAAAAAAAATCAGATACAGCCAGGCAGTGATGGTGCATGCCTTCTATCCCAGCACTTGGGAAACAAATGTAGGTGGATTTCTGTGAGTTCAAGGTCATCCTGGGCTACAGAGATAGTTGCAGGACAGACAGATCTCTGTGAGTTCAATCTCAGCCTGGGCTACAGAGTGAGTTCCAGGACATCCAAGGATATACAAAGAAATCCTGTCTCAACACCCCACCCCACCCCACCCACTGCTACCACAAAAGAAATTGCAAGCTATATAATGAAGAATTTTATTGATTTGGGGCTCTTGATGCCGGTTATGGGTGATATAACTCTTGGTACAAAAGTTGGCTTCTCTAATAGGATTGTAGCAGTGGCAGTAGTGACATGTAACCACAGAAATGAACCCTCTAAGACTGCTATGCCAGCTTGTGACATGGGAAGTCAGGTCCAGTATTAAAAGGGAATCAGTTTGCCCATGGCTCAAGAGGATTTAACTGTTCTTGGCAATGCAATGGGAAAAAGACACATGGGCTCCCTTGAAATGTCTTGGGTAGACCCCCACCCCCCACTCTTCAATAGAGCCACCCAGTCATCCCATGCAGGTGTGGACAGTCTTGTTATCAAAGACCCCAGGAAGGAACTCTGGTGCCCCGATAATCTTTTAACTTGGTGAATGTCATTTGGTAGAAGAGAGTCTGTCTTTAAAAAGAAGTTATGTATTTAAGGACAGATAGGTAGGTAGATAGATGGATGTGTGGATGATAGGTTAGGTAGATAGATAGATAGATAGATAGATAGATAGATAGATAGATAGATAGATAGATTAAATAGATTTAAATGGATTAGACAATAGCAAACAGAGGGAGGATGGCCGTGAGAGCCGGTTGAACGCTTTTCAATGTGGCCTATTTATTGAAGCTCTAAGAGCCATTCAAAACAGATACCACATCCATCACCTTCCCCTCCCACAAATTTTACACACATTCCACAGCTCTAACGCCTCATTGTGTTGCCTTGTCCAAATCTGTAGCTGTTGGTGTCCCCAGTTTAAGTGTGAGAAGGCAAGGATTATCTCTTTTCCTTTCGTGTAGTTCCAACACTGCCCACTGTACAGTGTTTGTAAGTGCTCCCTAGCAGGAAGGACAGAAGGAAAGACGGTGGGAGGGAAGAAGGAACAATAAACTCATAAAGATACTGCTGTTCAGGGTGACACATACACTGAGTACAGCTTCCATGTCCTGTAGGCTGTTGTGTGGCCCCAGTCTGCTGCCGTGACCTGTAGGGGCTCACTCCCTCACTTTCACTATTGTCTTACTTAAACACCTTCCTTTGCAAGTTACTGTTAATGTTAATATTATTGTTATAGGAACATGCATCATTATCCCCCACTCTCAGAGGCCCTGCCCACTCACCTCAGCCAGAATACTTCACACTACACCCCAAGTGCAAACCCTTGAAGATCAGGTTCCTCCCTTCCACAGTATATCCTGTCCTTGGCTTCAGTGAGGCCTTCCTCCCCTCCCCCACCCCCATCTCTCTCTTTTTCCTGGCTTTTTAAAACTGGGATCTTATACACGTATGAAGTCCTGAGGACTTTCACTGTCCACAGCCAGCAAACACCTCCTGACCATGAATCCAGGGCCCTGCAGCAAATGTGGGTCTCACCTGGTTTAACAAGGCCTCAATGGACTTGTCTACGGTAAAGAGCACAGCTGAAAGTGCTGTGGCCAAGCCTTGTGGCCTTCTGGGGCTCTGATTTCAACCCCATGCTGGACTGCTTCTATTACTGCCTATTTTCAACACTGCCATGAAGCGTGGTTGGTTGTTCTCTAGAGTACAAGGCCTTTGAGGACACTCTTTACTTATTCTTCTCTGTCACCTACTCCATATCTGGGTCACTGTCATTCAGTAAATGCTTTTTGAACAGGTGAGCGCTGATGGCTGGGCTGTTAACCAAACCTGCAATGTTTTGGACTTGACCCTGACTGGAGTGCTGAGGATACACAGAGAAAAGCTGGGACCTGGTGGGTGTGTGCTCTGATGGAGGCACACAGCAGCAGATTAGAAAATCAGTGACTTTATTTTCAATGTCTGCTTCGGAGAGATGGAACTACTATATAGAGCTGACAGGGAGGTGGTTTCACTAACTTCGGCAGGGGTCTCTGTGGGATAGCATTTTAGGCTGAAAGATCTGCGAGGAGGAAGGTAAGGTGGACATTTTGTTCATATGCTGACAACATCTGCGCATGACCCAGGGTCTGAAGCATTGGGGTCCTCAGCATGGCTGTGCTTATGTTAAATGACACACATTCACTCAGGACTCCCTGCACTCCCCACAGCCCTTTGCCTTGATCCTAACTCTTCCCTGGGTCTTCTTCAAATGTAGCATAGGAGAGATCTGAGATCAGAGCAATCTCTCTACCTCACTGACATGTGGATTAAATGCTGAACAGGGCAACGGGGACAGGAACAGGTGCCAGTGAGGATAGTGTTGGAAAGATGAAAACAGGAGGTCCTTTGCCTGGAAGGTGGGAGGTCTTCTGTGAGGTATCCGGGAGATGGAGATGAAGCCATCTGAAGACAATGAAAACAGATCCATGGAAGGGGAGAGCTTCCAGCTGGGGAAGAGATACAGATACCCAGAGTTACACCAAGTGATGTTCATCTGAACCAAACACTCCACTGATGGTGGCCCCCTCCTCAGGGTTGCATGTAACCCACTCCCCAGAAGAGGTACATGTTGTCCATCTTTGTATCCTCAGGCCCACTCTCTCTTCCTGATAATGGTGTCTAACCCAACTGAATTGTTGGAAGCAGGCCCTGTAGCCTCTCTTGACAATGTAGCGAATGGGCTAAGAAGGTTTGGATCACCTTGGACATTATAAAGTTGCCTACCCCAGAACCAACAGTGCTGTCTTGACACAGTTTGACTGCTTCTCAAAAGTTTTCTAATGCATGAGGTGGCTTTTCAGTCACAGGAAGAAGGAATGCTGCATCCAGAGCCTGGATTCAATGAAACCAGATTTTTCAAAACAGTTCTTAGCATCTTCTACTACAGACACTGGTCTGGGCAGAGCTTTTTATTTTATTGAATCCAGCTGAATAGCTTGAGTACATTAATAATGGGGCTTCGTTTCCAACCACTGCCTCCCAGTCTTTCCCTCTAAAAGCCTTATGGTTAGCTTAAGCAACTGCTAATGCATGAGTGATTGTTGGTGGCATTATTTCCTGCCGAGACTTTACCACCAGGAGAAGGTTGCTTTGTTTTCTGTTTTTTTTCCCTTGTTCATAATCTGGAGTTCTATATGTGTAGATGAATATAACCATTTTCTAAGAATAACCAAAAGATCTAACTGCGGTCATGATTTGAGTTGCATTCAGTTTTTTTATATTGAGAAATTAAAAATTTGGAAAGATATTTGTAGTAATAAGGGCGCTGCAGGGCTGTGTCCCCAAAACCCCAGCCGCCTGCCCGGCTAGCTTATGCCCCGAAATAATTACACAGACACTGTATTCATTTAATCACTGCTCTGGCCCATTCCTATCTAGCCTCTTCTAGGCTATCTCTCGCACCTGGACTAACTCATTTCTTATCATCTGTGTAGCACCGGTCTTACCGGGAAGATTCTAGCCTAAGTCCATCCTGGGTCGGAGCTTCATAGCGTGCGTCTTCCCTGGAGCAGGTAGCATGGCGTCTCTCTGAGGTGTCTGCTCCGGAGAGGAGAGCTGTGGAGTCTGACCTCACTTCCTCTTCCTCCCAGCATTCTGTTCTGTTTACTCCACCCACCTAAGGGTGGGCCTATCCAATGGGCCTAGCAGTTTCTTTATTGCTTAGCCAATGAAATCAACAGATTGATATATGACACTCCCACATCAGATATTAGATGTGTAGTCATTGAAAGAGAACTTCTAAAGACTTGCTCAGATTATGAATTTGGCATCTGGATTCCCAGGGCAGACAAGCAGATTCTTTTTAAACCTTGTATATTTCAAAGGAAATTCTACGAACTGGGATCTCACGATGCCTTACTTCTTTGTGAAGATGGAGATCTCTGAGTTTCTTATCACTGGCCTGGAGTTCGAGGGATGACAGCTCTTGGGTGTTTGTGTGGAACACGGGCTCTTCTTTGCTGTGGTGAGCGAGAGCAGGACATACTCCTTGTAACCAGTAGCATAACATGGCTGCAACAAGCCCACAGTGGGGTCCAGATCCCCTGAGTCCAGTCTCCACAGGGCACTTTCTTCCTTGTGACTTTAGATCATTTACTTCCTGTGCCTCAGTTTCCTCCTGCATAGAGTAGGGGTAACTACAGTAGCCGTAATTACCTGGGTCAGGATGAAGATTAATGGGTTGATATTCCCAAAATGTCTGCTTGCCATGCTACTTAAATGACTCTTATTTGTCATTGGTTGAATATTCACTGCATTTATTCCTTCACTTAGTTTCTGCTGGGATTAAAAAGTAAAGATTGCGTTTAGATGACAGGCAACCAGACTTAACCGAGGGCTAACATTTCACAAAAACCTTGCGTATTATACCCTTCAGGCAAAAATCAAGTACCTATCTTCATCTGGAGCTTGATTTGACCTTGGCTATGAGTCTAGAGAGGAATAAAGTATGGGGTCCCCATGCTGTCAAACAGCAGCCGAGTACCCTGCAATCCAACATGATCATATCATGTAGCGACCAAACAAGAAGAGATGCAGTAAAAACTGGGAGGGTGAGCAGAGACAGGTGTTAAGGACAGCGTGAAGAGTTGGATCAGGAGAGCTTCATGGTGGGCTTTCAGGTCGAGTACCAGGCTGCCTGCGCTGAGGAGGTGGGTTAAGAATTAGGTTCTGAGTGGCACGGGGAACCAGGAGAGTGAAGATATAGAGATTAGTAAAGAAGTGGGAGTTGCGGTTGAGGGAGCAGGGGTGGGGTGTCAGGGAGCTGGGGTGGGGCTGAAGTCCCCTTGTCCTCATTAAAGGTTCAGGTGAAGATGCCGCTCTGACGTCCACTTGAGAGAAACTGCAGGACTAACCTAGAAGATAAGGAGAGAGGGGCCAGAGAGTGGCGGTCTTCATGAAGCAGGCAAATGAGGTAGGATCTGCTTCAGCAGAAAATAGGAACTGAGAAAGAGGTAGGAAGTACTCTCGAGAGTGCTTGGCAGCTGTGTCCTTGCGTGTCCTCAGTGAGTCCCCTGACTTGGTTCTGACACCAAGCTCTAGTAAAGGGAGACTAAGTCAAGTTGGGAGATAGAATCACTGGAATACACCTGAACTGCCCAAATGACAGCAGATCCCAGGAGTGGGCTTTGCATTAAAGTGAAGGCGCATTCTTGGGTGGGTCTGTTTTGGGTATGGGGTTGCATACCAACTCTATCCCATTAGATATACATTTTTACTAATGTGGAAATGGGAACTACTTAATTTTATGTTCTTGGATCCTTATCCTGCTAGATTTGGGGGCATTTTCTAAGGTATCCAATGATTACGAAAGCTAAATGTCTTTCTTATTTTCTGTCGTTGGGTGATGTCCTTTGCTTCTTCTCCTGGGAACTTTCCAAGATCTCACTGTAGAGTGGCAGCCCTGGGCAGCTCGTCTCGGTCATTGCTCCCTCCTGTTCAGCAAAAGGAGATAAACAACATGTGTGAAGGGGAATCTGTGTTCTAAGAATTGCTCTGGTCACACTACACTCAAGCAGTGCTGCGGGTCACATGTACCAGCCAGGGAAACAGCATGAGTCACTTTCAATTACTCATAGACAAGCATGTCTCTGAAATCCAGCACTGTTAGCTAACACTTGGAGCCTCCCCTGCCGGCTGTATGTACCGTATTTCAGGTGGGGAGAACGGGCATCTATCCGTACACTGAGCAATAGCGTTCAGTGTATGGGCTTCAATCTGCAAGACAGTTGTGCCCCCCAGTGATAGTGGGTGCTGGGGACAACTTCTTATAGCAGTCCAGTAGACCTTCTGCACCTAAAACATGGCATGTGTCAGTTGACCAGGAGATTAGGTTCAAGGAGGGGCACAGAGAAAGACAGAGACAGAGACAGAGAGAGAAGAGACGGAGCAAGAGCTCTGGAAGCATCTAGAAGCAAGGACTTTGCTTAAGCCTAAGACTTAGTCTATTACAAAGAGGAGAGAATGCTGTCTCTGGGCCAGTAGGCCCATGACTATAATCCCCACACTCAGGAATCTGAGGTAGGGGGATTTGGAGTTCAAGACCAGCAAGATCCTAGGAAAGATGGAAAAGCCACCACCTAAGCAAAAGAAAGCATAAAAACCAAAGGCAGCAACAGCATTCAATCTGTTGGACACTAAAGTTGGCAGCAAATGTCTGCACATATCTAGACTACAGGAGACGACCAACAAGCCCAAGGCGGTGCTTACCAAAGTGGTCCAAGGGAGGGATTTCACCAAATGCAAATGAACAGAGAACAATATATGTTCTCTGAAAATAACCGTTGTGCTCTGAGCTGGGGAGGGTGTGAGGCAGGCAGGTGACCTTTTCGAGGGTTGAAAGCTGTAAACTTTTCAAGCACATTGTTTTGGTTCCTGGGTGAAAGGATTGAACTACTTCCTGCAGAATATTTGGTGACATATTCCATTTGGGTTTGGCTTCAAAGACATACACGTCACATGTCTGTGATTAATCTCACAACCTTTATGAGAAATGAATGTCACAGAGTCTAGAGGTACCTAGCTCCCACTTTCATAGCAGTTTAGTGATGACAAGAGGACAGCAAGTATGGCCACTAGCACCAGAAGGCCCTCACTGTACCCCGAAGGAAGTATATATCCTCCCAGCCCTGCCCCATGCTGCTGACAGACCACAAGGACAGCAGCATCCTGCCAAAACAAAGAAATGCCGGTGGTGGGTGTAGCCTGAAGGTGCCCATTTTCCCGGCTACCCTGGGCCAGACATCCCCTGAAGGGATCCTCTGAAATCTGGAAAACAGGAAAGGCTAAGAAAAGTTCCTGTGTGCCTGGTCATGTGAGCTCATCTTTCAGTGTTCAGTGTTGCAAAAGACTTTTGGAAGAGTCGCAGAGTTGTGCTTAGCTGTCCTAGGCACATGGCCTTCGCTCCTGTGAGAACATGGCAAATCTGACTGTTCAGCCTCAACTTCCTTCTTTCTAGACATGGAAACCCCAATGCTCACCCATTGCAGTGTAGTGGCCAGGTGTCAGCAGGGCTGCTGGGAAGGGACTGGATCCCTGCAGCTTTGTTTACACACATCTCTACGGCCTTTTATTATACCGAGTGTGGTTGACTAGCTGGTCACCTCCTCCCTTTCCGCCTACCTCTGCATGCACACTTGGCTTTGATAATCTCCACTCAAATATTTGGATGTAAATAATTTTAGGACACAATGGCTTTGAGAGATTTCTTTTGCCTGCCTGCCTGCTTCCCTGCTTTTCTTCCCTCCTTCTTCCTTCCTTTCTTCTTTCTTTCTTCTTTTCTTACTTCCTTTCTTCTGGAAGTGTTGGGAGGAGAGTGAGTTTTTGGATTGTACATGTTTGTCAGTATTTGTGAAAATATAACATAGGTTGTTTTTATTTTGCTCAAGGCATATTATACCTAAGTGAAAATTTTTAAGAAGTGGTTAGAGTTTGGAAAATAGAAAAAGTAGACAGGAGGTAAACAGCCCCATTTAAAGGGATTTAAAAGCATAAAAATTGGCCAGCAAACGCTGAATAATGATACTTTTTAATGTGCAGACAGTGCCGGTTGCATAGGAAGTCTCTTGGAAGGTGCGCGGCAGCAGTACGACCTAGCAGCAGCTGCGCATGCGCACTCGCGCAGGCTTGTGGGGTTCTTTTTGTCCTGTTTTCATTCGGCTCATTTCCTCATTCAGTTGGATTTCTTTTCCCATTTTGTTAGTACAATTCCCCACAGTTCTTAGCATCCCAGGCCTGTAAACAGTGAATGCCCAATATATGTCCCATTTGCCATAAGAATGAACTGATTCCTTTCTCTCTGGAATATTCTATGGAAATTAGGCATCGCACATTGGCTTGGCATGAATCTATAAACGCAGAAAGAGAAAGGAGACGTGTCCTTTCATCCATTTTGGGAAAATTCTCAGATATCTCTGCTTCTAAAAGAAATCTTTTCATTTCACAACATTTACTTTGGAAAAGTAAAATATGCAATCAAAATCCAGTTGTTTGTTTTAAAATATGAAGATAACACCAAAGACTATGGAAACATGGGAAGCAGTAATGACGGTGAAAGCTGTTCTCTCTCTCTCTCTCTCTCTCTCTCTCTCTCTCTCTCTCTCTCTCTCTCTCCTCTTCCCTTCCTCTTCCTCTCTTCCTCATGCCTTCTCTACTTCTCTTCCCTCCTCCTTTTCTCCCCCCACCGCCTGAGACAAACCAGAACACCGGGCGTGGAAATGGCTGCAAGCTGCAGGGAGGTGTGCACTTGTGCACATTTAGATGCCGGTACCTGCTGTTCTGTGGTTGGATGTTATTGTTTCTGACAAGTCGGTCTCTGTCATGGTCTCATCTTGAAACTAGAGAGGAAGGGACTGAATTGCTAATATCAGGCCTGGAAACCCCCCTTTGTGGTACACCAGGCTGTAAGAATAGCTCTCTTTCAGCTGTGTTCCTGTGATTTGGGTAACGATCTCCGTGAGCAGCGGCCCTACTTCTAATGACCCTGTTTATGCGAGCACATTACCGGCTGTCTTTAGGATGCTGGCTGGAGATGGGAAGAATGGTAGCTTGAATGACTTTTTAGGAGAAAAGACCCAGGACAAGGGCTTTTTGTTTGTTTGTTTGTTTTGATGTCTTTTGTCATTGTTCTAAAGAACATAACCCAGGCGCCAATCCATGCTCACATGGTTTTCAGCAGCTAAGTTATTTATATAGTATCTTTTATAAGCTGAATTTGTAAGATAAATCTCACATGGATTAATGACCTACCTTGAATTAAATGTGTGGACAGACAGGAATTTCTGTACATTTCTATTGGCATTTTATGTGTTAATACACACAGTCAGTTCCAGTAACAGACAGCTTAACTGACACTGTCTTCAGTCAACAGAATGAGAATGTTTTAAATTAAACTGCCATGCTGAGGATGGACACAGTCTGGGATTCCAGAGTGGATCTGGGAGACGGTACTGTCTGAGCAGGCCTCTCACACAGCTCACAGCCTGGATGGCTGCCTGGGGTCTTAGTGCAGGCTGCGGGTGGGAACGTAGGAGAGCTCGTGACGCAGTCACCAGCCCGGAGGCTGAGGGCTGTGCTAATTAGTGACGTCTCTGCTTGGGTTAGGTAGGCCAGGTTGCCAGTAGCAGGTTCTTTCTGAGTGGGCAGCAGGGCCAGGCTAAACGCTCTCACTGAGGGGCTGCTCTGGGCAGTATCTTATTAACTGCACCTCCAGGCATCAGGTTAGACAAGAAAAACACTTCCTTCATGGACTCTGCACCCCCACTATCTCCTCATTGCTCCAACATCATCAGTCTAGCCTGGGAAATCTAGCTGGAGACCCAACCAGGAGCAGTGTGGCCTCCAGGCCAGGGTGGGGATGGGCCAGGTGAGTTTAGAGCTAGACAAAGTTTTTCATAAGAAATGTTTTGGCTTTTGAGTTTCTTCTTCTCCCTGCAATGAGCCCTATAAATGTTTGTTTTTGTTCTAATTTTGGCTTAAGAAAAGAAAAAGAAAAAAGAATATTTGGGTACAGTGTAAAAGTTTTCTCGTATCCAGACTGGAAACTCCCCAGTTGCTCTGAAACCGGACAGGCTGAGAGTATTTGTTTCTCTCTCAATAAACAGTACCTGGCCGGTCTCGACTTGACCTCAGCCAGGTAGAGCAGGGTGCCTAGGCCTTTCTCAGGGTTCCAGGGGGGTCGAGAGGCCCGAGTTCAGGAGCAAAGGCTTCTCACCATTCTTCTTTGATCTTCTAATGGGGACCGCACCGTGCTCCTTTCACGGTATTTTGATGGCATATGACATACACACAGGTGTGGCT
The DNA here is from genome assembly GCF_037038515.1 of Microtus pennsylvanicus. Taxonomy (NCBI): domain Eukaryota; kingdom Metazoa; phylum Chordata; class Mammalia; order Rodentia; family Cricetidae; genus Microtus; species Microtus pennsylvanicus. Next base: position 5,297,985 of record NC_134588.1, read on the forward strand.
TCTACACGATGTGCTGTGCCACATTTAGAAGAAGCCAGCTGGAGCTTAAAGTTGAAGCCGAAAACAGCCAATATTGACTTCTACTAAAAACAATGTCAAGAGAAGGGAGGCGTGGGTACCCTCCCTGGGACCCTGAGTAGCCTCTGGTGTAGCTTTGTGTGAAGGGCTTGCCTGGAGGAAGCCGTTGTTCGAGGCACAGCAATGCCCAGTGACAAATCCTTGAAGGATATCCGTCCACTGCACCCCTCCCAGGAGCCTGTCCCTGGTCCCTGGCTGAATGGAGGGGAATGCTAAGTGAAAGAAACATTTAGATTAAGGTATTGTGCCAGATTTGGTCGCTGCATGCCACTTCTTTGGGGTTAAAGGCCTGGGAGACTGACCATATTCCTTCATTTTCTTGCCTTCTGGTGTTCAGCCTGGAAACCTAACCCCAAATGATACTTAATTCCTCAGGGGGAAAGTATTTGTCAAGCCCACAATTAACTTAATTGTTTATTTGTGCAGAGGCTGTCTTGTTTAGCACCAGGACATGAAGGAGGTGGCTCCAGGGCTGTGCTCGTGTTCCGGCTCTTACTGCATAGCAGCTTAGCAGGGGCAAAATGGAGGGGCAGGGAGAGGAGAGAAAACGGAAGACAGTTCTGAGGTGTTTATGTGTCCGCTGTATGCTGTGCATGGTGAAGAGTTCTCCCTGGACCCCTGCTTGTCTGAGAGGTCAGACTTTGAGTGTGGAGTCCCCTTTGTAGTTGTGGCTTCACTAGGTTGTAGTTTTGGGCCAGAGCAGGAGATAGCCCTCAAACCTAGACTTTGGAAGAGAAACTTGGGGTTCTGAAGACACTAGTGTTGCTGTCTATGTGAACGTCTACTGGTTGTGTGTGGGTCTGGCTCATGGTATTGTAGGGACAAACAAAGGCAGATGAGAAAGGGATGGAACAACTTTGAGCTTTTGTAGAAGTCTTGCCAGTCTCAGTGGGTATGACTTTGCCTCCTGGGAGACATTTGGAATTGTGTGTGTGTGTGTGTGTGTGTGTGTGTGTGCATACGTGTGCACACACAGTGGGTACACATGCACAGGCATGCACTGTAGATGTGTTTCTTAGTAGCTATCTACCTTTTAAGGACAGGGTCTATCAGTTTCCTGGAGCTCACCAAATAGGCTAGATAGGTTGGCCCCTGGGATGGGCCTGCCTCTGACTCGCCTGTTATGAGCCTGTGCCCTCATGCTCCAGCTCTTGAAAATATGAAGTCTAGGAAACAAACTCAAATCATTGTGCTTGCATAACAAGCGCTTCACTGATGGTGCCATCATTTTTAGCTGCCACTGCTAGACAAGAGTTTGTATTGGCATTTAAGTAGGTTGAAACCAAGACCACCGCTGGCCACACAGGACAGCTCCTCTCCCTGTTGAAGACTCACCTACTCCGAAAAGCACTGATGGAAGCCCTTAGTCTGGCAGGATCACTGACTAACACACATGGGGAAGTGACTTGCATTTTCCTTTTGGGACATTCTGCTGATACTTATGCTGCTCCTGCATGGCTGGAAAAGACTCAGTGTCAACTCCTGCCCTCTTCACCTCTCTATCCTTCCCAGTTTGATGCCTTCTCAGCTTTGCTGTTGTTGCTTGCTTCTCAACAAACCTGTGGATATTGACTGGGTCCTGGAGGCTAAAGTAGCTTCGGATCTTACTTGAGAAATGTCTTCAAGCAATAAATAGAAGAGTGTCAATTATACCTAGTGCTTAGGGCAATAAGACCCTGAGCTCAGGACAATGGCTTGCAATTTACAGAGTGCTCGGAGTCTGACTAAACTAGCCTTCTCTTTCTAGCCTCCACCACTTACTTGGTCCCCTGATTTTTCTGGCCCTCACTCCCTTACCTATCACTGCTCTCCCCCCTCCTCACCAAAAGGGGGCAGCAGAGAGCAGTAGGCTATTCTCAGACATGCTAACCACCTTTTAGCCATTGTCTCCCTGACCCTAGCAGGCTGATCCCTAAATACCTCCCTTTCCACCCAACTCACCATCACTCAGTGTGCAGCATGCTTATATGGAAATCCTGTTTGACTCCCTTGAGGCCTCAAACACGACACACCTATTGCACTGTTTCTCAGCTCTGTGGCTGAGGCAGTTCGCTGTCACTGAGACAGGAGTTATACTGTGCCCTACTCTAGTACCTTTCTCAGAATCTATTTAATTTACTGTTGTCATTGATGGAGTAACCACAGTGCCACTTGGCTTCTGTCTCATCTGTGCTGGCTCACTTGGGATGCTCAACTCGTGGCATTCTTACCTTTTACCTGTATGTCATCCTCTTATCTTTGTAGCGTGTACTGAGGGTCAGGGGTGTTCCGTAGCTTGGCCTAGGTGAAGCTGTGCTGTGGTGAATTTGGAACTCAGCTCAGCACCCCAGACTTAAAGTCCCGGGAAGTATTGAGCTTCATTTAAACTGTGTATCATACTCATTTTCCTTGAGCACAGCACACTTGGTATGGACCTAGTTAAGAAGTTTTCATCTGTATTCATTCACCCATAGTGCAAACACAAGGCCTTACCAGGTGCCAGGCCCTGTTAGAACCCAGAAAAGCAGACAATCATCAAATTCAGACCCTGCCCTGAGGAGGGGACAGGCAGGCAGCTGTGCATGCATGCTCATTGAAGACAGTGAGTTTGAGGCCGAGCAGGAAAAGACCATGACTCAGTGTGATGGCAGGCAGGCCTTGGTCAGAAAGGGCTTCGTAGCAGAAGTGTCCTGAAGGGAAAGGAGGCGACTCAGCTGGAGGACGACCTCAGCAGGTGACCCGGTGGTCATACTGAATGTAAGGCACACACAAGGCTAAGCATAATCCCACGCCTGTAATCCCACACTCGGAAAACCGAGACAGAGGATTACTCACGGGGCAGCCAGAGCTTGGCACAGTGGGTGACACCCATTTCAGCTGTCCTCGGGACAGGCTGGCCAAGTGATAATGAGCCACTATTTTTTTCTTCAATTCGTTTCCTTCTCTTTGATAATCGTACCTTCAGCCAAGAATACAAGCGGCAAGTCTAGCTAGGAATGCCAAGTTCAAGATCAAATGTGACTGGTTCTAATCTTGTTCTCTGTTTCTCTTTTTGCCTCTCTGTCCCTCTCTTCCTCCTTCTCTCCTTCCACACCTCTCCTCTCCCTCCTTCCTTCCCTCTGTAGAGTAGGAAGGTAGAAATACACTGTCAATGGTCAAGTGAAATAGTTTCTCATTGAGAAGGAACAAGCAGGCAGTGGATCTTTGCACTGTGTCTTGGGGAGTTAACAAAACAATCTTTTATTTTAGAATTTTCTTAAAACAGGAATGTTTTTAAATTTTTGAGTGCCTCAAATTGGGCAAAAAAGTGTTACCAGTGAGCAATGACCACATCAACACACCTATTGGGTGAGGTGTACAGATTCTATGCTCAGAAGAGATGTGCTGGTTCCATGTCAAATGATGTTTCTAAGCACTCAACCCTATTTTCTCCTAGACAAACAACCAACCTGAAATCTATTTATAACTATTGGTTAGGGGTAGGGGGAACTGTCACTTGCAAGTAATACAAAGTAACCAGAACATGAAGATGAGGTTTTGCAGATTGGCTGCAAACAGAGCCTGTTTTGATTACAGTCTCAGGGTTCCCTACCCAAGCTCCTGCTTGGAGTTCTGAATTAGTATTTCTCTGATTGTCATCCAAACTGCCCTGCCAACTTCTGTAAATTCCATATCTAAACAACAACCGTGTTTGCTGCTTCCTGTGGGAAAGAGCCCTGCCTTGACATTAGCCAGTCATTTAGCCCTTTTCTAACTCACTCACCCAAGGACTTGGTGCTCCACTGAAAGCCTCCATCTAACAGAAAGCCAGTGTTCAGTGGGCATTCGGTTTCAGCTTATTTGTGTTTGAACATTTATATTTATAATAGTGCTAATCTCCCAGGGACTCAAATCACATTAAGAGCTTTATCTGGGGCTGCCAAGGAAATTAGCATGTATCCACATGACTAGGAGCTATGAGAAACTGGGGTGGACTGACAGAAATTTAATAAGTGCCAACTTTCATTTCAATTATCTTTTCCATGAGAATTTGTTTAGAAACTCATGAAGCCAGGTCAGGTCATCAGCACTCCCTCACACACAGGTATCCCTGCCCCTCTACACAACTCCCCTGCTGAATGGCCTGACCCTTCTCCCAACCCTTACAGTTGTGTGTCTGGAGCACATACATGGCAGGTCGCTCTTCCTTCCGTTGCCGTACTGACTTCCCACAGAGGAGGAATGGTTATTTCCCTCCTGTGTCCTCCCTGGAGACTGGTCTGTATACGCCGTGTCCATCAGACGTGGGTCAGTCAGTGAAGACTGGATGGTGTGGAATGGTGGAGAAGAACGTAGCTTAGGGAAACATATTCCCCATCAGGGTGGTGATGGGAGTTTTGAGGGGGAAATATAGGCAGTTTAATTTGACTAATATATGTAGCTAATTTATAGAAAATGCACTCACATGGGGGAAAGCCTTCTTGGCAATTCGAGAGAAGGAAGAGAAGCAGGGACTGCCCCAGCTGCCTTGCAGAAGGGAAACCAAGATGACTGAAGAAGTCATTTATGGAAACTGCAGTGAGGGCTTGGTGTGTCAGGATGAAAAGAGGACCAGCGTTCCCCAGGGCAGGCTGGGAGCCAGTGCCCCTCCTACCCCCGCCTGGATAACTCCTCCAAAGAAGCACTGCATTTTGAGTTTCAGTCTCTGCCTGAAGCACTTTCTAAAAATGTGTTACCTGAGCTTCACAGCCCTTTTGATTGCATTTACTTTTCTGTGTGTGTTAGAACAGGGTTGTCGCTCAGAGGCCACAGTGGAGGTCAGAGCAGCGGGGCCCCAGGCATCATACACAGGCCTCGGGCATCGTGATAAGCAGGCACGCCTGCTGAGCCATCTTGCTGGGCCCAGATTCAACTTCTTTTAGGAATTTTTAGTTTAATCTATTTTTTAACCTCTCATGGAAACTGTGGGTGCATGAGACTGACAGCTCACAAGAAGGCCGAACAGGAGTTTGGTTTTAGAATTCCTGGCCGACTTTGGGGTGGGGGCAAACAGAAGGTGTGAAGGCCTACCTGGTAGTGATGGTTTCATGGGTTAGGGAAAAATCTAACTCCAGAAATGAGAGACAGGAACAAGGAGGAATGCTAAGAGGAAGGAATGCAATTCAGAGAAATAATGATCTAAACAACAAAGATAGACATTGCAATAAAAGAGAAAAAATTACCACATTGCCCAATGGGCAGAAAATTGAATTTTCTCCTGCCTTGGGCCTTACTGGCTATACAGCGTTCCTTTTTTTGCCTTTGTCTTTTAATTTTTCCTTCTTTCCCTCTACAAGTGTTGAGAAATGAGAACACACTGCTTTCTGAGAGGGCATTCTTGTTTGTTTGGCTTTTTTTTTTTTTGGTTTGGTTTTGGTTTTAGTTTTAGTTTTGGTTTTTTTGAGACAAGGTTTCTCTGTGTAACAGCCCTAGCTTGTCTTGGAACTAGCTCTGTAGACCAGGCTGGCCTAGAATTCACAGACATCCACCTGCCTCTGCCTGCCAATTGTGGGGGATGAGGGGATTAAAGACCTGCACCACCACTGCCTGGTGAGAGGTCATTCTTGATGCGGTCCCCTCACATCTCCACCCCCCCCCCCCTTTCAGGGTCGACCAGATCTGCACACAGGGAACCTCTCTCCCTAAAGCTGAAATCCTATGTGACCGCAGCCCTTTCCACAGACAACATTTAGCAGTAGTAACTAACACTGGGCCGTGTTCCAAAGAGAAACTAGATCAAAGGCTGAAGCTAGAAGTGCCGGTTCGTCCCTCCTTACCATCCGAACGCCAGGTCATGGTTGTAACTGTGATTTCTCATGCCTGGAAGGAAAATTGGAGATCCCATCAAGAAAAGGCTTTTAAGAGAAGGCTGAGTTATCAACATGCTGTTGTTTGGACACTCAGTGTTGTCTATAAAGGATTCCAGTTCCTTTCCACGCGGCTTGAGGCAGCAGATGACCTGAGAGCGAGCCAGAAGAATGACGTAGGCAGAAACAAGTGTAAAATCTGCAATAGCGTCCGGCATTTAGAAGTGAGTTTTCTTTTTCTTCATGATTCAGGCTTATCAAACAGAGATGTTACATGCATTAATACCTCTGCATTCAAGGTATCCACAATCCCTTGGCTCCAGACATTTACCTGGAAGGTATGTTTAGGAAGGCCATGTGACAGAGTGACTTACAGAACAGAGATTATGTCAAGACTTTGAGTTCAGTTCTGAGTCCCCTATTAACATGGTTTTTGAGAAGGATGGTCGCTCTGCTGATAGATCTGACCAGCATGGCTTGTGTCTCTTTCTATTTATAATAAGTGCTCTATACCCGCATGAAGGAGTCTGATCACGTTTGTTTAATGGTTATTTTGGAGTCCTATGTTCTAGGCAACAGGCCTGAGGCCCAGGAGCTCCGTGGTCACCTAGTAGGAAAGCATGGCATTGTCGCCGAGTTTGTCCAGTGCCAAATGTCGATTTGGAGCAGTAAAATCCATAGATCAGGTATGGTGGTGCACACCCTTAACCCCAGCACTGCAGACTCAAGATCAGGTAGATCTTTGTGAGTTTAAGACCATTCTGGTCTACATATTTAGTTCCAAGCCAGTCAGGACTATATAGTAAAATCCTATCTAAAAAAATAAAAATAAAATTTAGGATGAAAGTCCAGTAGCCAGAAAGATTAAAGAACAAGCTAATTTCTAAAGTAGCAAGTCTTTTATTACATTCTCTTTTCATTTATGTAGTACTGATCATCTTAAAAGTAGATTTTCCCCTGGGCATTTCACACTAAAAACGATGCGGTTTCTCATCCTTTATAATATTGTATAATATTATAATATATTGTATTTCTCTTTTCATTTTCTTTTATTATGACTTTCATATCACAGACACTTTTCCCCCCGGAATGTTAAAAGTGCATATCATCCAACCAGAAAAAAAAAATAACTGTCTTAATAGAAATGGAAGGGGGTGTGGATCATCCTTTTCTGGGTCCAAACTAGGGATGCCTGGTTTGCTTGTTCTACACACTGGCCAAGGCTGATGTAATGAATCACAAACAGTTCTGAGTTATCTGAACTGGAACAAAAGGCAGGCCAACAATCTTCTGAAGCCTGAAAAAGCAAATTGTTCCCGAGTCTGAAAACCCAAAGACAACAGATGGATTTTCTCGGCATGCTAAGGTGGGGCAGGGCAGACATGGGCAGTCCATTGAGAAAACTGCATGTGTGCAGTCCCGGCAGAACAGGGTGTTCTAGTGGACTTAAGAACGACCCTTCCTGGAGAGGCCACAAAAGGACTCCGGAGGGGGGAGGGATCAGAGATCTTGACATTGTCTAGTTCTGCTGCTGAGGAAGAATCCAGACAGCATCTCTGGTTGGTGCAGGGATTTGCCACCAGAAGTTCCCAGCAATGAACTTATTTATGCCTGATATGAACATCATGGGATGGTCCTTCAGGTTTTCATGAACTCACCTGAGAGTTGTTGAATACTCCTTTCCTTCCATTTGAACGGGGGCCTTATGTAGCTGTGGTGTGGATTCTCGTGCAGAAGTAGGCGGCGGGGGGGTACTCTGCCTGCCCTGCAAGGGTCCCTTGAAACTACGTTCTCTGAGAATTAATTACGGTCTTTAGAGCAGCCGAAAAGGCAGTGATCTCCAGTCATATTAGTGGAGTCATTACATGGGGTACAGAATAGCCAGGGCATCAGGTTGGCAACTAAAATCTTCTACCTGGGATAGTTTAAAGAATTGCACACCAGGGGTACAGCACTGTGGAGAGCCTTTGGAGAGGGATGGGTGTGGTGGCTCAAACCTGTAATTTCAATACTCAGGAGGCTGAGGCAGGAGGACTGTTGCCAGAACAGGACACACAGGTAAACCCTGTCTAAAAAGCTTAACTGATTAATCAAAAGTTAGAAGAGAAAGACATTGAAACTTTGGGTTTCTTGCTTTCCCAACAAAATGCACTATAGACACAACGGCAGTGGAATTATAGGTTTTTAACATTTAGAATAACTTTTAGGAAAATAATTACCTTTTCCAAATGACTTACCAAGTTAATGAAGACAGGTTTAAGCCTGTAATCATCAGCCACGGTCTTATGCCCAAAGGTAGGTGTGTGTGTGTGTGTGTGTGTGTGTGTGTGTGTGAAACTATCATTTGGAACCATATCACACACACACTCACACACACATGCACATACACATTCATTAGTTTCCACGTATTTCAGAAGGTTAGAATTGTTTCCAAAGATATTTAAATTATGCTGTAGGTTCAAACAGAAATAAAAAGCATATAAAATTATAAGATTTACAATTTCAAAAATATAACAGGAATGAAAACATACTAAGAAAACATGAGATTTAGCACTTTTTGTTACTCTTCTTTATCCAACACAATTCGTTATCCATTGCTGGATAATAACAGCAGTAATATTTAGCTCTGTGAGGGCTGAAGGGGTTACAGAATAAGCCTCTAGTGGACTAAACTCAAATCACAGCCTCAGCATCATGTCAGACTTCTATTGTCAGATGGTTCCCATGATGCCTAGCACGACATACATTACAGGGCACCATTTTCTGGGCTGTCAGGAGTGGAGGCATCAAGCACAGCCCAAGTTCTACATCAGTTCCCACCTCCAGAGTCTGATGTAGATGATTTATCTGAAAGAGGGATGGCGTCCTAGGAAGGTAGGACTCCGCATTTCTTGGGTCTAAAGTGATCTTAGTCCTTCCAAGTAGCCAGCATTGTATTCTTTTAAATGAGTAAGGGGCAGCGTATTGCTACCTGCTAATGCCAGAGAAGATCCAAATAGAAAATAGATAGGAAAATTAAGTGGAGAAACAAACATTTGCTGATAAAACTTGAGGCATGGAGGGAATGGAAAAACAAGGCAAGGTGGAGCCAGAGGAGGAGATTAGAAAGGGACTAAGTGGAGAGAGATGGGTTGTAAAGTCGGATCTGAGTGCTGATGGACTGGGACGGCCCTGTCAGGGAACCTCAGAGGTCCAGCCTCCTGGTGCCCCCTGGCTGTTGGGATGAGAGCAACCCACAGCGGAGGACTGAGGCCCCATGTACAGAGGTGAAGTGGATCTCATGGCCAATGTCTGTGCTGGACCCAAACTCAGCTCTCCATTCTTCTCCTCAATTGGGTGTATTAGAGAGCTTGGGCTGACATGTTCTCTCACACATGCGGCTGTGGAAATGGCTTGTTAGGTCTCATTGCTTGAATCACAGATTGGATCCGCAAGATTTCAGCCTTCCAGAAACAAAGCAAAAGGACTAATCCATGTGCATAGGTGGGCCTTGTGAAATGCTGTGTGCCTAGGTCAATCCATGGGTATGGATGGATGGGTCTGTGAGAAGCTGTGTGCCTAGGTCAATCCATGGGTATGGATGGGTCTGTGAGAAGCTGTGTACCCAGGCCAATCCATGGGTATGGATGGGTCTGTGAGAAGCTGTGTACCCAGGCCAATCCATGGGTATGGATGAGTCTGTGAGAAGCTGTGTGCCTAGGTCAATCCATGGGTATGGATGAGTCTGTGAGAAGCTGTGTGCCTAGGTCAATCCATGAGTATGGATGGGTCTGTGAGAAGCTGTGTGCCTAGGTCAATCCATGGGTATGGATGGGTCTGTGAGAAGCTGTGTACCCAGGCCAATCCATGGGTATGGATGGGTCTGTGAGAAGCTGTGTACCCAGGCCAATCCATGGGTATGGATGAGTCTGTGAGAAGCTGTGTGCCTAGGTCAATCCATGGGTATGGATGAGTCTGTGAGAAGCTGTGTGCCTAGGTCAATCCATGAGTATGGATGGGTCTGTGAGAGGCTGTGTGCCTAGGTCAATCCATGGGTATGGATGGGTCTGTGAGAAGCTGTGTGCCTAGGCCAAATGCATTGGTATGGATGAGTCTGTGAGAAGCTGTGTGCCTAGGTCAATCCATGGGTATGGATGGGTCTGTGAGAAGCTGTGTGCCTAGGTCAATCCATGGGTATGGATGGGTCTGTGAGAAGCTGTGTACCCAGGCCAATCCATGGGTATGGATGGGTCTGTGAGAAGCTGTGTACCCAGGCCAATCCATGGGTATGGATGGGTCTGTGAGAACCTGTGTGCCTAGGCCAAATGCATTGGTATGGATGAGTCTGTGAGAAGCTGTGTACCCAGGCCAATCCATGGGTATGGATGGGTCTGTGAGAAGCTGTGTGCCTAGGTCAATCCATGGGTATGGATGGGTCTGTGAGAAGCTGTGTACCCAGGCCAATCCATGGGTATGGATGGGTCTGTGAGAAGCTGTGTACTGTAGTAATAAGAAGCGGCGGCAGGACTGCGTCCCCAACACCCCAAGCCGCCTGCCCTGCCCGGCTAGCTTATGCTCCAAATAATTACACGGACACTGTATTCTTTTAAACACTGCTCTGGCCCATTTCTAATCATCTGTGTAGCGCCCCTAGGTGCGCTTACCGGGAAGATTCTAGCCTAAGTCCATCCTGGGTCGGAGCTGGGGCATGGCGTGCGTCTTCCCTGGAGCGGGTAGCATGGCGTCTCTTCTGAGGCGTCTGCTCCGGAGAGGAGAGCTGTGGAGTCTGACCTCACTTCCTCTTCCTCCCAGCGTTTTGTTCTGTTTGCTCCTCCCACCTATCTCCTAACCAATGAGCCAAGCAGTTTCTTTATTGCTTAACCAATGAAATCAACAGATTGATATGACACTCCCACATCACTTCCCCTTTTTCTGTTTAAACAAAAAAGAAAGGCTTTAACTTTAACATAGCAAAATTACATATAACAAAACAGTTATCAAGTAAAAGTTACATCAGAAACATTTATACATATATCAAAATTGACAGTAAATCTCTATCAATAAAGCAAAATCTATACTAATGCAAATTATTCATACCTATATCATATCCCCCTTTAAATGTAAAAGAACATTTATAAACTATATTTGGGAACATGGGCGCAGTTTTTTCTCTCCAAACTGCTTCCTGCTGAATGGGGGCGTCGTTAATCAGATTATTTAGGGTGTAACCTGTGTGCCAGGTTTATCTCAGTTGGCAGTTGAGCAGAGCAATTTTCTGAAGATATTCACAGCAACCCTTCAGGAGGACATGGTCCATCATACCAAATCGGAATAGATGCAATCCACAGGGTCTGGTCCTCTGTGAAAACAAAAGAAGACTCTCTCCAAAGCATCATATCCTTAGACCCAAATTCTGAAATCGTAATACCCTTATATCCATTCTGGTTTAGCTTGGCAGCCCATGTAATGAAATGTCTCTCTGTACTTAGCTCCTTCACAGTCAAAAATTTTAAAGAAAACACAATAATACAAAGAATCCAGACTCTCTGTGAATTTTTCATCTTTACGCGGCTTATTTTTACTCTATCACTTTACTTTATTCTGTCTCTTTAAAGACTTTACTTTTTTTTTTTAAAAAAAAACCATTAACTTTATTCTCTATATTCTTTTTCTTCTCTCTCCCAAGCCAACGTACATTCATCCAACAGTGTGACTCATTCAGTGGTCTGAATCTGTCCTATTGTGAATCTGCAATTTTTTACTATCCAGGAGCACTTTTGATTTACGCCTTTAAATCACTAGGCGCTTAAGAATCTAATCTGAGACATTCCTAGATTAACTTTTTGCTTTTTGAGCATACATCTTTGACCTGGAATAACCCTGTAGACCAGGCTGTCTTTGAACTCTCAGAGATCCGCCTGTCTCTGCCTCCCAGGCATTGGGATTAAAGGCGTGTGCTACCACACCTTGAACTCACAGAGATCTGTTCGTCTCTGCCTTCTAGGCACTGGGATTAAAGGCGTGTGCTACTACACCTTGAAGTCACAGAGGTTTACTTTAAGAATTTTAACTTTTAGTCTGTATATATTTTTAACACTGTAAATCATTTAAAATTTTTCTTTGTCTTTGACGCTCTCTTTACTGTATCTCTCTCTGTTTTTCTGACCACATGAGTCTAATTTACCAAGCAATCTCAGTAGGACTAAAGGCGTGGCTTTGACGGCTGGATCCTTAGCTTTCCAGCCTCATGGCGGAAATACAGGCTGCAGACATATTTATAGCATTTCAAGGTCCCTGCCAGCCAGCTAGCTACAACAGACAACACTCAAGTCCTCTCTCGGTAGCCGGCCCTCCTGCCTCAAACAGTCAGAGTTTGCCCTGGCAGGATGGCCCAGAAAGCCGGCATTTTAAAACGGCGCAGCTTTTTTCCTGCTACGGCTGTAAACCGAAAAGCATGCGTTCAGCTTTTCGTCAACACCGTTTAAGTGTTTCGTGGCAGGACCTCTTAATGAGCTGCAGGGTTTTGCAGCTGAAGCTGAGTCAGGAAGCCTCTTGGGGCTACCAGGTAGGAGCGACACTCAGCACTTTAATTCTGAGACTGAGCGTGCAGCACAGAAATTCTTTTCATCCAAGTAACATCCAAATCTGACACGCAGAGCACTGCGCAGTCTAAAAACACGTCTCTGTATGGCAGCAGGAATCCGCCATGCTCTTCCGCCTGCCTAAGCCTGATTCTGCCTTCTGCCCAGGAGCAGAGGTATGCCTAGGTCAATCCATGGGTATGGATGAGTCTGTGAGAAGCTGTGTGCCTAGGTCAATCCATGAGTATGGATGGGTCTGTGAGAAGCTGTGTGCCTAGGTCAATCCATGGGTATGGATGGGTCTGTGAGAAGCTGTGTGCCTAGGCCAAATGCATTGGTATGGATGAGTCTGTGAGAAGCTGTGTGCCTAGGTCAATCCATGGGTATGGATGGGTCTGTGAGAAGCTGTGTGCCTAGGTCAATCCATGGGTATGGATGGGTCTGTGAGAAGCTGTGTACCCAGGCCAATCCATGGGTATGGATGGGTCTGTGAGAAGCTGTGTACCCAGGCCAATCCATGGGTATGGATGGGTCTGTGAGAACCTGTGTGCCTAGGCCAAATGCATTGGTATGGATGAGTCTGTGAGAAGCTGTGTACCCAGGCCAATCCATGGGTATGGATGGGTCTGTGAGAAGCTGTGTGCCTAGGTCAATCCATGGGTATGGATGGGTCTGTGAGAAGCTGTGTACCCAGGCCAATCCATGGGTATGGATGGGTCTGTGAGAAGCTGTGTACCCAGGCCAATCCATGGGTATGGATGGGTCTGTGAGAAGCTGTGTGCCTAGGTCAATCCATGGGTATGGATGGGTCTGTGAGAAGCTGTGTACCCAGGCCAATCCATGGGTATGGATGGGTCTGTGAGAAGCTGTGTACCCAGGCCAATCCATGGGTATGGATGGGTCTGTGAGAAGCTGTGTGCCTAGGCCAATCCATGGGTATGGATGGGTCTGTGAGAAGCTGTGTACCCAGGCCAATCCATGGGTATGGATGGGTCTGTGAGAAGCTCTGTGCCTAGGTCAATCCATGGATATGGATGGATGGGTCTGTGAGAAGCTGTGTGCCTAGGCCAATCCATGGGTATGGATGGGTCTGTGAGAAGCTGTGTACCCAGGCCAATCCATGGGTATGGATGGGTCTGTGAGAAGCTGTGTACCCAGGCCAATCCATGGGTATGGATGGGTCTGTGAGAAGCTGTGTGCCTAGGCCAATCCATGGGTATGGATGGGTCTGTGAGAAGCTGTGTACCCAGGCCAATCCATGGGTATGGATGGGTCTGTGAGAAGCTCTGTGCCTAGGCCAAATGCATTGGTATGGATGGGTCTGTGAGAAGCTCTGTGCCTAGGCCAAATGCATTGGTATGGATGGGTCTGTGAGAAGCTCTGTGCCTAGGCCAAATGCATTGGTATGGATGGGTCTGTGAGAAGTAGGTCTGTGCCTAAGGTCTTAGCAATTTAAAGGTCTTTGTGTAACAATGAAAAATACAGAGTAGCACAGCAGGCTTCCCCATCTGGGGCTACCACTGCAGAAGGAAGGCTGCTGGCTGAGTTACAGGCCAATGAGCAGGAGAGTGTCAGGACTGTGGCTCACTGCAGCCCCCACCTGCCCCCGTGAGCCCTACAGTGTGAAAGTTGTCACTCTCCACTCATATTGTGGGCAAATTCCTTTTCGTTCTGCAGAATGGCTGAAGAGATCTCCAGAAAGGAACAAAGTCCAGTTGTCACTTTGGAGGCCCTTGGGCCTGTTGTTTTAATATTCTAAACAAGTCTCAGGTGGGATTTGTTTTTGTGACTCAGGGAAATTTTATTCTCTTTCACATTCCAGAAGTCCCTGTGAAGCAGCCCTGTGACAGGGAGGGCTTTCCCTGAATTTCAGGGAAAATGTCTCCTTTGGGATTGGAGTCTATCACACAGCATAACACTCGTGAGTTGGAGAGATGGCACATGCCGTGTCAGCCCGCAGGGCCAGACCACAGACTCAGAGGAGTCCAAAGTGCACTACACACACGCCCCTGAGATCTAGTTCTGTACCCTGTATGGGCCACCTTGTGACTTGTGATTTCCCGTGCTCACAGGGTCCTTTATCTGACAATAGAGTCTCAAGGATTGATGGACCCCTGCCTGCATTCACCAGCTGGCTTGGGGATCTGCCCCAGGGAAATCCCAAACCCTCAATTAATCCCATGCTTTGAAAATCCATCCTCAGCTTTCTCCAGTTGAATTTTTTTTCCTTCAGTACTGGGCTTTGAACCCCGAGCCTCATGCATTCTAGGCATGAGCACTAAGCTGCTTACCCAACTCTCTTTGAAATCCTTATGGTTCGTGTCCTTAACCTCCTATTTACCCCTTCTCGGTTCATCTTAAAATCTCCTGAATTACACTCACTCTGTCTTCTTTGGGCAGTCTTGAGCACCTCTAGTTTCATGGCTTTGTTGTTATGTGTCTCCCTAAGGACTGGGTTTTATATGTAATTTTTATCTCCAACAGGAGAAGCAAAGTGTAGTTGAAGAAGCGCATGTGTAGGCTTTTGTGGCCTTAAATTCAAATTTCATCAGAACTTGGGCCAAGCTGAGGGGCCTTTCCGATGTTAGTCTCTTGTCTCGTATTGTTTAGGAAAGCTAACCTACGGGGCCTGGCGCAGTTAGCTCTCACTCCTCAGCCCAGCGTTAGCATCTGGCCAGAAGTAGACACTACATAAATGCTTTGATGAGTGGTCTCACTCCCTTTGGGTAGCTTGACTCAGACTCCAAAGATAGATCAAAGGGAGTAGAAAAGACTCCACAAAACAGGAATTCATGAAGTTTGCACCAGTTTTGTTAGGAAATTTATGTTGCACAGGGATCTAAAATTAGCCAAGGTGTTCCTTGGGAAAAATAGGAAGTTCCTAGTGTCCCCCACTAAAGCCTTTACCTACCCAAATTTGAACTTCTTATGCCCTTAGGAGAAGCTCTCTTGAACTGGCATTTGTGGAATACTTGATTTGTGTGATGAGGGTAGCGTTGTTGTAGGCTCATTGTCTACAAAGCTGGGTCACTGGCTCCCTGGAGCAGTGATGCGGGGCTGTGCACACACAGGCGGCTAGCACACATTGCTTCCTTGGCTTCTGCCTCCACAGCCCCACATCACGGGTTCAGTGCACGGGTTGCTGGAAAGTCACAGCTAGAGACTTGGTGTTGCCCTCTGACATGCCATTCCAGCTCAAGAACTTCAGACATGCTCCCTGCCTCAGGAATCTCCAGTGCACGTGGGCCCAGAGACATGACTCAACTCTCGTTCTCAGTCCAATAAGCAAGTATACACAGACCTTTGGCAGGCATTGCCTAGCAGGCTCCATGATACAAGCTACAAGATGACAGTCGGGCAGACAGTCACCTTGGAAGTTAAGCACCAAGAACATTGGTGGGCTTTAGATAGTAGGTGGACTCATATGGCTTCCTGGCTTTGTTCCTGTCCAAAGCAGACTCACTTCACTGTAGGACAGTGGCTTTAAGTCAAGTCAGCCAGCCGTCAACGCGCCCTGAGACTCTGCCGATGGATGACATTTTAGCCGCCCTCTCGGTCCCTCCGTCCCTCTCTCTCCCTCTCCATATATGGCCATCTAGTTCTGGCACCAGACACACACTGACTGGGATCTCTCAGTTTCATCACGCCAGCATAGCTCATCCCTGCGTTAATGAGGTTGAATCCAGAATGCTAGCCTTGACCCTGCTCAGCATTCACATGCTCCATTACTAACAGCCGTTGTCAGGGATGGAGCCCTCATTTTCCTTGAGGTAGAGCTGGCTGTCCTCTCTGGGCTCAGGAAGACCATCTGAGAAAGGAGGAGGTTGTCAAAGAGCCAGCCAGTGTGCCTTGAAATGCATCTGGTTTTGTTCATGCTCAGTCTTTCCAGGTGAGGTGAGCTAAACCATAAACTACAAAACGAAAGCAGATTTCCCTGAGCACACCCACATGGAACACATCGAGTTTACCACCTTGTACTAGGCTCTGCTGGAGACAGAGAAGGAAGATGTAATCATTTTTTACTGATGGCTGGACTGACGGTGTGGATAGGAAGCCTCTCCTCTTCTACAGTTGCTCCAAGGACCGTCTCTGTCATTTTGACTGTGGCAGAATTCCCTAATGGCTCCTTGGGTTTCAAAGTAGGGGGCTAGGAGCAGGTTGAGACTTGTTATGTCTTAGAGGTGTTTTGGGGTGGGATATTAGTAGACTATGAGCTTTCAGTAGCGTGTGGGACTTATTTGTCCCTGACCAAAAACAGTAGGAGGGACCCACCCTGTGGAGGCCAAAGCTCCTCTCTGACAGACGCTAGAGTTTGCTGTAGGGCATCGGGCAGGCACTCGTGAGCCAATATAGCATGGAGCTTCCAGGAAAGATGCTGAGTCTCAGAAGGTACTTGTCAGGCCAGGCGTGGCTGGAAGCTGCCAATGCCCGGCACGTGTCACCCATGGGAATATCTTCCCCTTTGTGTTCCTTACTTCAACATACCCCCAGGGTCAGTCTCATTTTCAGCCAATCCCCATGAGGAGACCCAGGTTCTCTGTCCCCTCCTCCCATCATCCTCAGCCAACACTTACTGATTTAAACAAATCAAGCATTTGGCTCCCAGCTCTGGTCTTCCCTGTTTAATTGATGAAGAGCCGCACCCTCCCTACCCCACCCCCACCCAGCAGCACTGCACTGATGACAGCGATTAGCAGAACTTTATAGGCATGCGCTTTCAGTTCCCATTTTTGGCATGTTTTCATGAATTAACTCTTGCAGTGACATGCTGGGCCATACCGCGTGTACAGGCCTCATGGCAGGCATAGTGGAACGCTGTGTGTATAGCCCAAGTAATGGCGTGCAGGGTGAGTTGATCAGCTGCACTGGTCCTGGGAGCCTGGGTGCTTATGTCCATACTCATATACAGCATGAGCAGGACACTGGGGCAGGTGGAGCTGAGTGACCACACAGTAGCCCCCGATCCCAAGAACGACAGTGGTGCATCTATCTAAATGCTGAGTCCACGGGAAGCATGAAGAATCCTATCTGGCACCCAGGACAAGCTGAGCTTCACACTCTTCTCCCAATCCGAGGCACACCGGCATGAAAATTGGCATGAAAGCCGGACACTGGAGAGCTGAGGTGGGAGAGTCACTCAGAACAGGCTTGAGACCAACCTAGGGAATAAAACAGTGGTACGCTAGGTGCTAGGTAGAAACTCAAGATATGGGAGCCCGGGGAAGCAGAGCGATTGGAAGCACAGAGAGAAACCAGTGCCCAGGCGTTTCTCCTATGCTGGAGAGAAGAGGGACAGAGGGACCCGTGCTCTGGGAGTTAAGGCCTGCTGGGGCCTGCGGAGGTCGCCATCTGCAACAGTTAGGCTAACATGTATTTTGGCATGCACCAGCACATCCCAAGGCATATCCCCAAGGACGCATGAGAAACAGAACAAGACCATAACAGCCCATGCCCAAACAGTTTGCAGAGAAAAGAACGGAAGAGCTGCAGGGTTCACCCAGTCTGTCACACAAGCCAGCACCTCATCCCTTCTGTGGATGAATACTACTCCACTGTATGGGTGTGCCACATTCTGTCTGTTTATCAGTCAGCAGGCAGTCAGGTTGTCTCTGCTCTGGCTGATGCCAGTAGTACGGGTGTGAAAATCCCTGCATCAGCTCTTACGTGAGCATATGCTTTCAACTATGTTGCTTATATACCAGGAGTTAAACTGTTGTCCCATGCGGTAGCTGCACTTTCCCCTTCAAAGAAGCATTGTGCCTGGACCCTTTAGCATCCCACTGCCACCGTGGGAAGGTGCCGGTTCTCTGCATCCTTACCAACACTTGGTCCAACTGCCTCAGTGAGTCTGAAGCGCCAGCTCCTTAGAGTTTCAATTGCATTTCATTGATAACTAATAATCTTCAGTTTATTTTCATCGACTTATTGGTCACATTAGGATCATTTAGCAAAATGTCCATTCAAATTCTTTGCCTATTTTTAAGTTTGGCCAGCTATCTTTTTATTACCTGGTTGTAGTAAGATTTTTACACAACATATTTTCTTAAATAATAGAATATCATAAATTGATATTCTTACCCCCTCCAAAAAATAACGTTATAAATCCAAAGCCAGAAATGATTGAGTAGCAGGAAGAGCTCTGGCCAGAGGGAGAAAGTGGAATGCAGAAAGTGAAGTGGAAAAATTCTTCCAAGGCCAAAGTTTTATAGGCAGGTTGCTGAGGCCAGCGGTGAATCTCCCAAGGAAAACGCTGCTCTGGGTTAAGCGTAAAACAGCCCCCACAAACTCATCCATTTGCACACATGGTCCCCAGCTGGTGGCGCTGTTTGGGGAGGTTGTAGAGCCTTTAAGAGGTGGTTCCTCTAGGACTGAGTGCCTGGGGGTGGACCCAGCCCCACTCCCCGACCTATCTCTCTGCTTCCTGGTCTATCAGGATGTTATTCAAGCAGCTGCACACTTCACTATGTCTTGTTCATCATGATGGACAGCATCCTCAAATCAGGACTCACAATAAATCCGTCCTCTCTGTAACCAGGTACTAGCACATTAACAAGAAAACTATGGACACCAGTGCCTCCTGCTGAGTGTTTGCAGGCGAACTATAAAAGAGTGCCCCAGAGTGTGTTCTCTGCCGGCCAGTACACTGCAGGGTCAGTATGCCTGCATTCACAAAATGCTTTCAATGAAATGAGAAAAGTCATGCCCACTAAAGCTACTGTCTGTTTTCAGAGTATTATTAATAAATTATAGGACAGAGACAGGTCCACAAAGTCATGTTTGGTGACTAAACGGACAAGCAAGCCGAAGCCGAGGTGCCAGGACTGGTTGCTGCTCAAGCCTCAGATCTCTGTCTGTGAGCCTGGTGAATGGAAGGGCATAGCTGCTGACAGATACCCATTCCCATGCATTCTTTTTGAAGTATGGGACTGACCACAGCTCCCCGTGCAGGAGGGGCCTGAGCCACAGGTGGCTAGGCAGCCCTCCTTGCAGGATTTGCATAGCTGGTGTGCGCCAGGGGCTCGAATCTGCTTCTTTCCAGCACACAATCTCTCCGCAGGGCAGGTGGCAAGTGGGCCAAGGAGCCCTCCAAGTTCCTACCCAGGACTTTGGCCACATCTAGGTGTGGGTCTCCTGTAGCAGCTGGATATGGCTGATTACCCTTTGGCTGTCCTTCTGGCTACATAATCTCTAGGGCATTTACAAATGTACCTTTGGAAATTACTTTCAAACTGTTCTGCTCAAGAAACGAAGCCTTCAGATTTCTCATCTCGCACCGTCTTTAGCTCCTGAGACCTACCACCTCATTTGCATCCTAGCTACATTTTCATAACAAAATATACCCCAGACTTCCCTAGCCCAACCAACTGCAGTCCGGCAAGTTTTATTTTTGTTGTACTGGGGCTTCTCATTGCCTGCCATTTATCCAGCAGGTTTCTAGTTACAACCAAATGACGCTTAGATTAGGTTTCGTTGCATGTATGTCCTTGGCCTTTGCTTCAAAGAGTCCTGCCCTCTGGGCCCAGAGCCTCCCCAAGATTGGCCCGCACTGACAGAGTGACGGACCTCGCCAGGGGTTTCCTTTACCTCCCTGAGGTCAGGCAGTGGTATGGCCTTCAGCTAGATGTTCATAGGCTCTTTTTCCATTTTTTTTCCCTCAAACCTGAACTCGGTGTTTGGGAAGGATAGGGGCGGCTCAGGAGGCACAGGGAACAGGTGCCAGCGTGCCTCTGACAATGCCGGCCTTTGCTGTGGAGGGGACCCTCAGGGCCCATTCAGCGCAAAGTGGCTACAAAGGAAATCCTGCCCAGCCAAACGATAAGGAGGAAATAGAGTCACTTCCTTACCAGCTGCTTCACTCAGGTAGAAACAGCCCTCGCTTCCTCATGAGTGCATGCTTCTGCTTTTGCTCAGAGCCAAGTCTGGTGTCAAGACAATCACCGCTTCCTCATCTATGCAGAGAGCTTCCGGACTCTGCCGATGACTTGTGTTCTTGCCTCCGTTCGCCTTAACTGCCTTCTCTCACTGGCACCCTCTTAGGCCCAATGGTTTAATATCAGCAAATCGATGATGTTGGGAGTGGACCTACTGTCCCCTTAGAAGCATCTACAGTTTATGACCACCCAGCATCGTTATGTCTTCTGAATGTCCAGAAGTAGTCCTTGGCCTTGCTCCTTTCCCTTGTTTTATGTAACAAACACGAATATAGCCAAATTCAATGCCCTGAATGGTTGTGCCCTTACCTCTAGAGAGCATTTTATAAGTGTGTCTTCCCAGTGTGGGTACAACACTATAGGTGTCCCCCACAGAGAGTAAGCGGTCAGAGGCTGCCCGGGGTACCCCCCTCATGGATGTTTACAGGGGGTGTAGGTGAGAGCAGCGTGGAAGTTGACCCGCAAGGCCCCGTGTAGGTGATGTGCTGCTTCCTTGGGTCTCTGCGTCAGGGTCTGTGGGAAGGAACTGCAGGCTGCTGCAAAGAACTGCAAGTTTTCTTTAGTCTTTTATTTGGTCTTCAAGCATCCCTTCTCTTAAAAATCTCCATTAGATTATGTTTGGAAATCGTGCTATATAATGAAAGAAATCAACTTCTCCCCTTCCATGTGTATTTGTCTAATGGCTAGTAGGTGACAGATACTTGCCCCAGTGATCCAGAGAGAAATAAAATATGGACCTGCAGCTCCAGGTGCTAAGGGTTAGAGGAGACAAGCACGGAAACAGGTGATATCCATGCGTAGGTGACAAGGGACTTATTTAACTTAGTGTTGAGGAAAGCTGACTGTAGAAGACAGCCTTTCAGGAGCCTTTCCATGGAGAGCAGAAGAAATGGAAAAGAACCAGGCTGGGCCGGAGCCAGGAAGCCTTGGACTTGAAGAATCTGGTCTTAGAGACTAGGCTTGGAGGTGACAGGTTCGTAACTAGATGGATCATTCTGTCTACAATAGGAAATATCTAATGTCAGGGCACAAGATGGAGGAAGAGAGCATGGATGGGAAAACATACAGGTATTGTGAGATGTTGCAATAGAGACAGACCTGCATGGGTGGGCATCAGTGCTGTGGCTATCACCCTCCTGACCTTCCTACTTTCCCTCTGCAGAGTTAACTAGATTCACCTCCAGCTCCAGGTTACATGAAACCCGTGTTTCTGCTCCAAAGTCCCCTTCACCCGTGCACACAACCAAAGCACTACGGTACTGGTATCTGTGTAGGCACAACTTCAGGCTCTGTGTACCGGGAGCTTTTGTTGAAATTTCCCAGCTCACTGTTCCTCAATGGTTCATAGGATTCTCCATCAGGGTTAATCTCCAAAAGGATGGAGCCTTTCTTGCTGGACAAGACAATTCTAGCTTGGCCACTCTTCTTTCTCCCACCTCCAGTCCTCAGCTACAGTGTCTTGGGATCAGTCTGTCTTTGGGTTTGTTTGTGAGGGGAACCAATCTAACAGTACAATTCTCTCAATTGTATTGCTAGTTTCACATACACTGTGAGGAAGGGCTCGGTAGTGGTGCCTTCACACCGGGTGAGTTTTCTGTAATTCCCACAGGATACGTTAGAATGTGATTGGAGAGTTAGAAATGACTCAGTTTGCAAAGTGCCTGCTGCACAGCAGGAAGCTCTAAATTGAATCACTAGCACCCACATAAAACCTAGGATGACATCAGGTACTTGTAATCCCAGGACTAGGGAAACAGAGACTGGAGACTTCCTTGAGCTCACAGCCATCCAGCGCACCAAATTGTTGGGCTTTAGGTTCAGCATCTCAAAAAATAAGGCAGAAAACAACTGAAGAAGATGCCCAGTGTTAACTTCTGTCTTTCACATGTGTGGGCACCTGAATGCATACATACACACCCCATGCGAACATATACACATAAAAAACAAGTGTGTGTGTGTATGCATTCACATGCGTACATGCACACCCTATATGAACATATACATACAACACACAGCTGGAATACGAATCTTGCAGTTTGGATGAGAATAGGAATGAATATAATAACTTTAGAGACTTCATCACAAGGGTGGTATTTAAGATGGGGACAGGGAAGGAGATTGACGAAGAGAGAGACAGTGATCCACACAGAAGTCAGATGCATCAAGCACATTCTGGACCATCAGAGGAGGAGGTACCCATGAAAGGTACAGCACAGAAATTCTCCAGGAAGCCAGAGGAGCCCAAAGAGTGCATGGATGACTTGCAATGACCAAAGGTCCTTATGCAATGCTGCCTGCCTGGCATGCTATAGTTACCACACAACAGGAGTGACTGCCGTGAGGTGGTCTCAGAAGCGGAAGAGAGGAATAAGTAGGAAATAGGGAAATTAAGGTGAAAAGACAACCAGAGAAAGGGGTAGGCAGTTGGCTGTCATGTGGACCATGCATCAGAACAGAAGTGTGAGAAGAACCGGCATGTTTACATGCTAAGGAAAAGAGGCGGAAGAGAGGGTCCAGAATGGGAATAGTTGGTGGAGGAAAGTTCCAGAAGCCATAGAAGACAGTAGAATCAGGATCAAGGGTGGAGATTAGTGACCCCAAATAAGTTCTTGTACTTTGTGTTCATTGGTCCCAGTTTACTCAGAAAGGGGTGTCATTCACTGCTGGAAGAGCAGCGGTGCACATAGGAAAAGTGGTGGCTGCTGGGGCAGTCATGGCAAAGACAGGTCTGACAATGGGTGGAGAATTCCCAAGTGACTTGGAAGCTGTGGACTCAGCAATACCTGGATGCTCAGCTGAGGCACAGTGTGGATGCTGTACAACCTCAGAGGGAAAAGCACAGGTGTGCATGAACAAATGTGTCTTCACGTGTGCCCAGACATGTGTAGGTGACGGTTACAGTACCCTAGCATGTCCAAAGTGTGCTTCCATTTTGTGGCTCCATACGTGGATGTGCTGATCTTATTTTCAGGCATTTAAATTATTTGGGGGTCATTCTGTTAAAACACAATTTGTGGGTTTTGTTTATTTCTCAAGCTAATAGATATAAATGTAAACATTAAGGAAAAGGTATCATTTTAAGTCCTTTGATTAGCATTCCCAGATTCCAGGGTCTCTTTACCCTTGCCTGGGGTCACAGCCAGCCCAGCCACTTTTGGCTCTTGATTTTATTTAAATAATGTACATTTTGGCCAACCAGCTCAGTTTGAGTTTTCCAAGCTTATTTTTTCTTAGCCTAAATGCTGTTTCTTAGAAGACTCGAGTAGAGGAGAGAGGCTTTGAAGGGTGAGTAGCCTCCAGGGGTGTGTTTGAGAGAGACTGAGAGTGGAGACCTAGAGAGGCTGAGATACACCCATTGTGCACTGTAGAGCAATGCAGACACTCGTAGGCCTGGCTGTTCTGTGCACTCCTACCCTGAGTGTGACTCTCTGCCCTGTGGCTCACCCTGGGTGGATGCAGCCTAAGGCCTCTGAGTCTGAAATTTGCACAGAACCAGACTGGGCCTTTCCACCCTTGGCGGAGATGGGGACCAGCAGAGGGCAAAGACCTTTCTGGGCCTGTGAGCATCCCTCATTTCTACAGATGTAGTGCAGGAAGCTTTGCCACTCTTGACACTGGATCTGTTGGCAGGGATATAGCCAGAGTCACATTCAAAGACTGGGTTTCCTTTTCTACTTCTTTTTTTTTTAAAAACACACACACACACATTTATTTTATTTTAAATTATGTGTATTTGGGGGTGGGGATGTGCACCTGAGTACAGGTCCCCACAGAGGTCAAAGGCATCGCTCTCCCGGAACTGGATTTGCAGTCAGTTGTGAGTTGCCCAATCTGAGTGTTAGGAATGGAGCTTGGGTCCTCTGCAAAAGCAACATAAGGTCAACCTCTGAGCCATCTGTCCAGCACCTTTGTTTTTTTATATAAAAAACATTTTACATAAAATGAAAAAATATGTAGCTTAAAAATGGTTTTCAGACTTAAACAAATAATGACAGGCTGTTTAAACAGACTTCAAAAATCTCCCCAATCGGGATGCTCGAGAAAGCAAGAGTCTTTCTAAAAATGCCTCTCCTGAGCCTACAGGGTCGCCTTGCATGCTTGAACTACAGAGGGCGGGGATTAGGGGCCACATGCAAGCTGCAGGGATTAAATGATTCACCAGCCACCCTGTCCTGCAATCTGATGAACTAGTTAGTAATATATAGGGGACAAGGAGACATTGCTACTGTCACTTCCGTCTTCAGAGCTGAGGATGGTTCCTTGGGGAGCGGTACAGCAGCTTCCATGCAAGAGCAAGTAGGCATAAGCACAGGAGAGCATGGGCAGGTGGAGCTGGCGCAGAGCCGTCAGTGCCCAGCATGGAGGGCAGACACCAGGACACACTGTTGTTACTGACAGGTAAACTGAAGTGACATGTCCCTCTTCACAGCCACCAATGATGTGGCTGTGGGTGAGGTAAATAAGGCCAGGAACTGACAGATTTTTCGGGGCTGGGGGAGTCGCCTAGATCTTCTGCACATTCAGAGGCCTTCCTAGACCTTAGCTCTTCAAAGCCCCCCTCCCCCTTGGGCCAGGAGGGACTAATTTAGCTCACCTCACCCTCAGAAGGATGCTGCCTGTGGCTGTTGGCAAGAAGGGGTGGAGTCATGAAGGGCTTACCCAGATCCAGAAAGGGAGGGGTCCAGGGGTCCCAGGATGGCTGTTTGTATGACCAGGAAGGTCACATAAACCAATAGTTTGATTTGTTTTAGATTTTTGGCACAGAAAACTGATGGAATTCAAGGAGCAGCCTGGCCCTCTCAGTAGAAAACTGAGTTAACAAACAGCCCAGGAACGATGCCTTGAAGAAGTAGGATGTCTCTGCTGAGGCGTTAGGGCTCACACACGTATGGCTAGGAAAGAGATGGAAGCTGACCGCTGAGCGTGGCGGCTGTCTTTCTTCTTCCTCCACCATCGGTGCTACCTCCTCATGCACAGGGAAGGCTGCTTCTCTGTGAGTCATCGGGTGGGAGCTGAGCTGTGACAGAGAGACCTGTGTACGTACACTTCCTTTGTGCCCTTGCCCTTTTCTAAAACCCAACAGTGAATAACCAAAGGAAACCGTTTGCGCCCCCTCCTGGCAAAAATTAATCTCGCCACCCCAGAGATGCTCCGCGTTTGCTTGGGGCCCGCTAATGTGGCTGGCACCATTGATGTTCGCCTGGGGCTGATTGTTCTGTAGTCCTTGGTCTGAGCATCCTGTAAACTAGAACCATTGGTATTTGGCTCTGAGTTGCTCTTCTGAGCGAGTTAAGGCTGTCCATGGGATGTTGACATCCTTGACACCCTCCAGGAGCTTCTTTGCCCCAAATAAAGAGGACCAAATAGACATCCCTAACTGTCCCCTGGAGGACAGTTCATATGTCCTTCGTATGAACCACTGTCCTAAACCACAGCCAGCTTTAACCGTGTCATTGGTCAAAAGGCCACTATGAGGTGGCAAGAACAGTTCAGCACAAACTCGTCATGATTCCTGGTGACAACTTTGATGTTGTCAATAGAGTTCTAGGAACTTATTATCTTTAAAGTGAATGGCTAAACACCTGTGTACGAAAGTATACCATAGCATTGCTTATAATTCCTAAAGTTTGAAACACTAAAAGTCTTTTTATAAAGTAGGATACCATGCACTCATGAGGATCATTTATGTAAGTATGTATTTAGCAATGTAAGCAGTTCCCTAACCACGATCTTAGCCTGCCCTTGAAGACTACTTCAGAATCCTCAGAGCTGGATGCATAGAGAAGGAGACTCATAGCGTATGGGTAAAGTAGGTCAGACTCAAAACAACGTGAGAACTGAGGAAGTGGCCCAGCTGGTAACGCACTTGCTGCCCCGTCGTGAAGAACTGCTTTTCATCTCCAGCACTCTGTGCAAAGCTAGGTGTGATGGCGCACGTCCAGAACCCATGCCAGGATCTGGATGGATCTGCTTGGATCTGGGTTCCAGTCCTGGCTCTACCACTTACTGCACTCATTCTGTAACATCTATGAGTCCTGGGGCCTTATCCCACCGCTCCCTCAGGAAGACTTTCCAAAGTAAATTCCTAGAAGTGAGCTAGGTTGACTATGTAGTTCTGGCTGCAGCCTGTAGTCTTGGCAACTATGCCAAGCCCTTCTCATCCCTCACAGTTGCTGGTGGGAAGGCCTTCTAGCTCTCCTGGTGGCTAAAGCTCTTTCTTTGTCCTTTTTCTCTCCCCTGCTGCAGGATGCCTTTGTGGAACTGTACGGTCCCAGCATGCGGCCCCTGTTTGATTTCTCCTGGCTGTCTCTGAAGACCCTGCTCAGCCTGGCCCTGGTGGGGGCCTGTATCACTCTGGGTGCCTACCTGGGCCACAAGTGAGGTCCACACACCTGCCCCAAACAAATATGCAAAAGGTTCACAAAAGCAGTAGAAACAATATGCATTATCAACGATGAACCATGAGTCAAAGTTGGGATCTTTTTTTTTTCTTAAACACACACACACACATTCAGGCAAATGGTCGAATCAGCTATTTACTGCCAAAGGGAAATATCATTTAATTTTTACATTATTTAGAAAAAAAAAGATTTATTTATTTAAGACAGTTCCATTGAAACTTCAAGCTTTGGAAACCCTGCCAGGAATTGCCAAGCACCACTTTGTGGCTCCACTTGCTGGCCTGTGCCTATGGACACCAATCTGTTTTCCATATTGGCCGGACTGGTCATCTAAAAAACAAATGTCCCAGGACCCTGACTGCTGGGGAAGCCTGCAGTGTAACTGCTGGAAGCTGGAGATAAAGTCTCCACGTGATCTGTATAAACTGGCCCTGGGGGCTAGGATACCTACCGTAGGGGTAGTTGCCTCCAAGGAAGTCTGATCTTCCTTGGACTGCAGAGCAGATTTTGTATATGATTCACATGGTACATACCCAGTCAGAGGACAAAGACTGGGGACTTCAGATGGACTTGGTACCTACTGAGACGTCCCCACTGAAAGACAGAGATGGGAGAATTCCCTCAAACCATAGGAAATTATTTTTTTAGCTACCAATTGTGCCGAGAAGCATTTTAGCAGTTTATACAATATCATCCAGTACCTTAAGCCCTGATTGTAGATATTCATATATTTTGGATACACCCACCCATCCTCCTATACTCACTCTGAGTAGGAAACAGAAGCTTCTAGATTCGAGGAAGTGGACATGTGGTGACTTCTTCAGCATCAGGAAGAATGGGGTCACCCAGAACATCAGGCGGCCACAAGTGCCTGCTTTTAGGAGACCGGCACCTGCAGAACCTACTCCCTGGCCCAGTGAGGCCTTGACCTGACTGAGCCTGGGCCCTCCTCAGCCTCCGCTTGGGTGCTGGAACAGATGTCTGGAAGCCGGAAGAGCTCGGAATTGCACAGTAAGAAAGAGCAATAGTGAGACTCACTGTGGGCCCTGCCTCATCTGGAGCATGAGATCCACAACTCTTCCTACGACATTTGCCAAGGTAGAGAGAAGGCAGGCTCCACGCCTCTCCTGCCAGAGGGTGTAGTGAGGCAGGGACACCACCACAGCAGAAAAGAAGCCTGTGGCCCTCCAGGCAGCCACGGGTACCTGCTAGCCTGGTCTGTCCTGTTTAAGGAAAGGGTCTGAAATACTGTGGGGAGGCCATAGATCCTAAAGGAAGCCCTGCAGCAAGGCCTAAGGATTCAATGGCCTATGTCTATGGAGTTACATGTAAAACATTATCTGTCTTTATAGTTTGGTTTTATTTGAAAACCTGACAGAGGGAAGGGGGAAAAAGATTTCAGGTATGTATGGAATGTGAAGATTATCTGTACATCCTGGGGCAAAAAAAAAAAGTTGGGAAGTTATAGAGAAAGAAGAAGTAAAATCTCCAGCTAATGAAAGGGGGAACATCTTTTCTCCCGAGTTTAGGATTAGCGTGGAGACCTTTGTGGAGGGACTTTGTGTCACTACCGCTCTCTGTATCATTCATCTGGATTAACTTTAGAATGTATTCATACAGTGTTTATTGCTGTGGTTGATATTTCAGAAGCTGCTTTCAGAAGAATAGGTGCATCTCAGCATTGTTTAAATTGTGTTTAGTCGTGACCTCTAGAATTTTTGTTAGCAAGACAAACAAGAAAGATAATTTTTCCATTTGAGATATTTGTCTCTTGATTCTTCAAAAGCATTTCTGAAAATGTAGGCTAAGCCTGAGAGACACGAGGGGCCTGAGAGAGCCTGGGTTTCACTGTCCCCTCAGCTGCTCCCCCCATACTTACTCTGATGGATACAACTCATTCATTTGACCTTATTTCTTCAAGGTTTACTCACTCAAGTTACCTAGGATTACATGCGTGTTTGGTTAAACCCACGAGGTTCATTCAGTTGGAAAGCCAGGTGGGAAAGAGAGCAAAGAGCTAGAACCTGGCTATGGCAGTTGGCCTTCAGAGAGGTGCTTTGTGTGGCCTGCTCCAACACAGATGCACCAGGAATCCTCCCACCCCTTGCCCTGGGCCTGTCTCCCTGAAATGCAGAGGCGGATAGCATCACTCTGAGGCAGGAAAGCAAAGCTCCCCAGGAGGTCTGGGAGAACAGGATGGTCAGAACTTTTCAAGTTATTTTCATTTTTAAGCAAAATCTTATCCTCTGAAAGGTTTACATTCTCCACGTGATGACTATGGAATGAGAAACCTGTGCTGCTATCCTGCCAAGAGCTTCGTCATGGAGTCAGCTTACAGTACACGCCAAGTGGCGGGCTCCTTCAAGCTGCTTTAGAAGTAGTGATGAAGAACACAGACATTTTAATATAAAACTGTTTCTCTTTTGGTTTTGTTGTTATTCTTCAGACTGGGATTTGCAGAGCATTTGGGAAAAATGTATATGTATATACACACACACATATTGAAAGAAAGAAAAAGGTCATTGGATTCCTTCAGGTGTGGGATTTTGTTTTCTGATTTGAATGGCAAATTCACCCAGTCACTGGACCCTAGTGTTTTAACCCCAGCCACAGTATTGTGGATGGTGCATTTTTTTCTTGTTAAAAACGTGTTAGAAGAAAAGAGTGTACATAGAACCCTTGACTGACCTTTTTCTTCCTCCTTTTAAAAAATAGTATCAATTATTTTGCAATAAGGCAACAGAGAGTCATCCCCATTCATTTCATATTAAGAAGGGTTTCACACCCCAATTTCAACTTCTCTGTAAGATTTGGAATCTCCTCTATGTCAGAGCCAAGAAGACATAGAACATACACACTCCCCAACCTGGGCTGAGAGGCTCATAGAAGGCTCCTGAGAAGAGCATCCTGACACCTTCCACTGCTCCAGGAGCCTCACCCAGGCGCTCTGAAAGAGAGATGGGAAATGCAGACACTCATCACCGAAGAATTTTCAGGGCCTGAGCATGTGTGCAAGCTTGAGATTTCCATGACAACCACAGTTGAGGAAGCATTTTCATGTAGTTCAACTAAAACCCTCCATCCTGCCCATCTCGCTTGTCTCTGCATGTTTGGGTGTGGCCTTCACTCATACATACTTTCTTCTTCTCTGGCAAATACTTATTTCTTACATCTAAGAACCTTGCTGTGTCTTTGGGAGGGGATATCTGGGTTTGGAAAATACGAATAAACCCAGAAGGATTAAAATAATCAGAAGTGAATGTAGATAATGGGGACAATGCCACACATGCAGCCTCCACACTGAATAGAATGGGTGGGATTGTGAGTAGACTAACACAACTCCTAAATGGGAGTTCCAGCTCGAGCTGTGCTCTGAAGGTAGTGGGTTCTTTAGACTTCTTGTCACTTATGCTCAGAAATGCATGCCTGCTCTGTCAGGAGAAACAACAGGGAAGGCTGAAATAGAAGCCAGTCAAAGGAGATTAGGGAGCCGCTGAGGTGCTAGTCTGATCGTACTCTATGGTGTCTATTGCAGCCTAGACAAATATGGTTACACACTTCTTAAGAAATACAATTCTACATTGTCAGACTCATGACGGCTCTAATCAGATCTGTATTGTTGCCCAATTTGAATCTTTCAGGGATTTTCCTATGTCATTATTATTAAAGGGACAAAGGACATTTGTTATGAGGTAGGAGGGAGGGAAAATTCTTATATGAGCAGAACATTTTCCTGCTTGGACCAGGGCGTGATCGTCTTCTGCGAAACCAGAACTATGGGGAACGAGGGACTTTTACAGGGGCCAATGTTATGTTCCTCTAAAGACCTTTTGCAAGAAGTGGGGATCGTTTTAAAACTGTGTGGTACATTTAGATTCCAGAGACACTGACATAGTTCAAAGTCTGACTTAATATGGCCATGCAATAACATGTGTTTCAAGTTGGATATGGCTAATGAATGTTTAAACAGTAAGTTTGATATTTTAACCAATGGGATATTTAAACAACAGCTTTCCAGTTGGTAGGGACATCTGTTTCTCAATGTTTATTATATACAATAAGGAAAAAAATTAGGTAAGATTGAATTAAGTAAAATATTATGAGACTGAACTAGGTAAATGATTGTACCTGTCTGTCCCTTAGCCTTACCAGGGACTCATTCAATCCTCCATCTATAGACACTTGTGCAGTGTGCATCTCACCAGGCACAAAAAAAGAACACCAAAAAACCAAAACAGGTGGAGGGTGAATGGTACGTTAGCACTTCATCATGGATAGCCAAGAAAAATAACCTGAAAGCAGTGTTTCATCCTCTGAGTTCAGTACAAGAGACAAAAAAAAGATCAGTCATGGAAGATGGAAAAGCCAGCTTACCAGAAATCCTGGGTATGTTAATGTGTGGTCCATGTGGCTATGCAGCAATGCCTGCACCTACCCACTTGGGAAGCCTGCAGCGGGCCCTCCAGCTGGCTCACTTCATTAAATTCTTCCCTCCAAGATAACATCTGAAGGATTGATAGGAGATTCAGTTTCTTTTAGGAGACACTTTCCTTTGGAGAGAGGGGTTGTTTATTATAATATCTTCTTAAGTTTTCAACCAAGCTTTGCTTGGGCTTCAGTTATATTGGGGTTATTTTAAGTAAAGTAAATGTACAAATAAGTGTTTTTGTATTGAAAGCTTTCTTACCAAGATTTTCTTACTTTTATCCACGGGCTGCTTTTAAGGTTGATACTTTTAACCTGTACTGTACATACAAGAAATTATAAAAGTGTACTTTGCATAGTTAAGGTAAAGTAAGTCTCCAGTTGGCTACCATTAAATATAATGGCACTTTGTGTTACTGGAAAATGTTACATTGCCATTAACTCCCCTTATCTGTCTGAGGAAAAATAAAGAACAGTGTGCAGCATCAGTTGTCTCTTGAACTATTTATAACATGCTAACATGGCCGTGCCTATCATTCATCATTATTGAAGAAGACTTTGGAAATCCTTCTTAACAAGCCACTAGGACCATCATGAACACATTCTAATGAAGTCTTTGGAGACAAGGCTGTGGGATTGCCTTACCAGCAAAATTACCTTAGAAAGAATGCTCTTTCTTTTTTGGTTGCTAGTCACCTGGGCTGGCTCGGGATAGAACAACTGGGAATTCTATTGCCCGAGAGAATTCATGTTTCTGTTTGATGAGTTCTTTCACATGGGTGAGGATTCCAGCCTCTATACCTACCTATTTTCATTACTATTGGTGTGATAAAATATTCTGACAAAAAGCAATTTAGGAGAGAAAGGATTTATTTGAGATCACAATTCCAAGTTATAGTTGATAATAGCAGAAAAGTCAAGGCCATAAGAACTTTAAACAGCTAATCCCTTCATACTGATGGTCAAGAGCAGAAGACTACATATGTGCATACTTGTGCTCAGTTCAATTTCTTTACTCAGACAGATCAAGACCTTCTGCCTAGGGAATGGTGCTGCCCACAGTGGGCTGGAGCTTCCAACATCAAATAACTTAAGAGAATCCCCCATAGACCAACCCAATGTAGACAATCCCTCCTAGAGACTCTTTCAAGTTAATTCTGGATAGTGTCTACAAGTTGGCAATTAAAGCTAACCATCATCATTCCACAATATGAAATGCTATATGAAAAGGTGAGAAGCTGAAAGCTACATTCTGACGTTAATATTATAAGACAACCAACACCAACACTTGCTTGAGAGTGTATAAACTCTGTAGTTACAAGAGATTCAGTGTTTCTTATTTATGCTTCGGTCCTAATAGCCTAAGATTCAACTCCACAAAGTCTCTGCCTTTTGACAAATTTTCTATAGGTTGATAACTCCATCCTGCATCTTCCTCTTGAACTTCAAACTTAGGTATCCAACTAAATATTCAGCATTTCCTCTTTGTTAATCTGTAAATGTATCAGTTTTAATATGGCCCAAGAAGAATTCTGATCTAAGCCAGCAGGATAGAGGACCAGCAATGAAGGTAGTTTTGTGATAAATGGAAATTTTAAAAAAGAGACAGAGAAAAAGGAAAAAGTATGCTTAGAGGCTTGTTGTGGTGTTTTATTATGATGATTATAATGTCATCCTCTTTAAACCTCATAATAATCCATAAAGTAGATGTTATTATCACCCATTTTTATTGGTATAAATCAATATTTACAATATTGAAGCTAAAGAGGTCTATAAGCTAAGGTAGATGAAGACAAGATACAACAACAAGAAACTTTGAAAATAATAAGATGTATGCACAACCAAATGCAATTGGTTCTCATTATGGTGAGTAAAACCCACAGTACAGCCAAAAACTAAGATTAGAGGAAACAGATTACCTGCAGCAGGTAAGAGGAGCTCAGAAGTTACCATGAAAGCAATGCCATCTTAGACCTCATCTCAATTAGAGTTTCTATTGCTATGAAGAGATACCATGACCAGGGCAACTTTTCTTTGTTGCTATTTGTTTTTGAGGTTGGATATTTATTTAGTGGGATATGGAAGGGAGGGGGAGAAGGGAAGAAGAGCACAGAGAGGTAGAGAGAGGTAGAGAGAGAGAGAGAGAGAGAGAGAGAGAGAGAGAGAGAGAGAGAGAGAAACGGGGGAAAGGGAAGAAGTGGGGAGAGACAGAAGCTGCCTCTTCAAGAGGGAGATAGAAAAGGAAGCCATGACAACTCTTATAAAGGAAAATATATAATGGTCTGGTTTACAGTTTCAGAGGTTTAGTCCATTATCATCATGGCAGATCGTGGCAGCATACAGGCAGATATGGTACTGGAGGAGGGACTGAGAGTTCTAGAACTTGATCCATAGTCAACAGGAAATGAACTGTGTCACTTGGTGTAACCTGTACATAGGAGACCTCAAACCCCACACCCACAGTGACACACTTCCTCAACAAGGCCACACTTCCTAATAGTCTCTTTCCCTATGTGGGGCCATTTTCTTTCAAACCACTATGGACCTCAATAAAGAAATCAAATCAAGGAGACTCCACATGCTTATATAGAAAGTCCTTTAGGGATGATGTGTTCCTGAGCATGCTCAACTGAAGGTCACAGTTCAAGAAGGGAAGATGGCCAAAATATGCCGAGGCATAACCAAATAAAGACCACTGAGCATAGATTCAAAAGACTAAAATGACAGATAGGAATATTCGAGTGCATAAACTGAGTCATCAAGATGGCAGAGAGGAGCACCTTTGGGTCTTTTTAACTTTCTCCTTACCTAAAAAATGAAAAGATATTTCAAAGATACATGTGTTTGTTTCCAAAGCTGCCTGCCTCCTTAGTGGCCAATGTGCAGTGTGGATGCAAGTGGACCTTATGAACCTCTATTTGCTATCAGTGATCAAGTCTAGCCCCTTTCTATCATGAGGTTCATCATTTTCAACAGAGACTCACACACAAGCTTGTAGCCATTCAAGGCTTCTAAACATCGTAGAGAAAAGTCTTCTTCCCTTCCCAGTGTCTGATCCCAAATATGAAGATAGTAGAATATCTTCTACTGGCTTTTGTTCCTTCACATTAAAAAGATAAAGCTTCATTAAGATGCACTTTATTAAAAAATAAAAAACAAAAACAACAAAATACCTTAGCTTGTGAGGTCTTCTTGTTTCTATCTCTTTGGCCATGTGGGTGCCATCTGAAGGACTGGCCAGACTTTTGTGTGTGTCTTCGGTAAAGTTACAGACTAGGCCAGACAACACTTGCTACTCTCTGATTCTCTTTCCTGTGGAAGTGGGCCCTGATTCCTTCTTTTTATGTTTCTTGCTTTATAATCTGCAGTATAAAGGCAAAAGAGTTGAGGTTTTGTTAATCCCACCTGTTGAGAATAAGATCACTACCACAATTTAAAGCCAGCTTTAATTAATTAAATCCTGACCAAGTTAGTCAACTTTGACCATGCCCATCCCAGGGCTACCAGGAAATGGCAATGAGCCACATTTGTGAAGGCTTCTAAAGGCGCACCCATAAGACCACCATGTCTTCTGTCAGGTCCAATCAAGGGCAAGCATATATCTTGATGTACTTCCTGTCATATAGGCAATGAAGGGACAAACATCCATCCTGACGTATTTCCTACCCACATACCTTCTGCACACATCCATAGGACAAACAGGAACTTATTCTTAACTGTTTAACTGCAAACAGAATCTCAACCTGCAAAGTGTATTTTTCCTGTTTTGGTCTCCCATTAACCTGCAAGGTGTATTGTTTTTGTTCCTGTTTTGGTCTCACAGTTTCTCCCTTCCTATGTTTTCTGTAAATTCTCATCTCCCATGTTGGTGTGTGTGTGATAGTGTATGTTTATTACTGTGTCTCTCTGTGTTAGTATGTGTTTATGTATATGTGCTTGTGTGTGTACTCTTGCAAATATGTTTCAGAACACCATTTTGTTGTTTGCTATCTTTTAATGTGCAGCCAATTCCCTTTCTTACCTTATTTATCAATAATATGAATCCATGAAAATATCATCCTTAAGCTATACTTTACCATCTCAGCCTTCACTGTCCCGGGAAGACCTGACTTAATGCAGTGTTTTGCTTGTTTGCGTGTTTTGTCTTTTCTTACTCACGGGGCAATGGCTCTCTGACATGATTTTAATGACAGAATCCTTTCAGATTCTGCTACAGCTCCTCCATAAATCCTGAGAATGAATCTGAAGGGGGCCCAGGAGGACCTCTGAAAGCCTAGCCAGGTGTTGAGGTGTACACCTTTAACCCAGGCGAGGAGAGCTGTGTGAGTTCGAGGCCTGTTTGATCTACATAAGGACTTCCAGAGCACTGAGGGCTGCACACACAGCGAGACCCTGTCTCAAAAGCAGACAGACAAACATTGCTAGACCCAGGATGTCTTGCTTTTCCTTCCTTGCACACTGGCAAGTCCCTCTGCAAAGTTTTACAGATGCTGTGTAAGAACACGGAACCTGAGAGATGAAGGAGAGCTTGCTGTCCTCAGTGCTCGCAGGTGCCAGCGGGATTTGCCTTGTTAAGCAGGATCCATACATCCCCATTTTTACAGGTCAATGTCAAGGCAGGTATGTGGCACCCAAGGACACAATTGTTCCACAGGACAGGAACTGTGATCTTCCCTTGGACGACAAGCTTGACTGGCCTGTTTGAAGGAGAAGTGTCCCTCTGAGGCTATTCCCTGGACACACATTCTTGAAACCACAGTGTGAGGCCAAAGGCAGTCAGTGCTTTGCTTGCAGCACGAACAGGAACAGAGGGATGCACAGAGAATTTGTGACACAGAATAAGAATGTCGGGTCACCAAATGCTTCAGATAGAAAAATACACCCCATGGACTTTTCCCCCAAAATTAAATGTCCCAGCTACAGTCTCAGACGTGTCATCCAGTGACTCTGTCTGTAATTGACAAGTCCCAATCCCTGATACATGGACACTAATATGAGTCCATTACTCCAATGTATGTATGTACTTACACACACACGCACATGCACACACACACATGCACACGCACGTATATACACACACACTTTTTAATGTCAAGGCACTAAACTGAGGGTTCCAAGGCTAAGTGTGTTTACTTCAGGGTTTTCCAGAAACTGGGTGTGTAACTCAGTGTGGTAGAGTTCTTGGCTGCTATGCATAAGACCCTTGGTTCAATCCCCAGCATCACGCAAACAAGGAATCATGGTACATGTCTGTAATCCCAGCACTAAAGATGTATAGGCAAGAGTGTCAGAAGTTCAAGGTCACCATCAGCTACACAACAAGTTCAAAGTCATCATGAGCTATCTAAAAAAAAAAATCCTAGTGTCTAGGACTCAACCTACTTTTGTAAGTATAGTAAACAATCTCTATCTCTTTAAAAGGATCATACCAGCTATGATCCTAATCCCCAGGTAAAGAGCAGCCTGGGGGCAGCTGATCACCACAGATAACCTTGACTCTTACTCTGTTCATCCACCAATCCAAGCACCTGAATGTGTGCTAACAACTCGGCTATGGCCAATCAGGGGTCAGTGTCAACATATAACTGACATCCACGACCAGGGCCTACCTCAGCTCCTCCTTTCCATCACTCCCCCGGTTTTCCGTATTAAATACTGGGGTCAAACCATGTACCCTCTGCTCGTTTGTGGGTTGATAAATGAAGTCTGCCATTCAAAACACATTTGTCAGTGTTGTTCTACTGACGGTCTGCAGGCACCAGGATCTGTGAAGAGCATTCCGTCCACACAGGAGCGCCCACGCTAGTCCCTGGCACCTTCAGAGAATATTTCTCGAACCATTTAATGGATTCCTGGTGCTGAGGAAGAAGTCCCCACTTAGATTTCTGTTATAGTTTTAAAAATACAGGAAAGAGTCACACCATACAACAGGGCTCACATAGGAGGTTTGCTGGAAGAGGAGAGAGAAGGGGCAGAAAAGGGGCCAGAGAAGGAGGCAGAGACCAGTCTCTGGGGACAAGAATGGAGGGCAAGAAAGAAAGGGAGAGAGAGAGAGAGAGAGAGAGAGAGAGAGAGAGAGAGAGAGAGAGAGAGAAACAGACAGACAGACAGACAGACAGACAGAGATGGGAGGTGGGCAAAGGCCCACCTTTTAAAAGGGAAAGTAGCGAGTGTGCACGGGAGGTGCAAAGTCGCGAAGGATGTCAGCACCCCAAGGGCAGGCCAGTGCAAATGCCTAAATACTAAAATCCCTCCCTTTTCTTATTGTAAAAAAGCAGGGAGTTAGATATATACATATTAGAGTACTACTGAGCAGTAAAAAACAAGAACTTCTTGAATTTTGCATGCAAATGGATGGAAATAGAAAACACTATCCTGAGTGAGGTAAGCCAGACCCAAAAAGAAGAACATGGGATGTACTCACTCATATTTGGTTTCTAGCCATAAATAAAGGACATTGAGCCTATAATTGGTGATCCTAGAGAAGCTAAATAAGAACGAGAATCCAAAGAAAAACATATAGGCACCCTCCTAAATATTAACCCTCATCAGGCGATGAAAGGAGACAGAGACAGAGACCCACATTGGAGCAAGGTCCAAATCGGGAGCAGAAGGAGAGAGAGCACGAGCAAGGAACTCAGGACCACGAGGGGTGCACCCACACACTGAGACAATGGGGATGTTCTATTGGGAACTCACCAAGGCCAGCTGGCCTGGGTCTGAAAAAGCCTGGGATAAAACCAGACTTGCTGAACATAGCAGACAATGAGGACTACTGAGAACTCAAGAACAATGGCAATGGGTTTTTGATCCTACTGCACGTACTGGCTTTGTGGGAGCCTAGGCAGTTTGGATGCTCACCTTACTAGACCTGGATGGAGGTGGGTGGTCCTTGGACTTCCCACAGGGCAGGGAACCCTGATTGCTCTTTGGGCTGATGAGGGAGGGGGACTTGACTGGGGGAGGGGGAGGGAAATGGGAGGTGGTGGTGGGGAAGAAAGAAAGAAAGAAAGAAAGAAAGAAAGAAAGAAAGAAAGAAAGAAAGGGGTAGCAGGTGAGGCAGGGATGAGGATGCCATATTCTTAAGACTACTTCTTGCTGACCTGAATAGCATCAGCCATCTTTGGGGGACCTGAGAAAGCTGAGGTGCTGGCCACATCCTGGGGTATCTGGCTGTTTCACTTCCCTGTCCAGGCTCTGTGGAAACATCAGGCTCCTCTTGGACATGGGAAAATGCTGTTCAAGGTGGATCCAAGTCAACTCCTTGGAGCTCACAAGAAATGAAGAATTAAACAGGAGTTGAATAAATAAAAAGAAAAGGAAAGCTGGTGTGTGCTGAGCAAGAGGAAGTGGACTTCTCCATCTGACCTGCATGATGCAGCAAACAGACAGCACATTTAGAGAAGGGAGAAGGACAACAGACAGATAAAAAGAAAGTGGAGAATTCCTTCTTGGTTTTCAAACTGCCTGATCCAAGCAAATCCAAATCAAAACAGGCCAGATTTGATTTGAAATGAATGGTCAGTGCATCCCCAAAAGACAACTTAATGGGAGTGAGAAGGCACAGAAATGACACAGTTCTCATGAGTGAGGCAGAGAAGACCCAAGACTCTGCAATGCCTAGCATCCTAGGAATTCAGAGGTCAGGTTAAGTAGGCAAGGGCTGTCCTGTGCATCGTCACACTAAAACAGGGGCTTTGAGCCCGACAAAGACATGGTTGCCTGGTACCAGGACTTTGAGAAAAGCCAGAAGGTGAGGAGAGGACTGTGGTCGAGAAAGAAGCCTCACATCTAGGGGAATGGTCAGAGGCAGGTAGCCCCGCCAGAGACCCAATTGCCAGTGTTGAATGGAAGGAAAAGCCGCAGAGAACGAGAAAACAGATATGTTGCAGGTGGAAGAGAGCGGACCTGCGGAGGGTGGAGCAGGTGGGTAGGGTCCCCGTGTAAAGTGGTTACTTTTCAGTGGGCCGTGCTACTAAGCATACATGCTGTATGCCACAGAGTTGGTGTAAGAAAAGAGGTTTATTGGGGGAGGGGGAGAGCGAAAGAGTGAAAGGGCGGTATCTCCTTCCATCTTGCTGGCAAAATGTTACAAAAGTACCGTAAAATATCAAGATATAGAGTGCTGGAAAGTAGCCATTTGGATTGATATCTAAGGGGTATTGAGACCAGGTCTGACTGCAAAGGTAGATGCAGTTCCCATGAGTGAGGCAGAAAAACAAGAGCCAAGAGTCTGCAATTCCTAGCATCCCAGGGATACAAAGAGGATTGGATTAGTAGGCACAGGCTGTCCCATGCATCATCATGCAAAGAACGGGCAATGGGTTCCAAGCCCAAGAGAGCCGTGGTTGCCCAGTACCAGGACTTGAAGAGGCCAAAAGGCGAGAAACCACACTCGAGAGACAAGTCCTCACTCATGGGAATTGGCTAGAGGTGGAGAAGAGGGGCCTTATCAATCATGCCGGTGATGGATGGAGGGGCCCAGTGATCCAATAGTTGGAGAAGCAAGGCTGTCGTATGTGGACTGCATTCCAGGGTCTCAGGTGGGCAGGAGGAAGCACCAGGAGGGTCTTCAAAGTCTCGTAGCACCAATATTATAATTTATTTAAAAATTGACAAGAAATGCTGCAAAGAGAAGTCATGCTATACAATAGGGCTCACATAGGATGTTTATTGGAAGAGGAGAGAGAAGAGACAGAGAAGTGGGCAGAGAATGATGGTGAGGGTAGGGTGGAAGGGGAAGGGGCGAGGGGAGGGGAAGGGAGGGAGGGAGGGAGGGAGGGAGGGAAAGAGGGAGCGAGGGAGAGGGAGTCTTTTAAAAGGGAACATAACGAATGTGCGTAGGAAGTGCTCTTAGTGGCTGCAGCTGAGGACATATCCTGTCAGGACCCTAAGGGCAGGCCAGGACAGAAGGTTGAATACTAAAACTTTCAACTGTCTACAGGTAAACCATACTCATACTCATGTATCCCTCTAGCTGAGCCTTGAACAATGGTCTCACCACCATGTGCTTGTAGCTTTCCCAGCAGACTTTGTTGTCCAGAGAATCAGCCCTCTCCATCTCAGAGCCACAAGCAGAGCTGTGGAAGTAGAAAACATGGGAGTGAAACAGTGTGGGTTTTGATCCTCTCCCCCAAGAGAATTATCATTGCTCAAACCATGTGGAACCTCTTAGCTGAAGAACAAGAAAAAAAATAAAGGACGGATAAAATATTTATAGAAAAATTATTTCTCACAAGCAGACATTTGTTCTAAAAAGCTTTTAGAAATATAATTATTGTCTTCTTCTTGGGTCTTTCTGTTTTTAATATGAAACACTTTTTAAAAAAGAGGCCCTGGTTTGATTTCCAGGAAGCAATAATCCATTGTTGCCTTGGGTGGTGTTTAGGAAAGAAATTTGGTCTCAGAAGAGAAAATGCTTCCATTGAAATTGCTCCTAGGGCTTCTTCAGTGTTCTTGCAGAACAAGGTTCCTAACCCAGGGCAGAGTAAGCCAAACATCTCCCCTTTGGCACCTCCCAAAGAGTCCCCATTTTATGGGGACACAGCTGGGTGCTTGGTGTCACTTAGCCTCATCTACCGAGTGATTGTGTCATCCCAACTCAAAGAGACAGCTCTGGGACAGCACTGCCCAACAAAAATAACATGTGAACCTCACGTGTGAGTTTTAACTTTGTAGCAGTCACATTAAATTTTTAAACATAATCCCACAAAACTAAGCATAATGATGTATCTTATTTAATCCACTGTATCACATCCACCTGTAGAAAATCTAAACACTACTGTGATGACTTATAGTCTTCCCTCATAATGTCTTTGTAATTGCTGTGGACCCAAGAGTGTGGGCCCTTCAAGAGCCCACTGACCTCATGCAGTTGGTGGCTGCCATCTTGGAAAGCAGAGTGCTGGATCACAAGGTGGATAGTTTCCAGTTCACAGTGAGCAACACGGCCATGCTACTCAGGTAAATCCTGGCTAGTTAGAATGCTAAGGCAGGAATACAACATCTTACCTCTCTCCACTCCGTGTTGCCAAGCTTACTATAATAATTTGCTGTTAGTTCTAAATGGAAACTAAGTCTGATTCTACCTAATGGCTGGATTATTTGTCTAAACTGCATCCAGTAAACACCTAATATCAGGTCAGGGTTTGGTGGGAACCTGCTAAGTGTGTAACTTAAGTCAAAGCATGTACTTCCTTAATTCCTCCTCTCTCACTAGTTCAATGGTGTGTGTTGGCTATCATACTGTGCCTAACCAGCCTCATGGGATGATAATGTAGAGGAGATAAAAGTCATGACTGTTAAGGGTATTAGGGTAACACCTAAAATGCAAACCAACATTATTTACTATTCCAAACCATTAGAAGCTGTGCAACCCCAGAAAGCAATCAACACACAACAGCTACACAGATAGAGCAAGGATTCAAATAGAGAAGAACAGATTTCTGTAACGTTCCAGTGTCAACATTTTCTTAACCAAACCTTGACTTGTCATTTTTATTTACAAGGAAGAGAGGAGAGGAGGTGAGAATGACAAGCAAGCCCCCAGGCTAATAAACAACTGCTCTCCTTGGAGCCAGGTACACATCACAGGAATGTGGCTTGATTTTACCCAGCAATAAACTTACTGCGATCTTGACAATGGCTCTGCAGAGAGCTTTCCATGTGGACCTTATTTTCCAAGTCCAACAGTGTGAGGCATCCACAGAGAGCTCCTGCAATATCACCGCCTGGTAACCACTGGGCTATTTCCTTGCACTAATAGCTTTTAGATTAGTGACATTAGCTCCTAGCATTCCCTAGGACACCACTTAAAGCTTACCTTCTTTAAAATGAGGTTTGAGGGCATGGGAATTGAGAAGTGTGTTATCTTCATCCTTAAATCATTTTCTCCCAAGTGTTCCCTGAAAACAGAATCCCATCTGCCTCCACTAATTGCTTCCTTTATGTTCCACCAGGTACGCCATACCAACTTCAAGTTCAGTTAGAACACAGGCAACCTTCCTCTCATCACACTCGGCCCTACTCCACAAGAAGCCATATACTCCATCGAGACAGAGTCAAGGAGCGGGCCCTAGGTTTTGACAGGGTACAAATGTTACTCTGACTTTGTCACACAAGACAAATACTGCCTGGGTCAAATAGCGTAAAAACTATTCTTGTCTCCGAATCTACTCTTGCTAGCTGCATATATAGAAATAAAGGCAAGCCACCCGGTTGAGAGAGGATGCTGGTTCAAGACTTACAGTACACAGTGAGGAAATTCACTGCCTGCTTTCACTGAGGAAGAGAGGCAGAAGCAGGTGGAAGAATGAGTGGACCTTGTAATGGGACAAAGGTAGCCTGGGGAAGCAGGGCTTCCGTCCCATGTGATTAGTTAGAGATGACAATGTGTTTGTCAAGGTGAACTAGTCCAACCAGGCCCTTTCCGAAAGAGATGGGAAGAAAGACAGAGGTGTGTGCACTCATAGGCACTTCAGCTGAGAAGACAAGGAACTTTTGGGGCTGGGGAAGGCACACTTGCTTTATGAATATAGGGGTTGTGCATGCATGCGTGTGTGTTTCTGTATTATCAGGTGTATGTGGATGCAGGTGGGTATACACATGTATACATGAGCAAATGGAGGACAGTCCTCAGCTATGGATTATCTTCTTCTTTTTTTTTTTTTGAGACAGGGTCTTTTGATGCCTTAGAACTCACGGAGTGGGCTAGGCTGGCTAGCTAGTGAACCTTGGCAACCTGTCTAGCCCTTCTTCCCAGCGCTGGGATACAAACTTATGCTGCCATACCCAGCTTTTTTTTTTTTTCTAAGTAGAGCTCAGGTCCTAGCAAGCACTTTGCCACCTCTGCTGTATCCGCATCCCTAGCAGGAAGGATTGCTTATAATCCAAAAGAGATGGGAGTAGACAAGAGAATGCCTCTCAGGTCTAGTGAACACATCCAGAGCTCAGCTGAGGAGA
The DNA here is from genome assembly GCF_037038515.1 of Microtus pennsylvanicus. Taxonomy (NCBI): domain Eukaryota; kingdom Metazoa; phylum Chordata; class Mammalia; order Rodentia; family Cricetidae; genus Microtus; species Microtus pennsylvanicus. Next base: position 5,341,145 of record NC_134588.1, read on the forward strand.
AAACAGAGCGGCCCCTTCCATGCAGCCTTGGCTCTCCTGGATGTTCTTGGTCACACTCCAGACAGCTGCAGACACCAACGACTCAGCAGCTGTGGAAAGCGGGAACTCAGTCCAGTCAGATAAGAGTGCTGGCCGCCTGCCGCCAATCAATCAGGAAGCTTTTAAGATGGAAGTGTATGAAATATGTATTAAATACAAAAAAAAAAAGAAAAGAAAAAAAGAATGCAATGAAGTATTCAACTTAGAAGCACTCCAGGGAAGAAAGTCCAGCCTCTCTCATAAGGGCTGCTTTAAAGCCTCACCCCAGGGAGACAAACACACATCTACCTAAGGGACCAATGAGACCCTTTGAGTGAGGGCCCTGTTGTGGGAGAGTGATGGGAAAGGCCTAAAATTTGGTACTCATTTCAATGCCCCCCTGAACAAATTTCCTCTCTGTAAAAAGCAAGAACAACACTCATTTGTGCCATTGTGTTTTGTACAATCACATGCCTTCAGACTGCCATAGTCAAACACTTCCCTGAGGCCCTGTGGAGCAAGGTGAGCATGCTGCATATAACCTTGTAGGTTTTGCTTTTATACAGGCCAAGAAAGAGTATGGAGCCGTGCAATTCTATACTGCTCCAATACTTGTGTAGATCGAGTCTCAATTAAAATGTTTGTTTACTTATCTGCTAATCTCATTATTTTCCTTAAATTCACTTCTCAGTGAGAGTTCAGAATCCAGCATTCAGCCATTTCTGAAATATGACCAAAATGGAAACCCAGAGAAAGAGAACGCCATTCAGCTGGGGGAGTGGAATACACAGAGGCCCAGATGAACGTCTCAAAGTACCTCTTCCCTAATAGAAAACCATTTTCTACAGAGAAGGCAAATGCACAAAGGGGTAACTTTTTAGAATTTTACTAGTGATTTTATCATGGTAAAGTAAGCCACAATCCCGAAGAGAATTCTCACTGTTATTGCTAGAAATGCATAGAGCCTGTATTGATTTTCAGCAGAGTTTGGTATCATTTTTATTATTGCTTTTCACAAAAAGCAAAACAGAAACCACCTGAGTCTCTAAGAGGTAGATCAGATTTTATCTCCCTCCTCCACCTTTCCAAAGGCAGAAACCACACAAAGTGATTTGCTCTGGGGTCAGCCAGCCTGTTAGTGCTGGGCTGGGGCTAGAGGTTCTGGTCTCTAGCTGTCCACTCTACTGAACTGTCCCTGGAGCTGGGTCCTCGAGCTCTCCCTGGAGACACCCGAGAGGCACTGTGTACCTGGTAACTATGCCGACAGACAGCCTTTCTCCCTAATACTCCCTGTTGCCCTAGGCAGAGTCCCTGTGGCACCAGCTGCCTCACCGCCACTGGGACTTTGAAAGGAGGTCCTTTCGGTCCCATTGTAACCAATACCCCCCTTGGATGGAGTCCAAGATCCTTCGTGCTCCGAGGTGTCTTTGGAGACAAATGAGTCACAGCATTATTTTTGCTGTGATCTAGCCGTGCTCCGTGGGCTCTGACACAGGCCCCGTTGGTGTCTTCCCAGGGCAGCATGTTCTCCGCACAGAGAGCAGCTCTCTTGTATCCGTGGGACTGTGTACGTAGTAGAGAGTTGTAAGGAGCACTCCTCAGTCCCAGGGTCAGTTCCACACTGTGCTCACGGTGGTCAGAGCAGGGCTATTGCTGAGGCCAGTCCTTCTTGCCTGAAGGCCCTGCCGATAAGTAGAGATGCGTCTTCCGGAAGGTCCTGCAGTGTCAGGTACTGGAGAGAGAACGCAGCTGCCTGGGAGTGGGGGTATGCCAAGCAAGAACAGAAAAACAAAGAAAACTTACCATGCCAGTAAAATAAGAGGTGAGTTGCACCTCACATTTCTGAGCTAGTCTGTTACACCCGTACACAGAACAGGTCATAGCGATGTTGCACCAAGAGCCCTGTGGGGTACCAGCAGCCCTGTGAGCGCCCAGCAGAGAATAGTCTGTCAAGTAGATGCGAGAACTCCATAGATTACATTTCTTTCTTTCACAATTACATGGACAGAGCTCAGGTCATAGAAGGTTCACAATAAAGAACCCCTAGTCTCAATCGAGTGCATCCCCTGGGGCACAGGAAGAAGAGGGGCTATGGAAACAGCAGGACAATATCGTAGGTACCTGGTCTCTTTGGATGTATGTTTTCCCTTTGATTCATGTCTCATTTGATAATAATAACATCGCCTCAGTAAAATGTTTAAATCATTTCAGGAGTCCCCAGAGACTCCCAGCCTCCTTCCCCACATGAGCTCCTTCTTTGGCCAGAGTTCTCCCAAACCTGATACAATGTTTCTGGGGGCCTGGGGTCACTACCACGGGAAGAAGTCTCCGACCTTCTGACTCTTTCTATTTAATAGAATTCCTATGGTCTGAAATTTGCCAATGTCTGAATGAGAATTCAGGTTTCTATATGCTAAAATCCCAAGGTAGGGAGGGCAGGAGTCGAAGACTTTGGGTAGTGACTGGAACATAAGGATGATACTCTTATAATTCAGATTACTGCCCATGGGTTAGTTTTTACATAAATTTGTTGTTTATATGTGCACTTGTGTGTGTGCGCGTGTGTAACACACTCCTTCCATTCCAGCATTTGGGAGGCAGAGGCAGGCAGGTCTCTGTGAGTTCGAGGCCAGCCTGGTCTACAGAGTGAGTTTTAGGACAGCCAGTACTACAAAAAGAAACCGTGTCTTGAAAAACAAAACAAAACCATTGGAAAGATAGCTGACAGTCCAATGACTTGGCATTTTTAGCACTTGCCTATCATGAGGGAGGCTCTTGGTCAAACCTCCTGTTCTGTGAGAGAAGGAAACAAAGAAAGGCAGGCAGGAAGAGGAGAAAGGCTAATAAAGGAGAGCCTCCAGAGAGCTGCCTACCCATCCTCCAGGAAGGCCATAATGAGAAGATGCCTCTAGGGACCGGAAAACCTGCAGCCAGGTGGAGAGCCACTGCTGCCTCCACCTTGGCCTTCTCAGACCCCAGAACCAGGAGGAGTAAGTTGTTATTGCTTTTATGACCTTTTTTTTTTTTTTTTACAGAAACCCACATAGACCAAGTTTTTTTTTTTTTTTTTTTTTTTGCTTTTTCGAGACAGGGTTTCTCTGTGGCTTTGGAGCCTGTCCTGGAACTAGCTCTGTAGACCAGGCTGGTCTTGAACTCATAGAGATCCACCTGCCTCTGCCCTCCGAGTGCTGGGATTAAAGGCGTGCGCCACCATCGCCCAGCTAGTTTTTTTTTTAAAACCATCTTTTGTTTAATTTCTATTTTATCAAAAAGACTGGTCTACGTGATCACGATGCCTGAGAATCCCAAGAGCATTCCCGGGCCAGGCCCTGTTCACTCAGTACAAGAGGCTTGTTTCCTGTTCTCTTCCAGGTTCTGAGTCCTCCACCTCTGCTTCCCAGGACTGTATGTTCGCAACGACCCCTTTAATCCTTTAAAGTAATCTGTCGGGCCTTGCTTTCTGCTCCAGGTCTCCTAGTCTCTCCATCTTCTCCTCTCCACTGTCTCTCAACAGTTTTCATCACTTGCCCGTTTCAATCTGCGACACCATCCTCCCTCCAGTCCTGTTCTTGGGTGCAGACAACCTCACGGTTTACACTAAAATGCTGGGGAATTGAGGCTGGGCTTTCTCACCTGTCTGTCAGCACCTCTTCATTCTGCCTAAACTAATTTGAAATAAGACTGCCTTTGCCTCTCTCCTCCCTGTCACTGGAGGCTCCTCTTAGTCAACAACTGTTCATCTACTTGGTCGTGACAAGGTACTGCGATGGCCCAAATGGACCCTGTTGGGAAAGCTCCAGTCTGTGACCTTGGAACCCTGGGGGTCTTGGTGTGGAATGGAAAAGCCAAGCAAGAGGAGTGGACGAGGGGGATGGGACAGTGAGAGACGTTTGTTTTCTGCACGGTTCCATCACAGAGATGGGTTTACAAGAATCTCATACAAGTGACTAGTGAAAATCTCTGTTCTCAATGCTCACTCTTGCTTTTGTTTGTTTCTCAGGTTTAGTTCTTGGAATCATTAACAGCAGATAAACTGCTGACCCAAAAGACAGTTTTCTTCTGTCACAAAAGACAACTTCAAATCATTGATAAGCAACTGCTGGTGGCTGAGAAGAAAGAAGAGATGGTAAGACAAAGAGATGATCACTTGAAGGGGTCTGGGGATTAGACATGAAGAGCAGAGCCCAAGGGCTCATCCTGCGAGTTCCATCCTGGGCCCTTCCAAATTCAGCACAGGCAGCACATCTGAAAGGCTGTCCCCACCGGATGGGTAGAAGTGAATCCCTGAAGCCCCAGCCTCACGGCAGAGCCCACGTTAGAAAGCAGAGCACCCACAGAGGGGCTGTAGGTGAAGTGGAAAACACCAAATTAGGCAGAGGAGACCGGAGGCTCTCAGCTGGGTTTGTGACAGCCTGGAGAGTATGAGTTCAGGGTCAGTTCAGGTGCTCTGCAGAGGTTTGCTTGACAGCATTCCAGACTCCAAGGTTTTATTCAGTCTGGGAGGCTAGGACTTTAACATCCTTGGGCAAGCCTCAGGATCTCCCAAATCCTATTATGTTAGGATCTTGGTTCTTTATCTAGAGGCCAGGCAGTGGTGGCACACACCTTTAATCCCAGCATTCAGGAGACAGGCAGATCTCTGTCAGTTCAAGGTCACCTTGGGCTAAATGAGCAGTCTAAAATAAAAAGAGAGCTCACAACTTTGGTCCCAGCACTTGGGACTCGGAGTCTTTTATCCCAGCACTAGGGAGGTGGAGACAGGAGTGATATGGCTGAGCGGAGAGAGGAATATAAGGTGGGAGGAGACAGGAGCTCAGACCATTCAGTCTGAGGATTCATAGAGACAGGATCGCCATTGGATCTGAGGATTCAGTAGAGGTAAGAACTAGTAACTGGCTGCTCTGCTTCTCTGATCTTTCAGCACCTACGCCGATATCTGACTCCTGGTTTTTATTATTAGAATGTGCACTAAACCCCTGTTGTTTGAGAGGTCTCATAAGACTACCACAAGCTCAGGCCCAGGACCCCCTGCCCTTCAGGACCTTATCTATGGAGTCCTTACCTTTCTTTCCATCTGCCCCCATATCTGAGAATCAAGGATCAGACAGCGAGATGCCATGAAGCCTTCAAGATGCTCATCCTCACCCTCTCGTGCCCTCAAGCCCAGAGATGCAAGAGCAGCATTGTCACATTGCAGCACCGTGTCCAATGGCCCATGGTACTGGTGGCACATGTGCAAATGAAGCATGAAGCGTGGCACGTGGCTTCCTCTCCTGGGTCTGTCTTCTCTGCCCTGAGTGCTCAGCCTCTCTTGACCACTCATTGCTTTGCTTACCTTTGTAGCCCATTGTCTTTGTTCTTGCATTGGGCCTATCCTTGTGTCCACAGTTCTGACGTCCTGGATGTGCAAATTTAAAGAAGAAACTATTACTACCTATACTGGATGCTTCTACTGCTACCCTGGGATCTCTCAAATATTCTCATCCTTAGGAGAGGCTGAAGGAATAGGGCTCCTAATTCTCAAGGTCAAAAGGCTGAACTGGTTAAGAGACTGTAGCAGAGATTAAACACAAGTCCAGTGGTGCCCAGGGCAGAGCAGCTCTGCCTTGGAGACTGGGGTGGCGGCACAGGAGGGAAGGTAGACAGGTGTTAATAAGGGGACTTTCACAGCCAGGCTGGAGACCTGACTGGAGGCTGGCACATTGCGACTTTAGGGACATAGCTGTCAGGGGAACTCTGTTTTCCTTCTCTGAGCAGAAGGCTTCAGGAACCTATTGGTCACGCTCTGACTTCAGTGCCCCACAGCTCACCCGCTCATCACAAATGGGACTGGCCTTGACTTCGTGGCCACTGAGCCCTAACAAGAGTGTGTGACCACTCTGCACATCCTGAGTCGTGAAAGGAAGGCAAGGGCCAGATACCAGGCTGGAGCCCGCATGACTAACAGGGAGCATCAGCCACACCCCCCACTAGAAACCACAGCCTAATTAAAACCAACCTGAGCACTAAAAATAGGATAGGGAGGGGGGGGGGAGGCAGAAATGAAATCCGTTTTTGACCATAGGGGCTGCAAAGTCTTGTCTCTTCCCTAGGTTGACCAGAGTGGTTGGTTGTGCAACCTGCGGGCCTTAGCACTGTGCTTCTTATCTGGGCTGACAGTTAAACCGACAGCGGAGAAGGTCTCCCCACAATGAGGCTGAAATAACCCAGGCACAGGGCCAGCCCTGGCGTGGGATAGGGTGTTTGCAGGTTATATACTTAGAAGGAACCGCTCCTGCAGTAGGTCCTTGCTGAAGACACTTTCCTAGCCAGATTAAGAGGTCCTGGAACTATATCATAGTGGCAGCCGTGACTATGCACACACTCACATACACACACACTCACACATGCACGTGCACACACAAACTCACACATGCGCAAGCACACACGCACACACACATGCACTCGCACACACACTCATGCACACACACACATGCATGTGCACACACACACGCATGCACTCACACACACACTCATGCACACACACATGCACACACACACTCACACACATACACACACACACACATTCTCACACCTTACAATTCCCTTTAGTCCTCTGCTCTCCAGTGAGAATGGAAAGTCAAGTTAATAAGTTAAGGACCTTATCACACCCTTGAAAGATAAGGAGAGCTAGCAGCTAGTGACAAGCACCATCCTTGGTCAGAAATCTGGAGATGTGTTTGAAAATCAATGCTTATTGTGGTCGGGTGCAGAGAAGCAGGCCTGTGTCCACTGGCCTGGCCTGCCCCTCGATGAGGGGTCGTGGCTGTACACTGGAGGTTATTTGGGTATGCAGGCTGTCCCTGCTCCTTCTCATGGATTCCAGCATCCCAAGCTTGGTTGAGGCTACAGCCCTTCCAACTCTTTATTGGCTTCCTTCCCTTGAACATTGAGAAGATGTCAGTGCGTGCTGGAATGCATCTGATAATTGAAGTCAGGGCTTGAGGAAACAGCTCAGTGGTAGAGCCCTCAAGGTCTTGGGTTTCATTCCTAGCTCATATCCTTTCCAAATCAGAAGATTAAGAATTCCTAAATGACTGTTTTTTATGATGACTTCTTTTAAATTTTTTTAATTTAAACAATTTTAAATTGCATGCATGTGTGTGTTCCTGTCATCTCCTTCTCTCTATTCTCTGCTGCCTCTCTGCCTTCCCTTCCCCCTCCTTTCTCTTCCACTTTTAGTATCAAATTCCTTCAACCTGTTTATTCTGTCTTCTATTTTTATTTTTGTTCTGTTTTTAGAGGTACAGTATTTCTAGATAGCCCAGTTTGGCTTTGAACTCTTGATCCTCCTGCCTCCACTTTCCCATTGCTAGGATACCCAGGTGTGTGTAACCATACCCACTCTTAAATACTTACAGTGTTCTTGCTCACCTGACACCTTAAGGGTAACTTCTGTGCTGTTTTCTAACCCAGTGTTGGCTTTGTTCTGGCTTTTTGCAAACAGTGTCTAGCTGTAAGATTCATCCTTTCATCACCAGGACCAAACTTAGTCACTAAGACTAATTGCTCAGTTCAGTGAAATATTATAGACCGGGGTTCAACTGTGTGTCTAGAGTCATCCTGACTGAGGTTGCAGCCTGGCTACCTCTGAGCTATGTCTCCTCTCTGTTCTTACCACCTATGGGAGGCTACATCCCTGGCACCAGTTGGCTTCAGGCTCCAAACTATATGAGAACAGCCCCCTTCATGCGCGCACCACTGACCTTCCTGTCTCAGGCTTGATTTTCCTGTAGGTTAAGTTGGTGACCACAGCACGAGCGAGTATCAGCCTCTTCTGCAGATGGGGGAGCTGGCTCCAGTTGGGGAGGGGAGCCTACCTGATGGGTGACCGCTGGATGATTTTCACTTCTTGGTCCAGAAGCCTGCCACATCTTAGAGCCACCAGTGTCATGAGCCGATTGTGGAAAGTGGAAATGGGCAGGATGTGGTTTGAACTGACAAAAGTGGAGCAAATCACTCATCTCTGGTGCTTGTCAGGGATACTGGGGGTTGGGAGAGGCTATACATCCAGATGGCCATTCTAAGTCTAGAGCAGCCAGCTACCTTCTTCATACACCTTCTTCATAGCACCAACATCAACAACCATCACACACTCAATCACCGAAAGACAACAGCAAAGTGACAGAAAACCCTTTGTATCAAAATAGTGCCAAACACTCAACAAATTTTTGTGTATATTTGTTTTCAAAGCAGCCTAAAGAGCTGTGTTCACAGTCATAGATTCAGCTAAAAATTTTAACTAGGACTATGGTTGTGATCTTAGAGGGTGAGGAAATTGTCTAGTGCATGCTGGTCTCAGATCTGAGTGGGACTGGGCCTGACGAATGTTTGGATGGAAGGAAGTAACAAAGCAGGTGCCAGAATCTTGAGATTCCTGATGCTTGACCCAAAGCCATTAAATGCTTCTTCTGAACTACAAACAGAACCCCAAACTTAGAACAAATCTGGCCAAAGACAGTCCAGCTCCACTCTGGCATCATAACACTCACCCCAGCCTTGATTGGGACCTGTCTCTGTATCCCAGGGTGACATGAGGGCCTTCCATGTGCCCCCACAGCATAACTTCTGGCTGGCCTACAGAGACAGCAAATAACAGATAAATGAACAATGATTTCTAAGCAATGTGAGCATCTGTGAGTCTACTAGTGTGCTTGTTGATTTGTGTCAATACAGCTGTCCTGTGTTGCCTCTACCAGGACTGTCCTTGGTGTGTTGGTCATCAACTGACATTTTTGTTGAGAAGAATAGATTAGATGAAGAACCATCCTGCTGTCCCAAATGACTGGCTGGCTTTGCTGCATCTTGGGTAGAATGCCTTCTGACTGACTTGGGAGAAGCCACATGGTATATCTGGGCCCCAGCATCCTCAGGTCAAATCCAGGTGATGATGCAAAACCCATCACCATGGGTAGACATGAGATGACATCATTGGTGAAACTGCTACACAGAGCTGGGTATGAAGGAAGCACCTGAGAGGAAGCAGCTCAGTTTTTTAAGGCTCTTCCAGCAGCATAAGCATCTTTAAATCATGCAATCCTATCCTTTTTGTTTCCTGGCATAAACATGATCCAGCATAGCCAACTTTGTTTAATGTTTGCCTGGCTTCCTTCCCTCTGTTTTCTGTCTCTGGGGAGGCCAGGGGAGGAAGGACATCCATTTTCACAAACACTGCCTCTTGGTGCCTCGGAGCAAGGTGCAGCACCGAGCTGAGATGGCTTTTAATTTTTAGCATCCATGAGAATTTAGTGCATAAAGAGTTTATACCACACATCAGCGGGGAAGGAAGGACCTCTCAAGAAATGGAACCGGGTTAACTAGCTAATTATTTAGAAAAATATGATTCTACAACCAACCAACCAACAAAACCTAACATTTATCCTACACTCCAAATCTCACAGATGGATCAGAAAGTACTCCATTAAATCTATAGGCTTCATAAAGAGAAGCTGTGATTGTCCGTGGGTGTGGCCTGGGATGTAAAGGGACGAAGCTCAGCTGTCTCTGCAGTTACAGGAAATGTGGACCGCTGGTGGCCAGTGGCTAATCATCTAATTCCCATCTTTTCACACCAGCCTGCCTCCCTTCCAGGAAATGCAGAAACCTCTTCATCCAACAGCTTAAGAAGGCAGGACAGAACCTCCCGTAGACCTCATGGTTGCTCAGAGAATTCTGTACTTGAATTTTTGGTGAACTGGGTTATCTAACCATAAAGTAATAGAAAGCACAGGAATTTGATCATATAAAATAAAAGTGCATGAAAATCACAAATGAATAAAATCCAAGGGCAGAGTCAGGCTAGTTTAGACTTATTCCCCTGGGCTCTTTGCTGTTTATTTTCTTTAAGAGCTCTTTGTATAGGAAGGAATTAGCACTTTGCCTCTGGCATATCATATACCACGTTTCTTCTTGCTTATGGCATCATTTTTTTTTGTCTTAGAGAAACTTGGAAGTTCTTTGCAGTTTGCTTAAGTCTAACGAATTAATTATAAGATGACTTCATTGTACATATATCTCCACAGCCACCTTTAATGTCACCTGAGACCCGAACCTTGCTGGAGTAACATAAACTGCACTGCAGAATTTCCTGGGGGATTACACAGAATTTTACATCCATGTTCTGAGCCGTAAAGGGGGAGAAAGGGCTAGTAACTACTTTTGTTAGAATTTAGACAGATGGTTGTCAGTCTTAGGGTCTATCTGCTTTTCAGAGCATGTGTTTATTTCCCCCTAAAAATAGCAAGTAGCTTCCTTGAAGCCATCACACCCAGGAGCGTGTGGGCTGGAAGTCCTGGGTGTTGGGAGATGTCGCCCTTCAAATGTCTTCTCCATCCTTGCAGCCAAGTCATCAATATTCCATTATTCTTAGCTAAGTTGGGCAGGTAGAAGTCCGCCATCCCCCAGAAAACAGTAAAATGGGTAAGGCCGACCTGGAGGCACAAGCCTGTATCCCAGCTGCTCAAGAGGCTGAGACAGCAAGATGGAAAATTCAAGGTCAGCCTGCACAGCAGACAGAGTTGGGTAGTTTAGTACAATTGTAGCTCAGAATTTTCAAAAGTAAAACAAGGGCTTGGAGGCAGAGTTCAGTGGTAGCAAATTTGTGCTTAGTATGTGAAAGTACCTAGGCTTAATTCCAGTACAGAAAATAAATACATATGTATATCAAGAAATACATTTAATTAATTTTTAAAAATTATTAAAATTTAAAATGTTTAAAAATGCAAACAAGCAAAACAAGAACAAAACTAAAATAGGCCCAGAGTGCAGGGCTTACACCATCCACTGTCTCTGAAATAGGCAACCCCAGAGTGCAGGGTCTACACCATCCACTGTCCCTGAAATAGGCAACCCCAGAGTGCAGGGTCTACACCATCCACTGTCTCTGAAATAGGCAACCCCAGAGTGCAGGGTCTACACCATCCACTGTCTCTGAAATAGGCAACCCCAGAGTGTAGGGCCTTACACCACCCACTTATAGTTATTAAGAAATAGGCAACCCCAGAGTGCAGGGCCTTATATCATCCACTGTCTCTGAAGCACATGATTAGCTTATAGTTATTAAGAAACCATTTTTTTAAGACAGCAGGTGATTTGTTAAAGTTAGGAGCTGAGCTAAATGTACAAGGTCTTTTAGTTCATCTGCCGGATGTTTGGGGACATGGAGGTCAGCTGTAAAGCCATTCTGTGTCTAGATACAGAAAAGACATCTGGTTCCTGAGCAAATCTGGCTGCAAATGAATTTCCTGCCTAGGAGAGAGACTGCCAGCACACCCAGACTTTAGACACAGTGCGTCCTTCATTGGAGTTAATATCGTGTCTGAAAGCACATTTAGTCTGGGTGACACAATATGTAAATAGAAAATTATATTAACAGCCCGATTCCAAGTGATCAATTTAAGAGCCTGGTGGAAGCTGGAAGCCACTAAACTGAAGCTGTGATGCTATTGGAAGCAGGAACTGGATGACTTCACACTGCCTACTGCAGGATGCCTTGCTTTTAGTACAGCAGTGCCCCTTACAGGAAGCCACTGGGAAGCACGACTCCAGGGCTCAGCTCCCTCCCAGGAAATGCTCAGTGAAACTGGCCAGCATTAGAGGACGGAACTCCGGACATCAAAACAGGGACTCAGGTATCTGTTCAAAGGCGAATGGCTGGAGCTAGATGCTGCGTGGGACTTGAGGTTTATTTCCCAACTGGGCTTCTCTTCAGCTATTGGAAGCAGAGCTAGGTGGACAGCATATGCCTCCTTTAAGGAATCATGCTCCTGTCTTAAGCAAACAAAAACATCTTGATATTCTTTCTTATTAAGAAAAACATATAAAAGAAGAGGTTTCTTCTTACTACATGTAGGTAAACACCTTCAGCCCTCAGGAAACACCAGGACAAAAGGAAGCATACAAACCCTATCATGAAGGACTTGGGATGTGTGGGGTCCTTCAGAAACTCCTTTTAGGGTTGTTTTTGTTTTTGTTTTGTTGTTTTAAGCTGAGCTAAGAACTAGACAAGGAAGTACTTTAACAGTTTTTCTGGTATTATTTTCTAGCTCAAGAAAAGCACTCTCCAGGGGCCTTGGGCTGTGTAGGAGTCCCTGATCTGATGGTTCATGTTGTGTCCCTGATTTATCTCCTGCCCTGGGAGCCCAGTCTCTTAAGAACCAAGGGTCAAGGCCAATGTGAATGGCAAATGTCTGTGGAATGAACAGTGGCTTGGGTATCTCTCTCCTGTACCCCTTGGGACTATAACAATCTCCCTTTCTTCCTCTTTGCCCCAGCCTCCTAGGCTGTACAGAAGCAGCCACAACTGTCTCAGCTGCCATGTTGCCCACGCATGGTTTCCTGTCACAGTCTCTCTCCCTCTCTCCCCCCTCCGTCACTGTTCTTGCCATTTCCTCTTCTCTTGCTTCTTTTGCCTTGTGGATGCTTCTATAACTATCTTATGTATTTAATATTTTTGTTTAAAATACTTAGTAGAGGTCTGGAAAGGTGGCTCAGTGGTCAAGAGCTCTTTATGCTCTTCCAAAAGACTCGAGTTCAGTTTCCAGCTCCCACACTGGGGAACTCACAACTGCCTGTATTCACACACAGTTGCAGGGAATCTGACAGCCCTTTTTGGCCTCCACAGGCACCCGCATCTGTGTGTATACATCATACATACATACACTAGACCCTGATGAAGACACCATCTCCAAGCTCCTCAGATCCTCAGCCAGAACCCTTCTATTTGTCTGCTTCTTGTGGGAATCAGGAACTGGGGCTAAGAAGGGAATTGTAGATAGGAAAATACAGTGCATGTTGTGACAGAAGCAGACATCAAGGAGGACAGACAGTCACAGTTACAAGGAATAAACCAAGAAGGTCATTTCTGACATGTCAAGGGATGATCTGAAGGGTAAAATCAGTGATAGATGCAAAGTCTTTCTCGTGGGTCAAGGCAAATGGGATGTAGACTGCCCCAACACCCTCCTCAAATGAGGGAGCTGCTTCTCCACAGCACTCCCTTCCTGGCCATGATGCCTGCTTCGTTACACACCATGCACACATATGCCAGATACATCACACACACACACAATGTTCATATGTCAAATATACCACATATATACACCACACAAAAATTACATACAAGCACCAGGCATATCAACAAACCACATACAGAGAACACACCACACTATATCAAACATAGAACACACTCTTTACATACATATACCATACATATCACACATACCATATCACATACCACACTATGCATACCATACCACAGGCATCTCTCTCTGTCTCTCTGTCTCTGTCTCTCTCTCTCTCTCTCACACACACACACTTATCTCACTGCTGTGGGATAATGCTCTTGTAGACTGTAAAGATTTGTCACTTGTATTAGTTTAATAAAATGCTGATTGGCCAGTAGCCAGGTAGGAAGTATAGGTGGGGCTGCCAGACAGAGAATTCTGGGAAGAGGAAAGGCAGAGATGCAGTCACCAACCAGATGCAGTGGAAGCAAGATGAGAATGCCTGAGAAAAAGTACCAAGCCACATGGCTAAACATAGGTAAGAATTATGGGTTAATTTAAGTTGTAAGAGCTAGATAATAGTAATCCTGAGGTAATAGGCCAGTTTATAATTAATATAAGCCTCTGTGTTTCTTTGGGACTGAATGGTGCAGGACCAGGTGGGACAGAAACTTCCATCAACACATCACAACATATCATTCCATACAATGCATGTGCTCTATGTACCATATTACAAATCCATACTTCAGGCCCATCAATCACACGTGCTAGATGCACATCATACACATGTTACACACACACGCACACACATTCCACATTTTACATACACGCACATACTACACAATGCATAGTACCCCACATCATACATACCACACTACACCATATATGATATATACCAAACATCCTATATATCACAAATACACCACACTCATGACCCACCCACATCTAGAGAGTACAACACACGCATATACACACCATACACATACACTATACACACCACACACACACACACACGCACAGAGAGAGGCTCCTTTTTTATAGAAAACTCTACCACATGGTAGCAAAAGGTGATGCACCCCTGTTCCATAGAACTTCCAGGATGTCTTTCAGCCAGACATCAATGGTAAATAGTTTGGGAATATATGAGGAATCCAAATCTTGCGATGGCCCTGGGAGAAAGGTGACTGTCTTCTAGATTGGCCCTGCTCCACATGAAAGTATTTATCCTGTGGCTTTAACATCTCCAGTCTTCAAACCACAAGAAGCTACCAGTCTAGAACAACAGGATAAAGTGAACACTTACTTTTCATTTGCTAATGTGTTTGTTACTGCTAGATACAAAATGGACAGATTTTCTGCTCCTTTTCTGAGCTGAGAAAGAAAGGACAAATGGGCAGAAGAGGAGAGGAAGGAGGGTAGGAGGTAACAAGCCCCCGGAGCAGAGAGTGTCTGTTGAGTTTGGCTGTGCCTGCATCCGCCTGGAACCCCTGAAAAAGCAGAAGCAACATCTGCCCCCAATGCAGGAAACCCGCGCATCATTCCTGCTTCCTCTTAGAACACTTGAAAATGATTTTCAGAGGAAGTATGGAATATTCCAAGTGTCCACAGCACGAATGAGAAGCAGGGGACTCCTAGCCTGAGGCGCTGAGGGAACACACAGATGTGGCACCTGCTCTCTGTCTACCAGCCTCTCAGCTGACAGATGTGCGCCGGAAGCCCCAGCGCCACCAGCTCCTTCACGTTGTTCGCTATCCAGTCTGGACTGTGTGCAGTGGCAGCAGGACTCGTGGACTGGCCTGCCTCCCAGCTGGCCTGACTCATCTCACCTTTAAGGCAGTCAGAAGCTTCAAGCCATTCATAGTCAACTCCTCTAACCCAGCCAGAAATTCCAGGGGAGCAGAAGTCCCTGGAAACTCTAAACACCAATTAGGAAAATCCTAAATTACAGAGTTCTTACTCCACAGAGCAATGCAGAGTATAATTTCACCTCCACCAAAAACCTACAACAGGCTTTCTGTTCTCCATCTGCAAAACGCATTCTTCCACTTGCAGGAACTTTCCCGAGAGCATCTCTGGACATGAAAACGAGACAAAGATGGTCAGTTAGATGCCAAGCCTGACAGCCAGTAAGAATGGAGGGGAAGGGGCAGGGAGAGAAGAGGGAGAGAAGAGAAGAGGAGAGGAGGGGAGGGGAGGAGAGGGGAGGGGAGAGGAGAGGAGAGGAAAGGAGGGAAAGGGAGGGGAGGGGAGGGAAGATAGAGAAGAAAGGAGAGAGGAGAGAGAGAGGAGAGGAGAGGAGGGGAGGGGAGGGGAGAGGAGAGGAGAGGAGAGGAAAGGAGGGAAAGGGAGGGGAGGGGATGGAAGATAGAGAAGAGAGGAGAGGAGAGGAGGGGAGAGGAGGGGAGAGAAGAGGGGAGAGGAGGGGAGAGAAGAGCAGCGGAGAGGAGAGAGAGGAGAGGAGAGGAGAGGAAAGGAGGGAAAGGGAGGGGAAGGAAGGGAAGATAGAGAAGAGGGGAGAGAGAGGAGAGGAGAGGAGAGGAGAGGAGAGGAGAGGAAAGGAGAGGAAAGGAGAGGAAAGGAGAGGAAAGGAGAGGAAAGGAGGGAAAGGGAGGGGAGGGAAGGGAAGATAGAGAAGAGAGGAGAGAGAGGAGAGGAGAGGTGAGGAGGTGAGGAGAGGAGAGGAGAAGAGAGGTGAGGAGAGGAGAGGAGAGGAGAGGAAAGGAGGGAAAGGGAGGGGAGGGAAGGGAAGATAGAGAAGAGAGGAGAGAGAGGAGAGGAGAGGTGAGGAGGTGAGGAGAGGAGAGGAGAAGAGAGGTGAGGAGAGGAGAGGAGAGGAGAGGAGAGGAGGGAAAGGGAGGGGAGGGAAGGGAAGATAGAGAAGAGAGGAGAGAGAGGAGAGGAGAGGTGAGGAGGTGAGGAGAGGAGAGGAGAAGAGAGGTGAGGAGAGGAGAGGAGAGGAGAGGAAAGGAGGGAAAGGGAGGGGAGGGAAGGGAAGATAGAGAAGAGAGGAGAGAGAGGAGAGGAGAGGTGAGGAGGTGAGGAGAGGAGAGGAGAAGAGAGGTGAGGAGAGGAGAGGAGAGGAGAGGAAAGGAGGGAAAGGGAGGGGAGGGAAGGGAAGATAGAGAAGAGAGGAGAGAGAGGAGAGGAGAGGTGAGGAGGTGAGGAGAGGAGAGGAGAAGAGAGGTGAGGAGAGGAGAGGAGAGGAGAGGAGAGGAGAGGTGAGGAGAGGAGAGGAGAGGAGAGAAGGAGGAGGGAGAGACCGGGAAGAAGGCTGAGAGGGTGTGTGTGTGTGTGAGAGAGAGAGAGAGAGAGAGAGAGAGAGAGAGAGAGAGAGAGAGAGAGAGAGGGAGGGAGGGAGGGAGGGAGGGAGGGAGGGGGGGGGGGAGGGAGGGAGGGAGGGAGGGAGAGGGAGGGAGGGAGGGAGGGAGGGAGAGAGAGAGGGAGGGAGGGAGGGAGGGAGGGAGAGAGAGAGAGAGAGAGAGAGAGAGAGAGAGAGAGAGAGAGAGAGAGAGAGAAGGAGGGAGAGAAGGAACATTTCTTTCTCTTGTGGTGGAACCAAGTGTCCTGCACATGCCATGTAGAAAGCACTACTGCAGGTAGTGAAACCACTACGTTCGAGTATTTCCAGTCCAGCCAGGGATAATAACTTACTCCACACCACAAGCAATCTCCAGCTGTGGCAAAGCCCGGAGAAGGGCGAGAGGTGAGAGCTGGGGGGAAAGAGCCTTCCCGGTGGATATGCCCTGAACTGGACCATGGAGAGAAAACCTGGCAGGAAAGATAGCCACAGAAGCCCCTGCTGGCACCTGTACTAGGAAATCTCCTGGTCTCAGCAAGGTCCACTGCCCTCCAAACCTCCCTGTGTGCAGCCATGTAACTCAGAATACCTCCCCAACGAGTCAGGCACAAGTCCCATCCCTTTACCGAGCTCAAGGTCTCCCAGAGGTCTACAAGTTTCTGCATCACCAACCCAGAATACAGTGCCTAGGACAAGAGATGACCTCAAGTGTTGACTGAGAATATTTACTGGGGTGTAAGAGGGATTCATGATCTTTGATTCACCACTATCGCCTATGTTCTTGCGGACTGGAGAGTGGAGAAAGAGGCTCATAAGGTCTCCCTTGAGAAACAGCTACTGGCAACTAAGGAATGCAGAGGATGAGAGAAATGGTCTTTCCTAGAAAAGAGCACACCAATTTGATGTCCTATACCAAATGGTCAGCCTAAAACATGTGCAGTAACAGGCTGAGCAGGCTGTATTTCTATATTTAGGAACACACACGTGTGCATGTGTGCGCACACACACACACACACACACGCACACACACGCACGCACACCAGTAGTTAAAGAAAAGGGGTCATACGTTTAGAGTGGGGTAGAGAAAGGGAGGAGGAGAAATTATATCGTATTAGAATAAAAACAGTATTTAAAAAACAGGCCCATCCAGTGGGAACTCAGTACACGTGGGAAGACTACACAGGGTTTAAGGCAGTGCCAGCTGTGGTGTCCTGGCCTGTCTCTCAGTGGTCCTCTGGTATTTAAGGCAGTGCCAGCCGTGAGTGTCCTGGCCTGTCTCTCAGTGGTCCTCTGGTATTTAAGGCAGTGCCCAGCTGTGAGAGTCCTGGCCCGTCTCTCAGTGGTCCTCTGGTATTTAAGGCAGTGCCCAGCTGTGAGAGTCCTGGCCCGTCTCTCAGTGGTCCTCTGGTATTTAAGGCAGTGCCAGCCGTGAGTGTCCTGGCCCGTCTCTCAGTGGTCCTCTGGTATTTAAGGCAGTGCCAGCCGTGAGTGTCCTGGCCCGTCTCTCAGTGGTCCTCTAGTATTTAAGGCAGTGCCCAGCTGTGAGAGTCCTGGCCCGTCTCTCAGTGGTCCTCTGGTATTTAAGGCAGTGCCAGCCGTGAGAGTCCTGGCCCGTCTCTCAGTGGTCCTCTAGTATTTAAGGCAGTGCCCAGCTGTGAGAGTCCTGGCCCGTCTCTCAGTGGTCCTCTGGTATTTAAGGCAGTGCCCAGCTGTGAGAGTCCTGGCCCGTCTCTCAGTGGTCCTCTGGTATTTAAGGCAGTGCCCAGCTGTGAGAGTCCTGGCCCGTCTCTCAGTGGTCCTCTGGTATTTAAGGCAGTGCCCAGCTGTGAGAGTCCTGGCCCGTCTCTCAGTGGTCCTCTGGTATTTAAGGCAGTGCCCAGCCGTGAGTGTCCTGGCCCGTCTCTCAGTGGTCCTCTGGTATTTAAGGCAGTGCCCAGCTGTGAGAGTCCTGGCCCGTCTCTCAGTGGTCCTCTGGTATTTAAGGCAGTGCCCAGCTGTGAGAGTCCTGGCCCGTCTCTCAGTGGTCCTCTGGTATTTAAGGCAGTGCCCAGCTGTGAGAGTCCTGGCCCGTCTCTCAGTGGTCCTCTGGTATTTAAGGCAGTGCCCAGCTGTGAGAGTCCTGGCCCGTCTCTCAGTGGTCCTCTGGTATTTAAGGCAGTGCCCAGCTGTGAGAGTCCTGGCCCGTCTCTCAGTGGTCCTCTGGTATTTAAGGCAGTGCCCAGCCGTGAGTGTCCTGGCCTGTCTCTCAGTGGTCCTCTGGTATTTAAGGCAGTGCCCAGCTGTGAGAGTCCTGGCCCGTCTCTCAGTGGTCCTCTGGTATTTAAGGCAGTGCCCAGCTGTGAGAGTCCTGGCCCGTCTCTCAGTGGTCCTCTGGTATTTAAGGCAGTGCCCAGCTGTGAGAGTCCTGGCCCGTCTCTCAGTGGTCCTCTGGTATTTAAGGCAGTGCCCAGCTGTGAGAGTCCTGGCCCGTCTCTCAGTGGTCCTCTGGTATTTAAGGCAGTGCCAGCCGTGAGTGTCCTGGCCTGTCTCTCAGTGGTCCTCTGGTATTTAAGGCAGTGCCCAGCTGTGGTGTCCTGGCCCGTCTCTCAGTGGCCCTCTGGTACTCCCCATCTTAATTGGGTTGTTGAGTCTTGGCCTCTCCCATCCAGGTTGCCCATGAAGATCTAACTACATAAACAGTGGGTTCCCCAATGGGTCAGATCAGAGTTTTCCTCTTATTTCAGTGTGTCCATCATGGGTAAAGCCCACCCCAGGCACAGGTCTCCTCAGAATATCCCTTTCTCTTGGGTGTCCACCTGCTAGAGCCAGCCAGGGCTTTCCAGTGTCAGGTAATGACTCGGTCATACTTCCAAGTTTTTTAGACTGTAGGGACTTCCTGGCTCTGGCTCAAGCTGGCTTTTATTGGCTCATACCAGGCAAGAGGGCCTAGATTTGTGTTTTGGGAAGATATCCCCAGTTTTGATAGGTTTTAGCTCTAAGGGGTCTCCTACGTTAATGAGTCACTTTTTATAGATCCCTTCTCATGTGCACCCAGCTGTGACTACTTACCCCCAGCTTGTCATCCCGACATCGGGCCATGCAGAGAAAGATGACCATATGTGCAATGGGAGAAGAACAGGGTGCAGGGAAACCCTGAACTAAGAGTCCACAAAGGCCCCTGGTCTGAGGTAGTCAATCTGTCTATTATTATTCATAAGATAAAATACATTTTCTTATGAGTCACTTGAATTTCTAAAATATTTATTTCATTGCACATCAGAAGCAAGTTCCAACAGGAGATGGCGTGTATAAATCATGTGATTAAGTTATTACAAGGTAAATCATGACCATCTGTGTGGATGAAAGCCAGAGATTCTGACACTGGTGGTTTGCTACAGTACTTGATGGTATCTCATTTTATCCAACATTTACAGAGAGCCACGAGGCTGTGCACCCACTGTCACCTCACTTCATCCTGAGGCCACCAAGACAAGGGCTCTAGGCTCTGCCTCCACACCCCTCGTTTTCATACAGTATAGCCATGTACAGGACACATTGAATTCACACAATAAAGGCGTGATAAGGACTAGCTGATTCAAAACAAACAGCAAACATTATCTATTCTTTTAGCCATTTGCTGCCAAAACGTGACCCAAACTGGACCAAACTTTGCAAATGTCCCATATACTCATGGCAAGTTTCTTTAGCCTTTTCATTTACAAGGGGAGGTAGACTCCAACAGCTGTGGATTTCCCAGTTGTATTTATCTTTTTTAACATCTAAGACATTTGTTTTGTGTGTATGTGTGTTCCCTTGTGTGTTCAAGGGTCATAGCAAAACATGTTGTGGTCAGCAGACAACTTGAAGGGATTGCTTCTCCCCTTTCATAATGTGGGGCCTGGGATCAAACTCAGGTCCCCAGACTATGCATCAGCCAGATTGCATTTGTACTTCGTCCTAGCTTGAGTCCAGAATGTCTCTAAGCCTGCTCAGTTCCTTGGATGATGCTAATTCCCATCTAATTTGTAATTCACACATTGGCAGCCATTTAGGTTTGGGTACTTGGCTGTGGATTACTCTAAGTAATTGTGAGAAGCCAGGAGTGTTTGTATTATCAGTTTCCAGAATATTCTAATAATCTAACATTAGAATATTCAAATATTCTAGTGATGGGTGTGTGAATAAATGATGCTAAGAGCAACAACAGGAAGCACCATCCGAGCTACCTCGGACCATTATTATGTGATGTGTTACACACATGAGTCAGACTTGTCCGATTAGTAGTTATAAAATGATCTCATTTCATTTACTAAGTGCCAACCTTAAATCATACTGCAGTGGTGAACTCAGTCTTGAAATCATATCAATGTATTCCAGCCACTTGTCAGCCCTGTGCTTCCTGGGAACTTTCAGAAAGCCGTGTTTGCTGATGACCTTAGCTATGATTTACAAAGACTAACTCTACGGACTTAGAAAATAGGCCAATTAGAGCTTGTCTGACCTACAGAAGCATCTTCAGTGTACAGGGAAGGAGCCAGATGAGTGCCCATCAACTCAAGGCTCTCCTGCATGTTGAGATAAAATCAACTTGTAGAAATGCATTTATAAATGGATTTTTACTGAGCTCCCTGCCTCTCCCCTCCCCTTCAGCCCTCTCCCAAGGTGCCCCTGCTCCCAATTTACTCAAAAGATCTTGTCTTTTTCTACTTCCCATGTAGACTAGATCTATGTAAGTCTCTCTTAGTGTTCTCATTCTTGTCTAAGTTCTCTGGGATTGTGATTTGTACACTGGCTTTCTTTGTTTTATGTTTAAAAACCACCTATGAGTGAGTACATGTGATAATTGTCGTTCTGGATCTGGGTTACCTCACTCAAAATGATGTTTTCTAGCTCCATCAATTTGCCTGCAAAATTCAAGTTGTCGTTATTTTTTTCTGCTGTGTAATACTTCATTGTGTAAATGTACCACATCTTCCTTATCCATTCTTTGGTCGAGGGGCATTTAGGTTGTTTCCATGTTCTGGCTATGAAAAACAATGTTACTATAAACATAGCTAAGCACATGTCCTTGTGGCACGATTGAGCATCCTTTGGATATATACCCAAAGTGGTATTACTGGGTCTTGAGGAAGGTTGTTTCCTAATTTTCTGAGAAATCACCACATTGACATCCAAAGGGGCTGTACTTTGCTGAAATGCTTTTTTAAAGCTTTTAAGAAACACTTATTTTTATTTTATGTGTACAGGAATTTTGTCTACATGTATGACATGCATCGTGTATGTGTGGTACTCAAAGATGCACAAGACAGTTCTGAGCTGCCATGTGGGTGTTGGTAATCAAACCCAGGCCATCTGGAAGAGGACTGGTGAGCATTAACCACGGAGCCATCTCTCCAGCCCCAAATGTACTTGTTTATGCACATGCGTGTTTTGTCTGCATGCACACCTGCACACTGAAAGAGGGCACTGAGCATCCGTATGAGCCACCATGTGGATGCTGGGAAGTGAACTCAAGAGCGCTGGAAGAATAGTGAGTGCTCTTAACTACTGAACATCTCTCCAGCATTGAAATGCTTTTTACGGTAATACAATCACTTCCCAAATGAATCACACTATCAGCAGTGGCTAACAAAGTATGTACAGAAGCTGCAAGAGGCAAAAAGCACAGAAATATATCAGGACAGAAAGCCAACGTGTGACAGAAAAGAGAGAAGAGCCCAAAGGCCTGTGTGAAATCGTGCAAACAACAACAACCAAAATAAAACAAAAACAAAACAAAACAAAATCCCTGTGACTTTCATCCTTTTCATCTACAGGGGTGGCAGCACCATGTTGGCAGAGAGAAGGAGGCATCTGAACTGTATGACTGCTGGAAACAGCGCTAGCACCACTCAGCAACATCTGGCGGTCCCCTGACAGCAGGCTCAGATGCAGATGTTCCTGGGATGGGATCGCCTCAGCCACTCATCCTGACCTGGACTAGTTTCCTACAGATCCTCCCTGGAGAACGAGCTCTGTCTCCCAGCCCAGGTGATTCCATCCTTGACTTTTATTCTACATACGTTCTGGGTACTTCAAGAGCTGCGGTCTCCTGACCCCTTAGTTAGCAGCCTCCCACTTCCTGCCTTCATAGAGCTAAAGGGTCAGGAGGACTAGGCAGATGAGCCACAGTGGCTCTGATCAAAGCATAACACTTGGGAAAGTCCCTTGTTGAAATGACAGTGGATCTGGTGGGAAACTTACACACAGCATGAAATAGAATTGATCCGGGTTTCCCTGAGGGAGGGTATAAGACAAAAGGATGGTCTGAACATGCCAGACTCACATCGGTGGTGTTCTGTTCTTGGGGACTCACTGAGCACAATTTAGTATTCATTTGAAAATATTGCTCAGTGTTAATAAACTTAATCAACAGTATTATTAAAAAGTTTCATTGAAGACATGGTCTCCGGTGACAATGTCGCTGACTTAACAGGACAAGTATAGTGCCCCTGTCCTCTGAAGGCCGTCTGCACCCTCCCCCAAAAAACGTTTCATTGATAAGTAATGTGGTTCATTACTTGTTGCATCTTTATTAGACTCAGAACTAGTTTTATTTCCTTAAAGTAAATCTTCTCCCTAGCGTACTAGTCCCCCACCTGACACGTTTTGAAGGACCCTGTACTGCAGGAATTTGTAGGCACTCGGACCAGTGGCTCATTGTCAACTTGTGGATACACTTGTCTTTGGCCCTGCTCAGTTTCGGCTTTTGACATCAGTGACTTGGAATAAGCCCTAGAATCTATATGAATCAATAAATAATAGAAAGGCAGAGTCAACTCAGAGTAAGCTAAGTGATGACATCACTCTCCCTCTTGTATTTGAATCACAAGCTACCATGCATTCATGGAACTTTGTAATGTTTCAGGCTTGTGTGTGGTGTTTTGAGGCTGATTCTCACGCATCCGAGACATGCCTTCAGCTCTATATAGCTGAAAATGACCTTGACTGTCTGACTTCCTGCCTCTACTCACTGAGTAATAGGATTGTAGATTACAGATTGCACCACCATGCCCAGTTTCTGGCCTGACAGCTCTGTTAGGCTGGGTGCGGGCAGGAGGCCTTTGTGAGCCGAACATGGGTGTTAAGGATCAGGTGCCTCCAGTGAGGCTTAAACATTACACTGTTCCTCTCCCAGACTCCTGGGGAAGCTCAGTCTTCGGGAAGTAATGGCCTCATGTTCCTCACGAATAAGCCCTGCTAGGTCCAATAAGTCCCCCACAGTCTTGTTTTGATGACTTACAGGAAAATGAACCAGAAACATGAACACTAAAAGTCACTTAAGGATGTAAGCCCTCAGAGAAGTCTTCCAGGCTGAACTGTGAGACTTCACCTGACCCAACCGCATGAGGATCTGGCTACGGATGACGAGTTGAGACATGCTTGACTAGCCTCTGTCTGATGGCTGATTTTGACTGTGGATTTGACAGCTAGTAGCCTCACCCAGGAGACAGGCTTCTAGGCATGCCTGTGAGGGGTTACTGAGACGAGGTGAGCCACTGGGCGTGGCTCAGAGGGATTATCAAGACTAACTAAAGAGAGGCGGCACCACTGCATGGCCTGAGCTCAGTGTGCACAGGAAGGAGGAAGCAGGCTGAGCCCAAGCACGTGCTGCTCGCTGCTTCCCGATTATCCATGCAAGGCGATCACTGCTCAAGTTCTTGCCACCAAGACTCCTGTAATTGTGGACTGTAAGCGAGAACTCTGAACCAGATGTCATTTCTTCCTGAAGTTGCTTCGTCACTGCAACAAAGTAAGTAACTGTGGCACATTGTGGAATCTTATAGTAGAATGGGGGTCTGTATATCACAGAAATGGAGTTTTATGAATGTGGCCTTTGTGTCTGGTTTCTTTCACTGAGCAGCTGAAAACAGCCTATCATTTCCTCAGAGGCTTAAATGTAGAGTTAACATGAGAACAACAACTCCAGCTCCCAAGATGTGTTTCTCAAAATGAAATATATGTCTATAATAACTTTTACTGTGTGCCGATGCTCAGAGCAGTGCTGTTTACAATAGCCTCAAACTGATACAACCCCAAATACCTGTAAACTGATATATGAGTTCAATAAAAATAAATAAAATGCTGTATATCCACACGATGAAATATTATTCAGCAGCCAAAAGGAATGCAGGCTAAGTGAAAAGAGCCAGTCTCCAGAGAGTACACATTACATGTGAAGAGCCGTATTACATGTGAGGAGCCAGTCTCCAGAGAGTACACGTTACATGTGAAGAGCCAGTCTCCAGAGAGTACACGTTACATGTGAAGAGCCGTATTACATGTGAGGAGCCAGTCTCCAGAGAGTACACGTTACATGTGAAGAGCCGTATTACATGTGAGGAGCCAGTCTCCAGAGAGTACACATTACATGTGAAGAGCCAGTCTCCAGAGAGTACACGTTACATGTGAAGAGCCAGTTTCCAGAGAGTACATATTACACGGTGCCTTTGGGGCGGCAAATCCATGGGGGGGGGTATGTAGATATGTATGGTGGGAAGCGGGGGGGGGGGGGGGAAGCGGACTTGTAGATATGTATGGTGGGAAGCGGACTTGTAGATATGTATGGTGGGAAGCGGGGGGGGGGGGAAGCGGACTTGTAGATATGTATGGTGGGAAGCGGGGGGGGGGGGAAGCGGACTTGTAGATATGTATGGTGGGAAGCGGGGGGGGGGAAGCGGACTTGTAGATATGTATGGTGGGAAGCGGGGGGGGGGGGAAGCGGACTTGTAGATATGTATGGTGGGAAGCGGGGGGGGGGGGGAAGCGGACTTGTAGATATGTATGGTGGGAAGCAGGGGACGAGTGAGGTGATGCCAGCTGAAAGTGGTGGTGTCCTGGTAGCTTGAAGGGTCTGAATACATTAAGACTTACAAAACCATACACTTAAATGGAGGCCTCAGGGCGATGGCTTGGTGTATAAAGAGATTTTCATGAAAGCATGAGAACCTGAGCTCAAATCCTCAGAACTCACATAAAAACTGGATGTGTAGAAAAAGGCAAGATCTCCTGAGTAAATTGGGAGCATGGGGACCTTGGAAGAGTGTTGAAGGGGATGGGAGAGGCAGAGAGGGGAGCAGAGAAAAATGAAGAGCTCAATAAAAATCTATATTAAAAAAGAGAGAAAAAACTGGACATGAGAGCACATGTCTGTCATCCCAGAACACCTCCCCTCAAGCTCGCAGGCCGGCCGGCAGGGTGTGCAGAGCAGGGAGAAGCAGGAGAAGTGAGAAGCAATGCCCACTTTTCTCCCTTAATCTCCACATGTGTGCATGGCGCGTGTGCACCACAGGCACACACATATTCCCCACACACCAGGAAAACAGATCTATAGAAAGCTACAGCTCAGTAAAGCTATTGACCAACAATGAAATTAGAAGAAAATCATAAAGAAATTGTAACATAAACCAGCACTTAGGTATATAGTTAGAAGTGTGGAGCTCTAAAATGTTCATAGGACACAAAAAAAAATTACACACGAGCTTGAGGCATCTCAAGATAGAACAGAGTTAAGCATAAAAAGTGATGGGTATAAAAACATAATAAATACAAAAATAAAAACGGAATAAACAAAAGTAGAATGAAGTGGTCAGTAAACTGAAAGCCAGTTTTGGGGAGAAAAGAGCAAAGAGAGGCACCTATAAAATAAACTTCTGGAAGAGCTAATCACAAAAACAAAAGGAACAGAATGAACAGGCAGTACCAGGGATGGAAACTCCATGGCAGGACCATAGATGCCAGAGAAAGAAAAGAAAAAAGGACCTGCTGTGCAGTTTTATATCAAGAACTTGACAAATACAGTTCTCAAAAAACAAAACCAAAAACTTTCTGAAATTCACTAAAATAGTACTCAAACAGCACTAAGAAAGCGATTAGACCATGGAAATCTCCTTCCCTGCAACTCCACCGAGTCAGACCTTTGCTGGGGATTCTACTCAATGCGCCTGCGCGCTGATCAGCCCATCCTGAGCGTACTCCAGGAGTGGGAGGGGCAGCAGGCTTGCAGAGCACAAGCAAGGCACCAAGATGGAAAGGGGGCAGCAAGAAGAAGGTTCTCTCTGTAAATGCTGATGAGGTCCTTGGCAGGGGCTGGAGGTGGTTCAGTGGTGATAGCACTGAGGACCTGGGTTTGAGTCCCAGCACTCACATGGTGGCTCACAATGGTTTGTACCTCTACTCCTGGGGTTCCAGCCTCGGCAGGCATCATCATACACGCGGTATACCACACAGATACACGCTCAGGTAAAACACCTATACACGTAAATGTAAAAGATATTTAAAAGTGCTAGGAATGGGGGCACAGGGGAGGCAGAGGCAGGTGGATCTCTGTGTTCCAGGAAGCCTGATCTACATGCTGAGTTCAAGGACAGCCTTGCACTTGAGAGAGAGAGAGAGAGAGAGAGAGAGAGAGAGAGAGAGAGAGAGAGAGAGAGAGAGAGAACCTGTCTGAAAAGCAACAAAATACTTCTCAGCAAACTTTAGTAGGCTAAATGCAGCTATTCTGTTTCTCAATGACAGCTAGTTTTGGATTTATACCAAGAAAGTGAGACTATCAGAAAACTCCAGGGTGAAGAGATGGCTCAGCAGTTAAGAGCAATGGCTGCTCTTCCAAAGGTCCTGAGTTCAATTCCCACTAAAAACATGGTGATTCACAACCATCTGTAATGGAATCTGATGCCCTCTTCTGGTGTGCAGGTGTACATGCAGACAAAGAACTCCACACGAAACAAATAAAAACAAAAAAATAAGAAAAATCCATCAGTCAAAGCTTTCCATGCTTGTAAATTTAAAAGAAGTAGAATAATGATATATTTGATTTGATTCTACAAGTTGAACATCCATTTCACTTTAAAAAAAATAGGACACTAGCTAACCCCATCTTTTATTTAATTAATTTAGTTTATTTATTTTATAGGAGTATTTTGCCCACATGTAATTCTATGTACCACATGCATGCCTGGCACCCACAGAGGCTAAAAGAAGATATTGAATCACCTGGGACTGGAGTGGCAGACAGTTTTGAGCCACTATGTGGGTGCTGGGAATTGAACCCAGGTCCTCTGGAAGAGCAGCTAGTGCTCTTAACCACTGAACCATCTCTCCAGCCCCAGCTGTATTTTCATTTTTATTTGTGGGAGGGAGTGGTAGTACTTGGGATTAAATCCAGGGCCTTAGGTTTGCAAGACAAGCGTGCTATCAGCTCAGCTGTGACCCCAGCACTCTTCTTTAAAGAGAAACTCTTAAGAACCAGAAACAGAAGTGACCTCTTCAATCTCAAAAGGAGGTCTGTCTTTATTCAAACACCTAGAGCAGTATACCACAGTGCTCTAACACACTCCCATGGAGAACAGAGCTCAGGTAGCAAAGATGCTAACTGTGCACAGCACAGTTCAACCTTCTCAGAATACCAACAATACATTCCACAGAGAAGGAAATAGCCCCATTCAGCAAAGAAGAATGGAATTTGCAGATAAAAGGATGGAAGTGGAACATATACTGAGTGAGGTGACCAGACCCAGAAAGGGAAATGCCACATGTCCTCTCTATTCTGTGCATCCCAGCTCTGGATCTTTAGATGTGAGTCCGTACTCTGGACTACTGCAGAAAGCAGGATGCAGAAAGGGACCACATGGGGAGAGGAGAGAGGGAGCGCTAGAGAAGGCAAGGTAGGACACAGGTGATAAGGAAGAGGGACTGGTGAAAACACTGGGGGCAGGGATTTGGCTGGGAGGGAGTCTAACACACAGGGAGGAATGAATGGCCCTAGAGAAGTTTGAGAAAGACAAACTATCTTGTAGGTTTGCTTAGGAATAGACAGACAGATGATAGAGTGTGTGTGTGTTCGTGTGTGGTGTGTGTATGTGTGTGTATGCGCGCAAGCAAATATATGTATATATGTGTGTAATGTGTGATGTGTATATATGTATGCATATTTGGGTATGTATGAATGTGTGTGTGTGTGTGTGTGTGTGTGTGTGTGTGTGTGTGTGTGTGTAGTTTAGATGGAGTTACTCAATATAGGGAGATGATGCTCCCTTAGGATTAGATAGTATCTGAAGAAACTCCAGTGCCAAGCATGGGAAACCTCCTCCCCTTGGAGGTCAGAAGGGCCCAGAAGACTCAGAAACCAACACAGGCTATTGCCCTTTCCGTTGGTTGTCTCAGAAGATAAAAGTAAGGCCCTAAGATTCCAAAGGAGAAAAACAGTCAAGAACCGTGAAACCCAGGAACCACAGTAGTACCTGGTCACGAGACAGCCCAGTAGCACAGCAATGGCACTATTACCTAGGGGATAACCAAAACTGTCTAATTGGACTCAGGGCCTACTCTATATTAGGGAATTCATGCCTTGTACTGCAAACATAGTCAACTGCCCATGGCTGGAGAGCTCATGGATCCTGAGCAACCAGCATCATTTGTAGCTGTATTGTAAATACTTGTCCTCACACACACACGGGTAAGTGTAGCTCTTACTCCTCAGCAAAGAAACTTCGTTTTACAACAGATGGATATTGTTACATTGGTCCACAACTAGTCAAAATTCAGAGAATAGGTAATTATAGGATGTCCAAGCCCAGCTGATACATCTATAACACAATCCCTTATGTGTGTAAGGCTCAGAGTCCATCCCTGAAGATGAGGTGGAAAAGTTGTAAGAGCCAGAGGAAGAGGGTTCCTGCTAGAGACAGTGCCATCTAGACATGACGAGGAAGCTGAACCCATGAGATCTCAACTGTATGGTCACCTAAGCAGCGCACATAATGGCCACCCCATTGGCATGCCAGCATGGATGGGGACCTCAGAGGACCCCACCTCTAGATGAGGAGCTCCTGACAGTCACGAGCTGTTGACAGAGGGAGAATCAGCTTTCTCCAGGGACGAGTCCCCTGACTGGGTAATCAGATCTAAGTGGTCAGTCCGAAACACATGTACACACAAGTAGCACTCAATACACTGAGCAGGTTATATATGACTGTCTGTGTGCATGTAACAATAATAATTAAAGAAGAGGAAATTAATTGAGAGGGATTGGGGACAAACAAAAGGGTTGGATAGGGTTGTGTAGACATAATGTAAATACAGGATTTATATGAAATTCTCAAAACTAGTTTTTTAAATGCAAAGGTACAGACATCACAGACAAGCCATTGCAGTTGATAAAAGAAAACAGCAAGTCTCTGGCTGCCCGATTAACATAAGAACCGAAACAGTAGATCCTTTTTCTACCTGGCAACCATAATGAACAGGAAAAACAAAACATCACTTTACTCACAACAGAAAAAACGCACAGAAGACCTACAGCATATACACATAGGACATTTAAAAGCTTTATGGAAAAAAATATAAAACTTTATTAAGGATAAAAGGTAGAACCAAATAATGGGCAAGGAGACTCAAAAAATAAACACGTCAGTACTGCCTCCACTGTCTATAAAGGAATTTCAGTCTGAAACAAAACCCTGCAGAACTGGGGTGGTTTCTAAACCAACTCTAAAATTTATGTGGAAAAGTAAATTGTCATTGCCAACATAGTGCGGAGAGAGAGAAGGGGTGGGCAGGGAAAGCATCCTAGAAAGGTACAGAAATCAAACCAGGGACACCAGCCAGGCTCGGGGGAGGGTGGAGCTCAGCTGAGACAGTGCTGGTCGCAACCACAGTGCGAGTCAACCTTCAGCACGGTGTAAATTGGCTGTGAGGGTGCACACCTGTAATCCTGTCATTCAGGAGGTGGAGCAGGAGGACCAAAAGCTCAGGATCATCCTTGGATACACAGCAAACCAGAGCCTAGCCTGAACTGCACAAAACCTTGTCTTATGACAAGAAAGCCAGGAAAGCAATAGGCAGAGATGACTTCATAGATCAGTCTATTTAGTAAGTGAGGATGGACATACTGGCCTTTCACATAAAAAAATCCAAGTAGGTCAATGACACGGTCAAATCTGAGAAGAATCGAAGACTCGCTATTAAAGACTCGCACCGTGAACGCTGGGATGCCGAGGAGAGAGATCCCTGCTCCCTGGGAATCTGCCAAACTCTGTGGATCCGGTCAACACTGCTTGTTCCTACCCTTCGAGTCTTGCTTTCCTGAGCACGACTTTAACTAACAGATCCCCAGTCTCCTTTACTGACTGGGAAGACCCAGGTGGGTGAGAGCTGGCTGCCCAATCTCTCTAAATGCTCTTATTTTCCCAGAACGATGTGGGTCTGGGGTAACTGGAACCTTCCTGAAAGAACCATTTGGCTCCAGGAATGTCTCCTTCACTGCAACTCCTGACTCTTCCCATCTGTCCTAAACACTGAGTGTCTCCCCTCCATCTTATCATCTCCTTTCGCCTTAAGTGAATCTGAGAAGACTGTTACTTGCAGCAGCAGGAGATGGCCTCCAAGCTCAGAATGGAGCACAGTGTGCTAGAAATCACACTCCATTCGTGTTAGAGACAAACAAACTGGTTTTGAGGCCATAGCTACAAGATCTATAACAAAAGAACTGATAAAAAAATTATTGTCATAGAGAATAGATATTTAACTAAGAAAGAACTCAAACAAAAAAAAAAGTTTAGGTGCTGCATGTCTCTGGGTTAGAAGCTCTTTTGTTAAATTCCATACCCTCAGATCTGTAAAGGTACTTGAGTATTGGATACCATAACCTGTTATTTTAAACTGGGCATATAAGCTAAATGTAGATGTGTATTTTATCCAATTAATCACAGCTTACCAATGCTAGTAATGTAAGAAGATTAAAAGGAATATTTTAATAAGTCAAAGAACACTAGCACATGTGGGTGCTCTTATCCAAGAAAGTGGTGGTGGGGTTACCCACGTGTTTGTATTTTCTAGAGCTGTTTTAGTCTGAAGTTATCTTAAAATGAGTACACATGCACATAGAAACATAAACCCACATGATTTGAGAACATAGCCACAAAGTTACACAGACATACTGCATAAGCATATTCTAACAGACAGACAAACAAAGCACTTTCAGAAACTTATGTTAGCTAACTAACTTAAAATCCTGGATATAGGGGTGTTAGAGGGCTGGGGTCTCGCATTCAATCAAACTGTAAACTTTCAAATTGCTCTGCCAGATTATTAGTCACAGTAAGGCAACTTGTGCTCATCAGCAAACCAGTGTCACAGAACAAGACCAACCTGAGCTGCATTGCAGCTATATGCTCACCCATCTCTTCTCCTACAGGAAAGTGAACTACTTATCACCTCAGAACACACATTTGGACAGACTGTGAATACTAGTTGCATGAATAAAGACTCTCCAGGGAGAGCTACCCCACGAGGGCCAGAAGTTAGCACACTTCTTAAGTCAAGAAGTGCTTGGAGCTAAGAATAGGAAGCTGGACTTGTGGTGAGAGAGAAGACATGCTCAGTGTAAGGCAGTTTGAACAAAAATTGAATATGTCCTCCGATAGTGGAATTGTTTGGGAAGGACTATGAGGTGTGGCCTTGTTGGAAGAGGTGCCACTGGGGGTAGGCTTTGTGGTTTCAAAAGTTCATACCAGGCCCTATTCTCTCTCTCTCTCTCTCTCTCTCTCTCTCTCTCTCTCTCTCTCTCTCTCTCTCTCTGTCTCTCTCTGTCTGTCTGTCTGTCTGTCTCTCTCTCTCTCTCTCTGGATCAGAATGTAAGCTCCCAGCTACTGTTCCAGCTCTATGCCTGTCTGCTGCCACCACTCTCCCTACCATGATAATAATGGACTAAGTCTTTGAAACAGTAGCAAGCCCCCAATGCTTTCCTTTATAAGAGTAGCCTTGGTCATGGTGTCTCTTCATAGCAACAGAACACTGACTAAGACACCAGGAAGAAGATGAAAGACCAAGTAGACATTTTATTCCTGCCAGAAGTCAGGGAGAGGTCCAGGCCCCAAACAGCCCCAAGCTTGGCTTCATCCACTGAATTTGTATCCTTACAAAACCCTGACCAGTGAGAAGAATGCTTCTGTCCCCCAACACATCCCAAAAAGATGGCAAAGCTAACCCCCAGTGTGACAGTCATAGGAGGTGGGGCTCCTAGAAGGGCATGGGTTCCATGGAAACACTCATTAATGGGATTAAGGGCCTTGTGAAAGAGACTCCCAAGGCTACCTTGTCCCTTTTATCACTTGACGATACAGCAAGGAAAGAGGGACTCGGTCTCAGTAATCCTGAGCTTGACAGCCTCCAGGCCTGAAGAGATAGCTTCCGGCTGTTAAGAGGCACCACTAACACGATTTGGTCATGTTTTGTTTAGTTACAGTCTAGAAGGGCTTAGGAACCTACAGAGGGCTTGATACTGACTGAATAACTAAGAACCCTTGACCCTGGCACTCTTTGTGCTACAGAATCAATCATGTGCCAGCCCGGCTGCCCCATTCTCCAGCAAACAGAGATGGGTAAGAGAGGGCAGGGTCATAGAGAGAGGGACAAGGGGTTCCCACAGCCCATTCTGCCTGGTGCACCCAGCAAGAGGCCAAGCTGCTGTTGCCTGTGAGACATGTGGCCTTTGTCCCAGCTCTTCACACAGCCTGGAGTCATAGGTCACACAGTTCATCTAAAGCAGGAGCCGCTCTAAGAGGGTCAGTGTGACTCACGAGACTGGGGTGGGATGAGTGCTATCAGGTAATAAATTTGTAAGCTTAACTCAATTCAAGATATTGGTTGCCTAGGCAACAGGGAGGTTAAAACCACAATAAATTATGGTAGGCCTTATCCAAACAGAGTGGTTACTGTTTTACAATAGGGAATTATCACCCTTGCTGTTGGCTGCCAAACAGTTCAACATGGAAAAAGTACCAAGTTTGTATCAGAAGAAAACAGAGTGGCTCAAGCAAAGTCCAAGGTCCAAGAAGACTGTGGCCCTCACCTCAGACATTCTGGAAAACGGAAGCTGTGCCTCCTGGGCTCAGCTCAGCTCTGACAGTGCTGGCCTCTAACTTGGGCTGACACACCCTGGATGCTCTGCAGAACAGGTCCTGCTATCACTTAAAGAAAACAAAAAGCCATTAAGAGACTGGTCCTGGTGGCATAAATTCTGGCTACTTAGGAGGCTGAGGCAGAGGAATTGCAAGTTTAATGCATATTTGATTTAAAAGGTAATTTCAAGGCCAGCCTGGTAAACTTAGGTAGACTCTGCCTCAAAATAATAAAAAATAAATAAATAAAAATGGGCTTTGGGATGAAGCTCAATGATAGAGCATTTATCAAATGCCATGCCTTGGGCTGAATCCCTAATACACACATATACTCACACGCTTGCACAGAAAACTATTAGCTAGCTGTTGGGATGAGCAAAAATATCTGAACAAGGAACAAACTTTTAAAAAAATATATATTAATGCATATTCTTTTTAAATATTTCTTTTAGTTATACATGCAGATCTGTGTGCAGATCTCCACATGTATACAGGTAGATTCCCAACTGCAGCCCTAGTGGTTGTGAGCTGGGAATCTTTCTGTGTTCCAGCAGCAAGTGCTTTTAACCACCGAGCCATTTCTCCAGAACCCAGATTTATAACATTTCAAAAAACGAGTTTTGACCAATGATAGCCTTTGCTGGAGAGGTTGTGGAGAAAGGGGGACACTCACCCATTGCTGGTGGGAATGCAAACTGGTGCAACCACTCTGGAAAGCAGTGTTTCGGTTTCTCAGGAAATTCGGAATCAACCTACCCCTGGATCCAGCAATACCACTCTTGGGAATATACCCAAGAGAGGCCCTATCATACAACAAAAGTATATGTTCAACTATGTTCATGGCAGCATTGTTTGTAATAGCCAGAACCTGGAAACAACCTAGATGCCCTTCAACGGAAGAATGGATGAAGAAAGTATGGAATATATATATATATTAGAGTATTACTCAGCAGTAAAAAACAAGGACTTCTTGAATTTTGCATACAAATGGATGGAAATAGAAAACACTATCCTGAGTGAGGTAAGCCAGACCCAAAAAGAGGAACATGGGATGTACTCACTCATATTTGGTTTCTAGCCATAAATAAAGGACAATGAGCTTATAATGCATGTTCCTAGAGAAGCTAAGTAAGAAGGTGAACCCAAAGACAAACACATAGTCATCCTCATGAATATTAACCTTCATCAGGTGATGAAAGGAGACAGAGACAGAGGAGCACGGGACAGAAATCTCAAGGTCCAAATCAGGAGCAGAAGGAGACGGAGCACGAGCAAGGACCTCAGGACCGCAAGGGGTGCACCCACACACTGAGACAATGGGGATGTTCTATCGGGAACTCACCAAGGCCAGCTGGCCTGGGTCTGAAAAAGCATGGGATAAATCCGGATTAGCTGAACATAGAGGACAATGAGGAATACTGAGAACTCAGGAACAATCGTAGTGGGTTTTTGATCCTACTGCACGTACTGGCTTTGGGGGAGCCTAGGCAGTTTGGATGCTCACCTTTGGAGACATGGATAGAGGTGGGCGGTCCTTGGGCTTCCCACAGGTCAGGGAACCCAGATTGCTCTTCGAGCAGATGAGGGAGGGTGACTTGATCGGGGGAGGGGGAGGGAAATGGGAGGCGGATGAGGGGGGGAGGCAGAAATCCTTAATAAATAAATAAATAAAAAGTTGATATGCTTAGGTATTAAAAAAAAAGAAATAAAAAGTGCTCCAAAAAAAAAAAAGAAAAAAAAACGAGTTTTGTTAACTTGTTAACACTTATAACAATGGGGTGTGAGTTGTTAGGAACTTTGGGCTGAGGGTGATGGTGGAGGGGTGGGGATGGGGGATATGAACATGAGGGATAGGGTTGATTGAGTTGGGGGACAGAGTAGGCCAGTAACAAAAGGGATATCTTGATAGAGGGGGGCCATTTTGGGGTTAAGGAAAAACCTGATGCTAGGGAAATTTCCAGGAATTCACAAAGATGACCCCAGCTAAGACTTATAGCAATAGCAGAGAGGGTGCCTGAATTAGTCTTCTTCCGTAATCAGATTGGTGACTACACTAATTGTCAACAGGGAGTCTTCATCCAGTAACTGAGGGAAGCAGGCATAGAGATCCACAACCAAGCACTGGGCCAAGCTCCAGGAGTCCAGTTGAAGAGAGGAGGAAGGATTGTGGGAGCAAGGGGGTGGGAGGTCAAGATCATGACAGGGGAACCCACAGCGACAGCTGACCTGAGTTCTTGGGAGGATGTGGACTCTGGACCAATAGTTAGGGAGCTTCCATGGACCAATCTAGTCTCTCTGCTTATGGGTAACACTTAGTCTGTTTGTGGGGCCCCTAGCAGGAGGACCAGGTATCAGGGGCCTTGAGTACCAGTTTCAGTACCACCTCAGGGCTCACAATTGGATGTCTACAGCAGGCAAGTATCTGAGGGTTAAAAATAATTAACTCAAGTACGTTACCTCTGCATGTTCTTTATTTTTTGTGTGAGGAGAAAAGTAAAGTGAAGGGGCGTGGAGAAGAAGGAGGAGGAGGAGGAAAAAGAAGAAGGGGAAGAAACAAGGAGAAAAAAGGAGAATAAGGGAAAGAAGTAGAAGTAGTGAGGAGAAGAGGAGGAGGAGGAGGAGGAGGGGAGGAGGAGGAGGAGGAGGAGGAGGAGGAGAAAAAGGGAAGGTGACTGGGAAGGGGAAGAAGAAGAAGAAGAAGAAGAAGGGGAGATCTCCATGAGGTTTCTAGTTTTTACAGACATAGTTGGAAAATTTCCTAGGCAAAGACAATGATGATATGCATATCAAAATCACAAAAAGGGCAGGCAGACCGGACAAAAGCAGTACTCCAGAACAGGTGACATGATCCAGGAAAGAGCCAGCATTCAAGGAGAGATACCTGACATTCCAAACCATTGGATAAAGTTACAAAAGATCCCTGAATCCTGGATCCACCCATTCTCCTCATCTAATCTCTTCCGTGATAACCAGCTGTGGGGACGCCAAGGTTTGTTTGTTAGCAAAGGTAGGGCATGCTGCCTTCCTGCTCGGTGCCTGTCTTCTATAGAAATTTCTGTGTGGTCTGTTAGCAGGTAACTTTGTGGGATGGATTCTATGTAAAGAGTGAATGCCATAGCTCCAAGGCCTCCTGGTGTGGGGGAACGAGCAAAGTCATCCCACTGCTGATGCAGAAGATACATTGCTGAGGTGTTTTGGGAATGAATCCCATTTCGAAGGGAAGAATCGTGGCTTCTCAAGGGTTTCACAGATATGACAGTGACTTTCCCAAAAGACAACTGTTCCTGCAGCTCTGCAAAATGGGTGTCCCATAAGTTGTCCACTCGTGGGTCTGCCTTTATGTCAGCTGTACTTTTACTGTACAGTCTCATGGGCTCCAACAACTGGGACCACATGTGTCCCTGGCACATGAGCAGGCTTTTTGGAATTTACTCCCCACGCCAGGATGCCTTGATCAACCTTGATGCAGATGGGAGGAGCTTGGTCCTGCCTCAACTTGATATGCCATGCATTGTGGACTCCCTTGGGAGGCTTTACCATTTCTGAGGAGTGTATGGAGTGGGGATAGAAAGGAGGTGGGGTAGAGAATGGAAGAAGAGGAGGGAGGGGAAACTGTGGTCGGTATGCAAAACAAATTTTAAAAATTAACACAAAAAGAAAAAAGAAACTTGGGGCTGTATTCAGTCTCTGATGAATTTTCAAGCACTGTCTGCATTGAATGTCTCTGTCATACATCCATTTGCTCATGCATGTGACTTCCCTCTTTCTCTTGGCTTCCCTCTCTCCCTCCGTCCCTCCGTCCCTCCGTCCCTCGGTCCCTCCGTCCCTCCCTCCCTCCCTCCTCCCTTTAGCTCTATTTCTTTTACTATCTTTCTTTTGTTCCCCATGAAAGTTCTTTCCACCCAGAAGTATTGCTTTCCTTTACATTCTCCTACTCATCATCCTTTTCTCTTTGAAGTCTCAGGTGGAGTAATGGAGATAGGATGGCACTGCCCACACACCGCACTGGAGATAGGATGGAATTGCCCTGCCCACACACCGCACTGGAGATAGGATGGCACTGCCCACACACCGCACTGGAGATAGGATGGCACTGCCCTGCCCACACACCGCACTGGAGATAGGATGGAATTGCCCTGCCCACACACCGCACTGGAGATAGGATGGAATTGCCCTGCCCACACACCGCACTGGAGATAGGATGGCACTGCCCTGCCCACACACCGCACTGGAGATAGGATGGAATTGCTCACACACTGCACTGGAGATAGGATGGCACTGCCCACATACTGCACTGGAGATAGGATGGAATTGCCCACATACTGCACTGGAGATAGGATGGAATTGCTCACACACTGCACTGGAGATAGGATGGCACTGCCCACACACCGCACTGGAGATAGGATGGAATTGCCCACACACCGCACTGGAGATAGGATGGCACTGCCCACACCCTGCACTGGAGATAGGATGGCACTGCCCACACACCGCACTGGAGATAGGATGGCACTGCCCACACACCGCACTGGAGATAGGATGGAATTGCCCTGCCCACACACTGCACTGGAGATAGGATGGAACTGCCCTGCCCACACACTGCACTGGAGATAGGATGGCACTGCCCACACACCGCACTGGAGATAGGATGGAATTGCCCTGCCCACACACTGCACTGGAGATAGGATGGCACTGCCCACACCCTGCACTGGAGATAGGATGGAATTGCTCACACACTGCACTGGAGATAGGATGGCACTGCCCACACCCTGCACTGGAGATAGGATGGAATTGCTCACACACTGCACTGGAGATAGGATGGAACTGCCCTGCCCACACACTGCACTGGAGATAGGATGGCACTGCCCACACCCTGCACTGGAGATAGGATGGAATTGCTCACACACTGCACTGGAGATAGGATGGCACTGCCCACACCCTGCACTGGAGATAGGATGGAATTGCTCACACACTGCACTGGAGATAGGATGGCACTGCCCACACCCTGCACTGGAGATAGGATGGCACTGCCCACACACTGCACTGGAGATAGGATGGCACTGCCCACACACTGCACTGGAGATAGGATGGAACTGCCCTGCCCACACCCTGCACTGGAGATAGGATGGAATTGCTCACACACTGCACTGGAGATAGGATGGCACTGCCCACACCCTGCACTGGAGATAGGATGGAATTGCTCACACACTGCACTGGAGATAGGATGGCCCTGCCCTCACACTGCACCAGAGATAGGATGGCATTGCTTACACAACTTGACTATATCTAGAATGATCTACAATCCAGAAAAGGAGGGTATCCTTATGATCTGGACCTTGAGTCTGGAAGGCACAACTTTAATCTGGGCCACACCACCTGCTGGAAGTTTATGTAAGGACAATGGAAGAAGGAATGGAATGGAGGGAATATATGTGTGTATGTATGTATATAATATATGTATCTATATTTATAGATATACATATACAAAAGAGAGAGAGACATTCATACTATAAATTATGTGACTCTAGAGAACCCCGACTAATACAGAAGACATGAACTCAATCCCTCTTCATGTGGATTTTCTTGAATATGCTCATCTTCAGGTATAATCAAAAGAAGCCATGCACAAATGCACCACATCAATCAAAACAGGGCTAGAGAGCTCCATCATTCCAGGAAGCTTCCTCTTGGTCCTTCTGCCCCAAAGACTCTGCTTCTATTCCCAGAAGTGATGCTTTGTCTATTTTTACATAGAAGCACAGACACATATACTGTGATTTTAATTTATCCCAATGCTTGCCGAATAAAAGCTGGGGAAAAGGCTTGGTTGGCTGTTAAGGAATTTACTGAGTAAGCATGAAGACTGAAGTTTGGATGCCTAGAAACCAAAATGCCTGATGGATATGATGGCCTACTTATAATCTTAGCCTCAAAAGGCTGGCATCTAAGACTAGCCACATCTGGGTTTGATTTAGAAACCCTGCCTCAGTGAATAAGGTGAAAGAGCAAACTGAAGACAATTCTCAATGTAAGCCTCCCCATTCAAAGGTGCTGTGCGCCCATACTCTTGTGTCCACACACATAAAAGCATGTGTATACACATGCTCAAAGCATACTGGTAGGGAGATGAAGAGAGAGAGGAAGAGAGATGGAGAGGGAAAGGGAGAGAGAGAGGGAGAAAGGGGAGAGAGAGAGAGAGAGAGAGAGAGAGAGAGAGAGAGAGAGAGAGAATAAAAGAATAAAAAGAATAAAAGCATGGGGGATTTTTTTTTCTTTAAATCATTGACGAGAACAGTGCTGGGCATTTTCTCAGATTCTCACCTGATACTTGTTGAACCAATGCAGGGGTTCATGAAGTAAGAGCCAGCATGTGAGGACAAAGGAGGGAGTGTTGTATCAAGAGAGTGAAGAGGGCAGAGGGAGCATCCCTTAACCTCTGTTCTCAAGGTAGAGACGTGAGAATGATGAAGGTTGAATCACGGAAAACATGAAGGAGCTACAGAGGAGGAGGATCCTGCACTCTTGGAGAAGAACATGTTCCAAGGAGGGTCCAAGGGGAGAACATGATCTGTGTCTGGTAGATAAGCCAAGCAGAGTCACGGATGACCTTGTATATAGGTATGTGCACTGTATATATGTCTGGTGCCCACAGATGTCAGAAGGTCAGAGTCCTGGAGTTGCAGTTAAGGACAATTGTGAGGCATTTTGTTGGCCCTCTACCAAATCAGCAAGGACTCCTAGTCCTTGAGTGATTCCAGCTGTGTGCTTGTTAATGGGATGAATACATGGTGGCCTTAATGAAAATAAAATCATATCCCCTCAACGCATAATTGCCAAGGTAAGAAAAACGTTGACTTTTTACTTTCTGTCTAATTTTCACCTGCTCTGCCCCCTAATGGTGTAGGAGGTACTTTTGTCTCTGTGTTACTTTTCTTGGTTAAAAAATAAAGAAACTGCCTTGGCCTGTTGATAGGGCAGAACGTAGGTAGGTGGGGTGACAGAACTGAATGCTGGGAGAAAAAAGGGTGGAATTGAGAGACACCATAGATCCTCCAGAGACAGACACTGGGAATTTTACCTAGTAAGCCACTGCCACATTGGCGATACACAAATTAATAGAAATGGGTTAAATTAAGATGTAAGAATTAGCCAATAAGAAACTAGAACAAATGGGCCAAGAAATGATTTAATTAATACATTTTCTGTGTGGTTATTTTGGGGCTAAGCTATTCAGGTGGCCGGCATGAATAAGTGGGCCCATCTTGCAACACCCTAAGCTGTAAATGTATTCATGATATTTCAGCAACAAATGTCACACATCACTAGTTCAGATTTTCAAGGTTTTGTGCATAGTGTAAACACTCTTTATAATTTAACGAATGCTTTATGTTTATGTTTATGCTTTTGGAGTTGTTTCTAACCAAACATTTTGATTGCGTCCAGGTTGGCTCTAGAGCACCCACATCAGCAGGGTGTGTGAAACCACACAGCAGAGTCAGGATAGGGGGATGGAAACAAACTACAAGTCCTGGCTATGGAACACAGGGGGCAAACAAATGGGGAGATGCTTCCAAAATAAACAAAATTTCTGTAATAAATAAAAAGGTTTTTTTTTAATCCCCAAGGTAAAAAAAGAGAAAGAAAAGAAAAGAAAATTGCTAATATTTGAAAATATGTGATGGGTAGAGATTATTCATTTTCAACCACATGATTGCTTTTGCCTTCGGAAATTAGTTATTAATCACTCAATTTTTTTAACAGACTCCTGTGCATGTCCCCTGCTGTGCTGCATGTGAGCAGCAAGTGAGTATCCAATGAAGTAAACTGCATGTTTGCCTTGTCTTGGGCATGTTTAGGTGTGTTTAGATGCACATGTGTACAGATGTGCTTACACATGTATGAGTGTATATATACACTCACACTGAAGACAACCTCTAGAATTGATTTCTTGGGAACCATCCACCTTTTTCTGTTTTGTTTTTAAGACAGAATTTCTCACCAGCATGGAACTCAGCAAGAAGACTAGGGTGGTAGCCAGTGAGCCCTAGGGATCTGGCTGTTTCAACCTCCTAGTACTATGTGTATGTGTGTACTTGGCTCTATACAAGGTGTTTGTGTGGCAAAGGATCACATGCATACATGTGCATGCACATGTATACAGAGGTCAATGCCCAGTTCCTTTTTCACATCATCTTTTGAGACAGTGTCTCTCACTGAACCTGGAGCTTAGTGATTGACTAGACTGGCCAGCTGTGCAGGGATTCAGGTGACATCACACACCTGGTTTATCACACAGGCTGGGAACCCAGACTTGGATCATCATACTTTCAGAGCCAGCAGTTTTACTAACTGAACTCTCCCCAACTCCCTGTCTGGGTGTTTTAAAAGGTGGGTTCCAAGGTTCAAACTCGGGTCCTCCTGCTTGCAAGGAGCCATCTCTCCAGCCCCATCATCTTAAAAACTATGTAGAATGCCCTTCTCTCAAAGCTCAGGTACGGCGCTAAAGCTAATGAACGCCTGCTGTCCCTCCCCAGTCATGCACTAACAGGGCATTGGTTCACAGGGAGGAGTTGTGGTCACTACCTGACTGGCCGCCTCCTATCTCACCTCCAGGGTGAGCCTGAGTCCCATACTTCCTTGCAAAGAGATAGTCAGGAATTATCTGGGTTCTGCCAACACCAAGTGCCTGGCACATAAGAGAAATGAAAAGACACTTCAAAACCAATTCATTTCCTCCCTCTCCAAGCCTAGCCACCGAACAATGAGAGAACTCTTCATAGTTTTAAGTGACTATGAGTCTCAGTAGCCAAGGTCCTTGTCAAAGCATCTGCCACCTTGCTTCTTCCTGTGATTAGGTTGAAGCCAACTTCTCCTGGTCTCTGAAGTGTGATCAGTCCTGCCTCATATCTAGAAATGAAAACAAGACCCAGTGTGTCTGTTATAAGGCTGCTTTCCAAGGAGAGCAAACTCTGTTCTGGCACCTAAAGCTGCTCTTCGGGTTCTTTAGAGTAACAACATTAGATTCATCCCCCAGGTATAACTACAACCTCAAGCATTCCTTGTGTCTTCCAATAGGAACAGAGGTGAGAACCCAGCCCCGGGCAATGTGCTCTATTCTGTAAGAGAAGTGCAGCCCATGTTATTCTTCCCATAGATGCCATTGTTTCCTTCACATATGTATCTTTGACTGGACCTTTTGTGCCAGGATACCTCAGTCCAAGTAGGATTTAAACATTGTGAGACTTCATCGGTAAGCGTTCACCTTAAAGGACACCCACTCGACCCCAGCACTGTGACCATACCTAAGAAAGTCAGCATCTGATGTAGAGTCCATATTCAGGTTTCTAAAAGCATCTCCTGCGTGTCTTTTGTAGATGGCAGAGTGGTGCAACCCATAGTCCCAGTGCTTGGAAGCTGAGGCAGAAGGATTGTGAGTTAAGGACCATTACAGACCATCAACACCCTATTTCAAAAACTAAAATGTCAGAGATGCTGAGATGGCTCAGCAGTTAAGAGCACTTGCTGTTCTTGAGTAAGAGCTGGTTTCATTCTTGCTACCCACATGGTGGCTCACAGCTATTCATAACTCCAGTTCCAGGAGGTCAGATGCCTTCTTCTGTAGACACCAGGCATACACATGGTGCACATGTGTACAAGCAGGGGGAACACTTATACACATAAAACAAAATCACTCTTTTTAAAAAATCATAAAAATAAAACAGCAGCACCAAGATATGCCTCGGCAGGTTCAAGCATAAGAACCTGGGTTCAGATCCCCAGAACACATAAAATGCTACGCATGGTCACACATGTGCCTGTAGCCTCAGCACTGGAGGGAAGGGCCAATGATGGGAGCATTGCTGGGCTTGCTGGCCACCAGGATAACTCCAAGTTCAGTGAGAGATTCTCTCTCAAAGATAAAGTAGAGAGTGATTGAGCTGAATGCCTAACATCGTCATCTGGACTCCACATGCACACACACATGCACACTGCCTTTTATAGAAAATGTTAATATGCAATTCAGTTTCCTGTATTGCCTTTGATTTTGACATCCTTTTTAGTGTCTTTTAACTTAGGAAAGTAGCCCTGTCCATTTTATTCTGCTTGTTTTACCATTACTTGGTGTGTTAGTTGCTGTTCTCATCCCTGTAACCAAAATACTTGAGAGAAATAACTTAGGAAAGAAGGGAAAGTCCACCTAAGAGTTTTGAGAAAAGCTGGGCTGTGGTGGCGCACACCTTTAATCTCAGCACTCGGGAGGCAGAGGCAGGCAGGTCTCTGTGAGTTCAAAGCCAGCCTGGTCTACAGGAGCTAGTTCCAGGACAGGCTCCAAAGTTACAGAGAAAAACTGAGAGAGGGAGAGAGAAAGAGAGAGAGAGAGAGAGAGAGAGAGAGAGAGAGAGAGAGAGAGAGAGAGAGAGATTTGAGAGGATCTCAGTTTGTTGTGGTGGTGGGAAAGACACAGTGGAGCTCACGGTGGCCAAGACTCAGACAGCCATGGTGACCGACCAGGAAAAGGAGCACAGACCACTCAGAGAAGACAATAGCTAGGGACTTACTTCTGCCAGGTACACACTGTGTCCCCAG
The DNA here is from genome assembly GCF_037038515.1 of Microtus pennsylvanicus. Taxonomy (NCBI): domain Eukaryota; kingdom Metazoa; phylum Chordata; class Mammalia; order Rodentia; family Cricetidae; genus Microtus; species Microtus pennsylvanicus. The sequence goes on from NC_134588.1 coordinate 5,385,007, forward strand.
AGTTTCTCTCCTGAAGTAAGATTAATAAAAACTCAAAGAGAGGAATTGGGGTTCAATCTGAAGACCTGAAAAGCAAAGCAGCCAGCCACTGACTCTTACCTTGACCGCAGACCATAAATGTTGATCCTGCCTCCAGGAAACCTCAAAATGAGACTGAGACTTAGAGCTGTCTCCTCCCATTTTATAATCCTCTCTAATTCTGGGATTAAAGGCGTGCACCACTGGGATTAAAGGCGTGCACCACCTGGTTTCTCTGGCAAACGAGTGTGGCAACTGGCATTAAAGGTATATGTTATTCTGGCCTGGTCTGTAAGGCTGGCCAGTGTGGCTGTTCTTTCTCTCTGAACTTCAGGCAAGCTTTATTTATTAAAATAAAAATGAAATGCCACTACAGTCTCGTTCCTAACCCAAAGCCAACTGGGCACTGTGTGGGACATGCCACATACAAATCAAATACTTAGGATTTTCAAGTCTGTACCAACTGTTTTTTATTTTAATATTTGTGTGTGTGTCAATGTGTGTGCATGTGTGTGTGTGTGTGTGCATGTGTGTGTGTGTGTGTGTGTGCATGTGGGAGCACATATGCCGTGACACACATGTAGAGATCAGAGAACAGCTTCATGGGTTCACTGCTTTCCCTCCACCATTAGGTGGGTTTCAGGGATGGAACTCAGGTCACCAGCTTGCATCCCTGATCCTTACCCACTGCTCTAGTTTACCGTTCCTCAGGTTGTCTTTAATCCTCACACTTCCCTTGTTTTAGGTTTGTCGCTTCCTATGACTGGCTCTGGTTGAGCACTTTGGACCACAGTGTCACACAGGGAATGGAGAATGCTTCTAGCATTGTGTTGGAGGCAAGGTGTTATAGACAACCAAGCACCTAGATTTGATAACTAAGCAAACAACTTATTTTTAAAAACATAAAGACATACAACCACACAATGAACCAATCTGTACTTTCTAGTTGTCTCCCTCTGTGTGATGAGAGCCCAGTGTGTCCCAGCTACTCAATGTAGTTCATTTGGACAGCCCTTTAGCGGTGTATTGTTGCTGCTGGTCCTCTATTATTATCCAGTAAGGGGCAGCATTCCTTTCTCTGCCACTGAGAAGATGTTTCAAAAGCCTCCTTAGAAACCAAACAACCTTGCAAACCTAAAAACTCAATCTTCATAACTCTCATCTAGATCCAGACCGACACAGGTTGCTTGGGGGCAGCAGTGGCATCTGTCCTTGTTCAGAGGTCCTTGGTCACCTGGCCCAGATACATGACACTCATATGAGAAGCCCTGGAACCTACTGCAAGTCAGGCCCGTGCAGCGACTGCTCCCCCGGATGCCCCGGAGCGCAGCCGCTGCTCACCCAGACATCCCCTGAGCACAGCGGCTGCTCATAGGTTATAAATCGCATGGATAACCCGTAAGTGGAGGCTGCCATTTGGAGGAACACACACACAAACAGAAGGAACCTCGTGGGCAGGAGAAGGCTGACTGGGTTTTCAACTGTGTGTTAGAAAGAACTAGGGGATTGAAACAAGAAAGGAGATCTTGCCAACAGACCTTTGAAAGTTTTGTGCTTGTTGGATTTTCAGACTTTCAGGTTGATTTGTTTGAATAAACCTAGATGTGTATCCACTTCATGCAGAGGAGTCTGATCCATGTTACTATATTACGTATATGGGCGAGACCGTTTCTGCTGGCCACCGTTGCTAGCCAGCAGTAGCAGTTCCTACACAGGGACCCAGTGCTGTACAACTTGATGGGTGATACAAATGCCTGCTTAACACCGCTTCTCCCAAGGGCAGGATGCACTGCTGATAACAAAGCCGCCTGGGGCTGGCACGAGGGCCACTCCTCCTGAGGACCCCAGGATTGGAGTCTCAGCACCCACAAAGCAACTACAATCTGTAACTCCAGTTCCAGGGGATCCAACATGGTACACAGAAGTACATGCAGGCAAAACACACATACATTTTATTAAAAAACAGATACGAGTTGGGAGCAGAGAGATAGCTCGGTAAATAACTGCATTTGACAGCAAACCTGATGACCTGAGCTGGCTTCCCAGCACCCACATGGTGGAAGGAGAGAACCAACTCCCACAAGTTGTCTTCTGACCTCTACACACAGGCCGCGGCAACCCACGCATTTATACATGTCCACACTAGCATGCGCACACACAAATAAGCAAAGTTACATAAACAACGCTGCTCTGGAATGAACGATGATTCAGCTTCGGGCAGTGTCTTTTGAGCAATTGTCCTTTGGGGAAATACCCCAATAAATATTAAATTTGAAAGAGTCTAGTGAACTCAAGACTCAACACAGAGTCACAGAAGATTGATCTAATGAAGCTCTGGTTTCGGCTGCCATCTCTGTGTTTCAGGTAATGAATGGCCTCGTTAATTGAACTTGAGAGTTGCCTTCTGATTATGTGCGCAAGTGAAGGACAGGCAGGTAATGGGAAACGATGAGCAGTCGCGTTACCCGGGAGGCAGGCTTCACCCCTCACTGTGGGAGTGAGAACTGCACAATCACTGTCAGTCCTCTGGAAATGCCCAAGCGTGTGCCACTTCGGGCTGTGCCCGGGGAAACAGGAGCACGGAGCAGGGGGTGACACTGGGTGAGAAAACAGTCTGGCGTCAGGATGAGTTAACGAGAAGGCCTGTGCTATTTCCTTTGGCTCTGGCTCTGAGGAAAGCTGGTGGGAGGGGTAAATAATGACGGAATTGAATGAGGAAAGCTGGTGGGAGGGGTAAATAATGACGGAATTGAATGAGGAAAGCTGGTGGGAGAGGAAGTAATGACGGAATTGAATGAGGAAAGCTGGTGGGAGAGGAAGTAATGACGGAATTGAATGAGGAAAGCTGGTGGGAGGGGGAAATAATGACGGAATTGAATGAGGAAAGCTGGTGGGAGAGGAAGTAATGACGGAATTGAATGAGGAAAGCTGGTGGGAGAGGAAGTAATGACGGAATTGAATGAGGAAAGCTGGTGGGAGAGGAAGTAATGACGGAATTGAATGAGGAAACTGGTGGGAGGGGAAATAATGACGGAATGGAAGTCTCCCTGCTTTGTGCTGTCTTCCGAGAGGCTTGTTTTGCAGCGGCTCAGATTTATTGAGATAGATTGCACCCCAGTGTACAAATCACTTTGTAAAAGTAAAGCAGGCAGTTTTCCATAACTCTTTTAGGCCTCTAGGGTGCAATCGAATACACCAAAACAGTAATTTATTATTAAGTGGGACCCTTAAAGTGCCTTTTTCTTAGGGAATCCTCCTCTCGCTGGAGACTCGGGTTCATCATCTGGCAGTAAGCACTTCCCTATTTTCTGCCCGCCTGGCTCATTATTTGTTTATCTGTCTGAAAGGGAAAGAGGGCCAGGTTTGGAAGGTCGGAGGTCAGTTGCGGTGCTGCTGGCAGAGGGAAGGCATTATCTGCTTCCAGGGAACACAAGGCAACAGCACACAGAGGACACAGACCGTCTTTCTTCTGGGTAAGCCAGGAGCCCTCTTCAGCCACCGCGGCTTCCTCCGATGCTCTGAAGCAGGGACAGCTCAGACCCCGGCACTCAGCTTCCGCTTGAAGTGGTGGCTTTTAAACATCGTTTCTTTGGGACATTTAGCATGTACTTTTGTTTGATTCAGAATATGGCTATATTTTAAACCTTTACATATTTCCAATTTGCAAAAATAGAAATAACTAATCAGTAACTTTGTCTCCAGGCTCTAAGAGGAGGGGGTCGGGGCTCAGGGGAAATGTGAAATATTTATAAAACTTTATATTGAAATTAAGAAAACCCATTTAGAAATTGGTGGTTTAGGCTTATTGAAAATGTAATTACTTTTAGTCTTTGTAATTTTGTTCCTCTTTCATGGATGGAGATAAGAATCCCACAAACAATGCCTTTCAGTGGAATTTAATATTCAAGGGAGGATTTGGGTGGCCGAAATGAAATGAAATCACATGCTCGGGTAGGCTGCATTGCCAGCGACCTCCAGCTGAGAATTTCCTTCTACAGAGAGGTAAGCCCTTTCCCCATTGGTCACCTCTGGCTTCATGGCCACTGTGACAGCCCTCTCCCAACTGCTCCTTAACCCTTCTACCCCACCCCCATTGTGTTCTACCTCGTTGAAAGTAAACAAGATTTACAGCCACTCACCTCCTTTCCCTTCCCATGGCTCTCCTGTCTCCCTTCTGAATTTATTTCCCTCTCGTTATGTAATATTAAAGGTAAAGAGCAGGAACAGAGAGAGGGCTGTGTGGCTGCTCACCCATGTTCTTTAGATTATGGTTCACATTCAGATTGAGTGTTCGTACCTTCTAAACCAGCAGAGACTTAGTGGGGCTGTTCATTCCATGCATGTAATGTGTTTGAACCCAATCTACCCCATATTCTTTCGCCCCAGCTCCTCCCCTTCTTCCTACCACATTGCTTTCCTAACTTTCTCTCTCTCCTCTTCCCCCTCTCTCAAATATAATCCCCATTGAGTCCACTTAGTGAGGCCCGCATGCTTAAGGATGTGAGACTATCTACTGGAGAATGGGTGGCCTTTCAGCCTTCATCTTTGAAGGAACTGATTGAACCCTTCTAAATAGCTGTCGATTGCTAGGCTTGGAACTCCGTGTCATTTTCCAATCCATGCTGGCCTTGAACTTGTGCTAGTCTCGTGCATGCAGTCCCAGTCCCACTATGAGCTCATGTGTGCAATTGTACTGCCCCTCTGGTAAATAATATCAGCTCCCTCTGGCTCTCACAGTCTTTCTAGTCCCTCCTTCCCAATGATCCCCGAGTCCTGGGAGGATGACACAGATAGCCCATTTAGAGCTGGGTGGATGACACAGATAGCCCATTTAGAGCTGGGAGGATGACACAGATAGCCCATTTAGAGCTGGGAGGATGACACAGATAGCCCATTTAGAGCTGGGAGGATGACACAGATAGCCCATTTAGAGCTGGGTGGATGACACAGATAGCCCATTTAGAGCTGGGTGGATGACACAGATAGCCCATTTAGAGCTGGGTGGATGACACAGATAGCCCATTTAGAGCTGGGAGGATGACACAGATAGCCCATTTAGAGCTGGGTGGATGACACAGATAGCCCATTTAGAGCTAGGAGGATGACACAGATAGCCCATTTAGAGCTGGGAGGATGACACAGAGCCCATTTAGAGCTGGGAGGATGACACAGATAGCCCATTTAGAGCTGGGTGGATGACACAGATAGCCCATTTAGAGCTGGGTGGATGACACAGATAGCCCATTTAGAGCTGGGTGGATGACACAGATAGCCCATTTAGAGCTGGGTGGATGACACAGATAGCCCATTTAGAGCTGGGAGGATGACACAGATAGCCCATTTAGAGCTGGGTGGATGACACAGATAGCCCATTTAGAGCTGGGTGGATGACACAGATAGCCCATTTAGAGCTGGGAGGATGACACAGATAGCCCATTTAGAGCTGGGAGGATGACACAGATAGCCCATTTAGAGCTAGGAGGATGACACAGATAGCCCATTTAGAGCTGGGAGGATGACACAGATAGCCCATTTAGAGCTGGGTGGATGACACAGATAGCCCATTTAGAGCTGGGAGGATGACACAGAGCCCATTTAGAGCTGGGAGGATGACACAGATAGCCCATTTAGAGCTGGGTGGATGACACAGATAGCCCATTTAGAGCTGGGTGGATGACACAGATAGCCCATTTAGAGCTGGGAGGATGACACAGATAGCCCATTTAGAGCTGGGAGGATGACACAGATAGCCCATTTAGAGCTGGGTGGATGGCACAGATAGCCCATTTAGAGCTGGGAGGATGACACAGATAGCCCATTTAGAGCTGGGAGGATGACACAGATAGCCCATTTAGAGCTGGGTGGATGACACAGATAGCCCATTTAGAGCTGAGCATTCCAGTCTTTCATTCTTTGTATGTGGGCTGGGTGTGAGTCTCTGCATTAACCACTGTCCACTGCAAAAAGAAGAAAAGAACTTATGGATAGTTTATTGCTGTGTCTACTTAGCAGAATAATGGTAGCAGATTGTTCCCTCAGCTTATGACCTAGCCAGCCACAGGTTTCTGGCCCAGCTCACGGTACCAGGCAGAGGTTCCATCTTGTGCCGTGGGGTTCAGTTCCAACCAGAAGTGGTTCTTCACTCCCACAGTATTCATGCCACTATTGCGTCAGCAGGTAAGTCTTGGCAGGCTAGTCAGCGCTGTAGCTCACAGGGTTAGATGCTGGATAAAAGTCATGATGACTCCCCCGCCCCCAGCAGCATGCATAGAACCTTCCAGCAATATAAAAACTAGCCAGTAGCAATGAAGCTTCCATTTTGGTATTAGCTTTATTTTCTCATGTCCTATGACTCAAGTATGTAAAGTCTTGATCAATAGGGTCTCACTAGCAAGTTCTACAGAGTAACCAAATGGCTACATTTCTCTTAAACCAAGAATATACTACGAGTGTTTCTGCATGTAGTTGGAGGCCTTTCTGACACCTTCAGAGTTCTACATCATGCCATCTATGGGTGGTCCATCATTTGCTTCGTTCCATTAGCATTTCCACTCTTTCCTGTTTTAAACAGCTCTGTGATGTATATACTACATATGAACCATGATTCTTGTCTTTCCGATTTTTACCTTAATAAGAAATCACTTCCCTCTAGAGGTGTTGCTTGGATAAACCAGCAATGATTTTTCACCAATAAGTAGTTTGGGCTCAGAAGTAGTCAGAGGAATGCCACATACTGAAGTCACCTACTTTATGGATGCAAGTGAGGCCTACAAAAGCCAGCATACTTGTAACAATTCTCATAGATAGTGAATCCAAGGCACAGATTGGAACTCCGCACGTCTGGTACCCCATCCTACTCCATCACCCCTGGAACATTTTCTAAATTCTGCATAAGCAAAGCGTACACAAATACAGGTACACACTGTAATTGAAGGAGAATTAAATATAATTTATAATTCCACTTTTAGTTAAGAAACTCACCATAGTTTTGTGTGGATCTCATCACATTGCTGTAATGTGGCATGGCCAAAGGCTCATCATTCACTGAAAGGCTTCTAGCTGAGTCAGAAGCATAGCGAGGAAAGCGTTGCTCACTTGTATCACAGGCAAGGCTATATAGTATAGATGTCTCGCTTAGATCTGAGCTCTCTGCAGTCCCTTACTCTGCACATTGACTGGATGTGAGTTTCCGCACTTATCACTATCTACCGCAAGAAGAAGCTTCTCTGGAGAGGGCTGAGACGCACTAATGTGTCAAAGCACTCCTCAGGGTCTCCTCCTATCAGCTCTTAGAAGGTAAAAAGACACCACAGCGAACTAACCCAAATTGCTGATAGAGTTAACCAAATACTGACCTTTCACCAGTGTTGGTAGTTTTAATGCTGCTGCCTTAAGTTAACACACTCAATCGGCCACAAAAATCGGTCTAGAAATTTAAAACAGCCATTAAGTGTTTGAGATACTGCTGGTGTTGAAAGGGAAGCAGAGGTTTCAGAGACAGAGAGTTTCCAATACTCTTCTGAAGTTTCTCAGCATGGAGATGCTAGGTAAATCTGGTGTCTGCGGTTCTTCATCCACTCACTTTGAACAGCTATGCCTCTACACGCCACAAGTAACTTGGTCTCCTGTTCCCAGGTGGCTCTGCCTACTTGGGCAAGACCGAGTCACATGATGATATCACTTGGTCCATCAGGAAAGACTTGTCATCTGGATGCTTTGGGAAAACAGGCTGAGCTGGAGTAAATAGATCCCGAATAGATTGACTTACTTTTAGATATTTAAAAATGGTATTGCATGCCCGGTACATCTTAAACACCTAATGGTACTGTGCACTTCATATAATCGCCTTCCCTAACATTGGCGCTACTATAAATAGTCTTCTTATAATGCCCAGAAATGTTCAGATTCCAGATATTCCCACAGTAAAGGGATCCAAGGTGTAACTTCCACCTTGTTCAGAAGTTCTGGGACACAGAAACTTGATAAACAAATTTTTTCCCTCTCCTACAGATTTTCACCACCCTACCCTTTATGTCAGCACCCAAAATGACTCCATATCCCCTCAGTTTGGGACTCAAAGAACCCGCAGAGATTGGTTCCTGGGCCTTTTTTCTTCTTCCAAACAAACCTCCAGAGAAACCCAGCTTAGTAAAAACTCTCGGGTCTTTCCCAAAGGAGACCTCCTGTATCTGTTTATAGACTGCTGGATGGGGCTGAGAAAGGATCCCTGGTCTCACTTCACTGGGGTTCATTCTCCTGCTCACTGCTCACTGGTGAACGGGAGACATGGCTCAGTAGTCATCAACACTGTTGCTCTGCAGAGGAGCTGAGCCCAGTTCCCAATATTTGAATTATAACCTTGACTAATAATTAGTTTGAAATTTTAAGACTAGTCAAATATACAAGGCTATTTCTATAAACCCATCGTCTTCTAGGATCAGAACCACATTGCAAATCAATTTAGCCCTGACTTGAACATCTATAGTCACATCTTCAGAGGTACAACCGAATGTGGCAGAAGGTGGAGGCAGGAAGGTCAGAAATTCAAGGCTGGTATCAGCTAAACATTCAGGTGGAAGCCAGTCTCAAGTACAAGGTGTCCTGTCTCAGAAACAAATAATAACAACAAAAATCCCCAAACACCAAAGCAAAACAAACAAATAGTAATACACCATGCACCATTTTTTGATTTTTTCCCATCCTCAGCTGGTGTTGGGAGGGAAATTAGAAAGAAGGCCTGAGCCACACAGTCCTCATGGGATGGACAAAAAAAACGCCTACTACTTTGGTGCCTTCTGGGTGTGGTAAGGAGCTCTGTCAGGCACAATAGTACCAGACAAGATTCCCAAGGAAGTCCAGAGTTGAGAATGTATTTCATAAATCCATTTCTGCATCCTCCCTGGACATCAGTTGGTCCTTGCTGTGGGCACTGCAGGTCTAACCCAAGCTAGCAGATGTCCAGGCTTCTTTGAGAGCCTGTCTAATGCTGTCTTGCTGGTCTCCTCCTTCCAGCCCTGCCCTTCTCTGTTCTTAGAAGGGGAAGTGCACCCTGTGTGAGCACAGCAGCATGGGGTGGCAACCCCCGGCTGAAACTCGCTGGGCCATTGGACACTGTCTCCATGAACGAGAAGCACACCTTCAGGGCTGAAGTTGTCAGACCTTGAGGTAGGTTTAGGGACAAGTTCAAAGGCTTCACCTCCTTTGCTTTCCAACTCCTTGTCTCCCGGAGAACTGACTAGGGAAAGAAGTGTTACGTCTCTCTTAGCTGAGCATTTTTTCATCCAGCAGAAAGTCTAATTTAGCTGATTGGTGGACCATGAAGACTGATTTTACTAGTTTTTTAAAATGTGACACATACTTTATATAAATTAATTGAGCCCTTAAAATAGCAAAGGGATTTATCAAAAAGCTCTACTGGCAGAGGCATGCTGAAATGAAGTGTTTATATTTTCCTAAATCTTCTGGTAAAGCTGGTGGAATAGCATGCTACAAGGTGGCCTCTCTCACTACTGAGACAGAATACCTATCCCAACAACCATGGAAAGAAAGATTTATTTTTAACTCGCCAGTTCCAAGGATTTCAATCCATTTTAACAAGAAGGCATGGTAGCTTGGCTTCATCTATGGCCTCTAGAGGCAGCTTGTTCACATGTGACAGACAGGAAGTAGAGAGAACAGAACTAAGGCAGCTAGAACCTTCCAAAGCGTGGCACTTTTCTTACACCAGGCAGACCCCAGCAACTAGAACCTTCCAAAGCCTGGCGCCTTTCTTCCACCAGGCAGGCCCCAGTTTTCAGAGGCTTCCTAGCTGTCACAGCAGCATCGGCGGCCTGCAAACAGAAGAGTCCATGCAAGCAATCCCACATGGCTGCTTACGGAATCAGCGGGAACCATCACCGTCATGCTAAGTCTTAGTGGAGCCTTTTGGGCTGTGTTTCCCCAAAGTCAAATAACTTAATGACTCTAGTAACAGAATAAAGGAATCATTTGAATCTTTTGTAAATCATGTTGCTTACTCTTTCAGCAGGGATAACAGGCTTTTAATAAAATTAAAGAGTTGTTTGGTCAAAAGTGAGACCCCAGCCCTCTACCACCCCTATATCCAAAGAGGCTGCAATGTAATATTGAGTTGGAAGTGTCACTCCCAGCATGCCAAGGACTCCAACTCCCAGCCTGCAAGTATTTAGGGTTGCCCTGGAACAAGGAACACATGGTTTTGGGTTTGCGTGTGCACTCCCTCTGTCTTTCCCCTGCCATGCTCCTGGCCACCTGGGAGTGTGCCGCTATTAAATGCGGGCATTTAATTTGGCTTATCTGGTCTGATTGGACTTCTTGATGCGCTGGCAGACATGCTCGTCTTAAGATTTTTTTCCTAACAGATCTCATGGTGGGGGGGGGGGGGCAGCCTTTCCCGCGGGCCCACAGCCCCGTGTTGGAAGCAACCTTATCTCCCCTCCAGCTCTCTGCACCAGGCTAAAACTGGCTCCCAGGCTAGATGGCTGCATCTTGATGAGTCCCTTTTTCTTTTCCATGCTACTAGGGCTTGGGGATTCATTTGTGTTTAGTTTTGTAGATTATCAGGCCTTTGTGGAAGATGCGTTCCACGACAAAAGTCTGATCCAAGCGGCAAAAGCTGAGACTTTTCGCTTTTTTGTTTGTTTAGGGATGCCTAACATTCAATTTTCACAGCCCCGTTCTGGCCCAAGAGCTTTTGCAGCTGTAATAGACTTGGCATTTTGCCTCTCCAGCTTTCTGGATGCTTCACCCAGAAATCAATCTGCTCATCCTGCCAATCCAGGTAGACTTAATCTTTCCCACACAGGAAAAATCTCAGCAGCTAACGGCAAGCACTGCTTCTAAGACTGGTGTTCTCCAAGGACCAGGAAGAGGCTTTGAGGTTGCCTGTGTAGCTAAAATGCTGTCCCATTTTGCTCATTTTCCCCTCCCAGATCTGTCTAAGGGCATTTGACAACTTAAGGTACTGTTATTTAATAGGCTTTATAGTCCAGGATTAACAGGTTTCAGGTGTATCTTCACAGGCTCAGAGTTCCCAATTTACTTTCTATGATATAAATCTGTTCCAGTTTTCTTACAGGTTCCTGGGAAAGTTCTACTGCTAATCATAATCAGGTCTGGTAAAAAACTAACCGTCTCCAGAGCCTTTTGCTAACCCCAGCCAGTTTCAAGCATATTTTACAGGTCACTCGTGCTGCCTGGGCCAAGACCAACTCACAACGTGCTCTATAACAGCAAGAACCTGCACCAGCTCCTGGGACATCACCATTGGTACCAACTCTCCTAGATGAAGGACACATACTGACTACAATCTGGTTGTATCTGATATACCGAGCCTCACCTGTCCAACCAGGGCACTTCCCTGTTCCATTCTTTCTGTCAGTTAATGCATAGGACCAGTAATAACAATAATTTTTTTCCTAGCCACCTGCCTTCTCATCTCCCTCAAAAATCTGCTACCTGAGGACTCCAGGATGACAGCCACTCCTCTCACTGAGCATGGACCCCAACTCGAAGCTCTCCCCTCTCCCATGTTGCCCCAAGTCTGCAGGAAGTAGCCAGACTTGAGCCAACACCCCTATATCCAAGGACTCTGGGATGCTTGGTCAAAAGTGGACCCCCAGTCCTCTACCACCCCTATATCCAAAGAGGCTGCAATGTAATATTGACTTGGAAGTGTCACTCCCAGCCTGCCAAGCACTGACCACTCCCACAGGGTATTTAGGGTAATGCTGGAACAAGGAACACGTGGTTTGGGGTTTGTATGTGTGCTCCCTTGTTGCAAGGAAGGAGAGAGCTGCTTGCTCATTCCCAGCCTCCTGGCTAACTTAGCCCCTAAATAACCACACAGAAACTGTATTCATTAAATCACTGCTTGGCCCATTTGCTCTAACTTCTTATTGGCTAACTCTTACATCTTAATTTAACCCATTTCTATTAATCTGTGTATTGCCATGTGGCAATGGCTTACTGGCAAAGTTCACAGCGTCCTATCTCTGTGGTTCCCTCTGACTCCTCTTCTTTCCAGCATTTCGTTTACTTTTTCCTGCCTAGCTCTGTTCCCCAATCCTCTGCTATAGGCCCAAAGCAGTTCCTTTATTAACCAATGAAAGCAACACATAGACAGAACTACACCACTCCCTGTGTCTTTCCCTCGCCATGCTCTCCCTACCACCCGGGAATATGCCACTATTAAACATGAGCATGTAATTAGGCTTATCTGGTCTGACTGGATTTCTTTGCACTGGCAGAGGTGCTCATCTTAAGATTTTTCCTAAAAAAGCAAACATTTGAAATACTGCACTGTGGAGTCTACTGTTAACTCATAATAATTACAGTGATAAATTCATCCAGCACTGAGCCCCCAGTGGTCACTGAACATCTAACTAGTTTTAAACTCCTATTCTATGTATGCTTTGTTTCTGGCAGAGAAGCACAAAGGGAGATCACTGAACACTTTGTGTGCAGATATTATAGTGGAATAAGTCTATGGGAGATGCAGAACACAGGTGTGAGTTACAGATGAAATGGAGTGAATCCGAAGCCCCAGGCATTAAGTAGGAGTGCTCCATATCCTTTATATATGAACCACTGTGGTGGTTTCCACTCATGGGGTTTAGACTTCATCGTTAGTACTTTCAAAGCTCCATAACACTTATATTTTAATGTCAATATTGTTATCACTCTGGAAAGTAGATTATTTGTAGAAATGTGTGGGCAGGTGTCGGGTGTTGTTGTTTTAATTGTTCTATAGCTACAGGAGCAAACTTGAGGTTTGGTACTGAGCTTTGCTTGTACGAGGAGGGTCTCCTACCTCTTGTGTATATGTCCATGGGTGTCCCCAGGAAGGGGGGGAAACTATGGCAACACATAAGCTTTCCTCTTTGAGCAAATGGTCCTCTATAAATGGACGTACCTTGTGGACCAATTGCTGGGTTAAATTCTTTCTCTGGAGAAATCACCTAAAGCCAGGTGCCATTGTACTCCCTGCAGTCCCCAAATGCAGAACTATAGACAGAAAGACAACAGGTGCGAACCCCACCTTGGCTCCAACGTGAGTACATGCATCGACAAAGCAAAAGAAAATGCTATTTAAGACCATAAAGTTCCATATTTAATTCTTCATATTCATAGCCTTTATACACCAACTTATGAAAACAAATTTAGAAATCAAAATTTGACAAATATGGCAAGATGGCTCTGAAGGGAAAGGTGCTGCTAAAAGTGGTGACCTGAATTCTGTCCCTGAGACCCACATGGTGGAAGGAAGAAACTCACTCCTGCAAATTGTCCTCTGACACACGTACACTGTGGCACACGCATCCACATAATGTGTGCACATGTGCACACACACATTCACATGCATGCTCACAAAAATAAGTGTATTTTTAAATATTAAAAAATTAAAAGTTCTCTAAAACAAATGATTTTTTCAGCATTGGTGATGTGACATTCTCTTTTGTGTAATTATTTAGCACATACTGGTTTTGGTTTGGGGCATCTGTCTTGATTTTTCCCCACTTTTGTTGTATTCTCTGTGGATTTCACATCATGCATACTGATCCCATCCACCTCCCCATCTCTTCACATCTGTCCTCTGTCCTTGCAACCTTCCCTCCCAAAATAAATAAAATTTAAAAGAAAACCAAAAACTAACACACAAAAGAGAAAAAAATGTCTCACCAGGTGGTTGTGGCACACACCTTTAATCCCAGCACTTGAGAGGCAGAGGCAAGTGGATCTCTGTGAATTGAAGGCCAGCTTGGTCTACAAAGCTAGTTTCAGGACAGGCTCCAAAGCAACACAGAGAAACCCTGTACTGAGAACAAACAAACAAGCCTCAGCATGGAATCTGTAGTGTGGCATCATGAGTCACACAGTGTCCCCTAGGACATGCATTCTGACTTGTGTGTTCTTTGTAATGAGCCATTGGTCTTGTTCAAAGCCTCTGACTTCTTCTGTACCCTCACTGGGACTACTCTTGGATATCCTGTTGCTGTCCTGGGTCATGGAGGTCCTGCAGCTTTGGATCTGCAGGACCAGCCCCTTCACATGTTCCAGCCATTCATAGATGGAGTAGATGTTGGATTGGGTGAATTCACATCCCTGGTTCTGGGCCTGGGTGGCAACTGGGTGGTCAGTCTGCTAGTTTTCCCTCATTGACACCACCAGGGCAAGCCCTCCATCATTTCCTGTTAGCTCACCCACTGCAGCAGGCAGCAAGGAGTGAGGCCCATTCTCCTCCCCCAGGGCCAGTCCCCTACACCCACACCAGTAGGGCCAGCTCTACTGTTTTGCCCAGGCAAGGTGCAGGGCCTGCTCTTTCAGTCCACGCATAGCACCTCAGACCACACTTTAATGGGCCGGTACCCAAAAGGCTATTGGCTGAATGAATTCCCACAGTAATTTATTTATTGTCAGGACCAGCAGCAAGTCCTTTAACCTGCTGAGCCCTCTTGCACACATTAATGAGAACTTTCTTATTTCTTTATTCTGCTGCCTGTGTGCATACTTACATAGCACAGCACATAAGTGGAGGCCAGGGGCAGCTTGCAAGAGCTGATTCTCTCTTTCTACCATGCGTGCTGTGAGATAAAATTGAAGCAAGCACCCTCGCCTGCTAAGCCATCTCACCGGTCCCTGTTGTTTTCTAATGAGACTGTTGTTCTGTGTGCATACGAGCACTGAGTACTGGGAAGCTGGTTTTGTTTTAAGCGGATATATTTGTATTCTGGTGGCGCTGTATAAGATGGTTAGATCACTTCCTTGGCAGGTAGGATGTCACTGGGCTTCACTAGTGTGTCTCTCCTTACCAGACCTCACTCTCAGTTGCTCAGGATGAAGGAAGATGAAAGGGTTGTAAGCATTCATGCCCATCACCTCTGATGGGAGACAGTGTTAAAGTGGTTCACAGATGAGCCTGAATTCATTCCTATTATTGTCAGATGAAAAGTACGACATTTAAAAACAAATATTGTGGAAACTCATGGGCTTCATCACATCCTGAACCCTCAGAGACCCAAGGACCCCAGTAGGAGGCACACAAAATATGGTTGTTACCTATGGCCTGAACAGATGCATATCTTACAGGTCTAAGGGATTCCAAGAAGGCATCTCAGAGAAAGAGGTCACCAAATGGAATTTTCCAGCTTAGCAACTCGACGCAGCTCAGAACAAAAGCATCTCAAACTTGCTTAAGGTGCCTGGCACAGTGCCTGGGCCTAGCTAGAAGCACTACATGGTTTGTGTAGTAAGTGAATTGAATAAAGCATCCACGCTACCACACCACTCAGAGTGTGAGGACTGACTTTCCTTCCCAATATCCTAAGAATAGGTTCCTTTGGCTTAGAATCTCTATAGATTTCCATTGTATCATCTGCAACCAGGCTGCTGTGAATCTCACACATTTACACATACACAAGCCCTAAATATGATATAACATTCATTTAAAAATTTTGTACACTATATATGAGTAAAAATGTACTACATTTTATATATCTTATAAGTAGATATACAGACAGGTAGATGGTTAGATGTATAATAAAAAAGATGATAGATGATGATAGATAGAGATAGATAGATAGATAGATAGATAGGTAGGTAGGTAGATGACAGCTACTGGGGTGAGATTGCTCTGGATGCTCACTTAAAGCCTTCAGGGCATAGCAAACACATGCATGTGTCTGACAGTGGTATGGGAAGGAAGTTTGGAGGGGCTACTCTATCTACCCCTGCTGGAGCCCAGGCCTTGGGTTTTTGTGTGTTACTCCCTTTCTCGTTTCTGTAAGAGCAGTTTCCCTCTCCCACCTTCCTGTGAGCAAGGGAACTCTCCCACTGGCTTCTAAGGCCTTCTCCAAGTCTTTGGTTAATATTTTCATAGCTAACATAGAATGTTCTCTTAGAGATGCACAATCCTGCTTAACAAAAAGACAAATAACATAATACTTTTAAAAACAAAATCATATCTGCCCTACCATTTTGGGTAATTAGTTTGAGTCTGCAATATCCTGACACCCTGAGTTTTCTCTCAACTTCATCATCAAGCCCTTGTCAGGTTCCTATGATTCTGCAAACAGCTCAGTGCACATGTGTGGGCCATCAGCGTGGTGCAAGTGTGTAGGCCAGCGGCTCGGTGCACATGTGTGGGCCAGCGGCTCTGTGTGCATGTGTGTGGGCCAGCGGCTCGGTGCACATGTGTGTCGGCCAGCAGCTCTGTGTGCATGTGTGTGGGCCAGCGGCTCTGTGTGCATGTGTGTGGGCCAGCGGCTCGGTGCACATGTGTGTAGGCCAGCGGCTCTGTGTGCATGTGTGTGGGCCAGCGGCTCGGTGCATGTGTGTGGGCCAGCGGCTCGGTGCACATGTGAGGGCCAGCGGCTCGGTGCACATGTGTGTGGGCCAGCGGCTCGGTGCACATGTGTGGGCCAGCGGCTCTGTGTGCATGTGTTTGGGCCAGCGGCTCGGTGCACATGTGAGGGCCAGCGGCTCTGTGTGCATGTGTGTGGGCCAGCGGCTCGGTGCACATGTGTGTGGGCCAGCGGCTCTGTGTGCTTGTGTGGGGGCCAGCGGCTCGGTGCACATGTGTGGGCCAGCGGCTCTGTGTGCATGTGTTTGGGCCAGCGGCTCGGTGCACATGTGAGGGCCAGCGGCTCGGTGCACATGTGTGTGGGCCAGCGGCTCGGTGCATGTGTGTGGGCCAGCGGCTCGGTGCACATGTGAGGGCCAGCGGCTCGGTGCACATGTGTGTGGGCCAGCGGCTCGGTGCATGTGTGTGGGCCAGCGGCTCGGTGCATGTGTGTGGGCCAGCGGCTCGGTGCACATGTGAGGGCCAGCGGCTCGGTGCATGTGTGTAGGCCAGCGGCTCGGTCATGTGTGTGGGCCAGCGGCTTGGTGCACATGCCAGCAGCATGGTGCTCATAAGTGAGCCGGTGACTCAGTGCACACGTGTGAGCCACAGTGCACATATGTGAGTCAGCAGTTCAGTGCAATATGTGAGCCAGTGGTGTGGTGCTCATATGTGAGCCAGTGGCTCATTGCACATGTGTGAGTCAGCAGTTCAGTGTGCATGTGTGAATCAGTGGCTGAGTG
This sequence comes from Microtus pennsylvanicus, assembly GCF_037038515.1. Classification (NCBI taxonomy): domain Eukaryota; kingdom Metazoa; phylum Chordata; class Mammalia; order Rodentia; family Cricetidae; genus Microtus; species Microtus pennsylvanicus. The sequence continues at coordinate 5,402,125 of NC_134588.1, forward strand.
CACATGTGTGGTCCAGCAGCTCATGCACATATGTGAGCCAGGCCTCCGTGAACATCTTAGGTCAACATGTCTTTAGTTAAGCCCCATCCTGGTACCAATCTGCTAACTTGACAAAGTCACCACCTGGAATCATAAGCCAAATAAACCCTCTCTCCATGAGCTGCTTTCATTGGGTGTTGCAGCAACAGAAATGAAGCTGGAACTCTTGTTTTCCTCACTTTAAAGCTGAAATGACTACGTGGGCTGGCTAGTGTGGGTAAGGCTGTTGGCACTGAAGAACCATGGAGCACACGACGCTGCTCTGTGTTGCTGTTATTCTTTAAAGTCACATGCTGCTTTGGGAGTAGAGTTCTTTGAATGATGTTTCCACAGGGTTATCTGATGTCATTCATTTTTAATAGTTTAAGCACCATGTTGGGGCTTTCTTTCTCTCTCTCTCTCTCTCTCTCTCTCTCTCTCTCTCTCTCTCACACACACACACACACACACACACACACACACACACACACACACACAGTCTGGTGAAGCCAGAGCTCTGAGCTTTCCAGACTGTTGCTCATCCACGAAGCATCTACATTTTGGGGTCTGCTCTGCTTTTGGCAATCACTTGATATGGGACTCAAGGCTCCTGACCTCAACAGCCTGCTTTCCATGACCCATTCCCATTCCCATTCAAGCTCTCTGACTTTTGCAGGTGTTTGTTTGTGCTTGGCTGTTTGTTGCAATTTTTGTCTTTTGTATTTTTTTAAGCTCTCTGACTTTTGCAGGTGTTTGTTTGTGCTTGGCTGTTTGTTGCAGTTTTTGTCTTTTGTATTTTTTAACTCTTTCGTACTTGACTAGTTCTCTTTTTATTTTCAAAGTACAGCATTTCACTTTCAACTGATTTTGAATTCAAATCTCTGAGCCCAAACAGGAAAAACTGGGTTGAGCTGTGTCTTTATTTTCTATTGGAGTAATAAACACCATAACCAAGGCAGTTTATTTTAAAAAATATTTAATTTGGTACTTACTGTTTCAAAGGGTTAGAGTCCATGCCCACCATGGCAGTGAACATGTAAGCAGGCAGGCACGGCTCTGAAGAGATATAACCACAAGGCAGACAACTAACAGGGAATGGCATGGGTTTCTGAACCTTCAATGCCCAACCCCAGTGATACAAGTCCTTCAACAAGACCACACCTCCCAATCCTCCCCAAACAGTTCCATCAACTGGAAATCAAGGATTCATATATGAGCCTGTGGGGGCCATTATCACTCAAACCATCACAAGCTGCCTTAAAGGAAGGAGTCCAGCACGCGTGGCACAGACGTTAACAATGCCTCATCCACTACCTCATTGGATCTCATTGCTGTAATGTGACACATTATCATCGCTCTCACTATAGGGGTGAGAAAAAGGAGTAAATATCCCAAGCTGCATCACTACTGAGCTGAGCTATTTCCACTTGCATGTCACATTTCTGAGCTTACCTGAACTTATTTCCATTTGATTAGAAGAAAACTGTTCTACTGAGAACTCAGAAAGTTCTCTCTACCTTCACCTGTTGGTTTATTTGGATAGCAACAGGGTTTATGGCTACACATTCATTCATTCATTTCAGCAGGACCAGTCTGTAATACAGCATTGTTCACAATGCTCTGGGGGAGAGGCAGTGGCCCATGACAGTAGTCCTAGCAGACAAGAAATGGAGTCAGGATGACCATGAGTTCAAGGTCAGTCTGAGGTACACACCTAGACACTGTTAGGGGTTGGAAGAAGTGACACAAGTTATGAGCTGGGGAGATAGCCCAGTGGTCATGGGCACTTGCTGCTCTTCCAGATGGCCCAGTTTTAATTCCCAATAAATGGTGGCTCACAACTTTGGGTAACTCCAGTTTCAGGGTATCCAACACATTCTTCATACTTCTGTGAGAAGCAGGCATCACATACAGGCATATAGACAAAACTCTTATACACTTAGAAGAAAAATAAATAAATATTTAAAAACTGCTCTGTGGGGATATGAAGGACAACTTTTTCTTTTTTTAAAGAATTGTTTAGTATAATATTTTCTCATTTTACATAGTTATCCCTGTTCCCACTCCCTTCCTTCCTCCTGCCCAGCCCTTCTCCTCTACCCTCCCATTCACTCCTCAGAAAGTATAAGGCTTCCCATGGGGAATCAGTAAAAAGTCTGGCACATCACTTTGAGGCAAGACCACGCCCTCCCCCTATATCTAGGCTGAGCAAGGTATCCCTCCAAGGAGAATTTGCTCCAAGATGTCAGTTCAAACATTAGGGATAAATCCTAGTCCTACTGGCAGTGACCCCACAGATTGCCCACACCTCACAACTGTCCCCCACAGTCAGTGGGCCTAGTTTGGTCCTATGCACGTTCCGTGCTATCAGTCCAGAGTCAGTGAGTTCTCACTAGCTCAGGTCAGCTGTTTCTGTGGGTATCACCATCATGCCATCATGGTCTTGACCCCTTTGCTTATATTATCGCTCCTCCCTCTTTGAATTGGTCTCCAGAAGGTTGGCCCAGTGCTTCACTGTACTGAATTGCTGGATGAAGGTTCTATGATGACAGTTAAGGTAGTCATCAATCTGATTACAGAGGAAGGCCAGTTTAGGCACCCTCTCCACTGTTGCTTAGCGTCTTTGCTGGGGTCATCCTTCTGGATTCTTGGGAATTTTTCTAGTGCCAGGTTTCTTCCTAGCCCTTTGATGGCTCCCTCAATCAAGATACCTCTTTCCTTGCTCACTCTAGCCTTCCCCCTTCACTCTATGTTCCTTTCCAGTTCCCTCATGTTCTTCTCCTCCGTCCCCTTCCACTCTCCCTTATCCCCCCCCCCAATACTACCAATATTTTCAGGAGATCTTGTCTGTTTCCCCTTCCCAGGGGATCCATATATGTCTCTCTTAGGGTTCTCCTTGTTACTAGTTTCTCTGGGATTATGGCCTATAGGCTGGTTATCATTTGCTTTACATCTAATATCCACTTACGAGTGAGTACTTACCATGTTTGTCTCTCTGGGTCTGGGTTACCTCACTCAGGATGACTTTTTTTTTCTAGTTCCATCCACTTTCATGCAGATTTCAAGATGTCATCATTTTATACCACTGAGTACTATGTACCATGTTTTCTTTATCCATTTTTCAGTTGAGGGGCACCTAGGTTGTTTCTAGAGTCTAACTATTATGAATAATGCTTCTATGAATATAGTTGAGCAAACGTTCTTGCGGTATGAGTGTTCTTCCTTTGCATATATGCCCAAGAGTGGTATTGCTGGGTATTGAGGTAGACTGATTCCCAATTTTATGAGAAACTGTCACACTGATTTCCAAAGTGGCTGTACAAGTTTGCACTCCCACTAGCACTGGAGAAGTGTTCCCTGTACTCCACATCCTCTCCACCATAATTTATCTTTAGTGTTTTTGATCTTAGCCATTCTGACTGGTATAAGATCTCAGAGTCATTTGATTTGCATTTCCCTGTTGACTAAGGATGTTGAGCATTTCCTTAAGTGTCTTTCAGCCATTGTAATTCTTCTGTTGAGAATTCTGTTTAGAACTGTTTTTTTGATTGGATTATTTGGTAATTTGATGTCTAGTTTCTTGAGTTCTTTATATATTTTGGATATCAGGAAGGACAACTTTTTCTTGGGTGGCTGGGATGGCAGATAGTCTTAGCGTCTAACCACTGAGTCTCACACTTCATACTTAATAACAGTTGGAACTTGGTAGATGAGTGAATGAGTGAATAAATGAACTAGTAAATAAAGCAGAAGGCTAAACTATGAGGTCACATGCTCATGACCGACTTTTAGTAAGACATCCCTTTTAGTCAAAGTCACATGCAGAGTTAAAAGTCAAATATGGACCAGAGAGATGTCTTTTGCAGACAAACTAAGTTTGGGTACTAACTACAGCTCCAGGACATCTGGCCCCTCTAGTTTCCATGGGCACCTGCGCGCACACGCGTGCACACACACACGCATGCACACACACACACACACTGAAAGAGAGACAAAGACAGAAAGAGAGAGTTTAAAAAGTCAACCTTTTTGCAAAACTGGACAGTCTCAGCCACCCTTCCCATGTTACCTCTCTGGTCAGAGTGACCACTTGGGACTTCTTAAGCTGTTGCTCTGGCAACCACCTTGACATCATCAAATAATGAGCTTGTGTGGTTGTGCTTTGTTTATCCCTTTAAGATAGCATTGTACACTTTTGATGGATCGCTATTTTAAAGTGCCATGACAATAAAAAATTACTTATTTTGTTTCGAACATCCTGGTGGCGTTCTTTGTCTTTTATCTTGATAATTAGGAAGCTTTTTTGCTATATCTCCCAGTGTATTTGCTATTTTTCTATTGCTGTTATAAAATGTCATGTCCAGGACACCTTAGAGAAGGTTTACAGTTTCAGGGAAAGAAGCAAGTGTGGCAGCAGGCAGGCATGGCGACTGGAGCAGCTGAGAACTCCCTGGAGATGGCATGAGGCTTTGAAGCCTTAAGGCCCACCCAGGGATGCGCTTCCAGCAAGGTCACCTCCAAAGCCTCCACAAACACAACCACCCCTGGTAGCCAAATGCCAGAGAATATGGTGGCTGCCTCATTTAAATCCCCATAGCCATCCCTACTCCCATTTGGCTTGCTTCTTTCTGAGTCTCCAGAACCTCTCACATCTTTCTCAGGCTGCACCAACTCTTCCCTCAACTCGAATGCTTGTTTTCCCTTAGGTTATTTTTTTTTTACAGTTCCCTTTATTTTCCTTTATTTGATATTCCTGCCCCAGGAATCGGCTGAGGGCTGTAAGCCACCTCTCAGCCCTGAGCAGCTTTTGGACCTTTCTATTGCACAAGCTCCACTCAACAGAATAAATGAGAGGTAGATGTCTCAGTTAGGGTTTTTATTGCTATGATGAATCACTGTCACCAAAAAGCAAGTTGTGGAGGAAAGGATTTATTCAGCTTATACTTCTGCAGCACAGAACTCAAACAGGGCAGGATCCTGGAGGCAGGAGCTGATGCAGAGGCAATGGAGGAGTGCTGCTTACTGGCTTGTTCCCCATGGCTTTATCAGCCTGCTTTATTATCAGCAGCCCAGGGTTGGCACCATTCCCCACAGGCTGGGCCCTTTCCCGTTGGTCACTAACTGAAAAACTACCATCCAGCTGGATCTCGTGAAGGCACTTCTTCCCTGGTGACTCTAGCTTGTGTCAAGATGACACAAAACCAGTAGAGATCTTGAGTCCCATCATGTCTGAAAATCTGTTCTGCTTCAGAGATGAGTGGATTTAGTAGTGTGCCAAAATCAGAGGAAATTCAGTTTTCTCAAGATCTAGAAGGCAATTATCCCCACATTCACCAGTCTGTTAGGAAGAGCCAGATGCCAGGCTATTGTTTCTGTCTGTCCTTCCCCTTTCTTTAAGTACACCACTTATCTTCAGCACACAGTAACCGAGTGGGGCCCTCACCCTTGTAGTACTCACCCTTCACTCTGCGGCTTCAGCATGCAGATCTCTGTCTCAGTTCTAGCGAGTTTCATTGCTGCTTCTTCCATCTTCTCCATGTTCTCCTCCAGAAACTACTGCCGCTGAGATGCTGGGCCTGTGCCCATCACCTCCCATGCCTCTTTCCTCTTTCCTCCCATACCTTCGTTTTATCATTCATATTAACTTATCTAGCCAGATGTTCTGATCCCTACATTGAATGTTTTCATTCTGGGTACTGTATTTATTTAAGAATTTCATATCCAGTGAGGTGGCTCAGCAGGCAGAGGCACAAACAACTGTGTACAGGCCTGAGCCTGAGTTCCCTGGCAAAGTGGCAGGAGAGAACCAGTTCTGAGCCCAGTTCCTCCCTCCGCATGCACACATGCACCTGCCTACACATAAAATTAATAAACAAATAAATGTTTAAATTTCCCAGGAGTCATTCTTATCCCAACTCATTTTATTTTATAGCATTTTAGCCCTGTTTTGAAACTTAATTTTTCTCTTCCCTGTATTAGTTCTACCTGATAGTTGCTCTTTGGACTTCCTCAAGCTGGAGGTTCTTGTGTGGTCAGAGATGCTCGGGTGTCAGTGACTCAGTGCCACGAGTCTCAGAAGACTGGCTAGGAGCCTGCATGTGTATGAGCTGCTTGAGACCACCCAAGTGTCAGCTTGTCAGAGTTCAAGGGAGTAGAATCCTCAAAAGACAGCGGCCACACTCCTTGTGTGCCTCAGGCATGGCCTCTCAGTCCCGCTTGGCCAACACCCTGCACACATTCACTGAACTCTGTGCTAACACCCTTTCTCATATATATGCTTTTTACTGCTATTCTATCATGTGTGAGAAAGGAGAGGTGACAGACGACCATGTGGACCACATGGCCCATGGCTTTCCTCCTGTTGGTGTTGTGAGTGTCAAGACATTGACCCTTGATCAAGATGGACGGTCCCAGCTCCTCCTTTCTCCTTGAAGAGGCCTTTTCTGGTGGCTCTGGTGCCCACCAGTGTGGCAGCTGGGGTGGGGTGTATTTTCCCCGATGTGTCTGTTGATCTTTTGTAATTCTCCTGTCTTTGCTAACCTTTATTTCTAGTTTGGTGTGATCCTTCTTCTTACACTGGGTTTTTCTCCCCTTCCTCCACTATTGCTGCTTTCTGGAACTTTCTAAATGCTCTTGTTCTGGTGATGGTGCACAACTTGGAGGTATGGTTTTTGCATTTTTTTCCTTCTGGGCCAGGTCAAGTCTTCAAATTGAGAACTTCTGCCATAGCTGCCACTCTCTTCCTGTCACAGGAGCGGGACATTTCCAGTTCCATCAACAGCAGAGCGTGGCCATGGCTTGTATTTCTGCTAGACAAGGTTTAAACTCTCACAACACAAGGAGACTGCTGCCCTGTCAGGCCCTGCCTCCAGAGGGTAGGCTTCCCAGGCCATTGCTCTCTTCCCAGTCCTTCACCTGCTCCTTCATCCCCAGCCACCATGGGATTTTTCATACTGTTTCTGGCCTATAGAGATGTTTTAAAAACCCGTTTTTACCTTAAATTTCATGGGAAATAGTTAGCTACCCACCCTGTGTATACCAAATTCTTCGTTACAGATATCTCTGTTAAGATTTCATGGTAAAAGAGAAATATTAAAAACAAAACAAAACACCAATACTTTTGAGGCTGGAGATTTAAAGCACCTCTTGCTTTTGTAGAGGACCTGGGTTCTAGTCTCAGCACCCACGTGATGGCTCACACCATCCATAAAGTACCTCCAGTCCCAGGGACTCCTATGTTCTCTCAGTGGTGAAGAAAAAGACAGACACACAGACAGAAAGCTGGGACCAGATGATCCAGGCTCTCTGTCAGAGAAGCCACAGTACCCCAGAAACTCAGCGTGTTTGTTACACAGAGCTCAAGAGGGAAGCAGGGTTATTGCAAACAGCTGAACAAGGAGGCGGGTATTACATACAGCCCAGCGAGGAGGCGGGGTTTATAGCATATTGCTGAATCAAGGAGGCAGCTTTAGTTGACCTTGGTAGGAGCGGTTTCTGTAGGGAAGCAGTCTTCTGGCTGTAAATATTCCTGGGGTGGCTGGGGAAAGACTATGTTGGCCATTTTCTGCACACTCTGTCTACATCCACACTTGGACCAGAGAAAGGCTTTTGTCATGCTTCTCAGTCTGACACTGGGGCAGCTCATGTCAGCAATACAGTCTCGCTCAGGACTTCATTCACCTGAGGCTTTCTCTGATCCCTACAGGGTGGCAAATATTTCCCAGTCTGGACATATTTCTGCATAAGCATTTCCCTTTTCCAGTATTAATAATGGCAATTCTTACTGCTGTTAGATATTTTAAATGAAAAAAGTTCTCATTTTGTACCCCCAAGCAAATGACTTAATCAGTTTCTCCTTGACTTACACAAAGGGAATTTGAAGTTGATGATTTTGAAAGCTTTCCATAAGACCTTTTCTCCTATGCTGCCCATCAAACTGACTTTTTAGTCTACTGCTAATGATGTTGCAATAGTTAAAATAAGACTCCGAAGCATTGTGTGAAGACAAATAGAGATTCCATTTATATAGATAGAAAGAGAGAAGTGGGATGTACTCACTCATAATTGGTTTCTAGCCATAAATAAGGGACACGGAGCCTACAATTGGTGATCCTAAAGAAGCTAAGTAAGAAGGTGAACCAAAGGAAAAACATATAGTTATCCTCTTGGCTATGGGAAGTAGACAAAGCTGACGGAGAGTAAATTGAGATCTTGGGGGTGGGGTGGGATGGGGGTAAGAGGAGATGGGGAGAGAAAAGGGAGAAGGGGAGGAAGGGGGGAACTTGGAGAAAAAGGAGGATTGGGATAAAGGAAGATTGGATAGGGGAGCACGGAAGCACAATTCTTAGTTAAGGGAGCCACCTTAGGGTTGGCTAGAGATTTGAACCTAGAATGGCTTCCAGGTGCCCAAGCCGAGGTCCCCAGTTAATTCCTTGGGCAGCTGGGGATAGGGAACCTGAAATGACCCTATCCTATAGCAATACTGACGAATATCTTGCATATCATCATAGAACCTTCATCTGGTGATGGATGGAGATAGAGACAGAGACCCACACTGGAGCACTGGACTGAGCTCCCAAGGTCCCAATGAGGAGCAGAAGGAGGGAGAACATGAGCAAAGAACTCGGGACCACGAGGGGTGCACCCACCCACTGAGACAGCGGAGCTGATGTATTGGGAGCTCACCAAGGCCAGCTGGACTGTGACTGAAAAAGCATGGGATAAAACTGGACTCTCTGAACATGGCGAACAATGAGAGCTGATGAGACGCCAAGGACAATGGCAAGGGGTTTTGATCCTATGTAATGTGCTGGCTTTGTGGGAGCCTAACCAGTTTGGATGTTCACCTTCCTAGATATGGACGGAGGGGGGAGGACCTAGGACTTACCACAGGGCAGGGAACCCTGACAGCTCTTTGGACTGGAGAGGGAGGGGGAGGGGAGTGGGGGGAGGGGGAAAGGGGTGGGAGGAGGGGGAGAGGGGTGGGAGGAGGGGGAGGGAAATGGGAGGCTGGGAGGAGGTGGAAACTTGTTTTTTTTCTCATTTTCTCAATAAAAAAAAGATTAAAAAAAAAGAAAGAGAGAAGTGTTGACGTGACTCTTGTCAATGGGTGCACAAGGCAGCTCTGCATCACCCTAAGTCATTAGTGACACATATCGTGTCTGTGTAGAGTTTCCAGTCTGCACATCTCCCACAATGCAGAACAAACTACTTCACCTAAACAAACCAAGCAGAAGGGAAGGAAGAAGGGAGGGAGGGAAGAAAAAAGAAAGAACAAGAAAAGTGGTGTAATTCATGTGTCTTTTAGGATTGAAATCCTCTTAAGTATGACCCATGTAAACTTAGAGGGTACTAGGCTTTATTTTTTCTATTTTTCTCTTTCTGTTTTTAAAGAATTGTTTAGGGTTTGACTTTGCTGTTCTCAGCTTTACTATCTGTGGGTGGGGTGGGGAGGAATCAGGAAAATTTGAGAATGAGTAGTGGAAGGGGAACATGGGAAACATCTAAAGAGGAACCTCATCGATGTAGAAGGGGAACATGGGAAATATCTAAAGAGGAACCTCATCGATGTAGAAGGGGAATATGGGAAATATCTAAAGAGGAACCTCATAACCTCATCGATGTAGAAAGCAAAGCCACCTGCAGGTCAGGCACACAGAGACAGGAGGCGTATCTCCCACTGGGGAGAGGTTACTGGGGAGCCTGTCGGCAATGCAGACTCCAGACCCCCCCTCCCCAGACCTTTACACTCTGCTAATGGACTCCCATTACACCATGAGAAGCTCTGCATCCAGAGATAAGGGAAAAAGTGGACTTGCCAAGGTCACTACTCACAGCAGGGGCAGTTGCTGCTTCATCTTCACAGTGACCGTGATTGTAATAACCTGTCATTAAGTTCCTATTTTGTTTATTTATGTTGATTGGTTAATATTGCTAGGTGTTTATTTTGGTTTCTTTTCTAAGAATAATGTCTAACTTTGTTGATATTCTTTGGTGTATATTTTCTACCTCTTTAATGTCTGCTTTGACCAGTATTATTTTCTTCTTTCTTTGATTTGATTCTAGTATTTATTCTAATTCTTCGGTTAACTTGTAAGAATATTAAACTTTAAACTGTCCTCTTTCTTAATACAAACACACAAGGCTGCAAATTATTCTCCAAGTTTCATGACAGATATACATCTGACAAATTCTGACACATAATTTTGAGTTTCTTTATAGTTCCAAGTATTTTCTAATGTCTCTTGTGATGTGTGTTTAATACATGTTTTGCAATTTTCAGATGTAGGATGTTTGTTAGATACCATTTTCCTTTCCTTTTCTTTTTTTAAAGTTTATTCTTTGTGTCTTTTACATCACGTTTCTTTATCCCATTTATTTCCTGTCCCTGAATATCCTCCCTCTGCCCTTGCAGTCCCATCCCTGATAAAATTTAAGAGAAAAAACGGTGTGTGTGTGTGTGTGTGTCTGTGTGTGTGTCTGTGAAGTCTCATAATGGAAGCTGCAGTGTGACATAGTGAGTCATACAGTGAGTCCTTTTATGCATATATCTTCACTTGCAAGTGTCCATCGCAAAGTCTCATTTGTGTGGTTCAGGGCCTCTGGTTTCTGCTGTACTATCAATGCTGGGCCCCCACTGGAACTCCTCTTATTATCCTGCAGCTTTGGCTTTGCGGGACCAGTCCTTACATGTGCTTCAGCAGATCACAGATGGGGCGGATGTTGGGTTGGGGCAACCCATAACCCACGGTTCTGGGTCTGGGTAGTTGCAGGGTTGGTCAACCCACCAGGTTGTCCTCACAACCAGGGTGAGTTCTGCATTGCCTTGATTAGTTCACCCTTTGCAGCTAAGTGGGGGATGAGGCCAGTTCCCCTACTTTCATGTCTTCAGGCTCAGATCTCCCACACCTCCACCTTCATGGCCAGATCTATTGTGTTGCCCAAGTGTGGTGCAAGGACCACTCTCTTGAGCACTCCTCCGATGAAGTATGATTTGATATTATGATCTCCATGACTGTAATCCTTCATAGATTTGTCAAAGTATGTAGGTTAAAATTCTCCAAGAGATAAATTTTGGTAGCGTATGTAGTATCTAGATGAATTTGGAAATGTATTTAGTAGCTGCTCAATATGTATTTACTATTGAAAATAAATAAATTTCATACACATATAATGTGTTCCCACTGCTCCCATTATTTCTCCTCAGATTCCTCCTTTACCCATATCTTCTATCTTCCTCGATCTCTCTCTATCCCGTCACACCCTCTAACTTCATCTGCTCTCTCTCTTACACCACTGAGGGGCTGGAGAGAAGACCCCGTGATTAAGAGCATTGGCTGCTTTTCTAGAGGACCTGACATACACACGATTGTTCACAACCATCAGTAAATTCAGTTCCAGGGATCTGACACTCTCTTCTGGCCTCTGCAGGCACCAAGGATGTGTGCATAAGGTGCAGGCAAAAACATATACATAAAATAAACAGATAATCCAAAACCCCACTGAGTCCACTCAGTGCTGCTTGTGTGTGCATGTGTGCAGGACCATCTAATGGAGCATGTGTAGCCTTTCAGGGGCAACATCCCTAAAGAAAAATGACTTTTCCTTTCCCAGTATCCATCAACTGACAGTAACTTCTCAGATAGAGGTGCGATTTCTGACTGCTCGCCATTCATGCTGAGATTTGGGCTGACTTGTTCTTATGCAAATCTCGTGCATGTGGTCCCAGTCACTGGAGATTAATATCTGTCATGACCCTGCTATGTCTAGGAAATTCTCTTGATGCAGCTGTGTGCTGCTTCTGGCTCTTGTAATCTTTCTGCACCCTATTTCATGGTGATCCCTGAACCCTGGTGCGACATATACATCCCACTTAGAGCTGAAGGTGCTAACGTTTCTTCTGGCTGCATATTGCGCAGCTGTGGTTCTCTGTATGAATTACTATTTCAAAAGAAACTTCTCTAAAAAGATTAAATTTATACTATATATTATATATAATATATACATTATATATATATATGAACTTAGCAGACAATTTAATACAATCCCCTTTATAGAATAACAGTATTAGGTTCCTTAGTGTTAGAGCCTATGGCCTAGCCAGCCACCAGTTTTTGACCCAGTTAACAGTACTAGACATGGAGAGAAGGCTTTAAGTTCCATCAGAAAGTACTTGGCTGCTCCTAGAACATTCATGCCACTATTGCACCAGCAGTCATATCTAGCCAGGCCAGTTGCTAGTGTAACAGTATTTTTCATATTCTGCTAAGTACTAGATATAATCAAATTTAGAACTATTGTCTGTTTCTGGACAACTGGTTGTTTTGTTGTTCACTGTGTCAGTACTTTTAGCTCTAGTAATGCCTTCTGCCGTACTTCACTCAGCCTGACGTGGGAATTATACAGTAGGCAGGAAGAATTATTCATACTATAAAACACATAAATCATCCCAAAATATGTACAGCATGAGTTTGACTACATCAGAAAATATTTAGAATAATTTGGGAGACAAAAATTAAAGTATTTGAATAATAGTTGAAAACATCTTCAAAAATTTTTATACTGCACAAAGTTTGGAAAGGAAGCTTTATTTACTACAATTGAGACTTAAAATCTGTATCAACAATTAGTATAAAATTTATTGTTTATATGTTCATTTTAAAATGAAAACCCTATATATTTAATTTACAAATCATATTTTACTTAAAAATATAGTATTGTTGTTCAAAAATGAATATCCTTTGTTCATTGATTGATTTTGTTAACCTAAGCTTAACCAAGTTTCCTAAACAAATAAGTTCATTTCACACATACAATGTTATCTTCCTAAACATCTGAATGTGTTCACCCATGAACAGATATACAAAATAAATTTTCCAACTTCTAAAGAAACTTTCAAACTTGCTGGGGCATGATTTACATGCCTTTAATCCTAGAGGCACAGACAGGTAGATCTCTGTGAGGTCAAGGCCAGCCTGGTCTATATAGTGAGTTCTAGGTCAGTCAAGGCTCATAAAGAGGCAAAACAAGAACCAAACCCAAAACCAAAACCAAAAAACTTACAAACTAATAAATATAGCAGGGCAATTTTTCTAGCAAAGTTGAAGTTCTATGACCCAGATACGATTTACCTTCAGTCTGACTCTATCCAAGAATGGAGGGCTGAACTGGACCAGTTCTACCACAGGAAACCCAAACACCAGATTTCCAACTGGGATTGAATTATTCACTTGGTATCCAATGTGTCTGGACCACACTTCAGGTTTAGGTTTTCCATTTTAACCTGGTTGGGTAGGGGCATGTTTCATTACTGATCTCCTCTCAATTTTGTTGGATTAACAACAGTTCAGCTATCTAATTGCTACTGTGTGCTGCAGTTTGTCTACTTGTCATTTGCTTCTCAGCCACAAATATGGTCTCTCTTTACTGACATGCTCATCAGAAAGTTCACAGGAGGAAGTGATATCCATGCTACGGGGCAGGAACTCAAGGCACTGCCTGTAACTCCAGCTCCCGGGGATCTCACTCCCTCTTCTGTCCCCTATAGGTATCCACACACACTTGGAATGCACACACAAAGAATACATGTACACATAAATAAAAAATATAATAAAAAAGCATGTTTCCAATATACTAGGTTGTGAAACAACAAAATTTTTGATTATTTGCTTGTTTTGATTATATTAATTTGAATATGTGTTTTTCTCCAGTTATTATAGTATTTATGTCATTAAGAACTTACAAAAGAAATGCTGACAATTGTTACAGACAAGACCAAAAACTCTGTGCGGGGAAACAGAGACTGAGTATATTCATTTTGACTCCTGGAGATCACACGTGAACCAGGTGAGGGTGGGCTTAGACCACGTATCAGAAAACACCTAGACCCACTCACTGCTCGTGTGTGCAACCCTCAGATTCCTCCCAGAAACCCAGAATGTTCCATCTTAATCTACTAGAAAAGTGAACACGATCATCATCATGATGCTCACAAAAATCTACAGAAGGGTTAGTGAGCAAGAGACCCAAGTCCTTGGAATACCTGTGAGATAGATGGCCCTAGGCTCAATTATAAAAATGTTCTTCAGAGTTAATGTTTCACACTTCCCCTGAACGTGCTTGCAATCAAAACTGGCAAGTTTCACTACAGAAAATTATTTTTATTTAAATAAAAAGCAACTCACTGTCTGTCCCTCAGTGTTTCACCTCTGGGCAACAGTCCCCACGCAAGTATGGAGACAAAAGATCACCCCCATGTTCTAGAACTCTAAAGATGCCACTAAATGCTAAACCGCTTTGAAGTCAAGAGATTTTACTTCAAGCCTTAGCTCAGCACTTATCTCCGATACACTCAACAATTTGGGGCAGTTGTGATGATGGGTGATGAAGGAGAGAAGGAAAAAGGAAGTGAGAGGAGGGGAGAAGGGAGAAAGGTGTGGGTCAGACTAATTAGACAGATCGATGGGAATACTACATGTGGTTGGGATTGCTTCCTGGCTACCTGTCAGGATATGACAGAACTGACAACTAATAAAGGGATGGGCTGTTATGTGGAGCAGGTGGATAAAGCTGAAATTGATATTTAACTGATAAGATTGGTAGGGGATGAAGGTTCCTGACGTAACTCCATCCTAACACAGAGAAGCTTGTCGTAGCTTCTTATGGTAGTCTCATTAACAGCCACGGAGGTAGCTGCAGGATTTTCCTAGAAGCTGCAGTGGGGGACAATGGTTGGCGCCTTTTCCTGCAAATAACGAGTGCCAAGCTGCTAAGACCTAACAAAGTACCGCCCGCACACTGCAGGGAAAATGTGGACCATGAGAATGAACAGAAGAAAGTGAATAGGTTCATTATCTGGGGTGGGACGGGTGACCCACTGTGGTGACAACCCAGGCTAAATTACAGTGTGGGAGGCCATCTACCCCACATTTTTCCTGTCACTCTGAAAGCTTTTTATTCCAACTTATTTTAGGAGTGGCAAAGGTGTGTTTCTAATTCTGTCCCTCTCTTGCTCTTTTTATAGTCCTTGAGTCTTGGCAAATATCCGGAAGAAAAAGGTGTGCCCCCCCCTTTTCTGCATTTTATCAGCAACAAGTATAAAGACCCATATTTCTTGCTTCTATATCTTCCTCACCTGCTGTGTCCAGTTCCAGCTGCAACTCTGAGGTTTGCAGAGAGTATGGCTACTTGCTGGACTGCCTGCTGGGCCATGGGCACTGCCAGCAGATAGATGATAGGCCTTGGTGTTAACAGATAGTACTTAATTATCTGATATTTGTCACAGAGCTGGGGTCAGGGGTCTCAGTCAGAAAATTCTCAACAGGAAATCACTATTTACCTATGAGTAAGACAGCCATCAGTTTGCAGGGGTGTTTTGTTGACCTGTGAAAGGCCACTCTCCTAAGGACGGAGCTGAAGGGCGCTGCAGATACTGACATGGCCTGCACACGTATACCTGGCCTCCCCATTTGTGCTGGCTGGCTTCATTGCCAACAGATGGCACCTTGTTTCCTGTTCTGAGCGCCTTTTGTTGCTCTGGGGCTCCTTTGCCACCTGGACATCTGGCCAACGTGCCAGAAAACGGAAGTCCTGGAGCAGCGTCCACGAATGAGTGACAGGAGTTGCTCTCTACACACCTCAGCTTCCAGCTCTCTGGGGACAGGCATGGTGTGCTTTCAGCTCTTGGCACATTGGCTGCCTTCTCCTCCCGGCCTTCCTTCCCCAAACCCTCAGTATGTCCTGGGTTCATCTCTGGAATCTAATTTGGAGGGAAGGATCCCAAAGATAGGTGTTTCTGGCCAACAGTGGGGAGTCCTGGGGGAAAATGATGAACTCACCTGTGGCTTCCACTTCCTACGCAGTTTGGGGGCCCTCTGGAGGGTGAGTGATAATGACCCCAGTCAGGCCAGTCAGGTTCAGGGTGGAGATTAGTGAGGTGGCTAGACATGGTCCACCAGCATCTTCCCACCAGGCCTTCATCCCATGTGCTAGGAGCTGGAGGTGAAAAATGCAGACTGAGATTACCTGCATCTCACTTACCTTTTAAATTTTACCTGGTTTTGCTTTCTTCAAAGCATTTAGAGGGATTTAGGGAAGGCCTGCTAAGAATAAACTCTTATTTTTTGTTTGATTGAAGATTTTGTTTTATTTTACTTTTTTTCTCTCTTTGAGATAGGGTTTCTCTGTATAGATAGCCCTAGCTATCCTCTATGTAGACCAGGCTGTCTTGAATATATTTTACTTTTGAATGACATTTTAATTGAACATATTAGCTTAATTTAGAAGAATGTGTGTTGGGGAGCAGGATGAGGATACAGTGTGCACACACATGAGGACATTAGAGAACAGCTTGAAGGGGTCAGTTCCCTCCATCACATGAGGCCCAGGGACTTCTCTGGTTATCAGGTTTGGTGACAGTGTCTGCTAGGTTTTGAAGCCTACAGTGGTGTTATTTTGTTAGACTGGGAACACTGCTGTCACACTAGCTCTTCGTGTACCCGAATGCCCGTCTCCTCTCTCTGATCTAGATATTCCCCTAGATGATGCAGGTCTAGGTATGGGCTGTTTTTATTTCAGGACTCCCTGCTGCTCAGATCTGAGGGACACTTTACTAATGCTAAATATGACCTTGGAGGCTTGGCATTGTTTCTTTCCACTCTCTTGAATTCCTATTAGGGATATGATGGTCTTATTCTATTTTCCACCTGGGCCTATCCTTCAACTGACAGACTCTTTCTTCGGCTGTGTCTTAACAACAGCATAGCCACCTACCCTGGAGTAGTTCAAACACCCCTACTTTTCATTTCTAGTTTTCTATTTTGATTTTCTTCAAGTACAAGTCACATTATCCTCACTTGTTACTCTGTTATGGTTTTGACTTGAACAGGTGTGGCCTTTATTCGGAGCATTTTTTTTCTGTGAAAAACACAACAGTTGGTTGTGGTACTGGCTTTCACTCACAGTGGGATGCACCCTTTAATGTTTGCTAGTGTTGTTATTTTAAGCTGTTTCCACAGGAATGCTCTTGTTTTGTTCTGTCTTGTTTTCTGTAGGAATCCAAGACATCGCGGCTCACAGAAGTGCATAATCATCTTAGTTCTGTTGTTGCCAGATGCCTGGAGATAGTCAAGGCAACTAAAGCCCTCACTACCTCAGAGCGGGCTGCTCGGGATCCCTTCTGGGGGCGGAGACTTGGCCAAGTCCCTCTGCCTGAGGCTGCCTCACAGCCCCTCTGGGGCTTTTGAGTCTTTCTTCCTTGATTGATCTTTGAAGCATTTAGTATTCCTCAGGTGGAGCTCCGAGTTCATAAATATTCTTTGGAGAACTGAACCAGGAGAAATCTGTTCTGTAACACCAGCTTTTGATTGCTATCTTTCATCTTTGATCCCATAGGGTTGGGGAGAGTGTGGCCTCAGTTAGCCAAAAGATACTTTAATCCAAGTGCACAGAACGAACATGTCAAATGCTTCTCCGATAAGATGCTAAGGGGCCATGCCAGCTGGGAGCTGCCGGCAGAGGTAAATGACAATGCTTTTCCATGGCTAGGTGTTTATGTTATTACCATCTCTCTCCATTTGTGAGCCAGGATTGATCCAGTGGAAAAGATCTTTCACACAGCAACAGTTTCAAAGGTTCCTGAAGCCACAACAAGGTTGTGCCTGAGGTCACTTTCCTTGGGCACACCTTAGATTTAGGATCCTCCAAATCCATATGACAACAAACAAGTAGAGTTGTTAAGGTCAATGCCTCCTGCCAGCCGCTTGCTTCCCTCAGCTCAGCCATACCCTCTCTGAGGAAAGTGAACACAGCAAGCACACATTTATACACTCCCGTGGCCAAGCTGGAAGTGCAAAACAAAAGGCTTAAATTAAAATTTGACTCACTGATTTCAAGCTCAAAACAAAGTTACATCCAAGTGTGATGGTGCACACATGAAATCCCAGCGCATGGTGGGTGGGGGCAAGAGCACCAAGGGTCATTTCCAGCTACAGGGCCCATTCTGGCCTACTTGGGACCTCTGGAAAACCACAAAAGTAAAATTACACCTGAGGCTCAGCATTATCGGTGTAAAATATAAACTTCCTTAAAATACTAGATTTTGTTTTTAGTTTTGCAAAGACGCTTTGGTTTGGTGGGTTTTTTTTTTTCCTTTTCCTTTTCTTTTCTTTTCCTTTTTTTCCCCATAGACTAAACTGGCTTGCTGTGGGTTTTCTTGGTTCCAAACAGCTATCGCCCTCTGCCCCCTAGTGGCTTGGTGACAAATTGTAAGACTTCTGGATTCAAAGACAACTTTTTTCATTTCTCACTTTCTTCTTGTTTTTCCTGCTGCTCTCAATAAAAGACTTTCTTAAATGCACACAGACTGTAACAAAATGAAATTAATTCTGAGCATTATATTTTTTTACTGGAAAGTAGCCAGGAGAACCTCTTAAAGAGTTAAGCTGAGTTTAGAATTTGATCACATAGGATTTGGAACATGAGACCTTCTCAGCCCCAATTTCCAGGGCCATTTTCATCAGGGCAAATACCTTCTGAGACATTGATCAACACCATGGGAGCCCTTGCCCCTGATAGTAGCAATGAGATCTGAGCTTGACTTCACCTGACTTGCCACTGTAGGCAGCCCTTCTCAGCTTTGCTGGGTGTGACACACTGGGTCTAGGAATAAATAGACAGGAAGGGGTTCACAATCACTCATGAAGGAGAAAGAAGTGACCCATGTTCTGACCTCAGAAAGTCCAGACGGGTTGGCTAGGTGGATTGTGTTTCTCTGTCCACCAGGCACACTTGACATACGGTAGAAAACCCAAGGGTTGAGTATCCCTCTCCTGTCCCTCACTTTCCCTGCCCTCTCTTCCTCCTCTTCCTAACCCAACAAGGTAACTTTTGTATTTGCTTCTCACTGCCTGTCCCTAAGGAAAGTTTACAATGTGGGGTCCAACTTACACGAGGTAGGGTAGTATGCAAATCTGTAAGATAGGAAATAAAGCTAGGGCTGCCAATGCTTGTGGAAAGGACCCTGGGCAGGTGCACCTGTGTGCTGTGTTCTATTTGGAAACATGGGCTCGTTCTGGAGAGGAATAGAAGTGGGGCTGCAAACCACAGGAAGGAAACCAGTGTCACGAAACCATCACCTACAACGTTTAAGGCAGTGCATTTTGTGAGTCTTACCATAATTATGAAGGAAAAAAAACTTGTTATAAATTTACATATACTATAATGTATTAAGGACATAAAAACAAACTGATGGAACACTGTAGAAACTCCAGATAGCTTTATATACTGTCACCTGATTAATGACTCTGGGTAACACTACAGGACAATAAGGAAATGATGGAGGAGAGTCATCTGTCTATGTGTTGCCTTCATTGATTAATAAAGAGACTGCCTTGGCCCTTTGATAGGACAGAAAATTAGGTAGGCGGAGTAAACAGAACAGAATGCTGGGAGGAAGAAGGCAGTGAGGCAGACGGCACAGCTCTCTCTCCAAGATGGATGCAGGTTAAGATCTTTCCCCGGTAAGCCACCACCTCGTGGTGCTACACAGATTATTAGAAATGGGTTAATCAAGATGTGAGAATTAGCCAGTAAGAGGCTAGAGCTAATGGGCCAAGCAGTGTTTAAAAGAATACAATTTGTGTGTTGTTATTTCGGGTATAAAGCTAGCTGTGTGGGAGCTGGGTGGTGGAACGCAGCCCACCGCTCCTTCTACAAGGAAAGATTGGTCTTTTTCAAAGATGATGTTGGTTAAAGTCAATGTCAAAATAAAACTACAATAAGAAGTGATAATAAAGGAAAGTACCCTAAAACCATAAAATATTCATATCTGTAACTAAATTCACTCTTTTTTTTCCGTTTTTTTTTTTTTTTTTTTTGGTTTTTTGAGACAGGGTTTCTCTGTAGCATTGGAGCCTGTCCTGGAACTAGCTCTTGTAGATCAGGCTAGCCTTGAACTCAGAGAGATCCGCCTGCCTCTGCTGGGAATAAAGGTGTACACCACCACGCTTGGCCTAAAAATCATTCTTACTGGTGCTGAACTATCCCTGTAAGATCAGCAACAGAATGGCAGCTTGCTACATCACACTGCAAGTTGTGGCGTGTGAACAAGATAGGAAAGGACATACACAGCTTAGAAACTAAGGAAGTAAATTCTCCTATTTGCTGATGACATGATTGTCCGCGTGAACAACAGAGAAGCACTAATACTGAAACCCCCAAAACTCATCAACAACTATAGCAAAGTTGCAGGACATAGGCTAGTGCACAAGCCAATTGCTTTCTTTGTACCAATAGCTGATAGCTGGAATTTGATATTAAGAACACAACACTAGTTGCATTAATGGCAAAAATTCAAATACTTATTTCTAAATATTAAAAGAAGTTCTCAACTATAAGATCCCAGATATTTATTTAAATTAAGAGATATTTCATGTTTATGGATGGAATTCACTCTTCCAACATTTAGTTATGGAGTCAATATAACCTCAAACAAAATCCAAGCCATTTTGTGGATTTTGGCAAACCATTTCTGCAACTTATATACAAAGAAAAAATAGCTAATATGATACTGAATAAGAAAAGTATCAGAAGATTGACATCAGCCAACTTTAAGACCAAGCTTCAGTGATCAGCATACTGGAAGCTTAGTGAAGGGACAATTAGTCAATGGAAAATAATAGAGAACTCTGACCTGTATGGACAAAGTTGATTAACCCTTAGCAAAAGGGAAACGCAAACTAGTAGGGAAACAATAATCCCTGCAGGTAATGGTGTTTGGTTATAGAAGGAGCAAGTAGGACATATCTTTATAATCTCCTTAGCTTGTTGCTATGTAATAGAAAACTCTTTCTTTAAATCTTTGGTATTGAAATAATGTTTTTTTTTTAATGAAATTCTGAGGCCTGCAACATGCTTTCAATCAATAACTGATCAATTTCTGCATTGCCTTGTGCTAGAAAACCTGTCAGAGCTGCATAGGATTGAATGTATGTTATGTATATAGGACAAAGCCTATTCCTGATTATGTCTTGCAACTGAATAAATAATGAAGTCAATTCTGTATCATCTGGTATAAATTCAGTGGTTTCAACTCTTTCCTAGTTCTTGAATCCTGTCCTAAGCAAATAAGGCTGATTTGTGGAATAGAGACAAGATTTGTTCTTTAAAGAGCTTGAACCTGTGGGTCAGCATAAGGGCCTTCACCAAGAATTTGATATTGGGAAGTCTCAAGGCCTTTTGTTTTCCCTGTTATTCCAAAATTTTTGCTTCTTCTCTGAAATAACATCTAAACATTAATTGTGGCCCACCATCCAGGACTGCTGAAACTAACTGAAGCCAGTAATGTGGTGTTGCGTTGATGCTAGAAGACCATGTCTTTATCATCACCCTAACAAATGTGGAATGCAAGCTATAAGTTACAACAGCTTGCTTAATTTCTTTTAGATCATTCATTCCTATAGGTATCCATTTACCTTGTTTGGATCCTTGTGGGCCTTTAGAACTTGATGCTTTGTCAGAGTAGATTACAGGGTAGGAAGCTAAAACCTTGGGTAAGTCATCTCTGACAGCTACTGGTGATGTTGAATTCTGTCCTTGTGCCTTATTTTTCTGCTCATCAGCTCCAACAATTTCCTCAATTATTTCAAATCTTTTTACCATTGTCTTTTGTAAAGCCTGAATCTCCTGGCCTGTATATATTTCTAGTGATTTCACTGAGGCACCTAGCCTCTGATCCTCATTCTGTACATGTGATTCCAAGGTCTGAAGTTTCTCCTTTAAAGATAACACCTCATCCTTCGACAACAAGGACACTTGCTCAACAATATTCATAGCAGCATTATTTGTAATAGCCAGAACCTGGAACCAACCTAGATGTCGCTCAACAGAAAACTGGATAAAGAAAATGTGGTACATTTATACTATAGAGTACTATTCAGCTGTGAAAAACGACATCATGAAATTTGAAGGCAAATGGATGGAACTAGAAAAAAACATCCTGAGTGATGTAACCGAGACTCAGAATGACAAACACGGCAATGTACTCACTTGTAAGGGGATAGAAGATGTAAAGCAAAGAAAAACTAGATTACAATCTACAGCTCCAGAGAACTGGGAGCATATGGGGAGGGTGGAGGGGGAGAAGGGAGGGAGGAAGGGGAGTGGAAAAATAAATATAGCTCAATAAAAACAATAAAAAAATATTTAAGGCCTTATTTGCATGGGTTTGGTTACAGGAACTGATAAAGTGTTCACTAAACACCACCACCCCATACAGACTATACAGCTTGGGTTCTGCCTGCAAACAGGAAGCGGGTGAACTTTTAACACGTGTCCTGGGATGCTCAGCCTAGAAAGGTGGATGGCTCTTGTCTGTATCAGCAGGATTGCCATTTACATTGCTTCCTTTCTTTTCCCAACATTTCATCTTGTCTCTAGTTATGTGGAAGGAAGCCAGAACAAACATGACAAACCCCTCCAATTTTAATCTGAAGATTGTGAAGATGAAGTTTTATTGTGAGCAAAATGGTCCCACCTTGCATTCACAGATCACTCTAGGGAAACCAGAAATGTTAAACTCAGAGGGCTGACCTGTTTTTCCACCCAGAAGGCTGAGAATGGAGCTGACTGATGACCTGTATTATCTGAAGGGCCAGGCCTTACCTGTTCTCACAACAGAGGTAAAATAGTCTAGATGACTTCTGCATTATCTACGTGACCAGGGGCTCCCCCAAGTCCCCACAACCAGGACTGGAGATAGTTAATAGTCTAGATGACATTTCATTAACTGTATAAGCGGGGGTGAGGGTGTCCCTTAAACTCGCACAACCAGGACTGGAGGTAGCTAACAGCCAAAATGACCCCTTCACTATCTGTCTGACCAAGACCACTCCAGATCCTTCCCTATGCCCTTAATGCACGCAGCCTATCTCTAGAACTCATCTTCTTGGAAGAAGTGGCATGAACTTTGAGCTTCAATATAATGTCTCCCCATACTCAATTACACTAGGCTTAAATGCACTGAACTACATTTCCTTCTTGCCTCTGGCAGATCAACACTCTGCTGACACTGGTGGTTGCAGAGTCCCACAGAATTTCAACTGATAATTGGAGGACAAAGGTGAAACATATATGTAAATGACATGTGATAGGAAAAGAGGACACATGTTTACCTGTGATAGGTGGCTGCTGCTCCTGGGAGGCATGGCACATTTTATAATCTGCTGAGGCACTCTACAGGTAGCCATTAAAAGTATGCTGGATCAGGAGTGTAATTATTCAGCCACAAATAGGGCTGCACTTCCAGGTTCTAGAGTATTGCATGCCCTCAGGCAAAAGTGCCTGAATGTTAAAGGGCCCTGTGTGACCCACACGTGTGCATGTGTGGTTACATCCACTATGACTCAGGTAAGCCCTTGCATGCATGCATGCGTGAGCCCATCATCTGCGTATGACATAGTCATACCAACCTGCTATGTGCATGTGCTAGGTAGCTTATAAAATTCTGGATGCACCATCTTTCTCTTTGTGTGCACACCGATTCCCCAGGCCTGTACATGCCCCCTCTAATAAACTCCTAAGTGGGTTTGTTGCATGTTCTGTGTTTTCTTCTCACTTGTGCCAGGCAATTTCAAGGTGGCCAATAAGAACATTGCTTGGTTTAGTCCTGGCTTACAGGCAACTCTTAATCCTAAGATAGTTTTGGCACTTCCAGGCATATTTGGGAGGCAGTTTTCTTAAAGACTTGGAAATGAGTATGGTTGAGTTCAAACAGGGTCTAGGACTGGACATACAACAATGAAAAAAAGGTCAACTGTCATTTTAATGTCTTTTCAACAGGCAGACTTAGCCATTTGAGGAAAAGTCCAAGTTCACGGGAACAAGACAGAAGACCAGAAAGTGAAAGATTTCAGTGTGAAGCAAGCAGCACTTCCCTGTCCTTAGAAAATAAGAATGACAAGAGTAATTCAAGTTGTGAGAAGGAGCAAGAACATTCTCCACACACTCTGTTGCTTGTCCTTTTACACAGGGTAGAGCATTGTGCTCTTGGAACAAAATAAAGCAAAGGGCAATGAATGTTGTACTTATTTATGGGTAAATTCAGGGTGGGGAAGGTCCAGAATAGGGAAAGCATCTTGAGGGCCATTTGCCCATTTCTTCTTGATGTGTTTGTTCAATGTGTTCTAGAAAGCAAAGGGGCCATCTGAGGGAACATATTCTGTTTTCTGACATTTGTGTGCTGGCTTAGACCCTCAAGGTCTCTCAAGACCAGCAGCCATCATCACAGCTCAACCGGGTGCCTCAGGTTTTGAGTCAGTGATGGGTTCTTGATCAAGGCTGAGTGCATTCAACATGCAAATCATTTGGGGTGCGGACTTCAAGGCCTCCTTTTCCATCATGGTCATCCCCAAACTGACCAGGCCTAAGTGTAAACTTGGTTCCAATTGATAGAGCAGGTAGGGTAAGGGCTAGGGAAAAACAAAACAGTCACAACTACTTTAGGGCTATTTGCATTTTTAAACACATATCAAACATATCTATCAATATCAATACAGTCCAGATCAGAAGCAGTTTGCCTAGAGTCATTTCTATAACATGGGTATTAAGGAGCTGAACTAGAAGAACAAAGCAGTACTCAATGACAGGAAATACACGGAGCCTTTCCCCACCACAATCTGTCTTTCCTCCCCTTTGTTACTTAGGACAGCACTGTGTTGTGCTCTTGCTCTATGCTGGAAGAGTGATGACTCTTACCGTAAGGCTCCTGTTGAGCTGCAGATATGGTCCCTGGGGAGGCAGTTACAGACAGTACAATCCCCACCTTTATGGAGACTCTTCTGCTTTGCATCAGGGATGAATTCAAAAGACCTTCTCATGAGTGTCCAAGGACTGTCAACATAACCCAGCAACATGGGCTAGGGCCAACAGTGACATCACAGATGTTACTCCATAAGATTTCAAGCAAACCACAGCAGCTTTCTGTTTTGCTCTGTTGCCTAGCCCCAGGGATTGCAGGGCTAGGCAAATGCTAGATAGAACTACAATTATGATTACATTTCAGTATTTTAATTTCCCATGGGACAGACGTGCATTATAGGAATTAAGTGGTCACCAATGACACCACCTTACAAAGCAGAAACTGATACAAGGTTCAATGAACACTAGGATTTGATACAGCCTCACTGCCACACTTAGTGGCGAGAATTACTTTCTATTACAATTCGAAGAAAACTGTTAAACAGTTTCTTCCGGCAGTATGGAGCTCATATCTTCCCCAAAGCTAAACCTACCAGTAGACGGTGCTATAACAAAAGCAAGCAAAAGAAACCAGGGTCCTAGTTGGGTCCCTGGCTCCAACCTGGCCTGGAGTTTGGAGGGCCAGGCTAAGCTGAAGGGCAGAAAGCCTGGAGGCCTGTATCTGGCAGCATGTGACTGATCCAACAGGAACCAGAGTCCAGGCCCTAGCAAGTCATTAGCCTTCCTCGTGCTCCCATGTGGTTCCCAGTTCCTCTTCTTCTTCTTCACAAACTTTCCCAGTGGTCTGGATTCCCTCACCGAGGCGAATACACCCTCAGTGAAATCCTTTCTCCTTAATACTCACTGTGCTGATGTCACAGCTTCAGGGGTCTTCAAGTATTAAGTACTTTAAAGCTCAAAACCCACTTCATTTTATAAGCAGCATTACATATAGTATTAGAAGGTATCTTGGTGAACAGAATTTGGTGCGGGAGAAAAGCTGTCATGTTACAAGAACTGAATAAATTCCTCTTAGGAACTAACTGGGGAGGCTCATACATAAAACCATGGAGACTTACCAGTTGGTAAGTCTGTACCTCTTTAGTTCCTTCACATGGATGCAACAGAAGAAACTTCCCCTCTCCATGTACTAGGTATCCCAAGTTTCCAAAGGGAACTTATATCTCCACAGTTTTTCATATGCAGTGTGTCCACAGTGTCTCAATGACAGAATGGACAGAGATGTAAGCACTGAAGGAACCGGGGAACACACACATACCTCTGTCTTGTTGCTTTTTCCCACATCCTTTTGCTGGGCCTGGTGGGAAGCTGCCTCTGGTGCCATCAAGTAGTCCACGAGTACTCACTGACTCTGTTGACACCCTCCACAGGCTCTTCCACAAAGGTGACATGTGAACTCTGCTAAAGTGGGAATCTGGAAAGCTAGCCCAGCTTGACAGGAAGTAAGGCACTGGGAAAAACTAGACACTTGTGTGTGGCTTCTCTGATCCATGACCCACATGGTGTGATGCAGAATAAGGGATGGAAGGGCTAGAGAATGGGGCAGGATCAGGCTCCTGAGATGATGTCACTTCCAGTGCAAGGAAGAAGGTGTCTGCCGTATTTTGGAAATCCAACTCCTTTAGTACTGGGTCTGGGTCTAGCACTGTGCTGGAGGGAGCTAGGCCTTCTCCTGTGGCCTCAGTCAGTGGTCTGGGCTAGTTCAATACTATTCTGGGCAGACCTGAGGGGAGACAGATAGAAACGGAAGCCACCTGTCTTCCACATACAGCTCTTGCTTTGCAGTCACAATAAAAGGTACATTACCCGTTCATATGATCTCCTAGAAGAACTGAAAGCCAACGTGGTTCTGCAGGAATAGATGCTTCCCATGAGCTCTCCCCTATGCAATCTCCAACTAGCCCCCCTTTAGTGTCTTCACTGTATCATATTAAGAGGAAAAGGATAACACCAGCTGTGTATACAGATGACCAGAAGGTCAATTTTACTACCTCATTCTCTGCAGTCAAACTTGTTAACTATTAAGGAAACACACAAACTGCAGTCCATAATGTTGGTGAATCTCAATCTTGCATCTATTCCTTTCAAATGCAAGATGGTATGACTGTAAGATATACCTGGGTGCTGAGACAAAAGCTCATGGATCCAGTGCTTGTAAATTTCATATTTATTATAACAAAAATTATGACATGTCCATTTGTGCATTCTGCTTCAATATAACTCTGGATGTGTAGACAATCTAAGGGACTCTATACAGTCATGCTGATTGTGGCAGCAGGAAGGAACACAATTAAAAAGTGTTAGCTGGGTGGTGCTGGCACACGCCTTTAATCTCAGCACTCGGGAGGCAGAAGCAGGCGGATCTCTGTGAGTTCGAGGCCAGCCTGGTCTATGAGAGCTAGTTCCAGGACAGGAACCAAAAGCTACAGAGAAACCCCGTCTCGGGAAAAAAAGTGTCTGCAAAATGTTCTGGGGTTCCCAAGAGCAGGCTCTTGTCCAATGACTTCAGAACCATGTATCTACACAGAAACACGCTGACCAAATGGCCCACACTGAGGATGAGTGAGGAGGGGACAGGACAGGGAAGGCTCCTCAGAAGGGGCAGAAGTCAGTTCTTTAGACTGTGTCCTTCCGCCAAGACTACAAACACTCAAGCATCACTGTGCAGCATGGAACTATTTACAATAGAAATTTCTCAATCAACTGTTCTCTCAGAGAAAATTAGTGAATCCCAGTGACTTACGTCACCTGACAGAGTAAAGCAACTCCTAGGAGTTAGTCTCCATATTCTACAAACGTCTATCATTTTCAAGACAAAAAAAGCCTTTCCCCACAAAGAAATACACAATTACAATATTATTAAGTCATTTAGCAATGGCAACTTGGCCTGCCTTCCAAATAAAACAAAAAGTAATTTTTAAAAATTACATTATCATTAACTGTTTCTCTGTAATATATTAAACCTTTTGTTCTTTGTCTTTACATATTTGATATGTTAGGGAAAAAAGTTAACAAATTTAAATCATATTGGTAAAGTGTCACTAGAAGAAAAGTGGTAATTATTAAAAGTAACCAATACAAAGAGAGCCTACAGATGAGCTGCAGAGACAGGTGGGGCAGTGTCTGGGAGAAGGGCATGGAGTAACACCCCTGGTTTAATGTGAGCCTGGGAGACTCTCCTGGTTAGTTTATTGTTTAAAAGAGTACTCAGACTGGGTCATAGTGGTGTGTCGTAACAGTCTGGCAGGTGGTCCACCTGGAACTGCCGCTGTGGCTGGGGCAGCTGTGGTGGTGGCAGCTGCTGCTGCTCCTGATGATGTTTCATGATTTCTTTGACTTCCTCCTCCAGCTCTGGGGGTATGATAAACTGATCATCTGGATCTGGCTGAGCTGGGGCTGCAAAATAGCCTCCCGGCTTTCGGAGAGGTGCATCTGTGGCGACCTCTATCACGTTGTGGCTCCTTTCCTGGGGTGCTACAGAGCCATTAGCCCTGCGTCGCCCAATGGTCCCCACAGCAGAGAAGTCTGCCTTCTTGGAGAAACCAGAGTCATCCTCGTTGGCACTGATGACAATGCCCTCATCACTGGCCTCAGCTGGCACCTGAAGCAGATGCTGTTGTTTCTCCTTCTCCTTGGCCCGGCTGCAATGGATGTCCACTTCTACCTCTACCCGGCTGCCATTGCTGAAGACACCCTCAATGGGTTCTTCATCATCACTGTCAAGGCCATTGTCAGAGAAAGCACTGGAGAAAGTGGCGCTGGACAGCTGACGTTGGAAGGAGTTAGACAGGCAGACTGGGTGCAGCATGCAGCGCTGCTCGCTGGGGTAGGCGGGGCTGTTCTCATTCAGGACTCCAGATGGGGGCTCATCAGAGGCTGTGGAGCCCACCTCACTGCTCATCTCAGAGGTGGAGAGTTCACTGCTGATCTCAGAGGCCATGCCACTGCTGGAGGATGGCACACCCAGTCCATCGGAGGGGCGGTCCTTTATCACCATGTTGACGGACGGTGGGAAGATGCCTGGACTAGGTGGTGGCATGCTTCCTCCAGCACTAAGCTCACAGCAGCAGAAGCTGTCTTCTGTGACACTGAGTTGCACTACTACAGCGCTGATGCTTTCATGGCAGCCATAGCTCTGGGCCAGAGTACACAGCTTCTTGGCAGCAGCCAGAGCATCCGGCACATTGCGCACGGCCTCCACAGCCTCCTCATTGGACAGGCTGTCCCACAGTCCCTTACTGCCCAGAATGAAAAACTCATCCTGTGGAGTCAGAAGCACTGACTGCACATGGGGCCGAGGCACCACGCTGGGGTGGAGGAAGGTGTAGCCCAGGATGCGTGTGGACTCTGTCACTCCGTTCACCTTGCCATCCTAGAATTTCCAGAGAGACAGTTAAGGAAAGAGCACACGTGGCTACTGAGCAGTCTCCCTCCTGGCCACAGGGAAGTATTAGAGGGAACTGTTGCAGGAAGAGTTGGCCAGACCAGGCAAGGGGCCCTACATAGAGTGATTAAAGTGTAGATCGGGGCTAGGAAGGAGCAGCAGGGCGAAAGGAAGTGTTTCAGCCATTCCTTTAATAGGGACCACATTCATACTAGATGGCAAGACCTATCTCTTCATGACAAGCTGTAGTGGCATTTTATTTGTATTTTAATAAATAAAGCTTGCCTGAAGCTCCAAAAAGCAAAACTGTCAGTCACTGGCTCTTACCTCGACCTCAGTCTGAAAATGGCGATCCTGCCTCCAGGAATCTCAGAATGAGACTGTGACTGAGAGCTGTCTCCTTCCATCTTCTAATCTCTAGGGATGAGACTAAAGGCATGCACCACTGGGAATAAATGCATGCAACACCTGGTTTCTATGGCAACTAGTGTGGCTAAGGGATTAGAGGTGTGTGACACCACTGCCTGGTCTGCAAGGCTGACCAGTGGGGTTGCTTTACTCTCTCATCTTCAGGTAAATACAAATGAAACACCACTACACAAACTGACATCCAGCCTCACATTACATGCATGTTCACTAGCTTTTAGAAAGGTAAGTCACCCAGAGACAACATCACACCTTTGTTACTGGCACAGCCAGCACATGGAAAGGCGAGGGGGTCCTGTGTGGCACCCAGACATTTGTAGCTGGGTCACAAATCACATACATTTGAAAAGGTGATGCTAACAGAACTACCCATTCTTTTTATTTATTTAGTTTTGTTTTGAGACAAAGTTGCTTTGTGTAACCCTGGCTGTCCTAACCAGATTAGCCTCCAACCTGCCTCTGCCTCCCAATTGCTAGGATTAAAGGTGTGTCTCACCACTGTCTGGCAGAAGTATCTATTCTTATGATTTCCTTGAACCCAACTTCCAAGGACAAACGTAGAAAGCAAAGTTCAGATGGCTCATGCTGTTTAGAGCAGCAGCCAAATCCAGGCCATTTGCCTGGGTAAAAGGTGAGTACTTTTAGATCCTAGCTACATGCAGCAGCTGTGTTCTCTACTTTCCAGATTTGAGGGGCTTAGGCTTACAGCCATGTCTATCCTATGTCCTAGTTTTAACACTCCTTCCCACAGAAAGTTTCACAATGAAAAATGCCACTTTTGTGAGCCTCTGGATGAGCAAGCTTTTGCCAGAGAATGCCCTTGCCCCTCAGCCCCACCGCCTGCCTCCACCTGGGCTTTTGGCTGCCTTTCCCCATGAACATGACCTCACCAGCCATGTTTAAAATAAGGTGACAGTATAGGTACTAAGAAGAGTAAACAGGCTTTCAAGTAGTTTTACATTCCCTCGACTCTAGTAATAAAATCCGCTGCGCCTGGTGTGGGATCTGGCAAGATCATCCTTGCTGCTCCAGCCACCCTTCAGGTTTCTCATCAGTGTGTGCTTTGAGAACATATTCAAGGTACAGAAGCAACCAAGTGAAAAGTTCTCATTGTTGAAGACCGAGCGGAGCAGATGAAAGTGAGGAAGAGAAGCAGCACAGAAAAGGGGGAAACACGCTGACCTGCAAACTGAGTCAGGCAGCAGACATCTTACTCTTCAGAGCTGGCACGTAACAGTGACCACGTAGTTCACTATGTTCTGTATGTTAGACTGTGCCCCTAATTTGTGTTCATCATCTCCTTTAATCCTCAGCGACTGGAACAGACAAGAACTAAGCTTATACGTGGACTCACTTCTATAGTCTCATGGCAGGCTTGTGTTTTTCTTGGGTACTCAACACAGCCCCCTTTTCCCCTTCTGGACACTAGCTTTCACCCTACAACCCATTGTTGTGGAAGTTTGATCACTAGGCCTTGTGGGCAGATACGTATCTCTGGGTGTTTCCAGGCTAATGTTGGGTGACCACCATGCTGGCGAATTAGTAAATGAAGAGCCACAGAAGCTACTCTGGAAGTTTCGCTGACAAGGATTCATGCTGCACTGTTATTCTAGAGTTTGTCACCAGCAGGACTATTGCCATTTGGGACCAGATAATCTCTGTTGTGAGACTGTGCCTGCACTGTAAGCTGTTTACTCATACACCTACCTAGATTTACTCGCTATGTGGCAGCAGTACCCCAGTTTTGATGATCAAATACATCTCGAGGCCTTGTGTCCTGTCCCCTAAGGACTGTTATTACTCCACTGCCCAAAGAGAAGCAGTTACACTGTTTCAGACACTACAGTTTATATGAAGTAAAAAAGGCCCCTACTTTGCACATGAGAAAACGAAGACTTAGGGTATAAAGGTCATATCCTGCAACTGGTCAAGCTGAGACACCAACCGAGCAGTGTGATTTCAGGAGTTGAGTTCTCAACCACCTAACCAGCCTTCGGAAATCCACTGGGACAGTATTCAGGAAGTATTCCTGCTTCCATGGCAACTGACGAATGCTTTACTATTCTATAATAAACTATAGGGATATCCTACAATAATCTAAAGACAGCACCACGGAATTTACTCGGGAATGTTTAATTTTGAATGTCCTCCGAAGACAAACGTTTCCTGAGGAGCCTCCACCAGAGGGGGCTATGCCCCTGTTGTCTGAGGAAAACCTCACCTCAGTGATGATGGCCTTATGCTGCTTAATTCTCTTCAGCTCTTCTTCACAGCTCATGATGTATGATCTAGACAGAGGCAGCGGCTTCCCATTTCGACAGAGAACTGTTTGGCACTTGCCAACATTAGCAGAGGTCAGTGTAAAGGAGCCTCCAAGGTCCACAGGGTCATGCTTGATGTGACACAGGACAGCAGCACCCCCAAGTTTCTGCCCAGCAGTTCCCAGCTTCCTGAACCCAAAGAAAAGGGTGAACATTCAGATGCCTCAGCATATTTTGTTTATAAAAAAAGGACTACATCAGTGCACAGGACTAGCGATTAGACTTGGCCCTTTCCACTAAAGCCACTTGGCTTCTCAGAAGAAAAAGGTCTCTGGAATCTGACAGCAAACACACTCACATGTCTGCTCATATGTGGAGGGAAGTGTCAGCTTTTGTTAAAAGCCCACATTGCTAGTCCTGGCCTGCTGTGTCCAGCCGGCTGCCTTGCGTCAGTTATGTGGCCCCAGCAGTACATTCCAAAACATCAAGAAGGTGCTGCTTCTCTCCCCACCCACTTCTCCAAAGCATCTCTGTTCCTACATAAATCAGAATAGGAACAAACACAGGATGTCCATGCAGGCACTGTAGTAACCCTAAGCACCATCCTTCTGAAGCATCAGGGCAATGCTCTATTCTTGCCCTGTACAGCCAAGAATTTCTTGATCAGCACTCTTTATTCTACAAAGCATACAGGGACAGCATTCTGGTATCAACCACCATGTGATTTGCTTTATCCTTCTATTTGTCTATTAACCCATGTCCTTATTGAACATTTGAAGCACCTAAAATGCTGACCATCAAAAAGTGCAAAGAACGCGGACTGCAGGTCCCACCAATGTCATTCCTCCAAGGCTCCTATAATGAGCCTTGACAGTCATAAAACAAAACAAAAAGCTGCCATCCTGAAGCACTAATTTAAGCAGCTGGGAATAGCCTAGCCATATGTCCTTGACAACAAGGCACAAAAAATAGGCAGTTACTCTAAAGACTGAAGTGCTCACTGCTCCTATACCCTGTTAACTAAGAGATAAAAGTCACCAAGAAGACTCAGCAAGTAGGCCTAGTATATACATATCTAAATTCTAGCTTCCAGTCATCCATGGCTATATCTGACCAGTGTACACTTTAAGACAGCATTACTTTCAAATACACAAAGTTGGTCCTCCTAAGGAGGGGCTTTTGCAACCAGAGCCTGCTAGAGGGTTATGTATAGGGTATGCATATGTGTGTACATGTGCACAC
This sequence comes from Microtus pennsylvanicus, assembly GCF_037038515.1. NCBI lineage: Eukaryota > Metazoa > Chordata > Mammalia > Rodentia > Cricetidae > Microtus > Microtus pennsylvanicus. Next base: position 5,435,209 of record NC_134588.1, read on the forward strand.
ATGGTACATATATGTGTGCCTGTGTATGACTTGTTTCCAGTCATGGGACAGGGTGGTGGCTGAGCATCTAAGGTGGTCTCAGGACTGGAGGGCCAGGATCCTGACTGCACAGCCTATTAGGCCTTAATGCACTCTGCTTCAACTCTATGTACCTTGGTTTTACAAGCAAGATCTGAAGAGCAGCAATGCATATCCCACTAGGAAAAATTCAGGGCACGTAAGGTAATTAGAATATTTAACTTGGTAAAACTTGTGCTCAATTGCTGTCTGGACCCACTAGGAATCTGGTAGATGGGATGCATTGGAAGCAAGAGCCAGAACCCTGACTGTTACAGTTCTTTGTGAGGGCTGCTCAGGGCACCGTTCCATAGCAGACACTACCTGCCTTGGCTACAAAGCCATCATCTCTGTCAGATTATCCATGGGGAGAGGAAGCAGAGGAAGGCACCACTGCTGCTATAACTGCAAAGCACTAGAATCCTTAGATCCTGTAAGAGCAGGGTCTGCAGGACACTTCACAGTGAGGCAATTCCAGTACAATCTATAAAGCCCTCAAGGTGACAGATGACTGAAAATTCTTTTGAGAGAAGGAGTCCTTACAGTATTTGACCCAAAGCTCTGGTGCAGGTGTGAGTGACAGGTAGCAGCTTAGGAGTCTGCAACACTTGCTTCCACACTGGGTAACACATAAAGAATGTTCTAACTCTAGCTTTAAATTTGACCCATTCAATTTTAAACCAGTGAAAACATTTCCTATTGGTCAACCAACGGGGATAGAAATGGTCCATAACTCCACCATACGAGGAGGTCTAAGGAGCCTGTGGTTTGGGGGAGGCTGGGTGTTACAAATGATGAAAATATGGAATCAACAGAAGCCAGTAAGGCCCAGTTCTCTGAGAGACAAGTGACTGAAGATTGACATCAATACATTTCAAACTGAACTGCAGTCAATCCCTTAGGACACCGAAAGAGCGAGAATACAGACCCAGGGACACAAACTATAACCCCTCACTCAAGAAGTTGGGACAGGAGGCTCTGAAGTGCAGGGCTGACCTGGTTATGCAGTGAGACTATGTCTTAGAATAAACAAGCAATAATTAAAAAGAACTAGTTGTTTACCTTTGCATGACTATGAAAGTATTGACCATGTATTCATCTTCATTTTTTGTTTTCTGAAGCTCTTCAGCCAAAATGTCACTCATGGTACACTGGAGAAGGTAGGGCACCTCCACATTCCGGTCTCCATCAAACACACCATAGAGGGCCTCCCGGTTGTCACGGAAGTTATTCACAGACAGCGCTGCGACACATAGCCTGTGGGGTAAGAATACTTCTGAGATGAGCCCATTCATCTTTCCTTCCCTGTGCACAACTCATTTGTTTTTGTTTTTGTTTTTTTTTTTTTTAAAGGAATGCACTGGTTTGTTTCTTCTTGTCTCCAGGAAGATCTGGGTTAACAGATCCCAGATGGTTTCTATCAACTAATTTCTGCTTGCCTCTCTTCCTTCTCTTCTGATTTTAATATTTTTTAAATTATTTATTTTTTAAATTTTATAGGTGTGAATGTTTTGCCTGCATGTATGTATGTATACCACATGAATGCGTGTGGATTCCCAAGGAGGGCAATTAAACTGGAACTGCAGGTGGTCTTGAGCTGCCATGTGGTGCTAGAATTGAACCCAGGTCCTCTGCAACAGCAGCGTGTGCTTTTAACTGTGGAATGGCCACTCCAGATCCTATTTCTAATATTTAAAAAGACTTTAAGTGTGTATGTGTGTGGGGGGGTGTTGGGATGTGTGTGCACATGAATGCAGATGCCTACAAGGCTGGAGGCATCACCCTCCCTCAAAATGCAGTTGCAGGCAGCCTAAGTGTCCTGACATGGGTTCTGGAAGTCAGTAGGAACTGAGCCTGAATTATCTGCAAGAGGAATTTAAGTGGTTTTGACTGTTGAGCCATCTCTCCAGCTCCAATTGTATTTTTAATGGCAATGAAAAATGGAGAGTAAGAGGAATGATAAATATTAGAACATAATCTCCTACCTACACATGCATACAATAAATAGTTATTAAGGAAAACTCTCACATCAAAATAGAGTGACAGATTAAACACAGGGAGGAAATAAAGAATGTGAAATGTTTAATAAAAGAAAAGATTAGCATTCAGCCAGTGGTGTTCACCCTGCTTATTTACTGGTTATGCCCTGGAGCTGAAGGAAGAAGACAACAGTGTTGGCTGTGGAAGACCAGAAGGCAGGATCTGCCTCCAATATAAAACCAAGAAACCAGGCACAGCAGCACATACACATAATCCTAGCACCTGAAAGGCGGAAGTGAGAGAATCAAAAGTTCAAGGCCAGCCTGAACTACATGGCAAGACCCTGCCAACAAATCCCACAAAACAACAGCTAAAGAAGACAGAACAGAGAAAGAGGACTTTGTAGGAGAGTGGTGGAACAATGTCAGAAAGCTTAATGAATGCGAAGGAGGACTTAAAATAACTTTATACACTTATAGCTACAATTTCAAATCTGATGAAAACTATAAACCTGTGGATACAAGGAGGTCAATAAACTACTTGTAAGAGATATAGGGGAAAAACTTAACTGAAGCTTAACAAAAGCAAACTACTAAAAACTAGCATGAAGGTGGGAGGATGGATTGCGGTGCAAAGCCAGAATTGCAGCAGACTCCCTGTGGCGAAAATGCAGGTGACTACAGAACAGAATCTTCCAGTACTAAATAGAAAGCAGTCTAGATTCCCAAACCAGTGAAAGACCTGTGTGTACACTGTGAGGATGTGTTACTCAGAATTGTTTAATAAAAAGCTGAATGACCAATAGGTAGGCGGGATTCTCGGTGTAGAGAGAACACTGGAGAGAAGGCTGAATTGTCAGCCAGATGGAGAGGAAGCAACAAGCAGCATACAGAATAAAGGTAACTGAGCCTCATAAAAGAATATAGATTAAAAGATACAGGTTAAATTAAGTTGTAAGAGCTAGTTAGTAACAAGCCTTAACTATGGCTAAGTTTTTATAGTAAGAAGTTTCTGTGTTGTGATTTGGTAGCTGCCAGGAGGGACAGAAAAATCCACCTACATATGGTGACCAATATCCAACCACATATATCCACATAAGACCCGAGAAAGCTTAAAAAAAGTTTCTAAACACACAGAAATGGAGCAAAACATGACTTCCTGGTCTCGTGTCTCTCGTGCCAGCTGCAGTACAGAGACCCCACTCCTGGAGGTGCTTCCTTGTGCGGGCTGCAGTAGAGAGACCTGTCTCCTGGAGGTGCTCCCTTGTGCGGGCTGCAGTAGAGAGACCTGTTTCCTGGAGGTGCCAGTGTGCATGAGTTGCCAGTGCACCAAGAGCTAAACCACGAAGCAGGTTTAAAGTTTTGCTCAAGTAGACAGATAAGGTTACAAATATGCAGTAAAGTTGGTTCAGATGGAAAAAAAAAACTCTAACAGATTACAGTGTGTATAACAATGTGTGTAGGCTTAACATAAAAAAGGGTATAGACACTCATAGAAAAAAATAGTTTAAAAAATAAAGTAAAATTTTCAAAGAAAGAGTAAAGTAAAATTAAAAACTAAGTCACATAAGAATTGAAAATACACAGAGTCTGGACCCTATATGGTGTCTCGTTAATTCTGAATTTTTAAATGCAAATGTACATAAAATAATAGATGCTGAAAGACACTGAATTATAGAAAATGCTAAATTAAACCAACGTATATATTTTAAAAATATCTTAACTTCAAAATGAAAGTTGGATAATGTGTTGCCTTGGGAAAGACTGCAGGGCAGGTGATGTGTAAGCTGTTCGCTTGACATGGGAACAGCAGTGAGATAAGATGAGACATGATAAATTTTATTAGCTACAAAATCCTCATGACTTATTATTACATGCCATCCGTTCATATGGCATGATAGAGATACATATTACAGTTTAATTATACAGTCCAAACACCCTTATAAAGTTTACGGCTGTCTTTTACCTGATCAAACATATAACAAAAATGTCATCTTTAACTGACTTGTGCACACCACACATTCCATACTTGTGTTAATGCAGATATGCATGTTACCTTTAAAAGTTTATGTGTTTTCAGAACAAGGGGACTAGACACCAATGAAAACGGGTGGCCTTGATGATCCAGTCTCTCAGAGTGCCTCTGTTGTAGGTTCCTCAGAGTTCTGCAAACAGAACAACTTCAAAGCTTTTGATTGAGATGGTCAAGACTCACAGAGTACTCTAGTCAGGACTTCAGATAAACCTTACACTTTCCTGTTGCACAAAGACTGGACAACAAATAATATAGCTAACTTATCCCAGGACTTGACCATTATAATTAATATACGTACTTCCAGGGTCTCCTAAAGATGTCAGTGCCATCAGACAATAGGAAACAGTCTAGAGAACACAACGCCCACATTCCCTAGAGGCGGGGTGGTGGTGGTTTTTAGTCATTCAATGGGTTACAGATGATTGTCATCATTTTGGAGGGTTGATTACAAACTGTTATTGGTCATGGCCAGGAAAAACGCTAAACAAAAGAGTTAAATTCAATGATAGAACAAAAGGGTGGATTGTTGAGTTTACTTTTGAACAACCAATAGTCTCAAATATTTTACATTGGTATGGGTTTTGGTTACTGATACAAATTTAAAGTTATTTTTGTTTTACTGTATATATGTTTCTATTCTAGTTTACGGTATTGTACCTGTATAGCTATTATAAAAATGCAACATAAAGTTTTAGTTCTTAAAAACTATTTAGAATAATAAAGAAATACAGGCTAATAGTCATCTATAACAATCAAAATTATAGTCATGTTAGGTATATTTTCATGGCCGTATAGAGATATATTTTAGACAGATAGGAGTATTTCCTCCCAAATTACAAAGTAAAAAAGGACTGAAAATTGTGAGTGTAATTCTTATCTGATAATTGTTCTTATTATACATAGTTTTACTATGTCAGAGTTAAATCCTTTCTTTTATATTCAGACAAAAAGGGGAAAATGCTGTAGAATAATCTTTTTGTACACTGTTAAGATGTGTCTTTGCCAAGGCACCTTCTTATTGGTTTAATAAAAAAAAATGACATGGTCATCAGCTAGGCAGGAAGCATAGGCAGGACTGTAAAACACAAAGGGAACAAGATATGCAAGAGGATAGGTAAATGCCATGAGTCACATGGCAACAAGTAGATGAATAGAAATGGGTTAATTTAAGTTATAAGAGCTAGTGGGACACGCCTAGATATCAGCCAAGTTTTCATAATTAATAAAAGTCTCTGTGTCATGACTTAGGAGCAAGATGGCAGGAAAGGAAAATCCGCCTACACAAAACAGCCTGGAAAAGTTAAAACTGATGACATTTCAGATGTACAACAAAAGGACTTCCCACCTGACGATTTCACTGTAAGAAATACAAAAGGAGACCTGATGTCTACAGAACAATGAAGTACACCACAAAGAACAAGTGAGAAAGACATGTTTTACTGCCACAATGGGAGTGTGGCACCTACCATATGAAGACAAGAAACGCTGTTCAAACCCAAAGTAAATATGATGAAGGTCTCTTCCCCGGTCACCACCTGGCTCTGAATGTCCAGAATACTGATGCTGAGAAACACTACTTGAGAAAGCAGAACACTAAGCTAATAATACTAAAAGCATATTTTTGAATTTTATAACAAACACGTAAGTAAAACACAAGGCAACAAGTACAAAGGCAGAGGCAGAAGTTGAGATGTTCCTAAGATTCTTCATGAAGTGATATAGAATTAGAGGTAAGGTGCAATAAATAAAAGATTATACTAAGCCTAAGTAGTATACACACATACTCATGAACACACATACACACCCTACACAGTACACATACACATGCTCACAAATACACACATACCCTAATATACAAATACAAATACACAGCATACACACACACACACACACACACACACACACACACACACACACACTGACACACACTGTAAGCAACACACATATATTCACACATGCATTTAGGTAGACACACAACTGAAACAAGGAAGATAACATGAAAAATGAGATAAAAACATTTAACCCAAAAAATTATGAAAAGGAAAAACTAAAATTTTTAAAAGAAAGCAAACAAAAATAAAAAATAAGTTGAAATTTAAACTTAACATATTTTCATTAGATACAAATAGGAGATCTAAAACTACCTACCAAAAACAGAAAAAATCAAATGGGGGTGGTAGAGAGATGTGACTATATGCTGCTTATAAAAAAAGAACATTTTAAATTTACACAGAGGCAAATAGGCAAAAGTAAGAAGATACACACCAGCATATCACCTTCTAGCCACTGGTACCTAGAAACACTTGCTACCTGAACCCCAGAGGCACACCCAGCTAGGACCCAAGTCTAGCTTCCACTGTCCTTCACTAGTCTCAGCCACCCCAGCCCTGGAGCAGCTAGTTGCAGGAATCCTCCCACCTACCCCCCCCCTCCATCACACCTGCCTCTCCAGACACTTTCTCTGTCCTACCAGCAGGAGCCCCTCTTCCCACCACACCTCGACTCCCTGGGAACCCTGCCTCTTGGTGTGGACAGGACCCCTATCTTTTCCCATAACCTTTCTCAGCCTTTTCTTCTTCCCATCTCTAGTACACTCTGTCACCTATGGACCTGCAGAAGCACTCGATGCCAGAGAACCCACAGCCACAACACTTTCTTAAGGTCCAGAGAGGGAAGCAGAAACCAGGGATGGAACATCAGTCCAACAAAGACAAGACCAAATATCTGGACCTAGAATTGCTTCAATCATCCTAACTCCAGATGCAGAGATACCAGTGCAAAACACAAGAAGAGCACCTGTGCTCCCACCAGGGCTCAGCAACCCTGCTAAATAGGTCCTGGGAAATGAGGCATAAGACAATAACTTCAAAATAGCTACTGTGAACAAGTTAAAGGACCTTAAAGAGGATGCGAAAAAAACTGCCCAATGAACTATGAAAATACACACTGGAATGAAATAATGAAAACATTCAAGACATGACAGTAGAAGTAGAATCACTAAAGAGAACTCAAAGTGAAATAAAACTGGAAATGAAAAATGCAGAGAAAGAAGCCAAAATGGTTTTATTTGCAGACAATACAGTTATATATATAAAAGACCCTTAAAATCTACCAGGAAACTTCTACAGATGAGAAACACTTTCAAAAGTGTAGCAGGAACACACAGCAATCAGTTGCCTTTCTATACACAAACGACAAACAATGAAAAAGAAATCAGGAAAATATCTTTGGGAAAGACTTATATAATAAAAACTTTAGGGCCCTGGAGAAAGAATGTGAATAAAATCTAAGGAGATGGAAGGATCTCTATTCTTTCCACCAAAATTCAATATAGAGCTTCAACTCTAGTTACAGCAGCAAGACAAGACAAAGAAACAAACGTGATACAGACAGGAAAGAAGAGGGTGTCAAACTACCCCTGTATTTGTAGACAATATAACCCACAAGAAAACTTTCAGAACTGCCAATGGTTAGCAAGACAAGACACGAAATCAGCAGCTGTCCTGTATACCAAGGAGATTCCCAAGATGCTACCAGAGAAATAAAATAGCTCATAGTAGCTTAAAATACAAAATATTAAATAGACAATGATAAAACACATAGGAATTTATCTACCAGAAGAGTGAAAAAAATTCTACAATCAAAATTTTAAGACACTGAAGAGAATGATAAATACAAGATGGAAAGACTACTCACACCCAGGGATTGCAGAATTAGTTTCCTGAAATGGCTGTAGTACAAAAAGCAATTTATATTTCATGTAATCCCCATCTCATTCCAGGCATTCTTTACAGAACTGGAGTAAACAGTCTTGAAATTCATATACCAGTACAAAAGACCCTGGATAGTTTATGCCATCCTGGACAAATGACAATGCTGAGTTAAAAATTGTAGTACCCAACTAATTATTGTAGGATAAACAGCAAAGTTTTTGATAAAAAACAGACACACAAATCAAAGAAACAGAATATCGGACCCAGAAATAAACCCACGCAGCTACAGTCAAAAGATACATATGTTATTTTTTTTAAAACAAAAATATCATTGAGTTCATTTTGTACTGACCAACCATTCCTGGTCATGGGGGTCTACCTTGAAGTGTAGTTAATATACCTATTGAGACCCCATTAGAGAAAACTAATATTTCCTTGGCAAATGAGTATCAACTGCAGATAGCTTCTTGGGTAAGGGTGGGAGTCTGTGTCCACTTCACCTTCTCAGGTGAACCTGAGAGGTTTGAACCTGTGTAGGCCCCATATGTGCGGCCATATGGTGTGGGAGGTCCTTTTGTCTATGCGTTGCTTTTATTGGTTTCAGACAGTGGGATCAGGTCTACTAGGCTTACACAGGCAGGAGAGCATGGCGGATTTCTGCTGCCATACACAGAGATATTTCCAGGCCGCGCAGAGGCAGATTTAGCTATTACTTCAGATAAAAAGGGTTTATGTGCTGCATGCTAATTCTCAGAGTTAAAATGTTGAGTGCAGCTCCTACCAGACCAGGCAGCAATGGTACGTCCACCATTTTGAAAGTAGAGACAGGTGGAACCAGCATCCAGAGTAGCTGCAATCAAGCTGCTTACCATTTTAAAAGCCTTCAAGACAGTAAAGAATTACAGATAATGCAATAAGGACAGATTCAAAAATAAAAGAACTCTAAATGGGTCACAGTATTGCATAAATGTACATAGGCTTGGGAGAGAGAAGAAAAAGAGTATATAGAGAGTTTAAAAAAAAGTGAATTGTTTTAAAAAAAAGTCTTTAAAGAGACAAAGTACAAACAATCATAGATTAAAAGGAGTAAAGGAAAAATAAGCCACGTAAAGATGAAATATACAGAGAGAGTCTGGATTATGTACATTATTGTGTTTTCTCTGAATTTTTTCACTGTAAAGGAGCTAAGTACAGAGAGACATTTCATTGTATGGGCTGCTAAACTAAACCAGCATGTATATTATAAAGGTATCTTGACTTTAAAATTTGAGTCTAAGGATATGTTCCTTTGGAAAAGAGGTTCTTCCATTTCCACAGAGGATGAGAACCTGTGGATTGCTTCCAGACTGGTGTGGTATGATGGACCAAGACCCCCCTGAAAGGTCGCCGTAAACACTCAAAAAATTACTACACCCAACTGTTGACTGAGATGAACCTAGCATATAGGATACACATGAAAGGCCTAATTAACAGTGCCTCCAATCAGCAGAAAACAGTATGAACAAAACTACACCCATATTTCCAAATGTTGTCTATAAATGTTTGTTTACATTTAAAGGGGGTATGATATAGATATAACTAACTTGTACTGATATGGATCTTGGTTTGTTGATATAAATTTAAGACCAATTTTGTTATATGTATATGTGTTCTTGAATAAGATATTGTGTTTGTATAGCTCATTAAAAAATATAATGTATAATTAAAAATATAAGTTAATAGATAATCATCTATTATAGTAAAGCTTGTAGTCATGTTAGTTAGATTTTCTAGATGTATAGAGATATATTTCAGTTAGATAGATATTCTTCAACTTTTTCAGAAACCTTCAAAACATGGCATTTAAAATGTTTAAGAACTTAGGACTTTTCATGACAGTGAAACACATTTGCTCCTGGCAGCACCAATAACTTCAAGAAAAAGATGGGCATCAAAGAGGCTTCTTATGGAGTTTGCTAGCCATTTGGGCAAGAAACTGCTCTTGCCTGGACTGCTTAACTGAGCATACAGGACCTACAGAGAAATGACTGCTGAACTTGCCTACAGGTGAGATGGTCCTTTGGGGTTCCTGCTTCATTAAACACTCTACTAGACATTCTGCAGGATACAAAAGAAAGTGACTGGTAAACTGCCAATATAAGCAAAATTGTCTTTAAAATTTTCTGTGTCGTGAAAAAGTCTGCTGGATATTATGGGCCAGTAGGCTGAAGATGGATGCCCCAATGGTACAGAGGAACTTTAAGTGACTGTCCAGGCAACGAGAAGTCTCTGTCAATTCTAGAGTTTTGGAAGTTATATATAAATACTGTAACTGTAATTCTTGCTTGATAACTGTCTTGTTATATGTAATTTTACTATGTTAAAGTTAAAGATTTCCTTTTTTGTTTAAACAGAAAAGGGGAAATGTGTGGGAGGTCCTTCTGTCTGTGTGTTGCTTTTACTGGTTAATAAATAAAGAAACTGCCTTGGCCTATTGATAGAGCAGAACTTAGGTAGGTGGGGAAAACTAAATGGAATGCTGGGAAGAAGACGGCAGAGTCACGGAGACACCACGGAGCTGCCAGAGTCAGACATGCCAAATCTTTGCGGGTAAGCCACTGCCACATGGCAATACACAGATTAATAAAAATGGGTTAAATTAAGATGTAAGAATTAGCCAATAAGAAGTCAGAGATAACGGGCCAAGTATACAAGTTTCTGTGTGATTATTTTAGGGCTGAGCAGCCAGGAACTAACAAGCAATCCCCTCTTCCTACAGCCATAGTCTTTGTTTGTGGTCACAAGATTTTTGTCCAAGATGCTGAAAGCATACACTGGAGAAAAAAAAATCATTATCTTCAACAAATGATGCCAGGAAAACAGAACATCCAAATATTGAGGAATTAAACTAAATCCCCATTTTTCCCCTGTACAAAAACAAATCAAAAATTGATCAAAGACCTTAATACAAGGCTTGAAACTCTGAAATAAAGTTCAATTTTATAATCATCTAAAATTCTATTTTCCTCCATTGGATGGAGTGATGTAGTTTTTCTTAAGTACAGGGGCTCCCTCAGATTCCTTTTCTATAGAAGCTTTCCATGTTCTCTGGTCTGAGAAGGACCCAAAATACCCAAGTGCAGCTCCCTGCTTGGGTTCCTGAGGATCTGAGCCAATACAAGAAGAAAGCATCTTCCACATGGAGACCAGGAGAGATTGAGATGCTCCCTGTCCCCAAGGGAGCAGACAGCTGGCTCCTGGCTCAAAGGACTAGTTCATTTGTAAGGGAATAACATACACAGAACATCTAAAAAAAATACCTATTTTAAAAAAGACTCTCAAAATAATGCCCCCAAACACATGTGATTAGTCCTAGCAGTGTCAAAGAGTCAAAAGCTGGGAAAAAAAATGAGGGTAGGGTACACTGGGTTTAGGGGTTGTTGTTTGCTTTCTTTTTTGATCCAGCTGGCAGCCTGCAGGTATGTTCACTCTAATAGCTCACAGGTCAGCACATTTGTCAATTAGATAGTTTTCTCAACCTTAAGTTAAAAAAAATACGGAGGAAAACCAGGTCTAATTGTTGTTTGTTTAACTCACATAAACAAGTAGATGATAAATGTCTTGGAATTAGAAAGCAATTTCGTCCTGGAATTTGTAAGACAGTTTTTCTAGTCTAACATGTAACTGCTTCCACAGAGGCATCCCAAGTGTCCTGAAGAATATGTTAATCTCTTAATACAATGATAGCACTAAGTGAGAACAGCCAGAGCCCAGGCAGGTGTTCTGCTAAGTCTCCCGAGAGGTAAGAAGGAAGGGACCCATGGTCTTCCGATGCCCAGATAAGGACTTGGCATGGCAGCACAGCCCCACGTTCAGGCTCCGTGAAGAACACTCAGAAAGCCTGTGGTTTTCAGGTGTTGACACTTCATAATACCTCAGGAAACTCTAAAACTTTCTGATTAAGTGGGTCTAGGGTAGTGGTGAGGCAGATATGAAGGTGGGTGTGTCTGTTCATCAGTACCTCCTCATACAAATAAGCAAGTCTGATCAGCATGACTATATCTCAGGAAAATTCACATTTGTACTGGAGAGAGGGGTGACTGGTGAAGTAGGTCAGAAAAAGAAATCCCAATGAACTACTATTGGTGGCAAGAGAAGAAGATGATGCAACGGGGTATCAAGAACTAAGGCTACCAAGCTAGTGTAGTCCCCAGGCATATTCCATTCAGCACTGTGATCCTGAGTATACACAATTAGCTATTTCTCTCTTGTAAACAGGTTTCCCAGAAAGATAAAGGGGCTTTTCAAAGGAGCAGAGATACATTTCAATACTCAGGCCTTTTCCAAACACTGGAGCTTACATAGATATAATGTGTCAGTTACATCATATCCTATCAACATCCTTCACAAAGGGAGAGTATGTGATGCAGAGCAGGTACCCAGCCTGGTGTTTAGACGTTGAGGAGTGAATCTCATTCTGGAGAAACACACACTAAGAACCTCCACAGTAGAAAAGGATGTGTGCCACCAGGTCTCCTACCCAAGGAAGGAAGCAGACACGGGCATTTTTGGTTCTAAGTTCTACTCAACATACTTGTTTTTTACTCCTGATGCTTCAGTGTAACCATGACTCCATACTGCTGGGGCTCCAGATGCATCTCCTGTTGAAGGTTGGTCAATCTTGAAGCAGCGGATGTTACTAAGGAGAGAAAAGGTAGCAGGAATCATTAGGAGCAGTGGAGTATGAACTTTCACCTTTAACTAAGAAGTGAAAACTGTTAGGCCCTCTCCTCTTACCATAGTCTCTGCTGCATCTACTGTGAATGAAGTATTTATCAGCATCAAGAACCTGCTCCTCAGGGGCTTGAAGTTAACAGTGAGAACAAGGGCACAGACCTGGCATAAGGAGTAGTTTCCATGGTGACACCACAGCAGCAGGTAGAGACAGGCAGACTGTATGCTACACGTCCGCTCTTCCCTCAGTCTTGGCATGCATAAACACAACTTGGGAAAACAGTAAGATGTTTAGTTGGCAAGCTTGAGAGAACCTGACTTTGACCTCAGTATTTGCATAAACAGTTGTAATCCCAACATTGAGGAGGCAGAGACAGGATCCCTGGTCAGTCAGCCTAGCCTAATGGTGAGCTCTGTCTCAAGAAACAAAGTGGATGGCTCTTGAGGAATGAGGCTGACCTCTGGTTTCCAAGTGCATATGCACACACATGAACATGAACACATACATACTTAAATAAAACTAAACTTAAAAAGTTTAGTTGAGTTATAATTCTTACATTGTGAACATCCATATTTGAACAGAATAAATATTACAGTTAAGTGATGGTTAGAGAATTCTGCAGTATTCATCCCCAAATCCATATCATCCATTCAAATAGCCAACAAACGTTACTGAGAACTTGCCATTCCCTAGACCTTACAGTTTCCTCCTTGTATGTCTAAACCATCTATATTAAGACAAATACGATACAGTGGACATATAAAATTACATTAATGAATTACTAGTTAACATGTCCTGAGATATGAGATTTAGTTTTCTCTTTGCTATTAAAGAGTCAGTAGGACTGAAACAAGGACATGCCATAAGGAGTTAAAGCTCCCTGTTTCTAAAGCAGCCTGTCAGACAGCACCCAGTGTCTTTGGGCAGGAGTTCTAGCCCATGGGAAGGAGCCCTAAGAACGAATGCATATTATGTGGCAAACTGAAGCCTGCTCACTGTGTATTACCACTGGGATCTCTTCACAGTATCTGAGCAAAAGAGACAGTAAACACATGCATCATTTCATGACAACCTAATGCTTAACTCTTTTGGTCAAGACCACAAGAATTTTAAATATCAGAATATTCTTTCTAAGAACTGTAAGTGTCACAGCTCAGATGGAAAGGGGTCCTAGCAGTCGGGAGCCAGGGAATACTGAGTGTTACAGCTCGGGTGGAAGAGTGCTCTGGCAATCGGGAGCCAGGGAATAGCACAGGGCACAGAAAGTGTAGCAGCTTACAGCCCTGCTCTAGGGAAGGGTTCCCAATGTAACAGCTCTGCTCTGCAGGAAAGGGCTTCCCCAGAGAAGTTGTAAGTGCTGTGAGTGTTGAAACTCTGTTCTGCTAGGGGAAGGTTTCCCCATTGAAAGTGTTATTACAGTTCCCTCCACTCCATCTCTGCTCCAGTGAAAGACCGACTTCACCCAAACGTTGTTCAAGAGATTTATTGGGAGGGAAGGATTCAGGAGAGGGGCTGCCTCTACCAGGGTGGAAGAAGAGCAGCCGCATACTGAACAGCAGGGCTTCTTAGGGGAGGGGTTTCCCCAGGGAGATGAGGAATTGTTTAGTTTTTCCTGCTCAGGAATTGGTTAGTTTAGTTGATTTCAAAGCCAAACTGTGCTTCTTTCACTGGCCTTTTTAAGCTTGTTTGGCTCTAGTTTTGGGGCCAGGGCGTATTTCTTTCACTGATTCTGATTCTAGGGACAAAATGTGTTTCTTTGACACTGGTTTCAGAGTCAGGGCATGTTTTTGGGTTTTTTTGTTTTTTGTTTTTTTATTTTAGTTCTGGGTTCACAGCTAAAGTATTTCTTTCACAGGCTCAGGTCTCAGAACCAGAGTGTACTTCTTTCACTGGCTCTTGTTTCAGACCCAGGGTAGGTTTCTTTGGCTGGCCCTTTTACCCTACAAGAACCAGTTAAAATTTCACTAGTGTTCATTTTGGTTGTAGAAATACATGATTGCAATTTCTCTGGAATTAATAAGTTTGCTTAAATAAAAAGTTCTAAGGGCTGGAGAGATAGTTCCGAGGGTAAAGCAGGCATGGCTGTGAGCACCTGTGCTGGTTTGGGAAGGGGGCTAGAGACAGGAGGATTTCTGGGGCTTGCTGGCTGCCAGCCTAACTACAGGTTCAGTGAGTGTGGTAGAGGTCATCTGAGTGCATGTTCAGGTGTACACATGCCCCCAACACACACACACACACACACACACACACACACACACACACACACACGAGTACACTCTCAATTACTAGCTATTCACTTTCTCACTTGGAAAACATAGGTGGTATTAATAAAATTAATTCTTAATTTCATAGTAGGCTATTAGGTCATCTTTTCAATGGTTTTGATCTTATCAATAAAAGAAAGGCAATTGTGGAAAATTCATTTACACTGTGTGAATATATACCACTGTATAGCTGAACAGAATAAGGTTAGGCAGGAAAGCCAAACTGGGAATGCTGGGAGGGAGAAAGGCGGAGTCAAGAATCACAAAAAAATGCACAGAGAAAGATGGGCATGCCACTGTGAGAAAAGGTACTAAGCCACATGGCAAAGCATAAATAAGAAAAATGGTTTAATTTAAATGTAAGAGTTAGCAAGTAACAAGCCTGAGTTATTGGCCGAGCATTTATAATTAATATTAAACCTTTGTATGGCTACTTAGGAGTGTCTTGGGCATGAGACAGAGCCCAAATGTTAGGCAACTACATCCACATAAAACCAGAAAGAGCTTGGGAAAGAGTTCTAGACACACAGAATCAGAGGAAAGAGTGACTTCCTAGTCTCATATCTCTCATGCTGGCCATAGTACAGGGATGCGTCTCCTGGCCTCAGCACCATGGGATAAGCCACATGGTCGGTTCCCACAGTCTTTCATGCCGACTGTATTACAGAAAAGCATCTTCTGGCAGTTGCCTGAGGGAGGGAGCTATCTGGCAAAACAGGCTAAAGCCACTTAGCAGTATAAAGGCTCATGCAGTTAGAAAAGGATTACAGATATACAGTAAAGAAAGATTCAGACAAAAAACCCTCTAACAGGTTAAAGTGTGTTTAAAAACATACATAAGCTTAGGAGAGAGAAAAGAAAGAGTATATACAGTCATAGATTAAAAAATACAGTTTTAAAATAATCAAGTCCTTAAAAAAAGAGTAAAGTAATATAAAAGAAAAAAAGCCATGTAAAAATAAAAAATACACGTAGAGTCTAATACTGTATCTTATTGCTTTTTTTTTTTGACTGCTGAGGAAGGAGTAATAGCTGCTAAGAGACATTGGATTATAAAAGTTGCTGGATTAGACTAACCTATATAATTTAAAAATGTCTTGACTTCGAAACGGAAGTAAAACAAACATTATGTTGGGGAAAGGATTATGCTTTTGTTCCCACAGTAAATGAGAGGCTGCAGATTCATTTAAAATTAATGATGATCAGGTTTGATTAAGGAAGACCCACTGAAAATCCTAGCTACAAACATAAAGAAATAAACCAATAAGAGCAAGACACATGATGTATATTTTAACTGCTCAAATATAAAACAACAACAAAAACCATTTTTGGCTGACTTGTGTACAATACACAGTCTATACTTACAATAATACATAAATGGTTTCTACTTTTAAAAGTTTATGTATTTTCAGAACAAGGGGACCAAACACCAGTGAAAACT
Source organism: Microtus pennsylvanicus (assembly GCF_037038515.1). Lineage (NCBI taxonomy): Eukaryota > Metazoa > Chordata > Mammalia > Rodentia > Cricetidae > Microtus > Microtus pennsylvanicus. The sequence continues at coordinate 5,451,412 of NC_134588.1, forward strand.
GAGGGCTCAGATGATCTTGCATTTCAAAATGCCTCTGTTACAGTCTCCTCAAAATTTAAAACAGCTTCAAGGCTGCTGGCTGAGATGGTCCAACCTCACAGACTACGCTAGCCGGGACTTCATTATTATCCCAATTTTCTGGAGGTACCCACAGACAAGTAGTCTAAAGAACAAGGCCCACATTCCCAAAAGATGGGTTGTGGGTGTTTATTATTTAAGGAGGTTTAGTTACAAATTGTTATTTGTCTTAGTTTTAAAAAAACTAAGCTATAGAGATAAATTCACAGATCTCTTTCTAAAGGAAGCAAGGGGGATATGATATAGAAATGATGAGATGAAAGGGTAGATGATTGACTTTGCTTTAATCCAAAAAAGAACTATTAATCTTAAATTTACATCTGTATGGATTTTGGTTTACTGATACAAATTTAAGGTTAATTTTGTTATATTGTATGTATATTTCTACTCTTGTTTAGGGTATTGAGTTTACACAGTTCATTTAAAAATGTAGTAAATAATAAAGAAATACAGACTAACAGTCAGTCATCTATAATAGTCAAATTATAGTCATGTCAGGTATATTTTCAATGTCATAAACAGATATATTTAGATAGATAGATGGTCTTCAAACACTTCAAAGACTTACAGAATATGGCATTTAATATTTTCAACAACCTAAGGCTTTTCATGACAGTGAGACAAGTCTGCTCCTGACAGTGCCAATATACTTCAAAGAAAATGATAGGCATTGAAGAAACACAGTATGGAGTTTATTTTCTTTATGGCAAAAGCTAGTCATTTGGGCAAAAAAAAACTACCCTTGCTGTTCTGTTGACAGTATACTGTCCAAACTTGACCAGCAGGGCATAAAAGGAGACTGCTGAACTTTGTCAATATGAGGTAGGACAGTCTTTCCAAAGTCCCTACTCTTCAGAAATGTTGGTCAGATATACTAGGCCTGTAGGCCAAAATTGGATGATCCAACATTATGGAAGAACCTAGGGTAACTGTCAATGCAGCCAGATGTCCCTGTCATTAGGTTACATTTCACTCTTTATGGAGTCTTTGACAGAGTTGAAGATTAGACAGTCACAGTTAAAGTATTCCTTAGTTATAATCAAATGTAAATTAGGTATAAAACTTTAGAGTTACAAAGATAAGATAAAATACAGAGTATTTTCTCTAAACTAGTCAAATATAAATGAACTGGATATTTTAACTGTAACTCTTAATATCTGTTTTGCTATATATAATTTTACTATGTTAAAGTTAAAAATCTTAATTATACAAAATGGGAGAAATGAGGACTATTCCTTTACACTGTGTGAATATATGTTCTATGATTAGCTTAATAAAGAAGCTGACTGGCCAATAGCTGAATTGAATAAGGTTGGGCGGAACAGCCAAACTGAGAATGCTGTGAGAAAGAAGGGTGGAGTCAGGAGCAGATAGAGAGAGAAGCAAGATGGCCATGCTATACTTAGAAAAGGCATCAAACCATGCAGCAAAGTGTAGATAAGAAATATGGGTCAACTTAAATATAAGAGTTAGCTAGTAATAAGCTTGAGCTATTGGTTAAGCATTTATAATTAATATTAAGCCTCTGTGTGTTACTTGAGAGTGGCTTGCAGGACAGAAACTTCCACCAACAGGCAATAAAAAGTAAATGCACTGTTATGTACTCTCAATAGATGCTATACTATATTTTCTTCCTATAAAATATTATCATGTTCCTGTCCCCATCTGTCACACACTTCTGCCTCTTTCCTGATTCTAAGGACAGCTGATGGTCCATTTCCAAAGACTTTACAGGTGAAAAATTTTCAGAGATATAATTCCATTTTCCAATTGTTATAGGAAAAAAGTCAATGTCTCTGCCTTGTTCAACAATCCTTTGTGAAGCACTTCATCACTCTAGCTTAACTAAGTTACTCAACAGTCGCCTAAAAGATGGCGGCATGAACTCCTAGCATCTTGCCAACTGGAATGGAGCTAGGGCCACAAGAGCTCCCGTACTCACTCACTCTAGTTCCCACAGAACAAGTCCATCAATCCCCAACCACAGTAATGTGTAGAGATGCTCCAGTTATTAAGAAGACACAGTCTCTGTAACACTAACCAGAAGGTAACATTTTCAGTATTATGATTCATCCTTACTAATTATTTTTTAACTCTGAGAGTACAACGCCTTCACCACAGGTCAGTCACTTCAGTAACATATGCTAACTGCAGAAACTTTAACAGATTTTGTTCATGCAAATATTATTGTGGGATCACTTATCTGTTAGCAATATACCTGTCTATATATCTGTCATCTACCTATCTATCATCTACCTAGCAATTATCTGTGATCTGTCTGTCTGTCTGTCTGTCTATCTACCTACCTATCATGCATCTATCATTTATGGTGGTTCAGCATATTTTTATAATTATGTCACAAATATTTTCAAGTTATTTTATATTCATTCCAAATATAACTGGAACTACCCTGGTAATTATCTCATCTGAACTGAAGATCTGTGAACAGTTGATGACTTCTAGGGGATAGGGTCAGTTTTCTTTGAGGGTGTGATAGGCTGACCACATTCTAGTGGATGGCCCCACACCTAGGAGTATAGAGTGGACAGGTCATTTATAACTCAAAAACTTCAAGGGACTGTGAGGTAGGATTGTGTCTGGAAGGAACTAGGGGAAGAATTTGGAGGCTGGGAGTAAAGAAGAAAAAGGAGAGAAAATTAGGAAAGCTAAGTTTTAGTATTCGGAGCAATGACCTAAGCAAGTGTTTGAAAGACTTACAGGATGGGTCAGTTGCTTTTAAAGAAAGCTGTACTAAAGAAGGCAAAGTGCTCTTAAAGAGTCAGTCTGAAATGTCTCAGTATTTTTTTCTTGATATACTAATAAGCTTGAACATCTTTTTGTGCATGGGTATAATTCTTTTTAAAAAAGTTGAATGTCCTTGGCTCATTTTCTATTTGAATTAGAACTAAATTAATTAGAATTAAAAAAGAATTAATTTTATTTTTAATTCTGTATATGTGTACATGCAGTATATTCAGGTAACTTCTTAGGACATAAGAGGTCATTGGATCCCCTGGAGCTGGAGTCCTCTGCAAGAACATACACTCTTGACCACTGAACTATCTCTCCAGTCCAAAATGAGAGTATTTCTTCCAGGCTTATAGGAGTGATTTCTGATAACTGCATTAATGCTTTAGTTTTTCCAGTATTTCTTCCCAACTGTCATCTGTCTTTTAGATTTACTTTTAGTAGTTGTAGGAATAAAGGCATGTGTGTGTGTACACTAGTCTACATATACTGACTTTTTTATTGAGACTTTCACAACCCTTTCTGACATAAAAAATAAATCTATAGTTTACAAATACATTAAAATCATTCCCCAAATTCTTATCTTTTCAATTTTCTCCTAACATATGGCAGATGACTTACAAAAGAAATGAAAAAAACCCATCAGTGTATAGGAACATATGGCAAAAATAATAACTACACTGGGCCACCACTCACATAATCCTACACCTTAAAGGAGAATACTCTTACTATTTGCTACCTATCCTTTAGGGTGTGTTTCAGGTGTATGCAGATACTCACATGTACAATATACACACATTTAATTTGCAAAACATGGGATGATGTGTGTACAAAGTTTTTGGAAGTTTTTTTTGTTTAATACTATATTGTAAATATCCATCTGATTACTACTACAGCTTGATATCGGAGTGTTAATGGCTGTATTTGTGAAGCACAATTTAATTATATCATAAATATCTGGAGTTCTGTGATGAATAGTCACATAGTGGTACCTTTTCTACTGATGCTACTTTATACTTCAACTCATTACCCTTTATCAACATTTACCATTAACTCTCAAAATGGAAGAAAACTTTTGCAGGACCTAACTGCAACTATCCCACACTTCCATTTTCTTTTCCTCAAAGAATCTAGATTTGAGTTTGTAACAGCTTCCTTCACATCACCTACCTGGTTCAAAATCTTTTGGTTACATCCGCATTAGGTGTCACAATCGTGTTACCAGGAACCACTGGGACTTATGTTCCCATTTTGGATAATACCATCCTTCTGTGTTCTGTCCAGCTGTGTATATGACTAAGTCAAAGGAATCTTCCTGTTTCAAATGTATCAAGTTGTAAATCCCACTACCAGTGAACACTTGAGAAGCTACAGCGCTTTGCCAATACTCACTTCAGCAGCTCCAGGCTTTTGTGGTCCAGGGCGAGGCGAGGGTTTCCAGTCAAGTCTAACTCTTGCAATTTAGGCGGCATGTTTTCAGGTAACGTGATTTCGCTCAGCTCATTACAGCTCAGATCTACACACTGACGGAACAATGGAAACAAGGTGATCTGGAGAGGCTGTAGACGAGCACTGACCACTACCAAGGCAGCTGCCTGCCACTGTGCCTCACTCACTTAAGGATTTGGCTACATAAATTCTTTTCACTTTCTTTGACTCTACCATTAATCTTTTCCATTGACGTCTAGCGCTGCATTTAAGACAAAGCATTAATTGAAAAAAACAACAAAAAAAACATTTTCCCATGGCTTATATCTGTGCCTGCTTGGGCCTTCAGAGCTATAATTTCAAAATTAACATGAACTCCAAGGACCTTCTCAATGCAAAAGAAAAGAAGAGAAAGACACAGAACTTTAGAAACAAAAACAAACCTGGACATAAAGAAAATAAATAACAAATTTGAAAATGGGGAATAGGACTAAACAGCTTTTGAAAGATAAAACACAAACAGTTGACCGCACATTTACACAATGGAAAATTATTCAGCTGTTAAGAAAAAGGGAATTATGAAATTTTAGGTAAATGAATGGAGCTAGAAAAAGTCATTCTGAGGTAAGTAACCCAGACCTCAAAAGGCAAATGTTGTATGTTTTCTCTTACATGTGGAAGTTAGCTTTTAAGCTTTAGATGTGTATGCTTCAATCCAAGTAACTACAGAGGTTAGGTACCTAGTAAGGGGCCAGTTGAGAGGAGGAAATCTTCCAAGGAAAGGGAAATAAGAGCAGAGTACTTTAAAAAGATAAAAGGGAAACTAAGATAGGAGAGTTAAATGAGGGAGGGGGACAGAAAGAAGGGTAAAGGGGGGAATATGGGAAGGGACAATTAACATCAAAGTGCATTTGAAAAGCCATATGGAAACCTAGTACTACAGAAGCTTTCTAAAATATATACAAATAGGAAAGAAATCTAAACGGAGTCACCAAGCAATAGGGTAGACAATGCTGCAACCAAACATCTCATGCCACCAAGTGAAACCTCAAGTGACAGGAACTGACTACATCTTTCTGAGTCTATTGGCCAAAGGTGTCCACGGAACCTCCAAATATTATTGATTACTTTTCACAACTTGATACTAAGTCCCTATTGCTGAAGAAAATGTCATCAAACACAAGAGAAGTTAAAAGCTTCTACTGATTAGCATTCACGGTACTTAAGGTACTCTGCATGCTACTGGAGGAGAAATGTAATTAGTATCACCCCACTTCAAACCCTGAGATTACAACAGGAACCTGCCCGCATAGATACTAGTGCAATAGTGGACAAAGGGGGAGTAGCCAACCACTTTTTTTATTGGATCTAAGGCCCAGTCTTGGCATGGAATCTTTATCTGACACTGCTGAAGTGGTCAATACCTGAAACTAGATAGTGAACCAGCCTAGAGGGAAAACCTATGATTATTATTTCGCTAAAAGAACACAGCAATAAAATGACTTCTGATGACATATCTACATATCATATGTATATACTGCTATACCCATAGTGCAGTGTCCCATATATATACCATATGTATACATTGCTATAGCCACAGAGCAGTGTCCCATATATATCTCTCATATGTATACACTGCTATATCCATAGAGCAGTGTCCCATATATATGCCTTATATGCATACACTGCTATGCCATAGAGCAGAGCCTCACTCAACTGACGTTAGAGAAGCTTCATGCTGCAGATGGGATTTAAGCACGGAGATCCACAACTGTACAATGTGCAGAGAGTGAGACACTTTGGAGCATTCAGTCCTAAAGGGGATGGATGTCTTCATCAAATCCTTCACCTCAGGTCTCAGGGATTATGCAGAACAGTAGGTGGAGAGACTGTAAGGGCCAGAGTAGACAGATGACTCCAAGGAAACTGTCTTTCAGACCCAACATGACTGATAACATATGAACTCACAGAGACTGTGGCATCAGGCACAAGACCGGTACAGGTTGAAACCAGATGGGATCCCAGTACTGATAGGGAGAAGTGGACATCAGGTCCCACTGCCACCCAGGAAGCTGTTTGCAAGTGATACACCTGTTGTCAAAGGAAACATCACTTTCTCTAATGGACTGTCCAGGGTATATTAACCACACTCCAGGGAAGGCCATGCGCCCAGAGGTAGTTGGCCTTCAAAAACAAGCTCAATGGTAGTTTTGCTTTGTTGTGGCATTTTTTTGTCTTACTGGTCTTTTGCCTGTTTTAATTTTGTTCTTATGGGATTTTTCATTATTTGCTTCTTTGTTGTCTCTTTGTTTCTTATTTTTTATTTTTTGTTTGAAAGAGAGTGAGAGAATAAAGCTAGCTAAGTAGAGGAGTGGAACTGGGAGAAACTGGGGGAATGCATAATCAAAATATATTATATGAAAAACATTTAATTAAAAATTCATTCATTGAACTTGCATCAGCAATGTAGGAAATGATTAATAATGCAAGAACACAGAAGGCAAAATCAACCCTGGAAGATTGCATAGTGATCCAGGGAGTGATAATAGCCGGTCCTTGGGAGGAAGAACTGGCCAGAACAGGAACCAGTGGGCAGAAAACCCACTGTACCACCTGAGTGGTCTGTTATAGGCCTGGCACATGTTTCTATAGCTTTGGTTACACTATAAAGAAGACCCAAGATTTTCACAGTGAAGAAAAGCAAAATGGTATAAAAAATAATAAAATGCAAAGCAAGCATGAGATTTTTGGCTGAAAAGACCTGAAGAGAAGTTACGAGGACACCCCATACTGACTTCCACATTCCTCAGAGTAGAATCACACTGCCCTCACCCACAGGCAAAGGAGGTCATCTCAGGGCTGCGTCTGAGGACCAATCACAGTGCATCACTTTGTACAAGGGCATCTGTAAGCAGCCGCTGAGTAAGGACAGGAGCTAACACTGGCCCCATTCTTATCTGCTCTGTAAGGTGAGAGACATGGTCTTATAAAAAAGGACATAGTCTTGAATTCAGAAGTATCTGGAGAAACTAGAGTTTAAAAACAGATGGAAATACAGACAGTCAGAGTGCCATAATTTTATAGGAGAAAGAATGCGTAAGCCGAGCTCACTGCTGGTCTGTTCCTGTGGAGGCCAGAACAAAAGTGGCTTTAATGGCCTTCTCTCCTGCTTGCTGCTTCTTCTGGGCCCTTTGAAGATGCTCTGCCCCAAACGAGAGCTGACATCAGAGTCCCTGGTTTTCAGAACATTTCCTATGCCTGTTGCTGAATCTGATTCCAGGACTCGGATGCTGGTTTCTGTCCCTGCTGCTGTATGTGCATCACAGAAGCTGACCTGACTTCAAATCCATGGGCCCAACTACTCTACCCCTTGCACCTTTACCCAGCTGCTTTCTTTCCATCACCTCATGTTCTGGCCACTTAACCCAGCCTTCTCACCACATTCTGGAGATCTTCACAATGAAGCACACCTTTTAACTGCACACTAGTGGAAACATAAAGAACACTTGCTATTACTTGAACTCCAGTTATCAGCCTCCTGAAAAACCAATAATTACTGTATCTGTTTGTAATGGGGGAGCTAGATATGGGAAATGCTACATCATAAGACAAAGAACCAAAAGAAGCTAATTTGAAAACAGCACCAGAAGCAAACATTTAAAAGGGAGCTCAGGGCTGCAGAAATGGTTCAGCAGCTAAGAACACTGGCTGCTCTTACAGAGGACCAGAGTTTGGTGTTCAGCACCCACATAGAAGCTCACAACCTCCAGTTCAAGGAGATCCAGCACCCTCTCTGGCCTTCACTGGTGTGCACAGAATGCACTTTATTTTTAAGAAACAATCCCCACCAGGAAAAAAGTGAACAGAATTTTAAACGGAGGCATAACTATGTTAGAGAGAATAGCAGAAAAAGAAGGAACTCCATAGAAACAGAAAGTACTGATTCCAGAATCCGTAAGTCCAAGGAAAAACCTAGAATAGGATTAGTTTTTCACTCTGTAAGACCATATAGTGAAAATCTGAGCATTTTAAATGTCCATTTCTAATCCCTTCTCTTCTCACCTCTACAGGGCTAAGGCATGACGGTTAGTGTCAACTGACAATCTGACAGAGTCTAGAATTACCAGTGAGCCAGGCCTCTAGGCAGAACTGTGGGGAATATCTTAATTAAATTAAGTGATGTTAAAAGACCCCATCTTACTTGTAGGCGGACTCACCTAAACTGCAAGAACAGAGAGAGTGAGTTCTGCACAGGCATGTGTCATCCCTCTCTGCTGGCTGTGGGGACAGTATGACCAGGCAGCAACTCCAAGCCCCGCTGCTCTGGCTTCTTCCCCAGGATGAATGGTATCTTGAATTGTGAGTTAAAATAAATCCTTTCTCCCTTGAGCTACTTCTGTCAGGGTATTACCACAGCCGCTAAAAATAACTAAGGTAGAAGTAATGAAAACCAGGATTTCGAGAGGGCCAAAAACCACCTGCCAGCAGCACAAGAGAACACTTCCTAAGTAGAAGCCCAGTAGCACAGACACTGACAGCAAAAATAATAAATGTGACCTCCTGAAACTGAGAAGCTTCTGCAAAGGAAAGGACACAGTCAACAAGACAAAATGGGAAAAGATCTTCACCTACCCCACATCGGCCAGAGGACTGATTTCCAAAATATATGAAGAACTCAGGAAACTAAACATCAAACTACTAAATAATCCAATTAAAACATGGGGTACAGATCTAAACAGAGAATTCTCAACAGAAGAATCTTAAAAAAACTGAAAGACATGTAAGGAAATGCTCAACATCCTTAGCCATCAGAGAAATGCAAATCTAAACAACTTTGACATATCATCTTGCATTGATCAGAAGGTTAAGATAAAAAACATTGTTGATAGTTTACGCTGGAGAGGATGTGGAGTAAGGGAACATTCCATTTTACAGCCACCGGAAATCAGTATGGCAGCTTCTCAGAAAACGAGGAATCAGTTTACCTCAAGACCCAGCAATATCACTAGTGGGCATATACCCAAAGGAGGTACACTCACACCACAAGGACATCTGTTCAACTATGTTCACAGCAGTATTATTTGTAATAGCCAGAACCTGGAAATAGCCTAGATATCCTTCAACCAAAGAATGAACAAAGAAAATGTGGTACATTCACACAATGAAATACTACTCAGCAATAAACAAAACAAAACAACCAAAAAAAAAGACATCTTGAAACTTGCAGGCAAATGGATGGAACTGGAAAAAACTATCACGAGTAAGGTAACCTAGACACAGAAAGACAAATACAGTATGCACTACTCTAAGAGAATATCAGCCATAAAGCAAAGGATAACCAGTCCACAACCCCAGAGAAACTAGGACCCTAAGAAAGGCATATATGGACCCCCCTGGGAAGGCAAATTAGACAAGATCTCCTGAGTAAATTGGGAGCATGGTGGGAGGGGGGGATAATGAAAGTGGAGTTGGGCGGGGAGAATGGGAAGGAGAACAGGAGGGCTCTGGAAGGTTGAGTTGGGAGAAGGACAGAAAAGGAGAGAGAGAGAGCAAGGAAAGAGATATCTTGATTGCAGGAGCCTTTCTGGGGTTAGCGTGAAACTTAGCACTAGGGAAATTCCCAAGAATCCACAAAGATGACCACGGCTAAGAATCTAAGCAATAGTGGAGAGAGTGCTTGAACTGATCTTCCCCTGTAATCATACTGAGAACTACCTTAATTGACATAGATTCCTTAACCAGAAACTGATTGAAGCAGATCCAGAGATCCACAAGTAACCACTGGGCCAAACTCCTGGACTACAATTGAAGAGAGGATGGAGTGATAATATAAACAAAGGGGTCAAGGCCATGATGAGGAAACCCACAGAATCAGCTGTCCCAAACTAGTGGGAGCTCACTGACTCCAAACTGACAACTGGGGAACCTGCATAGGACCAAACTAGGCCCCCTGAATGCAGATGACAATGGTGGGGCCACTGGCAGTGGACTGGGATCTAACACTAGTGCACGAACTGACTTTGTGGAGCCTGTTCTCTATAGACAGATACCTTTCTCAGCCTATACACGGTGAATGTAGGGGAGGGAAGATGTGAGTAGAGGAAGGAAGGGGAATTTGGATTGGGTTGTAAAAATAAATTAAGTAAATAAATAAAATTATGATAGGTAAATTAAAATAAATAAAATTATCATAAGCAAGAAAGAAAATTAAGACTTCACACAATTTAGCTATGCAAGCACACAAACAAACAAAACCGCCGCAGCAAAAGAGGAAATAGCTATGCCTAAGAGGTGCATTATATTAAGCCAGGCACAGAAACTAAGCAGAAACAGGATAAATGTTGAGTCTCTATGCTGGCGTGCAACCCTGCATGGTGTACAAGACAGCCACTACAGCACAGCCCCACGTTTGGGAAGCCACTTCTTTGCTGACTTGGAGCCTGGCATCCACAATCACCCACAAACCTTGACTTCTGGGAGCTGCATGACTTCAGGAAAGACTTCAATACAGTTGGAGTGGGCAATCACTGTGTGCATGCGCCTGCAATTCAGGATCGTTGTTGGGATGGCTTTCAGTTTATTCCCACTGATATCAAGTTCTTCAAGTTCCTCCAGTTTTGCCATTTTACTAAGAGAAATGGAGGGAAGAATTATCAATTCACTATAAGGCAGTTTAAATGGACAGACACAGTGATAAAAAGAACTCATGACTTTAAAGATTCACTTACAATAGTCATTTTTGTAAACATTTTTCATTTTTTTAAAAATATTTATTTATGGGCTGGAGAGATGGCTCAGTGGTTAAGAGCACTGCCTGCTCTTCCAAAGGTCCTGAGTTCAATTCCCAGCAACCGCATGGTGGCTCACAACCATCTGTAATGAGATCTGGTGCCTTCTTCTGGCCTGCAGACATACATGCAGACAGAATACTGAGAATATTATATACATAATAAAGAAATCTTTAAAAAATATTTATTTATTTATTTATTTATTTATTTATTTATTTATTTATTATGTATACAGCATTCCTTCCATGTATGCTTGAAGGCCGGAAGAGGGCACCCAGATCCCATTACAAATGGTTGTGAACCACAATATGGTTGCTGGGAATTGAACTCAGGACCTTTGGAAGAGCAGGCAATGCTCTTAACCTCTGAGCCATCTCTCCAGTACAACATTTTTCATTGTTGCTTTTGAGTAGCGAAATGTTTTATCACCTCCTTTCCTCTCACAGAACAAAAACTTAAGTTCAACTCTTCAACTGACAACAAGAAGGAAAATGGAGGTTCTTTTCCTCTTAATTTTTTTTTTCTATGTAGCTTAGTCTGAACTCCAGTGGAAATCCTACTTAAATTAAAAAAAAAAAAAACCTAACATTAATCACGGCAACTGCTTTGAGCTGAGGCTGAATGTATGACTTCTTTGTGTTGAAGATGAGTCCTAAAGCAGATACTGAGAAAACTACAAAGCTCCTATTCGCTACGCCTGTCCTCAGACCCAGCACCCACTGACAATTACAAAGTGCTGGAGCAGAGGAAACTGTTTGTATACAACACAATTCACCTCCTGTTCTGGAGAGCCTAAAGTCAAGATGACTTCATCATCTATGTAAATCACCTCAACCTTGCTTTAGTAACAAGTTTTAATGCAATTTAGCATTTTATATTAAAATATTTTATTTTTCAAACAACTGTAATTTAAACAATTAAATTAAGCAACTAGGGAATACTTCAAGAATCAGAGTGCCATGCTTTCTCTGTCAATCTGGAGGACAGAACAAATTCTCCACCATGGCAGCATCCACTCCTTAGATCCATCTACCACCCTGGTGAAAAGTGACTAAGGAAGGGAAAAAACTTATGAGTTCCTTACAGTTCCTGGCATTTGTTTCTACTCATGATTCTACTTGTTCCAATACATTTAAAAATGCCTTTGCTATGCAAAGTCTCGATGGTTAAAGACTATCTTTCTGGTCTCAATAGAGGCATAGGCCTCAGATATAATGACTAAGTTCCCTTATGAAATCATATCTTTGATATCATCAAACACATCCATCCACCAGGCTAATGTAGTTATATCACAAAAAAATATAGAGTATGAAGATAGCTGGAAATCACGTATCATTTTAATATGCTGTTCTTTACATTAGGAAAGGAATATGAAGAAATCAGTGGGTAATGAGGCAAGAAGAATGATGAACGGTATGTAAATTAAGCCCAAGAAAGGAAAAGTTTTAATTTCTCAGCATAGAAAGAAGGTGACCCAGCAATGGCTTGATTGCTGAGATATGTTCACCATTGTCTGGTTAGGGGTCTACTCTAAAGGAGACAGAACCCTACGGGAGGGAAATCATAGCAAGATTAAGTTTACCAAGCACATAATCAATCTTTTGTATACTTCAGATTGGTGACTGACACCTGGCGTGGGTAAATAGAGGCAGAGTCTCAGAGTCAATGATCAGTTTTCACAAAGAAATTACATAGATACCATCAAAAATCAGACAAGAGAAGCCCTTTTAGGCACATTACTATCTTTGTATTCCACTGTAAAGTACAAAAATGCATAGAAGTAACAGTTTAACCATCAACAGCAAATGAGTGGGTAATGGGAATGAAAACGACATTACCAGAAACTAAAGCAATATCTAAAGTCAGCACATACGTGGATCTCCTTTCCTTCTGCAAAAGCTTCAATGGACTGAAAAGCAGAAGGAATGTTATTTTGTACAGCACATTTCATTTGTATTTTAATAAATAAAGCTTGCCTGAAGATCAGAAAAAAATAGGCACACTGGCCAGCCTTACAGGCAGCAATGACACACACCTTTAATCCCAGTAGCCACACTAGCTTGCCATAGAAACCAAGCAGTAGTGGTGCAAACCCTTAATCCCAGAACTGGAGAGGATTATAAAGTGGGAGGATATTACAAACAATGCTGCTATGAACATAGTTGAGCATATACTTTTGTTGTATGATAGGGCATCTCTTGGGTATATTCCCAAGAGTGGTATTGCTGTAATAGCCAGAACCTGGAAACAACCTAGATGCCCTTCAATGGAAGAATGGATGAAGAAAGTATGGAATATATACATATTAGAGTACTACTCAGCAGTAAAAAACAAGGACTTTTTGAATTTTGCATACAAATGGACAGAAATAGAAAACACTATCCTGAGTGAGGTAAGCCAGACCCATAAGAGGAACATGGGATGTACTCACTCATATTCGGTTTCTAGCCATAAATAAAGGACATTGAGCCTATAATTCATGATCCTAGAGAAGCTAAATAAGAAGGTGAACCCAAAGAAAAACATATAGGCACCTTCCTGAATATTAACCTTCATCAGGCGATGAAAGGAGACAGAGACAGAGACCCACATTGGAGCACCGGACTGAAATCTCAAGGTCCAAATCAGGAGCAGATGGAGAGAGAGCACAAGCAAGGAACTCAGGACCACGAGGGGTGCACCCACACACTGAGACAATGGGGATGTTCTATTGGGAACTCACCAAGGCCAGCTGGACTGGGTCTGAAAAAGCCTGGGATAAAACTGGACTCTCTGAACATAGCGGACAATGAGGACTACTGAGAACTCAAGAACAATGGCAATGGGTTTTTGATCCTACTGCATGTACTGTCTTTGGGGGAGCCTAGGCAGTTTGGATGCTCACCTTACTAGACCTGGATGGAGGTGGGCGGTCCTTAGACTTCCCACAGGGCAGGGAACCCTGATTGCTCTTTGGGCTGACAAGGGAGGGGGACTTGATTGGGGGAAGGGGAGGGAAATGGGAGGCGGTGGCGGGGAGGAGGCAGAAATCTTTAATAAATAAATAAATTAAAAAAAATAAGAAAATACAAATAAATAAATAAATAAAATAAAAAAAATAAAGTGGGAGGAGTCAGCTCTCATTCTCACTCTCATTCTGAGATTCCTGGAGGCAGGGTCACCATTTTCAGACTGAGGTTGAGGTAACAGCCAGTGGCTGGCCGCTTTGCTTTTTTTGGTCTTCAGATTAAATAACTGAATATCTGTCTCTGATTTTTTATTAATCATGTCTCAATTTTGATCTGGTGCCTTTGCTGATCTGCGCCAACCAGCAGAACACCAGAAGGTTAGTGTTTGTGTTTGTGCTGTTTAGGTGTGTGTTCCAAGTCCTAACTTGTAAGAAAAATATCAGTGTAATAGAGTAAATCCTCTTGGCATGTTCAGTGTATGAGATTCTACAAAGTCAGACAGCATGCCACCCCAAACAGAGTCTTCTTGGGGTCATTCTTTAGTGCCAAGCCATTTCTATGTCTGTACAGGTCACCACTCTGTTTTTGTCTTTTTGTTTTCTTCCCCCCACCCTGCTCCTCTTTGTTTGTAGCACTAAAGATAGAACCCTGGGCTCTCTGCACTGTAGCTTCTGACATAGTCACTGATTAGTGGTCTACTATGAAGGAAACAAAAAGTCATGAGGATTTCTTACTTGAACATGGAAATCACCAACTGGCTAGGTTTGCCATTCAGTGAGCGGACTCTGAGACCCATCTGTCTTCCAAAGTTGGGGTTACAGCACATGTTAGCATGTGTGCTTCTCTGTGAGCACTGAGCATTGAAACTGGGGTCCTCATGCTTGTGTTGCAAGTACTTTACCCAGTGGGCCATTCCCTCACACCAGGCATGAATAAAAAATGGCTTCCTGGTTTACATGCCAACTTTTTCCTTCCATGAAAATGAACTAATAATTTAACTGTAGGTAGTATTCACTATGTTTTCAAAAATGTCATAAAATAAAGGCTACAAATGCATTGTTATAATAAATATTATATAAAATTGAGTAAGTACAGTTCAAGATAGTCTCAAGTTATTACTAAATTGCTACAACAGGAGAGTTTGCATTAAGTATTAAATATGGACCAACTTAAAACAATTTTAAAATTTTTACTGTTTGTTTATGTGTCTTGTGTGTGGGGAGAACAGAAGAGGGGGTTAGATATCCTAGAATTGGAGGTGCAGATGGTTGAGTCAGACTTAGGGCACTGAGAATAAAACTTGGGTCTTCTGAAAGAGAAGTAAGCAATCCTAACTACTGTGTTTCCCTCCCATCTCCGCTGCTCGCTCGCTCTCTCTCTCTCTCTCTCTCTCTCTCTCTCTCTCTCTCTCTCTCTCTCCCTCCCTCTCTCTCTCTCTCTCTCTTTCTCTCTCTCTCTCTCTCTCTCTCTCTAAGCTTTCCTTTGTCAATCTAGAGAAATGTATTCTTAGAAGTACTGATTACAATATCCAGCAGAATAATATTACTTGGTAAGATTTGATTGTCAACTCTTTTTAGAAGTAATTTATTAATTTATATTTATTTTATGTGTAAGAACATTTGCCTGCATATATATGTGTGCACCACATGTATGGTGCCTGTGAAGGTCAGAAGAGGGTGCTGGATCCTCTGGGACTGGAGTTATGGATGGTTGTGAGCCATCATGTAGGTGCTGGAAACCTGAACCCTCTGTGAGAGCAAGTTACATCTCTCCAGTCCCCCACATTCCAACCCTTAAACACATTAGTATTTTTGCTTTTGGTTTATCAAATAAAACTGACTAACTAAAGAGAAGCAATGAAAAAAAAACTGTCTATTAAGATCCTATCTTATTTGAAAACCTTAAGAACATTCTAGTTGTTTGGGTATTCGTACTAGAAAAGCCAATACAGGTGTTCTAACAGAATGCTTACTGATTTGGCATACATACAAGATGACTATAAACGAGGAAGAGCAAAGGCATACGTACATTACCTTGAGCTCAAGACAATGAAAGGTAAAGGTAAAGCTTCCTCAGGGGTTCTCCCCTCCTGTGGATAGAGATGTAAGAACATCAGTGTACAACTCTGTTACCTTGCTGGGAAGCTCTGGAGCCGGTTATAGGCCATGTGCAGGATTTTCAGATGTGGGTGCCCTGTTAACAAGGGCACACACTTATCGGTGAGGCTGTTGTTTGTCAAGTACAACTCCTGTAAGATACTGCTTGTCTCCTCAGATAGCGTGGCTGGAGGCAGAGTTTCCAGTTTGTTTGCAGATGCATTCAGGAATCTCAGGCTGCAGAGACAAAATGCAGCAAAGTCCATTGATCGCTCAGAAAATCCAGAAGTTACACAAGCAGGCAAAGGTGGAAGCTGGGTTTAGTAAAAGGAACAGAAAGTCCTGGATTCCAGGAATTCAATTCAGCAAACATACGGAGAGGATCCTTGCAGCAATGAGGTTCCAAATCATTCAAAAAGAAAGGCAATGTGTCATAGCTCTGTTCTCATAAGTAGCCTTTCTGACTCAAAAGACATCAGACTATGGAGGTGAACAACTAGGCATGGAGCACTCAGGGCACAGGGTTACCTGCCCACCGTGGGAATCTGCTACAAGGAAACACCCCATTCTCATGGTGCAAAACATCTTTGTTTGGTATGTAGAGAAGTGTCAAGCCCTAAATAAGACATCCAAATCACACCTCTTCTTCCAGGCTCAGAGATCATTATGACAGAGAGACTGTAAGAGATGGGGGTGGTGGATGTCTATAAGAAAAAAATGCTTTCCAGACACAGTTGGGCAGGTGAACACATGAACTCACAGCCATTGTGACAACACCTATCAGGCTTTTGCAAGCTCAAGTCAGAAAAAAAAAATCCCAGCATGAAGGGGACAGGTGGGTATAATGTCCCACCCCTAGCTGAGGAGTTACTGGCATTTGACAGCTATTCAGAGAGGGATACTCAGTTTTCTTTAGTGGTGTGATCTGTGGTAGGCTAGCCATGTTGCAGGGCAGCCCCTTCCAAGAGTATTTGGGAAACACAAATTGGAACCCTTGGGTTAAGAGGCAGGAGAGTATGAGGAAGAGAACACAAAGTTGGATGGGTTGAAAGGTGACAGCTGATCTGAAAGAAGGTGGAGAAGTGAGGATGATTAGAATCCAGATAATTAATAAAAATATTACTTAAAAATTCATCTTGGTTTAAACATTCAACATGGGTTCTGGACCATTTTAACAAATGTTGAGAAAGAAGAATTTTAAAAGGGAGACTACGTAATGTTAGGTATAGTTACTTTTTATCTTGGATTTTTTAAAAAAAGTCTTCTATTAGGAGCCCTCCCTAGTACTGTCACTCCAAGCTTTCGCGTGCTAATTTAACACTCCAATTCTGCATATATACCACACACACACACACACACACACACACACACACACACACACACACACACACACACACAGAGAGAGAGAGAGAGAGAGAGAGAGAGAGAGAGAGAGAGAGAGAGAGAGAACACTACATTACTTATCTGAGGAAAAGCAACTTCCTCAAAAAAGAATAGTTTCCATTAAAGAAAAACATGCACTCTGTTGGCATTTAAAGAAAATAGAGGGCATGGGGATAGAAGAGGGTTGAGATGGGCCGTAGAGACCATAAAACAGTCATTGGAAATTATAGCTATGTGCCACAGAGTAGAAAATGAACTGGTCTTAACTAGGAAGAAAACCAGTTTCATTACTAAAATTCTTTTATTTTTAGGTCCTATTCCTATAACCTTAAATATATCAGTTAAGAACTTCCTCTGTGTAGAATAGAATAAATTAAAATGTGAGAATTGCATTTTTATTGCCCCTAAAATACTATGGAATGGGGTCAACTGGGAAACCATCCGATAACTATTAAAATACAATTCTCTAGGAAATGTGCAGTTAAAGACACATAAAAGCCTGGAGAGGGAATGAATTTGGGAGTATTTGCATAGTTTTAGACCACAAAGAGAGGAAACGATGCCTTTTAAACCCTGGCACATCAGTGCTCATCTAGAAAGCTGCAAGTGATGGTGAAAGCCCTCGGCATCCCAACAAGAGGAAGACAGTTATTTCCAAGGACTTCTCGTTGCCTTCAAATTGCCAGCTTTTATAGAACTCTACACTCTCTACAGAAAATTAAGAGTGGCAAAAACCTTGTACCACACTCCTCCAAGAAATGAAGCTAAGTTAGCTGGAATTGTGGGGTTACCTCCAAAGGACGGTTCTGAACTACACAGAGCACAACCATACTATCTCCAAACATGTAAACTGACTTTTTATTTTTATCATGATCTCAGGAAAATTACATGCAATAGCCATTCTCTAAAAGAGTCTTTCTTCAATTTGAATATTTTAGCAGAAGCCAAACTGAATCGATTTAACAGTCTAGGTGCCATTCTTCCTCCACAAGGAACAACTACTTTCAATATGCAAATCAAAACCCTCCAGTATGGAGAGTAGCTGATTTCATGACCAGCTGCACGGCTCTCCCCCATCTTCAACCTGATGGATGAGCTACGTCTTCAAGCCACAATGATGTGGTGACTATTCTAAAGCTTCCAACTTAACCAATTTCTGTATATTCACATACGATATCACAAAAGCAAAGAAAGGTTATGTGCTAAGTGATGTTTCAGCCATGAAGTCTCCTCAGGACATAATAATCTAATTAAAAAGAAGGTAATACAATGCTATCAGTGTTTTCATTTATCAGGTGCTTAAGGAGGCAGAGCACACTCCTCTTTTCCATTGCCGTAGATGATCTTATCCCAGCTACCCCTCATATTTCACAGGAGACAGAACCAGAGCTGAGAAATGCAAATCTTTTGGCAGTGTTTCAAACAGTGATGAGTGGCACCGACAGAAATTTCATCAATCTCAACAGATCATTATCCCTGAAGCAGTTCTCCACGATCCCGATGTTAGAATAGTAATCAAAACCCTTTCCAGAGACATTTCCGTGAGCCCCTTTCTCTCAACTGCTGGGGTCTAGGCAGGACCCAAGAGCCTGTGTGCACATACTTCCAAATCAATTCTTAGAATCACCTTCACACAACACCTCCTCTTAGCAGAAAGCCACTTCCTGCCTCCAGAGCTACTGCTTCATTCCTCTGCCTTGGCACACGCTCTTTGCTTGGTCCTATGCAGTCTTGTTTGATTTTTCAGAAGCTCTCATATACTCTAAAATTCTACAGCCATCCTGTCTCTGTAGAAGAGCAGGGCTCGGTGCTATGACAGATTTACCTTGATCATGGTATCTTAGCACAGCAATAGAAAAGTAACTAAGACAAGAATGTTATTCCTTGTTCATCATCACTGGAATGAGGTTGTATAGAGTGCTACTATGTATGGGTTGCTCCACGGTTCCTCATCAGTAGAGTCCAGCTGTGTAAAATGGTACTCCATACAGGCTGCTCCATAGCTTATCATCATTAGGATAAATTGTGTAGAATGATATTCTGTGGAAGCCCCAAAATGTGAGCCTAGTCCACCTTGTCTGAAGGTCAGAGAGTCTGTGCTTGCTCAAAGGTGTTGACAAAAACTGTACACACTCTGACCTAGGGTGTGGTTACTTGCTGTTTTGGATATTAAGATGGCCCAGAGAGGTAGCCACTCCACCCTGACCAAAGGTCAGAGAATTAAAGCATACTTCTGCTCCTTCTTTTGAAATAAGATGTTTGACCTAGGGAGTGTCTGCCTTCTGGATACTTGGTCTAGGGTGGGTTCACTGTCTAAACAACAGAATGCTTTTCTCAAGAATTAATGACGTGATGTCTCAAGTATTGGGGCAAGTAACTGTTCTGGTTGTCCTTTGTATCATGTTAAAGCAGTCGTTTCCTTTTTCCCAGTTTTGTATTGGAGTATAAAAGCATATGGAAAATTAAACACGAGTGAACTCAGAACTCAAAATTCAGCATTCAGTATTCCTGGAGTTGTTACCCCGATACTATCCTGTGTCTCTCTGATTCTTTCTTACGTCTGTTCCACCTAGCTAACTTTTCTAATCTTCACACCCCTACCCTGGAATGTACAAACCTGCTGTGGCTAGGACTGCAGCTGAAGTCACCCCAAAAAGGTGGCACATGACAGTACTCCTCCATGGTTTATCATTACAAGAACGAGACTGTGCATTTCTGGCAGAGACCAGCGGCTATACCACTCTCCATGCACCGTATTAGACGTATTAGATGGAACATAGCCAACGTCTTAACTACTGTCAACATTCACTCAGATTATTTGGTATTACCAATTATAGTCAATTAAACTTCCATTTTCTCCACTTTGTAGCCAATAAATTTGCGGGGAGATCATTTAAGAATGTCAATATCCCACTTATCAACATACTTCTTAAATTTTATTTATTTATTCATCTTTATGTGTATTGATATTTTCTGTCCTATGCATGTAGAATCAGAACACTGTTTGCAGGGATTGCTTTTGCTGTCTTGCCATTTGAGTCCCAGGTACCAACTCAGGTCATCATGTTGTTGGCTCTTGCTTATTATCTTTGGCTTTTAAGAATTTTTTTTCAGTAATGTTAGTCAAACTGTGTGACTCCTTTTACTTATAGTTTGTGATTTGGAATTAAACTGTAAGGAGAATTCTTACTTATTTACTCAATTTTTTACTTTGTGTTAATTACAATTTACAGGAATTTATTTTTATTCTATTGGGAATAATTCGTTACTCTCATTTTGCATGTATCACTAAAACTGTCCCAGATACAACATGTTTTCTGACATAATTTTATGATGCACAATTAATAAAAACTCAGAGAGAGAAATTAGAGTTCAACCCGAAGGTCAGAAAAATAAAACAGTCATCCACTGGCTCTTTCCTCTATCTCAGTCCGAAACGGCGATCCTGCCTCCAAGAATCTCAGGATGAGACTGAGGGTGAGAGCTGTCTCCTCCAGTCTTGTAATTCTCTCCAGGGCTGGGATAGGCATGCACCACCTGGCTTCTCTGGCAACTAGTTTGGCTGCTGGGATTAAAGGTGTGTGTAATCACTGCCTGATCTCTAAGGCTGACCAGTGTGGCTGTTTTACTTTCTGAACTTCAGGCAAGTTTTATTTAATAAAATAGAAATGAAATAACACTATACTTCTGAGTTCACCTTGTGTTTAGTCAGCTCTAGTGCTAGAATCAATCCTGGTTTGCGTCTATGAACTTCAGAATGTTTTTTCTTTGTATAACTTTTAAACATTTCTTAAGTTTATTCTAAGCATCCTATATTTTTATGCTATTTTAAATGGGGGTTTGCAATCAAAATACAGTCTCCCACTGGCTACTGCTTGTACATGAGAAGCCTCTTAATATGAATGTCATATCACGCTACCCTATCTAACTGACATATTTGATACTGAGTTATTTATTACCAACTCTAGAGTTTTTAGGTATGCTACTGTGGGTGTGGGTGTGTACGCACACACACCTGCCAGCTTGTGCATGCATGCACACATGAAAGCAAGAGGCCATTGCTAAACTGGGTGTCTTCCTCAATCCCTCTCCACCTGAGCTTTTGTGGCAGGTCTCTCACTGAACCAAGAGCTCACAAATCCAGTTATATTAGCTGCCTGCCCCTAGTTGGGCTACAGGCACGAGCCACCCTTCCTGGCTTTTTACTGGGGCTGGCGATCTGCAGGTCCTCATACTTGTGAAGCAAGCACTTTACCAATTGAGCCGTTTCCCCAGGCTGGCCCTTCAGATTTTTATACGGCAACTTACTAATTTATCGGTTTTTTTTACTCTAAAATCTTCACTTTATTGCCATAAAATATTCTTTGGATTACAATTCTAAAACTTAGTTCTGTCAATGGTTTGCATTGTTGCTCTTCAAGGACTTAAACATAAGCCACTCCTTTCTTTTTGTTCTTTATTTCATCCCACTAACTTACCATTAACTTCTAAGTTCTTCTTTATTGCATTTTGAATTTTTTCATCTAAGTTTCTGTTTGTTGCTACATTATTACTTTGCATTAATATTTTTTTGGGGGGGGGGTCTGATGACTATCCAAATATGTGCCCTTTAAAGTTCCTTTATCTTTTCAAATACAGTCCTGAAAAGTTTTATTTTTCTGAATCTAAATTTGACTATTAGATTTCAGAGTTGATCACTGAGATTAGTTCAGGTACCTAATTAGTAGATCTTCACAAATATACTTTAAGATATTTTTGTGTGTTATAAAAAGTGTATTGAACTTCAATATTTGTAAGTTCATTCTATCCCACTCTTTCTCTGTTCTTCAAGAGCTCAATATTTAAACTCTGTTCCTTTGGGGCCAGTTTTCCACTTCCCCTATTTGTCTCTAACCCTTTTATTTCTTCATTTCGCATTCACTTTTTTGCCTGTCTTTAATGTCTCTTTCTGAACGTTTATTTGAAAGTAATACCCTTTAACCACCTAGTAGTATGCTGCTCATTTATAAAATGATTGTTGTTCTTTTCCATTTTATGAGTTCAATGACATTTTCCATTTTTGTTCTTAACTTTCCAATTTTTTTTCTTTTTTATATCCTCAAACGCTCATGAGTATATTTAATTCTGCTTGGAATGCTGCCTTACATTTGTATCTAAACAATAACTTAGGGGAGGATGTGTGTTCTTTTTGTTTTTTCTTAGGCACTGTTTATGGGTATGTTCACCATTTCCCTGTTGATTTTCATGGCATCTGGTTATTTATAATGGTCTCTTAAGGATTTTAAAATTATGTGTATATGTGCACAGTTTTATTGCAGTGCCTGTGGAGACCAGAAGGCGTCAGATTCCCAGAGTTGGAGTTAGAGGCGACTGTGAGGAACCTAAGTGCTTGAGTCCTCCGTATGAGTGGGTAGAAAGCCATCATAACCACTCAGCTTCTCTACCCTGTTAATGAGATCATAAGTCACTAGGACTATGTCCTACCCTAAGCAATTCTGTTCACACTGAGAACAGATGGATGTTGTGTACTCTAACTTTCTGTTCATAGATCTTTGTATTCCTGGTCCTGTTTCCCTTCCCTTTTACCAACTGTGTTAGTTACGGTTTCTGCTGCTGCAACAAATCACCATATATATATATAAATCCGTTACTGTTCATCACTGAAGGAAGTCAGGACAGGAACTCAAACCGGGCAAGAACACAGAGGCAGGAGCTGATGCAGAAGCTATTGAGAGGAGCTGCTTACTGGCTTGCTTCCCATGGCTTGCTCAGCCCACCTTTTTATAGACTTCAGGACCAGCAGCCCAGGGATGGCACCACTGAAAAATACTTTACAGCTGGATCTCAAAGAGGCATTTCCTTAGCTGAGGCTCCATCTTCTTATGATTCTGCAGTTTGTGTCAAATTGATACACAAGACCAGCCCGTACAATTGACCTCTTGTTAATCTGACACATAAACACATCACTACTAAGCCACAATTCTTTCTTACTTAATTGATCTTAAATAATTTTAAAAGTCCACAGTCTTTACAAATTCAAACATATAAAATTTTAGTTCCTTTCAAATAGTCAAAGTCTTTTAAAATTTAAGTCACTCAACTGTGGGCTCCAGTAAAATATGTTTTTATTTCAAGAGGAAGAATCAGGGCAGTCACAATCAAAGCAAACAAAATTCCAACTGTCCAGTGTCTGGGATCCACTCGCAATCTTCTGGATTTCTCCAAAGGGCTTGGGTTGCTTCTCCAGCTCCACCCTGCACAGTATTCACAGCTTATCTTTTAGGCTCAGCTGGCTTCCATCCGATTGCTGCTGCTGTTCTTGGTGGTCACTCCATGGTACTGGCATCTCCAAAACGTTGAGGTCCCTCACTGCAACTGGACTGTACTTTCACCAGTAGCCTCTCATAGGCTCTCCTTATGGTGGTGTCAGGTCTCAACCTCTTTGCACGACCCCTTCAGCAATGGGTCTTCAACTGCCACTAAGGCTGTACCTTTACTAAAGGCTTTCCCTGGTCTTTCATAGTGCAAAGCCTCAGCTGCTTTCTTTCTATGACCCTGAAAGACCTGGATAAACCAAGACACCGCACCCCCCGCCCCCAGCAGAAAAAAAGTAGAGTCAAAAATCTAAGCAGGGAGAGAAGAATCAGAAATCTAGATTAACCAGTTCAGTGATTGTTTCAGGAACTAGCTGAAGATAAAGTTAGATTGTAATCTTGAGAAACAGGGAGTTACCCCCTTGTGATTATCACTGGTATTTTCGGAATTTTCAATGATCACTGGTATTTTTGGAATTTTCCAATGACGCCCTCCCTACCCCCTTTGGATTACTGGGCTATGGTTTCTTCCCTTAAATACCCCTTCTCCCAGCTACTCGAGGTCGAACTCTCTACCCTGGCATGGGAAATGAGTTTCGGCCCCAGTGCACTGGCTCCTGTGCTGTCAATAAACCTAGTGTGACTGCAGCAAGGGGGGTCGTGTTATCCTGAGACTTGAGTGAGAGTCTCCCCGCCCCGGAGGTCTTTCAACCCCTTCATGCCTTCAAATCCAGAATCAACTAAGTGAACCTTATACATTACCAAGTCCAGCTGCCAGCACGAGGTACAACCGTGGCTGCCTCTGGAACACAGATTCTCTGTGGTCTCAGGAAACACTTCCCAGAATATTCACCTCAATGATGCTGGTCTCTTCTTAATGACTTAATTTCTTAGCTCTTGCTGACCAGCATCAAGTATCCCAACAAAGCAAAATTTTTGCTTTGGTAGTTCTGATATCTTGTTAATCAGTTGATTCTTCAGCCTCAGCTAACAAGAACCACAGGATCTTAATTCAAAATAATAAATGGCCCTGATAGTCTTTAATATTCCCTCTGAAACTTTACAAACCAGGCCCCCATTTTCTGCACTTCTCTCAATATTCTTATCTTCCAAGTCCCCACAGAATGGCTTTCCTAGCCCTAAGTTCCAAAATCCTTCCACAATTTTCCCTAAAACATGGACAGGTCAGCCACAGCAATACCCCTTTCTATTGCTGTGATAAAACACCAGGACCAAAAAGCGAGTTGGGGAGGAAAGGGTTACACTTCAGCATTGCTGTTCATCACTGAAGGAAGTCAGGACAGGAACTCAAACAGGGCAGGATCCTGAAGGCAGGAACTGATGAAGAGGACATGGGGGGTGCTTATTGGCTTGCTTCCCTGGCTTGCTCAGCTTACCTTTTTATAGAATCCAGGACCAGCTGCCCAGGGATGGCACCTCCCCCACAAATCACTAAATGAGAAAATGCCTTACAGGTGGATCTCAAGAAGGCCTTTCCTCAGATGAGGTGCCTTTCTCTGATGATTCTACAGCTTGAGTCAAGTTGACACAAAACCAAACCAAGTGCCTGACCCTTCAGATAGGTCGCATTGCCAGTCCGTCTCTGTTCTGCCAAATATCTCTTTGTTGGCTTGATGTGCTGCCTGAGGGTAAGATGGGTGGAATGGAATCTGAGGCTGCCTGCTGAAACCTGAGGTTTACTTCTCTCTTAAGTGTCACCTCTTTCTGAGATAAGATTAGAGGATCTGTAACTGAAGCAAGGCTTCCCAACTACCGTAGGAACTCTCTGAGGGCAGCATTCATCTTCAACCCTCAGTTACAGGTAAGTGGTACATGGGTAGACTCAAAATCTAACTACCAGAGTCCTGGCTAGTGTGAAATCACAGTACTGCATACCTCCCATCCTAACACATTCTTGTGATTTCTTAAGAACAGATGAGCCCCATAAGCACCAGTACAAGAGCAAATGATTCCTGATTCCATCTTAAGACAGCACTGGAGTGTGGGTAACAGAGGCCACTGATTTCAGGACAGCATTCTTGAGGCTCTTCCTGGACAGTATTTATTGCTACTCTTATACAAAGACATTTAGAACATTTGGTTAAAGCCTTCTGGATCATTCCTGTTAGACCCATAAGGAATTAGTCACCAGAATATGATCCCTGTCAATATGATCACATAGCTGGCCATCCTCTGATGTTCACCCTTTCCTTCTGTATGATCCAGGGAAACCTTAGAACTTTTCTGCATAGTGTTCCAATTCCCACTGGCTGATTCTCTGCTTTTGACAAACTGACAGCCAATGTTGGTGCTAATAACCCCAGAAGAGCCGCCACATGCAAGTACCAGAGAAACACAAGAGATGAGGCATATACATCCCAAGAGCAGGAACACCCATGGTCACCTTGAGCTTTCACTGTCTAGTGGACCTTGCAGACTAGAATCCCAAGGCTGACCTCATTAAACATGCTGATTCTGGCTCTCCTTCTAACATCTCAGTCAGTGGAACTGCTATGAAAGTCAGGAATCTGCAAGTTCTCTAGATGATTCTCAAAGCATGCTTTTAGAAACATTTTTAATATACCACATCCCTCCAAACATCAGAGCTTCAAAGATAGCTCACTTAAATAAAAAAGTGTGGGCAACTCAGCTCTCCAAAATGCCAGAAATAACTGCCTTTGCCAAAGAGCACCAGTTGTCATGGTCAACTGATCACCTTCTTTTGATTTTCTGTTCTTTTAGTTCCTTTGATATTTACACAAATTCTGTCTGAGTCACTCAAGCTTATGGTTTATGGTGTGACTAATACGCTGGGGATAGTTAATGAGTACAAATGAGAAATACCAAAAACCTCACTGGCACATGGACGGCCCCACCCCCATCTCCTGCCTCTGAGTATCCTCGGTCTGCTCCAAACAGGTATAGAAACAGTGAGTCCCACCACTACTGGGGGTCTATACAACTGTCTTTTAAAAGCATTCGTTCCAGCTTTGCTAGTGGGACTGATTCCATCGGGAGAGGTTATCTGGCCATCAAATGTGCGTGATGAGCCTAGGTGGACAGGGGGTCAGTGACTGCCAAGATTCTACGAAAGAACAGAAGGATGGCAGTACCTCTGGCTGTGACTCATCCACTGGTGACCCACGGGGAATTACCTAGCCTTCCTCTGACCATCTGGTGGTCACAGCAAAGTATCTGAAACTCCTTTGGTGTTTCATGAGAATTCTCATCACAGAGCAAAAAGATGTTCAGCAAGATGAGGAGTAGATTATTTACCAGTTTACTCAGCAGAACCAAATCTTGCCCTCTCTCAGGATGCAGTATCATAGTCAATATCTTAACAATATATGGCCCTCAAATTTCATATCCATCTACAACTTTGAGCTATGAGCTTTCTTAAAATACATATTATTTTTAACTATCTTAAGTCTACATGCATTTACATTTATAGTGTGACATTTCAATTCAACTATAGAGTATGAACTGTCATTTTTTAAAAACAACTCAAATAAAACTCAAAGGTGAATACAAAAAGTAAATTCATAAAATGGTGATCAAGTCATAAGAATACAAAAAAGCTGGCTGCAAGCTTCCAGAGAGAAATGAACACTTGACCAAAAGTCACCAGATTGAAAGTAGATTCCCTTTTCTTGTTTACCAAATGACTCCCTGCTAACAGGGAGAGCAGACAAACATGTGCTATTTCTCAATTATATGATCCAACCCAGAACTGTAAACAATAATTTACTATCACAAAGAATATTTGTAAAAAGTTATTGTTAAGATTTGAATTATGGAGTAAACTGACAGAGGAATAATGCCTGGGGGCCACCTGCTAGACACAAACAGTAAATTCATCCTGTCATACAGCAACCAAGTGTTCTTCCTCATACCAGTGAGCCAGGCTGTCCCTATTTCTGCCTTTTCTGTTCTCTTAAATCTAACTTCTATTATGTTCACTGAGCAGAGTTTTTCAAACTATGTATTAGGGTTTAAGAAACTTGGTAGAAACAGCTACATCCAACAATTTTCAGTGCCTACAGCATCCAGCACAGTGGCTGAACCATCAACTAAGACAGATCACAACTGAATGTGCAAGACACTGGTGACAGGCTGCTTCGTGAAAACCCCCAAAACTCTAGTGTTTTCTCTGATGGTCACCACTTCTGACAGCTGCTTGCAGATCTGCCCTGCGGACCAGAACTCAAAAGGCCTCCCTTTCTCGCCTCTTCTCCATCTCCTTCCTCCTGGCAGTTGCCAAGATTTATAACTTGCCTACTCTGAATTTTCTCTCAACCTCCAACTAAATGTCCACTGAATTTCAAAAAGAAAACAAAGTTTCCCTTAACATTTAAATTAATCCCTGTCTTGGGGTTTTTATTGGTGTGAAGAGACACCATGACCACAGCAACTTTTATAAAGAAACACATTTAATGGGGTGGCTCACAGTTTCAGAGATTTAGTCCATTATCATCGTGGCAGGACATGGCAGCATGCAGGCAGACATGGTGCTGGAGAAGGAGCTGAGAGTTCTACATATTGATCAGCAGCCAAATGGAAGTGAAGTGAGACACCAGACGGCGGAGGCCCCCAAATCTGAGCCTGTTTCCACATTGACAAAGGTCAGAGAGTTGGAACTTACCTCTATTCCTTCAAGGGAATTGTGTTTCTACCTTGGTCCCACCTAGATTTAGAGTAGTGATTTCTGCTCTCTCAAGGTTATTGTCAACAGGTGTATTTCAGACTTGTATTTCAGGAATAGAGAAGCAGATACTTTTCTATCTCAAAGAAAAGTCTAAGGATCTAACTAAGCCCAGTTCACTTAAGGAGATAACTTTGGATTACACCCACAGATTGGTTGCCTATAGAATGTTTTGGTCTAGGGTGTGAACATGACTGGTTTTGTTTAGTAACAGAATGTTTAGCTATGGATGTAGCTTGCGACTTTCAACTGGTCTGTTCATTTCCTTGTATCATGTTAACACAGTTTTTGTCTTACTCCTACCTTTTGGGGTCAGGGGTTTTTAAACAATTGGAAATTAAACACGGGCAATTTCAGTTCAGAGAACTCCCTCTCTATATTATTCTATATGTTATTACTTTATTATTATTAAATGTGTCTTCGTATTCTTTACTATATTTCTAAATCCCAACACTGCTACCCTGGCAAGCGGTATTTTTGTTGAGGCTGGTCCCTGACACTGAATATGGCTTGAGCATATATGAGACCTTAACACCCGCCTCCACAGTGACATACTTCTTCCAAAAAGGCCATATCTACTTCAACAAAGCCACACCTCCTAATATCGCTGATGGGGCCCAATTACATTCAAACTGCCACAATTGCTCATCAAACCAACTTTTCAAATGCTTAGATACCAGTTATTTAGGAAAACTGTACAAATATGAGGGTAAGTAGCTCAGTGGTAGAATGTTTGTCTACAGCCCAACATATCTCAGGCCCTGGGTTTGACTTCTAATACCTAAAAAATCTAAAATTAAACTTTTGATTATTGGGAACAACCACTCACTGTGGGTAGCACCCTTCCCTGGTCAGATTCCTGGACTGTATAAGAGTAAAGGAAATGAGCTGAACACTAACTGAACACAGTTAATTCGCTGTTCTCAGTACTTGACTGTGCATGTGATGAGACAGCTGTTTGAAGCTCCTGCTTAACTTCCCTACATTAAAGGGATTATAACCTGGAACTGTGAGCAAATAAACCCTTTCTCTCCCAAATTGTTTTTGTCAGGGTGTTTTACCACAGCAACAGGAAATGAAGAGAATCAGATAAGTAAGGGAAGCCTAAACTTACCTGCACAACTCCTGCTCAAGGAGTAGTACAAGAGTTCACACCTCATCCCCATGACACATGTTTAGCACAGTGCAAAATACCTTTCTCTACAAAGAGCAGTGAAATTAGTAATGATCTGAAGGGTTCCACACGAAATGGTAGAAAGGTGGCTAGCCAACCAATTACTCATACACCTAGGAGAGACAGTAAATAGCTAATAAAACCCCCAGCGACGTTCAAATCTTTACCTGTCAGCCTTCATGAGGAGGTTAGGTGGGAGCTCAATGAGCTGGTTATGCTGCACATCCAAGACCTCCACAGATGTTCTCTCTAGCCTTTCAGGAAGCCTTGTCAACTGGTTGTGTCCTGCCAGTAATTTCCGGAGACTACTATTACAAAATAAGCTGTAAGAAAGGGAACAAAAACAGAAGGCAACTATTTATATTGGGCTAATTTGGGATGAGGATTTAAAAACGT
Source organism: Microtus pennsylvanicus (assembly GCF_037038515.1). Lineage (NCBI taxonomy): Eukaryota > Metazoa > Chordata > Mammalia > Rodentia > Cricetidae > Microtus > Microtus pennsylvanicus. The sequence goes on from NC_134588.1 coordinate 5,481,467, forward strand.
AAGATTTAAATAATCATTATTTCACAAATTATATATTAATTCAGTATAGGCTAACAGGTTCATTTTGAAGTATTAGATTTATTTATTTTAGTCAATGTATACGAGTGTTTTCCCTGCACGTATGTACGCACACCACATGGGTACCTGGTGTCTGCAGAGGTGGGAAAGGACATTCACTTCCCTGAAACTGTGAGCCGCCATGTGGGCGCTGGGAATTGAACTCAGTCTTATGCAAGAGCTGCAGTGCTCCAGAATGCTGAGTTAGATCCCTAGCTTTAGCAGGTTTATTTTAATATAAACTTGGAGCTATTTGTATTTCAGCGCTTTCTATATTTGTGTCATGGAAGGAGTCACTGAAGAGTGTGGTCTCGTCTTGTTCCACAAGGCGAGCTTTACAAGGCTGTGTGCTTCTTCAGACCCACAGGCTAATGTCCTGTCCCGAGTCTGAACAAACACAGCTGAGCCATCTGCACAGAGATTAGGACTCAGCAAAGTCTTCAATGGCATCAATCTTTCATAAACACACCTAAGAAAATTTTACTTCATACATTGTACATAAATACATTTTACTTCATAATTTAATTTCCCCCTTTCTCTCAGTAATGCCATATATTTTAGGGATCCATAGTTTAACCCTATACCAAAGTAGACATTCTCTCCTAAAAAGAATAGAATAGGTAGGTTTAATTAACTGCAGTATTAATATTAAATGATAACTAGATTCTGTTTAATCCTTCTGGATACTATCTAAGCACTAAGATATTGCTTTTCTTTTCATGTATTTTCATTATAAATAACTTGTTTCATTGAACTCATCACATACCCTCCTTATAGAAACAAAGTTTCAATATCAAATCAATTCTAATAAATCACTGTTGCTTGAATATTAGAACATCAACTAGATTTCTGCAAAATCTACAGTTCGACACTGAGGGAGAAAGTAAGAGATACTGTTTTTGTTTCACATTTTAAAAAATGTAGATAAACACTGGATTGTATGACAAAATGACACTTGGCATTTACTTTGAATAAACATTTTTTTTAGATCCACAAAAGCCTGTACTAGTACAGAGCCAATAAAATACTGGCTTTGAAAAAGCGGTAAAACCTCCAGCTATCTTGTATTTATTAGTGTGTGGAGGTGCACTGGAGTGTAAGCACATTTAGTCCCCGACAAGACAGAAGAACAGTAAGACAGACAGACAAAATCTCCAACAATTTACCTACAGACATATGGCCACTTTCCTTTTCATGTTCCTCTGCTAAAAGGACTGGGCAAAGTCTGTGTCTGTCTGTCTGTTTCACTTTCTCTCTCTCTCTCTCTCTCTCTCTCTCTCTCTCTCTCTCTCTCTCTCTCTCTCTCTCTCTAGTGAGGACTGCTGCATGAGGGTTAGGTTAATTAATTGCTCAATTAACTAATACTCTGGGGGCAGAAAACATTTTTTAAATGAACCATATTTATGGATATTATGATGGCTGAAGAACAAAGAGAAATTCATCTCTACAGGGACTGAAATATAACTTCGATTTATTTTATGAGAGCAATATTCTAACATAATAAGAGCTACATATACAATTGGAAACTCTGGGTGCCACATTAAAAAGAAAAATGAAACAATTCTTATTACTAGATTTACTATGTCTAAAATTGTTTAAGTATTGTTATTATAAATATTTTGCACTAACTATATTTATAGACCTTCTCTAGAACTAGTTATATGTCAGGTGCTCATTGTGTGTGTGTGTGTGTGTGTGTGTGTGTGTGTGTGTGTGTGTGTGTGTGTGACTCAAACAAGTCAGCACTGTTTATCTTCCTCAATCATTCTCTCTCTCCTCTGTCTCTTTCTCTGTCTGTCTCTGTCCGTTTCTGTCTCTGTCTCTCTCTCTTGAGGCAGGGCCTCCCACTGAACTCATGGCTCAACAACGGGCTAGACAAGTTGGCCATTGCACTGCAGGGACCCACTTGTGTCTGTTTCTAGTGCTAGGGTTACAGATATATGTGACCAGGCTTGGCTTTTCTTAGGCAGGAACTAACGATCCAAACTCAGGTCCTTACATGTGTGTGACAGACACTTTACTGACTGACCCATCTCCCCAGGCCCTATTCACACTTTTAAAAGTCAACTGAAAGAAGTCTGATGTGAAGATCAAAAGAAAGGTTAAGCTAAATGTTACTTTTCTCTTATTTGTATTGGTAGCTTTGTTTATACATGGATAGAAACTACTTTCCTCTGTCCTATAACTGGCTAAAAATGTTGAAATAACTGAACTTAAATCCTGGTAGCAACTGGCCATCAATTAAGTTTGAATTATTACTTAAATTAAAATCAATAACCAGTGTCTTGTTCAGAAGAGCCACACTTCAAATGCCAGGCGTCACATGCAGACTCTAGGAGTACTGAGGTACACACCATGTTCATCAAAGAGAGTTCCTATGATGAGCTAGGAAGGCTTCTGTGGTTTATTGACTACCTGACTAGTCACAATTACTTAACTAGAAAAGACTTATCTGTACCTACGGATACTTGAAATCATCACATGGTTACTTTAAAAATTTTGTTATTAAGGAACAAATTATGAAGGGGAGACAAGTTAGTGGGCAGAGCTCTTGCTGTATGTGAGGCCTGACAAACTGCATTTAGATCCCCAGGACCTGTAGAAGCAGGAAGCAGTGGCACTCCTGTATGGAATCCTTGTGCTGCTATGAGTGCAACAAAGCTCTGTGAGGCCAGCTAGGCTGACGTGCACATCCGTGCACAGGACAGATCCTGTCTTCCCCACGTGTGCACTGTGCACACACCCCAACACTGTAAAAACTACAATTATGAAAAAGGTAGGAATTAAAGGAGAAGTCTGTAGATTTCCTATTTCAAATTTGAAATAAAAAGTACAACCTAGTTTATGGTTTCAAGGTTTAGTGATCTAACCATATCCACCTGCCTCGTATCCCACCACCACCAAAACTGTATCCCAGGGCAAACAAAAGTTATCCAGGATAAGGTAGACATATTATCAACAGAGTCGAGTAAGGTCCCTAGGTAAACCATTTATACTGGTTTCTCAGTCTCTGAGCATTCCCTTCAGTTTATTTGTAATTTTTCAGGAACCACTACAGCTTGGTATGGATATGAATGTCAGCATGAAAGTTAAAGCTCACTCTACTCTCACCCCACAATACAGGAACCAAAACAATGCATGTATTTGAAAACAGACGGTCTTGGAGTTCATAACAACAAGCTAACAAGATAAACACTAAGTCAGCATCTTAATACTAATTATCTATTTGATCTGAAATACTTACCGAGCAGGAAGTTCACATATTTGATTATGGCCAATATCCAAAACTTCTAACTTTCTGCTTTCACATACCCACTCAGGCACATTTTCTAGGCAGTTTCTGAAGATAAGAACATAAAAATTATTACTTTAAAAATTAAATCTGGCCTCAAATATGTAATTTAATTTTTTAAATTTATATATGCCTGTATGTGTACATTCATGCAGGTGCCCAAGGAGGCCAAAAGGAAGCATAGGATCCCTTGGAGCTGGAGCTACAGGTAGTTGTGAGCCACTGATATGGGTGCTGGAAATGAACTCCAGTTCTCAGCAAGAGCAGGACACACTCTTTATGCTGCTGGGCCATCTCTCCAGCCCCTCAAATGTACTTTAAGCTCAAAAGAACTACATAGAAACAAAACTTAAAAAAAAATGCCAAATTGTAATGAGCAAGATCAAAAGGATATATGAAAATCACTGTATTTTAAAATCAAGATGAATCATTATAAAAGAGAAGAAATAAACTAACACAGATACGCCATTAGCGTCATCTCTAACATTTAAAAGATCACTACCTCTAGATATTAACACCCCTTCAGAGACCACTGTGAATTTAGAAAGAGGGAAAAGTGATCCAGGTAAGTCAATTATAAACTAACCAAGTATTACTTTCAAGTTCACATTTTTACCATTGGTATTAAAATAATTTCCAATTCTTCCTGGCATCATAAAAATACAGCTACTGGGAAGAACGGGAAATGAAATGGTGCACTACAGTGAAGACTTAGAATTATTTGAAAATGTTTACTTGGGCATTTAACAATAATTACAGTTACCAGAAACAAGTGAACTGAACCAATTATGACATTATTAAATGATCTGACCACTAGAAAAATATACTATATTTGAATTTCTTTCTTTTACCTTTAAATAAAAATATGTAAAGTAATGAGGCACACATAAAAGCACATAGCTATTTCTCCCCTCCTACTCCCAAGCGAGGGCATCAAAGGCCACACACGTTTGTCAAGATGAATGCATGATGAACAGCTGCACAAGGCTGAGCAAACATGATGCTTGGGACGTTTTAATAACATGGTGGGCTGTCCATGAAGTGAAAAAGAATTATGAACGTTTTGATTAAATATGGAAATAGAAGACATTGTTTTCTTACTATTTATATGGGCACACACTGTTATACTCAAAAACTTATTTTATAATAGTTAACTCTTGAACAGATGAACAACACAGAAAAATAGAAAGAAAAATAGAAGTCCTTCAGCAATCACAGCATAAGGAGGAAATTAAAACTATAAATGGTAGTGTAGAATTCTGCACTGAAGAACTCTTAAGGTCCACGAAAAACCTTGCTCAACACCCTGGGAGGCAGGGCACATGAGGTGAACATGCATATCAGATGGGCACACAAACACATGAGGCTGGCATGTGCCAGAGTCACAGAGGAAGATAAGCAATATTGAAGTTACAAATTCAGGGTCTTGGCCTAGGGATTCCTAAGAGGACTATGTGCCAAATACATTCTATGAGTAATAGGAAAACAGGTTCTATAGCCAACTCTCTGAAGTAAATCTATACACAGTATATATATGTACATATGTATACAAACTCCCGATATGTATATTAAATCCTGAGCTTTGATAAGAAGTGGTAGGAAAAAAATCTAAGAACTAAATCAAGTAATGTCTGAGCTTAAGTTAATGAAATAAAACTATAGCAACTTAATAGAAAATTCATGAAACAATTCAAAGAACTTTATTTCTAAGTTCATAGTAAAGTTGCAATTGGAATAATTCTCCCAATAGCTAAAAACTGAAAAGGTATTTATTATTAAAATAGCTAAATTTGTGTGCTTTCATGATGAAAGGTAAAATTCTATACTTTATAACTCACACTGCCATGGGGATTGCAACGATATGGTGATTCACAAGCACACCACAATTCACACCCTCAAATGGCTAACAGTAGGTATCTTCAGAGAGCCAGACTCCTATGTGTTCTCATATTTTGGGTATTTCCTTAAAGTGAGTTTCAATTTTAGTAGGTTAAAATTACTGAAGTTTCACTTGTGTAAATTTATAATGTAGACAAAGTCATGCCTTTATGTCACCGGGGGGGATCTATTTTTGTATTTTTCGGCACTAGAATAAGTAAGACTCACTGCACAAGCAAAGCCGCATGAAAGCCTGTCTACCTAAAGCAAGCTAAGAGCCCAGCAGCTCTCAGAGCTTTTGGCAAGTACATGTGTGTACAAAGTGACAAAAGGGAACTTAGAGACACAGCAGTGTTATAAACCGTAGCCTCATAGTTCCTGGGGGGGCAGGGACACAAGATACAGCTGATATATAAAGGGCTAGTGGACCTTCAAGTTACCCTGAAGTCTCCAGTCTTTATATACAAACCTAGGATCTAAACTGGTTTCAGAGCTAGGGATGGTACCTCATTGGTAGGAGCTTGCTTAGCTTGTAGGAGACCCAGAGTTTGATCTCAGGTATAAGAAAAACACAGATGGCATCCAAAGGTCCTTTTTTTAAAAATGAAACTTTAAATTAAGTTTAATTTTTTATTATTTTAAAACATTTTAGTCAGTATTACTGTCCTTCAAAAATTTATAAAACATCTTAGCATAGGCTTGGACAGAATCAGCTAAAGAACTCCCCAATAGGCCAACAGTTCTGTGAGGTGCTGTCTTCTTACCTTGAGACATCCATGTAAGACAGATAATTTGGAACTGGGTAAACATCGAGTTGAACAAGTTCTACAAAGGGAAGAAGCACAAACACATTACTACCCACGAGCCTTTGTCTGTAGAAAGCACTGTACTTTTGGCCTCCTCTGTGTATTTAGTTTAGGAAGTACAATGCATCTTCTTGTATTACTTTAACTGCAGGAGACTAAAGCCATCCTCCCACGCAACCGTGAGTCATTCATTCTCTGTTCCCATTTGTTTATGTGCTTTCTCGTGGTTCTGTGTGCCAAACTGCACCTAAAAGGTCATTCAAATGAACACCATATTTTTAATACTCATGTCATCCATAAAACCGAAAGGTCTTCCTTGTTGACTCCCTCACAACTGAAACACCATATTCTAGAGCATCACAAAAGAGCTCTGCTGGTCAGATCAAAAGGTTTTCTGAACTTAGGAAATATGACACCACTTTCTGCAGGAGCAGTTTCTGAAAGGCCTGCTCTCTTAATTCATAAGAATTATATAGCTGCTTATTCTGGTCCCAGTAAGAGGCTTATAGATTAATTTTTGGTACCAGCTGTTTTCTTTCCAATGTAACATTTCAGGTACCCACCTTAGAGAAATGAGCCATGGAACACATTTATGGCCTGCCTGCAGGTTCCCTTAGCTCACATGAAGTACATCTTAGTAGCCTGGACAAGTGGTGGTGTGGATTCTCTCGCTCCTCTGTTGTAAGTGTGTCTTGCCTACTGTTCTCGCTATTAATCTGAAAGCACCACTACTAGCACAGACCTCCTCTTCCTAAGGATCTCTCTTAAAAGTCTCACTATCTGATTCCACACCTACATCCCATAATTTAAAAAAACAACCCCCAAATAAGGGTTTTATTAAATAACTAAGAACCTTGCTGTCATGATATTCCTGTGGGCACATGGTTCAGGTTTATCTTTGAGGAGTCCCCTAGTAATGGAACATGAGATTGCAGGTCTTGATTGGAGCCTACAGTGGACTTCCCACCCTCTAGCATTTAGTCAGGAAGTCAATAAAACAGTTTACCTCGCCCTTACTTTAAGCAGAAGAAACAAATGACCAGTGGGAGCAATTTATCATAATGCAAAAAGCAAGCTAGGAACAATAAAATCTTCCCTTCTGGTTCCTGTAAATACCAAGGCAACATTCTTCTTTTATGACTTTTATCTTGGAAGGATTTGATCCTTATTTTAGTAAATGAGGAAAGAAGAAAGTCAGTAAGGCCGAGATGATGATACTGGGCAAACAGCGCAGCCTGGATGTGGTCTGCACTTACCGTTAGAAGAAGCATAGAGCGCTTTTAGGAAATAGCCACAAATGTTCAGTGTCACCAGCTGATTTTTTTCGCAGTGCAGAACTTCTATGTTGTTGAAAACCATAGCATCTAGATCAGCAAGTTTATTGTCTCGCAGGTCAAGCTGGGTGACATGCGGCACAAAGTCCACTTCATCTGCTATAAGCTTTCTGAGTATGTTCAATCTTAAGGAGGAAGGACACAAACATGAGCTACTTAACCACAATACTATAAATAAACTGCTGAACCCATATAGTATGAAGTGATGAGACAGGACTCAGTTCTCCCTGTATTAAAGCTCCCCCTGCCATCTTCAATTTTAGCATCTGCCTTGTTTAACTGGCAAGATACACTAGTTATTTTTAGCTATAATTCTAGAAGTCTGAGCCTTTATGATATATTTCAAAACACAATTTGAAACACTATTTAGGTCATGAAGGCTAGAAGGGAGGGAGCAAGTGTATTGATTTTACCTAATTCACTTCAAGAGAAGAAAAAATATCCACTTAGGCACTTACTTCCAAAGAAAGAGGCTGTAGTACAGATAGCATACTGGAAAGAACATGGGAAACAAACCCAGACATACTACTGCACTGGCTCCCTAGAGGAAGAGACAAATGTAAAGAAAAGTAGATGGGCAATCATAAAGGACAGAATCAAGGACAATGACCTCAAGCCACATATCGAATGGGAACACCAGAGATGGAAATGTAGGTACAGGGATTCTTTATTCTCAGCATCCGAACTGATAGCCAAAGCTATTTCCATACAGAGACTACTACTCAAAGAGCAAAGTGGAGAAGACACTGAACACTGGCACCCAGGATTTGAGAAATCATAAAAGGAAGCATAGGAAGATGGCAGCATGACAACTACTGGACTGAGTGAAGTTATTGCAGATAAGCAGTGAAAGACAAGCAGCAATGGATCAATATGAAAAAGATATGAAATCAATATAACAAATATAAATTTAGTGTCCACTGCAAGAAAACAGATGAAAACATCACTTCTTGGTGCCAAGGAAGTCTACACCTCCTTTGGAAAGAAACATCTCTCTCCCAAGGTGAGAAAGCTCCAAGCTTGTGTACTTGATAAAAGGCATTGTTATTATGCATGGAGATCAAACATTCTACGGGGTTTCTGCTCTTCAATAAACAAAATAGGTATGCATACAAACGATCAAGAGAACTATCATAAAGCCACTGACCAAAACACAAGGATGAGTGACAGCAGAGCAAGAATCTGTCAACAACCAAGGGTAGCACATAGTGTCTTCAAATGTCCCTAAAACGATGCTTAAAAACATCATTCCTTCTTTCCTTGTTCTAGGTTCAAAGATTCAAAATTTGGCCTTAACCCAGAAATGTGCCTATTTCCAAATGCTCACTAAACTATCAGAATGTGCACGATGGATAAAAACAAGCCTTATTTTTGAGAAAACAGAACTGAAAGAATTTAAAGAATGTTTTATGTTCTTCCCAAAATTACACTTTGAATAACCATGATAGTATTATCTTCATTTTATATAGCAACTCACCTACCTACAAGTCACTGTATTGGTACCAAGATGATCAAAAACTCTGTTTTAATAAGGACTTAAAAAAGTCTATGAGGAAAGGAAAGGTGGCATTCCTGTGTGTAGAAGAGCAGCTTGAAGGATTATCTTCTAGCTCTAGGTGGAGAACCCAGAGCAACAGTCACCTCCTATCTGCAAAATGAGAAAAACATCTTTCCTATTCTTCAAAATAGTTAAGAAAATGAAAGAAATACCTGTGCTCCAGTTCTGGGTACACTGTGAAGGGCTGTGGTCATGATCATGGCAAGGACAGGATGATGACCTCTGGCTTTATATTGATCAGAGTAACAAGATGAAGTGCTTTGCACTGTTCCACAGGAGAACTATGAGTATGTGATGATATTGTAGCAATGTACAAAATACAGAGAACCTACAAAGCAGGTGCTATTGAGAAGGAAGCACCCATCTGAATCCCAAGGGTGTGGAGAGCTGGGAATAGTAGTTCACAGGAAGTGGCACTGTGGCTTCCAGATCAAAGAACAATGCAGTTTGTGACTTTCAAGCGTGCTACAAGCTAAGTGGAAGGAGTAGTAACATGGCTGGCTATATTCATGTTCTCCTCCATTCAAAGTACTTAGCAAGGGCTTTACCTACTATATACTAACACTGTGAGATCATGGATAAGTAAGAACATTGCCTAGCAGGCCACAAGAAAGGGCTGTTTTCTAAATTTCTAAGTAATCACAGAACACACAAGCACACAGCTTCTATCACATGACTTGCTACTCAAATCTACCACTTTCATCGGCTGTTCTTCCTGTGTAACCAATCTGTCATATAGTGTGTGAACACAGCATCAATGTCAAGTCACCACACATTTCTTTCTTTCTTTCTTTCTTTCTTTCTTTCTTTCTTTCTTTCTTTCTTTCTTTCTTTCTTTATTTATTTATTTATTTATTTATTATGTATACAATATTCTGTGTGCATTTGTGCCTGAAGAGGGCACCAGACCTCGTTACAGATGGTTGTGAGCCACCATGTGGTTGCTGGGAATTGAATTCAGACCTTTGGAAGAGCAGTCAATGCTCTTAACCGCTGAGCCATCTCTCCAGCCCCACCACACATTTCTAAAACATGGTTTCTATCTCACTGTGGAAGAGCAGCAAGGAACGGCTTCCCAGGCTGTGCTGGAGAATACACTGAGCAGCTCTAAGACAGATCCTCTCGTGCACAGGACTTGTATGCTAGTGGGGTGGAAGCAGGTAAAAGCTAGGAAAACTTAAGACTACTTCACAGATATGGGTGAGTATATAAAAAAGCAAAACTAAGGATAAATGGTCCACTGGCAGCTGAATGAAACTGGTCCCAAGAAGACAGAGGGCTAAGCAAAGTTGAGGAATGATTGATTATACAGAAGAATGCCTTTGTAGAATATTGTTTTAAGTTGTATTGCTTTTGTTTATGCTGCATTTGCTTAATTCTGTGAAGCTGGAATTCTTTGTCTAAACCACCTGATTGGTCTAATAAAGAGCTGAATGGCCAATAGCAAGACAGGAGAAAGGATAGGCGGGGCTGGCATGGAAAGAGTATAAACAGGAGAATCTGAGGAGGAAGAAGGGAGAGAACAAGGAGAGTAGGACATTAAGGGCCAGTCACCCAGCCACAGAATAAGGAAGATCTACAGAAGTAAGAGAAAGTTGAAAAGTCCAGAGGCAAAAGGTAGATGGGTTAAATTAAGAAAAGCTGGCTAACAGCAAGCCAAGCCAAGACCAGGCATTTATAAGTAATAATAAGCCTTGATGTGTGATTTATATATATATTGAGTCACTGAAAAAAAAGAGACCTAAATTCTGAGATATAAAATTATATATTAAACAACTCAGAGTTAATAACATTATGCTTGTAAATAAATTTAACCAGACAAAGCGTTGGTCCCTGTCCCATTCTAAAAAGTTCTCCAATTCAGATAAATTACAACTATTTCTATTTGCTAAATTAAGATTCTAGTCCTGCACACCATTTTTCAAGTTAGGAAAGCCAGCCTTCTTTAGTGTGAGGAGAGATGAAGCCAAGCAACTCTCCATTGGCAGGATGTGTGGTCCACAAGCCAAACCACATAAGTGGGAAGAAAGGGAGCAAATAAAGGCTCTTTACTGAATGAGCTTCAGAAGAAAAGTAGGTACCAAAAGAAGGACAGACCCACTTCTACAAACAGAGTGAAGACGCCAAGAAAGACGTTGAGCAGGCTTCAGGAGTGGAAACAGGCCTCAGTCGGGTAACAACTGAACATAACCCTTTACTGGGAGTATTAGGCAACTCAACTCAATTCTCTCCACAACTTCACGAATTATGCTCTATTATTAATTGTAATTTATAAATCAGAAGCAGAAGCATAGAAATTAACTCGCTCAAGATTTACTATGGCCAACAGGCATCAACTTCTGGTTAATGGGGGGAATAATTTAGTTGAAAAAGTACCAAACTGAGCAAGCTAGCACTAAAGACTCAGTCCTATACATTGTTTTGTAAGAAGTCGAGTCCATAACAGGCTCTTTTCTTTTAAAAAGATAAAACTTAAAAATCTTCCTCCTTGGGCACATAAGAGATAGCTCAGCAGTTAAAAGCACTTGCTTGCCTTTGCTGAGGACCAGGATTGAGTTCCTAGCATCTACATGGCAGCTCATAACATCATTTCTAGGGGACTCGACACCTTCTTCTGACATCAGTGGGAACTGGCGTGTACGTGGTACATATGTGTATTCAGGCAGAACACTCATACACATAGAATAAAATAAATAAATCTTTAAGAGAATGAAAACATGGATCCTCTTGCGTAAGGTAGCTCAGTGATTAAAAATCACTAGCTCAGTGGTGCAGGCACCTGCCTTTAATCCCAACACTCAAGAGGCAGAAGCAGGTGAATTTCTGTGAGTTCAAGGCCAGCCTGGTCTACAGAGCGAGTTCAAGGACAGCTTCCAAAACTACACAGAAAAACACTATCTTGAAAAAACAAACAAGCAAAAAACCCAAAAACAAAAAAGAAAAAACCCAGTAGAACCTGACCTTCCAAAGGCTGATGACAAAGCACCCATGGGCAGCAAGGACAGTGCCAAGGCTTCTAGTTGGGTTTCAGAGTGGTTAGACTAAAATGAAGGCTCTCTGCTTTTATGAGGGATCAGAGTAGAGGGGGCAGCTAACCTTGTATCTGATTGGAGATTAATAACAGAATTTATGTTTTGTGAAGAATGATAAGCAAAACTCTGAGCCACTTGAATGGACAGAGAAGAAATTAAAACATTTTAATTTAATACGTACATTAAGTTAAGGAAAAACAAACAAACAGAAAACAAGAGATGCTCCACAGTATCAAATGTCTCAGACTGGGAACAATGTCCACCATGCTCTCGATGATTTCCAGTTTATATATAGAGTCCTCTGCTCCAGTGCTCCCATATATTCATGCGAATTAAAACTGGATTCAGGTTCACAAAACCAAAGTGGGATTTTTTTAAAGCAAGCTTCAGGGAAGAAGAAACCCCCATAATTCGTCATTTCTTCCCTCTGTGGACTAGTTTACCCAACAATACAAGCCAATCACTCAAACGAGATGCATTTCTCAAAAGAGGTTACCGTAGGTCCACGTGTTTAATATGAGGCATTCTTCTTAAAGCCTGTAGTCTGAGGGTCTCCATACAGTTCCCAGCCATACAGAGCTTATCCACAGCAGTCAACTTCTCCAATACCTCCGGGACGTCAGTGAATTCATTAAAGGAAAGACCCAGATAGCTGAGCTGGTGCATGTTCATCAACTCGGCAGGAAGAGACTGGAGAAAATTCCCATCCAGCAAAAATGTCTGCAGGCTATCAAAGAAGACATAACAATTACACAGAAAAATGTACATTTTCAACATACAAGTTCATGAAGATTGCATTACTGTAACGCTGCAAAATGCATAAGGACAGGCAGAAGGTAACAATGAACAAGGGGGACAAAATTGGAAATAAGGATCTTAACCTTCGATTAAAATGGGAAATGTTACCTACTTCCTCAGCTTGCAAAGGTCTACATGGGGAAGTATGCTAATTGCAATACAAATCTGCCCCAATATGCACTTATTTTTTCTTAAAATTAATTTCTAATACTTCAGAAAATGAAAACTCTCTTATGTTTGGATATACTGATTCATAGGAACTGCAGTTTAAAACTATATTTTAGTTTTTTACAAGCCTTTGAAAAAGTAAAGTCCTAACAAGTGACCTCTACACACTACTCATGCCTTACTGCTAGATGTGAGGCCAGCACTTCCTTGGCAAACATAACAAACTAACATAATGTGAAACTTCCACAGAGCTTCCCAGATTTCCCCGTGGTTTAAAGTACGTACTTCTGCATAGCTCCAACAGCTGCTGGCACTTCTCGAAGAGCATTGCAAGACACATTCAGCTCTGCTAGGGTAGGAATGCTGCAGACTGCTGATGGAAAGACTCCTAAGTGGTTATTGGAAAGGTTAAGGCTCTTCAGCTTGGTGAACCTATCACAGGAAGACAGAAAGAAGAAACAAATGTCACAAGTGCACAGCATAGCCTGGAGGATACTCCCACTCTATTCCCGCATCTAACTGAGGTAGAACTCCATCTCTTCAAGGCATAGGGAGTAGCAAAGTGCAGAGTGAATCGGACCCAAAGGCCAGTGTTTTACCTAATATATAAACATATATCAGAAAGCCTTGCTATTGTAAAATCAGGTTGACTGAGGAATAAGTTCTACCGGAACAACTTTTTAAACTCCATTGTTGGTGTGGGAGGTCCTTCTGTCTATGTGTTGCTTTCAATGGTTACTGAGTAAAGAATCTGCCTTGGCCTTTGATAGGGTAGAATAGAGCTAGGCAGAGGGGGAAGAGAACTAAACTGAATGCTGGGAGAAAGAAGGCAAAGTCAGAGAGATGCCATGGTGTTGAAGGAGCTGCGGGCTGTGTTCCTGCCACCCGGCTCCCAGCTGCCTGGCTAGCTTATGCCCCGAAATAACAACACACAAACTGTATTCTTTTAAACACTGCTTGGCCCATTAGCTCTAGCCCTTACTGGCTAATTCTCATATCCCGATCAACCGATCTCTAATAATCTGTTTAGCACCAGTCTTACCGGGAAAGATTCAGCAAGTCTGACCTGGTGGCTGGCTGCATCGCATCTGCCCTGGAGAGGAGTGTGCATCTGCCTCACTTCCCCTTCCTCCCAGCATTCTGTTCTGTTTACTCCGCCTACCTAATTTTCTATCCTATAAGGGCCAAGGCAGTTTCTTTATTTAACCAATGACCTTCCTCCATCACTATGGAGCCGCCAGAGGAGAGAGACGCAAGCCACTAGCTGGAACCTTACCAGTAGGCCACGAGCCTCATGGCAAAATATAATAGAAATGCGTTAATTTAATATGTAGTAAGAATATGTTAGAGTCACTGGCCAAGTAGTGTTTTAAATAATATAATTTTCTTTGTGGTTATTTTGGGAGTTTGGGCGGCCGGATAACAAACAAGTGGCCTCCTACTACACATTGTCCTTTACACAATTAACACTCGAGTAAAGATGGTCCTGAGGAGCCAGAACAAGCCAAGCTGGGAAACACGGATTTCTGTGGCTTCAGACAAGTCCAAAATTTGTTCTTCTCACCTCCAACCCCAACCTAGTACAAGAAACAATCAAAGCCCGTTTCCTAGATGTCCAAGGCTCTGTAATGACAGATTTAGGAACCAGTTACCACCATCCCCCAATTCCACACAGCACTTTCTGTTGCTGCCCACACAGCCTTCTCAAGACCTCTTCTCGCTTCATCTCGATGACATTTCCTTCACAGAGCCCCTCCTAACTCTCCTTAGTCCCCTTTCCTAAGACTGACACCCCCAGCCTGTGTTTTCCTTGTCTTCTTCTTGCACTACAGTCACTTTCCGTGGAAATCTCACCGCTACCTCAACAGTTTGCTCAATCCAATCACAACCGTCTCTGTTTCAAGCCATTTACCTCTTCCACCAAAAACTAAACTTACCAAATCTTTATCCCACCCCAACATATCTTTTCATCTGCTCTATTTCTGGTGAAATCCTTTAATTTTCTCAGTTGTCCAAGCAACTGCAGGAACTATTTCTAATTCTCACGCTTGTGTACATTTGCATCACCTCTTCATATGAGACGACAATCAGTTAATTGTTTCAGAATCTTCTCCCAGAAGGTTATACTTTTGCCAGGAGCAGCTATATGATCACATGACCTATCTACTGAAATTTATAGCAATAAAGCTGTAGTCCAAAAGAAATGCAGTTATTCAGCATAGAAAACTGATAATGTACCTACTGAACAAAGCCAACTGTTACCATGGCTTTTAAATAACGGTTATCTTACTGGATGCATGGATGTAGCTGGGCAGTGGTGGCAAATATCTTTAATCCCAGCACTCGGGAGGCAGAGGCAGGTGGATTTCTATGAGTTCAAGGCCAACCTGGCTTAGTTCTAGGACAGGCCCCAGAGCTACAAAGAAACCCTGCCTCCCCCCACCTCAAAAAATTGTTTAACTGAATTGCCATTTTAAGTTATTTTAATATTGTACTTTGATCCATTAGAATTTCAAAAAGATTGTTTATTCTGCTTAGATACATCTTCTCCAATATAAGAAGAGCGGATAGGCTCTGCTATTCAAAGTACAGTGGTTAGCAAAGGATGCTCGGGGCCCTCCTAAGAAGTTTCTCACTAAATCCCAAGGTCAAACTATTTTTACAAATAAAAAATTCCAACTTGCTCTGTGCTCCTTTTGCTTTTTCAGGTATTGAACAGACTGTACAAATTGACCATCCTTGTGAAAGCACATCTACTGAAGGCAGAGAATCCAGACAGAAAGTCACAGATTTGCAAAAGCAGAAAACAATGACATCCATGTTGATATTTGTGTTATGTAAAATGGTTTCCAGTTCCTTGACCCTTCCCCTTACCAGCTGCAGCACCCGGGAAAGTGGGCCCTGTACTTGGGCAGCACAGTAGAGCTGACTGTTGGCGAAGGTGTAGGTGAGTCAGCCCCGATGTGGTGACAAGGGCAGAGGGGGATGCCCTAACACAACACCCACACCACTGTCCATCAAGGCCTGAGGCAAGAGTTCGAGCTGGCTCTGGGGTCTCAAGAGCTCCCTATCCTTCATCAGCTGCAGCATTTGGAGAGTGGCCCCTACACCTCACCTGGGCAACAGAGTAGAGCTGGCCCTGAAGGCGGAGATTTGAGAG
Organism: Microtus pennsylvanicus; assembly: GCF_037038515.1. NCBI lineage: Eukaryota > Metazoa > Chordata > Mammalia > Rodentia > Cricetidae > Microtus > Microtus pennsylvanicus. The sequence goes on from NC_134588.1 coordinate 5,497,550, forward strand.
AACCCACCCTTAGGACTCAAAAGCAGAAGAACTGGCCCTGCCCCTTGCTCTCTCTGCAAGGGTGAATTCTCCAGGGCACTGCAAGAGAGCTCACCCTAGTGGTGAGGACCTGGTCCAAAAACCAGAGCCCTGTATTGGTCCAATGCAACATTCACCCTATCTGTGATCTACTGGAGCACCAAGGGTGGGGCTGGGGATGGGGTGGGGATTGGTTCTGCAAACCCAGGGATCTCCACAACACAGGGCAGCAACAGGATGTCCAGGAAAAGCCCCAGTGAGGGCCCAGCATTGGTGGTGTAGGAGAGACCAGGGGCCTCAAACCAAATCAATTATTCTTTATTGTGAACGCCTACATGTAAAGATGTATGGATGGATAAAGGGATTTACTGTGTGATTTACTGTGTTACACTGCAGCTTCCATGACAAGATTTTCTCCTTCCATTTTTTTCTCTTAAATTTTATTTTGTTTGGTTTGGGGAGGGGGCAGGATTGGGATGCATTGTGTGAAAACACAAAAAATAAAAAGAAAGTAAAAAATTGGTTTTCATTTTAAAAAGTCAATATTATATAAACTTTGGGGTTTTTGTTATTGTTGGTTTTTCGAGACAGGGTTTCTCTGAGCTTTGGAGCCTGTCCTGGAACTAGCTCTTGTAGATCAGGCTGGCCTCGAACTCACAGAGATCCACCTGCTTCTGCCTCTCAGGTGCTGGGATTAAAGGTGTGAACCACCAACACCCATATATAAATCTGTTTTAATTTCTAATTAATTAAAATATAAAGTTTACATAAAGGAAGTCTACTGCTCTGATGTTCTTCAGTTTGTTTTTTTTTAAACATTTATTTACTTTATTATGTATACAATATTCTGTCTGTGTGTATACCTGCAGGCCAGAAGAGGGCACCAGACCTCATTACAGATGGTTGGGAGCCACCATGTGGTTGCTGGGAATTGAACTCAGGACCTTTGGAAAAGCAGTAAGTGCTCTTAACCGCTGAGCCATCTCTCCAGCCCTGTTCTTCAGTTTTTGAGATAAACTACAGAACACCACTCAATATGATGTGCAGACAATTTTTTTCTCTCATTAACTATGTCCCAAATATTGTATAAGATATACTCATGCTAAAAACTAATCATCTATAACTCAACTTTAACTGGTACTTGCTTCATCCCTTTTCCCCCTCAGATATGGTGGCTTTTCCTCAGATAAAACCACTGTTCCCATTCAAACAAAATCATGGCCCTCTTTCTAGATGCTTCCCACATTTGGTGAGAACAGGGTACAGCTTGAAATTTTGCACACTATTAAATTGAGAATTTAAAAAAGAAGATCTTCTGGGAAGGAAATTCATCTGCTAGACATATAGCTTTCCAGAAAGTGGAGAACAAAGATTACAACATCAGTGAGTGTTCAAGAGGGGAACCAGAAGGCCTGGCTTTGGGAGAAGATAAGAACGCAAGGCAAGGTAAAACTTACTTATGCAAACAAATGTACTAGAATTCTATCACTACTGAGAATAAACAAAAGAGTAAAAGAGTCAAAAGCAGCTGACATGCTTAAATGGAAAGGTGGCTCTTAAGAGGTCTCAACTAAATGACAGATCCTAGAGGACTTAGGAAGTAACAATGATCCCTAGGGGCCAAGCATCCTCTAAAGAACTCCGAACAAGGCTACACCTAACAGGTCCATTGAATGGACCACACATTCAAATACATGAGTCTATGGGACCATACCTGTTCAAACCACCACAGGTATACTGATTAAACAAAATTTATCACTAAAATTATTTCACCTGTTTCATTTGTGCTTCTCATAATGCAGATGGCCAATGAGTTATTTAATATGGAAAAGGAATAAAAAGCAAGATCTCAAATTCCCCACCCAAATGATATGCTTCCAGAGCTTGTGAGGGTCTCTTCCCTGGTCCTACCCTCTCTCCTACACATGCGCCACAGGCTCACAGTACAGCATCTGGGCTACAGTGTGACACTCATAAGGTAAGAAAAGGAACTAGAGATGAGATGCAGTGTAGGCTGCTGCTATACACAGGTACACCCAGGGCTTGTACGGGTCGAATCTGCACTGTGTTTTCCACGTTATGGAAGGAACATATTTCACCTTTTTCTAGCTGGACTATAATTTAAACATCCAAATACATAGCTTGTGAACCTCTACTTACATTCTTCTAGAGCTGTGAACTGTAGGAGCTAACTCTGATTGACAAGTACTTTCACAAGTCCCTTCTCACCACATCTCACATGGCCTGGCTCATCCCTGAACAGCCAATTCCCAAAGAGGGTGAGGGATAAAAAAGCACAGTGAGAGTAAAGATTATTTATTTCGAAAAATTCAAGTTACTATCCAAAATACACCAACAATAAATTTCTCTTGTTTCAGCAACTCTGACACTTAACTTTCCTAGAGTTAGCTTTCTGCATATGCAGAAACAGATTATAGCACTGTAGATTCAAAACTCCTGCTAGAAAAAGATCACAGGAGTTTTCGCATAGAATGCATAGAACACATATACCTCTGCTACTCACAGTGGTAATAAATACGCACAGACAATGAACATGTTCTGGGAGACAGAGATGAAAATGACCAGCTACCTTTTCATCATTTTGCTCACTTAAAAAGAAAGAAAAGGGACTAGAAATCACAACATCCTACAACACAATACAGTATAAAGTGCTAAGCTCAAGAGGCTGGAGAGATGTCACAGTGGTTAAGAGCACTGCTTCTGCAGAGGACTGCTGCTCTTTCTAACCTCTAGTCCTCCAGGACTCCATAACCCTTTTCATTCCAGAACAGGCATAAGTACAGACGAGCACACACACAGAAAAATAAAATAAATCTTTACAAAAGACTTTAATGTCAGATAAATAATGTGTATATAAAATCAGTTCTAGAATAACACTAGCTGATTTGTAAGGAAAAAGTTAAACATGAGCATTTGGCAAAATAGTTTTTTTTAAATTAATTAATTTATTTATTAAAGATTTCTGCCTCCTCCCTGCCACCGCCTCCCATTTCCCTCCCCCTCCCCCGATTAAGTCCCCTTCCCTCAAGAGCTCAAAGAGCAATCAGGGTTCCCTGACCTGTGGGAAGTCCAAGGACCACCCACCTCCATCCAGGTCTAGTAAGGTGAGCATCCAAACTGCCTAGGCTCCCACAAAGCCAGTACGTGCAGTAGAATCATAAACCCATTGCCATTGTTCTTGAGTTCTTAGTAGTCCTCAATGTCCGCTACATTCAGCAAGTCCGGTTTTATCCCACGCTTTTTCAGACCCAGGCCAGGGGCCTTGGTGGGTTCCCGATAGAACATCCCCATTGTCTCAGTGTGTGGGTGCACCCCTCGGAGTCCTGAGTTCCTTGCTCGTGCTCTCTCTCCATCTGCTCCTGATTTGGACCTTGAGATTTCAATCCAGTGCTCCAATGTGGGTCTCTGTCTCTGTCTCCTTTCATCGCCTGATAAAGATTAATATTCAGGAGGATGCCTATATGTTTTTCTTTGGGTTCACCTTCTTATTTAGCTTCTCTAGGATTGCGAATTATAGGCTCAATGTCCTTTATTTATGGCTAGAAACTGAATATAAGTGAGTACATCCCATGTTCCTCTTTCTGGGTCTGGCTTACCTCACTCAAGATAGTGTTTTCTATTTCCATCCATTTGCATGCAAAATTCAAGAAGTCCTTGTTTTTTACTGCTGAGTAGTACTCTAATATGTATATATTCCATACTTTCTTCATCCATTCTTCCATTGAAGGGCATCTAGGTTGTTTCCAGGTTCTGGCTATTACAAACAATGCTGCTATGATTATAGTTGAGCACACACTTTTGTTGTATGATAGGGCCTCTCTTGGGTATATTCCCAAGAGTGGTATTGATGGGTCCAGGGGTAGGTTGATCTCGAATTTCCTGAGAAACCGCCACACTGCTTTCCAGAGTGGTTGCACAAGTTTGCATTCCCACCAGCAATGGATGAGTGTACCCCTTTCTCCACAACCTCTCCAGCAAAGGCTATCATTGGTGTTTTTGATTTTAGCCATTCTGACAGGTGTAAGATGGTATCTTAAAGTTGTCTTGATTTGCATTTCCCTGATTGCTAAGGAAGTTGAGCATGACCTTAAGTGTCTTTTGGCCATTTGAACTTCTTCTGTTGAGAATTCTCTGTTCAGCTCAGTGCCCCATTTTATAATTGGGTTGATTAGCCTTTTACGGTCTAGTTTCTTGAGATCTTTATATATTTTGGAGATCAGACCTTTGTCAGTTGCGGGGTTGGTGAAGATCTTCTCCCAGTAAGTGGGTTGCTTTTCTGTCTTAGTGACAGTGTCCTTTGCTTTACAGAAGCTTCTCAGTCTCAGGAGGTCCCATTTATTCAATGAGGCCCTTAATGTCTGTGCTGCTGGGGTTATACGTAGGAAGTGGTCTCCTGTGCCCATGTGTTGTAGAGTACTTCCCACTTTCTCTTCTATCAGGTTCAGTGTGTTCAGACTGATATTGAGGTCTTTAATCCATTTGGACTTGAGTTTTGTGCATGGTGATAGATATGGATCTATTTTCATTCTTCTACAGATTGACATTCAGTTTTGCCAGCACAGTTTGTTGAAGATGCTCTCTTTTTTCCATTGTATACTTTTAGCTCCTTTATCGAAAATCGGGTGTTCATAGGTTTGTGGGTTAAAGTCAGGGTCTTCTATTTAATTCCATTGGTCGACTTCTCTGTTTTTCTGCCAATACAAAGCTGTTTTCAATACTGTAGCTCTGTAATAGAGTTTGAAATCAGGGAAGGTAATGCCTCCAGACAATCCTTTATTGTATAAGATTGTTTTGGCTATCCTGGGTTTTTTGTTTTTCCATATAAAGTTGATTATTGTCTTCTCCAGATCTGTGAAGAATTTTGATGGGATTTTGATGGGGATTGCATTGAATCTATAGATTGCTTTTGGTAGAATTGCCATTTTTACTATGTTGATCCTCCCAATCCAAGAGCAAGGGAGATTCTTCCATTTTCTGGTGTCCTCTTTAATTTCTTTCTTCAAAGACTTAAAGTTCTTGTCAAATAGATCTTTCACTTCCTTGGTCAGAGTTACCCCAAGATATTTTATGCTATTTGTGGCTATCGTGAAAGGAGATGCTTCTCTGATTTCCCTCTCTGCTTCCTTATCCTTAGTGTATAGGAAGGCAACTGATTTTTTGGAGTTGATCTTGTATCCTGCCGTATTACTAAAGGTGTTTATCAGCTGTAGGAGTTCTTTGGTGGAGTTTTGGGGGTCGCTTATGTGTACTATCATATCATCTGCAAATAATGAAAGCTTTACTTCTTCCTTTCCAATACAAATCCCCTTGATCCCCTTATTTTGTCTTATTGCTATTGCTAGAACTTCAAGCACTATATTGAAGAGGTATGGAGAGAGTGGACATCCTTGTCGTGTTCCTGATTTTAGTGGGATGGCTTTGAGTTTTTCTCCGTTTAATTTAATGTTAGCTGTCGGCTTGCTGTAAATAGCTTTTATTATGTTTAGGTATGACCCTTGTATCCCTAATCTCTCTAAGACCTTTATCATAAAGGGGTGTTGAATTTTGTCAAATGCTTTTTCAGCATCTAATGAAATGATCATATGTTTTTTTTTTCTTTCAGTTTATTTATATGGTGGATTATATTGATAGATTTGCGTATGTTGTACCAGCCTTGCAACCCTGGGATGAATCCTACTTGATCATAATGGATAATTTTTCTAATGGGTTCTTGGATTCGGTTTGCCAGTATTTTATTGAGAATTTTTGCATCGATATTCATGAGTGAGATAGGCCTGTAATTCTCTTTCTTGGTTGGGTCTTTGTGTGGTTTTGGTATCAGGGTAACTGTAGCTTCATAAAGGAATTTGGCAATGATTCTTCTGTTTCCATATTGTGAAATACATTAAGGAGTATAGGTATTAGCTCTTCTTGGAAGTTCTGGTAGAATTCTGCATTGAAACCATCTAGTCCTGGGCTTTTTTAGGAAGGGAGATTTTTTGATAACAGTTTCTAGTTCTTCGCGACTAACAGATCTATTTAGATCGTTTACCTGTTATTGGTTTAGCTTTGGTATATGGTACTTATCTAAAAAAATGTCCATTTCTTTTGCATTTTCCAGTTTTGTGGCATACAGGCTTTTGTAGTTAGATCTAATGATTCTCTGAATTTCCTCTGTGTCTGTGGTTGGCAAAATAGTTTTCAAAAAACCTTATTTTAAACTGCCGTTTCAATTCTATTGTATTTACCCAGGCTACAGATTTGTCCTTATAACTGTTCAATATACATAAGAAGAGAATAAATACATTGAAGAGTTTAGATTAGTAAAAAAATATACATTTTAAAGATGATTGTAACAATAATTGCATAATAATAGGGGAAGGCTGATGGTTAAAAAGCTAAACATTCAAGGAAAAAATCATTAAAAATCTTATTACACTTATTACAGTGAGGGAGTATGTGTACTTGTGATGGTCTGAATGAGAACGACCCCCAAAGGCTCACGTATTTAGATACTTGGTTCTAGCTGGCAGAACTGTTTGGGAAGGATTAGAGGGTGTGGCCTTGCTAAAGGAAGTATATTACTGGGGTAAACTTTGAAGCTTCAAAAGACTCATACCATTCCCAGTGTCCCTCTCTACCAAGTGGTTGTATCTCCATATGTGAGCTTTCAACTACTGTTACAGCGCCATGCCTGCCTCATGCTCCCCATCTCTAAAGCTATGAGCACCAAGTTAATCACTCTCTTCTATAAGCTGCCTTGGCTATGTGTTTAATCAGGGAAACAGAAATGTAACCAAGACAGTTATTTTATACATACACATCTCACAGCACATAGTCTCAAGGCTAAAGAAAGTTAATTAAGTGCACAGCCCTAAATCCTTATAATGAAATTTACACCAATGTTTAAATTTATAAACTTAAAAATAGGATTAATGTCCTTATAAAAGAGGGAGGCTGAAGGGAAGACCTTCACCTCACCATGTGAGAATTTGGGGAGAAAGTACAGACTCAAAAATAAGCTCCTGCAGAGAGAGAGAGAGAGAGAGAGAGAGAGAGAGAGAGAGAGAGAGAGAGAGAGAGAGAGAGAAGAAGAAGAAGAAGAAGAAGAAGAAGAAGAAGAAGAAGAAGAAGAAGAAGAAAAAGAAAGAAAGAAAGAAAGAAAGAAAGAAAGAAAGAAAGAAAGAAAGAAGAAAAAAGATAAGTAACCTCCCAATAAACACCAAATCTACTGGTATATTGGCCTTAGGCATTCCAGCCTCTACTGAATTATAAACAATAAATTCATGTCGCTTTCCAATTAGTCATTGTGTAGGAAGGACCAGAACTGTGGTCCAATTTCAACACAAGGAGTGAGCACCCGAGTCTCGGATCCACTGTCACTTAGAGGAGCGATCACTGGAGACACAGAACCCACTGCACCAATTGGAGGAAAAGATGTGCAGACAAAGTAAGAATATGCTAGAAAACAAGAAGAGCAACGTGGCACCCCAAATACTAGTGTCTCTATAGCAGCAAGACTAGAACACCCCAACACAGATGAATCAGAAGAAAACAACCTAAAAATAACTTTAGGAAGATGTTTGAGGCCCTTAAAGAGAAAATAAAAAATTCCTCAAGAAAGAGGAGGAAAAGACAAACAAAAAACTGGAAGAAATCAATAAATTCCTTAAAGTAAACAAAGAAAAAGCAATCAGAGAAGTGAAAGAAACGATTCAAGACTTGAAAACCAATTACTCATTGTAAGGTATAATACTAGAACAGTCAGAGCAGACTAAAATACTGGGCATTGTCCTAATTTCAGGTAGTTTTTTTTTTTAAATCAAGAATAGAAGAGGACTCTGAAGTTGTCTTATTTCCCAATGTCACAGGTAAAATGCTATGAGAAAGTTGTGTGACTACTGGATACAGCCTTGACATCTTTCAACATATCACCATTAAGAATTCAATAGAATTCTACCTGTACATGTTATAAGAACTAGCAGTCACAATTCTTAGCCACAGGTCAAAGGAAGTATTGTAGAAAAGAAAATGCTACCTCTTCACTCATTTTCTCCTATCAAGCCAACAGGGATGCTTTTTCAAATACCTTTTTTTTTTTTTTTTATAGAAGTCAAATCCAGACTAGTGTTCCCAAACTTCCAAAAATATGAAGACTGACTTCACTTTCCAAAGCAAGCAGTCTACTTCAGAAAAATAAAAGTAGCCCATGCCCATTGGTCCATCATCAGAGTACAGAGGGGGAAATAAACATGTACAGAGAACCTAATGAAGAATAATCTTAGCCAATAAAATGACACTGTATGATGCAGTGTTACAGCACAACATTAAACAGACAACATCGGGCAATGCGAGAGTTTAGACTGTTTGACTTACAAGACACTCCAAGGCACATTTTTGCTCCTCAGTACTGGCAGAGGAGTGTCCAAGCACTGGACAGACTCCAAAATTTTCAGAGACAAGATCAGGAGCTTGCTCATTACAAGCAATCTTGACATCCCATTCAAGGTAGGTACCATAAAAGCCCCATGTATAACGAAGTGCAATTACTTGTTAGGAATGGGTCTCAAGCGCCAGGTGCAGAGTGGGGTCAGGGCAGGCTAGTGGAAGGAAATGGTAATCGCACTACGGGTCAGGTTGGTGGCAGTTCCTGATGTGCATCCCTTACTCTATTTACATCCTAGCAGCACGGACACTGGAAAGGAAATGCCCAAAGTGCTAACATATGAAAGGGTGCTGCCTATTAGTCCACGCCATTTTAAGTCCTTAGCTGTTCTTTCTGCAGCTTCACAGACATAACTAAAAAGTAACAGAAAGGAAAACTTGCCCTCAAAAACTACTACTGCAGAGACAGAGCAGTCATTACTTTTGTCCCTTCTCCTTAAATCCAGGGCAACACCGCCATGCAAATGTGTTACTGTCTGTTCTGGCTAGTTTATGTCAACTTAAGAAGGGAGCCTCAACTGAGAAAATGCCTCCATAAAAGCAGAATACAGGCAAGCTTGTAAAGCATGTTGTTAATTAGTCATAGATGGGAAAGGGGACAGCCAACCAGAGCTAGTGGTCTTGGGTTCTGCTCCATGGAAAGCAAGCCAACAAGTCAATAACTCCTCTATGGCCTCTGCATCAGCTCCTGTCTCTAGGTTCCTGTCCAGCTTGAGTTCCTGTCCTGACTTCCCTCAGTCATGGTGTTTCATCACAGGACAGTAACCCTAACTAAGACACTGTCTATACTTAGTTTTAAAGAAAATTTTTAAATTAAATTTTGAGGTATAATCTTTGTGACTACTCCCTTAAGCTAAAGGTATTTAGATCCACAAACCAGAAGAGTAATTAGCTTCTTCCACTGATTAGAAATGTTAAAACACACCAATTTATGTACACAATATTTCTACTATTATTTATCAGCTATATGAGTGTGCAAAACAGCAACCCCACAGCTGCAAGCTTATTTCATTCTGGCTTCCAAGGAACTACTTAGGAGCAAATAAGCCCCACAGTACATGAAGTGGAGCATCCAAGGGCTGGAAAGGAAAAAAAGCTAGTGTTCTACAGCGTCAAAGTTGAGAGGACTGAATAAATACAGAAGTAAGACACACAAAACTCTTCATAAACTTTTTCCTTCTGGGCTTATTTGTCAAGGTTATGAAACATCCTTGATTTTTCTAGTTTCTTAGAATTTGTTCTATCTATCTACACTCAGTAACATACTAAAATTCCTTTTGTACAAGACATGGATATATGTATTTTTACATGTTTAGAAAATAAACCAAGTAGTATGATGATTATTTCAGACATGATATTAATTAGTCTTTGTTACATATAAGTTTAATGTTTTGTCCAAGAACAAAGCACACTTATGATGGAGTGTCTGGATGTTTTTGTTTTGTGAGATCTTCATACTAGAGACTGAACCCAAGGACTCACTCATTTCAGGTGCAAACACTCAAGTGAGCCGTGGCATTTACCCTAGTAGTTCTATTTTTAATCATATCATAAGTACTCAAAGTGAGCATGACAGCAATACCCAGTGAATTGACAGAGAAAAATTAGTACTATTTTTGAACTATTTTCCCATTATTAAAACCATTTTCCATTATTATTATTATGATTATGACTATTAAAGCAGAATTTACTAGTTAAACAAGCGCTATACCAGTGAGCTATATCCTATATCCCTAGTCCATTTTCTTTAATCATTATTGAACATCACTGTGCTAGTTAAAAACAATTCAATAGGAGAAAGGACTTTCATTTCAGAGCAACAGCTCTTGTTAAAATTGTGATTTACCTACTGTGGAACATACTTTTAGAAATTAAAACTTTGACTCAATGTTAAGTCATTAAGGACTGGCTGTAAGCTTAGCTGTGGGCTTAGTCCTCACTCTGTACCAGTTCATCCTTACAGGCTCAGGTGACCTATGCATGGAGAGTTGCCAGGCTGCAGTCCTAAGAACACTCACTGGACGTGCTGCCACAAGAACGTTGCCTTTATTTGCTAACCAAAATAAGACATGCACATTACCACAGAAAACTAGAGAAGTGTGTAAAGAACAAATTATGAGCTCATCCTACTCTTTGCAGTTCCACCTCCCCTGCAAGTTCAGTTCACATCCACATCCAGATACTGATGTTCAATTTTATTGCCAGGGCTCTGTTTTAGCCATAATTCTGAAATCCAAAAGATCCTGAAGGAGAAAAAATTGAAAGTTCTGGCATTGACTCAATTGGTATCAAAGATGACCTATTGACATGAATATTCATTTGTTCTCCAGAAACCAAAACGTTCTGGTCGATCTGTCTTCAGGCCTCACTCCATGTGATATAAAAAATCTCTGATTCCAAAACCCAAATGGGCTCAAAAGTTCCTGAAAAAGGAACTGTGAATTTGTAGTTCTGAAAGTATAACTAATGGAAAAAAGAGTATAGTAATTAATATTTCAATATATGATACAAAATTTTAAAACAAAAACCTGCAAACTCATTCTTCCTATCAGCCATTCAGAAAGAGTTCTTCCACGCCTTCAATCACTGCCACCCACATCCTCCCAATTGTTTCTCATCCGAAGACAAAGATGAAAAGTCAGTTTCATCTGTATTTCTCAGTAAAACTGAACTTTTTTACAAAGGGGATTGGTATTCACAAAATGTCTCCCAAAGACACCCATATCATTTGTCCATTTTTCTAATGGGCTTTTAAAAAGTTTGAGGAACTTTGCGAGTATGATCGGCATATATTATAAATATTGCCTCCTTGTAGTTTTCATGCTGTTGAACAGTATGCGTCTTGCCGCACACTGTTTTTAAGTTCTATTGGCTCAAATTTGTTATTCTTTCCTTTATGGACTTCTTTTTTGTTTTTTCATTAAGAAGGTTTTATTTTTATTTCATCCCAGAGTGATAGAACTTACTCTGAATTTCTTTTAATATTTACTTTCAATAATTTTCATTTTTTATCTTAATTCTGGTCCACATTTACTATTTCTTTATTAGTAATTTTCAGTTAATATAATAAATTATGGAATTTTTACACACAGTGTATATTGCACTTTTCCATTTGCCCTGTCCCTCACTGGCTGCCTCTCTCCTCCAAACAGCCCCCTTTATGTTCTTATGACATCTCCTTTGTTGTAGACTGGTAGGAACAGTCTATTTTCTTTTTAGTCGCTAATTACATAAAAATCATTTACTATGTAAATCATTATTTTTTGATGCTTATTTTAAAAATTCATACACTGAGGAGAATAAGAGAAAAGCTGCTGCTGCTGCTGCTTAAATAAAACAAAGAAAAGCATGGGCAGTAAGATTTAGTTTGTGCTTTTCTGTCTTCCACGACAGATTCCCAAACCATGCTTAGCTACTGGTCTGAGAGGCCACCTTGAGGTACAAACAGTAAGGTTTCTCTTTAGGAAGACTAACCTTGGGAGGGGGCCAAAACCCTCTTTATAGTGTTTATGTATACTTGACCTCAAGGAACAATAGGTAAGCAAATGAATGAGAGAATTCAATCATCAACACACCTGACTTACCATCCATGTACTCTTGCAACTGAAGCCCTTCTTGTTGCTCTATCCAATTGGAAACTTGATCCCACAGTATGTCAGGTGTGACACAAGCAACCAACACGTACAGAACAGTTAAGGAGCAGAGAGTACTTTGCACGATAGAGGCTCATGCTCCTGGATGCAGAGGGGCTCAACAAAAAATACCTTCCGCCCCACTGTCTTCCTGGGGCTGTCTGTAATTGTGGGGACATGAAAACCTCTTGGCTCCCAAGGCCAGCATCGGCATCACTATGAATACCTCCTCAGAAGGCACGACTCATCTTCTGGTGCTCACATTACCATCACACCCCAAAGCTACTGCCCTATGACTGAACTTCCATCTCTTCTCAATTTCCTGGCACATATCAGCCCTTTACAATTCCTGAGATGGATCCATGTGGATTTATGTATGCCCTTCTGCCCCAAGAGCTGAGCAGTCCATCAGCCTCACTTCAGGAAGCACCGCCTGCCTTCTGGGGTTCAGAAGTTCACAGATACAACCATGGCAAACAATGAACTTCTCAACATCTGAGCTAAAATAAACTGAAACCACCCTATCTGTGTTCTCAACACCATAAATGACTCTTGGAGCCAGCAAAATAAACACAACACCATCTCATATGATTAGAAAACAGAAATAAATACATGAATATTTAACTTGGCTTAAATTTTAAATCTACTGTTACAAAAAGATATGTTCAAAATCTAGCAAAAGCTTTCCTGTAGATATTAAAAGCTAAGGCAGCATAGCTAAAGTAGGGGTGCATGCTCTGCACCTGCTAGTTGAGTCAATCCCCAGACCAAGCAGCTTCTAGACAGGAATTTTCTAAAGTAACAAAAGACAGAGAGATAGAATGGTCAACATTAGGAATAATTACAATCGGCCTACTGTAGTAATGGCAAATTAAAGCATTCCCTAAAAAGACATTTATATTTTAATCCTCTTTAATATTATTCAAATAAGAGAGAGCACTTACTGATCAGATCCTATAGTAGGTTAAACACACATACACACATACACACACAAGTAAGAGAGAACACTTACTGATCAGATCCTATACTAGGTTAAACACACACATACACACAAGACAGCTCAAAGGACGATGGCAAAGGCCTGGCAAGATGGCTTACAGGGTAAGGGGGATGCTGTACCAGCCTGGAGACCCCAGTTTGATCCCTGGAATCCGTGTAAAGGTGGAAGGAGAGAAACTCCACAGTTTACTCTGCTATCTAGGTGTGAGCAATTACACACAGCCTCCCTAATAATAAAAACACTCTAGATCACAAGACAGTCATTATGTGGGAAAAAAGCAGGCAGTAGATTTTAAGTATGTCATATGATTCTTTTACAAACTGACAACATAAGAATATGCTATGCTTTAAAATCTCTAAGGAACTTGCTTCTTTTCTTTATTTGCCCATGACCAAATTCTTTCTTTTTTTTTAATCAACAGACCTACCCAGCAGAAGAAGATCTAACCGCCAACACTATTCAGAAGAGGTTTCACATTAACTACTGTGCAAGTAAGACAAGTAACAATGTTAGAAGATTTCTGTACAAGACATAAAACAGACCAGCATTTCCCTTCTCAACACAAAGAGGTGAGTGTGCTTTGTTAAAAGTACAGTTGACTCATGCAAGAATATACGAGGAAAGCCAGAGACCTTCGACATCAAAGCAGTACATCCCCAAAGGAATGAGAAAATGTATATGAGCAAAAGCCACCGAGGAGAGCTAAGTCACAGGAATGCACTATGAGAGATGAGATGAGAGGCGCAAGCGTCTTATCACGGAGAAATGAAGTAAAACCCAACCCCACAAACGTCACAAAGGATAGCTCCTACGTCATCACTCACTGACAAGCTCTGAATCCTCACTGCTGACATGGACGACACAGATGAGAAAGGAGGCACGATGCTACGCTCCAGGCACTCAGAATGTCTGAGCAGAGAGCTGCAGCATATGAAGTAGAAGGTGGGAACTTAGAGAAGAGTGTTGTGCTTGCTCAGAGGGGTCTCACTGTAGGGTGCAACAGGCTGATGACTGGAGACAGAACAGCAGCATTCAGACTCCTGGCTCTGTGACCAGAGGGTCTGACTGAAGCCTGGGACAGAGAAGAGGCTCCAATGACTCCAAGAAACACCAGTGTGTGTCTAGCGTGGGTGCCTCCTGAACCTTATTTTGGGAAACACTGACATAAAGGGCATAACTACAGGGAATACTTGGGAAATAATAAGCACGCAAAATTCAAATAGAAAAGGAATGCCCAGGGCGGTAAAGTCTGGTTAATGCTTAACCACAGAGCATCTCAGCAGAGAGATACTTGTATTTATCTAGAAAAACTTTGTATTTATCACAAAAATAACACCTCCCCTTCCTGTCATCTGCCCAGAAAGAGATGGATGTGCTCCACCTTTTACACAGCCACTGCCAACAACATGCGGGCACACGCCATCATCCAAACCTTCCGTTCCCATCTGAACGGCATGTGGCAAACAGCATCAAAATTAGTTACTTAGGACAAAAACAAACTCTCTTGGGACTTTATCTTACAACAGTGACACAGGTATTGTGTGAACACTGGGAATTAAACGAGAAGGGCAGACAAAGAAACGTTCTGCTCCAGCAGTGTGCTTACACTGGCCACCAAAGGACACATTTCATAAGACATCAATAATGATGCTAAAGATGTCCCCAAGTCCTAAGTCAAAAAGACATTCACGATCCACTGCCATAAGGCAGAGCATCCGCTAGCCTGATGTACCCTAGGAGATGCAGACTGAGCAGCTACTGTTACTCTGAACAGCAACACCGCAAAGGCTGTGTGTGGCACCAGACTCTTAAAATTAGGTTAAGGCTTGGAGAAGATAGCACAGAGATTAATAAAAAACAGAAAAATGGAGTTGGGCAGAATTACATGGCTGAATTACAATCTACCAGAGGCTTTTAAAGTCACTACACTCCCCACATATTTATTCCTAAGTGGGATAAAAGTTAAAGAGCATCTGAGAAGAGGTCAATAGTTTGACAAAGTTAACACATTCTGGGTAACAGAATTCTTTTTTCTTCTGAATTTCTGTTTAGAAAGTGCTGTCTGAGAGAAAGAGAAAACGGACCATGTCTGGCAAAGCTGAGGTGGCAGAGAAAGCTGAAAGGAAGACTAAGCACGCAGGGTCCCAGAGCCCAAAGCCATCCCAAGGCTCGGGGCAGGAAAATAGAAAGCCTATGAAATGGAAAGCATCCCAAGAGGATCCAAATTCCAGCTGCAAAGCCCAGCTGTGCAAAAATCTGCAGTGTGGGTAACAGCTAACTGGAGAGGGGCATTCCAAACACTCTATGGAATTCCTTCATCACCCTGCAAGTCTCAACCCCATGCTGGGAATCTCCATTCCTCCAGCAGCATGAGGTACTGGCTATATTATTCCTTTGCATGGGTGATCCCTGTCTTCAGTGATCATCTCCAACCTTTACAACCTTTATTTACATGGAAGAGTATCCTAAGTATTACAGTCTAAATCTAGTAGATGAGCAGAACACATGTCACTTCTTGTTCCAGTTTGCAATGAGTGCTATCACCACCGAAATGACTTTCCAGAAATTACTGAAAAAGCAAAAACAATTTCTTAAACAAAGCCTGCAAATGTTAAAGTGTGGTAAGGATAATTTAATAACTTCCTACCATTGGAATGTTAAAAGCCCCCACCCACCCAAAACACGACAGGAAATGGGGTCATTTGTTTCCTATCCCATGAGGACCAAATATGTAGAAACTGAAGCAGAATTATGAGTTCCTCCACCTTGCTTCTCTACAGGGGTCACTCTGTTACATCACACCATGCTTGCCCAGACACCTTCATGGTCTCTCCCACCACTCCCCGCTCCTTTTCAGTGAATATAAATTCCACACCTACTTGGAACGAAATTCATTTCTCAAGTCTTTAATTCACTCCTTCCAAGGGAAGCAACTCTGACCTTGTTTTAGGTGATAGACTTATTTATACTACCCCAACTCTAACATACACACCTAAGGTTCACTGACATTGATAGTTAGGTACCACATTACATTGTGAACAATCAAAAGGCTTCTTTAAGGGACCACTGCCACCTTAAATAGTGCTATATATGAATTGCATTGCTCAAGGCATTTTGGAAACCTACTGTCCTTGGTGATGGGGAAACCAATAACTGAACCTTTGTACCTCTCTGCCCTCCCTCCATTCATCCCTAGGCTAGATATAAAGAGGAAACAGGGAATACAAAAGCAGAGACATTCCATCCCTATGGTCAAGAAATTTACAAATAAAAGTCAATTTAAAATATTTCTAAAGAACATAGTAAGAGGTGTGTGTAATAAAAGAGTAAGAATGTTTACAAACCAAAGGAGGAAATAAGCACACAGAACTGGAAATAACCAGACTCTCCAAATGTCTTTGGAAATATGCTTTGAAGGGGAAATGGGACAGAAGTCCAGACCTGGCTTGGGAGGGGTAAAGGCAATAGGGTGTGCATTCTAGTAAGGCAGTGGAGAGAGAACGTGAACTATTTTAGAGATTGGTAGTGCTTTTTGCTTTGCTTTGGGAGTTTTGTTTTAGTTTTTGCTTTCGAAAAACAAAAACATTATCATGCTATCCATTTAAAACTTACTTTTTTTTTCCTACTACCAATTTTTTGTTTCAAATTTCCATGTCATATTTCTTAAGTGGTCTCATTATACAGTTTTTTCCCCCATCAAACCTTCAACCAAAGAAAAATGACAAATTACCAGTTGCACTTCCTTCTACAAGTTGCCACAAAAGCTCATGGCAAAGGAGAGTGTGATCAGCTTGGAAGTGAGTGACCAGCAGCAGTTCCCACCATCCTCTCATGTGCTCATTCACAGGTACTTAATGGTCTACCTCACAGTGGAAATCACCTCTGGGGGAAGCCATTTAGGAATTCAAAGCTGAGTGAAGTGCTTAAACAGAATAAATTGTTTCTTTATGAAAGAGAATTATACTGTAATTAAAACAAAAATCAAATGTGTAAAAGTCAAGGTTATACTACTATTTCTATGCCTTTTTTTAAAACAAACTTTTTTTTCAAGCTTCTCAAAGTAACAGTATTTAGGATTTGTTTAAAAAACTCACTTATTACAGATTATTTTAAATTTTTATATCAAAAAACTTCACTTATCCTTTAATTTACCTGTGGGGTATATTTACATGAAATATAAAATGAAATAACTGGTGTCAAAAGGGAGAGATGGGATAAATATGAATTATAGCTCTATGTAGGTTTTTCTCTCTCTCTTTTTAAATTTATTTATTTATTAAAGATTTCTGCCTCCTCCCTGCCACTGCCTCCCATTTCCTTCCCCCTCCCCCAACCAACTCCCCCTCCCTCTCCAGTCCAAAGAGCAGTCAGGGTTCCCTGCCCTGTGGGAAGTCCAAGGACCTCCCCCTCCTTCCAGGTCTAGTAAGGTGAGCATCCAATCAGCCTAGGCTCCCACAAGCCAGTATGTGCAATAGGATCAAAACCCAGTGCCATTTTTCTTGACTGCTCAGCAGTCCTCATTGTCCGCTTAGTTCAGGGAGTCTGGTTTTATCCCATTGAGCCTATAATTCGTGATCCTAGAAAAGCTAAATAAGAAGGTGAACCCAAAGAAAAACATATAGTCATCCTCCTGGATATTAACCTTCATCAGGCGATGAAAGGAGACAGAGACAGAGACCCACATTGGAGCACCGGACTGAAATCCCTAGGTCCAAATCAGGAGCAGAAGGAGAGAAAGCAGGAGCAAAGAACTCAGGACCACGAGGGGTGCACCCACACACTGAGACAATGGGGATGTTCTATTGGGAACTCACCAAGGCCAGCTGGACTGGGTCTAAAACAAACTTTTATAAACTATTGCATAGAATTCTGTGAAACTGCCAGGGAATAAATTATCACACTCAAACAACAGCAACAAACAACAAATCACTACTGAAAGAAATATTGTGTAAATATCTAATGGTACACTTATCCTTTTTGTATATGCACATTCCAGTGCTATAGTAAAAATGATTCATTAATAATTCAAGTGGTTGCTCTTCCTGTAAGTGGCCAGAGGTGACCTGTGAAATGGTTCGCTACTCTCTTGACCCAGAAAACCCCACAAAATCATGCAAATCGAGAGGATCAAACCTTCGGGTTCACTTTAAAAACACCCGTGAAACGGCCCAGGCCATCAAGGGTATGCATATCCGTAAAGCCACCAAGTATCTGAAAGATGTCACTTTGAAGAAGCAGTGTGTACCATTCTGACGGTACAATGGTGGAGTCGGTAGGTGCGCCCAGGCCAAACAGTGGGGCTGGACACAGGGTCGGTGGCCAAAAAAGAGTGCAGAATTTTTGCTGCACATGCTGAAAAATGCAGAGAGCAATGCTGAACTGAAGGGTTTAGATGTGGACTCTCTGGTCATTGAGCACATCCAGGTGAACAAAGCACCTAAGATGCGCCGACGAACTTACAGAGCTCATGGCCGGATTAATCCATACATGAGCTCCCCCTGCCACATCAGATGATCCTCACTGAAAAGGAACAGATTGTTCCAAAGCCAGAAGAGGAGGCTGCACAGAAGAAAAAGATATCCCAGAAGAAACTGAAGAAACAAAAACTTACGGCACGGGAATAAATTCAACATGAAATAAATGCAGTAAAAAAAAAAAAAATTCAAGTGGTTTTCAAGTCACTTACAGTACAAATTTCTAATGATATTAAATGCTACAAAATTAACAAAATGACATGAATAAATTTAAATCTTGTGATAATAGCTGAATACTAATGGTTTCAATTCTCCCAAGCAAAAAACACAAACGGTTAGAGATGTAAAGCTAAGTTTAGAAAATTAGTTTCCATTTCTTGTGTCTTTGTACCACGCACAATGAGCTGTACAGAGAGACATAGAGAGGCTCCACTCCTTCTGCTGTAGGCCCCTGTTCTATGCTAATCTCTGTATCGCCCTCTCCAGCTTCTGACTCTCCTGCCACCTCTTCATGGCAGATGTCCACTCTCTCTGACTTTAAAACCTTTTTACTTCCCCTTCTTCAATGATCCTTGAACCTCGGGGCAAGGACTGTGATATGCATTACCATTTAGAACTGAGCACTCCACAGCCTCTTACTCTCCAGATGCTGAACAGTTGTGGGTCTCTGTATTACTCATCATCTACTAGAAAAAGAAGCAGCTGTGGTGACACATTAATTTATGTGTATAGAGATACGGACTTGGGAGGCAGAGACTGGCGGATCTCTGGGAGTTCGAGGCCAGCCTGGTCTACAAGAGCTAGTTCCAGGACAGGCTACAAAGCTACAGAGAAACCCTGTCTCAAAACTCCTCCCCCTCAAAAAAAAAAAGATACAGACTTAGGGAACAGTTAATTACTATGTGCACTGAGCAGAATAACAGTACTAGACCAGAGAACTTTGTTTGGTTGAAGTGTCACCCCAGTCCCTAACATCCTTATTCCCAAAGAGTCTGGGATGTTTGAGACCAGGCTTCACCCCAATATTTGGGTGGAAAGTTCCATCTCAGGCTGCTCCCCCCTGGGAGTTGCCTCAGTCCAGACACCATCTCCAAGAAAGCTTGCCAAAGGATGCCCCTCCCCAGAGATGCTCAAGACCACAGGCTACTTAAACTGTCCCCCAGAAAAGAAACACATGGTTTTCCAGTCTCCCTTCCCCTGCCACCCAGGAGTGCCGGCATCCATTAAACCTGGGGTTTTTCTAATTTGGTTTGATTTTGATTATTGCATCGGCGGAGAGATTTATCGGGGTGTAAAAACTTTTCATTCTTAACAATGCAGGGATCGCACTCCTGAAAGAAGCTGTGAACATGGCTTTCCTAAAGCAGATGTGGCCCGGGCTCTTCTTGCTCTTGTTTGCGCTGAACTCATTGACTAGCTTAATCACGGCACACTTACTTAAACCTTACATTATACTTTTGTGAAGTTACTAATGATTTCAAACTAAACTTCCTGTGAACTGGAAAGCCGGAGCCTCCTTTCCCACAACAGATAAGATAGGTAGCTTGTGGTCCCTCATCTGCATGAGCATACAATAGAAGGTGATCATCACGCTTCTGTACTCTGGAAAGACTTTTGCTCAGCCATCAAGAAGCTTCCTCCTGTAGCAGATGGGAATGATGACAGGGAACCACAAACCTTGGATAAGTCTCAGTACCTGTGACTCCTCTCAAAACTTCTCACTCTGCCCCCTACCCTAAACCTCTCCCTCCCAGGGGTTATGCTATCCTGCCCTTCCCCCAGCCTGATCCTTTTTGACTACTTGGCTTCTTGGTACACAAGCTGTCTTGGCTCCTGCTTGGTTCAGCTTCTGGATCTCTCTTGATCCCCTTGCTCTCTTCTCTCCTCCCCCCCCCCCCCCACCATGGTCTGGACCCTTCAAGGTGCCTCTGGCTGTGCTCTCCCTCTTCAACCATACCTAGGAACAGCTGTATTCTCACTTTCCACTCAGTCTTCATCACATCCCCCCTCCTGGAAGAGGACCTGGTAGACAGAGTGCAAGAGCCAGGAGGGAGGGAGGACACCGGGAGAAAAAGGCCCTCCAAACAAGCTAAGCAAAGCTCATACGAACTCACAGAGACTGAAGCAGCAAGCTCAGGGCCTGCACCAGGTCCTCTGCATACATACATACTATGGCTTTCAGTTTAGTATTTTTTGGGGTCTCATGAATGTGTGGACAAGTGGGACTCTGATTCCTGTGCGCTTTCTCTTGGGCTCTTTTCCTCCTCCTCTTTCTCCTTCCTTTTTTTTTTTTGCTTCATCCAACCTCAAAGAAATAGTCTTTGTTATATCATACTGTATTTTATTGGCTTTGTTGTTAGAAGCCTATACTTTTCTAATGAGAGAAAAAAGGGGAGTTTATCCAGTTGGGGAGGGGAGAAGGGGAGGGACTGGAAGAAGCTGAGGGAGGGGAAACTGTAATCAGGATATTTTATGTGAGAAAATAACCTATTTTCAAGAAAATAAGGGGGCACATTAAGTTGGGAGGCAAAAGTGGGTGGGAGAACTTGGAGAGGAACTAGAGGGGAGGTAGTAGTGGTGGATTTTATTAAAGTACAATATATGCAGGCAAGAAATTCTTAAATAACAAAATACCTTAAAACAAAAGTTAGTATTCTTCCTATGAAAGTAGCCCCACTCCAGAGCAGTCTGGCTACTGGTGCTAGCTTTGCTTCTCTATAGCACTTGACAAAGTGCAAGAGTTAGAACGAGGGCTTCCATCCATGTTTATGAATAACAGTGAGAACAAAGCAATCCAAGACAAGCAAAACATTTTCAAGTAACTTCTATTTAACACATACTTACATGCAGCAAAGAAACTCATACACATAAGTCTTTTTTTAAAAGCATGTATGCCAGCAAAGAATGAGCTTATGAAAACTGTAACTTAAAAATGTAATTAGTGATTTCTGAAGTACAAATATATATTATAATTTTTATCACTAGCATCAATATATATGTCTTTATGTGTGTGAGGGTGTTTATTACTTATTACTTTGAAAACAAATTTGAACAATGGATGTCACACAAGTACTGCATAGTAAGAAGGATCTAGTTTGAAGTCTCCTTTGTTTGTTTTCTTAAGGGCAACATAATGTCAGCCCAGCATCTCTAATGTCACAGACCAAGTCTCTTAGCCACACCTGTTCAACCTTAAGGCAACAGAGAAGAAAACAGTGCTTATATAATGTAAAATGTCATTTGATACAGGTCATTTGAGCTGGCCAATCTGGACTGCTGAGCTAAATACCAAGATAAACATTGTTTTGCTTTTAACAAGGAGTAATATAAGAAAGAAATTGGATACATGCACTCACTATATGATCCACTTATGTCTACTATATAAGCAGGTAAGATTGAGTCAGTGTCAGAGGTCAGGACAGAGATCATGAGTGCTAACAAGGGGGCAGAGAGAGGGTTGTTGTATGGTGATAACAATCTATTTCTCATATGGGCAGTAGTTAGATGGACCTGTGTATCTGGGAGGAACCCAGCAGGATACACATGCCTGTGTATGCCTGTCCTATATTTCTGTCACACACACACGGAGGGGGGCGGGGGGACATAAGGAGACATTAGATCTCATCGATTCCAGCCAAAGAGTTTATTCCCAAAGAAACTAACCCAGAGAATAACTGGTTCAAAGACATCAGGCACAGCAAACAAGAGGACTAGACAAAAATCTACATGTATAACCTTGAGATTCTGGTTCTCTTCCACACCCTCTCAATCTTGGCATGCATCATTAAGAAGCCAAAGGAAGCCTCTCACATAGAACTGACGTATCCTGAGGAAAAGATGTACTCACTGTCTTTGCTAGTTAACAGGCAAAAAGACAAATACCTATACCAGCTCCAGAAAAGGAGCAGTATCCAAGTAATAGGTGTTTGGAAGAGTGCTAAGTTCTGTCAGGAAGACCACATAAGCTAAGGAAAGAAAAAAGGAATACAAATGAAAAGGAGAGACCACTAATAAAGCCAGCATCAGAAATGTTACCACAGAACTTAAGTTCCTTAGGTGGGAGCAACAGTTCCATGTTAACATGGTAACAGTGAAACCAACTGGATCATTCAGGAAAATGGGGAAAGAGCTGTCTGTGCATGCAGCATGAGGCAGGAGGGGTGTGAGACAACAGAAGAAACAAGGCCTCACCTTCTTAAGGTAGCAAACCAGGACAGAATGTCCAGCATGGCAGTATGTGCATAGTAGTTAGGGAGATTAGAGAAAACAATAGATCCAAATGGCACAAAAGTAAAACATAGGTGGAGCACTGTACTGGAAATTTAGAGAACTATTTGTTATAAACCTTTAGCAGAATTTTAAAATTCTATATACAGCATTATTTTAATAAGGAATAAGTATACACTTTTTTAAAGCACAAAAAAGTTTTTATACATTTCATTTAGTTTTTTACAAGAAACAGGCTAACTGTAGTGGGATTCTGCACAGAATTCCAATGCCCAGGAGCTGACAGGGCAGGTACAGGGCAGTGAGGGAAGTGTGCACTCAGGAAAGCTGGAGAGGGAAATGAAGGAAGGGGTGGTACCAGGTGCGTCTGAAAGAAACAACAGTCAAGGCGGGGCCCAGATCCCACTTAACTGAGAGCCATCTGGATATGCGATCATTTCACAGATGCTGACTGTTTTGTGAATGTTCTGGAAGTGACAAGAAACTCATCTTATGTACGCTTTAATTTTGGATTACTACGGAACATTTAAGTAGAATGGAGCAAATAATGTCATCCAGGTATTTACAATTGCATTTGTCAAATGCTAACATTTTTGCCATATTCCTTAAAGAAGAAAACATCACATATTGACTGAAAACCCCTTGAGTCATTCTCTAGTCCCAGAATCTAATTTCCTCCTCAGATCATTACTAACTGGAATTTGCCTAGATATCCCATAGTCCTCACCCCTCAAATGGGCTTAGTTAAAAATGAATCCAATGCCCCTTTCTGTTCTAAGATACCAGTTGTCAAACTTAAGTACGGTATCAAAGAATATTCACAACAGTTGAAAGAACAACTAAAGCACTCTCTTAGGGATTGGGCCTAGGGTGTGATGAGGCAGAGAGGAGAAAAATTAGAACAAAGTATGAAGACGCAAAGGTCCGAAGAAATGGTGCAATGAAGTCTATTTGTGCACTAACTTTAAAATGTTAAATTTTAAAGAATACTATCTTATTTTGCTATTAAATATACAGATTTTACAATAAAATTGGTTTGATTTTTCTTTCTGGGTGTTAAAAACCATAAATATATAATCAAAATGACTGGTTAGCATGGCATTTTCTCTAACCATATCAGCCACTTAAAAAGATATGAACCCAACTGCTCCTTGAGCATAGCTACGTCCTTTTCCAGTACAGTCTCTACATGCACTAATGAGGTGGTTCATTCCCACAGAATCAAGGTTGGTCATTACTCCAGAAGGGGACAGCAAAGAATATGGCAAACTCTCAGACCTGCTTTACAGATGCTTCTAGTAGTAATGGGGCAGAATACCCTGCCTTCACACACGACTC
Source organism: Microtus pennsylvanicus (assembly GCF_037038515.1). Lineage (NCBI taxonomy): Eukaryota > Metazoa > Chordata > Mammalia > Rodentia > Cricetidae > Microtus > Microtus pennsylvanicus. The sequence continues at coordinate 5,521,684 of NC_134588.1, forward strand.
AACCCAACCTTCAGATGCCACTGTGTTTTGGATTTAAACCTTGGTTCTTATATTTTTAAGATAAGTATTTTCATTGAAAAAAAAACTGATTCAAAAATTTCAAAACAAAAAAATGTATTCTTAACAGACTCTTGAAGTTAGAAGAAGCACACTAAAGACTATTAATTTCTCACAACCTATTTGCAGATATTCTAGAGAATGTTTAAAAAGCACTGCTCTTTTGTAAATCTACCCAGTGAGTAACTACAATTAAAAATTTTAAAGGCAGGAATCCTTAGGGAAATTTTCAGAGTGATAATTGATATTGTCCTCACTGTATAAGAAAGTCATTTTATCTTGTCTTCTGAGGGGAAAATAGACTTGTAAGGATAGTCAAGAGCAAACTCCCAGCTAGGCTCTTCTGAAGGATTGCAGCACTTCAACAGGCTCACCTTTGCAGTTCACCAAGTCCTCTGGCAGCTGGGAGAGTGGGGCTTTGCCTCAGAAAGTTTTGTTTTAAATTGAGATGAGTAAGGTCTTGGCTGTAGAAGAGGTTGGCAGGCAGATGTTCAAGGCTACAACACGAGAGGTCTACTGAGCTTATGCGCTGGGATGCAACCTAGAGAAAAAAATAATAAATTTAATTCATTTTTCCTGTGACTACTGTCTATTACGATGTACCCTTTAGGGAACCCAGGTGTCTCATGAAAGTAGCATTTCTTGTTCACAGTCAGAAGAAGCAGCCAAAAGCAGAGTGTTTCTCAGCACATGCTAACACGGGGAAGCAATGACAGAGTTCAGGCCACAGAGAAGTGGAGCCACCAGCAGATGTTATGGAGTATTTTAGACCACTGTAGGAACTCTGGCTTTTAATATGACCAAAATAGAATACTTCAAACCGTTTTGAAAAGTGTGACATGCTCACCAACATACTTACATACCTTCCTGGGGTCCTATGTCTCTAGGCTATATGCCTGTAAAGGCAAGGACTGCTTTACGTTGTTCACTGAAGAAACCACACTGAGCATTCTCTATGACCCTCAGGATGCTGTGCATCCTCACAACTCCTTCCTTCTACCACCTTCACCTTCACTAGTTTGCTCTGGCCAATCTAAGTACACTATTCGCTTGGAGTTCAGAAAGAGACAGAAGAGACATGCTCCCTTTGGACTGAGAGAAGATGATTAAACATTAAGTTGTTTTTTGATCCATTCCTCATTCTGGACTACAAGCTGTTCCTGCTGGAATCAGGAGGAAGCAGGCACATTAACAGGATAAAAATCAGACAGCATGGTCTCATGGGAACCACAGTGGAAACATCTATAGTAAGAACATGAATCCAATGGATAACAGCCATAGGGTGAGCAACCAAGGAGACCACAAAGGCGACCACAAGCTGCTTCTTTGACCAGATCCACATCCTGGAACCAAAACAAAAGTCAGTACATCAGCTCAGACCAACCAAGGTACATCTTTTTCAAAAGAGAAAAGTGTTCTTACTAGAAGGCCTGCCTGATACCCAAACAAGAAAAGCTGGACATCCAAAGGAGCTGTGCTACTAAACTCAGATCCTTCCCCAAATCTACAGATGCAGAAATTATTAATAAGGAAGCCACCTGGGTACACCTCAGAGCAAGCAGCCTCTGCTATCCAGCATCCTTTCCAGGGAGTTGTAACTTACTGTTACAGAAAAAAGTGCTGCCCTCATGACAGTGATTCCTCTGAGAGCTGAAGACACAATATTGAGTTCACTCTTCAACAAAATATAAGGAAGACTCAAGGTCTAGCTGGGTCAAATGGAGGTCCAGGGCATAGCTATACTGGCCCAGGGTGTGAACTAGAGCATGCACTATTAACCTCATCCATCATGGCACGGCAAGGACCACTGTTCAGAAATCCCCCGGAAACCAGAGACTAGAACACTGGAAAGCCATCCCTAGAAAGAACTTCAGCTTGGCTGTGAAAAAGAAGCAGTGACAGGCCATGCATGCTCCTCCAGAGAAGCAGAAGAGACCATCTGTGGACAAAATAGACCCTACAGGAGGGGAGACCATCAGGACCATCATTTCATTCCTTGACATCACAGCTCTGCCCACCCCAACACCAAACACTTGTTCACTAAGCAATAGTGATTCCCCAGTGGATAACCAAGGAACAGCGAATCAAACCTGAAAAAGTCTGTAGAAAAAGTACAAAAACGTTATAAAAATCTGGAAAACGAAGGTGGAAAATGCCTAAAATCCTAATTATGGAGGGAATGTGAAATGTGACACGTTCGCTGACAGGAGCCACAGTACTTCTATTACACCAGCAAAATATGAGTCACACAACTAGGGCTCAAGACCAATGTGTGCAAGACGCCCTAACTGTTCTCTAGTTCTGTGGCTTTACACAGTCACGTCATCTATCTGTCCATCAGTTTCCTCACGGATAACGCCGATCACCTAACACATACCTGATCAACATCAATAGCACCCTTCTCATCTTTAAAACTCAAGAGAGACTCAGTAGGACTAACGATTCTCCCTAGTCCATAGCCCAATCACTTCAGGTAGCTACATAAATAATGTGACTTGGAAAATTCTGTATGTGAACAGATTCAAAGTGTATTTCAATTCAAGAAAACTATGGTTTAGGAGATTATTTCACATCTATATTGACAAAAAAATTAAAACAAAACAAAACACCAGGAATGGAGAGATGGTTCAGTGGCTAAGAGCCTTTACTATTCTTTCAGAGGACCCAAGTTCAGATCCTGTACCCATATAGGCAACTCACAGCTACCTATAACTCTAGCTCCAGAGAATCCTTTATGTCTGGAATCTGCATTAACACAGACACAGGCATAAACACATACAATAAATATATAAATTAAATAAATAAATAAAGGCTGATTAGGTTCAGACGGAGCAAACCCTACAACATATATTAATAGAAATATGAATTTTAGCCACTTATTTGGATTGTTGTCTTTTTCAAATGTCTTGTATATGATGAGAAAAGCATATTTAGTCCTCAAGATATTTCCTCCTAACCTTTATGGAGCCGAAAAAATAAGACCAATAAAACTTTTACTTTATATAATAGACATTTATATATTCTCTAACATGCTTCTCTGCTTGACACACTCTTAAATTGTGTCTTTCTTTCTCTACCCTAGGACTCTGAGCAGGAAATCTTTCTGCTGAGCCTAGCTGAGTTGAATTTCTGAACCAGAGTATCTGTCCTAGCCTTAACCTGCATCTGCTATGCTTTCCAACTATCATCACCCTCCAGTGACAGGACTGTTAACTCCCATCATGCTGAGGGCTGCTCAGTGGATAATCCTCTTCCCCAGCCAAGGAAAGTTCACAGTAACATGCGACATTTGATACCAACCCTACCAACCCTCTGTACTTTAGGGGAAGTCACAGCTAGTGTTTTTATGTGCATAGTATGCTCAAATTTAAGTAGACCGACTGAAAGGCTTGGCCAAAGCAGCAGAAATAGCACAAAGAATTCTGCATCTAGACTAAAAGACTGCTGTGAAGTGGCTGAGTCATTACCAGCTCTGGCCTAACTCTAGTGGTTTAGGAAGAAATGTCCCTGACTAAAAGGGCAGTCTGTGGGGAGTTCACTAGATTTTGATAATGATTCTGAACTTCAACTGCTTTAGCCCCACCCACCAAGGCTTTGGGAGGTATAAGCAGAATATAATTTATTAATCTTTATAAGGCACTCTAACACCTTTACATGCGTCTACCTCATTCTCAATAGCACGGTTTCTGTGAATTCCCACTACTTCACGACATGTAATCATTTCTTTCCTCAAATTGTACAGAATGTATTGGCCCCAGACCTTTTCACGGTGACTGTAAATTTTTTGATGCTAATTATCATTTTATAAATTTTGGTTAACAGTAGATACTAAAAAACTAGAAAATTAGTTACAGGTCTTTTGTGTGCATATTCTGGTGTTTTTGTTTGTTTGTTTTGAGGCAGTCTCACTGTGTCCTTATAAGAGTATGTCAAGCTATAAATTTTGAAAGTAGCAAATTATACCTAGAATTTTAATACTTTAATATGCCTTTTCTTTAAAAGGTTAAATTGGGATCATATATGACAAGTAAAGCATGTAAATTTACCCTCCATTATAAATTATTAGAAGCAATCAACTGTAAAATTAACAAAGGCAATAGAAAAAACAGAGACACAGACAAAAATTATAAAGGATCTATTGGAGCAAGAACACAGAATGGGTGGAGGCACCATGACTTTAGGAGGAGGGGTCTACATTCTGGAGAAGAAACAAATTATACTGTTCAAGCACCAAGTTATAGCAAGCTAGGAAAAGAGACACAGTTGGAAAGTTCCTGCCAGGCATTCCTAGTCGTCTGCCATAGAAAGCAAGTGCATATGAATGATAAAGGGGCTAGCCTGAGAGAGCTATTCCGTGTGCAGTTATAACATCTGCCCTTTGTAAACCCAGCACTGAACTACTTGGTCCTCGGTAGTATTTAGCCTTGTGAGGACACAATGAGAGCACATGCACAGCAAAGGTCACAGACCTGAGAATGCCATGCCACCAAGATCAGCTACTGACAGGGCCTCCCTCCAGGGACAAAATGGCTATGCAGTGAGCAGCAATGCTGCTGCATCTTGTCCAGGGAGCTCACTGTGCAGCCTAACTTGACCATGTGAACGTCTGCCTCACACTTCATGAGTCAGAAGCTTCTGAACAGGGTCAAGCACATAGTTATTGCCCGCCCCTACTACCTGCACATAAACCTCAATGTGCTCTCAATAGCAATAAAAGAAAGACCCTCGGACCAAATCTGAGCCTTCTTATTGGCAAAATACAAGCAAACAATGTTGTGAAAATGTTACTACTTGAGTACATTCTAAAAGGTACAGCTACATTCCCCCAAAGACAGCACCTTCTAGACAAGAGGGAACAAACCACTAAAACAGACAAATAAACAAACCTCATATACTAACTTCTTTGTTTATTTGTTTTTTGAGACAGGGTTTCTCTGTGTAACAGTACTGGACTCTGCACTCTGCAGACCAGGCTGGCCACAGACATACAGAGATCTGTCTGCCTCTGCCTCCCAGAGGAGTGCTGAGATTAAAAGGCGTGAGCCACCACCCCCGGCTCTAACTTTCTCAAACCGTTCAGCTATTGCAAATAAACTACTTGTTTTGTAATTAGAAAACCTAAAATCATAAATGAAAAGATTTTAGTTCCAGGTTTTATATGCAAGGTCTACGTGTTGAATATACAGTTCAGATTCTTTTCTAATCATTTCATTAGTTATTTCCTAAAATTATTAATTAGACCAATGAAGAGAATCTAGCCCTTCATAATAATTGGAATGCAATGCAGGATAAAAACAATGGGACTCCTCAAGATAAACAAGCATAAAGTAAGAGATAAATTTTTAAGAATAAATATATATTAAGTTGGCCTAAACTCACAAATTAAAATGATTCAACTTCAAGAACTAATGTGACTAAGGCTAGGCCTGGAGCTATAGGCCTTTAATTCCAGCACTTAGAAGGCAGAAATAAGTGAACTTCTATGAGTTTGAGGATAGCCTTGACTACGAGATGGATCCTATCCAAAAACAAACAAGAAAAAAAAAGCCCACCATCAAAACACACACACATGTGCACACATATACATGTACACACACAGGCACATGCACACTTGCATACTAATATAACTAGATGACAAAGTCTGGTTAAATATGCGGTATTTCTTAAACAACAATACTCCACCAATTTTCAAAGAATCAAACCATGAAACACTGATATCAATTTAACCTGCACCAGAGAACTCGAGGACATCTCATGTTCTGTGTGTGCTATTCAGCATTAAGATGTGGAAGGGGTTCTCTGGCAACATATTCTCCGGCAACGCATGCTGCTTAGAAATCTCCTTTTAATTGTATCTGTGATGTAGTGTGATTCTGTCAGGGAGTCCTAGTTACAGTCCCTTCAGGCCACGCTTGTAAAATAATGGAATTACAAATAAAGAGCAGTGCAGCAGAATGAATTACATATAGCACTGCAAGTACTTTGTACTTCAATTCCTTTCTCTATGGAGTGAGGTGACCTCACAGGGCTGGTGTGAGATCCACCCAGTAACTCTCACTTTTCAGCAGCACCTCCCAAGGCTGCTAGAAAGCAGGTAGAATGTTTGCCACACGAACAGCAAAGCGTTTATCTTTACTATGAACTATGCACATTATTGTAACTATATCATGAATTCAACTAATTGTAGTTTGTAATGAACCAAATAAATCTATTTTATTTTAAGGAAAATAAGCACAAAGCCAGAACTTTAATGTTGTGTTAGCCTCATAACACTAATGAGCAAGTGATTTACTTGGTACCTAATGTCCAAAGCTGGGAAAACAACCGTGACAGACTGTGAGGCTCACAGAGTGTCATGTCAATGCATCTGTCAACACACCAGAGAACACCAGAAGGGAAGCTGCTAAATGGGGATCTGAGACACAAGTGACAGAGAAAGCAGGTGGAATTAATTGCCAGGGACGCTTCTCCTGACAACATGCTGCTAACGAAAGGGTAAGTCAGCACAAGGACACAACGACCACAGCAATTCTACAATACTTAGAGGTTAGCAATCAGGGGAGGATATAGAAATATCTTATTGCACCAGAGAGCAAAACAGGAATATGTACCATAGGAATCAAGATCTCAGTTCACTTAATAAGGAAACCACTGCTGCATAAAGCATATGCTATAGATCAGGGGTTCTCGCCTTTAATGCAGCTCCTCATGATGTGGTCAACCCCTAATCATAACATTATTTTTGTTGCTACATTGTTGCAATTTTGCTACTGTTATGAATGGTAATATACATATCTGATATGCAACCCTGTGAAAGAGTCAAGACTCTGGGGGTCAAGACCCTCAGGATGAAAACCACTGCTATAGACAATGGACAATCAGAGGACAATCAGAGGCAGAGGGAGAGGTGTGAATCAATAAATCTACAATCTATAAGATCTATAAGATCTCTTTTAAATCATATAGTCTATGCCTGTGAACTTGGCACTATTTAATATGGCTAATGTTCAAAGTAAAAGAATACTTGCAAAGAAATTCTCAAATATGAGAACAATTACTTTGAAGAATTGCAATTAATATCACTATCTTGTCAACTACCTTACAGGGGACTTTACCAATACTAAAATAACACTATGACTTTAAATTGTCTCCTTGAAACTTAGAATGTATTTTTATTAAACATAATACTATATAGACAGAATCCACATGATTTTGAAGTACTAATTATATACTACCTTTAATAATTCTAGAGGAAACAAGATTTTTAGTCATAGAAAAGCAAGCAATCACTGGAAGCTGGAAGAACAGGACCTAGCACAGAGAAAGAGATAGGCTTTCTCTTTTTTCCCTCCAACTTCCCCACTTCTCTTTTAGGCAGGGGTAGCAAGAGGGCTAATTCCAACCTGCTGAAGGCAGAACACAGGATGAGTGGAGAAAACAGGGAGAAGGACGGTGGAGGTAGAGGGGTAGGTTTGAAATGGTAATAACCTGAGCATACAAACAGGTACTGTATCAAATGCTATCGCTATGAGATAGCAACCAATGAGATACTATGCTCTCTGTATACATTAGAGAAAATAAAATTAAGTAATTTAAACTGAAATATTTCACAGTGAAGTGAAACCTCCTTCCTCTGGAAGACAGTCACCACAGGGAAAGCAAAGGTCACATCATTACTGTGAAAATAGGAGTGCCTAGAGCACAGTGTGACTATAACAGATTAGTCTACTGCCTGGCAGTGTTAACAGCTTTGCTTATGACAAAAAAAATTTATGCAATCCAAAATACTTCTTTTTTTTTTGGCTGAATTCAGAGTAGAATTTCTAAGAGTCTAAATTCCTAGATCTTATTGGTAATTAAGGTGTAGAAGGAGCTGTGGCCACTTCCCACCACCCAGCTCCTGGCCACCGGCTAGCTATACCCAAAATAACAACACACAAACTGTATTCTTTTAAACACTGCCTGGCCCATTCATTATATCTAGCCTCTTCTTGGCTAATTCTCACATCTTGCTTAACCCATTTCTAATAATCTGTGTAGCACCACAAAGTGGTGGCTTACCAGGAAAGATTCAGCATGTCTGACCTGCGTCCATCCTGGGCTGGAGCTTCATTGCATCTGGCTCAGAGAGGAGAGGCATGGTGATTGCCTCATTTCCTCCCAGCATTCTGTTCTGTTTACTCCGCCTACCTAATTTTCTGTCCTATCAAAGGCCAAGGCAGTTTCTTTATTAACCAATCAAATCAACTCAAAACAGAAGACCCTCCCACATCATTAAGGAAAATTATAATATGGCTTTTGTTCTATAGCAAAGCCCATGATGCAAATCTACATATAGTATTCGGCAAATCATAGTTAAGATTCCACAAGAGAGTACAATGGAAGTAGCAAAAAAAAAAAAACAAAAAAAAACAAAAAACAAAAAAACAATGCATTAACTCTTCTCAGACTGCATAACCAACAGGGGTCAAGCTGTACTCTTATGTATAAGCTTCAACATGTCTCTTCCACAGTGCTTAGATGGTAACATGACAATCTCTATATTTTACATGGGTTCAGCGTTCTACACAATTAACCTTTACAAAAAATAAATTTTCTTCTTGTTTCTGTGGTATAGTAATATGAATGAAAATCCTCCACAAGATCATATATTTGGATACTTGTGCTCCAGTAGGTGGAACCATTTAAGAAGGATTAGGAGGTATGTCCTTGTCAGAATGTCATTAGAGGTGGGCTTTGAGGTTTCAAGTGATTCACACAGTTCCCAGTTTGTGTCTCCCTCTCTCTGCCTCATGAGTGGCAATCAAGATGTGAACTCTCAGCTATTGTCCGTTTGCTCCATCATTATGAACCCTAAACCCCTGAACTGTAAGTCAGATTAAACACGGTATTTTATAAGCTAGCTTGTTCACGATGTTTCATCACAGAGATAGAAAAGAAAATAAGACAAAAGTTGGGGTCCCAGGGAGTGAACTATTGTTGTGACAGGCCTGACTATGTGGGTTTTGTTGGTGGTGGTTTTCAAGAAATGTGAAAAAACTTTAGAACTGTAGACTAGAAAATTAGTTGGCTGCTGTAAGTGGTGATTAATGGCCATCCTAATAGGTGTTTGGAAGGCAGCAGTACTGAGAGCAGTATGACTACAGGCCCAGTTCAAGAGGTTCAGTGGGAAATAATGAGCAACTTGGCTAGAGACAATTCTTGTAATGTTTAGGCAAAGAATGTCCTTGTCCTGAAAATCTGCTTGAAGTTAAATTGAAAAGTAATGAATTAATTTCCTTGAAGGCAATTCTAAGGCAGTCTAATATTGTCTCTGTCACATGGCTATTTGTAATCACTTTCATGAAGCTCAATAATAAAAATGACCAAGTGAGGTGGAAAGAAAAAAAATGTATAGTTTGCAAAGAATCAAAAGAGCAAAGAGTAAAAACAAACAACTTCATTTTGATATTAACGCAGAGTTAAAGTAAAAAAAAAAATTCAACAACATTTTAGCATTCCAATGTGTGCCCATATTTCCATGTAGGGCCTGAGAGAGCTGAAAAAATAATATGTATATGGCTTGTGCAGTCAAAAAATACTAAGAGTGCAGTCAAAGAGGTCCAGACTGAAAAAAAGCTGTAACCAGGTTCCAGTGTGATTTAAAATGTATGTACATTTAAGAAAGAAAGAAAGAAAGAAAGAAAGAAAGAAAGAAAGAAAGAAAGAAAGAAAGAAAGAAAGAAAGAAAAGAGAGTATGGAAAGTATAGAAAGTTTTTTTAAAAAAAATAAAGTTTTTAAAGAGTAAAATAAAAAAAGAAAAATAGAAAATTGAAAGCCACATAAGATGGGAAATATACAGGGAGGCTGGGTTCTGTATGTTGCCCTATTGATTTTGAATTTTTTGAATGCCGATGAGCAAAATATAGCTGCTGAAAGATATGGGGATTGAAAGAGGGACAGCTGAAATAAATCAACCTAGATATTTTAAGAATGCCTTCACTTCAAAATCGAAGTAAAAAATATATTTGTAAAATAAAACTTTAAAAATGCATTGTTTTAGAGGAGAAGTTTTGCTTTTGTTTCTACAGAAACAAGAGGTCATGGATTCGTTCCAAGTTGATATGGATCTAATCTGATCAAGAGAGACCTCCTGAAACTTGATAGGTGTTATCTATCAATAAAGGTTTTAGCTGGTCTTCCCAGGATTTGGCTATTATCTCAGATTTTTTCTCATGTACCCTAAAGATGCTTCATCCACATTCAGCTAGAAGCAGTATAGAGAAAAGGATGCCCACATTACGAAGAGTTGGGATTGTGGGTGGTCTTTGGTTATTTGGTGGATCATGGATATTTGTTATATTTACAGGAATATAGGAATGATAAGACAAAAGGATAGCTCACTGGATCTATTTTAAAGTAAAAACTATTAATCTAAAACATCTTGTATTGTTATGGACTTTTGGACATTGATAGAAATTTAAAGTCATACTTGTTACAACACACTGTATACATGTTTCTACTCTTGTTTAAACTATTTTTTAAATATTTATTTATGTATGTATGTATGTATACTTCTGCCTACATGCCAGAAGAGGGCTCCAGACCTCATTACAGATGGTTGTGAGCCACCATGTGGTTGCTGGGAATTGAACTCAGGACCTTTGGAAGAGCAGGCAATACTCTTAACCGCTGAGCCATCTCTACAGCCCTGTTTAAACTATTTTTGCATACCAATTTAAGGTTGTTTTTGTAACAACATATTGTATATACATTTCTACTCTTGTTTAAGATATTGTACCTATGCAGTTCATTTAAAAATGTAAGGTAAACTTCTAAATTTTGAAAGCTATTATTATTAACTATTTAGGATAATCAAGAAACACAGGTCAGTAGTCAGTCATCTATAACAACCAAAGTCGTATTTATGTTAAGTGTGTCTTCATATTTTAGATAGATAAATGGTTTTCAAACAATTGATAGACCTACAGAATATAGTGTTTAAAAACTTTCCTTAACTTATGGCTTTTCCTAACAATGAGACACATCTGCTCCTGGCAGTATCAATTTATTTCAGAGATAATGGGCATTGAAGAAACTCTTATGGAGTTTGCTTTCATGTGGCAATGTTGGCCACTGGGCAAAGAAATTGCTCTTACGTTTGACTGCTTACAATGTGTAGACTGGACATGCAGGACACACAGGAAAAAGACTGTTGAACTTTGCCAAAATAAGGTAGGATAGTCCTTCAAAATTCCTGCTTCACAGAAGAGTCTACCAGATAGTCTGCCAGACTGACAAAATTTGCCAAAAACAGTCCTTCAAATTTCCTGCTTCACTGAAAAATCTGCTAGATACTCTAGGCCTGAAGGTCGAAGATGAATTTCTCCAACATTGCCGAGAAACTTTGGGTCCAGGTAGATGTCTCTGTCACTTATAGAATCTTGGAAGTTGCTCAAAATGCACTTCCTGTTTGCTTAGGTAGCATTAATGCCCTCTAGGGTCTTGGATAAAGTTGAAGACGAGATAGTTATAACTAGAATTTTCGTTAATTATGAAAGAAATTGAGTTAGGTATAAAACTTTGGATTCACTAAGGTAAAATAAAGTAATGTAATATTTTCTCTGAATTTGCTAAATGCAAATGGGCTGAATATTGTAAATTCTTACTTGTCTGTTTTTGTTTGTGTAATTTTACTATGTTAAAAAAACCTTTTATTTTTATTTAGACAAAAAGGGGTAAATGTAGAATATTATTTCAATGTGTGTTACTTGTTTATGCTGTGGATCATTTGTTTAATTCTGTTGCATTTGTTTAACTCTGTGAAGATGTGATTCTTTGCCTGTCTAAAACACCTGATGGTCTAAAAAAAAAAAAAACTGAATGGCCAATAGCAAGCACAAAGGATAAATAGGAGAAATCTGGAAAGAGAGAAGGAACGAGAAAAGGAAAGGAGGCTGTCAAGGGCCAGTCACCCAGCCACCAAGCAACCCAGTCAGCCACGGGTGAAATTAAGAGTGAAAATTAAGATTTACAGAAGTAAGAAAAGGAAAAAGGCCAGAAGCAGAGGGTAGATGGGATAATTTAAGAAACCTGGCTAAAAACAAGCCAAGCTAAGACCACACATCTATAAGTAAGAATTAAGTCTCCATGTATGATTTATTTGGGAGCTGGTGGTAGGCCCACCAAAGAGCAAAAAGTTAAAAGAGTAAAAATAAGCAACAAGGGCCCCTGAGGTCAGGTGTGTTCCATGAGAAGCCATTGCACGAAGCTGTGAAAGTGAAGTCTGGATTGTGTTAGAGACCCCAAGATGTTAGAGATGCCAGTGCTGTGGGAAATCTGCCAAAGAGAGCTGCACACAAGGAGTGGAACCAGTCTAAGAGAGAAAGTGTGTTGCAGTCACAAAGCTGAAAGGGTGGAGCCATCAAAGCCCTTTGATATCAGACATGGAGTTACAGGATTTGGAATTTGTCCTGATAGGTTTCGATTTTGCTTTGGTATAGCATTTCTTCATTGTGCTTCTTTTCCTTGCTTTCGGGATGGTGTTTTATTTTGTGCCATTATCTGTTGGAAGTATGTAATTTTCATTTTTGTTTGATTTTACAGGGGGTTACATTTAAAAGCCTTTGTTCTCAAAAAAGACTTTGGACTTTTTAAATTGTATTGGATCAAATACATTTTGCATTAGGATATGGTTACAAGTCAGTGAAGGTCAGGGAGTGTAATGTGATGGTCTAAATGGGAATAGTGGCCCTTGTGGGTGGAAATATTTAGGAAGGATTAGGAGGTGCAGCTTTATTGGAAGAGGTGTGTCCCTGGTGACTGGGTTTAAAGTTTCAAAAAATTCACACTATTCCCGGATTGTATCTCTCTCTGCCTCATGAGTGGCAATCAAAATGTGAATTATCAGCTGTCCCTTTGCTCCACCATCATGGTCTCTAAGCCTCTGAAACCATAAGCTAGATTAAATTCTTGCTTCTATAAATTGCCTTGTTCATAGTATTTTAATGCAGAGATAGAAGCATAACATAGGCATCCTTGCTCCTGCCCTTATTAATCTTCCTATGCCTCATATCTCGCATCCAATCTCCCTTATTTATCAATTATCATTACAGAATTGATACAAAATTTTCTTTTAAGATAAGCAGATATGTATGCTAGCAAACCTTTAGCTCCACTTGTGATTCTACAAACTTGTGGACTGCCCTTAGTCAAAAGACTCTTCATTATTTATTTATTTTTTAATAGAGAGTCATCTTTATTCATGTTAATTAGGTTTTCTAGAAATATTTCAGATGGATAGACTTTTTTTTCAGGAAGAGAGAGTCAAAACTCTTTTTTTATTTACTAAAAATTTCTACCTCCTCCCATTTCCCTCCCCTCCCCCTCCCCCTCCCTCTCGAGTCCTAAGAGAAGTCAGGGCACCCTGCCCTGTGGGAAGTCCAAGGCCCTCCCCACTCCATCCAGGTCTAGGAAGGTGAGCATCCAAACAGACTAGGCTCCCAAAAAGCCAGTACATGCAGTAGAATCAAAACCCAGTGCCATTATCAAAAGGCAACCTACTGAATGGGAGAAGATCTTCACCAACCCCTCATCAGACAAAGACCTGATCTCCAAAATATATAAAGAACTCAAGAAACTAGACATTAAAATTCTGAATAACCCAATTAAAAAATGGGGTACTGAACTGAACAGAGAATTCTCAACAGAAGTTCAAATGCCAAAAGACATCTAAGATCATGCTCAACTTTCTTAGCAATCAGGGAAATGTAAATCAAAACAACTTTGAGATACCATCTTACACCTGTCAGAATGGCTAAAATCAAAAACACCAATGATAACCTATGCTGGAGAGATGTGGAGTAAGGGGAACACTCATCCATTGCTGGTAGGAATGCAAACTTGTGCAACCACTTTGGAAATCAGTGTGGCGGTTTCTCAGGAAACTGGGAGTCAACCTACTTCAGGATCCAGCAATTCCACTCTTGGGAATATACCCAAGAGATGCCCAATCATACTACAAAAGCATTTGTTCAACTATGTTCATAGCAGCACTATTTGTAATAGCCATAACCTGGAAACAACCTAGGTGCCCCTCAATGGAAGAATGGATTAAAAAGGTGTGGCACATATACACATTAGAGTTCTACTCAGCTGTAAAAAACAATGAACTCTTGAATTTTGCATGCAAATAGATGGACATAGAAAACACTGATGGAGGAAGGTCATTGGTTAAGTAATAAAGAAACTGCTTGGCCTCATAGGTTAAAACATAGGTGGGAGGAGTAAACAGAACAGAATGCTGGGAGGAAGAGGAAGAGAGGTAAGACACCTCAGACAGAGGCCATGCTCCCCTCTCCCGGGCACACGCGATGAAGCTCCGACCCAGGATGGATGTAGGCTAGAATCTTCCCGGTAAGCGCACCTTGGGGTGCTACACACATTATTAGAAATGGGCTAGTCCATGAAGAGGCTAGATATAATGGGCCAAGCAGTGTTTAAAAGAATACAATTTGTGTGTTGTTATTTTGGGTAAAGCTAGCCGGTGGCGGGAGCTGGGTGGCAGTATGCCGTACCTGCAGCTCCACAACAAAACACTTTACTGAGTGAGATAATCCAGACACAAAAAGATGAATATGATATGTACTCACTCATTGGTGGATTCTAGCCATAAACAAAGGACATTGAGCCTACAGTTCATGATCCTAGAGAAGCTAAATAAGCAGGTGATCCCCAAGAAAAACATCCTGGAAATTGGAAGTAGACAAGATCGCCGAGCAAAAGTTGGGAGCATGGGGGTGGGGGGAGAGATGGGGAGAGATAAGGGAGAAGGAGAGGACTGGGGAGAGCTTGGGGAAGTGGGATGGTTGAGATGGAAGAAGGGTGGATATGGAAGCAGGGAAAAAGATATCTTAATTAAGGAAGCCATTTTAGGGTTGGCAAGAGACTTGGCTTTAGAGGTATTCCCAGGTGTTCAAGGGGATGTCCCTAGCTAGGTCCTTGGGCAGCAGAGGAGAGGGTGCCTGAACTGGCCTTGTCCCATAGCCACACTGATGAATATCTTGAATATCACCATAGAACCTTCATCTGGCAATGGATGGAGATATAGACAAAGACCCACATTGGAGCACTGGACTGAGCTCCCAAGGTCCAGCTGAAGAGCAGAAGGAGGGAGAAGATGAGCAAGGAAGTCAGAACGGCAAGGGGTGCATCCACCCACTGAGACGGTGTGACTGATCTAATGGGAGCTCACCAAGGCCAGCTGGACTGGGACTGAACGAGCATGTGATCAAACCAGACTCTCTGAGTGTGGCTGACAATGGGGGGCTGACTCTTCATTATTTAAAGAATGCATGTTAAGAGTGAATGAAAGTTTCCAGAAAATTCCAGAAAGTTAGAATGATTCTAAGAAGGCTTCTCATTTAGTGCTAGAGATCCAGTATAACAAACTGAAGATGGTCCCTAAAGCACCAAGGACAAGTCAGGTTGAAAGCAAAATACTGTTTAGACTGTATTAAGTATGCATTAAAGATGACTAAGTCTCACTAAAATGTCCCTTGCACTACCACTGACAAGAATCCATCTCAGTCCTATTACATACCAATGGTTTGACTCAACTGGTGGACCTCAGAACACTTTTAAGCACATGACACTAAAAGTTCACTGTGGGTCACCATACAGCTCATTTTTATTTAAAGGGTATCACTTAGTCATCATTTCACAGAATATTGAATTCAGCATGAAATCTGCCCCTGCCCTTCCATAATGATTTCCCTTTCAAACCAGTGCCCGAGATTTAAAATACTATGGTTCTATGGAGAGTTACACAGCAGGTGCAGTAACAGCAGTGACGTGCACAATCTGCCTGTAACTACCAGTACACTGGCTACATGAGCACAGACAGGCACACAGACAAGCTAAGTGGCCCTGATGTAAATCTGGGCTGGTAATCACCATATTTTATTCAAGTAAACCAGGCTAGCTTGATGTTACTGAGGTCCCCCAAGGAGACCATGATCTATCATTTCCTTTCCCCACAGAGAACTATTATTCCCCATAGGGGCTATTATTAGAAACAATTCCCCATAGGGGCTATTATTAGAAACAGTATAGGTTGCACATTCTCAATCTGAAATTCTAAAATCTGAGGTGATCCAAAAATTTTGAGACAAGTAGAAACTATCCTGCAGGACCTCCTGTGACAGGCAGCAGTCAAAATAAAGTGGCATTAACTATACTGTACCAAATCACCTTTATTCTCTAGAAATACGTTATATAAAACAAACTATTTTCAAAATTAAACTTAGGGTCTCTTCCTTGAGGACAGCTCCCTATACATGTGCAAATATTCTAAAATCAAGGGTGGGAATGGGGAACCCAAAATGTTTCAATGCTTTCAATTGAGCCATTTCGTTGTTCAAAGTCAGTAGATGCTAGTGACAAGTGGTAAATCATTTCCAGCTTCCTTTAGCTAATCAATACTCAAAAACATTTGCTTCACTAATCTTTGAATCCTATTTGTGACAGCAATCACAATTATCTGAAACAGGGCTGGAGAGATGATGGTTCAGCAGTTAAGAACACTTGTTGCTCTTACAGAAGACCAGGGTTCAATTCCCAGATCCACCCAAATGCCCTCTTCGGGATTCTATAGGCACGACCAAGTATTTGGATGGTGCAAAACATTCATACTCATAGATAAATATTTTTAAGAATTTAGAAAAAAATAATCATTATCTGAAATGTTTGCTAAACATCAGGGAAAGAGTGACTTTCTGGGTGTATTTGCAAGATATTTCTCACTGTACAGAGTTGTACACACACACAGAGCCCTATACTGTATGTAGATATGGAAAGGAGGTACACACTATGAACAGTGTGTGTGGCCATGAATTGTTAGTTGTGGCAAGTGGGTTACAGATATGTTCGTGTTGAAAATATTATCTCTACTTCAAAATATGACATTTATGTAATTAAAGTTTAAAAAAACAAAACAAAAAAAAAAACACCTGGTGTGGCTCACGTCTGCCGTCCCAGCATTTTAAGGCAGAGGCAAGCAAGCTGCCACAATTTAAAGACTAGCTTGTAACTACATAGCAGGTATCAGGTCAGCCAAGGCTACACAGTGAGACCCCCCCCACACACACACCTCAAGAAACAAACAAACAAAAAGTTAAAAACGCATATACAATGCTAAACCAGTGACCCAAATCCACTTTTAACCTGAAACAGACTTACAGTGTGAAACTGCAGAAATGACTGTAACTTACAAATTAACATACCATTAAGGCTACAGATTCACATGAAAGACTAGCCTTGAAGAAGTCATGAGATCAACCAATATGTTTAAAGAAAGCATGCTCTAAAAATGGGGCTACCAACGTGGACATCTGAAAGCAGGCTGTCCCCTGCCACAGTAAGAACATGCTACACACGTGTCTGGATACTGAATAAATAATCCCTCCCCTTTACACTGCATACAACAGTTTGTTTACTGAATTTTTAAAGTATGCTGCACATTCATATTTTAGAGATGACTTCAAAACCAATATTGTAATCGTCCCAAAGGATTCTTCACCAACACACACCCAAAACAGAAACCAACTGACAACAAAAAACATTTTTCCTACAAGCTAAAATCCAAACACATATACTAAAAATGAAGAACTTCCTTTTAAAATTACTTATCTACTTAATGCTGATTTAAAAATCATTGGAATTTTGCTATTTGTGTCTTTTCATTATAACTAGGATAAAAGAAAAAAGAGCATTAAAATCTGAACTTTAGATTTTTCTTTATGTTGCTTTTTCTTATAAATCCTTTTCGAAATGAATCCTATGATTTCTCAATATAAAGAAAAGGAAAAGAAGTGGTTTTCATGGCGACTCTAAGTATGAATAAAAAGTGTTTAGCTTTCTAATACTACATGTAAGGAATGTAGATGGCATTCAAAATGAAGAGTAGAGGCCATATCCGCTCCACCTTGTGTGAAGCCACAGCCTACTTCTCCTGACATTTGAAAGAGAGAATCATATCATCATTTCCAACACAGTAGTTTAAACAGGAGAGGCCAGAGCCCCATTATATAGAACTTCTACCCAAATGAGGAGTTTCTTCACTCATTTCTTCTGCAATAGCTCATATCATGTTTTTATCATTACTATATTTCAAAGAAGAAAAGATTATGGAATGAAGTATTTGCACTGCTAAAGAGCCTTGGACCTAGAATATACAGGCCAGGTTCCTACAGCTTATCTGCATCCTACTTTCCGGCCTAAGAATTTCTTAAGATGTCTGGTGTTTAAGATTGTAGAAAGGTAAGACAGTTTCCAATGTTTGCACTAAGCCATTCCCAGACCCGTCTTCTCACTTTCCTAAAACAGTTCCTATGATTGAGAGCATAAAAATATATCTCACTTGGACAAAAAACCTAGGTTCCCTTATTTGTTGGAAATAATATAAACAAACAAATCTTTAACTGACTGCCTGATCATTTGATGATGGCAGAAATGACATACATAAAATGAACATTTGTTTAGTCACCCATATCTACAGACATATATATACTTACTATGCCAGTGTAACTCACACTCATCCCACATAAACCATAAGAGATACATTATTCCATCTATTAGATAAAAAGCTTAATATTTAAAATCTCAGGTAGAACCATACAGCAAGGAAGTAGTAGGCTAATAATGATTACCTTATTCAGATTACTAACCTCCACTACATATCGCTCTACACAACACGCGAAGGAACAGAAATGTTATAGTTTCAGCTAACACAACAGAAGTCCTTCCTCCCTCCTGGGAACACACATTTTGGAGATACAAATGTCAACAGTGCTGCATAGTATGCACATGGCACACTTTTGTTACACACAGTGATATCCCATTTCAGCACATAGATTTTAAATACACTCTTGGATTTTTGGTTACAAGGTCTCATGTCACTTGGGCTTGCTTCTAACAATGTAGCCCAGACTAAACTTGAAATCATGATCCTCCTGCCTCAGCCTCCCCAGAGCTAGGAAATAATGTGAGCTACAGCTTTAGGTATCAAACACTGACAGTGCAGTCGTAATCAGTGGAAAGGAAGACTCACAGAAGCACCTTCTTACCCTGCTGCCACCATGTTCTGGCTCATGTTGTAAGCCCTCCCCCACCTCCCACCTCCCATTGCCTCTCACTGAAGAAGTCTGATGTCTGAGTCCGTTCATGACTACAGCACTAGACAACGGAGAAAACACGTTAGCCAAACACAACTGGGAAAGACTAACCAAGCTAACACTGACAGTCACAATCCCAACCTACCTCTTGTGTTTTGCTTCTCTGTCTACTCCTGTAATTGAAGCTCTTTGAAGATTCAAACCATTGTGTGTGGAATACAATTAGTGTTCCGCTATTAGTATGGTAACCAACTAAGGCTTTAATCTCTCACAATTCAAAGTAAAGATCTAGAGTGAGTGTGTGTGTGTGTGTGTGTGTATGTGTGTGTGTGTGTACACGCACGTGTGTGTTGCTAGAGATTAAACACAGGGCCTACACAAGTTCAGCCATTGAGCTACATTGCCAGCCCTAAAAACCATTCGTCACTTTTATCCTTATCCTCACATCTTCACATAACTTATCGGTAATCCTGTCAACCTCCAAAACACACCCAAAGTGTCTTTCCCCAGGTCTCTTCATGACTACTACAACTGTCAATCTCACCTCTGCTAGATTAACCAGTTACTCTTGTCTTGCCCAGTTATCTATCATACATGTAACTTTACAAAGGAATGCTCTGGAATGTTCTGTCACAATATGAGAAACACACTTGAAACTCAGCATCATACTATAGCACAAGACCTCTGCCTATTGTGACTTCCCTTCCTTCCTTACGACTCCGATTTTGTAGGCTTAGGGTCTTCACCCGTCTTCACTCTCTACCTGGAAAGCTTGTCCTATCAAATCTTCAACCCATCACTCTTCTTCTTTGATGTTCACTGAAATATCCCTTCTTCCCAACATTCTGTCCTAACACCTTGTATAACACATTATGAGAACCTGATAACTTCATTTTTCTTTTACATATTTTCAAATTTAGTTAATTTTATATAGTTTACATTTTGTGTGTACAGGTGTTTTTGCCTGCATGTATATATGTATCTTATGTGCTTGGCTGGTACCCAAGGAGGCCTGAGGTGGGTATCAAAACTGTGGAGAGTTACAGTAAGTTGTGAGCTGCCATGTGGGTGCAGTGCATCAAACCCAGTGGTGCATTTAACCACGGAGCCATCTCTCTAGCCTCATTCATTCCTTTCTTGTCCATTTACTTTTAGAGTAAATCCTGCCAGCTGATAGAAATTGAACTTTTCTTTGTTATATTCTCACTGCATAAATCACAGACCTGACCAATAGAAGGTACTGACTAAATGCTTGACAGAATTAGAACTGTAACTTACAAACTGTATAGTGTTCAACATACAAGACAATATTTTTGTTATGACTGTTTCAATCAAAATAATCTGCTATGGTTTACTTGGCAATTTACGTATGCTCTTGTCTATACCCTTGTCACTGTTTAAGAATTTGTATCTCAATTGTTTTTAATGTAAGTAGTTCACATCTGGTCGAATATGCATTACTCTAAAATTGGCCTGTAAGATCAAAAATATTTGCAATAAGATACTCTACAACTCAATCATACTCCTGAAATCTGTCACTCATGGAAAATAGACTGAAAAAACTTGCCATGGAGCAGAGGAGACAAGAGAATATAATGCCCAAATGAACTGTGGTACCTTGGATTAAAAAGAGAACAGAAAAGCAACTACAGAACATATATAGTCTTGTGGATGGTATATAATGATATGCTCATAACAAGGTTGTCTCCTCATTCGAACAAATGCACCATGATTACATGCACAGGAAACAGAACAAGGGGCATATGGAAACTGTATTCTTTACAATATTCTTGTAAACATCAAATCATGTCAAAGCAATTAAAGAAAAGGCTTATGTATAAGACCGCTATCTCAATATAGAAGAAATTACTTCACTCTGACAGAACACTACCATTTTATTCTGAATAAAGGAGGGCATCAACAACTGATTTACTGTCTGGAAAGCACAGTGTCACTTAATTGTGAATACATATTCAAAATTACTTAAATACAAAAGTGTATTACTTAATACTTGTCACCGAATGGCTGCAAGCACAAGATGAATTTTAAAACAACTAGACAAATGTATGTCTCTCCGTTTATATCACAATTACTCCACATGTGAGGCTGAAGTGGAACTGTTATCTTTCCCACTACCAGCTACAGAGTGCTACTCTGTGCACTGAGAACCTACATTTGCCGTAGTGTAGGAGAACCTTCTAAATACTTTCAACCAAAACCTGTCAAAGCTTTCTGGAAGGGAGGGAAACTACAGAGCCTAAGAGCTAGCCCTTAGTAGAAAACAGCAACTTAGCAGTCACCAAATGAGGGAGTCCTATGGAAAGCCTCATAAATGTTACCCTAACTTTACATAAACTGTTACTACTACAATTACCCTCGTACTCACTTGCTTGACAAATAGCTCCATCATGCAGAAGGAAGAATCATACTGAACTTGTGTAACAAATTGGATTATAATTTAAAAGCATGAAAGTGAATTCTGTGGTGATGTTCCTGCACCCCAGAGACCATCACACACCCAAAACCAAAGCACTTAGTGCAGCAATCTAGTCCATTACTTCACAGTAAAATACAAAAATGCCTAGTCAAAAAAGTATCTGAAAAATGAGCATTTACTTACCTTATTTAAATTGTTATTCTAGTTTAATGCACAGGTACAGAATTTCAAGGCCAAAATACACACATAACACACAAGGGAATAGGGCAATGTTGAATGAGGATTCTGTCCTGCTCGGACCCACAGCCATTCAGTCCCAAAGAAACACACAGAGGTCTACATTAATTATAAACTGGTTAGCCTATTAGCTCAGGTTTCTTCTTACCTTTACATCCTTCATTAGCCCAAAATTCTTGTCTGTTCTAGACACATGGCTTAGTACCTTGCATCAGCAAGGCATTCTCATCTTGCTTCCTCTATGTCTGGATTACAACTGCAAACTGACTCTTTCCTCTTCCCAGAATTCTCCTGTTCTCGTTGCCCTGCCTGTATTTCCTGCCTGGTCACCCCGCCTATACTTCCTGCCTGACTACTGTCAATCAGCATACAAGTGACAGGATAAAAGACCATTGTCCCACAGCAGGGGAAAATAAAATGGCCACAGTAAGATAAAAAGAATGAAATTATTCAATAACTCATAATAAAAGAAAATGGGAGAAAACATAGAGTTAGATGGTTTACAGGAAAAATATAATCAAAAGAGGGAAACTTGGAAGCTTTCTAGCATGCTCTGTGGTTTCATATTTATCCTATCCTAGGCGAGCCACTAAAATATTCTCAACAACATGTAATTTATCTATAACATTAAAATAGAAATTCCAGTCTACTGAGTGAATTAAAGGTTTATTAATATCTTATAAATAAAAAATTTTACTTATTATTTTTAGTGGAAAAAAAGAAGCCTACAGAATGGAAAAAAAGTCTTCAGCAATACCACATCTGACAAAGGGCTGATATCTAAAATATATAAAGATCTCAAGAAACTAAACACCAAAAAGCTCAAATAGTACAATTTAAAAATGGGTACATATCTAAAGAGAGAATTCTCAACAGAGGCATCACAAATGCCTGAAATCACTTTAAAAATGTTTACTATCCTAACCCTTCATGGAAATGCAAATCAAGATTCCATTTTATACCTGTTAGAAAGGCTAAGATCAAAAACACAAGTGATAGCTCATGTTGGAAAGGAAGCAGAGCAAAGAGAACATTCCTCTGTTGTGAGATACTTGTTTTGTACACTATGAAGATGTGTCTTTGCCAAGGGACCATCTGATTGGTTTAATAAAAACTGAACGGCTGTTAGATAGGCAAAAGAAGATAGACAAAGACAGGAACTCAGGGAAGGAATCAGAAAAGCAGGGATCACCAGTCAGACCAGAGGAGGTGGTAAGCATGGTACTAAGCAGAGGTAACAAGCCACATGGAAAAATGCAGATTAATTTAAGTTTTAGGAGCTAGTTGGGAACAAGTCTAAGCTAAGACCAAGCTTTCAAAATAAGAGGTCTCTGTGTCATTATTTGGGAGCTAGCAGTCCAAAGAAAGCCGGGTCCACTCCTCCATTGCTGATGGGACTGCAAACTTGTACAGCCACTTTGGAAATCATTGTGCTTTCTCAGAAAATTGGGAGCTGATCTAGATCAAGATACAGCTATACATACATATACAGCTATATTACTCTTGGTCATATAACCATAGGATGCTAAATCATACCACAAGGACACCTGCTGAACTATGATTATGGCAGCTTTATTATTCATAACAAGAAGAACACAGAAACAACTTATATGTCCCTCAATTGAAGAATGGATAAAAAAAAATGTTGTACAGTAACACAATGGATACTAAATGGTTAAAAATGATGACTTCATGAAATTTGCTGGTAAATGGATGGAATGGGAAAAAATTATCCCAAGTGAGGCAACCAAGTCCCAAAAAGACAAACATGGTATGTACTCTCTTACAAGTGAATATTATCCATAAAGCAAACATTCCACAAACCCAGAGAAGCTAAGTAAAAAGGTGGGCTCAAGGAGAGACCCATGAACCTCACTGTGAAGGAGAAATAGAATAGACAATACCATTGGGAGCTGGGGCAGGTCCCGGATAGGGATGAAACCAGGCAGGGAAGGATTGAAGGAGACAGTACTGGGAGAGACAACTAGAATCTGGGGGCATCTCTGGGACAAGCTAGAAACCTAATGCAATTGAAACTCCCAGCTATCTATGAGGGTGACCCTAGCTAAGACTCCTAGCAATGGGGGACCAGAGCCTGTAACCAGCCAATTCCTGTAACCAGGCAAGACTTCTAGTGGAAAGATTGGGACACGAATCCAGCCACAAAACTTTCGACCTATTATTTGTACTGGCTACAAGATGTGCTGGAGTACAGGTGGCACAGAAATTGTGGGAGTGACCAATCATTGACTGGCCCATACCATACTTGAGAGGCCTATACCATGACAGGACCAGACCCAGAGACAGGATAGCCCAGAGACTTAGGATAGAACACAACTTGCCAAACACAAATGGCAAGAAATAAAAAGAAGTCAATGAAATTATTCCTAATGAAATACTCATTAGGAATATACTACATTAGCATATTATATAATAAGTATATTTAGAACATATATAATCATTAGTAATACTATACTATACTGTTATACTCATAGATTGGTGCCTAGCCCAACGGTCAGCAGAGAGGCTTTACCCAGAAACTGATGGACATAGATGCAGAGACCCACAGCCAAACATTAGGGGGAGCTCGGGGAATCCCACAGAAGTGGAAGAAGGAGGAAAGATTGTAGGAACCAGAGGACACTACAAGAAAACTCAAAGAATCAACTAATCGGGGCTCATAGGGACTCACAGAGATTTAACCAACAACCAGGGAGCCTGAAGGGACTGACCTAGGCCCTCTGCATCTGTGTTGCAAATGTGTAACTTGGTTTGCTTGTGAGACTCCTAACAGTGGGAGCAGGGGCTGTCTCTGACTCTGTAGTCTGTTTTTGGGACCCTTTCCTCCTACTGTGTTGACTTGTCCAGCCTCAATAGGTGAGGAGGTGCCTAGTCTCACTGCAAATTAATATACCATGGCTGGCTGATATCCATGGGCGATACAACCTTTTCTTAAGGAAAACAGTGGAAGAGGAGTGGACATGATGGAGGTAGAGGCAGGAGGAGAGAGGGGAAACTTTGGTCGGGCTATCAAAACAAAAATAAAGCAAAAAAAAATTTTTACTTATTTTTTAAAAAATGGCTATGGGTGTTTTGCGTGCATGTATGCCTATACATCACGAGCATTCATGCACTGCCCTCAAAGGCCAGAAGAGGGTGGAAAATCTCCTAGAACTGGAGTTACAGGTGATTGTTAGCTGTCATGTCTGGGATGAGAATTGAACCCAGGTCCTAAGGAAGATCAGCAAGTACTCTTAACCAGCTACTGAACCATCTCTTTATCCCCCATACAAAAATTGTAAATGCTCATTATCATCATGCAGGTCTTATTTAAGTGACCATATTTTTGCGATTTTATGGGTGTAGTTTCCGTGTCATATGTAGAAGTCACTATCTCACAGAAGATGTCCTGGTCCTGGTTCTTACAATCACTCTGCCTGCACTACAGCAATTTTCTCTGAGCCTTAGGTGGAGGAGTTGTACTACAGATGCATTAGTTTAGTCTGTGCATCCCACAGTCACTTATTCTCTGTATTGTGACCAGTTACAGATGTCTGTAATGACCTACATCTACTGCAAAAACCAACTGACTTCATTAGGGGTGAGTGGTACACTTATTTGTCGGTAGAAAGGTAAGTATCTAAAATACAGTTACAAATTATACTGCTTCATGAAAATGGCACTAATATGTTCTCTCTAGAATCAATGACCTCTTTAGTAACAGATAGCTTAGCTAGGTCTAGGTTCACAGTACCAGGCAGGAATTACCTCCTAATGAGTGAACTTTAAGCTAATTAGACAATTAGCTATTGTCTAGTAGACCCAAGAAATGATTGCAACTATGGTACCTGTGGGGCTAGCTTGATGGCTCAGTCACAAAGTTCTGTACTGCTGTTGGGAGGGATTTGAGAGATTACAGTGTAAACTAGACTTTTCTACCTGCAGGGGGTTTATAAAAAGAATAAACTCTCTCTTGATGGCTTCCTTCTTTATTCTTCTCTCCTCTCACGTTCCTTCTATAGAATATATATATATATATATATATATATATATATATATATATATATATAATTCTTTTTCTGTTCTTTCTACTGTATACTTTTTAGGAATTACAATGTGGCTACACTGTTTTTCAAGTGAATGATTACAATGAATACAAAACAAACAGTAAAAAAACAGCATGTTTTCCATATCCCTTTCATGATGAAACATTCTATGTTCTACAGGTGATTATCCCAAGAACCCACACACATTCATACCCAAGCAACTTATGATAGATTAATCATGTGGACAAGCAAGATATTCCTGTCAGGTCTTGGTGTAGAAGGTCCTTCGTCTTTGTGTTGCTTTCATTGGTTAATAAAGAAACTGCTTTGGGCCTGTTGATAAGGCAGAACTTAAGTAGGCAGGGAAAACAGAACCGAATGCTGGGAGAAAGAAGGGCAGAGTCAGAGAGATGTCATGGATCCGCCAGAGACAGATGCTGGGAATTTTACCCAGTAAGCCACTACCACGTGGCAATACACAGATTAATAGGAATGGCTTAAATTAAGATGTAAGAATTAGCCAATAAGAAACTAGAGCTAATGGGCCAAGCAGTGATTTAATTAATACAGTTTCTGTGTGGTTATTTCGGAGTTAAGCTAGCAGGGTGGCCGGAATGAACAAGCAGTCCCTCCTTGCAACAAGGTCTTTTACTGGCAGACTGCAATCTAAAGTTACAAAGAAAGGGCCAATTATTTTATTACTTATCTTGAGAGGTAATCTTATAAGGAGTCTTAGAGGAATCACAAACCTAAACTACTATATATGAAAAAGAATCAGTCAGCTCTACCTTAAATCTTTAGGGTATATACCCACACATCAGCAGTTTTTTATATCAGGAGATTGAGGGGAAAATGGGTATGAGGAATTAATCATTTCCTTTGGATATCTACTAATCCTAGCAAGAAAGGTCCATCAGCCAATGACAATTGGGTTGCTTTGTTCTTGTTCCCTGACCTTAATGAGGTCCACATTTTGTGCCTTTCTAAAACTTTAGATTGTCTTCTTGGGTTTTTCACCACAGAACTATTTAACAATAACATCTTAGTCTAACCTTGTTAATTTTCAAAGCTTTGTTTCAGCTATGATGCACCCCAAAACTTGTGAACATCTCCCAACATTAAGGTTAAAAGAATTAGTGGGACTCAATTACTACTCACTAACTTGAGCTACAATCCATGTGGCTCCTTAGTGAGACTCACAGACCCCAGTTTTGAAACACATCCTTGTATTTATTTTTATTCACCAAAACTCCGTATAAGCTCTTATTATTATTATCAAATTAGACAGTACAGCTTACGGAGAAGTCATCTTCTTGACAATCCACAGGTAAAATTGCCCAGTAGAATGGGATGTTTCCAAGAGCTAAATACACTATATTCCAGTCAGGGGAGGTCTCCCTATAACCACTCACACCATGCTAGATACCAGAGAAAGAGAGCTGCAGCAAACATGGAAAGGCACAGGAGAAGCAAAAGACATTCCAGGGTCTGCAGTTCTGTGGCCCTGCTTAAACAAAATGGGCCCACCAAAGAGTCTCCTGATGGTGTACTGACACCTGCTCCTTTGGCATGGCCAACGGCAGTTCTGCCCCTAGATGAAGAGCTACAGCCAATCAATGGCTGATAAGAGAAGAAAATCAATTT